>NC_140360.1:20215078-21487578 GCF_963514085.1 Chelon labrosus | reverse complement strand
TTGTGTCTTGTGTGCAGCTCTGCAAGGAGACTCATTCTGAAAAACTGTTTGTCTTTAAGCCTCTATCGACATCGCAGGGAAATAAGACGCCACAGTGGGACACATTCTGTGTTTTGAAGTTGGGGAGTTTCAAGGTCTTTCATCATCAATTTAGCACAATTTACTTTGGTCTACAACAGTGGAAAAAGTTAATCAGGAGGAAGTGCGTGCACGCAAGAGAAGGAACAAGATAGCACAGGAAAGGGGAGGACTTTTCCAGACAGCAGCGCTTTCTGTTTGCTGTCTGACTGGCTTCGAAAGCCCCCCCACCCCCCCACCTCGTCCCACCATCTTCTTTCCCCCTCTCTGCTGAGGCATGAGGATGAGTTAAGGCTGCTGTCTCGAGCTAAGAGAAGCTATCCACCCAGATAACGCCACGGCTGGCTGCAAAATAGTAACAATGAAGGGAGCACAAGTGCAGGTATCTACATGTCACTGAGCCTCGGAGGCCAATGAGGAAAGTGTTTGTCAAGCATGCAAATCCATAGGACGATAATAGATGATACAATAAGCACAGAGAAGAATGAAGTTAGTGTAATAGTTTCTAGTTCCTGAGTAACGCTGACATGAGCAATCCTGTAAGAAAATTACACATGGCTTTGACATAGCTGAGAGAGCTAATAGGCATAATAGGCCCCTTTGAGATGAAAGTGGTTCTAGCTGTAATGGGGCTGCAGTTTATATAGTCCAGGGACAAAGCTGCCGTTGGCCCGGGGTTCCCCTATGGCACAGGAACATACCAAACAAGCAGTGTCTGCACCCCTTTTCCTGGAGTAACCATGGCGACAGTGGCAGGCAGGGGCATCCTCATCACCAGGGGGCAGTGTGGGCAGCGCAGCCCCTGCCGCCTACGCCGGTGTCTCAAAGTCCACACACACAAACAGGCACCCGGCGCTCTCGCAAAGGACACATGTGCCACGCAGTCAGGCAAAATAAATGAAATGGCCACAAACACACGCAGCCAAGCACAAACTACACACACACACACACACACACACTGTCATCTGCTCCTGACAGCTGCCCCTTGGCGTCTAACACAAGCCCCCTCCCACTCTGCCTCTCGCTCCCTCTCTCTTTTGTTGCTCACTTATTGTTGAGTTTTCACCAAACAAAAACGCACATCCTCCCGTGACACCAGCTAATTGATTATTGATGGTGCCAGGCTAAATTGACTTATATTCAAACTGATGCGAAAAGAGAAAATGGTAGAGACAATGCCTTCAGCGGCTTTTCAAAATGAAGTCAGGGTATTTGTATGTAAAGCTTGGGGTCTTTTTTGTCTCTCTTTTTTTGTTGTTGTTGTTGTTGTTGTTTGATAAGCTCCTCAGGCAGCACAGAGCAACCTTGGGAGCAGTTTGAGGACTAAGGCGGCTGAGGGGGAAGGAACGCAGGTAGTGATCTGGAAACGAGGTACCAGCTGACAAGTGAGAGAGAATTCATAAGAGCCCTTGTGGCTTGCTGGGGTGACAGTCTGACTTCCAGCCGGTGTGAAGATCAGTGACAAACAAACCGGCAGACTTGTTATTCTACGGCTCCCCGTGCCGGGATTCCTGCCCTTATCACTGGTATCGCGTAATTTTGTTACACGTGGTAAACGTAGGATGGCTTGTGACAGCAGAGATCAGATAAAGAGTGAGAGTGGCCCGGGCAGGGGAATGTGGAGATCGGGCTGAATGCCTAAACAGGCTGTGGAGTTAAGGCGAGAGACTGATGATTGTGGCAGAAAGATTGAGGCACTAAAGAATGGCAGAGGAGAGAGATCCCGTCCCGTGGAAATGTGTCATGAAGGCAGTTCTATTAACATCTTAATAAAGGTTTCCCAGGCCCTGGAGAGCCCTCGTGAGCAGGCTGCCTTCTCCACTCACACGGGGGCCCAAAGCCGCCCTCGCAGCATGTCAACGAGAGAACATTTAAGTTCTGCCAGTATTGCATTGTGAGGGTGTTAGGCTCCCCAAAGGAGCAGCCTAAATGCCTACCCGCAAACATGCTCCACTAAATTCCTTTATTCCCCTTACCCTCTACTTTCATTTACTGTCCATTTCTCCATCTGCTGGATTTAGTGGCCCTACAAAAGGCTTTGTTTCAGCAAGCTGGCAAGCCTTCGGGACAGCAGAACGCACACTGGGGTTCATTGCTAACTTGCTGCCATCAATAGAAAGAGCAGGATCTGGACTGGCCACGGTTTGCACCAGGCAGAGGGACGACTGTTAACCGTTCCCTCTCGGTCCTCTGATGAGACTGGCTGGAGCCTGTCTGGGAACTGTGGACACACACACACACACACATAGTTTTCTCCTTGCAAAAACAGCCAGCAGTCTGAGAGGGATGGGGAAGCAAATTCTGCCACCAGGTCAAGGTCGCAGGTCGCAGGGAAAAAAAAAAAAAAAAAGCAGAGTAAACACTGTAGCAAACATGTGACTTTTTTTCTTTCAAGTATTTAAAAAAAAAAAAAAAAACACAGTCTCAGTGTGTACCGTGAAAAATGAAATGCAGAGTGGCATTGATTTTTGCACTCTGTGCTATGTGTTGCTCATACTGGGCAAGCTGCTACTTAACAATGTAGTGGCCTGTAGTCATCAATTTAAAATGGTTTCAACGATTCAATAAGTCACTGAAGGCTGCACACGCACAACTACTCAAGATGATGAAAACGGCTACAGCAGCATGACTAGACCATTAAATGTAGCCCTGTGGTGTTCTCAAACATCTGCTATATAGTGTGGGAATTATCAAAGAGTAATGCCGTATCTAAGATCTATGGCATCTATATGTTTAAAATAACAAGGGATCTTCACGAGGGGACATGCAACACCAGAATGAATTGATTCTTTGGCACAAAGCGGGTGGACAGATTGAGTGTTGTGCGATGCTTCCGTGCAACACTGTGTGTATTTTAATCCACGCAGAGGCTGTTAGCGAGGGCTTTTTTTGGGAGTAAGTAAATGAAAAATTGTGTATTTTCAAAGATAGTGATCTAACATTCGTTTATGCAATGAAGAGAGACTGGAAATCAATTTGCTTTGCCTTCTAACATCACTTCTGTTGCTATCAAGTTGTAGCAGAGTGGAAACTCTCCAATCTCAGTTCCCAATTTCAGCCTGATACCCGCCCCAGTATCTGAGCATCAGAATCGTTGCATTCAAGTACACTGTCATCTAATACCACGCGCAGAGAGCCAGACTTTTTAGATCCACCATCCCTGAATCAACACACATAAGGCTTACATGAATGTTTGCTGGGATAATCATCGCCTAGAGAGATCTTCTCTACTGCGGGACCTGGTACTTGAAGCGTCGGAGACAGGTAGAAAATTCGTGGTGTTTACATTCAGAGATGAGAGATAGCAAGCACGGAAGATGTTAATTGAGCAGCCTGGAGGGAGCTGATGAAGGCAAGAGGCGGTTGTGATCCTCTCCTTTTCACCCAAGCCAAACCCTTCTCAGACTCCCTGGCTGCACTCCACTTGATCACTGTCAGCACAGATCCAGATCTCTCTTATGTCAATTCTCTCTCTCTCTCTCTCTCTCACAAACACGCACACACACACACACACTCTCCATAAATACAGATTCCAGACACAAACATGTGCATAACAAGGCTGAGTGAGTGGAGCGTGTGTGTGGGTCAAGGAGATTGAGATCTCTGTTGTGACAGCTGGACAGTTGAGAGGTTCAGATAAACAGCCCACAGTGAGGGAAGACAGGGGGGCAATTGCATTAAAACAAACACTCAGTATTTGTACACTCCAGCAGATAGGAAAGGGAGGACCTATATCTATGGGAGGATGAGTCAGTGAACTCACAAAAGCACCATTATCTGCATGTGTTCGCGTGTTTGAGGGTGCATGGAGGCAAAAGACAGTTGGGGTGGTGGGGGTTACTGTGTGTGTGTGTGTGTGTGTGTGGAGGGAGGGTGGTATTCACAACACACGGCCGCTGAGCACATTTGCACTATTCACTCATTAAGAAATAGGTCAAGGATTCTGCCTGCATGCGTAGCGACTTGTCAAAATCTCTCAAGCTAAACTGTGGCGAGTCTGGCTGCCTTAAGGGGAGAATCTGAAGAGGAGCGTGCCTGCGTGTAGGCTGGTGGTGACACAGCACACAGAAAAGCACTAACGACTCATTCAGCGGCAAATCATGCACTTAAAAAATTAGTTGCTAATGTCAACAGAGCTGTTGAGCAGAATTCACTGTGGAAGGGCCTGAGTGGAGAGAGGAAGGGCGCTCGCGTCGCGGCCCGGTAATTAACTTCAGCTCGTTTGGGCTCCTTGCTCTTCATCAACAGAGGACGCTCTTGAGCCAGCTGAGTTTGTCGCGGATGCTGATAAGATGCTGACGGTGGCAGAGGTAGCTGTGGCGACGGGCATCCTTGTGCAGAACATTACGATGCTTTAGACCCTCTTCAGACAATCTAGAAAGTGCACTGAAGGAGCGACGTCTAATCAAAACAAAGCAATTAGAATTCCTCGAGTCAAGATGAAGTGTTTGGGATGAAGAAAAGAGTTTGAGCAATCTCACTGAAACAGATCTATCTTGTGCTGTTAGTTCAGATCAAAGCTTCACCAATAAAGAACGCAGGGCTCAATGTTCTCCGAGGGGAAGTCTCGTAATCCTGAACAGACTCAACGAAATCATTACAGCATCAAAAATACTAAACACAGAACTCCATGCTGACCATTAGCGCCACTGTAAATCCAATCAAATATCGCAGTCCCCTGCAGAGCAGTGGAGTGGAGAAGCAGCGGCCGAGAAACATCAGCAAAGCCCGGTCTAAGTTTGTACAGTCAAAGCAATTTCTCTCCAGCTTGGTGGGGTTAACCTTATCGATTGTATGAACGTGTGATGTTGTGGTTCTCGAAAAGGGCTTTCTTGGACAGCGTGCCTTCAAAGGCACCACTTTAAAGTGGTCCATCGAGCAGAATTCTTAACATCTCTGCTTATATTCTCCATTATTTACAAAGAGAGCTAACTGGCTGCAATTCACTGCTTTCAGAACAAATTACAAAGCTCAACAACAGCAGAAATATTTTTCAAGAAAGAAACGGCAGCAGTAAATTTAAGTCAATTTGGGTAACAGCATGTTGATAATAAAAAAAAATAGATATGTTGTAATAATAGATCTGTCTAAAATGATCACAAACAGCTGCTGAAAAGCCGACCGGTCAGAGAGACAGAGGCAGCACCACACTACCCGGCTAAGGTCTCTCTTTTCTTCATTAGATTGGAGTTAATTAAGTGAATATAATCAGCCTGTGATAATCAAACCAATGCTGAGTGCTGGTTCGCTCTTCCAAAGGCAGAAATTTCCACCCCGGTGGTTGCTTTGGGGGTCAAACTGCTGTTTCACTTTGAGATGGATATTTAAATAATGATGTGAAGCGGGGTCACACTTCAGACGCACAAAAAAAAAAAAAAAAGAAAAAAAAAGAAAAATGTGATCTCACCAAGAAGAAACGTGTTTTGATTGCACGGGCAGAGGGATTAATATGCTGCCCGTCAGCCGTGGCAGATGTAAGTTATTCTCATGCAAATGTGAGGCAATTTTCAACTTAAGGCAACATTTATTCTCTTTAGAGTCATTGTCATGGGCGGTCGCCGGCGCGCTGGCAGTCCGACAGAGGATGAAGATTTGTAGCTGCATCTGCTGAATTGGGCAGATGAGGTCTAGTGTCGGGCTGGAAGCCTACACCGATGCCATTTGGCAAGAATATATTACAGCGCTGTTTTTGCTGTTTTCTTTGTTGTGTTACAGTTTTGTGTCATGTCACTTGAGAAAGGGGGCAACAAATGCAACAGGAAACACAGAGAATTTAGATATTTCGAGGCAGATCAGTGACCTTGTGTGCTCCAAACATCCAAAAGTGTGACATTTACCATTCCTAAAACCACTCTGACTACGGACTCGTGGTTCACTTGTTGCAGGTTCAGGTCTGTAGCCTGCTAGCTCTCAGCATATTACACTATATAAATATATCCTTTGGACTCGGCGTGGTGGAGCATGTTTGTGTCCCTTTGAGCTCACAATCAAGGTCAGCAAATGAAAATCATTAGACATCATTAGTGCTGTGATGATTGCAAGCAACAGGACACAGGGACTCTAAAAATAAACTCTCCCAGTCAAGTAATTTCATTAAACACTGAAGGACACACACACACACCAGAAGAAGCTCGTGAGCGAGAGTAACGCCACCCTGAAGTATCATCTCTGTAGCACGGGTTGTAACTCACTCTTGCTGGTGTATTACGAGGCAGCTGAATCGCAGTGAATAAAGAGTGTACATGGTAGTAAAGGATTTAGACCAACCACCGTGCGTGAAGCCTGCTGTAATGCTTCCATATGCACAAACAGTGCATGGTATTTATAATCACACCTCGTCATTTAGTGGTTTGGCGTCCAAGTGTGAGATGTGGCAACCACACAATGTGATACTGAGACAGGCTGCTGCCTTATCTGAGCCTGCAGCCTAAAATGAAAAATGCCTCTATTCAGTTGGCTCTCCGCAGTGTCGGAAATTAGCCCTTTGAGAAACAGAGTGCCTGTTTTTTTTTTTCTTTCTTTTGTTTTGGTTGCCTGACAGTCGTGTTGTATTAAAGCAAATATGTGCATAAAGCAGATGCAGAGTAAACGAGCCCGCTATCATCACTCACCTCTTCACTGGAACTAGATCTCCCGGTTATCCTGTACCTTCCAGCGCGGCTGCCGTCTTCTGGGTCTTAACTGATGCGCTAGACTCACATCCACAGAAAAAAATAAAATAAAATAAAAAATGTTTCCAAATGCGCTATCAGGACAAAGTCTCCCTTTTAGGAGAATTCTACATTCAGTACTTCTTCCAGTTCCTTAAATGTAGCCTATCTGCCTGTGGAAGCTGTCAAAGCGGCGGCGTCATTCATTCAAGCCTTCATCATCGCGAGTAATTGCGAATTCAGCGCGTAAACTTCGCAGCAGAGCCTCCACCATCTGATCTGACCTCCTAATGTTACTTTACTAGACCGTGTCAGTGAAACGGCCGCATTCCTTCAGTTCTGCGTTCCGGGCTGCTCCGCGGCGCACACACGAAGGTTACGCACGAGCTGTGGCCAGGCTTGCCATCATCCTCCGACGGTGTAATTTCGCAGCGTCGGTTCAGACCCGCAGCGCGTCTCTCTCACTACGGGGCTCTGCCGGGCTCACGGAGACTGGCGGCTCCATCAATGTACAGTAGTGTGTGTATGCCGCCACTGGCACACTGCGCGTTTAAACCCAGCCCCCTCACACTCCGGCTCATTACGGTGTTAACCGTTTCCGCCCAAAGAAAAACATTAATAATGCATAGAAGAAAGAAATATTTACCTACATAGACCAAGAATTCGCGATTTTTGCGACATTTAGAAGTAGGATATGCAAAAATATTTGGAACTGTTACTTTTTTTTTTGTGAATACAACGTTGTAGCCTGTTTCCAATCCACAGCTGCCCCACCTGCCAAAATTATAATGCTATATTTTAAAAAAAAAAAAAAGAAAAAAAAGAAAAAAGATCTCACTGTGAAATGATACTTGTAAGTGTTCTAAAGTTATGATTCACAGCCTGAGCAATTCTCCAAGGAAATGGCCTGTAAAGTTTCAAATTTCCTATTATTATCTTTAACTGTATTATTATCTGCAACCGGCTAAAATGATAACATTTTGATATAATAGCACTTCACATTTAGGAGAAGAAAATGTTCTTACCCATCACAGAATTATTGTCTTCGTTGCAGCACACTAAAGCCAGGCAGTGACAGGCTCTCATCCAGCTCTGTTCCTGTAAGAATAGTGCCATCTATAGGCCAAACTGTGAACTACCTCTGCTCGGATACCCCTCTCTCTCTTTCTCTCTGTCACTCTGTCTGTCTGTCTGTCTGTCTGTCTCTGTCTCTGTCTCTGTCTCTCTCTCACACACACACACACACTTGCAGTGATTTCTCAGTTTTTGCGTTTCTGGTTTTCTTTTTTTTCTTTTTTTTCAGAAGTTTGAGATTTCCTTTTGGATTTGATCTCCCACCGTCTCTGTAGTTATTGCATCACTCACCAGTGAAGTTGTGCAGCTCTGGAATGAACTTTTGAAATTCTTAAATCATTTCCTAAAATGCTAAAATGTACCCCAGCATTAGAGACAAAGTCGAGGGTAAGGCCATCAATTACGTAACAAATATTCCGTTAAATAATTGTCCATGTGAGGAACCTAATTTGATGCATACATAAAATAGCACATAGAAATCATCATCACTCACTTTCAAGTCTAAGAAAAGAATGTTACTTGGGATGCACGCCAATCCATACGACAACACTAAACAAGTTTTAGTGTCTTCATATGCATATTTTGTTCATAGGTAACATTAGTGATCAGTCTTCTCATTACTGGCTGTCAAATATGTTGGATTTTAGTTTCTCCCCTTCAGAACCATCACCTCAATCCACATAACGACATAATGTAATTATAACATTTCTATCATAACATACTTACTTTGAAACAGTTATAAAACACACAAACCTTCCTGCATCTGTGCCCTTGGAGGGTTATGACAAAAAGTAGGCAATCCACATTCTCTGATGCATCAATAATGCAGAGTCGGGAAAAGGGAGCCAGTGCCTGCCATCAAAAGTATTGCAAAACTGCCAGGAGGAAGAAGATGTGGAACAACCAGTGTAAGTACACTAAAAGCACAGCACCCACTTAAAGACAGGGTCAATAGCTGGAGGGTGTCCATATTGGAATTTCACCGCACTGCCTCTCAAATGGATCTTAGTCAACCCTGGGCGGCAGGGGTAATCAAATACAGACTTTTTTCAATCCATTACTCACAGCCCTGTTTGGAACAAGCCGTGATTTGTTTGATTGGAACATAACTCAATTCATATCGAAAGAACGGGCTGCACGGAACTGTCTGGAAGACGTTTTGCCTGTTTTGTGCAGAGAAAAATGATAGATTAACCCATTTTGCGAGGTGAAGCTTGGTTATAGCGTACAGTACGATTCTATCAGTCATGTTTCACTTTAGGACACATATCGACACGCTGAGGCAGGCCGAGGATTCTGCAAAAGTGGAAAGAAAAAGAACGTGTAGCTCAAATTATTAACGCAGATGGGGCTGTAGCTGGACTGATTTATTATATATAATATTCTTATCAATTTAAGTTCTTCAACTGCCTTAAACTACAATTTACTCCCAGTCAATATGCAAGAAAAAATAATGTGGAAGAAAATTCTACAGGAAAATATCAATACTTGTTTATGTGTGCATCATGCTCAGCTTTGGCTTTGTTCCTCCAAGCACCTTACTGCATTTCAATGCAAATACACAACAAATGCTTATCTGTGGTCTCATTACTCACAGATGTTCTTGTCATACAGTTGAATTAAACCCCTGGGTCTCTTACACAGCACAAGTCAGTAGATGATCCAGCCTCTCAGTGCTATCAGCTACTTTCACTCTTGGCACCTTTCCACCCTACATCTGAAATCAAAGCACACATTATTGGTCATTAGGGAGGAAGGCCAACCACTGGTCTCTTTATATTTATTTTTACATTTAGAACTTGCTTGCTAGACTTGCGACTTGAGAACCCCAGCAGATTCGAAACCCACACTGGGTGACGAGGTTAATTGCTGGAATTATGTTGTGTGTGATATGCAGTATCCACTACTTATCTCTGAAACGTACGGGGCGGATGGCCGCATGCGAGGAGGGGGAGTGAGGTTGCAAGGCACGTGTCATGGGAAATAGAAAGGGCCAACTGGTGGCAAAGCATAAAGCTTAATTGTTGCGAGATCAGTTCAGTGAGCAAATCAAATAGTGGTCAGGTGGTGGTGGTGGTGGTGGTGGTGGTAGGGGGGCTCATTTCTGGAAATGAGGCGCCCAGTGGTTATGAGGAGAGAAGGCCTGCTGCAGGGCTGCCGCTTGACCGTTTGTTGATCAAAGTGATCACACGCGGTGATTTCATACTAAGTTGGAAGATTTCAAAGGGTCCTCTTGTGATGCCTGTAATTCTTCCTCCCTGCGGCCATATTTGAAGATATCACGAGGGAATGTGGCGAACTGTCTACTCTACTGAAGCTCCATTCCCTCTCTTCTCTCACCCGTGTAAGCAACCAGCCTGACTGGAGATGAAAAACAAATACCAGGAAACGGGTCGATGAAAAGTTAAACTGTCTGACATGTGCATATAATGCCAATTAATGTTGTTCCAAGGTTAAATGTCATATTACCATTTTTTTCTTACATTTGTGATTTACACCATTGAACAGCTAAAAAATAATATAGTTAGTGTTATACCTAATGAAAAACAACAACAAGAAGACAACATCATTTTAAACAAAAATTAAAGCTGCAATAGAAAACTTTAACTCCCCCTGCTGGTAGTAAGATTGATTACAGTTTGCTGTCAACACAAGGGTGCAATGAATGTAGGTGAACTCACGTCTGATAGGTCACAGAATGTGGTGGGACACTGGGATAGTCCATGACTGAAAGATTTGCTGTTGGTCCATTTTGATTGTGCACACATCCACATCAATGCCATCTGGGTTTTTGGGTAGTCAGAAAGTCCCACCTATCATGATGGCCATTACTGTGGATTTTGCACATTGGCGGAATAGCTGAAAGTAGAGCAGTGACTGGATGCAGACACAGATGTCCCATTAATGTTCCTGGACTGGTTTATATTTGGAAAATGGTTGGAATAGACTTGCGATGAGGCTCTATTATTATTGTCTTTAAATTTCAGGAAATTCTCTGTATTTTTGTTGCAACACAAGCCTGGGACTTTCCAGAGCGAGCGGCGTTGTGTCCTTGTTCGTCCATTATTTATTAAAATGCAAACCTCCCTCCAAATGTTGAGTTTGTTTCTTATCTGGAGCATGACAAACCCTTCTTGGAAGCTCCCTTGGTTTATCTACCAGTGGTCTGTCACAGTCCTAGTTCCATCTAGTTGCTACGATAAATGCATCGCCACCACTTCGCCGCCAATTTAAAACTCCTTTCCTTGGATCTAATGGACATTCATTTATGTGTAAAAGCGTTCACCCATAAAAGTATAAACCTGCAATATCTTTCCATTTTATCTTGCAGATATAGACCAGAGATGTATTTTTACTCTTCACTGCAGAACTGTGAGAAGAAATATAAAATGTGTGGTGGGCGTCTTGGGACTCATGTCTGCCATTTGAACTCGATCCATTATGGAAGTCCACCCCCGCTGCTTACTTCCCACCATCCACCTGTTAGCGAGTACCAGATACATACTCAGGAGGCTCCAGGGACTACTGCAGTGCCATCAGCAAAATATGTAATACACACTATTATACACAACAACCGCATTCATACAGGTGGCCGATTACATCAGTAATGGTCCACTGTTAGAGCCCCGGCTACCATGTGGTGATGATGGGCCAGTTCTCCTGCTTTACGCTGAGGAGAAATATTTCACACAGGAAGCGAGAAGAAGAAGAAAAAATGAAAATTAAATTGAATAAAATCACGCCCAGTTCAAGTCTTAGTCAACAAATTGCAGCTATATGGTGGCCATCAGCGCGATGCACTCAATGAATGTTGTTTGAGGAGGTTTCATAGCTGTGATTACGTTTTCTGTCTCCTCACCAGGGAACACCCACCCTGAAGTTCAGCTAAAGACAATGTCCCCAAACTGTGTCTCAAACGTGTGGTTTACATTGGAGGATTCTTTTTTTTTAAGCTTGTCAGGATTTGTCAATGGAAAAACAAAATTAAAACAGCAATTAATTTCCACAGAGATGCGATCACAGGAGACATGATAATTTGCGAGCAGCTCTGATGTGTTAGCAGAGCGAGGCATTGTACGAAAATGTTTTTTTTTATTTATTATTTTAGTTTATGTTTTTATGTATTATTAGTTTGTCCTTGCTTGGAGGCATTCCATGAGCTGCAGCCTTGTGCAGCAATCTCACACATCAGACGTCAACAAATCACGGACTCTGATGCCATCAGTGTGGAAACATGCCTCTTCAAAAATAGCAACAGAGCGAGAGGAAGTGGCAAAAGTACAGATGGTCCATCTTTCAACACATCAGTGCCACAACTGAGCTGTCAGAGAAGATGAATAATGATGATGTTAAAAAAAAAAACAACAATTAAGTACTTTGCACCCAGTAATGTATGCTCCCACTTAAATGCAAGGTGAGCCAAATCTAAAACGGCAAAAACAGGCAGACTTCCAGGTTGTTTATTTCTTACGCCTACGCACAACCACCAACATACACATGTTTGTTTGCGACTACATGCGCGCACACAGCATAGGGGCTGGGAAGAGGACGAGAGAGAGAGTAAAAAGACAGAGCGTGGAAAATAGCCAAAGTCCTTTTCACACTGCAAAGCATTTCCATTAGATAGTGGACTGTTTTAATAAGATGCTTATCAGAATTTGAATCTCAGGAAATTGCTGGCTATTTATTTTACTCGCGCTGCTCACTTTGCCGCGGCTCTTGATAAAGCATTTTGTTTTAATTAGACACATTTCCACACTCCAGCAGGGATGACCTCTTATTATTGTGAAGTGGGCCTGCTTAGCAGAGCAAGCAGTCAGGAACAAGCTCCTCTGTGCATCTCAATCATTCCTCATCCACACTCATCTCAGGGGCCTGGGACCAAATCAAAGCAGCCACTATTAAGCAGAACCAAATTGTTTAACGAAGTAATCTCCCGCATATTTTTCATTCCTTTCCCCATTTGCAATTGGAAATGAGACATGGGGAAAAATATGATGCATTGTTTTGCATACTAACAAGGGACCTTGGATATCCTTATCCTTCACGGATAAAGAGGATAGGATATGTTCTGCAACAACGAGGAGCACATTTTCTGACTCATGAGTGTGAGACAATCCCTTTATCCTTAGTATCTCTAAAGGAGTGGGGGAAAATCCTGACAACTAGCTGTGTTGGATAGTGGTTATTTACAGTCCTGAGGAGCAAGCTTGCAGAAATGAACATGATTTGAGGGTTTACAGACCCTGCGAAACATAGAAAGAACAGCATATTCAGTCAGTGTGCAGCATCTGCTACTTCCTGCTTTGCATCAATATAAAAGCAGTTGTCTTATTATAAGCTACCAGATGAATGTGGGTGAGGGCCAAACACTGCCAGCCCTATGCCGACAAAATACTGTCGGATTACAGCCAATCTGTCATTTGCTTCTGGACGTGGGACAGAAATCATCGGGCTCTTTGACAGAGAGAGCCCGTGCTCTCCTCGCGTGTCACCTCATTTCATTTGGTTACTTCCAGCTCAAAGAAAAGTAGAGGAAAAAGATAGGTAGAGGACAAAGCAATTATATCCACCTGTACACGCCATCATGCCTGATCTCCTCGGCATGAGAGGGAGAGAGCCGTGAGGGAGAGGATGAGACTGATGAGAGCTTACCAGAGGCTTGAGACCTGCTCTGCTTCAGACAGGGATTTAGGTCTGGCAGCCTGCCTGTCCATAAGGTATCACACAATCACAAAGATACCTTAATCCAACCTGGCCTTTCACATGGGACCCCAACCAGTGGCTCATCCAGATATGAAATGTAAATGGGGGATCGAAGGTGTCAGAAGGGAAATGCCAGCATCACAGTCTGACATAGTCATTAACTCTATTCCTGTTCTCACCGCCGCAAGCGGAATAAAAGTGTCATGAATAAGAGTTGCATAGAGAAGGCACAAAGACATGCATGCAACACATACAACTGCACAGATTAAACAAATATGGTGCATACTCATAATCACTAATTACATGATGAGGTGTTGATGTTTTCACGCTTCTTCAGGTATTCCAATGCACTTTCATTGTGACCGGACCGTTTTTAGCTTTGTCCTCCTGTAGCCACAGAGGGAAGTCAAACACCATCGTCTAATATGGCCTGTGAATGCTCACAGCAGGACCCCCAGTCCTTCTTTCCTTTGCCAATTTAACATTCAAATTAGATTAATTCAAAGTTTCATTTCTCAACCATGAATTATTCACCAGTGAAATAAATCAGAAACACTACCAAAGGTATCCTGTAGGAGTTTGCGGGCTATCATTATCCATAAAAATGATATTAAAAATGTACGTCTAGCCTGAGGACTGCCTTTAAAATTCCAAATCTGCTCTCCCGTAGATATTTCTGAGGCGTATCGGATTTGCAAGGACTTTCATCGAACGCATGCAAGGCAGTTGGAACTGCAATGTGCATCAGTTTTAGACGTGCGAAGAGTAAACACGCTCAGGTTCAGGAAATCAGTTTCGAACCATTCGCACCAAGAAGTAACAGTTTCTAAATACGGGAAATGAGAAAGGAAATTCATTCCTGGAACGAAGGTTGATCTGGCATTTGAATTTTTTCTGTCTTCTCTAGACCTCCCTTAGTGTTTTGTGTTTGTGAAAGCCTTGTTATTACCATGCTTTAGTCAACTGGCGACTAATTTTTACTTCACCTGCACATGTTTTAATATTTTTTGATCAGGATCACCTCATGTAGAATCACACCACCAATTGGCAATCCACGCCTGGCTGATGTCTGTGAAGCCTCACTTCAAAGAGTTTTCATTAGATGCAGCAAAAACAACAAAGGAGACAACAACAGTAGCACTGCTGCCGTTGAGAACCTTGTCTGGCCCTGAACATGACTTCTCTCTCTGTCTCTCTTACAGCCCAGCCTATGCTCTGCCGCTGCTCATTCCAGGGCACAGAAAAGTAATTTTACACTATTTTACAGCCTGCCCTGTCTTTCCCATTTTCTCTCCCTTTCTCTGGGCATGTCCTTTGGTTTTTTCCCTTTCTCCCGTGTGCATGTAGGTGTGCGAGAGAGCACATCAGGTTTTCCTCCCCAGGGAGCCGTGACCGGGCCAAACCCCCCTAAGATCCCCAGTAATGCGACTATTTTTGTGCAGCCTGCCCTAGCATGTGCCCTGTGCCGCACACCAAACATCGCTGATAGCGGGGAGTCGCCAGCATGATTTCCAAAGACAACTCAAGGAGCACGGATCCGCGCTCTTGTTTTCAGCTTTTTCTGTTCTTTTCTTTTTATTTTTTGTGTGGGTTTTTTTGCAAGTTTTTTGTGGTCACAGGAAATGTCAAACTTGAAAAAAGAAATTCACTGTCGTTGCCACTTTCTGGAGGATTCAGAATAGAAGGAAAGCTTTTGAACCAAATGATAGAGTAGACATGTCTGAATTACATGACATCGGGTCTGTTTTATTCCATGGTATATTTTCCGATTTCATTGTATTTGTCACCTTCTGTTTTTTACTCAGCAATAAAACCTAGCAATAAAAGAGAGAAAAAAAAAAAGAATATTCAAATTAATATTTTTTTTAAAAATCACTTATAATAAAGGTTATTCAGACTCCATTCAGTAAATAACATACCGCTGATGGCAACAAGACGATTGATGCCTAGCCTCACTGTAGCGGTGTCTCGAGCCCTACACCGATATGACATGCATTTACATCATGTGTGCTATAATGATGAATGTCCCACATTTAGGGGCCATGAAAGCCGGTGCACCATCACTCGTCAGCCCCGCCTCTCCCAGCCTCGTGCTCACGTGAGTGATGACTGAACCGAGCTCACGACGGGATTCTGCTGCACCTCTGTGCCCAGGAGGCTAATGAAGTTTGAATGAGATGCGCGGCAGAAAAATTAAACAGAATTCGCACTTGTTTGAATGATGTGTACGAAGGCAGCCTCGCAGGAGGGAGAGCGCTGCAACCCCAAAACATATACACTGGTCAGAAATGAACAACTTAATAGTCTGCCTCCGTGGATGGACCGCTGCTTTGTGATGCTTGTGGCTAATTACCAACTCCACTCTCAGCAGTAAATTACAATGTCTATAATTTCTTTTCTTTTTTTTTTTTTTTTTTTTTTTTTAAAGGGGTTGTTAGGGACACCCAGTGAGTGTCACTGTGGCTTGTTACAGCTCTGTAAAATGCCAGTTAAATGTTTATGAAGCGCATCAACAGAGGGGCTGGATGCACGGCGGAGTATGAGACAATGGCCAAGTTCAGCTGGCTGGCAGCGCGGTCTCGGCAGCCCAATGGCACGTATTATTTAACGCCATTAGCAGGAAACTAAGAGAATGGGAATTTAATTGGCCCTTTAATTGCTGTGTAAATCCAAGCACTGAATATGACCATCAAAGCACAATTTTCCCCTGAACCATGGTTCATCTGAGACACCAGTTAGTTCAAAGACTTCTCTGCGTGGAGCAGATGGAGATGCGTGTTGGAACAGGTCCCGTGCTTTGCAATCATTCTTTCCACCCAAAAAAAAGAAAAAAAGACAATATTGGGGTCTCAGTGAGGCTGTGTCGATTCATAGTCTGAAAAAATCTGAAACCATAATTTCCTGATCACTCACATTGGCGCTTTATCCTCAACGATTTTCTTTCCGCAGCCGCTATATGAATGAGTGATGATTCCTTCCACATCCTTTCAACCATTAAAACAGCTCATCATGCTTCCAGTGTGCTAAAATACATGACTGTTTTACACTGCAGCTATAACAGACAGAGACACAGAAGCAGATCAGGCGTTCCCACCGTGTGAACCGATGAATTTCTGTGGTCCCGTGCAACGTGGACTCTTTGCAGTCACAAAGTCACACAATGTTTTCTGAATACTTCTGCAGCAAGGCGTCGTTCGATTTCCCCTCAATTCTCTGTTGACAGACAGAATAAGCTGCCAGTCAGCCGGTCCATCCTGTCCACCTGCAGAAGTGTTGATTTGCCTGTAAGCCGCCCAAGGCTGATTGATTCCTGAGTGAAAGCTTCAGGCACATGATTGACACCACATGATTACTGTTCGCACATGAGTGCCTTTTGCCAGACTGCAGGCCTCATCATGTTATGACCATAGATAGGGAAGCAGCATACATTAAGATGCTGCACAGGCCCTCTGAACGTCACACGGCTGCATTTTCCTGTTTTGCAGCTCATGTGCATTTTCGAGTGCCACAGCGTGCCAAATTTTATTAACTTTTGAGATTCGCTAAAAGTCAACGTGAAATTTATAAGACCATAGTTTTAATGTAGCATGAAGCCAGCCTCCCTATGAGAGTTATATAGTTAATGGAGCTGCGACCCCCAGAGACGTCACAGAAGAAGAAAAAAAACGGGAAAGTACACATTTCTCTGAAGCTTAAGATCTAAGACTGTACACATATGTCTAGTATTTCTGCCGTCTGCATGCCATCGTGTGTGTTTTATCACGGATAAAAGACTGAGCAGTGTACATCTCTTGACAGTGAAGTAAATTATCCATTTCTAATGTCCCATTGCACCTCCTGCCCCCTGCGGAGTAGACACAATTGGATAATAATTGAATCACTCGCAGCAATTATGATGGCATGCCCTTGGCTGTACAGTAGGACAGTGTCACGATGACACAGTGTATCCCACACTTTTTGTGCTAACACTTTTGTGACACCAACACGCAAGGACACTCCTCCTCCTTTCAAAGGCTGACCTTTGAACCGAAGATCCTACGGCAAGAACCTTAAATGAAGCACTCGTGGGACGGATGTTATGCTCGATGCTTCCTGAAGCGATTGAACTTAACGCATAAATAGTCCCGGCAGAAGAAAATGCAGCACCTACTTTTTCTCCTCTTTGATAGCCCAGATAACGGCGAGGCAGAATCGTGAAAAAAGGCGAAGCTAGCTCGTCTCACAACGAACGCAGGCATTTTAGCTCTACCTCACCACCTCTTCATTTAACCCTTCCCATCAGCCAGGCAGCGAGACATCCCCAATCACCGAGAGTTTTAAGGTTGCCAGGCAACAACCGCTCACGAGTGCCGTACACAGGCCGAGCGGCTGTGTCTCTTCGGCTTGTTCACACAGATGTGACCAGCTGGGAAGAGCAAAG
This sequence comes from Chelon labrosus, assembly GCF_963514085.1. Taxonomy (NCBI): domain Eukaryota; kingdom Metazoa; phylum Chordata; class Actinopteri; order Mugiliformes; family Mugilidae; genus Chelon; species Chelon labrosus. The sequence continues at coordinate 21,469,650 of NC_140360.1, read as the reverse complement.
GCCAGAGGCAAATTCATTTCTAAGAGGAGGGGAAGACTGTGTGGGGTCTCGTGATACTCCAAAGAGGAGAGAAAACATATGATATTTGTAGATCATCTCATTTACTGTGTGAAAAATATTTTCGTAGCTTGAACGGCCCAGAAGACAAAATCTGCTCCTGCTCTGAAAAACTAGCAGACAATACATTTGTTTAAAAAAAAAAGCGGCACGCAATTTCTCTGAGGCTTTTATCTCAAATGGAGGAACCTTCGCCTTCAAATTAGCATAAGATTCCGGTTAAGAACAAACATTGCATTAAGCACAGAACCTACGAATTAGCATAATTGTTTGGGCAATTATGTTAAAAGTGTGGCATGAGGGTTTTTTTTTTCTAAGTACACATGATCTTGTTTTAGAAGATTGAATTTTGTAATTCAGTTATGGCCCACTATCTTCAGCCGTGGCATTGACCCTAACTGGAGAGAAGGGGGCAGGGGACGGGGCGTCACGAACACTCAGCCATTATATACCACACTTCCTGACACTCAGGGCCCATTAGACTCTGACACGTGTCACACACTGAACAGCGGCTTCGGTAAATAAGAGGTTAAATGACATTCCGAGGTTATAATATTAAAAATGTGACCACTTTGTTTGATCGCCTGCTTGGAAAATATCAAGTTTTACTGAAGTTTAAAGGGCAATCAGATTTAAAAAAAAAAACAAAAAAAAAAACAATACAATGAGAAATGTGTTGTCATTTGGTTCCAGACGTGTGGGAGTGTTTGTAACTGTGGGCAAACAAAGGAAAAGTGTTCTTGACTTGAAAACACGGCAAGGATTTGAGGTGTGCTTTTGTTTCTTTTCAGCGTATATGTGTATGGGTGAGAGAGCGAGCGATTAGTTTGCCTTGGCCCCTGGCTGTGACCTTGGCTCCCTCCTCGGTTTGTTCAACGCGAATCCAAATCCCATAATCAATCCTTTAAACTGACCTCACCTTTTCGACCATTAAATGCAATTACACTTTAGTGGCTATCAGTCTGTCAAACGGTGTTTACGCTGCACTGTGCCAGTGTTATTTCAGAGAACCAACAATGAAGGGCACGCTGCTCCAGCTCGACTTAGTGACAGAAGGAAATTTGCAAAAATATTTTAAATGGGAAAATCTGTTAGGTTAAATGTCCAGCAGCCTGTAAAAACAATACACATTTTGGTTCAGAATAAAGATCATCTTGAATTTCATTATATGATTGTAAACAGTGAAAGGAGAGTATTAAAGTGAAATTTAAGACCTTTTTAAGACCATTTTGGGTTAAATTTAAGACCTACCCGAAGTATGAAAAATAAGGGAACAACTTTCCTTCTTCATTCATCATTCACAAATCTTAAAACAGCATAAACTATCTGAAAGCTTATACCCTCTAGATGTGATTTAACATGCGTTGAGACATGTCCCAACTTCCTCCATCCTATGTGCCATGCATAGTTTTGTTATGTATTTCATAACAGCCGTGATTTCAGGCCGTCAGTTTTCTAATAGTTATGCTAATAGCTATATTTCATAAAGAACTACACGGAACACACGGAACTAACCGTGAATGCCACCAACGCATTGAACAAAATGCGAATGAAGCGGTAAATGGATGTAAGGATTTCAGACTTGACTAAATGTAATTTAAGACCTACAATGCAAAATAAGCTCGTATTTAAGACTTTTTAAGGCCTTAAATTGGGATTATCAAATTTTAGACTTTTTAAGACTTTTTAAGACTTTTTTAAGACTCTGCAGAAACACTGTGTCAGTCATAACCAGTGTTGTGCGTTAACATATTTTTTCATATTTTTGTGAACTGTGAACATTTTTCCAAGTGTGAGCGCAGACGTGAGTTTCGCTCAATCTGGAGGGAAATAACAACGTTCGACCCCGTTCAGGAAAAAAAAGAAAAAACATTTAACGACAGCTGTCAGCCGACATGCGAAAAAATATCACAGGCTGGGGATGGATGGGCAGGTCAGTCAGAGATTCTATTGAACAAGAATAGCTCAATGCTGCTCGTTTAAAAAATAAATAAATGAACGCGAACTATTCATTTTGGAGTCTAAGAACTTAGTTCAAAATTTAAAAATGCAAAATATGAACTTGAACGAGTTCACTTTTATCTGTGTGAACTGAACTAGTTCTTGTTTAGTGTGAACTTGTACAACACTGGTCATAACTGAGGCTGGTGCTGAATAGGAGACCATTGTCACATTTCTTTAAGCCCCCAGGTTACCAAGAAAACCTATCACAGACTCTCTTTTGAAACAGAAGTTTGCACTTGAATACCAAGGACAATATATATAAATGTACAAACTTCAAAAAAAAGGGGTGACTTTATCTGTATGTTACTGAGAAATGAACCAGAACTGAAACAGCATACCGCTCTACCTCGGCTGCCTCTCATCCTTCTCGGATCACAGAATGCAGATGAAAACATATGCTTGACCACACTTTATATAAACGACTCCCTTCCAAAAACACATCTTTGCTTCCGATGTATTCATTTCACATATTTGCACACTATTTTCCGGTTAGCATGTTGCAATTTTCTGTTTCTGTGTAGCCGGTTTGCGAGGGAGCAACTAACCTCTGCTGACCTCTGGCCTTCACGGTTCACGCGACTTGTATCGACTCTGAGGATGACTGCCCCCGCTAACTGCACATCAGTGTGTCCGCTCACACAAAGGCCGGCCCGCCTGTTATCAAAAGTCAGATCTGGCTCTGACTACAATCTATTTCCCTCCTCACTCTGCGTCTCCTTCCCCACCTCATGACAGCAGCTTTTCCAGCTCATTTCACTTGAGATAGCCACGTCACGCTGAAGACGGCGACATCTCCGCAGTGAGCCGGGCCTCAATCAGCAAGGCTTTATTTGGCTGAGTTCTGTAGCAGCGTAAACAAGAAAGAGCAGATCACATGATATGTCCTTATAAACAGAAGCGGAGGAGGACTCTAAGGCACTGAGGTCTAAAGGGCATGCCAAGGATAAGTGTTTTGCTTGATGAGCTAAAAGTCTATCTGGGTCCAAATCTCTTGAAAGGCTCATTTAACCCTGGTCCTCCTCCTAAAAATGGCAATTTGATTTGTCCAGTGGTTAATGTACTAGAGCTTTGAAAATGTAATTTGAAGGTAGATGTGGGTTGCCGTGGAGAGACACAAGTAGAAATGATTTGAAGTGCCAGAAGAAGAGCTAAAGAGTGGGAGTGCTTCACCGTTCCCTCACAGCTGGTCAAAGAAGGACGGAGGGCATCTTGTCCTGATCAGTGCAGCCTCTGATGGGACCAACAAAAGGCAGCCGCCTTTGGCTTTATCTAGCCAAGCAGGAAGACTTTGTTACTTGCACCATAATAAAGTGAATGCAGACAGGCACCGGGCTCTAATTGAATTTCCTGGCTTGGTAACTAAGCTGCTCACCTGCTACTACAGAATTGTTACTCAGCAGAGTGCACCTTCACTGGCCTAGATAACGCTGCCAGTATATTCCTTTCCAACCTATCACAGAGGCTAAAAACAGGATTTGAGCATAAATGTGCTCCATTTATAGACAATTTGTCAAACTATGGACTGATGAATATCTAACACTGTCACCCCTTTGAGCTTGCAAGTCAATAGCTCTGGTCTGCAAGTCCTCCGAAATCTATTGTCTGCGAGGCACAGCAGCAGATGCTTCTTGTGAATATCAAGAGAAATAAGGAACAGACAAAACAAAGTAGCTCTAAGCCATGACTCCTGACACCTATTAGTGGGTGGCATTACCATGGGGGTTTGCATTGTTTTTCCTGCCTACACTGTGAGTGTTTGAATGGTGTATATGATTGCCGTGGAGTAATTGAATTAGATAGCGTGATAGCTAGATAGATAGATAAATCCCATCCATCAAAGAAAAGTAAAAACCCTTGTGAAGAACACTTGACCTTCAGGGAACCAAGGTTACATTCCTGATCACAGCTGGTGAGAGAGACGCTGACAGTTTACTCCTGAATTAATGATACAAGTCAAGGTCAAGTGCTAACTGATTATTCACCCCATATGCAGCCAGGGGAAAAAAACATGCTGCAAATTCCTTTACACCCGGAGATGTGATTATGCACCAATTCTTAAGTCACATTTCGTTTTCTTTCCCCCAGCAGACTGAAGGAGCAGCAGCGGAAACAAGCGGAAAAGGTACTCAAGGCACGTATGCCTTTACCGCGTGCCTGTGCAACCTTTGCTTTCTGTCGGCAGTTTGGAGCCGAGCAGAGTGTGTGGAGATCGGTCACAGAGGCAGAGTAACATCCTGAAAACATGTAATCAGTATCTGGCTGCTGTTAATTGAAGATGTTAGTGCACTGGAGTGGGAAATGACACAGGAACCTCCGTGTTCTGCTGCAGATGGACTCCAGGCCTGCGCACACGTGCTGCGCCGCACACACACACACACCACAGCCATCCCACATCCATTTATTTCTCCAGCCCAAAGATAACACGAAGAGGGAGGGCGCACTAAGATTACCTCGGCTTCAGAAAGCTAAGCCAAGTCGGTTACGGTGAAAGTGAGACCAAAAGACGCAAAGATGACACGGCTGATTAACATATTCATTATAGGTTTATACGACATTTAAAAATATTTTCATCAAACACAAATTCATGTCAGTTTTGGAAATGTACCAGTGCACGGTGTATTCTTAAACCTGTACTTGATGAAAGGGCATATTTCATGCAGATACAAAATGAATACTCCCATTTGTCTGACACCTCTGAAGTATCAGACACCCATACTGCCCCCTGGAGGTCAGTATATGTATTAAGAGGATGAGGATAAGGGAAGAAGAAAGAAGCAGCACAGATGGAAACATAATGAATGTTCTTGTGCTTTTCTTTAAAAAAAAAGTCATATCCTAGTGACTTCTACCGCTTGAAAGATTTACAGTAGAAAAAGCATTCACACTGAGAGTGTAGATCTCCATCACTGATATGTCAGTGTTAACTTTTCCTACAGTAGCCTTCACTTGTCATAGACCCTTCTAAGCTCCTCTGCTCAGTGAAGGAGTTCATCCTGATTATGGAGGCTTTTCAAAGGGAGAAGCACGAAGCCACTGTGACTCATGCAGCAACTCAAAAGCAAATCACTTGATGAAAGCTGTAATTCAATCAGCAGCTATGCTTCTTCTCTGTCACCCATAGCAGCAGCAGCACCACCACCACCACCAGTCCCCCACCAGGCGTGGCATGCGTGGTGTTTATATGGCAGGGATGGGGCGCTAAGGATTCCAGCAAACAAACCTGCCTGATCCTCATCTGAATAGAGGCTGATTATCTCCACATGCAGGCCCAGCGTGACGTCAACACGCGGCCGGTGGAAGCCTACCAGAGCCCCGAAGCTTTACAGCAAAACAGACAGACATCACCAACCACTCCATCGCTACCATTAAATTCACCATGAGCTTTAATTAGAAACGTGCCTCGGCGCCTCTCCTCTTCCTCCTTCTGAGACTCTCTCACTTGATTTGCTTAGATCTCTTACACGCAGGTGACTTTTGTTTCCGACGATAGTAGCTCAAGGGGGGCCTTGTGAGAGCACTGAAATGCTTCCATCTACCAAATAAGCGCCACAGAAACATGCACATGCCACGCGACACCATCGTGCCCGCTGCGACACACCGGGTGTCCTGTCACCGCGGCGGAGAAGGAGGGGGTAGGGGGGTGGCACTAATGCACAGCCGTCATTGGTGATGACAGCCCATCTTTAGGCTGTAATGAAGCGAGGAGGAGAGTAATGAACTCTGCACACAGGCCAAACGTACAACAGAAGCAGAACAGGATGCACAGATACACAAAGGCAGTGAGCTGGAGATAGAGATAGGAAGAGGGGGTGGTGGTAGATAACAAGGCTGAGGAGTGACAAAAAGAGTGCTTTAAACACAAGGCTGATGGCAATAGCCTTATCCAAGGAGCGAGTGAGGCACACACCCCTGTTAATGCTCTCTCAGCGATGGCCTCCTCTCCATTTCAGACCAGTCTGCTCCCTTTTAGACACAGATACACATTGTCCAAGTGCAAGCCCAAATGAAGCTGAATGAAGCATGCTCTAATAGGAGTGCGCGAAGGATAAATAGCTGCCACTAAGCCGTCTCATTTTAAATAACAATGCACACAGATGCATGAGTATCAAACAGAAGTGCTTGTTTTAGGCTTACTGGCTAGACAGACCGGGCTGGAGGAGGATGGGGAAGTTCGGCTACAGCAGCCATTTAAAGCTCTCTATGTACGCAGGCAAGCGTGGCCGTGTGGCACGAGAGAAATTACTCCATCACGAGACTTTTTTTTTTTTTTCCTCCCTCCAGCGGATTTTCATTCTTAATCAAAAAGCTCATTACAGCACACACAGGTTGACTTTTTCTTTATCCTGCAGAAATGTGATATGGCCACCTCCAAAAGTCGATGCAATTATTGACAAGCAAGGAAAAAAGGAAAAAACTACGGCTCCGACACATTTCTTTCACTTGTGCAACCTCAAACGCATTTTCTTTTCAGTAGTTTTCTCTTCCATTTGATTTCTCATTTACAACAGAATGAGAGCAGCAGATGATAATGCGGCCTCTTTGTTCTGGCCTGCAGCTCTGATGGCCATTTTGTGCAGTTCCTAAAGAAAGTCATTTCATATTGGGTTCCATTCCACAAAATGGCCCATCATCATGATACAATGTATAACCCTTGCCCCAAATTTCTCTTTCTGGTGTTTTGTGATCAAAAAGCCCCTGCAGGCAGTGATAATGCGCCTAATGTATATAGCACTGATGCAGCTGAACCGCGGTGGAAAGCAAGAAAAATAGACCAGAAAGCCGAACAAAGATGTTTGTATAAAATTACTTTCTAATTGTGGCATATGCCATGGACATGACAGATAAATTAGCCATTGTCAAGGCGTTCAGCTGTGGTGCGTCACTTACGGCTCGTGCGTTGTTTGTCTGAGCATTCCAGCTGAATGTTTTGTTTGCGGCTGTGTCCGTCTTCATGTTTATCCTGGAGCCACGTAAAACGCAGCAACTATGACTGCTAATGAACACAGTATACTTTTAATGAATCAGACTTTTAATATTAGGCAGGAATGATCCCCTGAGGTTAATATCACGCACAAAACAGCAAGTCAATAAGTCACCCAGATCAGCAGACACTGTCATGTACAAGAAGGCTGCAATGCAGTGCACTCTGAAGCAGAACATAAATCTACAGAATAAACCTAAAACTAAGCCATTAATACAGCAGCGACTAGAAGACTTTGATCCCAGTGTAAATCTTGTCACCCGTGTGAAAGGTGTTTGGGAAAGCAAAAGGCTGTTATTGATCTCCTCCACATACAGTCGTACTCATGCGGCATTACAAAAATCTACCGAACAACTGAAGTCCCGAATCATGTATCAGTGTCACTGTCTCACTCCCTCTCTCTCCCTCTCTCTCTCTCGATAAATATATATATATATATATATATATATATATATATTCACAGTGATTTTGTGTCATTTTCAAATTTTTATCTTCCACCTGTTAGGTTTGGAATGCAACAGTAAAAGGTGTGTAAAGGTCTGCTAAATGAGCTTTACGACCTTTAGTATCAATAATTGTTCAGTACGCCGAGTAAATCATGCATTATTTAGTCCACGTTAAAGTGAGAACTGTATGTAAATAATGGTGAACCATCTGCACCCCAAAACAACTGGAAAACAAGAAGACTTATGCCGTGCTATGCTGATGTGTACTTTTTTTTTTTTTTGTTCCGCTCATTAAAGAGAGAGCGACAACAAACTTGTGTATAGGAGTGTTTCATGTTTCCTCCTCTGAACAGATGGCAACGCAGCCTATTGTGCCATGAGTCTTCCCAACTAACTTCTAAACAACTGGGCTGGGCTTACACTATAAGTGCAGACCGCTTTGGTGGAACTTGCAGAACAAACAAAAATGGGCACAACAGAAGCTTTATGAAAGGGAGCCAAACTTATGAAGTGATGCAGCTGTTGGGGTGGACCCGCTCTGGGCTCCCAGGGCCTTGTATGGAAGAGGTAAGCGTCACTACACGTGCCAGAACTGCTCCATTGTTACATTCCTTCTTCCTGATGGGCAGTTTGGGGGATTTTTTTTTTAAGCACTCCCAAAATTATCCCGCTTGCTTAGAAAAACTATTTGGCTGCTGGTGTTTTAACTGTCATAGACGGCACTAAACATAAAAGGCTCAGAGGAAGCTAGGACATCTAACACAACTAAACAAGACAGCTGTGTTGAAGAGGGATGATGAAAAGATGACAACCAGTCATGTGTGGCGCCATTGTTGAATAAATAATGAGGAAGAGCAATACCATCACATCTAGTACCCGTTAAACAAGCTCTGGTTGATACCCACAGTCCCTCAGTGGGAGCTGTCATGTCCCAGTCAGACCTGCTAGGCATGTGTCTCTAAATGGAAGTAAGTGTAATTACAGGATGACGGAGGCAGGTAGCAGCTAGCCAGGCAATCATTTTCCCTGATTGAGACAGAAAGTTAAGGTCTGAAAGGCCATCGGAGTGTGAGCCCACGGCAGGTGCAATCTGACTCCTCAATAAACCAGGCTGAAATGAGAAACTTCTCATTCTGTTCTGCGCTGCTGTCGGACGTGGAATTGACGCTTTTATTGATAGGTAGAGTCTGAGCTGGTATGATGATATCTTCCTTAATGTCAATAAGGCTCCCCCATGTTTCTGTTGCTGCTCCCCGCTGCAACATTAATCACTTTGAAATAGGCAAAGCTGAGCCAAGTTATTCGATGCATAGGACGTAATTGAATTTATTTATTTATCCAAAGCAATAACGGAATGTATTTCCCAGGCGAGATGTGAGGGATGCATTTCACTGAACAGAGGAGGAGATTTACTGTGCATGAGCACAATTACAAGCGTACCACCAAAATTCATACATCAGAGTGAACAGATCTCCAAATGAAATTTGCTTTTTTCCCCCCTGCACCTTCTGAGTCACCGCAATAATGCGATGTTTCGTAACTAATTAATCATGACTTGTCTTTGTCTCAGAAGAATAAGTACACCTTAGGCAATATAAATCATTTCTTGCAGAGATTGACACTGATCATACTAATCCCTTTATGTATTCCGCATCTAATCCCAGCACTTGCAATCGCACGTTGCATAAACACGGTGCGGTACATTACAGCAATTTTAAAATAACAAAAACACATCCTACATTAACAAATATGGGGCTAAATGTAATTCTTTATATTGTAGGAGGAATGCATTAGACATTATACCAAGCAGAGAGAGGAGGGAGAGTGTTTTAGTCCATCTGGTCATTTTAATTAGATGTTACATGCAGCCTTTTCCCAGAGAAACCCTATAGGCACGTCTCACACTCTAGGACATTTAGTTTTTATGCAGATAGACTGGTTTTCTATACTTGGGTTTTCAGATGTCAGTCTTCTTATGAAGCCGTTCCGATGAAAATTGTTCATAGTAAAGTCTGGGGATTACCTGGAGTACCTGGAACATTGTTGCTGAAAAGAGATGTCGAAATAGATTCTTGTTTTGTACAGTAAATGTCGTAAATTATATTCCGTTCATTCACTTCTAGCATGTGTTGTGTGTGTATAATTCGGGTGAAGTGAACTTGAGAGTTTCACAAAGGTTGGGCCCTGCTCTCACTCTCAAATTGTCAAATTGTCCTTTAGGCCAAAGGCACATTCAATAAAAGAGCATTGATTTGAAAGGAAGAATTAGTCCAAATACAGTGCTCTCTCCCTGACAGTGGGGATCAAACGTAAGAACAGAGCCGACAGTTCACTCTGGCAGGTAAATTAATTTTTCATGGAAACATACCCAGTGTTGGGGAAAGTTCTGTAAGCAGATTAAGAGGCGCGCTCAGCTGCACGTGAGCCGAAGGAGAGAGCGGTTGTGGGTGACACATGCGTGATATGAAGGGTGTGGAGAACTCATTGGCATTAGGCATCAGCCTCCCCAGGCGACATATCCTCTTCTACATTAACCCCGTGCTGTGAGACACACTGCTGATGCTGAGCCTGTAATTAATGAAGGGTGAAAGAAAAGGAGAGAGAAGCTGAAAAAAGACACTGTGGGAGCTGGAGGTTCAGGGTGAGTCAAGAGTCTCTGAATAGATTATTATTTTATTATTTTTCGCATTTGAAAAGAGTTATCCTCTCAAATGAAGGGAGTGTAGTTTTTGAAACCTATTAAATACAAAAGAAACAATATGATTTTTTTTGTTCCTGAGGGAGGTTCATTGCTAAAAGTCATCGTTTCTAAATTTGAAATTTTGTATTAATTTTTTTGTTCATATTATCATTATTATTAACTAACTCTTACACTTTATCCATCTTCTTTATTCATTATCACTCTCACGTGTATCATGCATCACCTACTATCATGTAACCTGGTTTGTAGCTTGTATATATGGAACAAACAAACAAGGTATGCACTGTACGCTTTATCCAGATGTATGAATTTATCTGTTTACTTCTGCTTTGTGCCTTGACTTCTGTCCCACCTGTTCTTGTGTTTTCGTCTCTCCCTAAGCAGATGAGACTCCCCCCATATGAGTTGACTGTGCTCAAAGTTTCTTCTTTTTAAATGGGTTATTCTTGCTACCATCACACTAATGGCTGCCGTCCGGGCTTCAGTTTCTGGGTTCTTTGACACAATTTGAACTGTTACTGTTGCCATATCAAATAAAATGGAACTGAAGCGAACAGAGCTGAGAATAATCTTTACATGGGCCGCATTACTCTATGCTTCTTAAGTACTGTCTTCTTCCAGGATAAAAAGACGCCTTGTGGAGTCAGCCAGGCTACCAAAAGCTGTCCTCACAAGTAACATGACGTTATCATTGCAGGTTGGAGCGGTTTGTGGAGTCTCTGCAAATTAAGAACGGATGAATGGAAATGATTTTGTTTTCGGTCGGACTACGCGGGGATCACGCTGTGCATAACTGTATAAGAGCGGAAAAAACACATTAAAAGCACAAAAGCAACATTAATAATATGACAATGAAGCAAATGTTCTGAACATTAAGGCAAAACTTCCTGAAATAGCCGCCATTCCCGAGGGCGGGAAGGCCTCATGAGCCACGATAATAATGGGCTATAGAGGACGATGAAGCTTTAAAGTACCAACTGGGTTTAGAAGAGCCCCGCTTTCATAAAATCAATGTAGCCTGAGGAGAAGAGAGGCAATGGGTGCCAAGCATTGGAATGCCTTGATTGCTTTCTGCTGAGGAGCACACTCATTTTGGCTCTTATGATCAATACTATCTATTTCTATAAAAAAGTATAAATAAATAAAATCCCTCAAATGCATTTGAGGTTTTTCCAGGGTTTAAAAAAACTACAACATCCAAACGCATTACAGTTGTATGTTTTACTGCCGCCCTAAACAAGCAGCTCCTAACCTCTGCTACACTCTCAGTCTCTCTAGAGGGATGAATGCCTTTTTCCAGATGACCACCTGTACTTGCATAGCTCAGTGCGACACTGACAGGCTTTACTGTCTCTGGCCCCACAGTAGCACGGTGCTGATGGAGTCCCAGGAGAGGGCAGGTGTAGGAAAACGCAACACGTTACACATCGGTCAGGTTGTGTACGCGCCAAGGTCAAAGGGACTGCAAAAACATCATTATTCACAGCTTAAGTTGCACAGGCATGCTATCAAAGAGCAATGAGTTGAGTGCAGCCATGTGAAAAGTAAAGACTTGATGGTTTTTCATTTTTACCTCCCCGTTTTCCAGCGCCAATGAGGAATTCATGCCCTGTGAGCAATTGAACATATCTATACAAATGTGAAGAGACAGATTTGCTATGCACTACCAGCAAGGTTATGTAAAAAACAGAGGGTGGGCAACGCAGGCACAATTTGTCACCCATGTGCCACATTTCCTAGAAAACCACTTTTCAAGTCAAGATAATGAAGAAGCCCCCCCACACCCCACCCCCAAATACACACGCACACACACACCCACGCACAGACACACAATTCGTCTAATACAGTACATCAACTCTCCTCGAGCTGTCATGACTGTAGACACCCAAGCAGTGGCATCTATTCACAATCAATTCAAAATGGTCCCTGACACTTTTATTGAATTTCACATCAACAGAAGGGACAATTAAGATGATGAGTTTTGGTGGGCGGACAGTTGAAGTAAACCATGCCCAGCAGGCAAACTGTCCCTTCGTGGTGTGCACTGCCTGGAGGGAAGGACTTTGTGGGATTGTACATGTTGGTGGCGTATAAAGCAGAGAGATGCTCCTGTTGCTAGCTCACTCTGGAATGGTGGAAGCAGATCAGGGTGTGTTAAAGTCTCTCGTGACTGAACGAGACTAGCCTTGTGTGATGAAGAGATAGATCATTGAGCTTTGTACGGACAGAACCAGGCTTGGGGAGGTATTTCTTTCTGTGTTCAGAGGAAAAAATAAAAATACATTTACAAATTAGAATCATTTCACAGATGATGGACGATGAGAGGTAAAGTCAGTCTGCATCTATATACACCCATCAGGCATAACATTATGACCACCTTCCTAATATTGTGTAGATCTCCCTTGTGCCTCCAAAACAGTTGTGACTCATCAGAGAGTGGACATGGGCCTTCTGAGGGTGTCCTGTGGTGTCTGGAAACAGAATGTTGTTCGTGGGGGCATTTGGGTCCTATGGGTTGAGGGGAGGGGCCTCTGTGGATCATCCCATAGATACTTGATCAGTTTGGGATCTAGTGAATCTGGAGGCCAGGTCAACACCTTGTGCTGTTTTTCATGTTTTTTGAGTTGTTCCTAAAGCGTTTTTTTGTGTGTGTGTCTGTGTCAGGCTGCATCCTGCTGGGGGGTGTCACTGCTATGGGGTTGGGGTGCCTGGTCTGGTCCAGGTGGGTGGAACCTGTCTAAGTAACATCCACATGAATGCCAGGTCCAAAAGTTTCCCAGCAGAACACTGTATTGTCACAAGATGGTCAATGTTATTTACTTCTCCTCTCAGTGGTTTTAATGTTGTGGCTGACTGGTGTATGAGCCTTTCTCGCTGACTTTTTTGCAAATGTAAATCCACTAGTGGAAATAACACTAGACAAACATATATAGTTTGCATACATTCTGTGGTGCAACTAAAATAATAAGGATCCAGAGCAAAGTTAATAAGAAAAGGAATTCTGTTGTGTCCATGAGAGCTGGAGAAAAACTCTGGCAGGGCAACCATGTGAGACATCTGTATTGAAAATCTGCAGCACAGAGAAGAGCATAAAGCTGTAGTTTGTAAAGCTGTCAATAAACAGAGAAATAAAAAAGTCTAATTTGATCATGGCTGTACATAAAAACAACGCGCATCCCCAGAGTGAACTTCAATAGTTTAAATCCCCAGTGTGCTGCACTGATCTTTCAATTAAACAAAGTTATTACTGGATAAGAGAAGCATTGATCTTTGGCAAATATCAGAGATTGTCTAGTAAATTAATAAAAGATGTTGTATCTTGAATCCAATCCCAGCAGCATTACAGAAATATCGTGTTTCAACAGGGAGTTATGTCAATGATAGAAATAGAGGACACTGCAAGAGGCGGCCACAAATTCAGTGACACAAACATAAAGTGCTCGCCTCGCCTTAATGGTATGCCCATGAATAGCCTGAGAAAATGGCAATGTAAGAGGCAGTTAAGTGACATCTCTCTCTGCAAGCCTGGGGCGGAGAGACAGGGACAGAACAGTGAAAAACAAAGAAAGTCTTTGTGCTGAAACATGGATGTTTGTGTCCAGAGGACAACTCCTGGCCTCAGGGCCTTAATATCACTCCATTAGGTGAAGTGACCTGGACAAGATCGGAGCAAACATGCTGAAAGAATGCACTGAGAAAAGACAGAGTGGAGAAAAGAATATATTTTTTTTTATTTTGTGCAGAGGAAAAATCAGTCCCTGCACAATAGCTGCCGTCTGATGAGCTGACCCAAAGGGAAAACTTTTGTACAAGTGTATTACGCATGCGAATCAGTAATTATGTCTCCAACATATTTTTTGCATGTGTTGTTGTTGAGCCTCTTGAGGGTTGTTCTCAGAGATGGGTGACACGGCTTGAGTTGTCCCCCCAAAGCAATAGCCATGTTGGACATGATAGTGAGACAAAGATGTTGTTTCTATGGAGCGTGGCAGTGATTTCAGTTGTCTTATAACATGTAATGTTGCTGTGTTTGTGCCATGCACGTGGAAAGCATCACCGTGTGGGGACGTAAACAGATTCTAATTATTTTTGTATCCCGCTGCACTCTGTGGTTGAGTGGCCGAGTGTGACAGACACAGCTGCAAGGGTGTCAGTGGGTGTCTTGGATTGGTGGGAGGCAGTACAACCAGGCAGCTAAAGGGCCCTGCTTGACACACAGCGCTGGCCTGATACCCCCCACCCCACCCTCACGCGCACATCTCTCTCGTTATCCGAGCCTCTAGCCTTTTCAACCCGCTCTGATTAATAGGTCTCGTCAGGTACCGTCCGTTGCCACTCACGCCAATTAAGACATTAGGCCTTTCCACATGGCTGCCTGCTCTTAAACAAACAGCAGGACCGCTGGGTCCTTCCTCGCTCTCATTCTCCGCAGGCTTGGAGTCTCTCACCCAATCAGTGTCCTGCTGACCCAGCGGGAGCTCCATGCTTGTTCTCATTGGGGAGGACAGACTGAGAGACGGTCTCGAACTGAGCCCGTTAGCCCCCTACGGTGAAACCCAGCACTGAAGAATATAGCAATCAAAGCCGAGTGTCAAACAATCCCTGTGTAACAGACAGCACTCCACAGAGATCTCTTCCTGCTCTGTGCGCGACTGCCTGCAGGACGCCACTGCAGGCCAGGTCTGAAGCAAAGTCTTAATTGGATCGACCACTAACTGGCTTTAGCAGTGCAAGAAGGGACAAAGCAAATTACTAGCTTGACTTAATTGTATGCTTTTAACCCCATCTCTCGGCAGACTCTTGAAAGTTAATTGTCTCTGACCCTCTGCTGCCCATGTCAAGAAACTCTCCAAAATCTGATTGAATATATTATTGTCCTTCTGAAGTGGACAATAAGACATCCTCCTCCGTGATGAAGAGTCTTGTGTTTGCGTAATACCAAGTTCATAAAGCTTCAATATCAACCCGTCCCCTGCTCTGTGACACGACCTAATGAGATTAGCCATGGATATCAGCTAGTCACACTTCAGTACAGGAGAGACGGTGAAAGAAAAGCTCTTAATGTGCAGTGATTTGTTCTGTGTGTCCAAGCACGCCGCTGTGAGCCGAGGACGCGGTCCGCCCGCCTGCGGTCTTTATGTTTCTGCGCCTGTAGTGTTTGCAGCCATCGCGTCGCGTTAGTATGCAAGTCAATCAAGTGGCAGGGCCCTGTCTCTCATCAAGGCGCTGTGCGTGATTGCCAATGCTTGGATGCGCAGAAATTTGCACCTCCCCGGAGAGAGTCCCCGCTGAGAGGGAAGGACTCATCTGTCACACAGACCAGCGTACCGATCTACGATGACAGATGTGCAGTCTGACTCAAACGAATGACAGCACTGTACACGAGGCTAAACACTAAATACATCTGGGGACACTCACATACAGATGGAATGAAGTGTTGATCTACGTGTCTGGTTATTCTATATATGAAGTGCATGAAGTGGAACACCGACGTATGAATATTGACTATTTACTTTAAGCTTCTAAAGTAGATTTAGTTTAAATGAAATTTTAAATGCATTTATATGATTTTAAAACAATCATGTACACGTAACGAACGGTGGCAGTATTCTCTAAAGGCAGGAAGTCTGTACAATAATAGGTTAAGAATTTGTGGAGCATCTCAAGTTGACTGATTTCCTGTGTTTTTAACTGTCCTTTCTGTAATTTGATGTTTATGACACGTGAACAACCACTACGGCTTTCCATAATAGAAGCGTACTTGTGCTGGTGCTGTGTATGTGTCCTGTCAGTAATCATTTTCCTTTGTTGAACTCAGTCACATTTTCATCCTTTTTGCTCCCCGGTGCAGCGCCACCAGGCTTTTGGAACTTTGTCAAGTCTTCTGACCTGTAACAGAATGAAAAGGCAGAAGGCAGTTACTGCTGCACCCGGGACCAGGGAAATTAGCAGAGAGAGGGAGCGAGGGAAAAATGGAGGAAAAGATGGAGAGATGGAGGAAAGGAGAGGGCCCACAGAACTGCAGAGAGTGGTGAGGGTGGGGGGAGTGTTTTCTATGTCACTGCAGTCCCATATTGTCCCCAGAAAATGTCACTCTGCCCTTGGGAGGCGACGCTCCGAGGCGAGACTCATCTGTCTGACCGCATTTACGGAGATGTTCTGTGGCCAGATCCTGAGGAGCCTGGGAGGTGTCCCACTGCACTTTGTCTGCCTACCAACACCCTGAACTCTGATTGTTTCCCACAAAGGCTATAATTGACTTGATCTTTCAGCCACACAAAGGTATTTCTATTGAAAAGTCAATATTTACCTGAATCACTATTCATGTTTCTATGCATATAAGCGGTCAGCAGGGGAGCCTGGTTGGACGTTATTTGGAAAGGTCACTGTACATTATAAATAATCTTATATTCAAAAAAAAAAAGTCAATGGAAAAAACATATTTGACTAAAATTGCATGCACGGCTCAGTTGAGACGCTCATTTACAATTTTAATATTTTACTAAAATAATCTCTACTGGTCCCATCAGTCCTTTGTAATAGTATGCAAATGTATGCCTGTATCCAATGTTAGCTCAACTGTGCGACATAAACGGTCCATCTCACAAAATGTTAGGGAGGGAGGAGCACTGAGTTCCTGGCCTCTGATCCAACAAAAACGCAACATTTGCATACATTTTACCAGGATTCTCTGTACTCTGCTTATTCTAGCGTTTTAAAAAAGTCTCATAAACATGTGTCCTTACTGCTATTTTGCTCTGGCTGGAGGCTGAAGATGAGAAAGTTGTGGATATTAATACTGATTACAAGACAAATTAACTTACCTTGAATAGTGTTAATCATAAAGAACTGCTTAATTAAAAGAAGTACAACAAACATGAAAACATAGTTAGATACAGCTGATGATATTCCTGAAGTGATAAATCCCCTATATTAGCAATGTCTTTCGATATGAACGCTGAAACAGACATCAACTCTCATTATTATTTTGCAAGGGATGCCTAGAAAGGCTTATGTTCATAAATTAGTATGTGAATACAAAAAAATGCGAGTAATCCTCTAATCTAGTACATTTTTGTCATGCCGAAAGGCAAGCTGCGTTCACTGCTAAGGATTAAAGTAGCTCATTAAAGAGAGACATCCATGATTGAAATAGGCCAAGAGCTCTTTTCTCTGAACCAAATGGAAGACAAAGGAGCTCAAGGAAATGAATGGTTTATCAGGTCTGGGCAGAACCCTCATCTTGTCTACCATAAGCCCCGGACACGACATCGGCTGCATCGACTCGGCTGAGCACCGAGATTAAATGGCTTATTGACTGCGACAGGACGGAGGCATCAAAAACGTAGACTTGTGGAGGGGAGTCACCTTCAGATGTCATCCAACCAATGAAGTCTTGGAGACACAAAGAGGATGCATCAGAGGGTTTGCGTGCCAACATTTGATTTTGTTTTCAGTGAGACAGAGAGTTCAAACAGAGCTGCCACAAGTCTCATCGCGCACTTTGATTTGTCACCCTCTTCAATATTTACATCCTTGGCTCTCAAAAAGCGAAAGAGACTTTATTTAAAATGTCAGTCTACAGCATAACATATAGGACCGGCATTACACTGGAGGAATGACACTTTATTACATGTTGAAATGCCATCTTTTCCCTCTCCTCCTCTGAAAGATTCATAAAGGCCAGTTAGTGGCTGTGTCACCTCTGAGAAAAGATGGACTTAGCTGGAAATGTGATGTGGGAATAGTGGTGCGCCTGTGCAACAACCGATCACCCTCCCCACCCTGGAATCACTGACATTAGCTCTTTAACTATAAGTTTCTTCCCATACTTTACTGGGGGGGTCAGGCTTTAATAATTTATAGGGGCAGGGGCATCCATGAACACAAGATTGAATTTTTCAAATGTAGTTTATCTGGCACTTGCAGCTGGGGGCCTCTTGAAGGTGCATTCTGCAGCTTGTCAATATGCTTGGCCCGTATAGGCTGTGACATTAAATTAAATAGGTTATTGACTGGCAGGTGAGTCGGCAATGAGGCTGCTAGAATGCACACTCACTAGCTCACTGACCCAGCCTACTCTGAATCGGTGGCCCATAAATAAAGAGCATAATAGATCCAGATTGTTGTCTTCTGTTACTCCCCGCATCCTTTATTTGTTTTTAATTTGCACTGATGTAATCCCATGGCTCTGCGCAGATTTACAGAAGTAATAACGGTGGAAATGCCACGGCATCTCCCAGGACGCCTGTCGTCCGCTCACCGTGTGTGTCTTTTCACGGTTAGAGTAAAGTGGGCATGTTAGTGGACAACACCTAAGCTAGTAATGCATTTGGTGATTGCTTCTTGATATAGTGTCAAGTTGTGAGACAGTTTGTAAAATCATGTATAACATCCACACATAATCACAACTCAATTTAGGCATAAACTAAAATGTAGCAATATTCTGTGCTGATGATGCTGGCACACTTGCTATCTTTATAAAAACTGAATAATAATGCCTAATGTAAGCACCCCAAAAGCGTCTGAATAGATGAAGGAGGCTAGAATCGATGGGGTAAGCAGCAGCACTGAAAACATGGGTCCGCCTTAGTCCTTCTTGGTCATCTTCTTCTACTGAATGAACTCAGTGCTGTCGATACACTACAGGACCAGTTTATCCAGTGTCCATGTAAACAGTCAGTTTGGAATCTCTAAACCAGAATTACTTCGAAATATGAATTTACAGTCAATAAGAAATGCAAGATACCATCTCATGCACTACCTCAATCTACAGTACTTACAGTACTGCATTTGGGCATCAATTAAAAACCCTGAGGTTCACATCCATCCAGTACAGACACAATTATGGGAGACACTGGTCTGGGCTCCTGAAAACACATTGCTTTTAGGTCTGTGGTTAATGCTTCATGGTGTGTTATATCCATTGCAAATTGCATATAAATGAATCTCTTTAAACTTAAAGATGAAATGAGACGAGCACATCCTTGATGTTTGCTTTATACGTCCAGAGTCATAAAGGGTAGTTTTTGTTCAGTTTGATGCTGCAGGTAATGGCCGCATATACTGTATATCTCTTCTTGCATAAAGAAATGATGCAGTTACTCCAGGGTTTGGGCAGATTCAACATTTATTTTTTTTTTTTATGTGCATTTTCAGCATTTTACTGTTGTATCCCTACATTTACACCTGGGGAAGCTGGAACCTAAGTGTAGGTGTTAAAATAAACAGTGCATCTTCATTTTCTCAATGCTCTTGCACCCCCGCGGATAGGTGCAATATCACGGGGCCATTCCTATGGAAATGCACCACTGTTAGAGAAGCCGAATAGCGGGAAGACAAACACAATTACTGGGAGCTGCCATTTTCCTTCATCCTGCCGACCAATCTTGGCAGGGCTGCGTTTGATCGATGCAAGGCCACCTGCCACGCCGTGAGGTGCGCTTACACGCTGGAACATGTTGCCAGCCAGATGTAATCTGCTTAATGTTGTGTAGATATTGCGGCTATAATGACAATATCCCATTGCAGGTTTCATCTAATGCAGCCGCAGAGTGGAGAGAACATGCCAGCAGAGTACGAGGGAAATGGTGAAAGTGGAATGTCCAGCTGGAAAGGAGAAGGAATGATGTTGCAATAAATCAAGCACGGGAGCTAAAACTGTAACACCGTGGCTCATTGCACAGAGGCAAACATAAAAGTCCTGGTGTGTCAGAACGCACACTTTCTCTTCACCACATTGACCACGCAGCTGGGACCCCAGTTAAACCAGTCCAGATGAGGAATGACATCAGGGTTTGCTGGTGGCACCAGCTGCTGCACGGCGGTAAAGTCGGAACTTCGACGAGGAAACAACCCACCAGCAAAACTGTTTGTAATTCAGTTCACATTCAAATTCATTCATTCAAACGGTTTCCCTTACAAAGTAATTACTGTAAAAAGACAACAGTGAAAAGCTTTTTAACTTTCTAATTCTACCCCGATCCTGTTTTGCCACCACTTTAACAAACAAAGCATTTTGGCTGAAAGAAGCCAGACAAAGCAAACGGGTTTCCAAACATGTATCTCCTCTTCTTCATTGCCTTTTCTGTATTTACTTTTAATTTGTATTGATCTTTCACCTGCACCTCAATTTTGCTGATGTCAGAAAGGTGAGGGAGTATTACAATATACAATACTTTCTCTCCTCTCTTATCATGGAGGAAATGAAAAGCAAATGGCACCTTTGTCCAGGACGTGAGATCGTCCAGGCGGAAGGGCTTTGAAGAGCGGGGTGAAATTGAAAAGGTTGCAGGTTCACATCCCTGGACAATGACAACCCCTCTGCTTCCACTCCTGCAGCTCACAGGAGATTAGAGGAGCGGGAAAGATAAGAAGCAGCATTGGCTAAATGTTTTTTTTTTTTTCCTGGGCTGGACAGATCGAAAAAGCTGAAGTGCTCCAGTTAGCCAGAAGACAGACAAATAGACAGCGACAGACTGGCAGAGCGGAGACACAAAGTGAATCATTCAGAACTGACCTTGACTTGATTGTGTGTAAACTGGTCTGCTGGTTCAAAGATAAAGAAAGCTGGGTACACAAGATCAATAATAAAACATTATCAAAGAGAAGATTTAGGAAAAAATTTGGATTATGTGATTAGAAGTACCAAATGAGACTAAATGTTGGAGAGTTAACTGTCCTTGTAGTGCATTTTTTATGCATAATGTACACACAACAAACACACACACACAGTGCACGCAAATTCTCTTGAGCAGTGCAACTTCTTTGTGCTTTTCATGACCCACATAAAATATGATAATGCATGCAGTCAGCCTGCAAAATAGGTGAGGCTTTAGGGAAATGATGAAGGACCACAGTGCAGTGAAGGCCACCTCGCAGTCTGCTACTTAGCAGACATCCTGCTGCTCCCCTGAGATATACACTGTCCCCCTCACTCATACCGGGGGCCGCTCAACCTCCAAATTAAAATCTAAATCAGCCACCATCATTTTTTGCGTCTATAATTTTGGCGTATATCCACAGCACGTCGGCAAGATTTAGCTTCAGCTGTTTGTCTTTCCCTGCTGAATGGCTTAGCGGTGTGAAAGTGCTCAATTTATGTAGACTGACAAGACTTTCAGAAATCAATTTTCCAGGACAAACAGTGGTTTACACTGAAATATTTTTGAGTTAGTCGAGCTGAAGCTGCTGGGTGTCCGTACTGTGCATTCCACACAGGGCTACAGTGTTGTTCCACAACATTACAACATATCCTTTCACTCCTCCATCCAGACTTTATTATATGGCAGGTTGGAAAATGTCAACACACCTTCAATCTCATTAGAAAGCAATCAAATTTACTAAGGTCTTGCGAAAAAGAGGGGGAGACAGAAAAGAGACAGAGAGAGAGGGAGGGACTAAACAGCAGAAGCCGCACTAAACACGTCTACATTTTTATTTGTCTGCCCATTGAGCGCTTTTCTCTCTCCGTTTGTGTGTCCTGTGTGTTTGGACCCACCTGATGTTTGAATTAGCGACTTTAAATGACAGGGCCGCCTCAGAGAGGCGCCCACGGGCCCTGCTCTCCCAGGGTTTCAAAGGCCCAGCGACCTGGTTGCTGTCGGCTGTCAGGGAGGAGATGGGAACGTGCGGCGGCGAGATAACCTGTACGGGACAGAGCCCAGAGTCGTGTGCCTCTTTGACAGGCTTATTAACGGGAAACCGCCAAGGAAACGGCCCCTATCGGCAGAGGGATCAGGGGAGAAGAAACCTTCCCTTATCACCAGGACACCAGGGATTAAAGCCTGGCCTGCTCTGATAAATTAATTATTCTCTCTTATCTGTCATGTTTAAAGACTGTCAGACAAACCCACCTAGAGCCACAGAGCTGGCCAAACTATGCTCCAATAAGAAAAAGGAACAATAAGCCAGTGCTGCATTTGCTCATCTTGTTTCTTGTAAATGGTGTTTTGCTCAGTCTGCAAGCCATCTGGAAAAAAAAAAAAAAAAAAAAGACGAAACAACATTCTGACTGGTAAGATTTGACACAAAAAAGGGTCATATGAAGGCAAATAAACGTCTTTCTTGTATCTGATCATTGTCCACTGATGTGCAGTATGTGGTCCCTTTGTGTGGTTCACATGGCCTCGCTTGAATAATGGTTTGTTTTATCATTTGCTAAACTAAAGAAAAAAAAGAGAATGAAATCACTTGTGTTCTTTATCAAGAACAGGATTAAGGAAGACTTTGGCTTTGGTTGGTGCATTTATTGTCACATCTAGTATCTATGCTCTTCTTATCTTATGTTCTTATTTAAACATTGTTCATTAATGTATTTATAACATATTAAGATCCAATCTTGCAGCACAACATCAGCTTATAATTACAGCACGTTGGCGACTAGTTGTATTATTTTTATTGGATTAGACTGATTATAAGAAAAAAAATAAATGTTCTGCCATAAGTCTAATAAATAAAATGATTACTTAAAGATGCTACTCTAATAATAACAATGAATCAATTGACAGGCACAGAACCTGTGCAAAAAAAACATGCATAAGATGTTTGTCTCTCTTAAAGTGCATTCTGCAAGCCAGAAAAGTCACAGTTTGTTGTACAACTGTTTAAATATAAAAAGGCGAAAATAAGCAATCTGATAGATTACACAACCCAAATCTGCATAAGTGGCATCAGCATAACTTTCTCCACGAGCTGCAAGAATGCTAAAGAACGCTGAAGATCCAGACAGATACGCACATACCGTGCTTACTCTGAAAGAAGGTTTTCCTCTCGATTAAACTCCCAGACACAGAACATTATCTCTTGGGTCTGCAGTTCAGCTCCAGAGGGTGTTTTCAGTGTCTCAGTTCTATGTTTTTTTGTTTTCCAGCCTGCAGCTTTACTGTTATGTCTCTGTCTCTCATCAGCGTTGTATCCAGACGGAGCAGACGGGCTAGGATTTAGCGGCAGCACCGCATTTAACTGCAAAACACCCAAAAAGCAGAGTAAATATTGGAGTTACATTCATTAGGCGGCCAGGAACAACTCATAATGAATACTGATGTCGCTCTGTAGTCACTGTGTCTGCTTGGTGTGTAAATATGTTAACAAGTTTGTCATATCAATCACGAACGGTGATAAAATGTCAGTATACATGGATCAGCCACAACATTAAAACTACTCACAGGAAACATTGACCATCTTGTGACAGTACAATGTTCTGCTGGGAAACATTTGAACCTGGTGTGGATGTTACTTAGACATGTAGCACCCACCTAGACCAGACCAGACACCCCCATCCCATAGCAATGACACTCCTTGATGGCAGCAGCCATCCCCAGCAGGATGCAACCTGACACAGGCACACACACAAAAACGCTTTAGGAACAACTAAAAAAAAAACATGAAGAACAGCACAAGGTGTTGACCTGGCCTCCAGATTCACTAGATCCCAAACTGATCAAGTATCTGTGGGATGATCCACAGAGGCCCCTCCCCTCAACCCACAACATTCTGTTTCCAGACACCACAGGACACCCTCAGAAGGTCCATGTCCATTCTCTGATGTGTTTTGGAGTCACAAGGGAGACCTACACAATATTAGGAAGGTGGTCATAATGTTATGCCTGATTGGTGTAGTCCCCATGATAAAGCTTAGGTGTCTTGTGCCTTCCTCAGTAAAGAATTTACATCCAATTTAGCATCTCTAGGATGGTTTGAATTTTAATAATGTGAACTTTTCACATTAAAGAAGCTGCTAATCCAGTTTTTAAAAATACAGATCTGCGTTGTCACATGAGAAGCCGCTATCAGCAGAAATCATCAAAGACAAAAAAAAAAAAAAATATTCTAGTTCTCCTGAGCAAGGTTTATATTAACTCACGGAGGACATAAATGCGGTGGCTTGCACCGACTGCGTTATAACTTGTCTTTAATGTCCTTGAGGGAGTTGCTTGAAGTCTGTCAGCGGTGCTCACCTCTAGCCTGACTGGGGCAGAGAGGCACCAGTGTACCTGGAGGGTGATTGACAAGCCGGGTGAGTCGGGGGCTTCGCCAGCCCCTCTGCAATAATAGCAAAACGTGAATGCTGGGAATATTAATGTCCTTCATATTTTATTAATTCTAAATCCGTGGGATATCAGCCTGGTGTTTTATGAAAAGAAAACATCAATCCCGCAGAAGTAATGAGTGCGGGAGCAATTTGGGGTAAAGGGAGGTAGCGAGGGAGGAGGAGGCAATGTGAACCCCTCTAGTTATGTACTAAGGGAGATGGAGAAAACTAATATTTGGCCGTCCGCTGCTGGGTATGGTTCATTAAATGGCTGCGCCGCAGGGAGGAAACGCTGCACACTGGCTATTGCCGAGGTGCCTCAACCAGCTAAATGTGACAATTTGTATAAATTCTGTGTGTCTGCGAATGACTGCCTGTGTGTGTGTGTGTGTGTGCGTGCGCGCGCCTGCCTCTCTGTATGTGTGTGTGTGTGTTTTATTTCCTTGATTGAAGTGTGGGGGCTTTGTTGTTCTGAAAGCTTGTCACATATTTTAAAGCATCAAACTGACACGACGACGTACCAACTGCATTAAGAGTGGCATGCGGTTTTATGAAAGCATGCATATGGAACAGGAAAACTCTGTCAAGGTCACAGCAAATAAAACGTGGATGCAGACTGTCGGAGGGTTACAAAGTCACGGACAGGTGCCAAGGCATTTACACCAGCTGGCTGAAAAGATCCCAGAAGTCAAAGTACAGTTTTAATGAAGTGCAGCACAAAGGACGTTTCATTATTTGTTTGCATCTCACTGGAGCAGTGCTCAGAAGCTGATAACTGTGTGATGGTTTTGCCCTGTGGATTCAAGATGAAACACAATGGCATGTCTGTCGTCAAGGCCAAATGATAAAACTTTACTCTGATGTCTTCACTGGCAGATGTCTATAGCGTTCACGTGAGCAGGTGGTTGTCTGCGCTATACTGCTAAAGGACCAGTCGACTGATGTGATCATGTGACGTGAACAGATGGGAAAATGACAACTGCCATTTACCGTTACCATTCACTGTCATTTTCTCAAATTCATGATTTCAGAAAGACTTGATTCTACATATGGTGTGCAGGCCCTGTAATTACATGATAGATGTTTGGTACTCTCCGGGGCAGTACATTGTTCTTAAATGGGTGAAAACAGACAGTTTAATAGTTTCTGGCTACAGCCTCAGTCGCCTTTTGAAAAAGGGTCATTATGTCTAATCATAAAACATCTGGAACACATCTGAATGTGCTGTTTCCATAAGGAGTCTGATCTATCCGACTTCCTCCTCTGTGTTTATTTGAATGGCCGTAGGCTGAATAGCAAACCAAATGCTTGAGACTAATAAAAGTGATAAATGATTTCTGGGTGATTCAATGAAAGTTTCAGCACTTTTTCTCAGCAGGGATAAATTGCATTTGGAGATGATGCCACTGGCCCATTCACAGCCCACATCAGTCAGACGCTGTACCTCACCAATGGCACGTCATCCTCTTTTATCCTAATAAAACAGCCCCCGGCTGTATTCTCCTTGCATCTAGAATTTTTAATCACAACTCTTTCTTACCACCAGCTCCACATGAGAAACATCTGAATGCATTCAGAGAACTTTTGCAGCCTGATAGTGTTATATATGACTCTGACCTTTTGCATCTTTAAGCTCAAGTTATATTTTATGCAGTAACTGTAATGGGCAACTCAAGGCTGACTTATGAGTTTGCTTTGGTGTCAGTATGCATGAGTTCTCTGTCTACGCAAGGCAAAGGATTATGGGAATTCACTCAAAGCAGAGTCTGCAGGGACGCACTTGCACCATTCAGTCCAACAGCCCATCCTGCTGATTGGCTGACGGATTGGCTTGAACCGGAAAGGGAACAACCTGACAACAACCTGGAGTTCATAGAAGTTCCTTGTCCAGTATTTTACACGTGGGGACAAAGTAAAAGGAACAGCAACAGTAGAAAGACAAGACAGGCAAGACTCTCTCATTGTTATTTAGGTGTTTAAGGCCTTGTCGACAAGCTCAATATTCTGATAATGGTGCAGTTTGTTCAAAAATGTGTTCTCAAAGAAAGTTTCAGGCACATTAATGAATGGATTTTAACTGTAAATTGACAAAGGCAGAGGTACCTGTATAGCATATTTTATCTCACTGAAAATGACTCAGATGTAATTAAAAATTGACTAGCCATTTATCATCAAGTTGATGTATTTATTTGCTAACATGCTGGGCATGCATATGGGGAAAAAATCTTTACATTTCAATTATTTTCGACTTTTGAACTGTACAATCAAGTGGCTCTGCACCAGCCCACGCGTAGCCTAGGCTGCTTACTTGCTTGTATGATAACAGGAGTGAATTTAAACTATATTTATATGGCAAGAGAATTGAGAGCAAAGGTCTAAATATGAGGACACAGCCAGCAGACAGCCTGGTCTAACTTTTGTTTCAATCTTATCTTACACTTCAACTGTACAAAACAATTTTATTTTAGCTCACTTCAGCGAGTGAAGTAAGTGAGGGTTCACCATTCTCTCATGACCCAGTAAGTAATCGTCACTTTAGTAAAAGTCCACCTGCACCCAGCTTTGCACAAATTACAATAAAATTATTTTCCGCTATTACCAGAGCTGAAACCAAAGAATCAGAGTGAATGTTGTCAAGAATGAACAATGTGAATTTTTGACCAATTATGGGTATGTGGTCTCATACAATACAGTAATACAGTATATAAGCAATGATTTCTAATATCTACCTTTAAAATGTTCAGAGTGAACTTGGTCATCTATTATGAAATAATCTCACACTGTAATTATTAATTTATTGAACTATTAATGATATGATTTTGCCCCATTTGATTCAAAATAAAATAAAATGAAATGAAATGAAATGAAATGAAATGAAATAAAATAAAATAAAATAAAATAAAATAAAATAAAATAAAATAAAATAACATCCTCCAGTGAAATCCTGTATCCCTACACCTTGGACCTTGGACTTGAGCCAGACCCTTAATTCTCCATCATATATTTATATGGGCAAGTCATTCGGAGCCAGGGAATAGGTCAAATGGGCTAAACTACACGGTGAATAATTTAGGATTCTATTAACATTTAAATTTGACATTGATTTGACACAGTCAGGCTTCTGCCAAGTAACAAGAAATAGTAAGGCTGCTAAGGGAAAGAACCTGTGCTATAGTAGTTGTCCACACGACCTTTTTATGTAATTATTCGTTTTAGTTAAGAGTCATTTCTGATTCATTTATGTGGATATCGAATTGTAAAAAGTCTGTTTCCCGTGTTTCTACTTTGTCTGCAACCCGCGCAAGCTGTCCAGAAATAACCTTTTAGAAGGCCAAGGAAGAGTGACACTAAGCCAAACAGAGTAGGTGTGTGTGCTGTGTGTGTGCTCATATGAGGGATCACAAATCAATAGCGTGGGGTCATCTTCTCTAGACAATCGTAACTTTGCAGATAAAGCGGCACAGGCCAGGCAACCTCATCGCCTTTTAAAGATCTGTTTACACAGGGACAAAGACAGGGAGGAGAGACCTTTTAATAGGACAGACCTGCCACTTGCATTGAGGTCACTGAATGTAGAACTTGTATTTACTGGACAGATGCCTGGTTAGTTCAAGACTGTTCAGTTTTTGTGTTTAGATGCGAACCAGCTCTGTTTAGTCTGAATATTATTAAGTACAAAATGTAAAAGGATGTTCCAAATCTGACTGCCACTTTAGATTGCGTACTTGAGTCAAGATTTTAAAAGATATTTCAGAAGGAAGAAATACATTGTATTCATTAGCGTTCAATCGTCACACTGGCGATTACCTTGCAGAATACAAAATAGACTTGTTGAGGAAACACAGTTCCAAACCCAAGTTTGCTAAATGCCATTCCACAAACCCGATTAACGTTACAAACTTGTTTTACTCAAGAAGAAATATCATTATGCTTCAATTACACTGCTTTAAGTCAAATGGCGAGTCAGGAGTCTGCAGTTCTATCAAAAATCCTTTTTTCTTATTATTATTACAAACAATGAACACTGCTTGTATTACGTAACTGTCTGTCTGAGTATAAGATAAAGAAAAAGAAAAAGAAAATAGTACTTGCAAATAAATCCAGTAAGATTTAACAGAAAATGAAGAAAATATTCCAATACAGTCAGGTTTATCTTTTTACCTGAACCAATGACAAAAACATAATGAAGTTAGATTTACCAAATAGCGTGGAAGCTAGGCCAGCTTCCCCAGCGCATAACAATTTTGCAGTGAAAAGTTAGTCTGGAGATGCTCCGTTGGAAACCGATTATGCCCCACCAGATCAAATTGTTTTGTCAGGCTTTGAGCGATGACAGAGGAGTAACAGCCAGTCACACACATCGTCGAGTTGAATTAGTTTACAACAAAATGGCTCTGATTGATTGTTTTCCTCCAGAAATCTGGAACTTATGAACATCACAGAAGAATGGGCTTCCTCCTTCGTGACTGTTTGCCAGGCCTTTGTTCCCAAAGTCTCGCTGATGGATTTATTTCGTTTTTGCAGTTTAAGAATGGCCTGTTAGTCCTTGTATTGAAAGCTCCTTTGAAGCGCTTTGTGGGTTCACAGCAAGTTTCCAGATGCAAATGCCACACTTGAAAAGAACTCCAGGGCCTGCTTAATTCATTGAGTTAAATATCCAATCACTTTTGAGCTTCCTGCACCGTCCCTCCATTTGGGATGTCAATGTCCTCGAATTAAAGCTAGTCTAAAACAAATGTGGCAGTGTCCAAAAATATAAAGACCTATCTGCAAACAAAGTATTTAACTATGATTTGGATTATTATCTGTTATCTCTACAGTTGCAGATTGAGAAGGCAAAATACATCGATCAGCCACAACATTAAAACCACTGACAGGAGACATTGACCATCTTGTGACAATCCAATGTTCTGCTGGGAAACTTTTGGACCTGGCATTCATATGGGTGTTACTTAGACATGTAGCACCCACCTAGACCAGACCAGGCACCCCCACCCCATAGCAATGACATTCCTTGATGGCAACAGCCATCCCCAGCAGGATGCAGACTGACACAGGCACACACACAAAAACAGTTTAGGAACAACTAAAAAACATGAAGAACAGCACAAGGAGTTGACCTGGCCTCCAGATTCACTAGATCCCAAACTGATCAAGTATCTGTGGGATGATCCACAGAGGCCCCTCTCCTCAACCCATCGGACCCAAAGGCCCCCACTAACAACATTCTGTTGCCAGACCCCACAGGACACCCTCAGAAGGCCCATGTCTATTTATCTGATGAGTCACAACTGCTCTGGAGGCACAAGAGCATAATGTTATCGCTGATCGGTGTATATCATTCATTTTATACCACAGCTGTGAGCTACACATGTATATTTGATCATGGCAATGGAAGAATCAAGGTCCTAAATAGTGTATAAATAATACTGTCAGCTACAGATGACACCTAGATAATGAATGCTGATTACAATATAATTTGAAAGATGTGCTGAACAACTTCCACAACCGTAAAACAAGTTCCTGCTGTATCCCTACTGTATTTAATCTTCATCTCCATGACAAACTGTTTGCCTCAGGGTCAAAAATTCAAGCTCACTGTTTGACAGTGCCATTGTTACTGGTAGGAAATGGTTTAAGCAGCATTCCTTCTTGTTAGGAGTGAGCAGTTTTTAGGTTTACAGAGCCTGTAGAGATGCACCCAAGAGGCTAGAGAAACACTAAACACTGTTTGCTGGTGTACTACCACATGCCACATTTTATTCTACTAACCACCCATATATTTGGTGTCACTTAATCCATCTCCTTCCTAATTATTCTCACTTTACTACTCTAACAAGCAGTAGTTCTCTTAAAAGTCATTTAAAAAGCACCATTAACTGCAGTCCTTCAATGCCAGTGGAAAAAAAAAGAGTACAATTAAATGTCATCCGCAGGCTAAGGTTACACAGACTACTTTTGTACATCCCCAAACTTGTAATGGCTAAGAGAGTAATCAAACAATGAAAATACAGCCCTAGTTAGAACCGCGGTGCGCTGCGGCAGATGGTGCGGACACGTTCCCGTAATTATATTCGATTCTGCAGTGATATCTTGTCAAAGCCGTGTGGGGAGTCAACATCAGATCTCCCGACTCTCTGAGGACCCGAGTGGCTGGGCAAAGCTCATTACAGTGAATCACACGGGCTGAAGACAGAGTGAGCAGAAATACCTTTATCCTACAAAGGTGGGTCCCTGGTGGGAGTCAGCAGCTGTCATTTACCATCAACTCCAGCTGTGTTAATTCCACATAAACCTCTGACTGCAGCAGACTGCAGTGTCTCCTGAGGACCTGGGATGTGACAACCATCAGTCAGGCCTTAAAATGGGGCATATTACAGATAGGGTTAATCCACCATAGCCAGAGGAAGTTCATGATGTCAGGCACTATAAGACCCTGCAGCACAGTATTGAACTCTAGAGTAAAAAAAGGCCTTAAGAATTCTAATAATCTTGTATAGCCACCCAATCTGTATATAGTCCAAAGTTATAGTATATTAAATCTAACTTCAGGTTCAGGAACAGCTTAGCTAGCCTATCTAGATAATGCAATTGAGTTCTGTCGAAAAATGGGATTGTTTTTCCTCTTCCAAGAGCCACTGTAATGTTAAGAGATAAATCAACGACAGTTCACATAACAGAGCCTAGCTGTGTTACTTATCCCAAAGTGTCCCAGGACAAGTCAGCACAGAATGCATTGCAGAGGGAGGTGTGCACCAGAACGGTTTCATGAAGTGGCCGCAGTGATAAAATGTCATAGCATCCGTGCATTTAATCCATCAAACACCCGACTCACTGAAAAAGCTACAATCCCGATACGACCGCCGTAGCTCACGATAATGTGCCCTAAAATGAGGAGGACAGTTTAAAAGAAATTGCGGAATGAAACGCATATATCCATCAGAAATGAGATGAAAACGCATCCCAGTGTTTGGCATCAAACCATAATATAGCCAACGTATGTTAATAAGAGAATATGGCCCGGGCCGTGAAACTCAACTATGAATACATTACAAGGTGACGACCAAATAAAAATCACACTTTGCCCCCTGTCACTTTTACGAGGTTGCAATGCGCATGCAGTCATCCGGCAGATGAAAGTCGTTTTATGCATTCATGACCAGAAATGATGCTGTCTGCAGTTTTTTTTTTTTTTTTTTTTTTACTCGGGGCTAAAAATACCGAGATATACAACATGTTGGGATGCCGTTGTGGGCAAAGGGAGCATGGGACTCGACTCTAATGCAACAGTAAATTTCAGGTCCACGCGGTGGGAGGATACTGTCTCCTGAATTAGATTTGTCAACTCACGTATTACAATCACTTAGTCAGAGCATGCAAGCGGGAGCAGAATAAATAAAAAGATGGATGGCCTGACGACTTGTATAGCTAGCCCTATATAGTAAAAAATATCACAGGTATCATTTAACATTTCTGCCTAAATGGTACTTTTAGCGTATTCTTTCACAGTGACCTTTTCCCTGTTGAAGTAACTGTTTGCAATTTAAAAGAAAATTATATGTTTTAGTACATTTCCACATACACATTTCAAACGTGTGCAGCAGGCTCGAATGTATGTGGATGTGTACGCGCATGGCAACGTGTGTTTCCGAATCCTGCAGATGGGACCTGACCTCACCTACCAGAGTTGACTATTAGGCAGGTGACAGGGTGTCTGTAATCACCACCTCAGCAAAGTTCAGACAGACTATTACCCACACTCACACACACACACACACACACACACACACAGACCCTTTTATAATCAGGGTGGCTGGCCAGACTTCCCTCATCATTACCCCAGGAGACAGGAGATAGAAAAATTCCACCAATGCCACATCTCCCTGCTCTGGTGGATAATAGTAGAAATATGGTGATTTTTTTTTTCTATTTTGCACAAGGTTGGTAACCTACATTGCACTCCATCACTGTTAGGTATCCCCATCACCCCAACAACCCGTCCAGAGGATGAATAATTTTGCATATGAGATTGGGGAAATATTCACTGAATGAATCACTGTAAAGTGAATGTAATTTGTCTCTGTACAGACACCTGGACTGCCCAGTGTGACGGATGAAAGACGAGGTCAAATCTGTAGGAGAAAATAAAGCAGGAGCAGAATGTAAGGGCACGGAGGGACGGGGGCGTAGAGAAGGGATGGAAGTCTGTGTTAATGATATGGTCATATGTACACAGTGGAGCTCAGATGTGATTAAGGCAATGATATGATGGGTGGTGTCGGCGCCGGGCTTAATGACTAATGCAATGAGATGGAATTGGAAGAGACACTGGTGTCAGGCTGAAGTGGAATAATGCCTGGAGCCCCTGCAGCAGCAGACACATGGAACTGCCACAATGAGCAGCCTCATAAGCACAAATCGTTACGGTAGCTGGAGACTTAGACATGCATAATTAGCCTTACTGCAGAACAATGCTAAATTGAAACTCAGTGCTTTTGACATTCTGTCAGGCAAATGATAAATAACCAGGAAAAAAATAACGTTTATAATTATTTCACTTATTGTATTTGTCACAAATCAGTATCCAGTGCTCTAACTGGAAAAAAATAAAAAAACAAAAAACAGTTTCAACAATAGGACAACGACTCGATGGCGTAATGAGGACCCCAACAACCAAAATATTCTGTGAACTCAAGTTTACTCTGCTGTGAAAATGACTAGTCTTTAAACCAAACTCTGTAGTGCTGATTATGATGCCACAGAGAAAAAGCTAGACTGGAATAAAATATAAATATATATATCCAAATGGCTCCTTCTGTAATCTCAGTCAAGTATGGTGTATAGACCAAAAAAGGGGTAAAACCACCTCTATCAGGACAACTGGGGGACATGGCCTCGTTCCACTTTATTGCTGCTTGGCCTTTTGGACAACAGAACTGCTAGCCACTGCACATCTAAAATAATATCTCTCTGCATGCATAAGAACAGGGATGGTGAAGCTCACAGGGAAGCCCGGATTGTTTATGGTTGCAATATAGATTTTATACAGCTCCCAGGAAAAGGGAATTACGTCCTAAATTACAAAGATGTCTCTGTGAGTTGTCAGCAGCAGGAGTTATATCGGCCCGCCGGCTAGTGTGGCTGTTTGGCTGCGGGGGACACTGGGGAGCTGAAGGGCTCCAGAATGGGACTCAGCAGAGACAGCTGACCTACAGTAAGCAGAGTCAGCTCAAAATAACAAAGTTGCTCAAACCCCCTGATGAAACAATGGCCCAGATGAGGCCAGTGTGTGAAGAGCAACAAAACAGAGAGTAGAACAAAAATATAAACACACACTGTTGTGGTCAGGTGTGTGCTACGTCTGCCATATGCTAACCCAGGGGTAAATCTCCATTTCCTGGTAGTTAGACATAAAAACATAAAAACATAAAAGCATTACACTGAAAATGCTTTTATAGAGTTTTGCACAATGAATGCAATAATAGATAAACTATATTTAACATAACAGGACAATTATTATATTCACTATCTGGGAGTTATGGCATCAACACAATGTAATGTGGCGTTTTAAAGCTGGAAATTACAAAGCAAATCTTCTGGTATAGAAAAACTGATGTTGCATTACAGCACTAAAATCAAATGTGGATAAATTATTCAGCAAATATCTAAAAGACAAGGATGTTCCTTTAATTAAGGCATACCCTGAAATTACCTTAAACCCTCCAATGAAAAACGTGTTTAAAAATTCACTAATATTACTCTGCCATTAATGAATCACCTTTAATTTAGCTAATCTTCTTAAATTAATGTAGCAGTATGAACTGAAGCCACAGCTCCTCAGGTCATTTACAGAGGCCATTGGACAGAAGTCATTAAGCTGCAAAATGGTTCCATCTGAACGCGATCTCAGAGTACTCTTAGCACTTCCACTCCCACATCTTCCTGCTCTCTTAGGGTGCTTTCACACCTAGGTCGTCGTTCCAAAGCATAAGCATTTCACCCCACGTCGGGATGGTGTGAACACAACAATCACACTCTGTTCCAGAACACATCAACTGAGCTGACGCCGAGCTCCCCAGAGTGCTTCGCTTCCAGTGGGAACACACTTCACCCACCGAGCAATAGGACTACCCTAAATAGCTTATAATTATATAGCCAGGCAGTTTACTAGCTGCGTCTTTGGAAAATAAACTGTAGGATGAATAGATAGCCTCCAGAGCAAGTCTTCTCCTTTAGAGGTGTCTGGCACAGGCACTACTTTACCCTCTAGGTATATACATTAAAAGGTTGTTTTCTAACGTGTAGGCCAGATGCTTGATCCAACTGAACATATAGAGAGCGCTTGTACATGAACCGCAGAACAGCCGTGAATTCAAATACCCACACTCACCGCTGATGCCACATGCACGCAGACTTGAGAGCCTGTCAGGACTTCAATTGCTTTGTCTCGCCTGCCCTGTCAACATGAACCGAATCAAGATTAAATGCAGCGCTGTAACATCTTCTATCATATTACTGAATATGAATGAAAGTGAACGACGTTTAGTGCGAGAGCACCTGATGCTTGCTTGTGCTGCATCCAGATTCACACCATTAGACCCCCAATCCAGACAGGGCATGCACACAGTTTTCTTGAGCCAGCTGCAGGTGGAGCGATAAGGAGATCAAACGCGGAGATGAGAGACGTAATCTTACAGTAAAACTTTTCCATCACTTCGACTGCACTTTCTTCCTGCTGTTCTTTCAATAACCGCTCTAATGAGCATTCGAGTGGGCACAAGTCGCAAATGGATTCTTAAGAGCATGTCGATGCACATTTATGACTTACTGTGGGAGTGATAATGAGCTTTGTGCATATGCACATAAGTTCGACAAAGACAGATCTGAAAAAACACAACCAGGCATTTGTTGGGAATTATATATGTATAAAAAAAGAAGGCATATTTATGTCTTTACACAGTTTCATCATTTTATGCATCTGTGGTAAACATCCATTGGGGAAAGTGGTTGTAAAGTTTCTTTTCTGTTACTCTTTGGTTTCTCTATGAATAGCCTTATCTCACAGCATTACAGTGTCAGGGTCCTGATCCTAAGACAGGAGAACATTTATCACAGAGGCGGCCCATTTATAAAATGACATTCCTAAGTGGCCGGCTTCCAGCTAGGAGAACCAAACACTGGCTGTACTGAACACTGTAGGTAACAAGATCCAAGCTGAAATAGCAAAGAGTGTGTCACAAGGTGAAACACACCCTTCCGTATCCTTGAGATCTTTGCTTAAAGGTTACAGGAGAATCTACCCGAGCGCAGTTCCCTGGGACGAGAGGAAAAGTTAATCGGTCAATAACATTCAAACTTCATCCACTCCTCTTTGCTGATGTCTTTATGCACAAGATGCTGCATCACGTTCAGATCAAATCAATCATTAAAATGCACAAAAAGTGTGACATTAACATTGTTATTTACGGAGACAGTAGAAAAGTATTATTTATTCAAAGCATGTTGAATTATTCAATACAGAGAATGTTATGAGATTACGGCACTGAAAAGCGTGAACGTCTATGGTTGAACCGACCAATAAATCAGATTTTCTCCAGTGCCTAGAACAGCGATAGAGATGGAAAAAGATGAAGAATATACAGTATACAGAAATGAAAGGTT
Source organism: Chelon labrosus (assembly GCF_963514085.1). Classification (NCBI taxonomy): domain Eukaryota; kingdom Metazoa; phylum Chordata; class Actinopteri; order Mugiliformes; family Mugilidae; genus Chelon; species Chelon labrosus. The sequence goes on along the minus strand of NC_140360.1, from coordinate 21,433,768 downwards.
TCTTGTTGTGCTGCTGTACTGTTTGACATTAGCCATAAGGGAAACAGATTTGCACAGTGAACAGTGGTCAAGTCTCTACAGTAATTGTGAGCGCTAATTATACCTAAAATATGTACACTTCTACTCACAGCTCACAGAGCTAAGGGACTTGCATAAGACCTGCAGACACATCCAACAGCATGATCCGGTGTAGTCTCTCTGTTACGGTTAATAATTTACAGGGCAGTTAGGGTGCATGCAAAATGTGTATTGTTCTGGTTTGGGGGGGGGGATGCAGGGCCAATGATGATGATGTGATGATAAGAGACGACCCGCCCCCATTTCCCCCCTTGTTCCCTGCCCCTTAACGCCCTTGGTCTCGAGGCCCAGAGATCGACGACGTGACAGTGACATTAACAAGCCTCTGCCGAGGGGGCCAACTTCGTGGCCCCTAACAGCCCCTCATTAGCCTCATTATACAAGGACATATGGTTAAAATCACAAGAGATTGATTTCTGCTTTCGTTTTTGGCACGACACCCCCGGTGCTGCAAAACAAACAAACAAACAAGGTTCAAATGTCTCAGCATGATGCAGAGTCCATATCATAGCTGTATGTTAACATGCAAATTCCCAGGATAGGATTTATTTTGATAGGATTTTTTTGTTTCTGTTGTTTCATCTGCAGATATTAACCTCACTGATAACCTCTCCCTTGGTGTGCTTTTAGAGGTGGCATCAAGGATACACCATTTACTCCTGAAATACCGGATACACACTCCTATGGAAAAATATAAGAAGCAGTTGCTGATTGCTAATTGTTTTAAACAAGATTTGAAGTCCACACCAATAAATGAAATAAATAAAATGCCATGGAAGATGGCAAGTGAGAAACAGAATTACTGTTTCATTTTTTTATTCATTTATTTTTTTAACGACAGAATGTGTAAGTACAGAAAGTGAGAAAAGGGGTTCAACCAAGTTCATGTCTTTTCTACTTCATGCAACACTGAATAGCCATGAGACGTCTGGCCTAATTGGTCCTGTTATTTTTGCATTCCAGACAAAGCCGATTATAGACATGGAGTGACTTAAAGAGGAGAGCAGAAAACCTGAGTCATCACATCTGCCTTCAACTGCTCCAGACAAAACAGCTACCTTTCCTTGATGCTGATTTGCCCCCGAGTGTTGCTGACATTTGAGTGTGTGCACTATGACAGACCTTGTGGTGGATAGCTCACGTAATTCTGTGCCTCACACACCAGTCAGCCACAACATTAAAACCACCGACAGGAGGACTAAATAACATTGACCATCTTGTGAGAATTCAGTGTTCTGCTGGGAAACATTTGGACCTGGGATTCATGTTAATGTTACTTAGACATGAACTACCCACTTAGACTAGACCAGGCACCCCCACCCCATAGCAATGACACTGCCATCAAGGAGTGACACAGGCACACACACAAAAACGGTTTAGGAACAACTCAAAAAACATGAAACATAGCTCAAGGTGTTGACCTGGCCTCCAAATTCACTAGATCCCAAACTGATCAAGTATCTGTGGGATGATCCACAGAGGCCCCTCCCCTCAACCCATGGGGCCCAAAGCCCCCCACTAACAGACACCACAGGACACCCTCAGAAGGCCCATGTCCATTCTCTGATGAGTCACAACTGTTATGGAGGCACAAGGGAGACCTACACAATATTAGGCAGGTGGTCATAATGTTATGTCTGATCAATGTATGTGCCTCTTCATATTTGGAAAGAGGGGGAAGACACAATCCCACTTAACTCTCATGGGGTTTAATCTATTTTCACATTAACCCTTCGTTCCGATACTTGACCTGCAAGGTTTCCAGCAGAGCACCGTGGTGACAACACACAGATTCATGTGTCAGCTGGCATCTGTGAGGCGAAGCAGGACAATATTGTGCTGTTTGTCGATGTGATGTGGCTGCATGGCGTGACTCCTGTGGCCTGAGGAGATGGCCACCACCAGGCCATAGAGGGCCTAGCTGGGTAATAAATCACTGTGATGACAGGAACAGTGTCCTTTGCGTTACACTCACACTACACGCAGACACCTCAGCAACCAGTCATATAGTACGTTGCACAAACACAAGTTCTACTTGCACTTGCACAACTGATGCACCACTGGACTACAGGTTATTTCCCTGATTATTTTATATTTTATCACGTATGACGTGGGCTCATTTGTTTCGTCAATTAAAAGACAATAAGAATCTTCTCACCCAGATAGTTGCAATATGTGGTTGGTGTCATGATTGATAACACACACAAAACAAATCAATAAGCCTAAGCATCACATTCCCTAAGATACAGCATCTAATCAAAACTATCAATCCTGGATGTCTAGCCTGGTCTGTAGTCATTACCAGCCTGCAGAGCCCAGGGCTATTAGTGCTGCAGCTACCTACTGAGCTGAGCAGAGTACCTTGAACATTAGTGTGGTCAAACACTCGCCGTGCAGCAGGATGAATAAATGGTAAGGCTGTGGAGCCAGCAAAGTATGATCTTACTAATGGGCCTTGGTAAATGGACCAGCTACGGGTAGTAAGGGCTCACTGGCCTGCTCTGTGATCCAGAGCCGTGCCCATTTCACGGTGTCTGCCCGAGACCTGGCCACACTCACTCACCGAGATGGAGAGCTCCACTTAGGTACCGAATTTCAGGGAGGGTTTGTATGAGGTCCCGGGACAATCATTGGAGGCAAAAAGGGAGCTGTCTGTTCTTGTTAAGCTACGGGACGACGGATACAGCTTTGTGAGCGGAAATCTGTCTTCAATGAGCCTTGAACACTTTGGCCAATCTCACTGTCATCGTCTCACGTATATAGACAGCTAGACTTATAGAGAGCGCAGAGGTCACTATCCGTTTTATCTATTGTTTGACAAGGCTAAACAGACGATTGTGTACTTAGCATCACCCATTAGCAGGCTGAATTCATTGCTGGATTTTGTTGCTTGTTCGTTGTTAAAAATGAAAAACAGATCAAATATCATACTCAGTCTGCTTATCGCTTTGAATTAGCATATTCATCATTTAACCGGCGATAAGCCGAAATTAATGAGAAATCCCAAATCCACATCTGAAGAAATTATTTTATAAGTATAAACAGAGAGGAGGAACTCCCACACTGAGGCTTTAACAAGGAAGAGACAAAATTACCAGAGATCAGTTTTCCCTTAATCTGATAATAATTTAACTGACAAAACATATTGATATTACAAAAAACATTGTATTATTTTCTAATAACAAACTACTGTATAGTAAGTTTACACAATAAATGTATGTTTCGAACATATAGCTAGAGGTCGGCCGACAGAAAAGAGGAGCTCACCAGTAGAGCACTTTGGGATCCTGAGATGATAAACCTCGTCATTCATCATGTAATGACACAAGACAGAACTGTGTACTAGGAGCCTCCTTATGCTAGAGTCACTCTAAGAGAAATGTATAATGTAATATATAACATAATAATATAAGCATTAACTCTCTACCATAAGAAAGGAATGAGGAAATGACTAAATGACTCGCAGTATAATGATCTCCTCCGATGAATTATTGACTATTTCTGAATAAGAGAACAACATACTGTGAGATCGCTCTTCTTAATGCGCGTTTGATTTAGACCCCATCTGCGATGATGAGAACAGACCACACATTTAATCTTAACTGCTCTCAGTGGAGAAGTTTGAAGTCTTGCCATCTGATCTTCACTTAATGCTACAATAAAACAACTCTCTAAGAACAGTTTCAAATCAGTCAGGAGCTATATGTGCACTCTAAACCAAAGGAATAGTCCTCTACTCTGCTCCATTTATGTTTCAGGTGATATAAAAAAAGAGATTAATTCAATTTAGACCGGTGTCGATGGGCAATCACATTGAACAGTTGCCAATTTGCATTTTTTTCTTGTCTTTTTGTTTTTTCATGCCGATATTAAGAAATGGTGATGATGATAACTATTTGCAATCTCCTTTACAAGTGCCCTGTGCATTTTGCATCTCACGTTTCCATATGGATGCTGCTCATAAAATCCATGTGAATCACGTTCAGTATACAGCACATCAGTGGAAGACAACCAACTGCCATCTGGGCCCTTTAGTCCCACCCTCCAAATATTTGCCAGAAACCTTTTTAAGAAAAATCTCCACTATTTGACAAATCATATTGATGACTGTCATCATTCATCATTATTTGGTTGTGATTAAAGAACCTAATGTATAATTATTATTGCTGATATTATTTTATTCAACAATCTGGCTTAGCTTTATTATAACGTGGTCTCCTCTGCTAGAGATTTGTTGAAACTAGGTTTGAGTGTTGTGTATCCACAGTATGTGACTGTGGTAATCAGTTTTCAATCAGCATTTTGAAGGGTTTCTTACAATTCAGTGTCATTCTTTAATTCACCCAGCGGCTGGCTAGCTAGCTGCTAACCCTAGCAAGCATCTTTCTCTGTGGAAATCGACATTAGGAAGTTGTTCAACAACAAGGAAAGCTCCCCTAAAAGGATGCAAGTGCATCCACACAAAAATAACCCGTTACAGTATTGCTGTTTCATGGATTCCACTAATCTAATGGAATTGCACACTGCAGCAACGCATTGCTACAGGAAGTTTAGGGTTCATGCATCATCAGATTAAACAGAGACTGAACACGCCTTAATGGACAGACAAAGGACTGAACAGACTTGCCTCTGCAAAAGAGCATATAATGTTTGGCGAGTAAGGATGACCGGATGCTGAATTCACATCAACTGAAGCAAATCATTAAATTTACAGTAAATAAGATTATTATTTTGGCGGCACAGTGGGGAGGTGGTTAGCACTGATGCCTCACAGCAAGAAGGTCCTGGGTTCGAATCCATAGGCCGACTGTGCCTTTCTGTGTGGAGTTTGCATGTTCTCCCTGTGTCTGTGTGGGTTCTCTCTGGGTTCTCCGGCTTCCTCCCACTGTCCAAAGACATGCTCATTAGGTTAATAAACCTGTCCAGGGTGTTCCCCCGCCTTTCGCCCAATGACAGCTGGGAAAGGCTCCAGCACTACCTGCGACCCCTCACAGGAACGAGCGGTTACATAAGATGAATGAATGAATGAAAGATGATTATTTTGTGATAGTTTCCCTGCGCAGGGACTGTTGGGTGACCCCAACTCTACACTTGTGCCACTGTTTTTACATGATCTATTTCTGCTGAATAAGCTCATGTGTGTTATTCATTCAATTTGTGATTTAACACTTTTGTGTTATACTGACTGGTCTTGCGCCAGTGGGCCCATTCTGTTACGTGCAACATAGCAACTCAAAGGTCCTCTACTTCAGCGCAGGCCAGAGTTACTGTGAAACAAATTTAACAGCAAACTTAAGCTGCAAATGTAAGCTGTGTCAGCTGGTACTCACAAATCCATGGAGAATCCCCTGAAGCATGGAGACCCAGTGACAGGCTGTGGGTGGATTTCTGACTGGATGGTTCCACATGGTGACCTGGCTGGCAGTAGTAGATGAAACTGGAGACATCTCACAGGGTCCAATGAGAGTCCACTGGTCCACTCTGTCAATAGAGCACAGACGTCTTTCTCCTCAGTCAATTTAATGTCCAAAAGCTCTGGTTTAGTTGACACCCCTTAACATAGAGGAGCATAGGAAGTGACTAACAACCTGAGAGCATTGCAGATGTCCTTAATCGGTCCTTCTGACCACTGATGTATTGCCAACTGATGATTTCAGGAGTCCTTACAAAGTTGGTATAACTCCGGGTTAACTGAAGTTATGGCCATGTTCACTCTCACAAAAACAATAACACTACTGTCAGGGCTCTAATTCAGACTAAATCCACCTCAACACCCTTTACTGGACGATTTTCAAGTTCTGTTCATACATTTCCACTCAAACCTGGGCTTCCCGATTCTGTTTGTTCTCTAAACTCTTAGACGACTCACTTGGTTTTCCACTGAAACACTGCAGCCCTGCATGTCATCACCATTACCTGCTGTTGTCATGGAGCGACTACCAACCCACCACCCACGTGTGCACCGCAGCACTCATAAGATACGCACCCCCCCCCCACGCCAAGACCGTTAACACTCCAGGATCTGCGTTCATGCAGCAGAGCGTGGGACAGTTTGGAAGGAAGACATTTGATATCTCGATTAAAAATAGCAACCTGACAAATGAAAAAGAGCACAATATAAGAAGGAAGTTATAGGCCTTAAGTTATCAGTACATAATGTGGCTCGAACCGTCAGGGATGAGAAGGGGAGAAAGGATGCAACGGTGGACGCACAAACTCATTTTATAGGACTCTAAGGACTCTCCACGCACATTTAAATGTCTTATATCTATGGGGAAATGGAAACAGATACAGTTTGTTAATTTACTGCCTTCCTGTGCTGCTCAAAGTGTGTTTACAGTGAGGTTTATAGACTCAGAAATAAAATAACTGTTATTCAGTTATATAAAAAAACATCGATCTGCAATAAAGATCATGTAGACTGAGGTGTTAGATTATGAAGATAGGAGATAGAGACTGATAGGTCAGACATTCCAGCCCCTGTGTGAGGTAGTGTTTACCAAACCTTTTCACTTTACAGCTACATCCCTGTTTACCATATTCACATCTGACCACTAAAGTTTAGTCATTAGACCATAAGTAACACCCAGCACTCCTTTCTACGTATACCTTTACGCCCTCCAGTCAATTAAATAAATGATGAATAAGTACTGATCAGTGCAGTCATAAACAGAGTATCGTTGGGGATGGTCAGATAGTGTGATAATGCTCTGAATACACTAATAAATAATGTACTGCACACAGTGCTTTCAAACACAGTGCACCTTCAGTGTTTCTATTGACGAACCTGCATGTCAACGATAAAAAAGGATGTCAGACAACTATAACTCAATGAATACACACATTCTGTTTCACATAACTTTTGTATTTTAGGATTGCCGCTAACACACGCCACCACACGTAAAACAAAAACATTTAACAGCTGTCTTTCAAAGCCCTTCTGTTCTTGTTTCAGGACCTTTTATGTATTATGGATTGTTTTAGTCGTTTTCTTTTCAGTCGACAGTCATTTCTTTCCATCTGCTATGAATCCGTTTTAGATGTTTGCACTTTTTTACAGGTAGGGCTCTGATCTTCTCTTTCAACCGGCCCTATTGCCAACAGCTTCCTAGATGCTTTTAGAAGTTTTCTATGCGTAAACTAGAGATTCTTCTTACGCCACACTGTTGGTACTATGACTAGCATTTAACCAGTTAATAGCGTATTGGATTCATTTTAATGTGTGCTGATAAACGTGTCCATCTTAAGAGAGCAAACCCCCTCCATTATTATTTACAGGTGCCTGGCTTTTGTTAATTAGCTCAGAGTTCAGTTGTAAAATGCCGACTCTGCTTTTTATGTGCACAGCAAGCAAAATAGATGGATTTTAATTATGACAACGTTAACTTCATTAAAACATCAGGAAGTATTTATTCCAGGCTCATTATTCACAACAAAATGAACAGATTTTAATCTAAAATATATTTTAAAGATTATTTAATCTTATTTAAACTTATTTCTGTCTATAAAAATGGATAGACGGGCAGGTAGATTGCTACACAAGTCAAAAAACATCCTGTTTGACACAGATATCTTAATATAAATAAATAAGTAAATAACAGTCACTCCTACATACTGCCATATTGCAACAGATTGAAAATTGTTCTGTGGACTAAAGGGCAAATCAAAGAATGCTCCAAGAGACACAGCCAATGTCTGGTTTCGGCACAGAATATATGATAACATCACACGGTATAGCAAATATATCATATAACCTATGACAGGTGTAATGTCATTGTGTCAACAGTAATGATGGCACGTCTGCAAAATATGCTGCATATACTGTATACGGAGCTGTATTAATCATTCTGGCTAAAAACAAAAATCAGTTCCAGAATATATATAGACGTTTCCAGTGAATTATTCTGCACCTGTAGGGATGACTTTTAATACCTCCCTCTGACAAGCCTGAGGGACAGTGAGCCAATCACCTTCGGGAAGCAAACAATTCGCGTATGAGGGAAAAGGCCAAACTCTGAACCCTGCAAATGACAAATATCAGCGTAGTGAAAATGAATGCACAAGGAAGCACTAAGTTATTGTACCATGAACTCCATAAATCAATCAGAAAGGTCAGGAGGGGGTTAGAGATGGCATTAATCACACTGAGAGGTAGATAAAAACACAAGGGACGAGATGACAGGGAGAGCAAGCTTTCTCTTCTACCTTTGCCGGTGTCTCCTAAGTCTCTACAATTGCACACATCTGCCCCAAAAAATTACTTTCCGGAGGGATGTCTTTTACAGAGCTGTAGCTCTTGTTCACACAGTAAATCAAGGTGTTATTTTTTGAATTTTCTGAATTTTCTATCTTGTTTGTGGTCGGTTTCTGTCATTAGCCTCGCAAAAGCTAGCAAACTTTAACATGGCTTTGTTTGTTTGTTTCCTACAAACTTATTATCCAATATAGTTACTTAAATTATTCTATATTATGCAGGGTTGTATTGATAGACTTGTTTGGTCTGAAGTTAATGAAGATATTCTATTGTTATTTGCCTCCTTCTGGCCAAATTGTTAAAACACTTAAGACGATATAATGCTTTAATTCAGCGTGGGTTGGCTTACTTACCGCGTAGGTCACCGAAGTTCCTGCTGAAGCGCTATTCTTTACGTCATACCGAACAACCATTTAATGCGGTATTATTCACATCTCTATCTAAACAGAATCCAAATACAACACATTATACCCATTATTATTAATATATATATATACTTTCCACCTCTTCAAATAACCTCCTTTCAAGCTTGGCGGAGAGTTGAGTTTGTGCATTTATCTGTAGTGCAGCCTTGTTTGTGGCTGCAAGTGCTGCCTGCTCAGATTGGCACTTAAGGAGGTGTAAAAGCCAAGCCGACTGCAGCTGCACAACAGAGAACAGAGGGGGAGGCTGGTGCCTGGACGGTTAAATTAATGGGACGGATGCAAAAAATGGGAATCCCAACAAAAGTAAAAATTTGCAGCTACAATACTGTCACCTCGTGCATACAGCTGCCTCTCTTATCAGTATTTATTAGCATTGTGGGTATGCTAGAGGAGGGATGTGGCAGGACACGGCCATAAGGAGCCATCACGCGCAGGTAAAGGCCACGGTCTCCTATCAGAAATGCTATCCATAATTTATCAGCTAAACAAATGATGCGCCTTGGCTCTCCCATTGCTCTCAAGCCCTTATCTGTCTCTGGCTGGAGCTTAAAAACAAAGCAAGCTGAGACAGAGACCTAAGCTGAGGGGACAACAATAATAGAGCGGGTAATCCATGTAATTGTTCTTTTACTTTACAATTAGACTGTCAATTACACATAAAAAATGCATTCTCAAACTATTCACAGTATAATCAGCTATTTACCGAAACCTCAAAAGGTTAACTAATAAGTAGCAACCGGTGATGAATGTGTTCTGTATGTGAAACTGCTGCCACTGTACGAGCTGTAGCTACAGGGTTCTGCCATGTGATGCACCGAGTCCTTCCTCATGTTTTTGACATCAAAAGTGTATTCATCAGAAGGCAATGATCCATCTTGTGCTCCGTTTAGCCTGGAGCATATCAATATCCCAGCGTGCGTTTTCTATTATTACATATGGGGCAGTATTTTTGTTTCCTTGTAACAAAGACGGGTCCATGTCATTTGTAAAAATAAAGCATACGCAAGTCTGAATTCGTCTCCAACTGCCGACGTGACTAGAACACCTGCTCTCCCTTCACGTCTCTTTTTTAATAAATATATATAATACAAAGACATTTATGATTTAACAACTTTGCCAAAGAAAACATGACAACTCATTTAGCGGCGTTTATGTACATTCACAATGCCACGACATTGGAACCAAAACAAAACCTGATGCATACAGATGTAACCTTTAAAAGAATGTTTTCTACGTTTCTATTATTAATGCGCCGCCTTCAAAATCCAGTCCAGCAGAAAAGTGAACAGGACAGGCTATGTTGGTTCTACTCAGTGTCTAACAGTTATTTGCAATACCATAGCTAAATAAGATAAATAATTTAGCATCCTCGTGTCGCGGCATTGTAATAAAGCTGATGTCTTTATGCGGTGGGGATCTGGCCGGCGGTGCAGTTTCTAAGTGAGATGGATGAGGCAAAGCCTAAACTGCTGAGGGGTGAAGTGAATTAGGCTCGCATTAGGGCTTACATTTTACCATTACAATCAAAATGGAGGTAGAGCGGGCGGACCTCGTTCCTCTGCCGAGAGAGCGCTCGCCATACAGCACGGGCTCAACGTCTTGAACGGGATTAAATCTCTGAACGAAACTAAGAGCAATTAAAAATGAAGATAAGAAAGCCAAAGGTTATCTTAAATATATATTTCCTGCAGTGTATGTGCGTGGCTTTGTATGCTCATATTCTGCACAGACAGAGTGTGTGGTATGAAACACTGGCTAATTATGATGTGTAATGTGCTTACTGCACATATTTGACAATCCTGTTATCAACATTAAGGATAAATTAAACATCCCGCGAACATGGGAATTAATTTTCTAGCTTGCTAAAATGGTATTGTCTCCCCAGGTATAATTATCTCTAAAACAGAGCACAGTCATTTAGATTAATATCTATTAAATCTGTCACCAATTATAGAAATTAAATAAATAACTTTTGGAGGCTCATAATACAAACAGAAGCTGAGTCAACTACCTCGGTTCTTGGTTCTTTCTCTTCATTAACCCCCCCCCCCCCCCCCCCCACACACACACACACCTAAAATAAATTGCACACACACTTGATGAATGATCGAGCAGCAAGGATTACACTCTAAGAGACAAAAGGACGCGGCTGAGAGGAAGTCTTCTGACAGACTTTCACCTTGGTTAGAAATGTCAGAATGTCATGGCTTTCTACGTGGCACTACTCGCAGCAGCCTCATTTGATACCCAATAAATGTATGACAACATTTCAGTGGAGCAGTCAGGCAAAGACCTGGGTCGCATTTTAAAAACATCTCCTGACCTTTCCGCGGTGGCGGTAATTGCTAATGCCAGACAAGGAGAGAATATAAGTCTCTCATGAGCCACAGCGTCAGGAATGGACCCGATGACTTTGGCGAAGGGAATAGACAGTGAGTCACAATCTCAAGGAAGAAAATAAAATCCAACAGCAGAGTTCAGGCTACGAGTACAACCTAATCACCCTGCGACGCTCTCGACAGATGATGAAAATAAACTGTGCATCATATCCTTTTGAAAAAGCAAGGTACTTTTAAGTCTCACATAGAGGCAGGAATCATATTCTTTACCTTACGCTCAGTGTCAAGGGGCTTAAAATTGATGGCATGGTGACAACAAATCCATTCCACTCTTACTTCAACCCAATCCCGTGGCAGGAGACAGATCAGAAATGAAATTAGAACGACATAAAGATATCTTGAGTAGATGGAGGAAAAAAAAAATACTTGAACAGAAGAAACGGCTACAATCCGAAGCAGTCAAAGAACTTCTTCCACCAGTGAGCATGTCAGGAGGAATTCATCACTGGGAATAAAAAATAAAGCTCCTTTCATATCAAGTTATTAAGTCACAGTCTTCCCATGAGTGCTTATTCTTGCTGATAAAATACAGTATCCAGTTCATAGTATATCTAAATAAGTAAAAGTCTGGAATTCTTTCTAAAATAAATGTTTTCGAATAAATGAAGAAAACTCTTTAAGTTAAAGTTACAGGTGCAGTCATCAGTTTGTAGTAGAGAAAAACGGCATCTGATTGGACACTGTAAATTTCTGTGACTTAGTCAGTAAGAGTTAAATCAAAGATAAATAGTAAATAGTAACAGATGTACATTTAACAAACACTGCCGTACACTTGCTGAGAGGATAATGGCGTTTCCCGCCCATGCACTGCCTCCAGCCATGAGCTCTCAGCTGTCCCTTTGGCCAACAAAGCAGGGACGTTAATCTCATCACCTGGGTCCATTGTTGATCACACTAATCACAACCGGAGGAGACATTGGATAGATAGAAATATATGTGTTTATGGGGCCTGGAACAGGACTTAGGCAGGTGTTTGGTTTCTGTGCCATCGCTGGTGCCAGTGCTCACTGCCCATTCGTATTATAGCCTTCAGCCAAAGAGACAGCTTGCGAGGCGCTGGCCCCTGATCCCAGCACATTAGTTTAATGCCTAGATCTGTGGAACTGTTCCTGACTCCCACTCCAGCTTGGCACAGCAGCCGGCCAGCCAGACAGAGAGAGAAGAATACATGCAAGTGCGCACACCCACGCCTGCCATCATCATACGACAGTTCAGAAATGCAAAGTAGCATCTTGAGAAAGCTGCTTGCATCTACTTTCTGTAGCTTCTAAATGGCATCAGCTGTGAACAGTCGTGTCATGTGGGAAAGAGTATGTTGTGGAAATGCAGCACTGAAATGGCCCAAGAATGTCTTTGTGTATTAGCAGTGCCACATTCTTCTTCCCTGGTATATGTGGAGCTCTGCACTATGAGGATTTATTTATTAGGCTCTTGCCATAAGCGCAGCATGTGCTCATAATTAGAGTTATTTACCAAGAGTAAACAAGATCTATGCAAGTGGATCACTGAGTAAATACACAGCAGGTTGCGAGATGACCAATTGTACCTCAAATATAAGCCCATCCATCCTCGTAGACGTCATCAGAAGGAGACCAAGGGGGCAACTAGCAGCCCATCTGTCTATGTGTCAGCACCTAAGTGTCAGCGCTAAGGAGACGCAATCTGTTCAAGATAACCTGCCAGAGGAAGAGAGCAAATAAACATCTGCATGTATATTTATACAGTATATCCGAGACTCCAGTCTAATGAGTGTTAGGCGCGCTGGATGAGGAGCTGGAATTGAGTCTGAGCCAGCATTAAAACGCATCATCTGCCGAGATCTTCTCGTCTGTCTTTTTCTTGGTTTCACCTGGACTTCAAGACACGCCGACAGCTGTGTAAGCCCCTGGAGTGGAGATCTAGCAGCAAACATATGGGCTGTCAGCAGAATGGAGGAGACAACCTCTTGTCAGAGAATTTTCAGTTTTTATGACACTTGGTGAGGAGGGAGACTTTTTGCAGAAGGCTGGTTGAAGGGTCGGGCTTTGACAACAAGTTGATGAATGTGGCAGAAAAAAAAAAAGAAAAACCTTTGTTCTGTATTTTAATAAGCAGGATGTAAAGAGAGCTTTTGTAAAATGGAAACTTGGTCACTTATACGAGTGCGTTAGAAGCTTGCGGAGAAACAATTTCGTTAAGGGAAGTAAAAATTAGAGTCTAAATACTGGCAGGAAATTAAGCTCAGGAGTAAATACATTTTGATCGCTTAGTCAGATTCAGCCAATCAAAGAGATCAGAATCTCAACGAGTAGAAAAAAGATTTGGAAAACAAGCACTAAAGACAGACTCGAATCAGATTTTTGCAGTGAACACACACACACACTCACGTCACCACCTGCGCCTTGTCAACACCGACCCCTACCAGAGCCCCTGCCTGCGACGTGTGATGTGGCGAGAATATCAGCGCGTTCCCACAAATCAGAAGGTGCAAATGTTTGCACAGCTTAACCTTGTGTGGGTGAGGGCTAATTGAGGAATACAGAACCACTGAATGTGAGTGTGTGTTAGAAGGAAAGACGAGCAACAAGGCTGTATTTCCATTCAGCCCTTCTACAGACTCTAGCCTTCTCTGACACTTTTTTCCCTCAGTACTTTCAGCTGCTGGGCTCTGCTCAGTCATTATAATCCCTCACCTTTTGATTCCCTTTATCACTCACTCGTGTGTTTTTTAAAGGAGAGTGAGCAGTTCTTGTTCAGATAACGCCAACCCTTTTTTTTTTATATAACAAAGTGAAAATGCTCAAGGCAATAAAACGAGAAAGAAGTGAAATCACAGCCTTCTTTCAACAGTCACCATTTACAGAGGGTGAGCATGTAATGCAAATTTTAAGGAAGGCTTTGTAAAACATAGAATGCGGTGGCAAAACAGTTTAGTGTATTAAAAACCTTGAAAACCGACTGCTGCATTTGTACTGTTAGCAAGAAAAAAATAAATCTGTCACTTAAGTGATAGAAAAACATCAATTTTTAAAACAGTTTTCTATCAATCTTCTTTTAATGGCATGCTAGCGTTAAAGTAAATTTAGAGCTGGGTTCTTTGGAAATATCATTCTCAACTACACAGAGCCAGCTCACTAGCAATATATCAATTTACATCTATTCCAGAGCATGTAGTTTAGCTTCCCAATGGCATATTGTATTTATTTGCTAAACAAGAAATATCTTCTCCCCTGATCCATCATGGCATCCCCGTCTATGGTTGCAAAGAAGTTGACAGGGTTTCTAGGCTTTCAATTTAGTTTGAGAGACTGCCTTTAGGGCCCTGACAGGGACAACTGGCTTCACGCACCACCTGCCAATAATGTTAACAAGTACCCACAGCCCCCCAACTAATGTGGCCTGTTCCAAGGTTAGAGGGATTGCTGGCAGTAATGGCCATATTTTTCCCACATGGTGTCCAGCTCTCAGGAATCCTCCCTGCAGGTTGCAGTGCACCACATTTTTCCATGCAGCTGCAGGAAACAACACGCATGCACCGCATGCCAGCAACTTTTCTAGCACTACCAAAAGGATCTGCTCATGGCGTGGATACATCCCTCACATTGACTCGTGCTACACTGTGCTTTTTATTGTTATATTGCATTTACAGTGCTGAGATGAGCTCTAAAAGTAATTCTTTCCAGCTTTAACTTGCATTAAAAAGGTGCCAGTATGCAGAATACTCCAAGAATCCACGTTGTTTTCAAGGTATGCAACCACTGTTTTACTTTAAATACTACAGATAAACTAAAGTCAACTAAGCCAAAAATCTTGCTGGGGATGGCTGCTGCCATCAAGGAGTGTCATTGCTATGGGGTGGGGGTGCCTGGTCTGGTCCAGGGGGGTCGTACATGTCTAAGTAACATCCACATGAATGCCAGGTCCAAAAGTTTCCCAGCAGAACATTGAATTGCCACAAGATGATCAATGTTATTTACTTCTCCTGTCAGTGGTCATAATGTTGTGGCTGATTATGTACATACGTATACACACCTGATGAATGATATGTATGTATATATACATATATTCATTGTATTACAAAAAAAGAGCAATGACTTTTATGACTCCAAAACCTTTCAGCCTGATTATTCAAATTTAGAGATTGGTGAAAGGAGAAAACAAACCATGCAGCATGCTTGAACAAAACATTTCTGAACCAGAACAATCTGGCGTGTTGAGTGTTAGTCGTATCATTTCACGGTGCTCAGGCGATTTAAACACAGTCACTTCTCTTCCGCAACCGTTATGGCATGCATAATAAATAGGTGGTGAAATCATTTGTCAGGCTTTGATGGAAGTTGTTTAATACCCGGGGGATGGGTCTCTCACTTTCACATGCTAAGATGAAGCAAATGCCGTGTTTGTTCACTTGACTCAAAAGGCCGCAACATTAATACTTAGAACAAAATTATTATCAAAGCATTCTGTGGACATAGGCTTCCCCTCACATGAGAGATAATCAGTTTGAATGGGTCTGTGTGCTGTAATCGTTTTGCCAACACAGTCCCAAGGCTCAGGGGCCTCTTATGCTCTGTAAAATATTAATGACACTCCAGTAAAAAACATTTAAAGCTACTCCCAGAAGACATGGGAAACCAAAATATCTTCCCCCTAGCTGAGCACACGAGGCTCAGCTGCGTAAACGGGCCTCACTGCCAAAGCTCCAGACAATGACCTTGGTGAGAGTGCAGCACTGGGTCAAACACAGGTATTGACACAATAAGAGCTAAGAGGGCGAAACTAAAAGAAGTTTGGAGAATGTAATTTCATGAGCTCTCTTAATGCCAAACTTCTAGATGTGAATATTCAAGTGTGCTTTCAAATATGAATATGCTTGATGTGCAAAAAGGCATCATTTGGGGGTGAAAGGGCTTCCACATTGTCTGCAGTAGTTTATGGAGTCTGTGTACGTTCCAGCCAACTGTGACGCGTCCTCAACACGGGGAGCAGAGACAATCCAGAGAGCTATTCTGGGTATTCTGTCCTGGACGGTTGGCTTGGGCCACAGCCCAGACATCATGTTAAGATCCTCCGTGCTCTTAAACACACAGAAGGAGAGGAGTGTTTTATCCTTCCACTGGTGCTCATTATACGGAATATCACGGCACGGCAGCCGGACCATTAGCACGTTTACAGGAATTGTGGAATTCCTCCATCTTATGAAAAATATCCACACCGACTGAACAAATAGATACAAGACTGAAGGTTGGAATGACGGAGTATGAAAGAGACGAGCTGTCGGAAGCCAATTCGCAGTGATGAAAAACACAGCAGGGGGAATCAGGAAGCATCTTGTCTTGATTTAAAACACTGATTAATTTTTGACAAATGCAGAAATAAAGTGGTAAATCGGCAGAATAATTGAACTGAGCACAGACAACAAACAGGCAGATTATGCTAGTGAAAGGAGGCGCTTCAGACCGAGCACCTGGACTCCAGAACATAAAACAGCTTCGATCTCCTTTTACCATTAAGAACACTAGAGGGTGGACAGTTATTGTTTCGACAAATGCGTGTGCACTGTAATGTGCTATAAACACATCACAAGGGCGCAAGCTTGAGTATGGCAGCGAGAATATCAAATAACATAGACTAGGTAGAAGTGAAGGATGACCTGCTAATGGGACGATTATGTGTGAAACATCCTCTGCAGGCTACACAGCGTACTGTATATCTTCACATAGTTTTCACACATGGGTGCCTGTGGAGAATTGGCGAAATGCTCTGCACAATCATGCAGGTTAGTACCTATGAGGGCCTTTAAACCCTGCTATATTTTTCTCATTAATTTGTTCCATTAGCTCGTGGTTATGCAGGTTGCAGCTAACTGAAAACGTTATTAAGCTAATAATGTTTGTTTTGTCTTGTGTGGGTTGAACCTGATGCTGCTGGAGTGGAGTGCATATCCTCCCTCTCTACCTTTCATTCCCAGGAGCTGTTTGCTTATTGTAATTGAAGATGGGAGAGTTTTTTTTTATTTTTTTTATTCCCTCCGGGGATTCCTTCAGTTCTCTAATCCATATTGACATGGTGTCTCCAGGAGATGGGCAGAATGTTAACCTGCAGTGCTGCTATGGCCCCTCATTATAAAGTGGCCAAGTGACAGCCTCCTCCCACCTAAACCAGCCACATGTCTTTACTTAATAAGACATAAGACATAAGACTTTTATTTAATCCCACGTGTGGGAAATTTCCTTGTTCCAGTAGCACAGAATTTGGCAAAAAAACATATATACAGAAAGACAGTGACGACTTTGAACAGGGAAAAGGTTATCAAAAAAGCACAAAAAACACAAATAAAAAAATTTAAAAAATATATATCAAAAAAATATACAAAAAAATGACCATACTCTGAGAAAATATAGGGAGGAGAAATAACTAGAAAATATAAAGACATTCTGTATGTACAGTGTGGAGAATAAATAATTGCTTAATGTGCTTTGAGAAAGACATTTTGAGTTGGTGAGGTAGTGGTTTGTGCAAAAACAGGCAGTGCAAAGAAGCTTAGTTTGTGCAAAAAGAAAAGTACAGTTACTATTGACTCAGGCTGGTGTTGTACAGCCTGATGGCAGCTGGGATGAATGACCTGCGGTAGCGTTCCTTCTTGCATCGTGGATGCAGCAGCCTGCTGCTGAAGGAGCTGCTTAGGTCTGAAACAGTCTGATGCAGTGGGTGAGAGTATACCACCAGTAATACCACTGTCTGATCAATCCAGAGGAACTAGTGTGGTGGATTGGAGTGTTTGCACTTAGCTCCATTTGAATATAATACTGTGGTTCTCCATCTAGGTCAGTTTTCCACATTTACAGTTTAAAGGTGGTGCAATTAAAAAAAAAAAGAAAGAAAACGACCTTAGTTATCCAGTGTAATACTGTCATGAAACCATGAACAACATGTCCTCAATCGAATTTTCCGCTAATATCACTCCGTCTAACTTCATCAGGATTCAGCCTATCACACAGGAGCCATGACTGAAGGTGGGTGTAACCGTTTAAAGCCGCCATTTACACAGCCAGGCATTTTTAAATGGTTTCATATCCGCACGCTCAGAATCTGAGTAAGGCTCGTCACGTGCTACCTTAGAAGCAGAAAATTATGCTGGCAAAATAATTATATTTTCAAAAAATGGCATTGCGGTGCTCTAAACCTCCTTGACCTTTTCGGTATCTGAGATTTCACAGCAACACAACATCTTGGTCGCATTAATTACATGCGCAATGTGGAAAATGTTTTAATGGGCTTTCCTTAGAAAATCTATTTTTTTATACCTTTGTCCGAATATTAAAAATATTATTAGTACAGTATTTGTCTCGTGTCCATGAAAAGCCATACAAAACAGACAGAACATGCATGTATGCTCCTCATTATAAAACATTCATACTGATGGCGAAACTTTGGGCCATGTCTATTTAATTGGTGAGTCTGGGTGTTACGTGAATAGCATGACAGGACAACATCCAAGTTTCCTGAAGTGACAAGAAGACAAACAACAACCTCAGTGAGTAACATTTGCTAATTTTAGCATCAAAGGAACCATGGACATCCTTTCCTTTGTTAAATTGATTATTTTTTGCATTTTTGCTTCCGCACAAGACAGCAGCATGAAGTCATAGCGAGCAGTGACACGTTAATGGTTTGGTTCACTCTGCTTCACTTTCGGATATAGGGATAATGATTTATTCCTCCTTTTTTACAAGCAATGCTGCTTACAGACCACGAGCAGTTGCTCCTATGGCTGCTGCCTGGAAGCTGTGTTTTCTATTTTGAATTAGCAGCAGCAGCAGGGTGCAATGCCACAGCAGTAGCACACAGCTACCTCCAATCCTACCAGCATGTACAGAACAGGCTGCTGCTTTCTATTAATCACAAAGTAAAATGTTACTGTACCCAAGAACACAGTGTATCGTAGCTGAATACACCGATCAGGCATAACATTATGACCACTATTTTGTAGGTCTCCCTTGTGACTCATCAGAGAAAGGACATGGGCCTTCTGAGGGTGTGCTCGCAACTGAATGTTGTTAGTGGGGGGCCGTTGGATCCTATGGGTTGAGGGGAGGGGCCTCTGTGGATCATCCCACAGATACTTGATCAGTTTGGGGTCTAGTGAATTTGGAGGCCAGGTCAACACCTTGTGCTGTTCGTCATGTTTTTCTGAGTTGTTCCTGTTTTTGTGTGTGTGCCTGTGTCAGGCTGCATCCTGCTGGGGATGGCTGCTGCCATCAAGGAGTGTCATTGCTATGGGGTGGGGGTGCCTGCTCTGGCCTAGGTGGGGGGTACATGTCTAAGTAACATCCACAAAAATGCCAGGTCCAAAAGTTTCCCAGCAGAACTTTGCATTGTCACAAGATGGTCAATGGTATTCACTTCTCCTGTCAGTGGTTTCAATGTTGTGGCTGATCGGTGTAGTTAAAGTTTTGCTAACTAGTATCATAAACGTTGCTTACTGTGCCAGACTGGAAGCTGATGTTCACTCTGTGCAGGTGAAGAGTCATTCAGATACCTTTAAAATCACACGCCATATCCCTTCCCTCCCTGCAGTCTCTGTGGTTGCCATAGTCACACAGCGAACCTTGGGGGCAAGTTGAAAAACTGAACCATCATGAGCTCTGATGGCAGTGGCACAGAGCCGTACAAATTCATGACAGCAGGACCACCCCACTTTCTCTCTGCTGCTCCGCAGTGAACCCCACCCTGTCCAAAGCACCTCAATTGCTTGAAATGCTGTTTTTTCCAAACTATTGCTATTTTTCTAATTTCAGGCTCACAGGGTTTGGTTTCCAAACTCGCACCAGTTGATTGATACAAACCTTTGTTTCTAAATCCCATGCCCAGGCTTCTTAACCTCTCTGTGTTCTCACCTTGTTCCTGCCTTTTTAAGAGCCTCACTGCAGAGTGGAGGGAGCCCATTTCCCATCAGTCTGTTAAAGCTAGATTTGCATTAATGAGACCTGCACCGTTAAGCCTGAGGGGTGGCTTTTGGTCAAATCACCAGCTGCTGCAAAGTAAGCCACAAACTTTTACTGACACAAGCATTTAGACAGACTGAGCGCACAGGAGGATCTCAGGTAGAGGACGTTTGAAGGAGAGCATGATGACTGCCATTTCTTTTTCTTGCAAATTTACCATGACGTAGAAAACCCACAGAGCTCGCTGACGGCGATTCTTGTGGTCGTTGTTTTGTTTAAACTTTCTGTCATTCTAAAAAATGTTGGAAAGCAGTGACGATCTCAGTCTGTTTGTCTGTCAGTAGGTTGGTCCTAGCCTGGCATACCAGACACAAATATAATGTGTCTGCTGACACATTACATTTGTATTGAGCCAAACAAATTCAACTTAATGACCGTCAGATGGCATATATGATATAACTATGCCGCTATCACCCTTCTGTCCACTGCCACATAAACCTTGACCAAACGATTTGATCTTTGGCAGATCTTTGCCGGATAATAATCAGTTCCCTGCGGAGAGGTTCCAGACAAAGAATTTGCAGGTGGAGAGGTTTCCAGGTTAAGTTGGTCCACCTCTTGGGCCTGGCTTAAAACTGTCTTTCATTTTTAGGGGTCAGGGATGGGTTGAAGACAAGAGTTACGGCGTATCTACACAACTAGTGCTCCAGCCTCGTATTTTCCTGCAATCTGCAGGATTTAGTCTTGACTTTTGTCTTGTTAGAGTATACGCAAACCATTTTGACATTTTGTTCCGCAAACTTTGTTGATTCTTCTTTTGACTCATCAGAGAATGGACATGGGCCTTCCGAGGGCATCCTGTGGTGTCTGGTAACAGAATGTTGTTAGTGGGGGCCCTTGGGTCCTATGGGTTGAGGGGAGGGGCCTCTGTGGATCAGGCTTGTTCCAGTATATCCCACAGATACTTGATCATCTTGGAATCTAGGGAATTTGGAGGTCAGGTCAACAACTTGTCACAAGATGGTCAATGTTACTTACTTCTCCTGGAACTGGTTTTAATGTTGTGACTGATTGGTGTATATGTTTTTGAGAAATCACAATATTAAAGGTTTACAATAATAATTTGAGCATATGCATAATTTCCCCACCGGGTTTACAAGATGGATCATACAGTAATGTGAATGGTTAAGGTTATGAAGTGCTTTTTGAGTTGTGAGAAAGTCCAAACCCTTCACATTGTTTTATTTTAGGCTTAATGAATGTTTTGCTCTTGGCTCATTACTTCGCAATATCCAGAAACTGCTATGGTGAACCAAAGACAGACACTGTAGTAAGAAATAAGTCATTATGGACAAACATTTCTACGGATTCAGTCTCTTGTGAAACCAGCTCTTTGGACTCATATCCAGACACCACGGAGCACCCTTAAAAGACAGCGAATCTTACCAGACGGCTTGTATTACTTGTTTTTAATTTATAGCAGACTGTTCCCATCTCAAGAGTGCTATATAGGCCACAGGGAGCTCACATATAATGTTGAAGGCCCAGATAGCTCACAGCAGTAGTTCTCACCTCAAACAAAAATCGTGCTTCATGCAGTATGAGAAAGCCATGTGAAAATGCTTCGTGGCTGCCGTCAAGCTGTTTCACGTTGATGGAAAATCGTAATTGATTTGGAACAATTTCCAAATGGCAATGAATCCCGCATTTGTATAAAATGCTTTTGTTGAGGGCTATCCACACAGGGCATCATTATTCCTCACCACATGCATTTCCCTTCAGAGCCTTCCACTGATCAATCTGCAATCATGTTATTATTATGGACCTATTTCCAACAATGGAATGGAGATTGAAGCTCCAGTGACTTGTTGAATGAAACCCTAATGGATAGCTGTGGGAAGCTGCCACAGAGACTGATTAATTAGTCCGTCACTATGAGCTCTAAAGCCTCTCCTTTCCATCTCATTAGAACAAAAGCCCCCACATCTTGGCTACAATACTCATTATCCTTTCAGGGTAGTGAAAACTGATATTCTCCGCGTGTACAACTGCCTGATGATAAGGTTTAAGTGCACCGTGTTGCCGACATGGATGGAGATGACATTTTGCTGCACTTCTCGCCGCACATCCCGCACCTTTATTCTCTCTCACCCTCAGTCCCCTCTGATTAATGATGATCTGATATTCTACCAGTGATAGCAGGACTGGAGGCTGACCAGGTGTGACAGGTCAGTGGATCTCAACAGCAGGAGGGAATAATGATGGTGGTCAAATGGATTTGTGTGGCGTGACCTCACAAATACATACATATTACTGATATTACAAAATATCTCTACAACACAGTATCTCACACTATAAAAATCACAATTGGTCCTATTATTGATAAGCAAAGGACAATTATAGTTGTGCAGCATGCTTTGGTGTAAATGGCCGCTATGTGAAATCAGAGAAAACATGACACGTGGAAGCATGATTAGAGCTTGTGCACCACATAAACAAACGACCCCTTGATTAGTAATTAGGTGTTGAATCCTGAGAGGGAGAGACCGATCAGCATCAAAACCTTCCCCTGTTCCGTTCACATATTCGCAATTAAACTGACCATTTGCGCGAGTGCCAAGTCAGAGTATTATTTCGTTGGTGAATCCCACATCTGCCTGACATGCTCTCGCATAAATTGTATGACAAATCTAACGCGGGCAGCGCTCGTCCTCCACTCTCTTGCGGATCAAAGCTACATCACCTTCCTCCATTCTGTGTCAACGAGCATTTAATGGAATGCAGTTAGGCAGGCTGGGGCAGTAAAATAGCGCGCCGGCTAGCTGGCACGTCGCCAGGCCGGACCAGAAACATCTGTTCACATTATTAATGAATCAATTATATGTCACACATGTGCCAGGCCTGCAGGGGTGGAGGGGGGAGGAGAGAGAGAAACTGAGTCTAAATATGCAGAGAGTTTGGAATCCCCACAGGGACACGGCCTTCAGTCACCGCCACTGCTTCTGAATGTCTCACAGATGACTCATGTACAACCTGCCAGGACTGCATATCAGCCAGTGTAGAAACAAAAGTAAAGAAATCTTCAAAAATTCAGTGGCAACTTTGTAGAAGGGGCAGCACATAAGAGCATACAGTATACTAATCCACATTTTTGCACTTCCTCTGGTCTGTGTAAAAATTTCTCACCACAAACATATCTTACTGTACAAAACTTACTTACCATAGCTGCAGTTTGAAAAATACGTACTGTTACCGCATTAGTGTGTCATGTCCGGAGGCGCACACACACATGTAATTGTACGTCAACAGTAAGACAGGTAATACTTACTGTTTACCCGGTCCATGTGATTCATCTTGCGAGCTGCACGCGGGGATGCTGTCAGTAAGCATTTACATCATTAGAGAAGAGGTGAGGCCACATTTTCAGTGCTTAACATGGTGGCCAGTGACTCTTAATGGGCTCCAGCATGTTTCATACCCCCCTAGAGAAAGCTGCTTGGCAGGGCAGACGAACTGCACATCCCCGGGTTCTCTAGGGCAGCAGCTCGGGAGGTGGATGGAGGCAAAAATATGAGCAAGAAACATGTGTCCCTACTTTTGGTCTTTTTGTTTTTCATCCTAATAATAATCTTAGACTTTTTATTTTATGCCTATTTCAGATACTGACGCAGCACATTAACACGTTTACTGTTGATTACTGAGATTATTTACTGTGCATTTTGAGTCGACTGCGGAGTTGTTTGTCCGCTCGCAGCAGATGCGGTCGCGTGGCAGCTGTTTGAAACTGTCGGAAGTGTTAAATTAACTCAGATGGGAATAAGCTTACACAAACAGAGTAAAGATGTGGATTTTTTTGCACCCTCACGCTTGCATTAACACATGCAGCATACCACCAAACTGAAATACCGATCACGGCGAGGGATTTCTTAAAATGCAGGCAATAAAAAAATAAATAAAAAATGAGTACACACTGAGACAATCGCAGGGAAAACTGCAGCACGGAAGAGACAACCGCAGATCTCCCCAGGATTCAGCTTCTATGATTTTTGTTCTATTTTAAAATGCTGCTCTTTCACAGCTGTCAGGAGCAGTCATCATCAGCAGCGGACGGCCTATTTGTTTGGGCCTATCCTCAAGTTTGAGACTATTAAACTTACCTGGAGAGGGAAATTCATCATGTCATTTCAATGGCTTTTTTTCTTTGGCATTTGTAGAGTTATTAGCTTTGTTTGTAACCACGTTTAATTGTTTTGACCTGAATGGTTGCAGGGAAATATTAATTTTTTTCAGCATCAGGAACCTAGTTAGTGCTGACATGTGGAAAAATGAGAAACACTTTTTTTATTATTCTACATTATTCAGTTTAATGGAATTCTACATCTTCACTGGACTAAACAGTGGAAACAAATTTGAATAGGCAAACATTAAAAAAAATCCTTCAGTGGTAGCAGATTAATTTGAGAAATACCTGATTTCCTAACTTCTAAAAAACCTCCGCCACGGCAGAACAAATTGAATAAAGTCCAGGTTATTCAAACCTTTACCTCGCCCGAGTTTTTGTATCGCTCAGCGCTTTTTCACAAAAGAACTGTCCTTTCACATTAAAATGAGTGACCCTCCTCTGTCATACAGAGTTCCGCACAGACCTATATTTTCTTTTTTTTTTGTTGAAGCGGTTGGCGGTGCTTTAGGCAAAATGACAACTTGCTGTTTGACCAGAGATGATGGCTTTTTTTCCCCCGTTTTTGTTGAGACACAGGAAAAAAAAATAATAAAAAATTACTTCCAATTCAGTGCCCATTTGTTGCCCTTCCAGTGATGTGTGACCCTGTTTTATTTGATTTCATTTGTTCGCTTTCATCACTGTTATTCACTTTGATTTACTGGAACGGCCGTGGAGAGAAGTTAGACATCTATTTGAAATGGCACTGAGAAACCACTGTCATCATCTCTAAATGCACTTGTGTAGTTACTCTTTGATATAAATCATTATAACCATCATGGATATTATTCTCAAACTGTGCTCACCCTTCGATATGAAAACTGGAAGCGGAGTGCTGCCAGGTAATCAGTCTCCGTGACATAGTGATTAACAGCAGAGGTAGTTTGGGGGCAGAGGGCAGGAGTGCTAGCACGGTCCACTGACCCTCTAGCTAACAAGCGCGGGGAGTAATTAGTAATTTAAGTCACCTTATAGGTTCTGTGTGTGCCCTTCACACTAGGATCCCTCTGAACGCAAGGTGGAATTGTGGCTCACGTTCCCTGACTGCTCATCAAGCAATTACTGACCGGCTCATCACCAAAGGACGAGGGATTAGACACAGAGGTAAGGCGAACCAGCGGAGAAGGGCAAATAGAAAGAGAATGGCTCAATATCAGTGGATCTAATTTTTGCCTTTGAGGGGACATGCAGCTCTCTGTGCAGCCTGATTTTCCATCCACCAAATTAATCCTCAGAGAGCTGTCATATAATAATTACAAATCCCAGCGATAATTATGATAGCCACGCTAAGACAGTTACTAGGGAGGATGGAAAAGAAAGCTGGTGTAATGGGGAAATATTTCTCAATTCTTTCACAGGATCAACTAGTAAGAGCCACCACTCTAGTCTTACATTGCTGGCTTAAATTAGTTGAAAGAGAGGCTGATTTTGATAGCTGGACAATGACCTTAAACATACATCAAAGCTTTGGCAGCGATGTTTGAAGTCCAAAGAAGAGCAAGGAGTGCTGCCTGTCTGGCTTTTACTTCCTCATCATAAGACCTCCAAATAACTGTGAAATATCCCAGGATAGTATCTGAGATGTTCCAAGAAACTAATGGAATATATTTCTGTTTGACAGTTGTTTGTGCAGAAATAGGTTTAATTATTTACAGTTCATTGTAATTATAACCAACTGATTGGTTCTTTTATTCACTTCTCTTTTTTTTTTTTCTTTTTTAATTTTCTGTAAAAAGAAAATGTAGAAATACCATTTTTTTCTTCCCCACAAAAGACGGCGGATTCAGACAGATGACTGGTTTGATGTAAAATGACCACAACAATCGCAGCTAGCGCGGGATATCACTGGGCAGAAATTCCTTGTGACCAGTGAAACACGAGTGGGGTTTGTATTTGACTTGTTTTACATACACAGTCCTAACATTTTCTAAGTTATTATTGTCAACTGGATTAAAAGAGGGGAAAAAGGAACTTTTGCTTTAAATGAGCAGTCACTATCGATCCAAAGGTTTCAGCATCCTTCTGAACCAGCTCAGTTTGTTAAAAACCAAACAAAATGCACTAAAAAGTAAAGCATTTGTCCCATTTCTATCAAGCATCAAAAACACGCTATCCAGAGTAGACAGTGTCATCACTAGCAGAGTAGTCTTGTCACTGATGTGGAGGGACACATGACCCCCCCATACACCCCCACCTCAGACCACGCTGATCCGACTGTACCAGATGGGAGTGACTTTTCCCCTCCCCTCACTCCAGGCCCTGTCATACAAAGCTGCGGGGACAAAGCATCAGGAAGAGCAGGGGGCAAGCTGGTCAGCCCACGGGATATTCAGACAAGGGGAGATGAGCCACCAGAGAGTGAAGCAAGACTCTGACCCCTACTGTTCATCTCCATCGCCCGTCCGTTCCCTGTTCTGTAATCCATACATTTGAATGTTTAGGTGCAGGACTTTTCTGGGAGCGTGGGGGTGACTGGCATCCCTCGGGCTGTCCATAAGTCGTCCATGCGGCCCCCTGTCCTTTGCGGTGGTCGTGAAAGTCATGCTCCCACACTTGGAGTCCTTTTTATTCTGTTGCACCCTCTCTCTCTTATGCTCTCATTTTCTCTCGCCGCGTCACAGCAGGGCTCTCACAGTGCCAGGCAGTGGTAAGGTCAAACTCCTCTAAAACAAGGGAGTTCATTTGTGGACTCAGGAGTTGGCTGTGCCCTGAAAGGCAGCAGAAGTAATTTCAGCTCCAAGCCTAATAACATTTCCGCCGCTCCAAGTCATTTTTCATCCACCCCCCTATTCTGATAAATATTAACAAATGAATCAGTGTTAATGCTTTAAATTAAGTGTCTGTGACCAGCCATCATTAATAAATTCTATGGGGTTCCTCTCTTGCAAGCTCATTACAGTATTGTTCATAATTTATTACTGTTGACTCCCTAATGGCTTCTTAAAGGACTATTACGCTTGCTTTTTTCTTTTTTAATAATAGCCACAAGTCAATCTACTTAACAGGCTCGAGAGCCAAATATTAAGTATTCTTAGAAGTCCATTCAGGATCCAGTTTCTATAAAGACGAGGATAAAACACCAGCAAAACCTCAATAGCTGGACTAGAGAATGAAGCCTGCACAACACACATGTTCTCGGATGCATGCATCCATAGATTTGAAAAGAGGAATACTAAAAATGTGGATTTAACTTTAAAATGCAATAGCTTTCATCTTCTGTGGCACTAGTTCTAGAATACTATGTGCATTTAATAATGCTGCAGTGTCACTGAATTGTGCTCTTAGTACATCTCAGAAACATCTCAGAAACAACTACTTACAAGGCCTGACTTTGTAACTTATAACATATTAAATATTTCTTTTCTAAATTACAGACAATCTAACAACATATGAAGACTCAGTCCTAATTGCAGGAAAGTATGCCCGCAATCAAAAGCTGAATTTAAAGTTGAATACGTAACCAAGAAGTCACTCAAATCAGAAGACAACCAGAACCTGTAGCCCTGCTTTCTAAAAAAAGTGGGATTATAAAGTGCTGCAAAGAAAATCCCGTTTGTCCTGCTTCAGCAATCTCAGCCAACCTTAGGGAAGAACTAGATCAAGCAGAGAAATGGAGGTGAACATTTGTCCTTGCCTTCCTTGTCAGTGAAAAAGGATGCCTTAGATAATGAGAGAGGATAAATGGCTTAGCGGAGCCAAACCCAAACTGAACAAATGACTGTTGAGTTTGTTTGCATAGTGCTCTTTACATAAGCAAGTTCAGCGCAAAGATGTGCGCACCAGTTGTGGATTAGATCTGACAGTCTATAGCCATACTAGTGGGACTGTCCTTGAAGGTGCTTTGAGCTTATTGCTAACACCAGTATGCTATCATACTGGTGTTGACAATGGCAACATGCAGTGGTTTCTATATTGCTAACATAAGCATTAAACTAAAATAACCAACCTACCCAAAAGTAGGCATGTTGAAATTCGTTTTTACAATGCATCATGACGACATTAGCCATTTTCATCCTGAGAGGCTAGCGACAGACGCAGCTTATCCAAAAATAGATGCGATGCTCTCAACTGTGGCGCCCAGCTCTGAGAAGGAAATAGGACAACCCAAGCTGTGGCAGCTTTCATAACTAAGGATCTATGGCCTTATTCTATAGGGCTCCGGGCGTCACGCTTTTTTGTTGACACTGCCATATTGGCAGGAAAACTCTGAGGAAAAATGAATGGCGCCAGCGCTGATTTCAGGCCATCAGCGTTTACTGCGCACAACAGATAGAAACTGACCAGCACAAGGCAAAACTTGACAGAGTATATATCACGGACCCTGATCATGCCGGAGGTGTGCTTTTTTCAAGCACTGAAATAGTCATTACCAAGACAATGTTCCTGACCTGCAGTATCCAGCTATATATAACTACCTCATAAACTTTCGTTCGTCCTACTCTGGAGAGTCATAAAACACTAGCAAATTCATCACTTGTTGAATATGTTGGAGCCACGAAACCAAACCCCAAGTAATTAGCTGAGTAGCGATAATCCGCAGTTCCTGAACTTCAGAGGAGTCCTGCATAACAGTAATGACACATTACGTTACAAGAGCCATTTATGGGTCTCACACATCTGGCAGAGCTACTGTCAGAGGTTGTAGAGGAATGGCAGCATCTGTTAACACCTGGTTATTTCAAACAAGTGAACACTATACAGGGTACAGAACAACTGTAATTCATTACACCGCCTAAGGTGCGACAAATCTATGGTTTGTCACACACTGCCTTCTCAAGCCTGGTTTATGCCTGTGCGGAATATAGACGGCGTAACCTACGCACGTAGCCTACGCCGGTGTGAGCCATTTATACTTGTGTGCTCATCGGTCTGCCTCTCTCTGGAAAAATGCCACCCAAAGTCAGGTTATTTTTGTTTTTCTGTTTCACTTTCAACAATTGTGACTGAAACTTTCTGCCGAAGACGAGTCATAGAAATATTTGTATCTCCGAACCTCCTCAGTTAACCTTTTCTCGAAAGAATTGCGGAGATGGAAAAGCAGACGTAAATACTAAACTGGAAATAAGCTACTACCAATCGGACCAATCACAGTTCCTGTGATCTGCGTCGCATAGTTACATTGTAGTTATGTCAAATTGACGCAGAAGCATAAACCCCGCATCAGGCTCTACTAGATATTTTGGTTTATAATTTAATGTTTAGACATTTATGTTAACATTTAAATATTTTACTTTATGAAGAAGTACAGTGCCCTACATAAACTAAACAGTTAGGTGTAATTTTAGTATTTACTGTTGTAAATATTCCCATTTACAACATAGTCATGCACAATAATACAAAAGAATTGAGGATGATATCGAATTGAATGGTTAACAAGATCATTGTATTCAAATTGAATTAATTGTCAGGCTCTGCTTTAATTTTTATCCATTTCCTGTTTTAGTTTGTTGTGTGTTGTGTTGTGTTGCTGTTAGTTTTGCTTCCTGTTTTTTCCCTCCTTGTTCCCCAGTGTATTTGAACCCCTCTCATTCCCCTTGTCTTTGCCAGATTGTCTTAGTTACCTAGTGTTTTCCTACTTGCCTCCTGTGTATGATCTGTTCTGCTATTTTTTTGACGTTTGGATTTTGCTCATTTCCTGTCTGCTGTGTTTGCCTGATTCTGCCTGCCTTTTTTGGATGTCGACCTTCTGCTAGCATTGAGCTTATTTTGTGGACCGTACATTTGCCTGGTTTCTCCTGTTTGCACTTGGGTAACAGCACCCCAGCCCCTTTACAGTGAGACCAGTGAAGATTCACATCTCTATCCAAAAGATACTGAGACTAAAGTGAGTAGTATTCACTCTCTGGAAACCACATAGGATTTATGTATGTACCTAATCTATGGTCATGAGCATTTTGCAGTAAGAAAGAAATGAGACCGTGGATAGAAATGGCCAAATTAAGGTTCTGCTGTGACAAGTGCAGACATCTGGAGGGAGCTCAAGCGTAAACCCCTGCTCTTTCACATTGAAAGGAGTCAGATGCATTGGTTTGGACATTTGTATATCCTGAATTCTCTGGAAGGATCAGGCAGATCCAATGGTATAACTTAAATAATTGTCCAACCTCATTAGCAACCATTTTAATGTGTCATAAATGCAATGTTGTCAGCTTAATACAAAGTTGTATTTTTCTTGATAAGTATAGTACAAAGTTTTCTACCAACAACAATAATATTTATATTAATATATACAAAAGGCAGAAGGATCTTAAAGACAATGCATTGTTGTGTGGCAAGTCAGGGTTTGATAAGTTGCTTTGCTCTCCATCTATTCAGATATACAACACAACCCTCAATCAGTCATCTTCATGGCTCTCTAGTCGTTGCCAAAAGGCAGGACAAATGGTTGGGGCGGGAAAAAAATTGCTGCAGTCAGCAGTACCCATGAAATCCCATAACATATTATGTTAAAATACACAACAAAGCAGACGGAGAATAGTATAGATTACAGTCAACACAGTTTTCATTTTTCACACAACTGTTTGTCAAAGAACTCCCACCACAAAGCAGCACACTTTTGCTTGCCTTTCATGCATCAGAACCGGGACATGCCTATACATTATCAGACGATGCCCCAGGCGGTTGTTACATATAATTAACCAGTTTTGCCCGTATCTTTCCGTGGGGTTGACTAACTGTGGGGTAAACAATGATATAAATGAAAGCAACTGTGTTAGTAGGGTGCAATAGATTCAAGACAGACACAGCTACCTCCGTATCTGACAGCATAACTGATGAGCAGCAAGTCTGTGCACACAGGCTAGTTTGTCATGAGCGACATCTTCATTTTGCCATCAATTCCTTAAAGAATAATGATATGTCCCTAACTCAGACATCCGTGCACTGCTCAAGCATGCCAGTGCATAGCAGATTCCTGTCCTTACTCTATCCTGTAAGCTTGAGTGTTAAATTAGACAATAACCCCATATGGGCTTCTCAAGGGAGGGGCAGATACACAGGTCTGTCTTTGTTTAGAGACTTCTTGTCCACATAACGACTTTACATTATTATTTTCATCTTTCTCACTATGAGAAAGGACTGTGATTGAATCCAAATCAATCTGTCAGATGTCTGTGCTAGAAAAGCTCATTGTGTTTTAGCAACACACAGAGGAGCGCCGCATTCACTTACCAGGCAAATCAGAACCTCGAGGAGATTAGAAATTGGAGAGAGAGCAATTGAGTCTGGAGTGAGATTTCCATTCAATTCCAGTTTAATTAGATCTCCAGCCTCAAATTGTCTTTCTAATTTTTCAATTAGCAATCAACATTGGATTTTTTTCCCCCCACATTTAGACTTGCTAATCTGCTTGAATGAGTGAGGAGACAGTCTTAACTGTAATGAGTAAAAGAGGAAAACGTATGAGAATCCTTTAGAAATGTCTCAGTGAGCAAACTTTGGGGTAATTATCAGTCACTCTGACAGGGTGACATGATTTATTAGATGTACATTTTAGAGAGCAACGGGCCATGCAGCACTAGCCAGCCATACATCCGTCATGAACTCTCTTCAGCTGCCTGAATGCATTGCTTATTGTGGTGTAAACACTGGCTCTCAATTAGCATCTCAGAAGTCATTAACACATGTTAATTAACTCATGATTATGGAGGAGAAAGATTTCAATCATCAGCTTTACTAGTAAGGCTATAAATACAGGCAGTTCTAAAGCATCTGCTGAGAAACGACAGAATTTTATAATCCATAGAATCCAGCGATTCCAGTAAGTATCTGTTGGACTTTATGACACAGAGATAAATGGAAGTGCTGCTGGGATAAAGTCAGACCTCAGCTATACAAAAGCCTCTGCCTGGGCCAGAAGAGCCTCCTCCAGTTGGACCATCTGGAGCAGGGCACCTCCTGTGGGACTGGAGGGCCAATTACACCACATAATAATTCATAGCAAGCCGGTAATGAAGTCCCCGTCCTCATCAGCTCCAATTAGAAAGAATGGATCTCTGAGAAGAGGGGAAAATGAAGAGGGAGGGGCATAGTAAGGCAGGAAATGGGAGTGGATAAAGAATAAAAAGAGAGCAATGATTGTAGAGAGAATTCTTCATCCCCTCTCAGGATGCTCATATGGGTTTTTTCATTAAAAATCATAATTGATGTTTTCTCGAGAAAAAAAAAAATGCTAATTTCTTCGGGGCGGTGACAAAACACTGGTAATTTTTGTGTCTAGGTACCAGCAAAAACATTATAAGTATTTCGGCAGGGGAAAATTGGTCCAGAGGGTAATGAAGGCTTGGTATAATATTTCTTCTGATGGGGTATTGCTGTCTCTTTGTGGCCAACCACCCACAGTGAGTAATACATGCTTAGCAGCCCCCCACACTGCAGATCGGGTAGCAGTACTAAGGGAAGGGAGAGACATTTTAATTGGATTACTGAACACTGAGGTGATTTCAGCACTGTTGACAGAAAAGACTTTACAGTTATCCTGTGCTACATTCAAGGACGTACAAATGGATTATGATCTCAGTGTGGACAAAAACTATGCTAATATGGGGCAGAAGTGGAGCTGGGATATAAGAGTCAAAAGGAGGAAAGTAGATAACACCCTCATTAGTCTGTTTGCATTTTGCTGGCCTGTGTTTGGAGAAGGCTTCAGTCCACAGGGGACTGAGGCAATGAGGAACAAATACAGGTAGTGTGAGCTCCTCAGGGAGCTGCAAATTGTAAAATAACACAATTTAAATATTTTTGCTGGAATAGTGCGATCGATAATTATAACAAAGTCGCCACTAGGCCACTCTAGTCACAAGCTGGGGATACTATGCATGTGCTCAGAATTCACCATAAGCATCTTAAACGATATAAAAATAAAGCTGAGAATTTATTTTTGAAATGATAAGATGAGTGATCTTTGTGGACTGTTAATATATATATATATATATATATATATGCTTGTCACATATTATGACCACATGTGACAAGTCAAGTTAATAACACTGATTATCTCTTAATCACGGCACTTGTTAGTGGGTAGGATAGACAGTAGACAGTAAGTGAACATTTTATCCTCAAAGATGATGTGGTAAAATGGGCAAGGGCCAAACTGATCCAAGGAAGGAACATTGGAGAACCGTCGACGGGCTCGTGGGCGGCCAAGACTTATTGATGCACTTGGTGAGCAATGGCTGGCCTGCATGGTCCGATTCAACAGACGAGCTACTGTAGCTCAAATTGCTGAAGAAGTTGCTGGTTCTGATAGAAAGGTGTCAGATACACAGTGCATCACAGTTTGTTGTGTATGGGACTGCATAGCTGTAGACCAGTCAGGGTGCCCATGCCGACCCCAGTCCACCGCAGAAAGCACCAACAATGGGCACATCAGAACTGGACCACGGAGCAATGGAAGAAGGTGGCCTGGTCTGATGAGTCATGTTTTCTTTTACGTTACGTGGATGGCTGGGTGTGTGTGCGCTGCTTACCTGGGGAACACATGGCACCAGGATGCACTATAAGAGGAAGAAAGCCAGCGGAGGCAGTGTGATGCTTCTGGCAATGTTCTCCTGGGAAACTTTGTAACAGTATTCCATGATGGCTGTGGCCTCTTGCAGCAGGATAATGCGCCCTGCCGCAAAGCAAAAATGGTTCAGGAATGGTTTGAGGAGCACAACAACGGGTTTGTGGTGTTGACTTGGCCTCCAGATTCCCCAGATCTCAACCCAATGAGCATCTGTGGGATGTTTCTGGACAAATAAGTCCAATATATGGAGGCCCCACCTTCCAACTTACAGGACTTGAAGGATCTGCCGTTAACATCTTAGTGTCAGATACCACAGCTCACCTTTAGGGGTCTAGTGGAGTCCATGCCTTGACAGGTCAGAGCTGTTTTGGCAGTACAAGGTAGACCAACACAATATTACATAGGTGGTCATAATGTTCTGCCTGATCGTTCTATATAAGCTAAAGGACAAATTTCTGTTTCTCCTGACCACAAAACGTTTGTCAAAGTCTTGGCTTGGTGACTTTCTGCTACAGCCAAGCCTCTTATTTAATTTCTTCTTCATCCTCAGTCCTCTACTTGACCTGGAAATCAGTCTGCAGCGCCATCACGACGGACATCTCAATTACCTTAATGCGGTCCAGAGAAGCAAAGGTACAGGGAAGACAAATAAGAGAAGCTAAATACGATGCCTCTGCTATCATTCAGAGGAGTGGGTACAAATCACTTCAATGAAAAATTAAACACACTTTTGTAAAGTTTGAGGAATTTTAGTATTAGAAGATCAGGCATCAAGACAGCGATTGTTTTTAATCAGATTCTGGTGGTTTACAGTGTTCATGGTCAGCTGCACGTACAACACAATACCACGGTCTGGGCTGAACCGTTGTTAAAGAGCATCTACACAGAGAAACTGAACTGCAAGTGGAAATAATATAAAACTTAGACCAGTTCATCAAATACTTTCTCAATTTTAACAACTTAGAACTCCTTCAGGGGCCAATTTAAGGCCTGCTTCGTTTAGACAGAGATATTGCGCCGCATTATTCATATACAGTAATTATATTGGCGCACTATAACATGACAGTAATTTGGGGAGGAGTGATGGGGATGTGTCCCAGTCATATCATTCTCAACAAACATATTCCCAGTTGGTCTAGTTAGATGCAGGAAAATTGCCCTGAAATCGTATACCTCATTGGAAATAACAGTAATAAGGTGGTGGAGATGAATAACTGTAGTGGCACTAAGGTTTCTAACTGTAAACAAAGCCATATATTACAGTAATGTTCCTATGTGGGATTGCCACAGAAGCCCTGAGAATGCCCCTAGCTGAGGTTATTAAAGGGCGAATGTTGCCTCTGTCTCTGAAACCTCACCATTAGTGGGTGAACAACTAATTGGTTTACAAATTGTACATTACATTTTAATTGTTTGTTTAAAATTGATGTGTGTCTTTAAATTAAATAAATGCATGTCAATTACTGGACCAGAGTGAAGTGGCAGGAAAAGACTCGGATGATCATATAACTCAAATTGACTTAATGTCATAATTTCTGCTAAATGTACTATTGAGTAGTTTATGTATTCATTTGGTGGTGCAACATATTTAAGTAGTGTCCGGTAAAGCTGAGCGAGATGACATAAACGTATAACTGACTACAGTGTGCAGCCTTTCTGTTCATTTCTGAGAAGCACTTAACTGTTACATGCAAGAGGCTATAATCTCGATACAGACATCTGCAGACGTTTACAGTCACTTTTACTGCAACTTTCAGATAGATCTCGAGTAAAAGTGGAAGCTGAGGAAGTCCAATGAACATAACTACTTCCACAATGTCACAGCATAACGGCATAAGTCCTTTGTTGCTGGGAGCTGCTGATGAAGGAACCTTGTGTGGCATGCTGCAATACCACAATGACCAAGCAGCAGTACTAAACAGGAAACATTACAAGGTTGTAATGAGCATCCTCTCATCCTCTTTAATGACACCAAGATAAAATTACAACAGTAGAAATTAAAACTCATTTAGGTATTACTGTAATGAGATCAGAAGAGGAGAATGTATTCATTCATTAATGTATTTTCAGGGGAGAACAACACAAGTTAAGGATGATGAGATTTGTTGTGTAATAGGGGCATCACTGGAATAACAGAGGGATTATATAATGATAACAGAGAAATCCTAAAATCAAAGATGACAGGAATGTAGACCTCAGGTTTAACAGCCGCATGTTTGCCTAATAAAAGATCTTTTTTATCTCATAAGCTGCCAAATTCAAGAGAGAACGGCACTGCTGATTCTCCAGGAAACAATGGTTTGAAAAGTTAATTTCAAGGCTGAGGTGAGGAACACAGTTAGCGCTGTATTTGTTCAGACAATATTATGCTACGAGGTTTAAATGAGCCCTAGAAAGGAGGAAATAAGTTTGTTTCGCCCTCTAACAGAGCTGCATGAAACGTTTTTGTTTTTTTTACATAATTAGATGAAAAAATACAGCTAATGCATAGTTCTGCATGTTTTATTAAATATACAGTACATAAATAAACATGTATATATAGCACCCTCCATATGGTTATGTCAGCAGTGAACACATTTCTAAATTAGTGTTATAGTTCAACTGGCTTCAGACAGATCAGAAATAAGACGGTGAACTTAATTTAACGCGAAAGAGCCAAAAACACGCAGTTCCTCAAATGACCACTTGAGGCTGGTTGTGACAGTGAGTCAGTGTTATGACTGAGGATTGTCACAGCAGAAATAAACAGATTTACAGCCTGGTGGGGGTTACAAGACTTCTGATTTTTGAAAGTCGACTGTTATGTGGTGAAAGTTGCTAATAATATCTAATAAAAAAAAAGACATGAAATTTCTCAAGAAATAAAAGTCTAATTTCAGCACATTGCTTCCATCTGCTGTTTAGTCCTGGTTCTCAGTGTTGTGTTATGTTCGCAACTCTTACTAAAACGGTGTGACCTCTAATGGAAAAATTAGGAATTAGCAGTTAATTCTAGTCAAAACATGTCTTTCACACTTTGCAAATTCATCCAGCGGGCCAGATTGGACCCTCTGATGGGCGGGTTTTGGCCCGCGGGCCATATGTTGGATGCCCCGGGTCTAGATGTTCTGAATACCAAATCACAAGCAAAGCATCTTTGTATGTTTGTAATGCCAATTGCAACATATAAACATGTTAATGATTACCTCAACTCAGCTACACTTGAGGTAATGAAGATCATCTATGCATCCTTTTAATTGCTACATTTGACAAATATGAGAGGAGTGAGTCCATCAGATAAACTGACCAACACAGCACACAAGTAGAAACGTTCACACAGTTGTTGCTCAGCTGGTTTTATCATATTTGACATGACTGACATAACAATCTGACCATGTTTACCGGGCCAACACTTGAGGTCTAAAATGTTTCCACAGACTGTGAAAACCCCAGGTCACAACAAACCCAACAAGGATCGGAGCAGTAAAAGGTTACAGAGAGATGCTGCAGTTTCTGCCCACAGCTTTAAATAGATCACACCTCAGTCTCTGTCGCTTGACCTTTAAATACACGGGGAAGTTTCAGGCACGCAACAGAGATGCCCAAATCTGCTTTGTGATTTTCAGAACTGTATCACTATTTCCAGCGTTGTCAAAGCTCTTGTCAATGCATGTTTCTAATTTGGATGCTGAACAGGAAACATCTGCCTGGAGTCACGAAGATTCATCTCTCCGTCATTTTCTATCCCGCACAGCATCCAATCTACCCTTCATCCTCAGAGTGGGAGGGAGGTGGAGAGAGAGAAAAAATTAAAAAACAACAAATATTAATGAGGTGTTACACTGAGAAATAACGATGTGTGCACTCCCTGATAGCATCTGTACTTCCTTAATGGCATGCGCAATTATGTGGGCTTCCATTAATATCAAGGCTGGGGCTGTCACCACTAAGGGCTTCACTTCAATCACTGCTGTGCCTCTATAAGTACACAGGAAAGAAATATGTGTGAAATATAGCCACAGTGCCTGGCTATTAAGCCGCATAAAGAGCTGCTGGGGGAACCTAGCCAACAGGGGACCCAACAGATATTTGTAATGGAAAAAATAAAAATGATTTAAATATACTGTAATGTTCAGAAACATCTTGGGGCACATCTTTTATTTTCTACTCAGCCAAAAACAAGACATCTACAAAATTCCAGCAGTAATGAGGACCTATGGGACCATGCAGCTTTAGGTTTTAAATATTGCAATTTCATTTATTGCCCAAATCTTTTTTGGTATTAGAGAAATAAAAGTGGGGAAATGATGTAGATCTTGTATGGTAAGTAGTTTTTTTTCCCCTTTAAAAACCAGCTTCAGGCAGATCACACGTGACCGTCATCATAATAGGCTTTTGTGTTAATTCAAAGTATTTATTTAGGTAAATTTGAAAACACAAGCGACTGGGCCTTTCTGTGTGGAGTTTGCATGTTCTCCCTGTGTCTGCGTGGCTTCTCGCCGGGTACTCCGGCTTCCTCCCACTCTCCAAAGACATGATGGTTAGGTTCATTGGTGACTCTATATTGGCCGTAAGTGTGCATGTGAGTGTGAATAGTTGTCTGTCTCTCTATGTTAGCCCTGCGATAGACTGGCGACCTGTCCAGGGTGTACCCCGCCTCTTGCCCGATGACAGCTGGGATAGGCTCCAGCCCCCAGACCTTTTAAACCACAAGCACAATTTCAGACTATCTATAAGGTAAAACAGCTCATTCTTGTCTTCATCTAATCACTACCTGACACTCGCATTATGGCTTTAGCCAATTTCTAATAAGACTATGTTACTTTTCTGTCCATCACAGAAAAAATCCCGACCAAATGATATGATTGGCCTGACTGATCTTTGCCTGAACATAATCAGTACCAAACGGAGTGGCTCCAGAGCAACTTTCCACCACAAGAATATGGTGGGCAGGGAAAGTACAGGCTGGTTTCCAGGCTAGGACCACTTCCAGCAATTAACTATTTCCTGCTGGGGTCCGAAGCACCCAAGGTTTATTCCTCCTGTTCACAGTAAATCTAATCTTGTGTAAGGTATTAGCTCCCTGGAGTGGAGTTTTACTATCAAGCTGGTTTGAACATTTTAAATACGTGAGGATGAGGAGCGAGACATAGAGTCAGGAGGTAAGAGTGCACTGGTAGTCTATTTATCCTATATACATTACTGCATAAACTTATTCAAAAGTGTTCCCTTTTCTTTTTATTACAAATTTATTTTTTGTCCTTGTCAACATTTGGCAATCATCTTACAGATACTTTAAACCTGCTCCAGAGCAATGCTTACACTGGCATTACGGTTTGTAAGTGTAATGGGTGGGTTTGTTCTTAGTAAGATTGCTGTTAATGCCTTTGGGAAGTACTTAAAAGAAACGTGAAGTGTGCTGAATCTTTGTAAAATGGCAAAAATACGCAAAAAAAAAAAAGGAAAGATATGTACTTAAATGACTCATTGTTAGTGGAATCTAATTTTTTTCTTAATTGACATTCTTCTTATCATTAAGCAGAACAAATGTTAATAGAGAAGTGAACATTAAATGTTACCAAGCAGAAAGATTTTTCTTTCATTTCTTCAAAGATTTATGAGATTTTAAAAACCACAGAACCAGTTTTCTTGTGTAGCGAGACAAATGCTTTGGAGAGTTTAAACTCACTTTAGCTGTTAAGCAATGACAGAAAAAGTTTGTCCACTGATAGATAGATCAGGTATGGCTGATTACATTGCTGGGGCGTTAATATTCATAATGGCTCTTTTACTTTTTCTTTAACACCATACACTTAGATGTTATTAATTCAATTAATTTCAAAATGCCATTATCTTCAAAAAGGGAGAAAATCTTTTGATAAAAGAGCTGTATTGTGTGCGGTGCAGACAAGCCAGGGACTGCTCCTCCAGTCGAGCACAACATCTTTATGAGTAGCTAGACAGAACCGCATCCCTCGCTATGATCTTAATTAACTTCTACTCTCCTGCGAGGACACCAGCTGAATAAATCTCAAGGACAATAGACAGGATTAATTCATTTATTTACCAAGCAAGTGCAGCTCATCACAATCTAATACGGGCACATCTCCTTCATGCAAATGGCTCTTTACTGGAGCAGTACCTCACTTTACCCCCCAGTACCATGATCCCTCTTAGGCCTGATGTTTATTTAAAAAGGACTAATTGACCTGGATGTGTGTGGAGGTTTTTTTTACATTGTTTCAAGCTTGACATCCTCAAGCCACACTTGCAGACGTAGAAAGGTTGGTGGAGTAAAAACACGTCTCATGAAATCCTTTCTTTATTGAAGTTAATCCCCAGGGTACATCTTGTGCTTTCACTTAATAAAAACACAAATCTCGTCTTATATGTAAGTATCATTTGTGCTGTGAGGGTTACATCTGATATTTTCCAACACATTTTTCTCATTTTTTTTCTAAGACCGGAATCTTAAGCCGCAATAAAGTAACAAAAGTGCCTAAATATGCACTTGTTTTTGTGCTTCCTCAATCTTTTCTATCTCTACACGCTATATGTGACTGTGCTGTAATCAAACAACCAGCTAAAAACGCCTATCAAGGACAAGCACAAAGTTTTGTGTGAACAAATAACTCAGGATATATGAATATGCTAATAAGCCAATCCAAGGATTTGCTGTGGCTATGATTACATACCCCAGGGGTGTAAACCAAATAAAGAGTTTAAAAAAATGTCAGCCTCCTCAGTAATTTAATACTCCCCCAATCTGTTCTACCCTCTCTGTAAGCTTCAGCAGAAGTAGAGTCGCTGCTGCTCTGTGTGCAGGAACATCAGAGAAATGTGTTATTTTCCTCTACATAGGAAATAGACATGGGCATGATGGAAATTGCCTCCTTCACAGACCCCTGTGAAGAGCATTTTCATATTTTCATGCCTTCATCATTTCCTTTGAAAACCGTGAAGGGAGGGGGGTATGGATCCTGCGTGGCGCACAGCATTTGATGCGCTCACCACCGTGTGTTAAAATGGATCAATGGAAGACAAGAAAGCTGTTGGCTAAGCTGTGCTGTACCCCAGAGTGTGATGACAGTTGGGTGGGCCAATGGGACAGGAGGTGGGTGGGGGTTAACAGCGAGAAAGAGCTGGTGTTAGTCCCCTTTATCTTCTCCCCTCTCTTCTTCTCTTTCCGCTTTGATTTCTGTTGACCAAAATTGACTTGGGGAGGTTTCCTCATTGATGGATCTTTTTATTTCCACTTTGCGATAAAGTATAATATGAGAAGTCGCCTCACAGCTATGGATTGGCTTTGATTATGTGACAGAAGTTATCACTGCACACAGCTGTCTTGGGGCCATCCTATAGTGTCCAGACTGGAGATGCACCGCTTGGAATACTAATGTTATCAGCTCTGAAGTCACTGATTGGGAAAAAAATAAAACAAAAATCACATGATCTAAAGACAAATTTGATTGGTATGTGGATATACATAACAGAATGTTGTTGTTAGTGGGGGTGTTTGGGTCCTATGGGTTGAGAGGAGGGGCCTCTGTGGATCATCCCACAGATACTTGATCAGTTTTGGATCTAGGGAATTTGGATGTGTGCCTGTGTCAGGCTGCATCCTGCTGGGGATGGCTGCTGCCATGAAGGAGTGTCATTGCTATGGGGTGGGGGTGGCTGGTCTGGTCTAGGTGGGTGCTACATGTCTAAGTAACATCCACATGAATGCCAGGTCCAAAAGTTTCCCAGCAGAACATTGAATTGTCACAAGATGGTCAATGTTATTTACTTCAGCTGATTAATGTAATTTCTGAACTCTTATAATTGTATTTACACAACTATGGGGGAACTGCAGACTGCCATCGAACAAAAACCAAAAAGCTGACAAACTCTTCAAATGAAACAACACTTGTTACTGGCATCAGCAAGAGGCACCAAGTGGCCATGCAGTCTCAGACGTCAGACGGAGGGAGAGACGTATGGAGAGGGACAGCGCCTAGAAAGTCTCTGAGGGTGTGAATGTGATTTAGAGATGGTGTGCACTGTTTACACAGGCTGCCTGGAGGGATGCGCTTCTGCTGGCAGGAGAACATTGTTAGCATGGGAGGCACGTCGCTCCGACCCCACTTCCCCCTCTGTGTCTCACTCTGCCTCTTTTTCCAGCTGCTCAGGGGCATGCGATGGTCTAGGAAAGATTAATGCATCTTCAACGGCATGCCGTGAAATCAAATTAGTGTACTCTGATCCAGAGACGTGGAGGTCTTAGGCCAGGGCTGCAGCGGGGACAATTCTTCAATAACCTACAGCTTTTCAACCCCTTCCCCCACGAAAGCCCCAGTCTGCCGATTATTCAAATAGCATTTGTTTTGACTTTGTGTTTTTTTTTGTTTTTTTTAGATAATGTCAGAAGACCTCAGTGTGTTATTGATTAGCAGATTTGTCCACATAATGATCACAACCTGTTAGACTCTGTGTTTTTTCTTAAACACATTGATTTCCCACTCAGTTGTGGGTCACTAAATTATATCGGGGTAGAAATGTGGAAAACAAAGCCACTCATCCGCAATGTCACTTTACATTATCTCAGGCACGCGTGCTCACATATTATTGCTGGTTTCCACCGAATTCAGTCAAGGATGAACACCCATCCAGACACAATACGCTGTTAAAATTGGATTTGCT
The DNA here is from genome assembly GCF_963514085.1 of Chelon labrosus. Lineage (NCBI taxonomy): Eukaryota > Metazoa > Chordata > Actinopteri > Mugiliformes > Mugilidae > Chelon > Chelon labrosus. The sequence continues at coordinate 21,391,294 of NC_140360.1, read as the reverse complement.
GGAGAAAATAAGGGGATTATTACTACTTCACCGTCCTGTTTCTGTACACAATTTTTTGTCTCTCTTGTATTTGATCGGGTAATCAGGCAAGGAAAGATGGAGTCATTCACAGAGCTTAGAGAGTAATAACCTGAAGATGTTTCCATTGGTTTGGTGTGTGAGCGGAGGATGTGGGAAAGTCTGTCCTTGGATATGGAAATTTACAATTATCCCATGTGAGCTGCTAAAGCAAGCTAGGTCACGTCGTCCACCTTTAACCCGTAAGCTCTGCACGGAATACTTTGCTTCAGTCGGCCCTCACTGGCTCATACTGGTCATTGCCATTCTGTGTAGCTCCCGCTTACAACTGTATCCAACATTATTAGCCTTGTGATTAGTATTGCGTGACCTGAACTCTCCCACTGAGAAACAGGTGAAACGATGCCATTATTTAGCAAATTATGTTTGGTCCTGAGCACCTCAGAAAATGTAAAAATACCCGCAGCTCGTTAGAAGGTAAGAAATGCACAAAGGAGTCACACTGACGTACGTATGTTGACATGATACAGGGAAACTTCACACAGGATGAACGTTTCACCTGCAGAATGGGATTGGATTATGCCTAATTGATTTTACAGCTGGGAGGATAATCAAGACAAGCTAAGCGATAATGACTATTGACATCCTGATAAAGTTAACAACAAGTCAATACAGAGGTGCTTTCTGTTTAAACAATGAGGAGCAGGTGGCGTATGATCCATCCAGATGTAACTAATTCATTCAATGCATAGCCTTTTTAGAACTTTAAGTTATATGACACTCTTGCTATGGGGAAACTAAATGAAATTGAGTTTTAAAACTTATTTGTTGGAGAAAAACTGTCCCTGAGAACTCAGTAGATAGTTAGTTCCATTTTTATCCGGACAGAAAGATTACAATAAAGATAATGTGATTTTGAAATGTTTCAATCTTTGATTAGTGTAGAAGAAGATCCTAACAAAAAGTGACAGAAATTTCTATTATTATAACTTAAGTAAAGATAAGTCGTGTCAATAAAACTGAGTCAGTAAGTAAAATAAGTATTGAACCAGGTAAATGTTACCTAGACCTTAAAGCTACAGTGTCGGAATTTTAAATATAACTGAACGCCCATTACGGGCGGCACAGTGTCATGGTGGTTAGCACTGATGCCTCACAGCAAGAAGGTTCTGGGTTCAAATCCATCAGCCAACTGGGGCCATTCTTTGTGGAGTTTGCATGTTCTCCCTGTGTCTACGTGGGTTCTCTCCAGGTACTTCGGCTTCCTCCTACCGTTCAAAGACATGCTGGTTAGGTTCATTTGTGATTCTAAATTGGCCACAGGTGCAATTTGTGTTAGACTTGCGATAGACTGGTGACCTGTCCAGAGTGTACCCCGCCTCTCGCCCAATGACAATGACAAAGCCAGACCACCCCAACCCCACCCTCACCCCCGAGACCCTCCAGACGACAAGTGGTTACAGAAAATAAATGAATGAACGGCCATTACATGCAAGTCCTTGCCAAACAAATTCACATAATGCTAATCTGATCCGAACCAGGTAAATCTCAGTGTATTAGCAAGCTGAATAGTGAACAACAGTATGAAAGGAAATAGACCAGTCTGCAGCAACTAGGAATATGGGCATTGGCAGAGAAACAAAGTTATGAATGTAACTTTGGTTCTATGAAGTGCAGTCTGTGTTAGTTAATAGAACTTAAGGAACGGCCAAGAAAAAAGTTTCTGATGCTCCAGTTCCAAGGAAAAATTACCTTTGTTCCTGTCAAAGAATATATTACAGTCTAAAAAAGAAACTGTTTGAAGGAGTACCTGAGAAAATTTAGTAGTCTTGGTGGTTTAAAATTCTGGGGGCAGTAAATGAAAAACAACTGTCCGACCATAATTGGCCTTTTTTTCATTATTTTGTGAACAACCGTCATTTTGGGCTATGCTGCAGATGGCATGAGTCTTTGAACAGCAGGGCACAGGAGGAGCTCAGGTGACCTCGCCGAGAATTTGGAGGTGTGCAGCCTGCAGCTCTTCATCTAACAGCTCACTGTGACTGACTGCTCCCTCTTGTTCCATTACTCTCTGTCAAGTGATACGTTCAAAATAACAAATATGCTGCATTTCCTTTTACTATTTCATAACAAAAGTAAACTTTTTTGTGTTTTTTTCAAATGCTTTTAACCTGAAGCTGCAGCAGCAGAAAATGTTTGATGTAGCAGAAATTTATCAACCATCGTCTGATGACAATTTAACATTCATACAGCATTTTGCCTGCCAAAGTTGCCTCAGACACTGAGCCCTTAACAATGGGAATATATAAATACTGCAGTACTTTCATCAATGGCAAACAGGCTCAATCACCATTGTGTTACCTCATTTGGCGACAGACAGCGACATAACAGACATTTATTTAAATGAAAATCTTGAGGGCTGCCACTTTAAATGTCTCTTCATTTAACACACATTATATGGGGACATCTCAACTGTGCTTCATTTTGATTTCAGCATATTTTGTGAACATGGAGGTGTCACTGTACACAAGGGACAGCGTTAATGTGCCACTTGTTACAATTACAAAGTGCATAAGAACTGTTATATTAGCTGCGGCTGCACATGCTGGTGAAGATGGTGGTGATCAGTCTTAGCCAAGGCAGGTAGGATAGGACACGCAGCAGGCCTAACAAAGACAGATTGGGACCTGCAGGGCACACAGGAGCTATAACCGGCAGATCTTCTCATACACCACAGTTTAAAGCTCTGAAATGCGACTGTACATGGATCACTGAAGACAGAACAGAGATACCACACACATAAAACACAGGGGACATGCAGGAGGCAATATATGTTTCCAGCTCTCATATGGCAAGGTTGGAGTGGACAATGTTGAAGACAGTAAATCTAGAGCAGTGGTGCACTATAATTTGAATAGAGACTGTGAAATAAAAGGCCCAATTTTATTTTTTGTTAACAATAGGTTAGGGGATCATTTTTAGAGTCTGACATTCAGGTGGATGAAGCTGCACAGAACTGAAAAAGAAGTCTGGGTTTATGCACAAAATACGTGTCAATCCCTCATCCAATACCCTTCATCTGAGGTGAGCTCCAGTTTAGCATTCAGAGCATGTCCACTTGAACCAGCCTTTGGACAAACGCATACATCCCTCGTATGAGCGTCTCTTTACCCTATTGACTGAGGATGAGTCTGTCACTGGATCCGGATTAAAGTCTTAAGACTATCTATAAATGGGGGGCGGGCAATGAGGGGAACTTGTCAAAGATTTGTTTGCTGTCAGGGCCTTGTTAGTGCCAGGAGAAGGTATGGGTGCAGAATAGCAAAAACTTCCAATTTCTCTTCTTCCTCCAAAGTCACTTCAAGATCAAACCACTCTCTTGTCACAGTAATAATGAAAATCAGGCTCTTAATTAATCATTACCATCCTGTCATTATATTACCAAGTCAGAAACCCGGGGCCACCAGAGGCTCTTCGTCAAATCTATGAACCTGTGAGTTCCACTTTGGGCACCTCCCCAGATGCTCGCCAGCTTGCTCCGTGTGCCAGTCTTACTCTTATGCTATTCACAAGACTGAGTCCAGTGAACATTTGAACATTCTAACTAAATGAGACGTCTATGTTGTTTGGTAAACAACAGTGTTACTGCACAAACTGAGCTACATATACTAACTGTGTATATGCATCCTACCGATAAGGCAGACTCCCTGTTTTCTTTCTCTGTCTCCTATTTAAACTCAAATATGCCTCAAACCTGTGTGGGTGCAATTTGCTCAGCAGTATGTGTGGTGGTGATAAATAAATCACCGCCACACGTAAAATGTCCAGTCAAAAATCAGGGATGCTCAAAAGTCATGGAATCTATTTGCCAGCCATTCTCCTCTTTATTTAAGGTCTAATCTCCCCTAAAAGCAATTAGAAATTACATCTACTCTGTTTGCCTTGATAAGAGATCAAACGTTACCTGCGTCTTTGTGCAAACAAAATGCTAATGAAAGGCCACCCAGCTGGCTGCACACTGGGCAAGTACGCCTCTGGAACCCACATGCAGATTACCTGCCTGTCGACCTGTTCCTAATTATTATTCATGTTTACAAACTTTCATCTCTTGGGACGGGCCGCAGAACCAGCTGCATACGAGATGAGCAAACAGAGGCTGCAGCAGCACACAGGAGTGGACATGAATTTATTCATGGTGAAAAGAGCCCATCCGCGCAAGGGCCCCTGCGTCTCCTCTCCGGCTCCCCAGAGAGCAGACATTTATGAAGACATTCCCTCAAAATCATAATAATAGCATTACCATTCCAAGCAGCCACTACCTGCGTCATGACTGCATTTGTTGCTCTGCCAACCCTGCACTCAACAACCCAAACCCAGCACACCGCTACACCCATTTCCTATATCCCACCGATGAAGCGAGGTGAGGGAGAGTTCAGCGTCTGCATTTCCACCGGGACGTGTGGAGAGGCGCTTAGCAGCAGCACGTTTTGCACCCATTCTTCAGTCAGAGTGCCTCCATCCACCACCTACGATGGGGGAGGGGGGACACAGCCAGCTGACTTGCAGCTATTGCACAGAAATGTGTATGGGAAAAGCGGTATTTGTTAAAAAAGACAGAAAGAAAAGCATACAGTCCCAGTGGGCCGCACACTCAAAGAGGTGCGAAGACAAATAATGGATGTATACACGTTCACAGCAACACGTGCATGGACCTAAGCTGGTTTTCCAACATTAAACATTAGGCTTTGGGGTTACATGAATATATTGTAAATGTCTCTAGTTGTCATACATCATTTTACTTGTGCTGTTTGCTCCAGTGTGAGTTTAATACATCTTCTGGGCATCCATATTTAAAGACGCTTACTTTCTGTGGTTTTTCTCTAATGCACCTCAGGTGTCTTTGAAATCACGCCCAGCCTACTGAGCATGTAGACAATGTCCGTGGCTTCATAACTGATGGCAGCTGTATGTGCTGTCAGCCTTGCGTCAGTCACTTCTATCAAAACAAGAAGCTCGGTCCACAATTACAGCCTGCTGTCAATGCTTGATGAGGCATTAAGACAACAGAACAAGTTGTCAGATTGAAGCTCACGCTGCTCAGATATTGTCTACATGACACAAAATACATGACGCCTGCCTTTGTTTCCCCCATAAATTGCCATACAGACCACACATCCTGATAAAACAATAAGAGAATGGAACATTTTGTGTGACAAATAATCAACAATGATGTCGCTCCATATTAAATAGACGCTGCTGCTATACTATGTGATCCAGTTTATCCAAACGTTGAGAGCTGCATGGTCTCATCACTGGATTGAACTGAAAAAAGCCTTACACACCAAGGGCAAATGATCTCTGTTTGTTGGAGCTATTAGCTAAATGGGTGATTAATGCCCTAATGAATCATTAGAAGAGATTATTCTGGGTTAGTGTATGCCATCTCATGAAGTAATTGAGCTAAATTAAGCCCATCTCTGTAGGGCTTGCCTTGTTCTCACAATGTCTGACCACTTTCTGCCTCCCAGTCAGGAGCTGTCCTGTCAGGCAGGACCACAGGGCCAGGAAGAGCAGATGAAAACCCCAAGAGATTGGGGGAAATGAAGGGAAGAAGGAGAGTCTGCGAAAATAATCCTATGCTCCCAAAACAAATTGGCTCTCGCCTCCAGTCTAAGTGCTGCAAGGAAGTACCACTGGGAAAAGAATCAATTCCACCTGACCTTCCAACTTAATCACCAATCGCTCCACTGCCACTCTGCTGAGACCTCCAGCATCGGGAGATGATGCAGAGGGCACGGTCTGCATTGGACCAAATGTCACTGTCAGCATTTTTGATTCATTTAATAGCAATGATGTTTAATACTTTCCAGTCAGGAATTTCAACCACTGCTCTATATACGGTCTTGAGTGACATCCTTTCAAACAGAGGATCTCACTGCTGCATGCACAACACTAATACAGTTGAAAATTGAGTGGGACTTTCTGGATCAGTCCTCTGTGATGAACAGGAACTACTCTGATTAGATTTGGAAAAGGGAGGTCCCCAAGGCTCCATTCTCGAGCCTCTTCTGTTCACTATCTGCATGCTTTCATTAGAGGACTTAGCAGGACTTGGCATGTGTTACTCTTTAGTAGCTTTGACTACTTCGAGATAATAAAGCATAATACACAGACACTGTTTGTCTTTAAAATGTTGAATTGACAGCTGCAGTCAATTCTATACACTGATCCTAAAATTCTCTCACAAGACTATGACGCATTTTGCATTCCTCCAGTTCTCATATCTCTACACCCACGCCCTGTGTGAAAAGCATTGGATGGTTTAGGGCCGTACATTTCTGACCTGTTGTTCCCTTATTAATTGTCAAGACATCTCAGGTCATCTGGGACATACATATATTTTTTATTTTATTTTACTGTGTCAGTTTAATGCTTTATATGAGGCCAGTACCTTTTATATCTTATGTAAAACTGTTTGCCTCACCTGCTGTATCTTACCTACAGCAAGTCCATTAGTCAGACAACTCATTTTATGGTGTTTAAAGGAAATCTGTCCAATAACTAAACTAATGTTAGCTATTAATGGACTGCTTTCATGAAGTACATGATTATAACAAACATAATATACATGTACCATACATATTGTGCGAGTATACATGTTCTTGATAATGGTTCTTCCTTTAAATTTCATTTCAAGATGTAGCTACGAAAACATTAGATCGATTAATTTAATTATGCAGAGCAGACAAATGATATAGAGGCGCACTGCTGGTTCATTTTACACAACAAGACTCTTGTTTGTACCTGAACAGCTCAGTGTAGTATGATCAGGCTCTCTAACAAGCATGTTCCGCTGTTAATTAAAACAAAGAAATCATCAACATACTTTGACTATGTATTGAGTTCGCTGATTACGGAACTGATTTCATTGTAATGAGTTGTAAAAATATGATAAATTATTCTGTTTCTTGATCATTCTGCATATTCATTTATTTTAATTTAGTCTTTCTGTCTGTAATCTGGAAGCCACATATAGTTAGCCCTACTTGTGCGGCAGCTTCTTCAGGTGCCCTTCATTGAAGGATATGAGAAAATAGCTTCCCTCCTCCACTTGCTGATAAGCACGCCCAAGCGCAGGTAGGCCTCCTGAGACCTCTCTGCTTTTCTCCACAACACACGAGCAATAGTCTGCCCCGCAGAAGGTCAGTGAGAGAGAATGTGCTTCTGCCTGCCTGCCTGCCTGGGGACCAGGATGCCGGAGACTCGATGACCTGACACCACAGACCACTGGGCTGCACAAGTTAAAGAAGTAAATTATGTATGATCTAGTTTGCAGACAGCAAATTTATCCTTGTTTAGCTCCATACACTTGAGAACATGAGGTGTATAATGAAAGGACAGCGCACTTGTTAAGTCAAACATATGGCAAAAGAAATGAAGAAATGCTGCAGATTGCCTCAGGAGTTTGTGAGCACTATGGCTCCCCGCTACATTTCACAAGTCAATATTTGCTGGACGTATTGGCTTCAGTAAATACCGCAGTCCACACACGCTGCTTATTCCAGCACAGTCTGGGAATAGAGTTCTCAACCAGCTGTACAGTATGAAATTTGTTGTGTCCCAGTAATGACACAACACAAAGCCAGGCAGGTGGTAATAAAGATTCTCCTTCTGTGGAGACGCCTCACTCTCCCTCACCCTTAATTTATTCCCAGAGGAGCTATGAGTGATTTTGTCTGTTCTTTCCCTGATATTAAACATCGCACACTATTAGCTCTCAATAATCATTTGCCGCAGCCCAGGACACAATGATTTCCCATGACACATAAAACTGCAATAACGTCAACTCAGTTTCAGAAAATAATATTGCCAACATTCTTTTTTTTATGCGTCTCCTCCGGCTGGAGAAAATTCCTTCGCATCCCTCGCCCACGCTCAGATGGAGAGAAGAGACTGCACAAACCATTTGTAAGTTTCAAAAGTTACAAGAAATCTGGTTTCTGCACATTTCTCCAGAAATCCATACTTAAGTTCCAAAAGCAAAAGGAATATCTCCAGAGTGAATTCAAGCTGCATGCTGATAGAGAGAGGTGGCATACATATTGTGTACAACATCCAACAGAGCCTATATAAGAAAAATATAAAAGGACATTTCTGACTATCTTCTGTGCAGCAGCGTATTAAAGTTTAGAATACAAATCCAGCATGTAATATTTCCAGTCGTAATAGTGACTGTGTCTGTGGCTTATTCAAGTAATTTTCTCTGAATGGAAAGACAGAAGGCTGTAAAATTCTCTTGTCCAATAACAATGAAATAATGAGGAACCTCTGTCAAACTCTGGTGTGAAACCACAGGTTTGTTTCACATCGTGTTCACACATTGTGCCAAGTGTGTATTAGGGTGAGTTAAAGAGCAAAATTAAATTAGATGTCAGAAAAGGAAGAAATAGTGGAACCTATTAAATAAGGCCGGGGAAAGGCTACTTAATTCACATTTCTCCAGGCGCACACACTGTGGACCCAAGTATGAATTGTAATCAAATGAAAGTTCTAGAGAGAACTCAGACAGGGGAGGTTAGAAAGGTCCAAGAGAGTTACTGACATTAAATTAGACAGAGCAGAAAGGCAAATTCCACAGAATGTCAAGTTCCGGATAAGTTGTTAATCCTGTGACCTATCAAGTTATGGCAAGTAAATTTACTCAAGCAGCCTGATCTACTCTACTACTAAAAATGTCATATTATACAGCATTCAGAGGACCACTTTTACTCCGCTGCAATTCTTTGACAGCTACAGAAACAAAACATGATCCGCTCCGTGCACTGGGAAACATTTTTAGATCGCAATGCCTTACCAAAACACGTACACTTCTCCACTAAACTTCTCAGAGGGAACATGTAAAAGAATAAACATAACACACAAATATAATATAATGGAGAGAGTATGCAAATGTTTGGCGGATACGGTACAATTCTATATTTGTGCATCAGTGCTCCCATTCATATAATACTTTTCCCTTAAGTAGTTGTTTGCCGGCACTTCCATCACTAATTTTGGATAACACTTCTGTCTACCTTTAAAAGAAAGAGAATTAAGGGTTCACTCTGCCTGTAAGACACGCTTGTGCATGTAGGATTCTCTAAATTGCCTGAAATAACAAATCCTTCTTCAACATTTAAGCTTGAATTCGTTTAAATTTCGTCTTTTTTTCCAGTAGGTGGCGCACAAGAGCATTTGAAATTTTGGTTGGCCAGGAGAAACAAATGCTTGATGATCATTATGCAGGTCATCAGTGTGGCTCCGCTGCTGAGACTGTTATTGTACTTCTGCAACTTACTTTGTTTCATTATCCAGAGGAACAAATTGTGTATCTCCAGGATGACACTTCACTATGTATTTTTCTTGTTAAAGGACACAGAGGCCATGTTTATCTAATTTGAGGATCTCTCCTAATCTTTATGAGCATCGAAGCAGATAACGGTCAAGCACTGCTGGTGTTAAAGCTTAACTACCTCGCCAAAACGAGGTTTCGAATCGTACACCATTATCAGGGAGTCAGATCCCATTACCCCCACGGAGATGTGTTGCGCTCGTGCATTTTGAGAGTAGCCTACTCCCACATAATAGAGTCAAGAAACGGCAAACTGTTATCTACGCTCGAGGCAGGCAAACTGTATTACCTTTCCATTTCAAAGAAAATCTCACTACTGGATCAGGTTTCACCAGCAGGCAGGTCCAGTGACTTAACCAGAGCTGATCACAGAGGACAAGAAGCTTTACAAAGCTGCAGCTCATGTTGCCCTGTGTCAGCATCGTTCAGGAAAAAATAAAGGCATCCTCCATTCTGTCAAATTCCTGCAGTAACCTCAGTAGGATACTTCAGCTCGTGAGGAATGAAGGCGGAGGAGGAGGTGAAAGCAAAACATTCATTTGTGAGTCAGCCTAAAGCACATGTAGAGCTTTGTCTGTTCTTCGGTAAAACCACAGTCTACAACTGCATTTTCCTCTTTTCATGGCGGCAGGGAAGAAAACACGCCTGTCACTTATCTTCAGAAATTTGATGTTAAGGACGAGTAGGCAAAGCAGCGCACAATGTGACTGCACGTTGACATTTGAACACAGTAGCTTTCTTTCTGTCAATGTACTGTACATGCACTAGCATTCACTGTAAATTGGAATAAGGTTTTACATTCAAATAAAGTATTTATTTGTAATTCTTTAACCCTCATTGTTTGTCCGAACATACACTACAACCTGTCGAAACTTAACTGTATTGCGTTTTCCTTTTGTCTTTAGTTTCAGTTAGTTTTTTCACAGACACCTGGGCACATGTTCTACAGACCAGAAACAGAAACATGCTCCGTCCTGTCAGGAATTCCACTGCAGAAACGTTTCTGGAAAATTCCTACCCGAGAGATGACAGATGGGGGTGGAGGATTTTTAAGGATGGTAAGAGACACTAAATGCATCCACCAAACGCTTGACTAACTAAAATAAATCTTACATTGCCAAATAATTCCACATCAACATCATCCTGAGGAAAATCTGTGCAGACTTGCTGCAGGTCACAAAAGAATGCGAAACCCTCCCTGAATGAGAAGAAGGCATCGGCGCACTGAAGACATCCAAATGTCACGAATCTACAGTGCATCTCAGAGCTGATAAATTCCCATTATTTCTGGGCTCCACAACAATTGAATAAAAAAGGCCATGGGATGAATATTTATCACAGATTGGACGGTAGTGCTTTCTATCAAATCCCAAAGCTCTATGCACATCCACATGTAAAATAGGACGTATTTATTCTGCTTAGGCGTACTTCAGCGGGATAAATGTGCACTTGCCGAGTTTATACATCTGCCATCCTTGTTGCCCTCTCCTCATTTAAAGAGCTTGGCCTATGAAGAGGAATCGGCATTAGATGTTGATACATAATTTAGTTTTCCAGCTGCGCTTTCCAACCTTTGCTACCGAATAAATATGTAAAGCCGGCGGCTCTGCCTCTTATTTTCAAAAGTCAGAAATTCATTTTGCTCGCCATGCTCTATTCAGAAAGGCCGAGGCCACAAAATGACCAATGTCAGATTACAAACTCTCAATTTAGTCCCAGTGACTTCTAGAAATAGGACGATGTAGGAAGTGTCCCTGGGCTAAATAAATATCAGCCACCCCTGTGTGTTTGTAATCAGGACGCTGATGATGTATTTTCTATAGGTTGGGATATTTTAATACTAGGTATATTAGAAAAGATTGTTTATTTTACTTAGAGCAAATGTTTTTTGTGTCTTCCTTTCAATTTCCTTCCTTTCAAATTCACGGTCTTAATCACCACTTTAGACAAATATGCACAAATGCACAAATACCAGTTGGTAAAATAGTTCACACAGACTCACTGCACCTGCAACGTGGGACTCTAACCTCCTCTTTTACTCCACTTTCCATCGAAACAGGCACCATAATTTCCCAGGAAAATGACATGAATGAAAACCTTTTGTGACACACTCACAACAATTCACGCCTCTCGCCATGGGAACCAAACATTACACCTGTTAGTCAGGCAACAAACACATTATTATCGCTGATCAGTTCTCAGAGCGTTGATCTGCAAATAAGCCATATGTCATTCTGAGGGTGAGAAAACACTAAGCAAGCGGTGAATAAGCAATTCCGTCTCATGTCATGGATTACGGCCCTCCAAGAATGTCAAATCTGAAAAGGCGTAGGAGGAGGGAGCATCTGAAATAAAACAGGAGTGATTCTGATGACAAAAGATCTGCTGAGAGCTTACTGCCATGAACCTGTGTTACAGAAGACAAATATGGCAACAATGGCTTGATTTCCACCTTTGTGTTCTCCATTTATCTAAATGTCTTCAATGAAAAATGCTGATCAATTCATAATCCATTGTAAGTGTTGCATCTAGCTGTAAAGATAACAATCCTGCCAATTGCTCAGAAGTCAACCTTGTGTCTACCTGACAAATGTAATTCGAATATTTATTGTAATTTTAGCTCTGCCCCGCTGCTAACTTTGTCTGTGCCCCCTTAAAGGGCTGTAAAATCAAAAACAATGAGCTGAAAAAGGCTAAAATACACATTGACAAATTCCTCTATGGTGATCAGGGTGATAACTCTCACTTGGTTTGTAGTAACTTGATCCACTGTTGTTTGCAATCATTACATGGTTTGTCCCTGGCACGTATGCTTTTAAATGAATTTGTGGTGTTCTGGTATTGTGTTGCATTATGTTTTTTACTGTGCAGATAAATGTAGACCTGGCTTTAACAAAGGGAAGAGTTTCCATCTCAGTGACAACAGCACCTTCCCACACAAACAAGCCTCAGCTGCCCACATGAGGCGGATACAAAAAGACAAAAAAATAGTCATATTCTGCTGTTTTATAATTATATGAAATAGCAACAAATCATCAACTGATTCCTGGAAAATAAATTTCATACAAACACATATATTATTCTAATATGCGGTCTGACAGTCTGAGTACCAGTCTCCATGTCTTTTAAAGGTAAAGCAAGCACAGTCTACTCTTAACTGGCTCACTACTAAATAAATAAATAAATAAATACAACCCGAAAAACTAATGTGCTCTAGCTGGCTCACCTCACATAATCCTGTAACTCTTTGACTTTGAGGAAAACAACTCCATAAGGGCTGGTTTAAGCTTTGACATCCTAAAAGCTCCAGCTCCACCAAACCCTTAAGGGATTATGAGCTTCACAGTGACAGCAGGGGTGTCTCTTTTTTTTTTTTTTTTTGTTACGTTTATAACTGCTCCTGACCTTTACCAAACATCCTTCTCAGTTAGTCCGCCTCAGTTCATATCAGGTTTTTTTTTTTTTTTTTGTCCGAAATGACTATTCACTAAACTCAAGCAACTGTCCAATCTTAACTCAGTGACCGTAACTGAGCACAGTGGGTTTGAATGTATATCCACGTCACAACTGCGTGTGTAGGGATTTCATATATGACTAACTTCCACATATGTTCGCACATACAAGGAATTTTGTGCAGCAAACACAAGCCTAAGTAAGACATAGGAGCATGTTTAAAATATTCTGCATTTAATATGGATATATATATTTTTATTTAGCTTTTACTAACTGTAGCTAAGGGAGACAGGGCTGATCTTAACTAATGTGCCTATTAGTGTGAAACTAACTTCCTTCAAAAGCAACATGCAGCTTCAGTTTAATTACACATGAAGAACATACAGAAGCAGATTCTCAGTCTGAGAATCTGTCATATTGTGATTTTGCATGGAGTACTACAGCATTTACTGTCTTGTGCCTATACATAATAACCCGTGACAACAACTTCTCACGTATCTTCCTGCTCTCTTTGCTTCGTGAGGAAGCTTTAAATATCTTCAGGTGAGTTGGTACAGTGGGTTTGAAAACAGTCGGGCACTGTGTTTTTGCCAGGCCGAACGTGAAGTATAACGTTGATGCTCAAATGTTGTTTTATACGGTTTCACAATCGCACCTCCTCCGCACTTTACAGCAACGACGTGTGCTGATTTCATTAAGATACTGGTAGCTACAACTGTATCTACCACTTGTGGTTGTGTCTATTTAACACAATGGAGTATTGTAGTCTCTTTAAATAGCATTCCACACATCAAAATCTGCCAGCGATCACAGCAAGGTGACTGCCAGTTATGGTGGCATAGTTTCACCACTGGCCCTGCAATCCATGGTCAATTTATAATCTTTTTATCCTCTAAAAAATGATAAGGGACTGTATTTTTTTAAGAGCTACAAGTGGTGTTAAAACAGAAGTTTAATGGAAATATATTTAAACGCTTTCTTCCCGAGAGCTATGGGGTAAAGTACAATCCAATTCAGCAAGTTGCAGCAATGACAAGGAAAAAAAAACCCTTAGTGACGCAAAGTGGGCAGAAACCAAGCTGAAGTCATCTCAAGTTTGAGGCAGCAGCTAGTAGGCGTGAATAAGTTTCCAAAACATTTACCGCAAGGAAACCCGATCCACAGCTTCGGTTCCTGCCGCCAAATTCATCATGCTGATAGCAGGCTTAGAGTGATCCCAGGGAGAGCGGCGTCATTGTTGGTGGCGTTTTCTCTGCAAACAGAAACCGGTGACGGCAAGAAGAGCCAGCTAGCTCTTGGAGATCCATAACGTATAACTTAAAACTAAAAAACTATGCGGGCCTAGATCTATGACCGAAAATAATAAAGGGCTAAAAGCAAATCACATTACATGTCTAATGTCAGTACGATAAAGCAAATCTACATCCAGCAGCTGGTTAGCATAGCAAATGTAACTCAGTGTTGGCTGATGATTTTCTTACCTTTTGCTAATGCCATGTATATAATGATAAAAACAGTGGTATCATTTTCTTCATTCAACACTTGCCAGGAAAGCAAATGGTCATTTCTCCTCAGTGTCTAATTATTTCTTTGTATCATTTCAAATTGAACCACTTTTCAGAGTAAAAAAAAAACTAAAAAAACAGTTTGGAGCAGGAAGAAACCACTGACGTATTCTTAGTGTAACCGTTACCTGTTCCTCACAGAACATGACCAAATAACCTTTACAGAGAGAAAATGGGTGCAGCGTGAACCCAGTCACACCTTGTTCGCTTTTTCTTCTGCATCTTTTGTCTCTGGATTAACTTTTCACTTTAGAGGCAGAGGGATCCAAATTGGCTCTCAGTGACCCCTTTCAGTTCCCTAAGACCGAATATTGACTTTCTGCGTCATGGCACCCAAACCCTCTGCTCTAAGGTGAGCAGGAAAAGAAAAGCAAATCGATCTAATGGTGTATCTGTGCATTTCAAAACAAGTGTTTGAGAGGTACACTTTGAATAACCTTTGCTTTATGTGACGAGTTGGGAGCTGAACTGTGGTGGAATTGAAGAGAGACGCAGCACGTGAATGTTATTTACTGTATTAGTTCAGATAGTCATATAGTATGTGATCATATGCATGACACGAACACAGCCGTGCACACTCACAGAAAGCAGAATCAGACGCTTTTTGCAAGACAAAATTCCAGCAGTGTGATATTTGACCCTGGTGCTCCACGTCTCTTCTGTTGTGTGACCAAGTGAACTAATGGAAAAGGTAATCAAAGGGTGTTGGTCGTGTCTGTCTCACCTTTGTCAATTGATGAGTGTTGACCTCTTAACTATGCCTGCCCTCGGCCCCCTCCCACAACACAGACACAGAAGCTCCACACACACTCATTCAAAACAAAGAAGCTCTAATCGGCACCTCCATCCAGCTGGAATGTCCCCGGTTTCTATAGAAGTAGCAGCTTAGTAAAAAACCAGACAGGTATTCTGAACAGAAAACAAGTCCAGACTCATTCTCTGACGAGGCTGCAGTGCACCCTTATAAAAAGTGGGAGTGCTTGGGAAGCTTTTGTGTTTGTGATCTCATTGAAAGGAAAGACATTTAGCAGAAAGCAATGCTGCAATGTGTGGCCACGCG
The DNA here is from genome assembly GCF_963514085.1 of Chelon labrosus. Taxonomy (NCBI): domain Eukaryota; kingdom Metazoa; phylum Chordata; class Actinopteri; order Mugiliformes; family Mugilidae; genus Chelon; species Chelon labrosus. The sequence continues at coordinate 21,375,807 of NC_140360.1, read as the reverse complement.
TAATGAAAAAAATGTCTCTTATTACAACCTAATGGTAACTGAGGTGATGAGTTTTCCACAAAAAAAAAAGAAAAGAAAAAGAAGAAAGAAGCGATCCGGCGTCTGCGGTGCTGTGCTCATGTGCCGCCGTAATGGCAAAGGCCGGCCATTCACGCTCCAGTAATATTCGGATAAGGCACGATGTTGCAGCAAAAGAGGGGCATTTTCAGTGATTCCCGCTGCGATGCAATCCCTCCACTGTTATTACTGCGCGTTCCATGTCAGTGAGAGAAGTGCATAAACACAGGGTACTGACAGACCCCCTGTCTCACCCATGAATGGGAGAATTATCCAGCTCCCTCCTGCCCCTACGCCTTCATTTTGGGCCACAAGTTTTTGCATGTCGCACACAGTGCTTCATTTAGGAATTATTTTCAAAGCATCTCAGATGTTCACTGCATGCTAGTCAGTCAGCGAGTGGGCACTAGATGGTCATTAGAAGTCCCTGTCCTACTTCCTAAATTTATGTTTAGAACATTTTAGGGGGTTTAGTTCAGTTTATTCCATTTCTGTTGCAGCAAACGTCATATTTTGAAGGTTGATCAAATGTTCTGCACCTAAAGTCGGGAACTTTGACATAATAAGGCGTCAAGTAAATGCAATGGCTTCAAAACTACAAAAAACACGGTCATTGTGTTAAATAGCATAAAATGAAAACACTTCAGCAAAGTATGAACCCATCAAAATGGTACTTCAGTACAATAAATTGCACAGATTTATTCATTTTTGCTCAGTAACATGGGTGCCCATCTATTAGTTGAAATTCATTCACATTATGAGTATTTGCTTTGAAACACTGTGACCCAGGAACTTTTCAAAATTGCACACGGCAACCCAGACAGAAATAAAAGACTTCAGCCCTATTCACATTCGCACGGGATAACCAAACTCTGTGTTTCACTCTAATTTACTATCCATAGTTACTTTTGGACATCTTTAGTTACTTTGCAAATATCGGATTACTAATAAAGAAAAACATTTTTAAAAACAAAACATAACGTGTTGAGACTGTACCGATCCTGGGGAAGAATTCACAACAGTCAGCTCCACCTTTAACGATGTGATGAACATGTCAATCATCGCCAAATAAAATCCAATACATCTAAATATGCTGCCACGCATGTCGTCGAACTCCTTCGCGACTGTGCGTGCTGTGAAAGGGTCAGCAACATTTCGACTTTGCCCCCTGGCAGCCGTCCAAACTTTTGATTTATAACACATCCTTCATAATTCTTAAATGAACCGAGGCAGCAGAAAAGCGGCGGATCAAACGAAACTCCGGAAAAAATAAAAACACACCACCTAAATCACAGAGATGTCCAATTCGCACTGGATTAGTTTTATCACAGGACCACTGTCTGACAAGAAATAGAAGAGGTAATTGGCCGTGTAACTTCTACTTTACAAATTAAGGACATGGTCGATTCGCACGGGATTAAGATCACAGACGATCCAAACAATTACTAGATGTCCCCAGGTAAAACTAATCCCATGCAAATAGGGTTGTAGAAATTTCTCTGAGCTGCCTTATAGGAGGTAAAAGGAGTTCTGTGACTTTGTGACACTATATTCCTGTCTCCTTACTATTGTCTTTACAAAATACAGAAAATAAAGTAAGCAATTTTTTTTTAATTAGTGGAATGTAGCGAATGTATCAACAATAGCTGAAATTGTGAATTTTAATTATATTCTTACTTTCTTTGTGTATTTGTTTTACAGTGACAGTGACTCTCAGTAAGACCTGATACGTCACACTATATTTGTCTAGAGCTCACACAAATCATATTCACACAGAGCCTTCGTTACTCTCAGCCCCTTTCAGACAGCCCATTTGTATTCTGGGCGTGACACCTTGAATCTGCATCCAAATGGGGAATGAAATATTTATGCTGCAAAATGATGGCACTCCTCATTGTCAATTTGCTTGAACATAAAAGTGCATTAGAAGGTAGGGCGCACTCCTGCCCAGGCAAATCAGAACAGAATCTGCCTATAAGGTGTCGTCAGAGAAAGAGAGAGAGGGAGTATCAAGGTAGAGAGTCAAACTCTGGCCGGCCTCCAGCTATAGAGCCCCCAGACACGGCCAACACCCATGAATCTCGCACAAATACGTTCAAATAGCTTTAAATGTCAAAGCACGGGAAGCAAATACCATCATTTAAAAATTATTCAAACATTATATACATTAGCTCTGATATGCGCCTTACTTTGCTGTATCAGCGATAGGCTACACAATGATGTAGATGCAGAATACAGCATGTTTAATCATATATAAATATGTATAACTGAATTATAACACATCTTTAGCTGTTGCCAAATGTTTATGACTGAGCACATGTCTGAATTATTGTTATACCCCCATCAGAGAAAAGACAGTGAATCTAACAGTCACACCCTACTGGGTGAACGAATGGATGGGTCAAATGCAGAGAAATTATTTCTCCATGTGGGATCAATACAGGAAAAAATATTATAATAATAATTCTTATTTACTGTGTCTGTGTCACTTGTGTTTTTCAACTGCCCCGCTCCCTTTAGAAGACCAGCAGCAGGTCTTGAGTCTATTTACGCCAATGGAAGAAATTTGGACCCACAAGCTAAAATAGCCTTTTCAGATTGGTCTGTGTCTTAACAGCACTTTCTGGCAAGATTAGGCATAACACTATGACCACCTTCCTGATATTGTGTAGGTCTCCCTTGTGCCTCCAAAACGGTTGTGACTCATCAGAGAATGGACATGGGCCTTCTGAGGGTGTCCTGTGGTGTCTGGCAACAGAATGGTGTTATTGGGGGGCCATTGGGTCCTATGGGTTGAAGGGAGGGGCATCTGTGGATCATCCCACAGATACTTGATCAGTTTGAGAGCTAGTGAATTTGGAGGCCAGGTCAACACCTTGTTGTTGGTCCTAAGGCGTTTTTGTGTGCATGTCTGTGTCCAGGTTGCACCCTGCCGGCATATTAAATTTGTACTGTATCTAGTGTACAAGTAAGTAGTCCATCAGTGTGGTAACATTAAAAATTCACAAGCTTTGCGCAGCAGTAGGCTGTTAAAGCCTTTTAAATTTTACATTTTTTTTCTCTAAAGAATTCAGTCAGGTAATAAATTGGCTATTAATATTATGTACTGTCACGTTTTATACAAACTGTATAAGACTGAGTGAGCTCGCTCATTTTCTAATGCCATTCTAGCTAACCTATCGACTATGCGTTGTTGTGTTTAAGCATTGTTCGTCACACAGTGCACAACCCAATCTACTTTCATCCATCCACACGATGCATCAATCTGTACATACATTTTACTGTATGTACAGATTGATGCAAATTATATGACCACATTATACAGTTTTGTTAAAAAATATATTTGTATCAATCCAACTGGATGGGACAAATGTGAAACAGTAGTGAAAACCACAGAGAGAGTACCTAATCCTAAACCAGAATTACTACTTTGGACATTGGTAACCAGTTGCTTGACAAAGTAAAGAACTGAGTATTTTCTTTTAAGCCTTAAATCAAATACAATGTAATGCTGTTTCCCAGATATTGTGTTAATCTATCATATGTTGAAATAAGATTTTTACTATAATAAATCATTATTACTATAAAAATCATTTAATATTACAGTCTTTGGGCCATCTGTGGAGGATCACAGTCAAGACATTCATCACCAGCATGTGCATGTGGCATCGCAGAGGCTCTCTACAAATCTGAACACCGCGCTGAAGCCCACATTCCTCACAGTGACGTGTTCCAACGTGGCTGCCGCTCTCCCTGCGCTGCCTTCGGGGAGTGTAACACTGAAATACAGCACCTCTTCATTCAGCAAATCTCTCTGTCTAAAGGGTCAGCAACATCTCTGAAAGACTGTGTTTGTTAACCCTGCTTGTTTGGTGGAAAGAGGCTGGTTTTCAGAGGCCTCAAGACTGAACGCACTGTTGGCCAACCTGTCAACTTTGAGTTATGCCTCCCACTGCGACAAAAATACAAGTTTAAGGTCAAGAGAAGAGCGTTTGTAAGTTGTGTTATTTGGAAGAATATAACCCTTTGGGATATAGGCTGCTGACATTGACACAGTAAGAAAATTGAGAAATAATGCGGGAGATACAGATATGCTGATGGCAAAAAAAAAAAATAAAACATGCTAAACTGAAATAAACAAAGAGCAGATGATCAATAAAAGAAAAATAGTGTCTACAAGCTTTTTTTTATTGATAGGAGCTGCTGTTAACACTGTGGATCTAAACCAACACCCACTTTTGCCTGAGACGTCATGCATTTTTATTTATTTGAAGCACATTGATGCTGCTAGCGTGGTAATATGTGGTTTTGAGAAAAAAAAAAGAAGATTAAATTAGATTTTGGTATGTATTTATTCGCCTTTGCCTGAACAATGCAATTACTTCAGACATTTCAACCAAAAGAGCTAAAAAAAAAAGAAGAAGAAGAAGTCTTTCACGGTGTGGTTATTAAGCCAGACACGAGGCTGCCTTCAAGCGGTATGTTTTTAGAGGCTCGTTTTTCAGCTGTCACCTTCCAGTGGTCCAAAAGATTACCCCAAACAAGTCACAGTGTCCAGGGCTATCTGCCCCACACCAAACACAGAGGTAAAGCACAACCTGTCTCTAGAGAACAACAGCTCATAACTCAAAGATAGTGGTGTCCTTGTCAATAAAATCACACATAAAGAAGATTGGGCTCAAATGAATGTGCTCTCGAGAGGAATATCTTGTCAGGTGAGGCTCGGTGCAGCTCTCTACCTCAGGAATGCGTCTGCGCTCTTCTTCTTCACCCATCCCCCCAGCCCGAACCCTGCCATTGTGAGGGGAAGAATTCTTTTCAAAAAGTCGCTCCTTTCACGGTGAGGGATGTCGGGTGTTGCCCCATTTTTCATTCAAGACTCAATGTAGGATATATACTTGCAGAGTTATTGGAAATTTCTTCGAGAGAAAAGAAGGGGTTTCAATCAGAAAAAAGTCTGCTCTCTATAATGCACATGACCTCACTCATCTGTTATGAGTGAGCTTGACAGTGAAGGATGCTCATATTCAGATGTAGAGATTCATATGTTTAACTAACTGCAATAAGTAACTTTTTCATGTCACATATTATACATTGAATGCTTTAATGAGATCTGGTTTTAGGGGCGTCTGAAACGCTACAGAGATGCTCTGGCCTAATGAAGAATGCGCTTTACTCTAGAGGGCGAGATGAAAACGAGCAAATTACAGCAGAGACTCATCAAATAATGAACACAAGGCCCTTATTAGATGAATATTACATGAAACTCCTTTATTTCATTTGTAAGTTTTTGCTTCCCTTGGAGTCCTCCTCCAAAGCCTTTGAAGTAGATAAGATGTAACGTCTGCTATGTTAATAAGAGATCTAAAATTTGATGATTTAACTAATATTGTTGAACTGTTGATCACAGTGGTTTGGGGAATATTATTTTTTTTTTTATGTGCGCTCCAGTTTCTGCGGTAATAGTCTGCGTCCTTTTTCAAAATCCTTGGTAATGAAGCCGTGGCAGCCACATGGCAGGGTGTGGCAGGTTTTTATGACTGAGAAATGGGTGGTCCTACTCAGGTGCTTGCACATCATTGGTTGCTGCAACCCTCTAAAAACACCAATACCTGAATCAGGTAGAGAAAAAAGTCAGAGGGGAGCATGATAGCAACTCGTCAGTTGTACCTTCAGTCCCTTGTGAAGACAGTTTCGAGCATTTCTGCTGTTTGAACCGTTCGGCATTCACAGAGTCACTGAGGAACTTAAGGAGCAAATGAGGTGAGTAATGCATTTTATGCAGGGAAGGTAAGGTATTCTTCTAATCATACAAAAAAAAAATATAGATCTGTCTGAAGCTACATCATAAACAATAGTTTGTTGCAAAAGGGCTTGTAGAGAATTTATTGTAATGACTAGATCATTTAGAGAAACTGTCTGCTTGTAAATAGAAAGTCTATTAAGATTTAACAGATTCAACAGAGGGCATAGGAGGGTTTGCAGTTGTTCAGAAAAAGCGTGCATGAAAGAGGACTAAAGTACGACTATCAGAAAGCTTCAGGAAGTGAGCAGAGTGCTTCCCCAAGAGCGGGACTCTGAGGGGGACAGATAGCGGGGCTGCCCACTGTGTCTGGTGGCACTGGCGGGCCGGAGGAGGGCCGTGGTGGGGTTGCATCACCGATGACTAAACAGTCATTCAGCTCAGGCCTGTGATAACGTGCCAGAGCGCGGGATTTCATCAGGAAGCCTGAAAGCCTGGAGCCACAGAGCAGGGCAGGCCTGGTCTCGCTCGGGCTCAGACTCAAACTTAAAACTCAAGAAAAGGGAGAGGCCGACATCCAATTCCTGCTGCACCCATCGCCACCCCCTCAACCTCCGAGGCTTTCTCATAAACCAGACAGCCCCAATTGCCTCTACTCTTCACCAGGTTGCGAAAGCTTAACATCGAAAGTAAGGCTTAGGGCTTTCCTTAATGTAACACAATCAGCGCGTTCCTGCAAAAACACGCTGATTGCGGCGCATTACTTCGGGGAAATGAATCATAGGCCGAATAAAAATCTGAGACTGAAGCTGAAGACGCTTGCGCTTTACATTTTGACGCTGTTCTACATTTGTGTCTTTAATTTCAGACATTGATATTCCATGTGTTCTATCCTTCATTCCACCGGAGTCTGTATTTGAGTTTAACCAGATTTCAGTGGTGTGAAGTGTACGAGACATGGGGATACGACTTCACAAGAGCACAGAAGGCGATCAAGCGATAAGTCAAAGAACTAACCCAGTTTGTTCCTGTTCTATACTTCATCATGAATATTTCTAAGTTTCGTAAGTTTTTCTCAAGATGCTTCAATTCATGCTGTATCGTACCGTCTATTGTACTGTATGTATTTTTTGTGTGGCACATGTTACACGTGTATTTTCATCAATACAGACTGCAATGAAAAACTGAGTAATATGAATAAATTTGCTGACCTTGTGCCCGGTGTCTTTTTTATTTTTATTTTTTTTATCTAAAAGTGCAACATCTCAAATCATTACAGAGCCATTATACCACCCACACCCGAGTTTCTGTGGTTCTCAGCCCCAGAGCATGATTTCTTTTTTTTTTTTATTTCATTAGCCAACACGAAGAATTTAAGACTCAGCCCACACAAACAACCTTTACTGTTTGGCAAATGAAGCTTATTAACAATTTAAAACATGCCCTCGGTGTAGCCCACATAATAATGCCATTAAACATGTTTCTCCCTGCCAGAGAATGATGCATCTCCACTTCTACCAGCGCTTCTCTCCAGCAGCGCACATCAAAAGGCACAGACAAACACAATAGTCTGCTGTTTTACTTTTCCATACCTCGATGCTGCTACCGTTTTGGCGTTTGTATAATGCCTATGATACAGATTCCATATGTAGGCTTCGCTTTGTAGTTTTTGTTAAGGTCAAATTCTATACCTGCGGGGGGTTTTCAACCAGAACTGGTCCTGACAGAGCTTTTCAGTTCAACAGAATTTTAAATAAAACACTGCCATGTGAGCATGCTCCTTCGCTGCCAGGGTCTGTTTGGTTCCTGACAATCAATCGCCTTCTGAGACTTTTTTTTTCTTTTACAATGTGAAATAAAAATAATAACACAACACAACAAAGCAACAGATTTCTGGCCCACGGTCACGCATCTAGCAACACTCATATGAATATAAATGCACCCTCTTGTTCTCAATGGCTTGAAAGTGATTTCCCACAATGGCCTCGAAAAGTATTTTAGTCACTTAACACTGTCAGGCTTTTAAGAGCATTATTGCCGCAAGCAACGCGAGTTAATGTGAGACAAAAACACTCAAGTAGAGACAATGTGCAAGCCCAGATAAAATACAGAATGTGATTTGTGGCCTGCTTAATCTGCAACAAATGTGTACACTGCACCTGTATTAACCCGAGATAACTGTCGGAGACAACGCTATAGCAACTCTGTGCAAAACACATCAACTGCTATTTACACAGCAGATATTTAATGGGGCGTACACACTAGCAGCGATGTGGTGACCAAAGACCATGGAAAGTTAATGAAATTCAGCAAGTTGCAGCGATAAAGACCAAAGACCAACGGCGGCGACTGATACAGTTGATTGACATACTGAGTTCCCTAAACATAGTGCAAGGAAACAGCAGTCCCATGACTAAATTCCCCACGCTGATAGCGAGCTTGGAGCTACGAACCCTGCAAACCCAGATGGAGCGGCAGCAAACTGAGCAGTGACAACAAGAAGAGATAGTTCTATCCATTCAATAGCAATATCTTATTTTTCATTCTGCTTGTTTTGCCTGGAAAAATTGGGTTCAAATAATATACAAAAGTGCTACCGGAGTCAGAAAACTCCACTACTGATGGGTGATGACTGGCTCAAGAATCAGAAGGGAAAAAGGCAATCGATGAAACTTTGGATAGCTGAGTCAAAACATTTTGATTAATGAAGAACAAAAGTGTTTGCTACATCTCCCATCAAACAAACCGGGGAAATAATCATAATGCATCCATGGAGACGGGCCAAAAAAGAAAAACAGATGCGTTTTAAAGAAATTCTAGATTTGCACAATTTGAAAATAAACTGACGTGACTGTGCACAGCACGTACCGAGTCTAAACCGCTGACATGAAGGCCTGGGAACTCTACCTATTCTCGGTCTGTCTGCTGCTGAGTTCAACACTCGGAGAGGACACAGGTGAGAGTACAATGTTCGTACGGCGGGTGCAGGTGCAGGTACATCAGCTTCCAGCAACAGCAGGAAAAAAAAAAAAAAACTAACAGTGATTCTAATTTGCTGATTGCCTTGTTCTCTGTTGTGAAATTTGGATTACTCAGTTTCTATTCTCTGCAGCTGAGGAAGGTAATGTGACAGTTTCACGCCATGCAGCCAGCACTTGCTAATTGAAAGCACAAACATGCAAAATGTTGCGTTGTGTCTGCACCACGCTTCATTAAGTGGAATTTACTGTGCACTGTGCGCCTTCACGTAACGTAATTTGCTAGACTGACGTTCTCCCTGAAAGGCGTGCACTGTGTTTATTAGTTCTTATTCTGGCATGCTTAGTGGCAGAGGACATCGGCGACCATCAGTTGGAGCGTTTAGTGGAGCTGCTGACGTCTACGGAGTGCGAGGACCTCCTGCTTGCCCTGTCTCACCCGGAGGAGAGCATCTTTCAGCGGCTTGAGCGCCTCTCAGCTGAAAAAAATCAGCTAGATGTGAAGGCTCGGGCAAAGAGAGACACCTCGTCCGCTGAGGGTTAGTGATTCACCTCACCTGAGACCTGTGGCTCTTAAAGCCACATAAATCACAGGTGTCATATGTTATTTTTTCACTTTTTTTGATACTGTTCATGAGGTGATCCTTTCAATGTAAGTGATGGGGGCAAAGTTTACAAGCATTATAAGGTCTCAAGGGTCAGTGGTTTATTTTTACGGTGTTAAATCTAAATTTACTCTTTGAGTGACAATCCTTCACAGCGCCTCAGAAAGAAACAGTCTGGTAACTCACAAAAGGGAAAGATTTTAATGATAAGACTAATTTTGGAAGAAACCCACTTGATTTCCAACTCCTCAGAGTGCTGATTGCTCATATTAGGAGTGCATTTTTCACAGGAAGACTGGAGATTTTGTTCCCCAACCGTTCAGAGTGGAAACACTTAACAAGAACACTTAAGCCAGAGGGAATGATTACAGTAAAACCCCCTCAATGTGCATATAGACATCTGTGCATTGTTTTAAGACAGACATGGGAAAATATGAACCCAACCTTTGGGAGCGACAAGCCAGACAATGCAAAGACTCGTCAGTGGCAGAAAAAAAAAACATAATAAGGAAGAAATGAAGAAAAGGCCCACCCTGGGACCTGTCTTTTTCTCACGCGTCCAGCTCAGCTTGGAGAGTTCCTGGCAGCGAGCTGACTGTCAGAGACCTGTCTTTCTGAGAGCCATATGTTTTGTGTTTACTAGATAGCGAGGCTCAGTGCCGAGTGGCCCTGACAGACTGGCTGCTGAGGTACGGCGAGGAGACCTACTACGACAGGCTTTCTCGTGCCTTGCAGCACATCGGGAGAACAGACATCGCCATTGGTGAGGAGAAAATGGAGCCAGAAAGAACACAAGCCTCCTGTAGCATTGAATAATTTCCCTTTCAGTAGAATACATTTGTGTGATTGTATTCAAATCAAAATAGCTCACTTTTTTTATGTACAGTGTTTTTGATAGCAGCAATTCCCTGTGAGCAGACATCACATGTCCCTTGACAAAAAAGAAAATTGGAACAAAGTCTCATTTGGGTACATGGCAGTGCATTTTCAAAATTGGTTTATTTCGGTCAAGAAGGCCTCCCCGAGACTTTTAACAACAGTGCATAATTGCTTCATTACTTTGAGATCCATTTTAATTGGAACTTCAAAAGTGGCATATTTTGCACACTGCCAGTCTCTGGCATGTGTTGCAGTCCAGTGTGCACACAACTCCACAGCCGAGTGGCGTTGGATAGAAGGAGGTGTAAATGATCTGACAGAGGACTCAGTGGAGCTGACACCAGCCACAGAACAAACCATCTGCTCCCTTCATCAGCAGCGTGGGAGTCAAAAAAAAGACAAGGAAGGGATGGGAAGAGACGAGTTGTAAGACAAGGGGGGTTGCAGAACGCGGCAATTATCGTACACTTCATTGCAGTTCTGAAGAGATCTACTCGTACGTTTGGAAACTTGATAGGTTCACTTTGTTCTATTCTAAACTGAAAGACAGTAGTTGCTCTTCTGCTAGAATTAATTATGTTCCAGGCAAGAAAACAACTATTACACTCAGACGTACAACCTTTTGTAGGGTGGAATGAAGACGCATTTAGCACTTTAGGTAACAGGGAAATAATGACAGATCTAATCTGTGCTTTTGTTTTCACAGAAGTGGGGAAGAACATCAACCAGGATAAATCCTTGAGCCTGAAACGCTACGTTGAAGATTACCACAAATATGTCAACTCTTTAAATGCTGTGCCGGTGAAATCGGACACAAAGGAGCATGCACACCAGAGGGTCAGAAAAAGACAGGGTATGATCATTTAGACTAAAGCTTGGCAAATCACAGATTAGAAATAGTGATGGAGAACTGAGGCTTAGCATGCGGGACTATGTATGAGCCCAAACATCAATTGATGTCAGGAGGAGATTCTCGGGTAAAACCTCTGGAGACTGTCTGGATGACAAATGATATAATGTTTCGCTGAACCCTGAATCTATTAAGTGTTTAGATGAGATGCTGGATTAGATTTGGTGGCCGTGGGCATGCTTCCAACTCATTACTTCTCAACATCAACACTCTCACTATACGGGGAATATTTCCCAGGACAGTTGGAAATTCAAAAATGTAATTATCACCTGTCCATTTTTTTTTTTTAGTCTCCTGGGTGGTTTATTCAAGTTAAAACTTGAAAAATGCCCCCCAAGTCTTTTGAGATGATAAGTGTGTCTGTCCTGTCTCTGTGTGTGTGTGTGTGTGTTAGCGAAGGATCTGACGTGGCGTGACCTGGATCTGATTGTGGAGCGGGCTCCCGTACCTCTGTACCAGAAGGGGCCGTTGGATGTAGTTCTTCCGCTCCTGTACGGCGTCCTGCTCGGCTTCGGAGGCACCTTGCTCGCGGGCTTGTCTTTGCTCGCCATTATTGCCCACATTTCTCGCGTAACACCGCAGAGCCGTCGCCCAGGGAGTCCAGCAGTTCCAGCAGTGAGGCCGCGGTGTGGCAATGGGATGATCTGAGATGCAGCCTCTGCAAGATTAGGAATTTAAATGAATGAGGAAGCCATAAAAATAAAGTAGGCACCCGAACAAAAAGTCATTTTTCCAGTCGTTTTTGTCCACCGTGATCACTTGAACCACCACACCACTGCTAATTATAACAAATCCGACAAGAAGAATGTCGTTTCTGATAAAATAATTATCCACGCTGTGTACTGCTTGACTGCTAGGCATTCTTTTCTTGCCAGTGGGTAGATGACTAGTTGTGTGACAGATGCGCTGGAACCAAGCCCTCGCACCAAAGGTTGTTCCGGTGTTACTGTGATAGTGATGCCACTTTCCATTTCCCCTCCAAGTGACGGCAATGTGCCCGTCTGGCATCGAAGAACAACTAATTATCCAGCCTGGCGCCCGCTTCCCCCGGAGCCTGCCGATACCTCCACAGGCAATCCAAAAGACTAATAACAATGACAATGCTTGCAGACAATGGACCACTCCTGGTTGTGATGGCAGCTTCTGGTGGGTGACAGAAGCCAAACAGAAAACACACAGCTCAGTTTTTTTTTTTTTTTTTTTTCAAAGGTGTAAAGTAGGCAAGACTCTTAGCAACTGGAAATAACTTGATGTGTGTGACAGAAAATTCTGATTAACTTTGTTGACGAGTGCAAACTTTAATTAAGAAGATTGCTTCCTCACAACGAGGGTTATTTCCTCTGCATCATCCTCTGCCGAGACAAACGGTTTCATAACATAAAAAGGGAGAGAGCACGCTGGTGGCGCTGGAGTACTTTCTGGCTTCTCGCTCCCCGTTTCTTAAACCGTCCCCACTTTCTCCGTCATAATTGAACTAATTACTTCATTATACAGATCTGGCCTAATGTGCTTCAGGAGGCAGGCGGCTTGGATTAACAGTGGCACTAAGCAGCAATTACTGACTATTAGTTCATAAATCAACATTTAAACAAATTACAGCGGCAACCAGAAATGTATGAGCAAAGCTGCAAAAGACCAAAACGGCTCTTTGGAGTTTGTATTACTGAAGCAATGAAGCTAAATTATCAAACAACGAGAGTTTTCCTTCTATATTAGTATCATATTTACTTTTCCCCCCCTAATAATTAAATGCATAAACCCATCCGCACTACTCTTTGACATTGCTTGCATGTAAAATAAATACAGCAATGACATTATGTGACAGTTTGCCTCACTCGCCATGTGTCTTTAGACAACTCTGTGTTTCACCTTCATCACTAAGCTTCCCAGGTGGCACAACAGAACTCTTCACGACTAAACTTCCTCTGTCCTTCAGTTTTCCCCTGCTGGCTGTTAGGATCCTGCAGGTGCTGACTATGACAGGTTCACCTGCTGTGGGCTCAACCGTATTTCTGTAACCAGTCGAGAGGAAAGCCAAGAGTTCTGTATGCCTGAATGACTCACAGAAACAACATGCCACATGGGGCCCGCATCGTGGTTGTGACACTCCTTAGCATAACCAAGGTCCCACCAAGAAGCTTCTCTTGGCGGATAAAGGAAAGCATGGAAGCGCCTCGAGTTTGCTGAGTGCACACTGCATGGCTACAGAAATGCACAGCCTGGCGCGAGATTTTATATTCCGCGAAGCACAGTCTGATCCTGCGATTGTGTTCGGCCTCGTCCTTTAAGATTCCTTTCATTTACAGCAATCTGAAGAATAGGCCACCGTTCATTTCAAGCCATTCTCATGCAAAGGGATGAAGCAATCACAGACGGCATGGATGAATAGGGAGAGAATCTGACATGAAATTGACATTTACAGCCAAGGCGAAGCCAATGTGTGAGGGTACGGTTTCCAGGCATATCTATTCTTATGTAAAATTGAGTTTTTCCTCTTTTTTTTTTTTTATTCCTGTGGTTTCTTTGGATTATTTAAGAGTATGTGGAGCAGCGGCTTATCAAAGTGGATTCTCTGAGGAGGGCACATCTGTCTCTTGTTATTGGCTCAGCTCAGCATAAGGAGTCAAGTGTTTGTCTGGAGCAAAATGTAGATGGCCTGGATGTAATGCGTGCCAAGGGGACGCTCAGACAGAGGGCCCGCGTCCTTGATGTGCTGAGGCTGAGCGTTCTGCACCGGGGGCCTCTGGGGTGTGCTTAGTGTCACTGAAGGCTTTAACTTCCCCCTCCCTCCATTTGCATCTTCATTCATCTGCAGGGCCACTGAGGTGCAGCAGTCCCCACTCAACCATCACTCTCCCTTTGCTCAATATATATGGATCACAGAAAACAAGATCACAACACCAGCTCTTTTAAAGTCATACTTTTTTTTTTTTTTTTTTTTTTTTTTAAAATCGCCCTGGCTCCAGATTTCACAACTTTGTCTTTCATGGCTTCCTTGGGGAAATCTGAGACTTCTTCAAAGTTTCGACTGCTGATCCGAGATTTGATGTGGGTTATAAGATAAAACCACAGTGCCATCCTGTGGCCATGAAGGGTCATTACAGCAAACAACATGATTAGCTACATTTTGGTACAGAACCTTTGCATTTAATAAGTTATTTTAAATGTATATAATAAAATACGCAGTAGTATAAATCAATGTGAATATTTTTTGTGATGCTGTGCATCATGCTTTACCTTTAAGAGCGACTGTGAAGAAGCAGTTGCACCTTAAAGATATGCACTTGTAGTCAACTGAAATGCAGAAGAGATGTGGTGCAGATCCATTAAGCAATGCTGGTATCGCAAAGACTGGTAAATGCAATACATGGGCAAAAATTTGACGCCCTGGGCAACAAAAGGCAGTTGAAAAAGCTCAACTTTTAAAAATAAATAAATCCGTTAACATATAAAGAGATAAGACTTTAATGCAGCAATCAATGTTTATATAATTTTGATGCTTTCTAAATAGACGCAGGTCAATGACTGATCAATGCCATGTTTTATATCTTTTCTGTTTAATGTCACGTTGTTATGTGTAGCATACTCCTGCAGGTGGTGCACTAGCTAGTCACGACAGTGTGACGTCACAGTCGTAAAGTGTTGGCCGTATGTTAACTTGGCATTCTGTGATTAAAAAGGATGAGCGAAACACAGTCGGTGTCTGCGTTTGATTAAGACATAACATTGGCGACGAGGATGGAGCTTCCTTTCTCACCCCTGCCTGCGTTCCTCGCTCTGCCGGGTGAGCCGCCGATCCCGTGGTCCCGCTGGTACGAATCGTTCCGGACATTTATAACGGCCATCGGGGTAGCCGACGCTAACGATGCTCGGCTAAGGGCGCTGCTAATCCACAGCCTGGGCAGCGAGGGACAGCGCATCTTCTACACCCTCGGACCCGCAGAAACGTACGCGAACTGTGTCGCCTTGTTGGCCGGACATTTCGCCGCTCCACAGAGTGTCATAGTACGGCGGATCGTCTTCCGTCAGCGCCGCCAGCGGCCGGGTGAGTCCGTTCATCATTATATCACCGATCTCCGGTGCCTGGCGAGCCTCTGTAAATTCGGACGGTTAGAGGAGGAGATGATTCGGGACCAGCTAGCAGAGCACACAACGGATCTTAAATTGAGAGAGAAACTATTTATGTCACCAGATGATCTACCGCTGTCTAAAGCCGTGGAAATGGCCTTTCAATTAGAGTCGGCTGCCCAATTAGTAGCGCAGCTGCCAGCAATGGACCGTAACCCCCCACACACAACCCTGTTAGCACAGACAGTGGTTCCGGCTGCACATCTCCCCGGCCCCATCCCCTCCCACGACGAGCTCAGGGTTAACGTGGCAGGACTGCGGGACGCTACTGCACGCCGGCCATGTGGGAACTGCGGCTCTTCCTCTCACTCCACGCGCGCACTGGTCTGTCCAGCCACGGGACAGAGATGCCAGCGCTGTGGTAAACTGAATCATTTCTCCAAGGTGTGTCGCTCAGCACCTGCCAACACGAGATCTCAGCGCCACTCACCCCATCCATCGAGCCCGACCACCATCCACTCTGTGGGCTCAAACACCAAGCCATTCAAGTGGTGCACTGTGGAACTGGATGGAGTGTGCTTGCCGCTGCTGCTGGACACAGCTGCTTCCAGGTCCCTCCTCAATGAGTCCACAGTCCGGCGGCTGTTTCCCCGTCACACGCTCAAAGCGGACGCAGAGGAGCTGTACGGCTACGGACGCACAAAGATCGGCATGGTGGGCACCGCCACCTTCTCTGTTCGCTACGGCTCCAGGGCCCTCTCAGCGTTCACCTTCCAGGTGTCCCGCCATGGTGCCAACCTCCTGGGGTTTGACCTGTTCTGCGCCTTGGGCTTCTCCATCACAGACAATACAGGTGCCGCTATTCTGACTGTGTCCACGCTCTGGCAGCAGCGCTGGCCGTCACTTTTTGTCGGGCTGGGGTGTCTGACCGCCTTCAACCACCAGCCGCTCATTAAACCATCTGTGTCCCCGGTCATCCAACCTCTGCGCCGGCTGCCCCTCGCCCTGCGTGACGATGTCACAGCAGAACTGCAGAAATTGCTGGACGCTGGAATCATCGAGCGAGTCGATGCCTCACCCTGGATCTCCAACCTGGTGGTGACCAAGAAGAAAACAGGTGGCCTGCGGCCCTGCGTGGACCTCAGACAAGTGAATAAGGCGGTGATCCCAGATAAGTATCCACTGCCTACGGTGGAAGAACTCTCAGCCAAGTTTCATGGATCGTCAGTTTTCACAAAGCTCGATCTACGCCAGGGCTATCTCCAGGTTCCTCTTCACCCAGCCAGCCGCAACCTCACTGCCTTTGTGACTCACATGGGAGTTTTCCGTTACACCCGCATGCCCTTCGGCCTTAGCTCCGCCCCCAGTTGCTTCCAGAAAATAATGGCTACCATCTTCGCTGGGATTCCCGGGGTGGTCGTCTACCTGGACGACATCGTGGTGCATGGAGCAACATCCCCTCTGCACGACGACCGCCTTTCCAGGGTGCTGGGTGTGCTCGCCGAACATAACCTCACGCTGAACGAGGAAAAGTGCATCTTCGCAGCGCCAGTCATCGAATTTGTGGGGTTCCGCCTGACTGCTGATGGGCTGAGCCCGCTCCACTCCAATGTCGATGCTGTCCTGCAATTGCCCGAACCCTCCTGTCCTGCGCAGCTTTCGTCATTCCTGGGGATGACTGCGTACTACCTGCGTTTCCTTCCCAGGTATTCGGACACTACCGCACCACTGCGTGCTCTCCTCAAACAGGATGCACCCTGGGTCTGGACCGCCGCATGCTCCGCTGCAGTGCAACAGCTCAAGTCGCAGCTTACCTCCCCACCTGTGCTCGCCCACTTCGACCTGCTGAGCCCCACATTTGTGACCTGTGACGCTTCAAACACAGCTGTTGGCGCAGTCCTATCTCAATGCCAGCACGGGACAGAACGCCCAGTGGCGTTTGCCTCGAGGTCACTCACTCAGGCCGAGCAGAAGTATTCGGTGGGAGAGAGGGAAGCACTGGCCTGCGTCTGGGCATGTGAACGGTGGCATATGTACCTGTACGGGCGACATTTCACGCTGCGGACTGACCACCAGGCCCTCACAGCGCTGCTGGCCACAACGGGCTCGGGACACAAGCCACTGCGCCTTTATCGGTGGTCTGAGAGGTTGCAAGCATATAACTTCACCACACAGTTCACACCTGGCAGAGAAAACGTGGTAGCGGACCTGCTCTCCAGAGCCACGCCCAACTCCACGCCAGATGCCACCCAAGACCCATCGGAACCAGAACTGGTGCTCATGTTGCACACGCCTCTCCAAACAACCATCTCCCTGTCAGAGCTTCAGACAGCATCGGCTCAGGACCCAGTGCTGACCCAGCTCCGTGCTTTCATCCAAGAGGGCTGGCCGACCAGAGTCCCGGAGGAACTAGCGCCCTTTCACAGGGTCAAGAATGACTTATCTTGCTGGAATGATGTCTGCGTGGCAAGAGGGCTGTGCACAGTGGTCCCGAGTGCCCTCAGAGAGCGGGTCCTGGCCATGGCTCACGAAGGACACTTGGGCGTTGTAAAGGTCAAGCAGCGCTGCAGGAGCCTGGTCTGGTGGCCGGGTATCGACAGGGACGTGGAGACGATGGTGAGAGACTGCACAGCCTGCCTCACCAGCGGTAAGACTGGCCCTCCCCCGCCTCCTCCCTTGCAACCTCTGCCGTGGCCTCCAGCTCCGTGGACCCACATACAGGTGGACATTTGTGGAGAACTCCATGGCGTCCCACAGCACCAGCGCTTCCTCCTGGTAGCCTATGACCTCCATTCTAAATGGCCTGAGGTGCGCCCCGCCGGGTCTGTCACCACCGAGGTGGTCATTGACTTCCTCTCCTCCCTGTTTGCCCGCTGGGGTGTGCCCAACACTATCACCACAGATAACGGGCCTCAGTTCATCTCGGCCGACTTCGCTGCTTTCATGACGGGGAGGGGGATAAACCATATCAGGACGGCGTTGTATCATCCTCAGGCCAATGGCGGTGTTGAGAGGTTTAATCAAACCCTCAAGAACGGGCTCAGAGCCCACATGGCTGACGGCTTATCTTTTTCATCTGCATTGCAGAGCACCTTACTCCACTACAGAGCAGCACCTCACGCTACAACGGGCAGTTCTCCAGCACTCTTGATGCTGGGACGTGAACTGCAGCTTCCCCTGGACCGTCTGCGCCCTCCAGGAAGAGGGACTCCAGGGACAACACCCTTCCCAGGGGACAGGGTACAACAGCAGCAACGCAACATGAAGCAGCGGTTTGATAATAAGCATCGGGTGAAGCGCTCGACACTCATGGTGTCGGACTGGGTCCGGATCCGTCGACCTAGTCGGTCCCATAAGCTGCTCTCGTTCTGGTCTGCACCACAACAGATAACAGCACAGCTAGGAGCAGCCACCTTTCGTCTGATGGACGGTTCACGCTGGCACGCCAGTCGCCTTAGACGGGTGACGCCACCACTCAACCCAGACCAGGCAGCCATGGAGGATCTCCGCTCCACTGACGGGGGATGGGACACCACAGATGCACCGCCGGGGACCCCTACAGGGCGTCCTCCTCCTGAAGCAGTTGCGCCAGCCGAGCCTCCGCTGTTCGGGCCTCGTCCTGTCCGGGTCCGCCAGAGGCCTCCTTATCTTAAGGACTATGTCACAGACTTATAATTTAGATCAGGGCATAGCCTGTCAGGTGGCAGAATAATCCACAAGGCTATGCAGGTAAACTGGTAGTCTACCCAGTTTATCTAGCCAGGTTGGCCTGTTTAGGCCCTGTTCAGGCCCTAATGTTGCTTTTCGCACTACACTGTTCCAAGCCTAATTGCACTTGGTCTGAAGCTTTTGAAAGGGGGGGTAAATGTAGCATACTCCTGCAGGTGGTGCACTAGCTAGTCACGACAGTGTGACGTCACAGTCGTAAAGTGTTGGCCGTATGTTAACTTGGCATTCTGTGATTAAAAAGGATGAGCGAAACACAGTCGGTGTCTGCGTTTGATTAAGACATAACATTATGCCTGAGCAGTAGGCTTTCTGCCACTCTTCCTCAACTGAATGGATGAATTTATCTTTTACAAGTCAATACTGCTATTAAAGCCCTCCGATTAGAGGTTGCTCATAACGGAAAAGTAAGCAAAACAAGAGAAGGGCTCCGAGCAGTGGCTGCTTGACTGGATGAAAGCAGGAAGAGCATCAGACAGGTGCGTTTCCTCACCACCGCAGACAGACAGATGGATTTACCCGTGGGACAAGAGACAGACAGTGAGAAAGCTAAATTCGTCTGAAATTCAAACCCACTCATCAGCTGCTGAACACGGTGTTCGCTGAGAACAGTGAGGAGCGCTCTCCTGAAGAACTCGCTGGAATGCTAATATGCAAATGTTTGTGTTAATGATTCTGATGTTTTATGCAGCTGGAGCTGTGGGGGCAATTTCCCTAATGCTCGTGTGGTTAATGGCCTCAGCCTGCTCTTGTGCGGCAGACTTTTGAAGACACTCAGACACGGACGGACTTTGTCTCAAGTGGCGGCTGAGCCGTATTCGTGACAGTTTTAGTTCTTCAACTGTGACGTTAATACATTGTGCCAGTGTGTAATTATGCAACTAAATGGTAGCTAATGGCTATTCTAGACTTTTCAAGTAGCTCTTTACTCTTACTGTTAATTAGCTAACCAAACAACTGTTTCTAAAAAAAACACCACGCTCAAATAAAGAGTTGCTATGGCTTTAATATTATATCCACAGACATAATCACATCTTGTCAAGGTAGATGGAGATCTTTCTTGACAGTTGGCTTGTGAGTTCATCATGCAGTTCTCAGAATTAATGAAGTAATTGTGCACAAGCTATCAAATTATGATTGTGTAATAACACTCACAACACCCCTGATGACATGTTGCAAAGCATCATGCGGCTTCTTCCCATGCTGCAGTGTTCTAATGAGTTCCCCTAGCATTGCACCACACTGCGTTGTTTTGCATTGTCTTGCCTAATTTCCCCACTGATACTGAACGGCTCAGTGAGGAGCTAGTATCTAAAGTCATCACTCCGTGTTTCCCATCTAATCAGAAAGCGGGTGCGCAAACAGCACCTGCCGCTCTGTTTAATGAGTTGATGGGATGATAAAACACGTCACTTGTGCATCCTGTCCAACACGATCGCTGCAAATCTGTCTTTGTCTTGATGGCATGTCTAGAAGGATGTTCAGACGTGTTCATCTCCTTAAAGCTTTATCCATTAGAGAATTTACCTGCAAATATGATTAAAAACATGGAAATACCAACATCCCCGCAGCCTCTGCTGTTTGTTGTTTGTATCATTTCCTAAAGGTTAATGTCTTTTGAAATAATGAACACTGATTAATTTTAATGCAATAATGCTTGCGTGTAATGAAAGAATTCATTACAAGTACAAGTTGCTAAGAAGAAAAACAAAAATGGAAAGCAGGCCGAGCCGCATTTTCCATCAGACATGGGGTTGTGGCTTAATTCAGCTACAAATAATTAACCATCCTCCATTCGGGGACGCAGACTCAATAATTTTATGCCTTAATTAATCATGAGAGAATGTTCCATTGTTAGTCCCTTTAATTGCTGCTGAACTACTGGAATGAGACAATGCGCGGCATTAATTAACACCCGCTATCGGTGGTCAGATTTGCTCTCAGCAACTCCGCAAACAAACCCTGTCCAAAGACAATTTGCTGACGTTTCACAATCAAGATTTATGATTGCCTGGCTAAAAACTGGTTTGGTAATGGAGCAGAACAGATCCCCAAACATTCTGTAAAATGCGTATGCAAAGCGTCAACTGCTGCTGCTTGATCAATGTCAAACAGCCATTATTTAAATTTCCAGAAGTGATTAAGCTATTGCTCTGTCATCCTTGCTCCCTAGGATGAGTCTTACAACCCCCCCAGCAGGTCTGAGCAACAGTGTATTAATACATTTTTTTTCTTCTAGGCTCTTTATTAAAGCAATTTTAAAGCTTGGTTCTCAAAGGTCAGAGCTAAATGTTTTCTCAGGAAGTGTCTTCATAAAAGCATGTGAGCGCTAAATGACAAGGTCCCATGACTCAAGGAGGAGATACCCTCTGACACCACGCAATTAGTCTCAATAGTATGAAACCACTGAGCGTGTAAACAAATTTAATACATAAATCTCTCCGTCTCATATTTCTAAAAGGGACCCTGTTAATTAAAACATTGTGGTCAATGAATGTGCAAGGGGTGTAAAATTAATTTTTATGTGAACTTGCAATTACAGGATTGAGAAGCTAACTCATTATAAGAGCGTGTCATTTGAAAAAGGATTTAGCTGGAAGTATTTCATGAGTCAATGTAATCATCGTTTGACCTCCGGAGGTTAGGTGTTTCTTTTTACCTAGGGCTTAAGTGATAAAAGGTAATTATTGGGCCCAATACCAAAGGGGTCATATTAAAAAGGGCTAAGGCCTGTAGTGAGTTTAGATAAATTCTAAAGAGACTAAAATACAATACACTGTTGAAATGCATCCTCGCTTTAAATATAATAAAGGTAAGGCGAGGTAAAAACAACAGGCAGTAATAAAGTGGTGGTTGAATGCTAGATTTGAAGCTGCAGCCGGAGGGTGTTGCTGTGTTTAATCGCTAAATGTCTGAAAAGCGGCAGGGCGCAGTATAAAGTATCATCTTATAACGAGCAACAGTTGAACGTGTAAATGACAATTCTAACAATAAACCGGAGGGACTGCTTCAGATCTTATTTTATTCATGGTGACGGTTTCTGCACATTCGCACTTGTCAAAAGTAGACCGGTTCATCAAGTACACTGTCCAGAATCACAATCTGATTTATTGCCACGTATGTTCACACATACAATGAATTTGTCATGGTGTTTGGTGCATTAAGCATAAATCTGAAGTGTTTGTTCTATCTGTGAAACTAGGTCACTTCCACTTCTTTTCCCTTTTTGTTCATCCACACATCATCAGACCAGGTCTAGATGAAATAAAACAAACAACATCAGCTCTTAAGAAGACTACTTAAACCTGTACCAAATGAGCAGAGAGAATTTACAATTTCAAAACAATACCTGGATTTAAAATAAAACCTGACCCTCTGTGTTCTCCTTCATAAACGGCAGTTCTGTTCATTTTCATGCACAGATTGAGAGATTAAACATTATTTGGAGTAAATTCATTAATTCCATTGACATTTTACACACGGTAATATGGGACTGTCTTGACTCTGGCAGACAAGATATGGGCCACTTGTTGAGTGTAGTATTCGGTCCATATCAGATTAGAACTCTGGGCCACATAATGTGAGGCCGGACTCATCCCACCCTTAAAATTAAGTTTTCAATATTTTGAATGCGTTGTTGTTATTTAACATCACAGATATATCTGAGTTTATCCACTGACTAATGCAAACATACTTGTGACTTCTGGACACGCCCACAAGGGGCGTGACTGTTGGCCACTTGTTCTTGATGATGTCATGATGACATCATCACGTTACTAGTAGGAGTTTTTAAATAGGAGTCATTTCTAACACCCACTAATAGTTTGGAGGTTGGGCTGGAAGGTCCAACCTCCTCCGTTGACTCTGGTCTGTCCAACCCAACAGCCAGATGATCAGCCCACTGTGGCTGCAGGTGGAGGTCTCAGCCTCCTCAAGACACCAAGCTAATGCTAATGGTGTAGCCCTCAGTCAATCCAATGGAAGGCCATTAGTGGCCCTTACAGTATTGTTATACTATAATAATAGGCAGGTTCTTGTGCCTGCCTGGGTTTTCTCTGGGTGCTCCGACACCCCCACTGTCCAAAAACATGCGCATCAGGTTCATTGGCGATTCTTGGTGTGCATGTGTGAATAGATTTTGGTCTCTTAATGTTAGTCCTGTGATAGACTGGCGACCTGTCGAGGGAAACCTCATGATGTCCCATTCTGCTGAGGTCATGACCTCATGATGTCGCATTCTGCTGAGGTCTTGGCTCTGATTAGTCGTTCAACCAATCAGAGCCATTTTGTTGTAAACAAATACTCTTCCATGACACACAGATGAGTTGCTCTTACACTGTCTATCACCACATAAACAAACAATTTGACTGGCTCAGCAGATCTTTGCCTGAGCATAATCACTTCCCAATGGAGAGACTGCAAACCAAATTTCCCATAAGTTGGTCCAGACTAGAATGTCATACTATATATTTCCCAAATAACAAGATAACTGACTCTAATGTGAATAATTATTCAAACTTGTTGTGTTCAGACGTATATAAAACCCCTAACCAGATTATAAACATTTTATTTAAAGCACTACGAACATCCATGAACTATGAATGTTTACAGTAAGCTCGACAAAATTATAAAACTAGTCCATTACATCACTGCAGATTCGCCTAAGCACTCGTCATGTTGCCAGCTATTTCAAAATGAACTGCAGAACCAAACATATACACAGTTCCTACTATTCCCATGATGTACTGCACTCAGTTTGTACTGTATGCTTCCAATAATAAATGACACCATAATGTCATAATGTTTATTATTAATTAATTAATAATAAATAA
This sequence comes from Chelon labrosus, assembly GCF_963514085.1. NCBI lineage: Eukaryota > Metazoa > Chordata > Actinopteri > Mugiliformes > Mugilidae > Chelon > Chelon labrosus. Next base: position 21,352,009 of record NC_140360.1, on the reverse strand, counting down.
ATGTATTTATTTATTCCCAGGCCATCTCCTGCTCTTTGACCAATGAGCTGACAGCTGGTATCCCGCTCATCTCATTGGTCGAGGTACTGTTGCTTGCGAAGAAGACACCAGAAGACAACAATGCAACAACGTTCCCTAACACTTTCTGTTTGCACTTTTCTTATTGCACTACTACAAGAGGAATGTTCTGCTTTCTATTGTTTATATTAATTCATGCAGTTTTAAATTAAGCAGGACAGGTTTCTGTTTAAGAAAGACACTTATTTTATTTAAAAAATAAATTGTTGAATAATAATTTGTTTTCCATGTGTTCATATCACTCAAAAATATGCATCTAATTCAATTGATGTTCGAGTCAAATAGCTGAAAAATCGTTTCACTCACACAAATAAGGGTTAAAAAAAAAATCACCACGCTGGGAAGGGTGAAGGCAGTCGGGTCTGCCGGCCTTGCCAATGAGGTGTCCCTTATTTATTTTTCAGGGAGTTGGTGACACTACTTGTCTCCAAAGTTAAAAAGTCATATACAATAGCTGAGGAGCTAATTGCACCAGCAGCACCAGCTATCCTAGCTAAAACCATTGTGGATAAAAAAAAAAAAAACAGATGCAGTCCGGTCAGTACGACAATATGCCGCTACTGCATCTGTTTTGTTACGTAACGTTCAGAAGATGCTGCATACATTTCTGGAAACTGCATAACTATGCTGTTGTGTTACATTATGCCAAGAAGCTACATAGGTATGACCTTTTGTTCCGGAAGTTACAACATATTTGCCTCAAAGAGTGAATAAATGCCATAATGCAATTTAGGACCCCAAAAAGGCTGAGAACCACTGTCCTAGATCATGCTAGGCTAACCATAAATGTTAGCCAGCTAGCTGACTTGACTTCATCACGTTTTTGTTTATTCAGCTAACAATAAACTAGCAGGTGGATACCACTCATCGGCTATTAATCGCTGCATCTGAGGGAACAGTTTACTTACATTTCTTGGCTGTCCGGCGACGTTTTGTGATTTTATCCGATTTTTGTTTTATTCGGGGGGGGGGGGCACGCTGTGTCCACTAGCTTGTTTTGGATGATGGTGCATTCAGAGTCCATTGGTGTGTGTGGTGTTCGGAGAATCAGTCATTAATCTACCTTCACACAACAAGTGTTCCATAAACGTAACACATTTCCTACCTTGAATCGCCGTAATATACTGTAGTCCGATCATAGTGAAGGTGTGATCGTGAAGCAGTCCTTCCTGGGCCCGCCTTTTAGATTTCATTCATTCTGGTTGTAAATCTCCCTGATCAGTCTTGCAGACTCAGATATCAGGATGTATTTTCGAACTGCGGACTGCAGTCACGACTTATGTTTTTATGATTACTGTGAGTGCAACGGTGTAAATGTTGTGATTATTTTCATATCGACTGCTCTTTATTCTGGATTTGCTGCACCTGAAATGAAATGTGCGTGATGTACTGAAACAGATGATTGTGAAGAGACCAATTATTTTTTAATATTACTAAAGTTGTCCTTTATATCCAGAGCTACTGAACTGTAACCTATCTGTTGATGATCACTGCGCGATGTCAGGACAGAAGGCTAAGACAGTAGGCCTACACAGGCCGACAGACACTGCACAGTTTGTAATTTAGGTGGAATTCTTTATGTTATGTTGCCATCTAGTGGTTACTGGTGGTATTGCTACCTCCGTTGAACAGCAAAAAACTGTTGTTTACTCCATTATTACAATGTCTGACTTAATCACTGTTAATTCACCCACTGGATGAGTCACCTATGCCTTTATTGCTGCAGCTGAACCACCCTGAGAGATTTGTCAGCAGCCGCAACTTTACCAGAGCCTCTGTTTAACATAAAACACAAATGCACGCTTTATTTTTTCGGAACTATGCAGTTCGCCTATTGTCACTTTAGAAAAGCAACTTTGGGATCATAATGGCTTTGATTTGAATCCTCACTATGTCCATGGCTGGGTGTGGATGTACTCTGTGTGTACAAATGGATGGTTTAAATACAGAGATCAAATTCCTTGTATGTGTGCATGTTTGTATGTGTAGCCAGTGGAGTTGATTTATTTTGTTACAATCTGTACTCCTCCACTCTTGGTAAGTAACACATGATCATTTTGAAATAACACACCTCATTCAAAAAATGCTACACAACTCTTTATGTAATTTTCCCCCAAAACTCCAGCTTTATTTCTCAGTAGTGATCATATAATCTATATTCTTACATTAAGTTACCAGTTCATTAGCCACGCTAGGGGAAAAGAATACATTCTAATGTTGCTTCAACTGACTGAGAGTGCTGTTGTTTCAACTGTGTTTTCATTTAGGATGCTGTGATTTGCAGTACTACGATTTGAATTTAATTGTGTACCAACACATTTCTATTACTTAAACAAAGTCATGTTACATGTTCATGTTTCATCAGTCCAATTTAACAGCACCACCAACAACCTCATACATTTGAATTACCACCTTTCTTACGCTGTGTCAACATAAACTGAACATTAGAACAGTGCATGCATTTGTTTTGACTGGTGTACCTAATGAATGTATATCATGACAAATAACGTACTTCAACACAGTTAATACAAAAAATGAAGGAACAATTGTACATTTTGGGTTTTTAGTGTGCATTTGCTAATGTCTTCAGTATACAATAAAGATGGACAATGTAAAAAAAAGACAGTCAAACTGTCATTTCTTTGACACTGAAACATCCAAAGTCAAAATAGATTGTGCCATAATAATTTGTAACCAAGTGCCAAACCTTGGTCAAACTAATTCTTTCAATCAGAATATCTCTCTAATTCAAATTAATGAATTCAAGCCGGAACAATGAGGCAGAGAAGAAAAGGAAGGATAAGCTGCAGGTGATGAAATTAAACACAAACACACAGAGACACTCACACGCATTAAACGACGAGAGACTTTCCCAGGGCTCCAAATTAAAGCTGATGGCCATAGAAACCTTGTAATCACTTGTGGTGCCAATTTGCTGCAGAGACGAGGGGGAGCGAAGGAGCAGATGTGTGCCAGAATACCTTAGGATGATTTCTTAATAGCTTCATAAATCCATTCATGCATCTCAGGCATACCAACACAACACCACTGATAGCCTGCTGCTACGCTAGGCACCACAGGGCCTTTAAGCACCTGCTACACAAACAAAAGCAAGTTGGTCCACAAATTTCTTTATCTTACAGCTTCTACTGGTGCAAGTGGCAACAATTAGGTGTGTTATTTTAGTTGCTGCAGCTTTATTCTACCTTATGGAAAATTATGGAGGCCACGGTCCTTTATAGAGTTTGCAAGGCAAAAAAGCAGCAAAACTGCTGATGCATTGTAATCCTCTTTTCATTTATGTTTAGCCTTTCGCAGTGTCTTGCCCCCACAGGGACTTGGCCAGACTGCTCAGCTGGTTGTACCTCACAGCTGTGGCCATACAAACTCTCAGTTAATTACAGGAGCACTTCTGTATGACTGCGCAGTCAGCAAGTTCGCTGCACAGTTATAGTGAAAGGTAGGCAAACTGAGGCTCTGAGCTCCCCTCATTATCTGCTCAGCACTTTCTTGTTGTTGGGGGTCTCTTGAGCTGCCCTGTAACACCCTCTGTCAGTGGAGTGGAGTACTGTGCTAACCACAAACTAAAAGGTTTAATTTAGATAACTGATAAACAACAAAAAATACGCAAGAATACATTATGCCGACAATAGATTTTTCGTAAATTACATGTTCTTTTGTCTGCTCCTCTCCACTGTAGCAATCAAAACATTTCCTGTAAAATTAAAATGAGATGTCTTAGATGGATTTCAGGTTTCATCATGAATAAAAGTAAATAGGGGAAATTGACATTTTGCATCTGCGTGTAGAGAAAACTCATGCATACCTGTTCCAGATCCTTCTCCTCATTAATGTTAAAGGCAAGTCCCTGTTTTGCTCCTTCCGCCTGCAGCCAAACAAAGTCATTTCACATATTTTAAGGTCAAACAGGCGTGTACACAATGTGATGCTATTAGCGCTGACACAACATGCAGCAAAGACAGCGGCAGAAGGAAGCTTCAAAGTCCGAGGTACTTGTGCTTTAAAGATATTTGCCAGCCACACTGAGAAACATAAAACCTAACCTGCTTTTCTGAATATTATAAAATAAAGATGAACAATTTTGCCCACATTAACTTCCAAATCCTACTCAAGGCGCTGCCTCACCTGTCAGACGCTAGCAAAGGCAGCCCATGCTCATGAGGCAGCAAGAGGCAGAATAAAAGAGACTAAATCAGACACACGGCGTGACCTTGCTGTAACTCACAACTTTGTTTGTTGTGGTACTCACTGTGTCACAAAACCCTGTGTGATATTTCTGTTTACCCTTGTTGAACCAGATAGGGTGACAAAAGCCGAGCTAAAAAGAGGAATTTTTTTCACTTAGAAAATAAATCTGGTCTTTCTCCTCTTCTTAATCTCCCCCTGTACCCCTCGCCACGGAGAGTTTAAACAGCACGTGTCTGTGTGTGATGTTATGAAAAGGATTTGTATGATAAGGTTATTTCATGCAGTGGGGCCTACCCTTGAGGAGCCTCGCCTCTCTCCAGAGGTCTGCAGAGCAAACAGAATGGCGTCGTGGACAGAAAGGAAGAGATTACCACGGGAAATATTGCCGTCATCAAACGCCCCTCCAGCCTCCAGTTCGTCACACACCTGGGCTGCAGGCGGCAAGACAACAAATATTACACAAGGCTTTGCACACAGCCAGTCACTCTAAACACCAATGTAGTAGTACAATGATAATGCAATATGGCAAGACAAGATTTGAGGCTTTAAAGTATTCAGGTACAATAAATTACACAAGGGGATCATCCCCTTTATCTCACTGGAAAATAGAGGACACATGTAACGTGTAACTTACAGTTTGTACTCTAAACAGTGTCCTTCACAGACCTAATGGACTTAGTGTTGTATGAATGACTAGGTCTGCGTTGCTATGCCAACTGTTCAGTAGAGCCAGCAAGTGTGAATGCACCTGAACCATTTAAGATTTTACCTTGAACATTAGCCAGGTAGAGTTTAATGCCCAGCATCGCATAGCTTGCGTTCATCTGTGACGGGGAAATGAAAGAAAGAGGATTGCTCATGGACATCTTGGGTTGACTGTGAGCAGATAAATACATGCTACTGATGCTCAAATGAAAAGGCCCGGTTTGAAATGCCAGTGTTCAACTCCCATATCAAAGAAAATGTAAAAGCACTGTTAAGCGCGGTTTAAACCTCTGCGGGACATAGACGGAGTAACCTACGCACATAGCCTACGCCGGTGTGAGTCATTCTGCTTCACGTTCAACAATGGCGACTGAAACTTTCGCCGAAATACAAATGTTTGTATCTCCAAACCTCCTCGGTTAACCATTCCTCGATGTGTTCCATCTTTACTGATGCAAAACAATTGCTTCGGAAATTGCGGAGATGGTGAAACAGCTGGAAATACGCGACGTGTAGTTATATTTCTGGGGAGGTGCATGTCAGGCGTTAGGGTCTGCATAGGGTCTGGGTACAACTACCGTCAAATTGACACAGAGGTGTAAACTGCACATTAGAGATCAGTTTAATGTCAGTAACCATTAGAAAACCTTCACCAGCTAACATTAATGTGTCAACTTCCATCTATTGTCAATTAAAATAAACACTAATAACATTAACTAGTCTAATCACAATAAACTACGACAGTGTATCTGTCATACTCTATCTTTCCTCTACTTCTGTTATGAATACAATTTAATGGAACTGTATTTTTTTCTACGAACCTTAATCAATACTTTAATCCCCATTAGGTCTATGAAGCAGACCCCCGCCAAGTCGAGGATGAGGGTGTGGAACGGCATGGGCTGAGTCTCCAGTGTGACAGCAGAGGGACTGGCTGGCTCCTGTTCAGGCGACTGCTCGCCCTGCTCGGTGTCGCTGCAGTGGAAGTTGACATAGCTCGTGGGAGGTTCAGCTGTGCTGGCGCTGCCGTCGATCATATCAAAGTCATTTTGCAGCTCAAGCTGAGATATGGTCTGGATTTGGAGGAAATGCTTTCAGAAAGGTGTTCAGAGAAGGTCACAGGAAATATTGACAGTAGAATGACTCATGAATGACTCGTTACACGTCATTTGTCCTTCAGCTACCTGAGACTTCATGTTGACCAAAGAGCAGGATTTCCTCCTTCTCACTTCCTTGTCCTTCTTCTCATCCTTTGCCTTTTCCCTCTCTCTTTCCCGCTCTTTTTCTAAGAACTTCTGTTTGGCCAGGAGAAGTTTGCCCGGGTCCAGCTCGGTCTAGGTACAAACATACCTGTGTAAACACTGTTACACTACATGAACACTTGGCTATTTTTGCCTGGAAGCAAAAGCGATAATTTGTTTCAGTGTACCTTTTTGATGACTCTCTGGCGAAATATTTCAGCATTTGCAAAATAGATTGGAGAGCAATAGTTCACTATTTTCACACCTGTTATTGACTTGCCCTGTGGAGTTATTACAGAAAAAATTAGATGCAATTCCTCTTACATTATCAGTCATGACAAAAATGGGGGGAAAAATGTAGTTTTAATACCTTACTGTATATCTTTGGGTTTTTGTAGATGTCTGTATCTATGATCTGAACCATTGCTGAACCATTACGACTGGAAGGAACACATTATTAACACAAGTAATACATCACACTCCTTTTTTTTTTTTTGGTTCCAGTCAAATAATAGTAGATATTGTATGGACTGTACTCACAATTGCGTCTTAAAAATCACTACCAGGATAGAAAATCCCACTCCGATAGCAACTCCATAAGGCAAGCTAAGAAAGAACGTGGCCAAGAATGATACAACCCACACACACTAGAAGAGAAGCAACAACAGTATAAGAAAACATATGGTGGGAAAACAATCACAATGCATTGTGCTTCGCTATTGCATCAAAGACTTTGACCTACACAGTCCAGTTTGCTCTTCTTCCATAAATAATAGGGATCAGAGAGCTGCAGGAGTGTGTTTTTCAGGTTGACTGCAATCAGCGCTCCAAGCACTGACTTGGGAAACAAGGATAACAAGAGGTTACTACTCAGATATTTCACTTTCCTCTGATCCTAGTATCACGCTATTATCTCCACTTACTTTTGGAAGTGGTTTCAGGAATGCTCCCAAAGCAAGCATGGTAACCATTACAACCAGCATCACACACAGGCTGGCAAACTACAAGAGGGCAGCAAAAGAGGTGAAGAAGTTTGATGGACTACTTACATCCCAGTTAATATTATTTCTCTTCATGAAATTGCAAGAAAGGCTTGACATTAACTGGGGCTTCAAAGCCGTCACCTGTGACGTTCCTCCAGCACTGTCCACAGCCAGGGTTACAGAGAGAGCGCAGCAGATCACGTGGATCTTAAAGAAGGCCCCGAGGAAATTGCTGCAGCCAAGAGCCAACATTTCCTAGACAAGAACATTCATTCAGCGTCAGGTGAGGAAAACACGTATGTAACTTTTAAAGAGAGACACGGATTTCTACCTGGTTGGGATCCACATCATAACCATGCTTGGCTGCGAGGGTTCTCCCCATAGCCAAATTGATGACATAGCCCACTATTGCCAGGGAGAAAGCTGTGCTCAACATGTCTTCCCACTGGCTCACTGTTGGAATGATTGGTGCTGGGAATCTGGATAATGGAGGCAAAAAACAAATAATAAGTCGAAATAGGAGACAAAAAAAAATAAAAATACTTGTGCATGTTTTCAATGAATTTAGCACCCCTTGTGACTGTGCGGATGTATGCTTTACCCCAGAGGGATTTCTCCCACTATGTCCATATGATAGATCTCAGGAAGATGCAGAGGCCCTGAGATGGCTGTGGCCACCACCACCTTTGTGAAACAGGAATAGAAATCAAACGCTACTATCAGACAAGAGCAAACCTTTTTGTACATTTTATTCTTGGAGAGATAAACTACTCACAATGATGATCTCCATGGGAATGGGGAAGGGAAGCTTGTGATGATAGCGGACATTCAGCTCCTTCACAACTATCAAAACCACACTGCTGACCAGAGCAAATACTAGCGAGGCAACATTGGTCTGAGGTAAGCCGCATATAATATCTATAAGAGTCTGTGTCAAAAGATCGAGAACACAGATTTTAATCGCAAACAATTTTATAAAAGTACGTTGATGTTTTTTTTTTTTCTTTATCACTTTATTAGGAAGATACTTACATATATAACAGCCAGCGGACCACTATAAGGTGGCACTTTGATGCCAAAGATGTACTTGAGCACTGAGATGAGGATCTGCAGCCCTGCAGCCGTCATGAAGCCCCTGACAAAGGATTCTGACAGATAGATGGCTACAAACCCGAACTGCATGAAGCCAAGACCAATCTGCAGGGACATAAATTGTTCAGTGTCATCACTTTTAAACTTCACCTCAAATCAGTTTCAGTTTTCACTTTTTAAGACTGAGCTTTAAACGGCAGAAATACCTGTATGATCGCAGTGAGGCAGGCCAGAGTTCCAGACACTGCCAGACGAGCCTCATTCATCCTGTCTGTGTCCACTATTGTAGCGTTAAGAGTGGCATTGAAGTGACTGAAATCCGACTCCGGGGCCAACCTGAGACACACGATTCCCACCATAATGCTGAGGACAGCAAAAGTACCTGGACACAGAAAGTAGGGTGTCACATCTATTTTCCTCACCGTGCTGCAAAGTATGGGCAAAGTCAGACGAAGTGCAGCGCCGTGCAGCTCCGGTAACTTATCACTGTCATCAGACAAAATCTCTGTAGATAAATCACTCTGATTTACCTGGGACCATCTGGTGAGCAGTGCCCATGAAGAAATATGGGATGAGGGGGAAGAAAGAGGAATATAGACCATTGACTGGAGGGAGATTTGCCAGGAGGGCAAAAGCCATGCCTGAAAAGAAGAGAAACTGTCAAATAAATCATGAAAAAATAATACAAAAACTATGTTGTACTCTGCAGCAACTAGCGTCTGTCAGAGGATATTATACAGAGGCATCGGAGAGGAGAAAATTGACTAACCCTGGGGAACCTGAATGGTGCCAGCGCTGACCCCACTGACGACATCACACAGCAGGTTTTCTTTCACTTTGTACTTGGGAAGCCAGCTCAGTACAGGCAGATGTCTGAATAACAAGCCCCTTAGTCTTGGCTCAGAGCATCTGACAGGAACAAACAAGAGAAACTCTGTAAAGAGCCCCGGTTCTTTTGTCGAAGTCCACAACACTTGCCTAAACTTTGTATTGAGACATAGCTCTGGCACTGTAAACTGTTTGATCAGAACACAAAGGTTGTCAGAGGTAGAGTTTGTGCAATAGTTTCTGCATGTTGACTGCAAAAAGATTACGATTCAGTACCTGAAGAGTTTCTTGACTTTTTCTCTGACGGGGAACTGTCGACTCTTCTTGTCAAATTCTCTGTCAAAGTCTGGGAGGCTGTATGCCGGCCTGTCAGTCACGTAACGTGGGCGCTCTGGTTGCATGGCTACAACGTATTGGAATATGTTAAGAACATACAAAATGCTCTCTGCGTTCTCAGCCTGCAATATAAGGATTTTCTTACTTACTTCACATATTATTCTGTATAAATCCTTGCTGACATGCAGTCTGGTACTCTTAGATTTTTTACATCACCATCACATTTCAACAACATACTTCAAAACATGATTGCACATTTGAATTTCCGGCTTTCAACAAAACCAAGATTTAACCTGACGTGAACTCATTTGAACATTATGTTTATACAGTCATGGAAACCAGAGGATCTCGCACTTGTGACGTTCGGCATTCAAGTGGCAAACTAATCTAACCTTGAAGGAAGAGGGATCAGCCAACAAGTCAATGGAGTGCCAAAATATTTGATCAACACCAGGTGAATAAAAAGCACCTGCGCAAATTCACTCTCTCCCCAGTAACCTTATTCTGCACGCAGAAGAAAAAAATTCAAATTATGATGGTAGCAAATACAATGTAATAAGAATATATATCAGCAATTGAAGATACGACTATTTTACAGTTTGGAGTGAACAGATGGTCAAACAACTGTCACATTGCTGCCATTACCATTTTATCAGCTCTTATCAAACCCATGTAGGGCATGAGGGTTATTAGGGGTAAAGCACAAGAAGAAAAATTGATATAAAACTGGATATAAAGAGATTTAACTGTTTAACAAAAGAGCACATATTGATGGCAAGTGCTTATATATTATAAAGTGGTAGTTTAGATAAAGTACATCTGATGGAAGCACCTGTAAAACCTGATCTGGCAATTAAAAACTACAATAATTGCTATAACACGTTTCTTACTGATTACAAAAATTATAATGAATTAATAATTAGTCACAACAACCAACAGCCTTCCTGCTAATGTTAAAAGAATACCAGAGAAGTTTGAAAGGAGAGTACTCTACCTTACTGTTGAGGTGCAACGTCTGCAGACATTAGGCTCAGGTGTGTGTATTACCCACTTGTTTGATTCCTTATCAAGCTATGCTAAATAGACCCTCTACACCTACTGGGTGGAGCTTAAGATGACAATACTTTGGTACATGCACACTTGCAAGGATATAGTTCAATAGGTCATGATGGGGCAGCTGTATCTGTGTATCTGCAGAGTAAGGACACGGCATGTTGTACTTAATAAATGCATCTTTAATGGATTCAGTTTCTATATACATGTAGCGTCCGCACATTCATTCTCTCATCAACATTACATGTTTTATAGTAAAAGGTGGACATATGCTACTGCTAAACCAATAACGAAGCCTAGTTTAAACTGACTTACACAATTCAGCTAACTGAAAATAAAAGATACATTTACATAAATAGTGTCTTTTTACATTAAAAAGGGGAGAGATGGAAACAACATGACATGATTTTGCCCCATTGTGTCAGAATATCTGTGCAAAACAATGACATGAACATCATAAAGTGCAATTATTTATTGAATTTTATTTTTTTCTCTCAAAGAGGAATGTGAGAATATTCAAATGGCTAGAACAAGCACGTCTCCCCCTGCTGGACCCAACGATGAACAGCACAAACTCCACATGAAGGCTTTTTTCAAACACGTCTTCATTTCGTATTAAAAGTGTAACGGATCTTATACGAATACATTTACACCTCTTTTAAAAGAAAGCTTTAATTCAGAGTGCAACTATTCGTATCTGTGATTTAACGTCAAAGAAACCTTTTTTTAAAAATGCTGAACTAATGATGATGATGGTGCTAAAAGGCAGTGGCTATTTGGAGATATCTTGTAGTTTGGGGTTTCAATAATTAAAAAAACTAATTTTGATGCAAGCAATCAAGCACTCCGACAAACACCGTCAGCCTAGTATAAGAGTGGTCTCAGGTAGAAGGTTTTAGTTTTGGTTCTGAGGATGTTAACACTGAAAGTATTTTCACTTTCACTTGAACAACTAACAGCTAGATTCAAAGCCTGATATGATGGGGAATTCCTTTTACATATTAATTGCTTAAAGAAAAACAATCCCAGGATAAAAATCTCTCTGCAAAACCACCTGAGCATCTCTCCAAAAATGACTTCAGCAATTCATTCAAACGCAGTTCCAGTCTTCACAGGTTTAGACTTATGACTTACTACAGGACTGTAACACATGAGTCGTTAAAAGCAGGAGAACAGGTTACGATACAAATACAGAGCTTGTTAAGCAAGTGCACCAACTGCAACTCCATGTGGTAAAAGTCACATGACTTTTTAATCTGTCCACATCTGCTTTTCCTCTTCTTTGTTACAAAAGCACGTTGACCAGCCCATGCTGGCAGACTGAAACCCTCTCAAAGTTCAACGCAGTCTATAAAATCAGTACTGACTAGAAATCACTGAGGATGCTGATGTCTGCAAACTCCTGGCGGTATCTGTACGAGTACAAGGCCAAGAGGAAAGACCATTTGAGGGTCAGAAAGCTCCACACACAGGAGAGGTAGAGGCTCCTAGGGTCAGTGAGAGCTGTGGGATGGAAAGAACAAGCCTGTTAGTACTTGCATTAGGAGAATGTGCTCCTCTCTGAGTACTGGAATCGTTACTGTCTACTGCTCATAATAAAGTAAGAAAAGAGGTGAGAGGATTACATTGCTTCTGTGTAATAGCCAGAGTTAGGAAGGTGATGAAGGCAGCCACAGCCAAAGTGGAGAAGAAAGCACCAACAGCGATGAAGAACCTGAGGCCCTTAAGCCAGGTGCGCCAGAAGTCCTGAAGGTACATGATGTGTGTGACGAGTGTCCAGAGCGCCAAAACTCCTGTCAAAAGAGAGACACACATACATATTTAAGTATGTTTAAATCTATACTATATACTGTGTAGGTCTCCCTTGTGCCTCCAAAACAGTTGTGACTCATCAGAAAATTGAAAAGGACCTTCTGAGGGTGTCCTGTGGTGTCTGGCAACAGAATGTTGTTAGTGGGGGCCTTTGGGTCCTACGGGTTGAGGGGAGGGGCTTGTTCCACAGATACTCAGTCTGGGATCTATTGAAGGTCAACACCTTGTGCTGTTTTATGAGTTGTTCCTAAACCGAGTGCCAGGTCCAAAAGTTTCCCAGCAGAATGCATTGTCACAAGGTGGTCAGTGTTATTTATTTCTCCTGGTCATAATGTTATGCCTGATCGGTGCATTTTGGCCCAATAAATCCCACTCTATGTAAATCCATTACAGTCGGTCCATCAGAGTCAAGACTGAACAATGCAAAATGTCTCGATCAGTGTGTAATTTGAAGGTCTGAATCAAACTAGTTAAGTTATGGATCAACTGATCAGAAATTGCTATGAACTGACTGAGATCTTAACTCCTAAATGTCATTATCAGCTTTAAATGTGCCATATGGGTCATGTGGCATATACTAATACTGGCACCCTTTATGTAAGACTAAAGGCCAAAGATTAATGCTGAAGAAGCTATAAAGTGGCTCATAAGTGTCTTGCTAACACCGAACAAGAAACAAATAAACACATAAATGACCAGTGACTGAGAATAAACAAGAAATTAGGTAACTAGGTAAGAAATTATGGTGTTTGCCAAACAAGGCCTGTACCAGGATTAGGAAGTGTAAAATAAATGTACCAATGTCATGTGAGAACGACAAATAATATTCAATATTTACAGTAAATATGTGTGTCACCGTACCTGACAGGCCTCCCATGGCCGCCGTCCACGGCTGCTTATAAGCGATATTCCAGACCAGGAAAGCCGAGAGTCCGACCAGAGTCCCAAATGTAGCATATCCTATGCTAATGTAGACCCTGTTGAATCCCATTGTGAAGCTGGACCACTGCTACCCTAACGTTTATAACCGTGGTACGAGATAAAGGCGTCTTTCTCAAAAACAGACTAACGTTAAGCTACATCAACAGCTTACCGCCACATTATGTAATATCCTCAACAACAAGATAAAATCCCCCTCGGCTGTACAGCCAGGAGGAGAACCACGCCTACCTCTGAAAACGAAACTAGCTTTCAAAATCAGTTAATTGTGTTACTTCCTGTGTTTTGTATACGACAAACAGCGATGGCACTGTTTAGGATTGCTAGCTAACAAGTAGCAACAAAATACCAAGACAAGTGTTTATCGAACAGCCACCGCAAAGATAACACGCTGCCATGGAGAGAACAACACCACCCCGGATCACTGTCGGATCATCGGATTTCCTTGAGAATTAAATATACGTTGTACATATGTCAAACCACTGTGCTGCCCTCAAGGCTGGACCCACAAAGGGTTGTCGTTGTTGTCCTAAAAAAATACGAATTTCTCGAGTGTTTGTTAAACATTTCTTTTCTCAAAGTCATCTATCTCTAGTTCTGTAAATATCTTTGTACAGAGGAAACACCCGACTCCTCACATGCTGCCCCCAGTGGAGCAAAGAGAAACTGCAGTTTAATGGATAGATAGATAGATAGATAGATAGATAGATAGATAGATAGATAGATAGATAGATAGATAGATAGATAGATAGATAGATAGACAACTTTATTGATCCCTTTGGGAGGTACCTGCAGGGAAATTGACATCTCCATCGCATACAGCACTGTCAGACATACATGTGCACGAATTATAAACCCAAATACCAAACACCCAGAAAAGAATAATAATAATAATAAATATTGTGACTGTACATGGTCGTTGCATAAATAGAAAAATACCAGCTGCATGTTATTATTACACTTATTATTGCACTTCACTATTTTAACTCAAGTTGTTGCAGGTTAGTTGAAAAAAAGTTAGCTATTCATAATAAGAAACTATGCAGTAGTAAAAATGTGATGCTAACAGAAACAGAAACAAATTATTCTACATATATGATTAAATCAAATCAGTATTTGGTTAAGGAACCAGTACTGCAGGGTATTTGCATGCGGTTTCTCAAGGTTCTTGGCAGGCAGGTTGTTTCAATCATCTTAGAGACACTTTTTATGGGAATTTAGTCTGTCTCATGATCATAGACTGATTCATATCAGATTTGTTGAGATCGGGGCTGTAATTGGTCCTTGCTTTTCTTGTGATTTAAGATAGTTCTTTGTTGTTATAAGTTTGAGATCCTTGCTGCAGAATGAATTTTGGATTGATCACATGCATAAAAGACTAACAATCTGCTGAAACCATAGCACATGGTGAAAGTATATATTCTTCCTTTCTTTCTATACATTACAGATACACAGACTGAAATCCTGCATTGTCATGTGGTCATAGGGTCAGGCAATGACCTCTAAATGAGTAAAGACATGCATAGTTGTCCTTCTAAAAAGAAACTATTCACATTGAAACATGGCACTTCACAGATGGGTACAGGTATGAAGTGTCTTCCTGTCAGAAAAAAATGTTGCTATTTTTTTGTACGTAGAGCATCGAAATCTGTGCCCCGAAACAGAACTTCAAAGCTCTCCTGTGGTTAGTTGCAGACATGCTGCAGTCAGGGTTGTCGCAGCAGAAAACCACATAATTTACTCATGGCTATGAAGTCAAAGTAGTAAACCACGGACTGTGCAGCTGCTTATAGTCTGATGCTGTCTTCTCACACTCACATACGCTGCTGTGTGTCCGGGCAGCACTCAGCCCATGTCCTCGGGCACTCTGGTCATAACCAATCAGAAAGATACAGGAAGCTGCGTCCAGTAACACTCCCCGCTACTCGCACGGACTACCCTGACAGACAAATTATCATCGGACATATAAAACAAGCTGGAAGGCTGGAAAAAGAAAGCAGACAACCTGAAAACAGCGCGCTGAAGAATCATTTGAGAGTACATCAGTGGTAAGTTCCTCATCCATTTTCACAATAATCCTCCAGGTCTTAATTTATTATACTAGTTTATATCTTCAGGATGAAAATTAGAATTTCTTCACAAGGGTTTCCCATGTAAAATAACTTGTTGTATATGTTTAATTGGACATCATTAGCATTTTTTTTTTTTTTTTTTACAGATTTTCTTGGAAGTAAAAACATTTAAATCTATCTCTAAACAATGTAATCAAGCTATTCATTCTTTTTTTTAGTGTCTATAACTGAATTCGTTTGGCAACTACGGACAAGCGACTGTGCAGCGGGGGGTAGATGTGAAAGACTCTGGCAAACTGAAAGTGTAGTGAGTTGTGAAATTATTGTCTCCATCCGTTTACATGGTTTGCTCATGTCTGCTTCATGTTCTGCTTCAGTCCTCATTTGACCATGGGGTCAAACAGATCAAATATGTCTGTCCCTGTCACTGCTAACTGGCCAGGGGAAAGGAAGGAAAAGGCTCGTCTGCGTGTGTGTTTTCACGTGTGTGTGTACGTGATTGTGTGTGCGTGTGCCACCAGACAGGCACAACAAAGACAGTTGGCAAAGTACATTCCATGGGCGTAGATGTGTTGCAGGAAATCCCACTCCCATTCCCGAAGGATCTAAATAGAAACACGCACATAAATAAATACTGAAAGATAGAGACAGAGATGGAGATAGACACAGCCAACAAAACAACACTATTGAGGTTATAAATTTAACTACATAAACATCCAGTACTAAAACCTAAAGTTTTTATTGGTTTTTGACATTTCTACAGACTAATTTAGTACTTCCTATACAGACATGTTGTCCAACAGTGGATCAGTTTCTAAATCTCTTGGTCTTCTCGTAGATTCTCAGGATTTCTGTGTAAAGTTCATGCCATGCACAGATATCCTCTGCACTCACACTGCGGGGCACCTAAATATTCAGTAGAGGGCAGCATTTATTTTCTAGCTGCAGTGAAGCCTTCTTATGCAATGTAGTGAAGAGTTCACGGTGTCAACTGCCTAATTTCAGTGTCTCATGTGACTTGGAACATTTTTTTTTTACATAATTGTGTGATATTCTGTGAACCTAAAACAAGGTCACCACAAACCTTCAGCAGAGTTAATGAGCTTGAATTTCAACCCCAGGGCCACAGAGCAATTACCATCCGTGTGGTTTTCACGACACGGTCCTGAGATGATCTCCATCCGGTGTGGATTAGCCGTCTGGAAAACTATTTGCTGCTTTAGTGTGCCGCCCTGCGCCGTTAATATTTGGTACGATGCAGACATAAATCCCTTAAAAAGTAAAATAAACCTCAGTGATGTGCTGCAGTGCACTAAAAAAAAATCGAGATAGTCACTTTGTCAGATACCATCAAACACTGTAGCAATATGTTCTTTTTGTTATCAGCCAAACGCTTGTGTTTACGTTCCCTCAGGAGGTCAGAAGAAGAAAAACTACATTCTTTCATCATGAACATTCCTCCTATGGCATCACAGAGCCACTGTGAGGCACTTGGAAAACACAGGGGCGTACACAGCTTAGCCAGGTTTCAAAAAATAGTTTGGGTTCATAATCACTTTCTACATGGCTTTGGGATAGCTGTGACTGAAGCATCCTCATGATTTGACGAAGGTCCAAGCGTGGTAAGCAGTGGCTGCTTTGTTCTAACCAATTTCAGGAGATACACCTCGCCGCGGTAGCTTTCATAGTACAGAGAGTGCAATTAGACTTGTGGTGTTGAACTGAGATGAAGAGATGTTGATATTCAATGGGTCTAGTCTTTGACAGCCATCATTCACTCACCACACGCTAATGGACTGAAGAAGAAAGGGGCAATGACTAAAGCAAAGGTGAGCAACAGGTGCCGGGTTTTAATAATAACGTATTCACAAGAGGCAGTTTCAGCGCACGGCTCTCTTACATCGTCCCAGCTGGCGGAGCAGCCAAAACTAAGCATGGAAAGCAGGCAGGAATGGATGTTATTTTCAGTGTGTGTCTTGTGGAAAGCCCTGGCAAACTGACTCAGACATTGAGGTCAGCACAGGAAGGGCAGCCCCACACTGGAACAATAGCTGGGATTTAAACAATTCTTACATAACGCTTCCAGCCTGCAGGATACAGTGAGCCATGATGCAGTTATAACTAGTGGTGCATGGGAAATTAAGTTAAATAAAGGGCTCCCTTGTCCCTGTTCAGCAGTCTGTAGATTTTCATCTGTTTGTTTTGCTTTAATTAATTAATGACGGGGGAAAGGCATGCCGGTGCATTACCATTTTTCTCCCTTGATGGTAGAAATAAATTATTATTATGTTTCACACAGGTTCTATTCACGCCATCATCTTCATGGAAGACCTGGTCAAATCAATCTGTTCGCCACGTAGGCGGTGTACACCAGAGCTGGGGGAAGTAAGTCTGCTTCATCTATAATTCAACACGAATTAAGACCACCTGTACTAGATCTGCATAAGAGTCGTGGAGAGTGATGAGACTACAGAAAGATAGCACACCTGTTGTACCTTTTATGATTCCATAAACCAATACTGTAACAGTTTAACACCTGTGCAAAGGACAAACACCATGTGATCAAACTTGTGAGAGCTAGAACTGGACAAAATGACCAGCGTGAGACGTTGAAGCACCGTTCCTCAACCCAAATTTCTTTCTGCCCTTGAAGCAGTTTATCTTTGCCTGCAGACCCACTGAGCCAGACAGCTGGACAACCTGATAAGTGTGTGTGCAGAGTTCTGCAGCTCCTGTGGGCTTTTCTGAACTCCTGCACTGAACAAACTAGACCATACAGTGCCTGAGTGGAACATTATGTCTCCTTTAATACCCTTGACTCACTCGTTTGAACCGAGGTGGACAGGTAGTGAACCTGTTGAGTGTGCTTGTGTGGATTCATTCAGATTTTTATCACATGTTAACTTCTGCTCAGAAATAAATCCATATTTCTGTCAGTCACATAGTATTTAGGTGTTATGTTCCCCACAGTTTTTTGCCATCTTTGAACATGGCATCTCTGCCATCTGTAAAGGAGCCTGATGAGACAGACATTTGTTTTAAAGTAAACTTAAGGACAAAATATTGAGGCCACACCCGCCCACATACACACGGAGTATGCCGTTGTCAAGCAAAACAAATCAAGCGCACTTTAAAGCGCACTTTAACTAGGTGGTTGAAATGCCGGAGAAGCCCGTTTCTCCGATGTAGTTCCTTGCCAAAGCCGCAGCGCGCACACGGCACACACGCAACTCAGCAACAAAGTGCGCCTGTGCTGCGAGGGATGGTTGGACACTACACAGCCCGTCCTCAGTGAGGCACGCACTTTTGTCGAGCTCTGAGTTTGGATGACTGCCACAGGGTCCTGCCTGGATCTAGAGGACAAAATGCGGAGTCCCGAGCCGACACCGTCGCCTCGTTCAGTCGTCTCTGCGCAGTAATGGGCGGCTGAAGCGCGGATCCACTGCGCTGCGCATAATGTCTGGAGGTGCCGAGTCCGTGTGCAGATCTTATGACTGGGAAACTTGCTCGTCGATTGTTTTGATGTGAGACAAGATGCATCTGTTTCGGAGTCACCATTACCAAGTTTTCCCAGACCGCTTCTCGGTGGAAACGCCGACCATACGGGGCATCAGCTGGGTATGCCACTTTAATCTTTGCATATTATACCTTAGAGATAACTGCGGAGTAGTTAGTGGAACACAGGCCAGAATTAGTCCACCGTGTGGTGCCACACAGAGATGATGATGGTGATAAAAAAGAGATGAAAATGACGATAATGAGCCACCTTAGTTTTGATGATCATAATCCGCCTCTCTCTTCCTCTACTGCCTGTTTCCTTCTTCTTTTCTTCTTAAAGAAATTAGAATATGACTCAGTTCATAAAGTGCAAATCTTAGATGCAATATACGACCTCTAAGATGTCACTTATTTTCTGTAAGTGTTCATTGACTGCCGGACAAGATGTTCAGTCACTAAAAGACTATAATCATAATTTCCCTGCGCAAATTGGTGTAGTACGTGTCTGACACACGGCGGCTTAATAGCTCTAAAAGCTCCAGGTTTTGTTAAAGTGGCAAGCATACAGCATGCAAGGAAATTGCGTCTAATTCATTTTGAGCAGGAGATGGAGAAAGTAATGTTAGAGAGTAAGGTGTGCTCAAGTGAACATGTTGAGAAAGATGTTCTTATTTTTGCTTTGCAGTTTATACTCCTACTCCATGCATATCAGATGGAATTAGTTGCTACTTTACAGTACTAAGACGCATGCATAGAAAACATAGACTTATTTGTAGATGTATCTACACCACAGTACACACAACTACACCACAATTTCTGAATTGAAATCAGTTGAGGTTGTTAGTTGTTAGATTTGTACTGTTGGCTTAAGAAACACTGTTGGCGTCACATTAGGCTGACAAGTTGTACCATTGTCAGTTTTTTTTTTTTTTTTTTTTTTAACAAATCAAACAATCACTCTATTAATTGAGAAAGTATTCCACATGTTAATCATTATGAAAGCCTGAATCATCAGCACTGATAATCTAATAGTATAAACTATGACAGCATAAAAGCCACGGTACATTCTTCTGATTTTACTCAACTAAATTAACACTTTTAATTTCGGGCCTTTACTTGCAATAGAGGATTGCAGTCTGCCATTAGTGCTTTGACTTAAAGTGTAAATCTGAATACTTCCTCGGCCTCTCATCTCCACTACGACACATTTCAGGTCCCTCAAAACATCAGCGTGCTTATAGTTCAAAAGTGCTTCCAAGTAGAGTGAAGTAGATTTCTCTATTGTGTTAGCAGCTCGGGTGTGGGGATACAGGAAGGTAACAAAGAGCTAAGTTTTTTTTTATTGTTTTTTATTAAACTCAGGTTATAAATAGTTTATTGTTTATTGTTCACCTTCCCTGCAACACCCCTGCTCAGTTTACAGAACAGTTTGTAGAAGAATGTGCAAAGGGGAGTGCTTTTTTTCCCAGGTCACAGGAAGACACAGAACAGTGTTGAAACTCTGGTTCTAAATTTACTTGACTTTTAAGTGTCACTGAGCCAGAGACAACCGTAAATCTCCAGGGACTGTATCCTGAGCTTCCTCCCATTATCAGTCAAATATCAGTGCCATATTTTAATAAGGTGGTTCGGAAGATAAATCTACATAAACAGACAATAACTGGCTATTGTCTTTGCGTTCCCCATCATGGCAGTCTGACACCTGAAACCAAACCACTGATGTTTAATGTAAAATGCTGCAAAGTGTCACGAGAACAGGTGTCATTGAACCAAAAGAGACTGTGTTTATTTTATTTTACACAGAATAACTTCAGCTCAGAGAAACACAGAGACTACGTTTATGTCCATTATAATGCTTGTGATTATATCTTGTGTTGTACTATACTGACACAAAAGCAGGGGGATCGGCCTCAGTAACAAGATTCATTTTGTAACTGTGCACTTCATATCTGGCTTAGTATTGCCCAGGGTTGCAGAGCTAATTTCTCCTAAAACAGTGTCCCTATTCCCTCTTCATTATTGTCCATTATCAAAATTAAGCCCAATTAAGGCATAAGCTCGTTCCTTCTCTGAGCACAAGACACAGCACTTCTTCAAACAGGGGCAAAACATGTTGCTGTCATCATTAGGAGATGCCACAGCAGCATCCCTCCTGCTCTTCTTGCTCTTGCATACCAGCGCTGTGACACGGAGACAAAGCAGAACGAAATACCTCACATGCAGAACATAAAGGTTCCTGACTGTGTCTGTGAGGACACTGGTTTCTCCACATTTTTATGTACTTGTGAGGCACATTGGTCTGATAAAACGATTCCATGCATATAGTTTCCTTCCTTTTCTGTCCCTGCAGACTTGCACTGAGACCTGTTTTTTTTTTTTTTTTTTTTTTTTTTAAGTTAAAGCGATTGGCAATCTGCCATTCAGGCTATAATCATGTGACGTAGCTGGCTGCACAGCCGGCCAGACATAACATGCCACAAAGTCTGCAGAAGGAGTGGAGACACCGATGTTTATCGGTAATGTGAAGACTTAATAACAACTGATTGATACCGTCAGCTACCGTGTGTGTCAGTGTAAAATATGCCATGTGACTTACTTATTTCTATTACACGCATATATTTATTTACATATGGATGTTGAATTTTTGTCCGAGCTGTCCATACAGTGCATGAGCACAGCATAAAGAGAGAATATCACATCTAATGTGGTACTGCATGCACTGCATACTTTGTCCTTGCAACATGGGAAATGGGACGAAATTAAAACTTGTATAAATAAATTTTCCTTAATTTTGTTTGGATCCAGACGAAACACTAATACTCCCACTCAACCAGATCTGGAGACAACTACTTGGTCATAACAGCTGCCTTGACAAGGCCCTTTATCGGTCTGTGACATAAATTCCCTGAAAGCAATTGCTTTTGGAATACAGGTGCACAACAGTGGCTGCAAGGCAGCCATAAAAACATAAAAATCATGGAACAAAGAGGAAGTCCAATTTAAGCCAAAGTTTAGACATGGGAATATGTTCATACATGGCAGCCAGTTTAAGTTAGAGATTTTATCTTGCAAGTGCAAAGAGTGTCTTAAAAAAGAAATTACGTGATCATTTTTGTGGTAACTGCTGCAACACATTTAGCAGTAAGTAAAAATAAAAACGTGAATGTAATGGATAGTTTGTGGTTTAACTGCGAGGCAACAGTCTATGTATTTTCCCTTGTTGTTGTGCTCTTTCCACCCACCTCATGGCGAACCCTTGACACCCACCCACACCAAGATGGAGACAATGGTACCACATCACAGGTTGAGATAATGCATTTGTTTTGACCTCCATCCAAATGAAAAGAAAATAATCTGGGCAGTCCAGCTTGGTTACATCTGTTTATTTGGTGCTACCACGGCAAGATTACCATCAATGGCCAGTCCAGCTAGTTCCTGTGTAATGAACTTCCAAACCAATTTGGCTGCTTTATTTGGTTTTAGATACAGAGAAAAGGCTCAGTGGGAATAAAGTCTCTTGTTCTGCTTCTCCTAGACTCCGCTGCCAGAGGCCCTGGATTCAAAGGACACCATGAAGCAGGTGTGTATGCCAGAAATGCTTTGGTGCATCACCTCCTCACGGCCGGGAGTAATCCAGTGTTCTCGCTGGTGTTTTTAAACTCCCTGTGAAGATTCCACAATGAGCCACAATGTCAGAGCACAAGCATGAAGAGTGCTGTAATCTGCTAAAACATTATTTTTTTTTTAAATGACAATTTAAGTATTAAGTTCTTCTTCTAGCTTTTGTAGTTGGTGTTAGTTATTAGTCAACACAATATACTGTATTATGTATTGTCCTTTGTATTTTCTATTTGAAAAATAGTTATGTCCAGGCATATACCAGGCTTCTTAACACCTGCCTGTCACTACACAAGTTGTCATTGCCTTTGAAACTTCCTTATTGTCCTGGTGGCGCTAAGCTTTACTGACCTCTGGTATCAACTAGAGTTGCAACGCTTGCATCCTCTCAAACTGCTGAACCTGCTCTTTTGTTGTTATAATATCCTGCATTACTACTCAAGCGAGCCTTAAAAACACATTCCAAGCAGTGCCAAGTAGTCATAAGGAGTCTAAAGGGCACTCCAAGGCCCACGGTTAATCGACCCTCCCCACCCTCCTGGGCCCTACCTCACCCAGCCCAGGCCCCTCGTGCTGCTTTATCTCAGCTTCTTCAACAGCATGCCAAGGAGAGAACCTTTAAAGCGCTGATAACACGGCTTGACATGGAAAGTGACTCCCGCTTAGGTTCGGTGGCCTCCCTGTGAGAGAACAAAGAGGTAGAGAGGAGGAGGGAGCGAGAGCATCTTTCAACTCCCAAAAAAGCAGTTCCTTGAATTTTTTTTTTGTGAGTGTGTGTCGGAAAGAGACAAACGAGGCGACAGAGTCTCTGAGTCTGCAGGAGGCAGGTGTTGCTAACCTCCGGGAGTTTTGTTTGGTTGCTTAGCAAGTGTTGGCTCCCATTCCTATAAGTCACTACAGAGCACCATACATAATGATAACACTGTTCTAGATATTGTTTATAGTAAGTTGATTGTGCTCCAACTTTTAGATGCAAAATGGTCTCCCTGTTTAGACATGAACACGTCAACACAGCAAACCAGAATTTGCCTTGATTGTGTTTGAAAAACATATTATTTGTGTAAAAATTGTCACGTTTCAGGCAACTACTAAAATATGAATAGATATTAACCTTTATAATGTGTGCTGAGATGGTACAGCAGGTTTGTGTTATTCAGGAAACTTTCCCATACACATCACACATAAAGCTCTGTTCTGATACACACTGGAAAACTGATGCCAAATGACCTCATTACCAGCCTTGAAATACACTTTACCGCATTTGTGTATTGGTGTATTGAAGGATGAATGCGTCGCCTTCAGAAGTGTGGTTTAGCATTTTTCTCACAAAGAGCTAGAGGAAAAAGTCAGTCCCAAGAACTGCATTAGGCCGCTTGTCATCTCACACGGTGTTCCTCTCTAGCTGCCTCTCACACAAACACAGCCCACTCGGGTCACAGAGAAACGTCTCGCCTACAAAGGTGACATGCAACCGTACTCATCATTCCACCCAACAAAAAGACAGAGGCATGAAATTACCCCACGTACTACACACTTCAGAAGTCAGGATCAGATCGAAGTTAAAGAGAATAAGACAGGGAGTAGGTCATGTCATTGTGCTGCAATAAAGATAGTTACAACCATATACAAGGCGACTGTCTGTGCATGGCATCCGCCTTGCTAAAGAGTGTTTGAGCGAACTGTACAGACTGGACAGCTGTTCTCTTGCAAGCTTTGCAAAAAAGTCTATAGTCATTTAAGACCAAAGATAAAGATTATATATGTTTCACAATTTCAGTGTAAACCGATATGAAGTTGAATATTGAACTTTACATCTTCAGTCATGAGGCACTTATTAGATCCAGGCTCTTGACTATAAAATGACCTCAGCAGCAGAATGGACACCAGTCATAAAATAGGTTATTACCGCTTGTCCAAACCTTACAGATGGCTCATACATCAGTGTTGACTGCTGCGCACTGGCTGAGTGTGTATTGTACTTTGTGTCAGTGACTGGCGCACCTGTGGGAACCATGTTTGCTCTGTAATTTGACTCACTTGAAACAATTACCCGTGGGTTATAGTTTGTTGTAGATAACGTGATTAGGTGGCCTACGCAGAGACGATACACAGCACAACGCACGGTTAGCCACGGATCTGAAGAATGACAGAAATAGAAAATGAAAATAAATTATTACGTTTTCGCATGACTGCCAGGATTAGCAGCGAGGGACGGGCCTCTTGGTGAAATATGGCTCTTGATATTGTTTTTTTAAGGACTAGGTTAGGTAATGGAAAATGTCCTCATCAAGAAAATGAGTTGACATGCCTGAGAATGCGACTATGGGAGTCTTGGGAGAAAATGGGCCCCTGGGAATACTGGTGACCTCAAGATGCATAGCTCCAGTAGGGCACAGCAGACGCCTCAGGGTACATTTACTCCGTTGATGTCAGGTCTGGGAAGAGGCCAGTGTGGGGTTGATAGGTTGGAGCGTGCTCTGTGCGGTGTTACCCACAGTAGTCAGTTATAGTTGTGTTTTATAATTAGCTGTCCAGTGTGAACTTGAATCTGGCAACCACGTGTTGTGACCTCTAACCAGGACTAAGAGCAAAGGTTGCGCTCGCGTCATCTAGACACGAGGTCATGAGGTATGTCAAAGGCCGTCAGGTGTTTACACATCCTGACAGAGCGTTCATGCGGTTTACGACACTGGCTTCCTTAAACTCCACTCGGCAAGAAATAGTATAGGAAATGCTCTTTTGTGCTCATCTCAAGACCACCACCTTGGGCAAACAACAGTGTCTTGAGGAAAAACCGAAGCACAAACAACCAACCGTCTGAGTCACTCGTGTAATCACAAGACACGGAGGAGGCGTCTGAGGGGGAGTCAAACAGGGAGGAGGAAAGATGAAAGTTTCTGCCACCGTCAATCATTCATGTAGTAAATATTGCCGGCCAGCAGATTTAATCTAAATTGCTTTTTAAACACGAGCAGAGCATTAACCGTGAAAAGCCCTGAAATAGGCACATTAGAGCCACAAACAAAACACAGTCTTGTTACATAAGCTACTTTCTGCATCAGTGGCTGACAGGGTTTGCACCACTGCCTGTTTATTTACACAGGCATTTGTGGGGCATTTATTTTAAGGATAAAAAGCCAGTCATCTTAACTTAAATAAATACATTTAGATGTGGGCGCTTGGTATAGGTGGTATAGCAAAAGGCTAGGTTCAGGTTAAAAGTTGTGGAAAGTGTTATGGTTACGCACGTAGTGGTAGTTAGCTGTGGTTGGGGTAGGTTTCCAGGAAATGAATATGAATCAGTGTATTGTCCCCTGTTGTGATGGAAATACACAGTGAGTGTGTGTGTGTGTGTGTGTGGGGGGGGGGGGGGGGGGGGGGGTTCAGAATGAGGGGGTAAAAGGGAAAACATGTTGAGGTTGGTCAGAAAGTAAAGGTTGCTGTGGCTACGCGCCAAACAGAGAGCTAGCTGCAGACGCTGGGAACTCAGAGAGGTGTGGGGGAGTTTATAACGCAGCCGTTTTTAACACATTCTCACCTCCCCGCAACCCACACACACTAGATTACACTCCGACGCCTTCAGAAATCTCCACGCTTGCGGCTGACGTACACTACATCACACACGATCTGCACGCTGAGGGGAAATGCAATAAAATAGGCCTCACTCATTTTCACATTTGTTTCTTTGGCTGGCTAACTTCTTGTTTGTCGCCGTCACAGAATGTTGGCCGTTTCAGTAAACAAGACCATCTGTGACACGTATCCTCCTACTTCATGTACACTCTCTTGCACTCACTTTTATTTGCTTCACAAAAGGCAGACACTTAACCTTCTTTGTTCGTGTCTGTTAAGTTTCTTTCAGATCGTGTCGTGAAGGCGGCCAGATCAGTGATCAGCGTTATGATGGGGAGGAACCCTGGTCTAATCCGAGATCGAAAGTATCACCTGAAAACTTACAGGTACCCACACTGATGGTGTGACTCCTTTTGTCTTGAAATAGGACAGTGTCCAGAAATGACATGCAAACTGATGTGTTAAACTTCTCTTGCAGACAATGCTGCTCTGGTAAGGAACTTGTTGACTGGCTGCTAAAACAAAACGAATGTCTCCAATCGAGAAGTCAAGCAGTTGGAATGTGGCAGGTCTTGGTGGACGAAGGAATCCTTGTTCATGGTAAGAAGTGAAGATGTGGCCAGCAGCCACAATAAGGGACAACTTAACATAATATTTATCACCCGTCAGACGAGCTCATGCATAAACTGTAGAAGAGCACGGAATAGCTCCATAAATAAAACTTGTCATTTAATATTCTCTGATGAGTGATAGCTCTCAAGAATTTCCCACAAGTGCCTAAACAGCTTGAAATCTGGAGACAGAGTCCAGCCATGTATGTTTTGCAATGCGTTCTCACTCAGACAAGCGTTCGCTAACCACTTGTGCTTTTTGGACGAGGCACTGTCTTCCTGGAAGAGTGCACTCCAATCAGGACAGAAATGCTCCCTCATCAAACGAAAGGAATCACTCAGAAAGCATTTTCACTTATTTCCATTTCATTCATTCATTCACTCATCTTCTGTAACCGCTTGTCCTGTGAGGGGTCACCCCCAGCTAGAGTCTATCCCAGCTGTCATTGGGCGAGAGGTGGGGTACACCCTGGACAGGTCGCTAGTCTATCGCAGGGCTAACACAGAGAGACAGACAACCTCATTTTAATTTCATTCAGGAGTTTTACAAAACTCCTACATGACTGATGGTTAAAATGTACCCATTTACTTATTTTTGTGCTTGCTTTTCTGAACTAATCTTTTGGGTCTGTTAGTTAAATCACCCAGCTTTATGTAACCCCTTCCCTTATGTAACCCCAATTCAACGGTCTTCTTCCTCTTTTGTGTTCCGTCTCAATCAAGTGAAACATGAGCTGAATTTCCTCGACAAGGACACCCAGTTCTATCGCCTCCAGGAGTCTGACTTTTCCCTGAATCACACAAATGAGAAGGAGTTGGAGGACGAGCTCCAGGAAGGCCTGTCTCTGCTGTCTCAGCTGGGCCCCGACGCCCTGCTCACCATGATTCTGCGCAAATGGTCAGTACGTTTACACGTTTCATCAGGATTACTCATAAAACCTGTTGAGTGTGTAGCATGTAGCACTGCCTTGTCTTGTCAAGAAAAGCCTTTTCATTTTTCTTTTGTATATACAGCCTTGTAAGATTCACGCATCAGTTCAAAGGAAAGTGTACAGTTTATTTATCATTACTGATTCTCTCAACTTGCCCTGTGTTCAGCCCCAGTCAGAGGAGTGCTGAGGACCTGGAGGTCATCTACGAGGAGCTGCTACATGTCAAGGCTGCCGCACATCTCTCCACCTCAGTAAGTCACCATAACTGTTTTGTCATTATTAAAGGCTCTACAAAGATATATATTTTTTTTTTATTTAATTTAATCTTTTAAATTACTCTGATGACACATATTTTTGAATAATGACAACTGCTAACGATAGACTACCACTGTACTCGCATGTACTGTATACAACTGATTAGTAAATCCTTGACATTATACTAAGTGAAAGAAACCATGCCACACATAGTTCTCATAATTCTTGCATAATAATTAGGCGAGAATGAAAAAGAAAAAGTCAACAAAATCATGCATTCATTTGTGACCCTTCAAATTCTTTGAAACCAAACAACCACTGGACTTCTTCTCTTGCCCTGTAGGTGCGTAAGGAGCTAGCAGCAGTGCTGGTCTTTGAATCACATGCCAAGGCCGGAACAGTCTGTGAGTCTGACAGCTTTGCTGACGTTTGACCTTGACACAGAGTCTTGCCACACACACACAAAGACAATCACCGTTTTATGGCGTAGCTGAACTGTGCTACTGATGTTTTGATGTGTAGAAAACGCCCTCTTAACATGTTCTTCCGTGCAACGCCCCCTTTCACTTACATCATCTGCAGCAAACCCTGTATAACATTAATGATTTGTTTGTTTACTGGAGGCAGCTGCAGGTGTTTTTTTCCTTCACATTTCTGCCTCTTATATAATAAAGCCAATTATGGCAAGATGCCCAGTAAGCATGATTGTTGTGATTATTCCCTCAGAGAGGCACGTGTAAATGACTAATGTTGATGATGACAGTCTTTTTTTATTTGTGTGCGTAGTGTTCAGTCAGGGGGATAAAGGCACCTCCTGGTACATCATCTGGAAAGGCTCTGTAAATGTCATCACACACGGGAAGGTAAATCCATCCACTGCTTCCAAATAAACAAATGAATCCTGCTAACTGTCACTATTAAAGGTCCTCTGCAACTGACTGAAAGTATAAAGCAATGTTTCGTGCACGCAGGGTCTGGTGACCACATTACATGAGGGCGAGGACTTCGGGCAGCTCGCTCTGCTGAACGACGCACCCCGCGCTGCCACCATCATCTTGAGAGAGGACAACTGCCATTTTCTGCGGGTGGACAAACAGGACTTCATACGGATCCTCAAGGTTCATCTGACTGCTTCATTTCTACATGCGTAGCACTATGATCTCTGTGTCATGAACAGACTGTACATGCTCACTTGTCGGTCTATTAGGCATACTAGTGAAAATGATGCATTCTAATAAAACAGTCCTGCACTAAATACAGGTTTAATGACGGTTACTGTATTCTGCATTTGTGTAAAATAACTGAAAGAGCTGTTGATTCAATTGTATTTTCATTTAGGTGGTTTTTAGGACTATGCAATTGTATTGTCTTGTACCGACACGTTTAAATTATATTGACAGCCCGATTCTAGTCAGTGGGCTAGGCTAAATAACAATTTTGAGTTTAATACAGCCCAATTTTACAGCACTGAATAATATAAATGGGGATTCAGTACAGGACTGTTACATGAGAATACATTTGCATTTCACTACCGTACCTAATCAATTGGCGAGTGAGTGTTGGTCGTTCGTCTGGTGGTCCTTTTCTTTGTAAAGTGAGATCCGTAAATATCCTAAAAACATAATTTTAACTGGGTCCTCATGCGTCTCTGTCCTTCAGGATGTGGAAGCTAATACAGTGCGACTGCAGGAGCACGGGAAGACTGTGCTGGTGTTGGAGAAGACCGCAGACTCCTGCGTGCAAGGGGGAGCGGGAAACAACAGCAAGTGAGAAATTCTGACGCACTCACCTCTGAGAAAACACGACCTCACGAGCAGGCTCACCATCATTAAGACACTTTACCTGGGTGTGGGCAGATACATATCGTGCTATTGCCTTTGTCATGATAAAAAAGGGCAATTATACAGAGCTTTTTGTCAGATGTATTTGAGGTCTTACTAATGGAGCATTATCTGACTTCGAGAAAAGAAATGGACTTTAACCTTGCCTTGTTGAATGACTTGTTATCAGGCTTGAAGCATTAAAGGTGAATTAAAGTTGACTTCTTATTTAGGTCGCACTTGAACACACTTCCCCGTGTGTCTCTCTTTACTTGCACATCTACGTAACACAGCAATCTCCACCCCACTAAGGAAGCAAACTTTATTGTCAGTGCAATTTTACATTTTTTTGGCCTGGTGCCATTAGGCAAGGAGCCTTTAAATGTAGTTTTAAATGAGTTATGACGCAGACGCCATATGTGCAAGGCATTTTAAATGCGAACAAAAGACTTACGATCTGAAACAGACTGAACACCACTGTCCACTCAGCTGTGATATACTGCTGCCAGCGTGCCAAGTGTTGTAAACACAGAGCTGGACAAACTATGCAATGATTACGTCAGGAGTCGTTTTCTGCTTCTTCTTTTTGGGATGGTTATCTGTTTACGTTTACGCAACCTGATAATACAAGTGTATTTAATAAGACAGTGCCCATAAGTTTTTTTATTGATTTATTTTACCAAGATAGTTGTGCTTGTTTAGCATTTAGTAGGCCAATGCACTAAACAAAGATGTTTTAGCGGTACAGTACTTTCTAAAGACCACTTGCAAACTTGTACACTTAATTTTGTTTAAATGTATAAGCAGCCAGACTGTAATTATAAATGCAAACAAATCAGCATGATGTATTAGGCAATGCAAAGAAACAAAAACCATGGTTTTCTGTCATGCTCTGTGCAGGTACACAGTCATGTCAGGAACACCCGAGAAAATCCTGGAGCACCTACTGGAAACGATAAAGTTGGATTCTAATGGAAATGACGCCATAGGTGGAGCATCTTCATTTCTTTCACTGTTTGTGAGGGATTCATGACATCCAGGCCAAGTCAACTAGTTAGCCAACAGCATGTGATGTTTGTCTCCCTGCAGATCCCTGCGTGAGCGACTTTCTGCTTATTCACAAAGTCTTCATGCCTTCCAACCAGCTGTGTCCCGCCCTGCAGCACCAATATCCTGTCATGGTCAATAATACTGATAACAGTGTTGGTGGTGCTAACAATAAGGACTTATGAGGGCAGTGTCTGCTGTTTAAAAAAAACAACAACTGTGTAATTGTAATTTAATGCTTCTTTAGACTCACGCTACTTATTTATTTGTTTGTTTGTAAAGCTTGTTTCGTTATTCCCTTAACCGTCACCGCACTTACCAGGCAGAGCTCTCTGATGGCTCAGATCAGGAGAAGGCTGCCTATATTCTCAACACCAAGCAGAAGGTAGTGAAGCTGATTGGCCAGTGGGTGGCACTGTTTGGCCTTCTGCTCAAAGAAGACCCCATTGCTTTTGAGTTTTTGGAGGTAAGGCACTTTGGAGGCTTGGATTGATTGAAAAACATGCTTATTTCAATGAATTTCAAGAAAATTCACATTGTCAACAGTTAATTTATTTAATTTCTATGTTTGGGGCGGAACCAGAAGTTTAAAAAGGAGGTGGCAGCTGATTACCGTCTGTCCAGCATGCTGAAGGAACAATTTCGGGAAAGGAGGAGAACAAAAGTGTACGTATTATATGGTAATCAACACAATTCTCAAGTCATAAATGTTGTGGCCTAATCATGTTTAATGCCTTGACAGATTGGAGAATGGATATCACTCACTGAGCAGGGTAAGCTTTGCTTGGAGATACATTAGAAAACAATTTGATTGCCATTCTGATGTGATTTGTCAGTTTAATGCCTTGCTGACTCACTCTGATGCTATCGACAGAGCCAGCAATTCGACTGGTTTGCCAACAGTGAGGAGCCAGTGGGAAGGTTACAGCCAATCAGAGCACAGGATAAAGGTGAGTAAGGCATTTAAACAGGCCGATCTGATCAGTCGCTCGATCAAATCGTCAACGATATGTCAAAACAAAGAGCAATTACCTCACTCTTCTTTCGGTGATATTTACGAGAAAGACATATTGCCACACATCATTACTCACGTCATCAAACATCCTATCTTGGCCTCTGTCCCCTCTCGGTGCAGTGCTGTATGAGATCTACAGGCCAGACAACAAACCTCTCACACTGATGCTTCCAGTGAACACGTCTGTACAGGACGTGATGTCAGCGATCGTCAAACCTGGAGGAGATCACATCCTGGTCAAAATGAATTCCACAGGAGGTGGGTTTCATATTAATGGTCTTTTTTTTTCTTTTTGGATGTTCATAGCAGATATTTTTCATTTAAATGTCCTGGTGCTCAAACATTCTCAGAATAAAGCATTTAGATCTGAGAATGAATTCAAAGTCCCGTCTAGCCTGAGTCATGTTCATAGATTTTCTTTTCCTGCTCTTTGTCTGTTCATTATGCTGAAAATGAGTTTTTGATATATTCCTGTGAAACACACGCAGAAAGAGCTCAGTTAAAGCTGGATGCCACTGCAGTCTACACCGCCCTGGGACTCAACGAGAAACTGTTCATCTGCACAAGTAGCCAAGTGGAACAACTGGTGAGGAATAGGTGTCCTCTGTGTCTTTTAAATTTTTATATCTAGGGAAATTAATCTCTTCAGACACATTCTTCTTACATATATAATTTATAATGGTGAGTTGGGCATGATGGTTTGGTTCAACGCAGCTTTCCTGCCAGTAAGGAAAGCCATAAAATGCACAGTATAGCATCCTCTCCCTGCTGATTTTCTTCTCTCTCTCTCTCTCTCTCAGATGCCACTGAAGGAGCAGCAGGGTCCAGAGCAAGGAACAACTGACATCCTTGAGCAGATGGGCTCCAAAGACATTGCCAATGAACTCACCAATTACGACTGGGAACTATTCACTGCCATGCATGAGGTAACTCGGGCAGATTAGACGTCTGAGCACAGCATATAAATGACATCTTTACGCATAAAAACACCTCTATAGAGGCAAGTCTGTCATCACAAGTAAATGTGAAACTGCCATTCAGACAGTTGATGGCTCACTGATGTATCTGAGTCACACACCGTGGCACCCATATCTTTCAGACCATCAGATCATCTGGTTCAGCGCTAGCACGCTTCACGTGTTCCTGCCTCAACAAACTTCCCTGTCTCTGATTTACAGATTCCACACTATGTCTATTTCATGTCGGTGGTTGTGACTCATTGCCCCCGTCTCTCCAGGTGGAGCTTGTCTACTACATATTTGGGCGTCATAAATTTCCAGGTGCCACCACAGCTAACCTGGAGCGGTTTGTGCGTCGCTTCAATGAGGTGCAGTACTGGGTGGTGACTGAGCTGTGCCTCTGCGAGGACCTGGTGAAACGGGCTGTTCTGCTCAAGAAGTTCATCAAGATTGCTGCTGTGTAAGCGTTTCTTTCACCCGACACTGTTCAAAAATGAGGCACAAAAACATACTGCGCATTTTCTGTATCTGTGTCATGAGGGTTTCACCACTGCCCTGCCCCCCTTAGGAAACTAGCGTAGGGATCTGTCAGACTGACAATCAAGAGGAATCTTAATTAATTATTACAAGCCTGTGGGGGCAGTGCTATGATCTGGGGTTGCTGCAGAGGCTCAGGTCTCGGTTCAGCAACATTATGTGTCCAAAGAATGAGGTCAGCTGACTACCTGAATATACTGAATGACCAGGTTATTCCATCAATGGATTTTTTTCTTCCCTGATGACACGGGCATATTCCAAGATGACAATGTCAGGATTCAAGGGGCTCAAATTGCACAGACAATGCAGTGAATGTGTTGTAATCAAAGCTAAAGACCCAAAGAAATATTAGAGTGTGTGACCTTGTTTTGTGGCCAGGCGGCGTATCTCAACATCTGTTGCCCTGGAATTATGCCAATATCTTACTGATCCCTTGGCTTTTCTTCTAGCACCACCAGCAGCTCATAATTTCCTCTTATTCAGTAAAACACCTCAGATGGATTGGTACAAAGTTTTGTTCTGACATTTATAAATCCTAATGACTTTAGTGGTCCCCTAGCTCGTTTTTAGCGCCACCCCGAGGTTGACATTTGCGCTCTTTGAGAGTAATGTCTTAACTATAACTGTATTAAAGTAATTTAATACAGACATTCATGTACCTCGCATGAGTCATTGTAATAATATAAACAAGCTTCCGATTGCCAGCATTAGGTATTTTTTTCAATTAGACAAAATGAAAGTGCTTTGTGTTATTTAGCAAATGATAGTCTGATTATACTTTTTACTAAACTAAAACTTCTACAACCAGCCCACAGGACCACTGGGCTTACATTCTCAGACTGCATGACTGTATTGTTACTTTTAGTGCCTTTTCTAAATGCTGTACAATCCTTTATCACTTGAAGCACTTGTCAGTCTGAGACCCAGTTGTTCACAGCTCTCTGTCCTCTGTGTTGCAGCTTAAAGGAGCAGAAGAATCTCAATTCTTTTTTTGCCGTGATGTTTGGTTTAAGCAACAGTGCAGTGCAAAGGCTTTACAAGACCTGGGAGGTGAGAAACCTCAGGCTGCAACATTCATGATGATGAAAGATATTACTGGATATATACTAAATAATACTTTGGTAATGACTTGTGTGACATTTTACGAATCTGTTACAGAGAATTCCCAGCAAGACAAAAAGAATTTACTGCGCTTATGAGAGACTGATGGTAAGTTATGCTGTGCTCTCTTTAAAATGTACAAAGTACTGTTCACAATATCAAGTATTCTGTTTAACACTGAAAGGCAGCTTCCCTCTTTTTAACTTTGTGTGCTGCCATAAACACTTCTGATGGTGCTATGTTTTCTGGTTCTGTTAGGATCCTTCACGCAACCACAGGGCCTACAGACTGGCAGTGGCTAAACTCAGTCCTCCTTACATCCCCTTCATGCCTCTTCTGCTGAAAGGTAACAGATGGCGCCGTAACCCAACCATGAATCTACAGGCACATTTAACTAAATTATCTGGATATTAATTGCTTCTGTTTCTTTCTCTACCCAGACATGACATTCATCCATGAGGGAAACCCAAACTACGTAGAAAAACTGGTCAATTTTGAGAAGATGGTATGACAGATTTTCTCTTTATTTTTTTCATATTCATTATGGTGTAACTGTTTTATCCCAAGAGGTCGATTTGAAATATTGTATTTTCCTCCTCTTATCATAGCGAATGCTCGCCAAAACAGTGAAGATTGTACGAGAATGCAGAAGCCAGCCTTACGGTGAGTGATCCAGTCAAGCTTGTTGTACGAGATGGGCATTATGTTCACTCAGGGAAGGTCAAATAGTTGCACATGTATGTTGGAGCAGTCATTTTTTTTGCTTTTGTATAATGCATGTTAGGTAACTAAAATTTTCTGTCTCCTCTGCAGTGCCTTCATCGCCACAGAGGGGCCTGGCTGATCGGATGTTTCTGGAAGGGCCTTCTACGCGCATATCTACATGTAAGCCACATCTGCCATATCATTACCCATATCCGGCTGTAGTCCCTCGGGACAGTTTTTCTTTCTACTCAGTTTTAATTTGACCTTTATTATTCAACATTTAAATGCATTCAGACATGATTTCTTCCATGATTTCAGGCTCAGAACACGGCCTCCCTCTGCGGAGTCCCAGCAGCATCAGACATTACATTCAAAACCTGAGGGTGATTGACAACCAGCGCAAGCTAACGCAGCTATCGAGAACGCTCGAATGCTAGGACATCAACCTGCAAAAAAAAAAAAAAAAAAAAAAGACTGCAAAACTGTAGCAAAATCGTGACCAGAGAACGGACTGTAGCTGGATGTACAAACCTTCCACACTTGCCTGGACAGGAAGCGTATCTGGATGTGGAGAGTGCCATGGACATTTACTTTAATTCAAGGAGCTTGGACATTCACAGGGACACATTTTGCGCGACGCTGCTTTCGGAGTGAAAACGTGCTGTTTGCACAGTAATGACCTCCAATGCCGAACCAGAGAAAATTAATCTGTCCACAGGAATTGTGGGACACATTTTATCCGACATGCCTTACTTCACAGCAGTGTGCAAACATTCGTAGTGATCCTTGCAAAAAGGCAACATCACAACATGTACAGCTAAGTATTCCTCTTTTTTTGGTGTCAGAATTCATTTTATGTGACATTTCGTACACCGCTGTCTGTGGAAGAATCACACAGATGATTACACAAAAGGGCCATAAGAACACAATCTGTGCCGCAACTCATCACTTTAGGTCAGTTTGTCGTGCAATTGTGTTTTCACATTAAAACTAATATATAACTGACATGCATATAATTTAATACAATGTTGTTTTCTAAATAAATTATTTTCCCAGGTAAGCGTATTCAATGAAAGCACAAGACTTTGTAAAAAGGGAAACATTTTTTATTTAAAGGACAAACCGTAACAGGTAAAAATTGACGTCCAAAAGAGCCCCCCCACCCCACCCTTCCATCTGACACAAAAGGTTTCCCCAATATGGGGTGAGAAAAATTCACAACAGTTATCACTTGAATTCAAAACACTCTCCTTATCATAAATATATACAACATCATTTTGAAAGTCCCAGAGAGTGAAAACGGGGTGAGACATGTTAAAAAATATTTTTTAAAAAAACAAAGTAGGAAAAACCAGTGCCTTCTCCTGATGTAACCATGGAGGAAGTAGTAAAAATGATCCCCTGTCATTATAAATAATGGGCTGCCATGTTCAGTAAAGAATTTTCAGACAGTGTGATAAAAGATTTAAGTCAATTACCAAATGGGGATTTTGTGGACCATCTGACAAACTGTAAATCACAATCCAATGAGAGGAGGTGTACGAAAAGTGTGTAATGCAGAAAAAATGGATAACAGATGGTTGGTAAAAATGTGCTGTTTGGACAGGTGCAACAGCAGTGCACATAAAGTATGTCAGCACAGCCAAGTTCAACTCAGCTATGTTGGTTGTTACGGTGGTTGTTTTGCCCGTGTCAGTCTGTGCTACAAATATCAGTAAGATAAGGAAGGTAGTCCAGAGGTGAAGTGGGAAAATTCCTTTAAAAACCCTTGAAGTATGCTTAGTGAGAAAGCAGGTGAGAAATCACATAAACACAAAGTTCTGGTTTGTCACAACGCCATCACAAATAAAACCAAAGAAAGCACGGTGATATTAAAGAGAGTTAATATAAATATTGCACTTCCAAACAACATTTACTTCCCAGTGCCTAGTTGCTATCCCTTTGTTGGAGGTATTTATTCTATTGTGTTTAATTGTAACGCACAATTGCTTAACCTCAATTATCTCAAGCTACAAATGTGATAAACGGGACTAGGCAGTGGGAAAAGTAATAACCATACACAAAACAAACATTCATAAATATACCATTCACACAAATGCATGTACACATGGAATCACATGTGCATACATGCGCGCACTCACAACCCTATTTCTAATCGACAGACAATACGTATTTACATTTAAGGCACATGAAAAAAACCTATTTACATGACAAAAGTAACCAACACAAGGCATTTTAATGTTTAGTCCCTGTAGCCGTTTGGTTGTGGGATGACTTCAGCCTCTTCTTATCCTAAACATGGGCAGCTTTTCCTCAAAAAGACAATCAAAAATACAGTATCTCACAGTAACACACACTGTAAGCCGAAAGGGGATCCTTCGCTCTTTAGACTTCTGTCAAGGCTACAACATCGCTGATTGTCACGTCTTTCGTTAAACACATATTATCACGGCCACCAACTCTAAGCCATTTCCCCCAAGCATCATTTGCTTGCTCATGGTCTCCGTTCAGAATGAGCTCAACCCAAACCAAGCAGGAGTAAAGACGGCAAAATATCCTTGAGGTGAACACTACTTATCGACAGAAGCACCACACTGCTTCAAGCCTTGAATGAGGTTTCACAGGTCTGTGGTGGTTCCAGTCCCATCCCAGTCCACTACACTACACTACAACGACGATGCCAGCATTGGTAACTCTGAACACAGACATATAGGATTTAAACAAAGTGATCAGTAGGAGTCAAATACTAAACTCAAAGGAAGGTCAGTCAGTCTGTGGTGTCTTTGGAATAATATCAGTAGATTTCCTTTGAGTGCAAAAAGAACTTAACCAAGCACTGTCCACCAACCTGAGGCAGAGAGAGATCATTTTCATGAACAGTTGAGAAACATCCATCTATGCATTTTCAGTACCCGCTTTTCCTGTTCAGGGTTGCGGGGTGGTGGAACCTATCCCAGCATGCACTTGGCAAACATCAGGGAAACACCTCCGACAGGTCGAGGCTTGAAAATAATAATAAAAGTGATAAAAGCTGAGCTACTACAGATTTGGCTATTAAATATATAAATGTCTATGCATGTAGCGTTGCCTTTGCTAAAGCAAGATTAAAGCCAGGGTTTCACCTGAAATCTGTTTACTAATCTTCTCCTAACAAAACCTTGTGATCACGGCAAATCAAAAGAATACTCTCAGGCCTCAGCAGGCAGCGCATTTCACAGCTCCTGGATGCCACAAGCAACATATGGCCATATCCTGTCAGAGGCAGCAAACGCCGATCATTAGCACCAATATAAAGCAGTTAAAGGGGTGTTAGCAAACTCTCCTTCAAAAGAATACACAAACAAAAGTAAACCAAACACGTATTTGGCTCGCGCTTCTTTTGCCGTCAACTTTTTTTTTTTTTTGGTTGTAGAGTCTAACATTAGCCATAAGGCATTTAGAAAAGTTCTATTTCACAACAATCCCAACCTGCCAACAAACAAGACATAAATTAAAAATGAAAGAAAAAAAAGAAACATTCATTTGGCTTTGAGCTCTTTGGATTTTTGTCCTCCTCTAGTGCAGCACAGTGGAGTTCCAGTAGTCTTTCTTTCGTGTAACTCTTCAACTGCTTTCTGATTAACTCTACATGTTCCATCTTGTTTCTCCATTGCAATCATATGGCCAGGTACTGTGGTTCTTGTAGCTCTAGGGGGTCGTTTAGGCCTCAGAGGCGGCCTGTGGTTTGAGTTCTGCTTTCTCCATGGCTGTGCCGTAAGGCAGAGAGCGCTTGAAGAAGCCGAACTGCAGGAATAAACAGAAAGGGAGGAATCAGAAATGAGCACAGGCTTAAACGGTTTAACTGCAATATCATTCATATGCCAAAATAATAGTTACTGACCCTGTATAGGACGTAGATGAGAAGAGCCAGAAGCAGTAAACCTGCCAGAATAGCCAAGATGATGATCCAGAGCGGGACTGAGTTCTCGATATCGGGCTTGTTCCACACCACCGGGGTCACCACCTGAGGATGACGGAACAGTTTGTCTTTATCTCACTTTTAAAAGATAAGAAACTTCTCTCTATATGAGAAGTGGGCCGTGATAACAAGTAGAGATGTCTGATACCTTTTTGTGTCCACTGGGATAAATTTTGGGTGCGATCGCATACGGCATCTTCATCACACTGTATCTGGCCAGACACTCCAGCATATATTGCTTGTAAGCTCTCTGAAAGAAAAAAAGAACATCTGAAGTTACCATATAATGTTCAAAATGCTATAACAGTATACTAGTTATACACTAGGTGGTGACAGAGACCATGTGCAGCTCACAAGAAAATCATTTCAACATTCCTGTCCTATGACAAACTGTAACTACAGCACAATGAATATTCAATATATCATACTTATGCCTTGTGTAAATAATCCGTGTGTAGCAGAGACATGACGGTGAAAAAATTGGTAGAAGCTGCAGCCTGTGCAGCAGTCTGGAGTGATCTGCATTTTCAGATAGCAACTGTTGTTCCATTTGTTGAGGCAAATATGTGAAACTATGCATAGTGGCATCTGCTTCAGAAATATTGCTGATGACTAGTGAACACAAACAAATATGTGTGACCGACCACTGCAGCTATTTGCCTTTCCTAACTGCACATTTGAGGTTTTAACTCTTTAGACGCTTTAAAGAAAATGGCTTCTTTCTTCCTGCCAAAGTCTGACATGAGAAAATACGCAGGCACTGGTGGGAAGAGGCTGATCTATACTGTGCAGTCTCGTTCGTGTAAACTACGTGTACAGTGCGTGGAGTTTTGAATGGCAAAGTTTTCCTCCCACAAACCTCAGTGAAGGTCTCAGCCCAGATGCGGGAGCGCATTTTGAGGATGGCAGTAGTTCCCTTATCCAGAAGACCCACGGTGCACTGGAGCGTCCAGCACTCCACATTAGAGCAAGACTACGGAAACAGAGAAAATGCCGTTTAGATGTTATTGACGTATTAAAACTGCTTTATGCTGCTATTTGCAGGTGAAAGTCATGAGAGAGAAACAAAAAACTTTTAGAACCAATATGGAACAGCTAACAGCTGTGTTAATGCTGCAGGTCAAATAAATATAACAAAGAACCCAATGTTGTGATCCCTATTCTACGCCTGCTTCGAATTAGATTGAAGGAATGTCATGAGACTGTAAAAATGCAGCATGCACCACTCGCCACATTATTGCCCAACCACTAAAACCAGCCCATTTTTCTCAAGACACGGCTGTAGAATATACAGTCTTAATTAGGTCCTCATAATGCAGCTTGGTACATTCAACATTTTAAAACATGCACACACTGTGTTTCAGCGCTGATGCAGTAACCAGACCACCCCCAGACTGAGAGGTTTCAGTGGGTTTCCTGCGGGAGCACATCAGTTTACTCATTACACCGAGAAGGGCAAACACAGCAGGAGAAGAAGAGAGTACCCGCCTAGTTCCTTTAGGCTTAGTCTTAGACAGACTTAATAAGTATTCAGACAGACAGGGAGCGTATCAGTCCACTTCCTCCTGGTAGACCTGTTTGATGCTCAGGGGCAGCAGGGCTGCAAAGGTATGGGAAAATGACAAGAACGTGGTTCAGTGCCAAAGATGCCTCAGACCCAAGTCCCACATATCCTCCCTGGTGGGATTATGTGGTCAAGATCTGGATCATGGGGGCGTATAAGCCGTTCCCACAACTTAAGAAAAGAGCAGTCTGGCCTGACTACACAGCAGCTGCATTCAAAGGACCTGTCTAGGCTGTTTCTCTGTGAAACCACACTGAAATAATTAGTTATTAATGAAGTTGTCAAACGGTGGAAAATGTTCAACTCCTGGATATTGATGTAGCAAGCAAGATGCCAAAGTCTTTGTTTTATTGCAATGTAAAATATAATCATGATCGCAAATATATCTTTCTGATATGGTCCCCTTTCCAGTGGAAATATGAACATTAGCCATCAGCTGCACTTATAAGTAGTGCAGCTGATGGCTTTACTAATACATATTTATGTATTGATCAGCCCTTCGTAAAAACAACTTTATCCTTCGTATTTTTCAATACTAAAGGTTTCAATTACTGGTAATTAATCACGTCTTTCTAATAAACCATGAGGTCTGAGGTTACATATGAGAATAAGTTGTTAATAAAAAGATTATGGTCCAGAACATGTGCAGATATTTCCAAAAGGGGACCACTAGGGTGTCATCAACACAAATTAAAAAGCTAATATCTCAAGATAAACCCCTGCCGCCTAAAAGAATCACAATTTGGCAATCTCTGGTTAGCACAAGTACAACAATCCCTACTGCAATGCAGCTAAAGACAAATGCTTTTTGATGATTCATCTTGGTCAGAGCCAGTCCTTTGTTCTCTAATCATCTCTAACCATCAAGATGCAAGTCATTCTAAATTCACACACCATGACACTGACTGCCGGCTTTATCCAAGAATTGCTAAACACTGACACACTTTGATCAGGAATCACTTTGAATGGAGATCTGTCCTCTCCAACCATTAAAAGCAAAAGTGCAGACACAAGGGAAACGGGAGAATGGCCTCCTTCATGCTAACGTGTCACTGGACGCGCATGATAAACGAGCAAAGTTAGGAGAGACAGCCACGCACACAAAGACCCCTTTGGCGGAGGCAGGTATCTACAGGCATGGAGCAGCTACCTGCTGCTGGGCGGATCAATAGGTCCAGTGTGTGGTGGCTCGGGGCAAACACCCAGGGCAAAAAAAAAAAATTAGAGAGGAGTCTGTGAAGTAACTAGTGCATCACTGGCAACAAGCCACCCATGTCTCATGTCTTCTCAGACTCTCCACCACTACTAAAGGCTCTTTAATGTTAATCACCACAACGGGACAAGCCTGTGCCCTCTGACCCCTCCCTTTTAACGACATCATAACCTAATTACCCAGTCCCCTGAGCCTCATGTAAGGGAAGGGCCAGCGTCGCCAAAACAGATCCAGATTTGCACACTTAAGGCAGCTATATATATTTTTGTTGTTTTTATTCAGTGGAGAGTCAGAGCTCCTATGTGAATGAATGACACAGATTGAGCAGTTAAACCCACACTGGTTTTTAACAACATAATCTGATTTAATCTGAGCTACAAGATCCTCGTTGAGTCCTTTTCAAGTCACCAGCCAGTCATCTGTTACATTAGACTTGACTCTTTGGCCTCATGGTTCACGGATACAACGTGTTGTGTTTGTAATGTGCGGCGATTCCCCTCTAAGTGTCTTACCAGGTTAGTCAAATGAGCGAGCGGATTCTTGTGGACGTCCCTCCTCTCGACGTGGTGCTCGTGGGCCTTCAGTGCCAGAATTGGCGATTCTGTGGATGAGCGCTGAAGCTACAGGAGGACACAAACATACACCACCCATTAGAACAACACAGACACTGAGCTCACCGGGCAGAAGAGCACACCACCCTCTCTGTCAATATAAGACCTAATGTTAGCATGACCCTGAGGCTTTTTGTCATTAATCAGAAGCATGTGAGCTCCACTCTCCTCATGGATTCCCGTGGAAATACGCCGTACTTAGCAATTCACCAGGGGGGAAAAAACATTAGATCACAGCTAAGACAGATGACCACTCACAGCCCTGCTCAACATCTGTCAAGCTTCAAATGTAAACACAAACAACTGGAGTGATTTTGCCCACAAGATCCCAGGCCTATAACTTGGTAAAAGGAGGGTGTCACTGGATGTAGAAGATGAGTGACTGTGTTGCTGGGTGAGGTGGCTCTTCAAGCTGTGCTGAGCGTAGGGAAGAGCTGGAAGTTCAAAGCAGTGGTGGGTAAGTGTCTTGGGTGGGGCTGAGAAAGCTGGGAGGAGGAGGTGGGTGTGGGCCAACCATTGGGAATCCAACTGGGAAACGATGGGAGAGCTCCACCGTCTAATTTGACCTCATTTGACCCCGAGAGGTGTGCATCCGCACGTGGATTACTCACTTTGAGTTGTCGGTAATTCATGTTTTTGTCCGAGGTGCAGTTGATGGGGCCTTCGGTTGAGAACTCCAGAGGGTAAAGGAAAGTGTGACCCTGGAGTTTGAAGGGGCAGCGCAGCTCAAGGAGGGTGTGGCTGATTCGACTGGGGCCATTGTTCACCAGCTGAAAAAAGTGAAAATGAGAACTTTTAACACGTTAATTACTCTAGTAACTTCTATATCAGCCATGGTTGTTTCATATTTTTGTTATAGTAGCAGAGTAGCTTCAAATTGCAACTGGTTTCCTTCCTGTGCTTCATATCTGACATATTGCTTTAATCTACAAATTTTAGATCTGCACAATCACATTGTGAGATCTGGAGTACATTATCTTTGGTTTTGCTTCTTTGCTGCTCTAAGAAGTCCATTTCTTATGAACAGTTGGACCGGCCTTCCAACTCAGTCTGCTCAAGCTCAGTGAGTCTGCACAGCGTCAGTAAGAGCATGACTGATTACCTCATAGATGTGCTTCACTTCAGGCCCAACGTCCTGCTCCACCCCATAGCTGTTGGTCGCCTTCCAGTTGACCGGAGGAAAGAAGACCTTATCTGGCCGAGACACCCTTAAAAAAGAGAAGAAGGGTTGTGAGGACATGCGTAGGGAGGCACTGGAAACTACACGATGTTCAGGAATTTCAAATGAGTGAA
Source organism: Chelon labrosus (assembly GCF_963514085.1). Lineage (NCBI taxonomy): Eukaryota > Metazoa > Chordata > Actinopteri > Mugiliformes > Mugilidae > Chelon > Chelon labrosus. Next base: position 21,308,351 of record NC_140360.1, on the reverse strand, counting down.
TCCTGACACTCGACTCACCCCTGTAGGATGACATCAGCCTGAACAACCACCTCCAGCTTGTAGGGGACAACCTCACTGTTGGAGTTATTCTCGTTTTTACTGTAAAAACAGAGAATAGAAGAAAGAGGATTCTCAATAGCTGATGTCACTTGAGTTCTGTGGAAATAGCCACTGCTGGATCAGGATCAGAAAATAATCTATGACGATCTGTGTTCAGATAAAGTCGTACCTGCGAATCTGCAGCTCGAACTGAACAGTTTTGTGCGTGTCCTTAAGCCGTGGCACTTTGAAGCGTAGACCTGCCCAAAGCTGTAAAGAGAAAGTTCAAACATCGGAATTATTATTATTATTATTTTTTATCTCTAAAGCATTATTTTCCATTTCTATTAAATACATTTTACAGAATAAAGAGACATGTGATAGTCTCAGCCTTAAGTAAAACATGTCTGCTTGAGGACACATGCTCTATTTTTAGTACTGTAAAGCATGTTTACCACCCTTTTTTTATACAGTTGTGTACATTTATTTTTAGACACTGACACGGTTTGTGTTGTTATGCTGTTGACAAGAAAATATTGAAGTTACAGTTAAATAATGAATGAGTCCCCTATTTTCAGTCGCTCAAACGTAATTGGGCACATTAACATGATCATAAATAAAATGCTTATCTTCTTGAGAACCCGCTGCAGTCTACCATATATTAAATAATCTAACTATATCATTTAGATCAATTTGCTTCCCACACAAAGTGCCACATTGAATCCCAACCTCAACTACCTTCCTCGAAGCTAAATCTCATTCACATGAGATCTATAATTCTGCTTTTTGAGAATGACTGAGCAGAAAGTATGACAACCTGACAAAACTGACAAGTCTTTTGGTCTCTCTCAGTTAACATGTACTTGATAGTCTTCATTAGCAGACCTGTTAAAAATGCCAGATTTTGAGTCAGTCGCTTAAAAAAAGAGAAACTCCTCCCAGCGGGGAGCCGTGGGCACAGACTTTACTTCCTGTCACAACATTTCCTGACACACTCTGACTTTTCCTGTGCTTTTAACACCCAGCCTGTACATGACAGCTTTTTCCAACAAATCCACAACTCCCATTCAGCTAAAAGAGGGTAGAAATGAGCCATAAGGCAACAGTTTTCTTACATTAGTGCCAGACTTCATTGGGTTGCCCAAATCACAGCTGAGGTATCGGGTCTGGTTCTCTGTTTCATAGCTGCAGGTCAGCTGGGTCAGGCTCTGGGAAGCAGGAGGGCAAGCCACAGCAAAGGACAAAAGTCAGGAGAAATGCTAAAACATGAGCCTCAAGAGGCAAATTAGTCCCTGAAATGTGCATGTTTTCTCTATGCTTTTGAGGTGTTTCTTCTCACCTCATTATTGCGGGCAATGCCGCTGTAGTCTGCTTCGGGGGGCAGCACCACATACAGCTCTGCCTCGTACGCCCCTCCCTCACCGTCATTCTTGGCATTGAAAGTCAAGGTCAGCGAGTTGTCATCACCTAGGTAGACTTCCTTCCTGTCGCTGAGGAGCCAACCAAACACAAAATTGATTAATTGCTTCAACGGTGAAATTCCTTCCACAAATAAATATAGACGAAGTTGTGTTACAAGTAAACAATGACATTGTTTGTGTTTGCTGGCAGCAGAATGGGTAATAAATTGCCATCGCTTTAATGAAACTAATAAATTTGCAGACTGTTTGCTCAGCATATCTATTTATTTTAGAGCCTGGCTGCAAAAGAAACATCGCTTAGATTAATCTCGGAATGCTCCCCCACATTAATGAACATTTTTTCCAGTGTGGCAATAAAGTCATACATGCTGTACAACAGAGCGTAGGACTGTAAAACACCTCCCCCTTCCTCGCTTTCTCTTACTCTCTCCACCTTTCTCCCTGGCTGAGAACAATGAGAAATTCCATATGGAAGGCCACACAGACGCTTTTAATTACAGCCTGTTCTCATAAAGCAAAGCAGGGGAGCAAGAAGGAGAAGATTTCTGAAGCTGATCCTCTGCTGGCCAAAGACTCCGCCGTATCCTGACTCTAACTGGCATCACACTTTTTAAACCAAACAATGGCTCAAAATTAGAAAACACCACAAAACCGTAAAACTTCCCTGAGGGACCTTTGGTCTAACAGGTTATGTGACTTGGCAGCAGAACAGAAGAAACAATACTGTAGGAATGGTGGATTTTTTTTCTTAAAATTCCACTAAATCATCTCATCAACCCATCCAGCCACTCTCAGGCCTCCAGAATTTACTGCAGAGCAGACAAAAGCAACAAGGTATTATTTTAATTGCACTAATCGGGCTTTCTCAATTCCTGTTGGGACCCTCGCGGCACGTTATTCCATATGTGATGGATCGGCCATACATTGTAAGAAATGGAGGCAGATGGTAGATAAATATAGGAATGTGAAATCAAAATGACAGAGCAGCAAAGGGAGCATCGGGGAGGCTGTTATTTTTGAGAAAAATGCTAACAGATTTCTCGACTCAAAGTGTGGAAGGCAGGGTGCTCAGAAACAGACGAGGTTAGGACTCTGGCAAACAGCGCTCCGCAAAGATCCCTTTCATGTTTCCTCCCTTCTTCCCCTCAACTGTTTGTCACAACACCTGTAGACCAGAGCTGCTTCCTGTTTTTAGACAACGGTATGTCCCTACTGTAATGCAACACTGTGGCTATTAACACACACTCTCTGGTATGCTAAACCAAACAAAGCAGCGGAACAACAAAAACAGCTGTATTTATGCTCAAATCCAATGCCCCATTTACACAGCGGAGGTGAAGAGTTCAGAGTCTGTGATCCTGCTCAGGGTTCACTATGTATTAGCCACTGAATTTTAATCTTCTGAAATCCATATGCTCTGGGACTTTTAGAAAAATACGTAAGGAAATGAACGGACTCACCCATGGACTGCCAGCTTCAAGTCAGGAACACAGATGTTGTCCTCTCCACAGTCCAACAGAATCTGAGCCTAAAAGATGCACATCGGGGCGATAAAAGTTTTAATATGGGGATTCAGACTATCACGATCACACACTAAGTTCTGATACAAAACATGTGAAGAGGATTAGGTTCACAAGATAAATCACATATCTGTTTATGGCAGACAACAGGATGAGTAAAGCAAGATGCGACATGTAGTATGACTAACACATTCCACCCCGTCTCCCGACCACCACACAACACACACCTGGACTACAGTCCCTCTTATTTACAAGACATCATCACTTCACATCAGACAGTCAAGGGCAATGTTGTGGCTCAGCAGGACAAAAACGGACTCAGTGATGTCACGACAGGCCCATGAACCAGCTGTTTTGGCACACACACACACATGCTTTCTGTTTGCATTGTAAAAAAAAGGAAAAAAAGTCAAATGATGAACGGGGACCAGCTCCAAACCCGTGCCTGAGGGGATACTCCTGCAGAGCTGAGCACAAAGCTGCCAGCTCCCAGCTCTCACCAGTGTCCCACATCACAGCACTATGTGGCAAACCGCCACTTTCACCACACAATACGCCACCCATCGAAACCACAGCAGTATATGATCATATGGAGAAGGAGGAGCCAACAGCCTATAGGAGACTTACTGAGACATAGGATATCTCTGTTGACCTGAAATCAGAGTTGAGGGCTCAGAGATTACAGACAAGAAAGGAGCAGGAACACTGCCGGATAAGTGGACGACCGCTGAGCGTGTGGCAGGCCAGCGGCAGGGAAAACCCTGTGGATTGCTAAATTGCATCCCGCTGCGACTGTGACAGTGTGATGATGCTCATGATGAGGAGGATAATAAATAGAAATGAAGGAGGAGATTAGAGAGAGCCAAGCACCCCCCTTGTCATTACACCATCCTAGGGCTCTAATTATGGACACCATGGTAACCACCATGCTAACTTGGCCACATGTGTACCCTGTATGGCCTGTTTGTCTGCGTAGGGCAGGAAAACAGAATTTGTAGTACCATCACCGTACTTAACAAACAACACTGACATCAGCATGTGACATAATGAGGGTAAGCATCATGCAGTGAAATCAAAACTTGGCAATCAATGAAATCCATTAATCAAAGTCATACTGATTAAGTCAGATGATGTTATTTTAAGGACAATGAGGGCAGTGATATGCACATTCAGTCATTTCCCAGCTCCAAAGGGGTGGCAACAGCGACAGTTTTTATTGGATGCTTTTGCACAAGAGAATAGTGGTAATTAATAAATCCATCCGAATGCCATAACTCTTGACATACATGTGGAATATGTTAAGATGAGAGAGGGAGAGTTCGGATCAGCCAACTCCTCTCCTTCTCACTCCAGCTTAAAGAGAATAAGAACTTGGCACAGTCAAATGAATGAAATGTTACATCGGCTGCCATGCATTCTCATAGCATATGTGGAAATCAATAGGGCACCATGTGTCTGATCTGGGCCAAGGCTGTGGCATAACAGTCGCTCTTCACTGTTTATACACCGTTACGCTCACACAGTATAAGGAAAAATTAATGAAACATGCAACCAGTCTGACACGCTTCCCACTCACATTTTCACACATACATAAACACAGATCAGGTTTGCCCTCTGCGGGTGTTTGGCACAAAAGAGCTTTTTTTCAGGTTTAAGGTTGATATTTTAGCTCAGGCTTGTCTCAAGGTCTGAGTTCAGCAACAGACCACATCTGTCGGAGGCCCAATTTCTTTGATACCTAGGAAAGGCATCAATGACAGGGTCCAAGAGGAAAAAAATAAAAGATAGGAACACACCAGGATTGAGAAAGAATCTGAGAACGAGAGGGAGATCAAACTACAACCATTGCCATTCCCAAGTCTGGTTGCAGTTGCTGAACTCAGATACTGTGCATGCTGTGCCACAGCTGAAAAGAAGCACACCAGTTTAGACAGCTCTCTGCTGGCTAAATGCCGAGAGATTTGAACCAGAGGAGCAAATAGCCTGGCTGTGCCGCTCCCGGAAATATCGACCATCCTTCTGTGCCAGCAGTTCTGGAAACAGTCACCTCTGCATCGTTACAAACTATTACTGCCGGGACAAGTAAACACTCCACTGTATTTATGCCTCACATTTCCATTTTGAAAACAGCTTCCAGACAATCAGGATCGGTGTCCAGCAGAGTAATTTAGACTTTGCAATAAATTGAGCACATTTGCTCTTTCATCAGGGACAGGAGAGAAAGCAAGGAATGATTGCTGCAGCAGATATGGCAGAGAATGAACCCACATGTACACGGATAGCAAACTTTCCTTCATATACTACTTTTAGCAGCCTGTAGATCACTGCGAGGTTAGTAATATGTTCGGGCAAGAGTAACTGACGTCAAAATACCTTTTGCTCAATTACATTGGTCGCCTGATAGTTGAGGATGGGCCGCAGGCCGTGGGAGTCGGCTGGAGCTTTTGGATCCAAGGTGAAGTTCAGGGACACAAAAATAGCAGAGAGTTTATCCCTGAAGTCCTTCTCATCCTGCAGAAAAAGAAACACATGATGGGCTAATTATTATTTTACAAAAGATACAATTCAATTTGGTTTTTTTATTAGCAAAAGAGAGGACATACCCTCAGGTAGATCTTTGTGTGGTCGCAAATGCGCTCGCCATGGCGCACCCTCACACTCCTCCTGAGCAGGGGCTGCTGAGTATACAAGAACAGAGCCCTCTTCACTGCACCTTTCTGCTTGTGCTTCTGACTATCGAGCTGCACCTCCACCTGGAAATCTGGAACACATAACATGCACACAAATGAGCATTCATCGCGTGATGAATGTTCCTGAGTCACACAATGACAGGTTTGAAAGAGACCTCAATAAATGCTCTGAAGCTCACACAATGCAGTCAATGTAACTTAAAGGTAATGACAGGGAGAGCGCTGGTATATTGAGGAAGGAGTAATTAGAGATAATAACTAAGGATTGATAGGGACAGCGCAGAAGAGGACCGATCTTTTAAGGTTGATTACAGAAGATATTTGACATGCTGTGCAAAATCCAAAAATCTACATTATATGCCAAAACACTTTAACCTACAAACCTTGTATGGGTTGAACGTATTACTGTTGGTGGCTAGCTGACAGTTTCCTTAATGTAATAAAATGCAGATGTGGAAAATTGGCTCACCTAGATTTCCTGGTAGGTGCTTCCCATCTGCAGATATGCAGAAACTCAGGTTGATACTGTTTTGGACAGAAAGGACAGGGACATGATGAGAGAAGCATATTCATTTATGGCAGAGGCTCAGAATAAATACACTGTACGCACAAGACACCTCACTTGCTCTCTCACTTTCTGCCATGGCCCACTTTTCTTGTGTCAGCTCCTAACATGGTTCACATTACAAGGAACGAGGCGTAATGGGAATACAATGAATAATACGAATAAAACACTCAGTGTTTGGAGACAGGCTGGTGTCTGACTACTCTCGTCCAGCCATTTTGATCAGCGTGTCTCCATTCCCACCCCCCCAAAAAAACACAAATGCATAGCAGAGTTAAGAGGGGTGAAATTGAGCAACGACTCAGGTTTCAGTGCTGACCAGTCAGTGGCTCCCTATATAAGCCTGTAGCTCTCTCCCATGACATCAGCCGCACAACATGCTGCTGCTGTCCAAGTCCGCAACTCCAAAACCCCCAACTCTTTTACTAGTAAACCCACTCAGGAGACACAGAGCAAAAATTGGAAAGAAAAAGGAAAAAGGGGAGTTTGTTGAAAAAACAACACGGGAAATGGGAGAGAGGTGAAAAATGAGAGAGAAAGACAAAGAGAGTACAAGGACTTCTTTTGCGGAGGAGCAATAACTTTATATATATATGCTGCCTGTTTCTGCGCAACTGTGTGTGCACATGCTCACGGGAGTCTACGTGTCCTGATGTTTCCCAGCTGTGTTCCACCACCAAACAATATCTCATTCAAAGCAACGGCAAAAACCTTCCAGCCCCTCCCCTCCCAACCTCCCTCCCATTATCCCTACTGCTCTCCTTTCACCCCCACCAAAAAAAAAATCCTCATCACCAGGCAACGTAGCATAATCAAGACACATGTGTATACAAGAGTTTCCTTTATGGATCAGGATGTTGGGGGGGGGGGGGACACATGAGAACAGTGTCAACCATGTTGAGCAGCGAGCAGTCGTCGTCTGTTTCCTCTCCCATTTTTCTGGAGCTGAATACTGTGCACATTTGGAGGAGGCCGAAGCTGCTAACAATGCTGCTATTCAGCATGTTTTTTCCTTTGCTCCTCAACAGAAAGTGTGATGTGAAAACATTTTGGAAATGGGTCAGATAAGAGTGCTCAGTAGAAATGAATACTGTGACTGCTGGTGTAAAGGGTATTCCTTATCACAGTGTCCTGCCAAGATAGATGTGTTTATGTATGGGGAAAAATGGGGAAGCCCATCTTTTTACAGCTGGACCAAACAAATACCAACAGTGCAGAGTCACAGGAAGCAGAGTGCCGGAGACTGGAGGATCTGAACACTCACCAGGAAACAAAAATGCTGGTGTTTCCACTGGGGACAATGCAGTTCTTCTCTTCGGGGTTGATCATGGTGGGGTAAACGGTCAGAGAGGCACTGGTATTGACAATAGGGCGGGATCTGTGGGCAAAATACAAACAGATTAAGCATTAAATATTACATTTCTGCTTTTTTTTTCCTGCTTTGTTTAGCGTGGCATAAGGATAGAGCTAGCTAGATCCAGATATCAAAACAACATACCTATAAAGAACTGCCTTGTTAACACCAAAGGCTCCAACGAGGAGATCTGAGGAAAAACCAAATCAATTAGAAAATGTAATAAAACAAATAAAAATGGTTATTCATATATATTGTCCTCTCACTTACCTGGATATCCGTTCATGTCCAAGTCCTTAGCACCTCTGAGGGCAAAGCCAAAGCTGGCAGGAATAGCTCCAGCAGCCCACTGTCCTGTGATCACCTGAGATGGCTTTTCCCTGAGTCCCTCTGAGTATCCATTATAAATGTAAACCAGTCCCTGCCGATCCTCCCCTCCAAAAGGGCAGCTGATGGCCACATCTTGAGCAAAATATCAAAAGAAATGTGAGATCAAATTATCTCTTAAATCTAATAAAGTGATTTCTTTTTGCAGTAAAAATTTGAACTAAATATTAACATCTGTTAATTAGTGGTGAACATAAAGTACAACTGAGCCTGATTTAAATATTATTAGTTTCATTGGTATTTAGTCATGAACCATACTTATAAATATAATGGAGTACATTAAAAATTATGGGATCACCAAAGCTATTTGGCTTCATTCATTAGGGGTCGTAAGTGGTTCAACTAACCAACAATACCATCCCTAGAGTCACATAAAGTGGATAAAAACGTTTTTTCAAGCCAAACCTTCAATAGTAAAAAGAATCATTAAGTTCATATTGTAGTTTAGTTTTTAACAGAGTTCATTTCTTTCCTTTGTTTGCTAATGTGTTAGTTACTTTAGCACAAGGAGATGAAACAAAAACAAATGTTATTTCAAACTGTCCATTCTCACCGTTGAAACCATCCTGGTTCAGATCTCCCAACGGTGCAATGGTGCTGCCAAATCTCCCAAACACCTGGGTGCCCGTGACGTTAGGTTGACTGAGCTCCAGGTTCAGGGGGCCACGCTGTAAATAAACATAGACCCGGCCCATCTCTTCGAGACGACCATCGGAGCCTCTGACCATGAGCATGGGAGCTCCCACCAGCAGGTCAACCATCCTGCAGACGAAAAAAAGATTAAATTCAGCTATGATAATAAACTGAAAGAGACAAGGAGACAGAGGAAGGCGTGAGACCAATACTCACCCATCACTGTTGATATCAGTCGTCGCTACTGCATAGCCGTAATATGATCCCATCTATGAAGAAAAGTGTTTCCAAGATTTTAGCCAGAGAAAATCTCAGCGACAAAAGACATAATCAAGATTTGTTTTGGTTTCGTTCGTAGAAAATCCAAAACACTCATGCTTCTGCAAACTCACACTTGCTTTCTTCAAAATAGAGCCAGGAGAAAAAAAATGGCTTGACGGGTTCAACAGTTTAGGTCCAGTTTAGGGCTTTGTGTTCTGTTTTCTGAGATGTAAGTCGCAATCTTCCGGCTAAAAAGCACAGGCGTTGTAGAAGCAGCGCGGATCGCCGGAGAGTATGCAAATTCACTTGTGATTTTATTTATTCAGCTGAGTCAATCATTACTGTTTAAACGAGCTCCGGGGCTTTTCTGTTCCCAGAGCCATTTGCACAAATTGCCACTGCACTTTCCCCTCAATGGCTGAACTTTGCAGCAAACCACGAAAGAGACCATAATCCAGTAAACAGAACACTGTAAAGGAAATTATTTCTGCTTACACTGACCCAACAAATTAAGAGCTCTCACGAGGACCAGCAATGAAAACACAGAGGAAGCAGAGTGTGAAGGAGCTTTCAGACTCACCTGCTCGCCAGTGTAATTAATCATGGGCGTTAGATCTGTACCGTTCAGAATGGACACCTGCAACACAGCAAGCACATATGGTGAACATCTTTTTATAGGGTCTAATATAAGCACAGATTCTAGTAAGGAATTTGCTGTACAAATAATTCCCACTGTGACAATATTGCCACGGCTGTTTTCTTTCTTTTAAGTTTCCTGCATCAGGCCCGAGCCTAAAGCCCAGGCATCCCATTCTAAAAGCACTTAAATGAAAGCCAAAATGAGAGTGATGATTAGGCTTACTTACTGAACCATAAAGCATGAGTGCTTTTGGAACGCCAGCCACAAAATCTGAGGAGTGAACAGAGAGATGAAGCAAAGATTTAGCAGGGAAAAACATACATATCCAACCCAGCAGGAGGATAACAGGAGTCCAGTATTGATGACATTTCCAGCTCAATAATCATGTAAAATATTGCAGCTAATTTCCGCTCATGTTATTTCAGCTGTGTATATTTATACTGTATATTTGCATTGCTTTGTAAATGTCTAACACTGGAACATGTGTGTAGCCCATTTTATTGACTTACCTTCCACCTGATCACCACTGAATTCCCCGACAGCAACAGAGTAGCCTGTTGAAAACACCAGAGGACATCAGCTTTCACAGAAGAAAAATGAATATATGCGTGGATGTGCATTTATCATGAGGGTTTTTGTCAGCTTCTCTTACCTTGGTAGCTGTCGTCGTGTGCAGCCTGAACCTGTTTGGTCTGGATCTGTCCCTTCACTGACTGCATGAAATAGCCTGGGTAGTAAGCGTCGATAATATCCTTCTTAGCTGCAGAGATCACTTGACCTAAAACAAGAGAAAGACATTGAGGAAAATAAACTCGCAGGGATATTTTGAGGTTGTTGTTTGTTTTTTAAAGTTGATGTTTCTTACATACCTTGCCAGAAGTAGCTGCCTGGGCCTCCCAAAACCACTTTGCCATCCTAAAAGATAACACAGCTGAATTACTAAAATGTCAAAAGAGAAGATTAGCACAGAAAGCTGAGGTGGTGCACAAGCTGGGATATATTTATTACCTTTGTGAAGTCTGCACTGAATCCTCCCTGACAGTAGCCTTGTCCCACAGCATCACTGAGTTCTGGACCATGAAAAGAGTAGAGTGGTGTGTCATGAATGCCTTAAAGACAACTTTATTCAATATTTGAAACCTATTGGATTCAAGGCATCATCAAATATCATTATTTTGTGGATACAAATATGTCTCTTATCTATTTTCCCAGTAGACAGATGCAATATTAAGGTAAAGACAAAGTGGTGTGGTCATACTAAAGACAGATCTAAAGAGGGGTTACCTGTACGACAGGGAGCATACTCCACAAATTTGGTGAAATTCTGGACGGAGATGTAGCAGGTTCCTGTAGCGTCAGAATGGGGGACCTCTTTTTCAGTCCGCCAGGAGTAAAGAGGAGCACAAGCCTGGGGTAGAGTGGAAGCAGAGAGAGATGGGGATTGGTAGGGAGGAGAAAAAAAAGGGAGGGAAGAGATGTGTTGATGAACGGGGTGAGCTTTAAGGTGGGAGATGTTTTTCCAGTTGCAACAACACCCTCATGAACTCAGGAGGGGTCTCAAGCGGAGGTCAGCGGTACATCTGGAGCAGAGTAACTATGTAACTCAACCCAGGTCATAACCCGTACAATCAGACCAAACAAAGGGCGGCTAAACTTTGATGTCACAAAACATTTCTTTATGATATGTTGAGAATGGAGGTGAAAACTGGACCGGAATGACAACAACTTAATGGACAGTAATCTGGAAGACAAATTTCAAACAAAGAGCACACACATGCTCAGTTGCCCTAATCAGAGCAGCTAAGAACATCGGTGGTGTGCTAAAAAGATGAAACTTATTTCCCCAACCCCATATGCCTCTCTAAGAGGGTCACCTTACCAGAATCGTGTCACCGTGAGAACGCACAGTGGCTCCAAACCATTGATGGGACTTGAAATCAACCTTATGTTGTGTGTCATGGACCATGGCGAGGCGATCCCCTGGGAAAATACGGAGAAAAAGACACTGAGTTATAGCAGCATGATAAAACATGCATTCCTTCAGCTGGACCTTAAGTATCCTAATACTGCCTCCCGCCTCCCATGCTCTTCGAAACATCTGCACAGCTGGCTTTAAGACTCCAGTTGCATTATTCTTTATGCAAAGATGATCCTGGGTGATAAATTGAAAGAAATCATTTTATGGAACAAGGCCACTATTCTTGTCCAGGTTTGGACTGGACTAGCTTAACCCTGATGACCTTTTGCTCTGTTTGACCACCTGGCCTGATCTCCCACTTCAACTCTTTTGACAGCAGCAGGTGACATGACAGATGGTCTGAGGAGTCTGGTTTAAACGCAGCTTTATTGGAAGGCAGATGTTACATCTGTGCCGCAATAAAGAATGAAACGCAAACAAATTGATTAGGCGAGGAAGTCCCATCACCATATCAGTGTACAAGCTGGCATGCATCACATGCAAGTGTGAGTTCGAGATCAGCCATTCCACTAACACTTTGCAGTAATCGGATACATTTCTGTAAACTTTATTAAACCACAGACGTGTTGCAAAAGAGCAGAGCAGCACAGACTGACAGATCCTGCTAGAGATCATGACCTCTGTGGATGTGGATGTGAGGAAAGAAGGCTGTACGACAGGCCTCTCTATCCATGCCTGTCCGCCTCTACTCTTTCTTTCCAGTCAGCGAGGGAGCCTGGAGCTGAGGGTGAAGGCCTGCTCCGTGTCTTTGTGGAAACAGCGAAGGGGCTGGGGTCCAAGGAAAACATACACACTCTGGCCTGGCTTCCTCACAGCAACTTCCCAGTCATCTCTTTTAAGGCCCACACTTCAGTCTCCCTTTCTCTGTTTTCATTTTCAACACTATCTCAATTTCTCTATTCATTTTTCTTGAGCTATCTCCCCTAAGTCTCCCTGTCTATACAGCCCATTTCTCCTTTTCTTCCAGGAAGTGCTGTCTCCTCTCATCCCGGACAGTAAGCAGAGAGATTATAGTTTTTTAATAACTCAGCAGTATTTCTGCATAATCTCCATCTCCGGGCTTTCCTGCTATTTTTCAATGTGGGCCGACAGGAGCCAGCCCTGCCCTTACGTGTTCAGAAGGGTGAAAAGTAATGCTTCGGCCACATGGGCAGTAACATGACCGGCACATTAAACAACTCCTCATAACCTTGTTACTTTAACTAATCTGCTTTAGCTGCATGGTGTTTTTTCTTAACATTTTCATGACAGGGGAGGGGATTTGTTTGGTTAAGGCAAATGCAAATCCATCAAAAGGAGCGGAACAGTGACTGTGGTGGTTTGAGTTATGTTACCAAGGCAACCAGGAGTAGCAGCGGAAAAGCCCTGTTGTACTTCTTACTGCATACACACATGCACACGCACATTATCAGTTATGTTTCTAATGTACAAGAGAGTCTGCGTCATCGTCCAAAGAAGCTCAGTAGAGTTTTCACTATGGCAACACTAGTTTTGTGTCAGTAAAATGTTGAAGAGTTTTGTTTGTTGTCCGCGAGGCGACTGAAGGCAGCCAGCTGGAATCACATGGAATGCTTTAAAATAGAGATTCACAGGGGAGATAAAAGGAAACACAGACACAGGCCACAACAAGATGCCATGTGACCAAAGTCCCCCTGGGATGCCGCTTAGCAGAGTGTGCTGATGGGTCATGGTGCCGGGCCCAGTCTCTCCTGGGACCGGCAGAGGAGTGAGGGGGGTGGTCTGGAGTGCGTGCATAGACTCACTCACTTTGAACTGTGTGTGAGTTGATAGCCATTAGTGGGGTTAGAGCCTCTCATTGTACGTCTGTGTGTATTTGTGTGTGTGTCAGTGGGGTAGAAGACAAATGGCCAAATTCACTCATCACATCAGCTTCCCCCTGTGGGGGTACCGACAGCAGGAGAGGAGAGGGGGACAGAGCCTAGAAACAGGACTCTGGTTTCTGACCCTCCTCCTCCTCCACCCCCACCCTTCGTCCCATCCTGTATGTGCCCTCTCACACCCACACCGCTGCCCCTCAGTCCCCTCCTCTCCTCTCAAATCCATAGACGGGCTCTTATCTCCACAGAAGAGGAAGTGGGTGGGAGGGGGTCTCTGGCCACTTTGACCCAATTAGTTAGGCTAATTAAGAGGGTCTGTGGCCCGTGGGTCAGAGCTCAAACACACTGAGAAACAGAGAGACCTCTGACACCACTTTGTTTTAAGAATATACTACTACTACTCTGCAGCCATCTTTTATTTAGCATTCAGCAGCAAAATCCCTGAATGTCTCTCCTTTATACTGCTCTAGTCTTTACAATCAGGATTGGCAAGACAGACAGGGATACAGTAAATGGTTTGCAGCAGTAAATGTCATCCATGTAACAGCTGTTTGTCATAGTCAGATTTGCATGCAGATGTCCGTGCACCGAGTGCTCCTCCACTGTGCAGCAGTTCTGCCACGATCCAGATGTCAGAGCTGGCTCCGGCCCTCAAATATTCTCCTTCAAAGCCATTTCAAAGTATGAAGGACACTCTCTGACAGCCCAGGGGACTAACCTTGACTGCGAGGCCTCGTTGCTTGCGCATGACATCACTCACCGTGGCCTTTAGCCAGCACCCATGGATGCACAACACATTTTATATTGCAAGAAAAACAGTGAAAAAATAGTAGAGCCCGGGGTACCAAGCAACGGTGTCCAATAAAAAAAAAAATAGAGGCTTGTGAAACACTCCACTTCTCCATGTTGAGAGTTAAGCTGAGCTTTGTTTTCTCAGGAAATAAGCCAAGTGATACAGTGATGTGTGGCTTGTACTGTTTGTGTGTGTTTATCCTAAAAGCTAGTTACTCTGAGTGTCTTTTCCTCACTTTGCCAAGGCCTCATTGTGCAAAGCAGGCTGATGGGTACTCTGTCAACATACTGAAACATGAATCCATTCATTCGACAACCTTGCGGACTTCCTCATGTTCTCTTAAAGCACTTTACTTAATTTTGACTAAGCTGGAGCCTTTTTGTCAAGAATGGCAGTATGTGCTTCATCTGTCACACAAACAGGATATTTCTTTGTCTGCCCTATTTGTTTACTGGTTGCTTATCTCACTACACCTCCTGAGGCAAGGCAACACAAACACAACCTGAAGGGAGGAAGGAAGGAGAATCCTTCAAAAACCTATTTAACACCCCATTATTCTTTTCATGCCCAAAGAGAAGACGCAAACAGGAAAAAAAGGATCATTCCGCGTCCAGGAACCAGCATAGTCAACAACAGTTCAGTGGAATGGAACAGTGACGCCTGATCCAGAAAGGAAATGCCCCGATGGCTTCAAAAGTGCACAGAGAAGCAACAAGAAGTTCTTTAGAGACGTAAAACACCCTCTTCAGTTTTGCAGCCTCTCAAAACAACCACATAATAAGACAAAGGGCAGTATCAGTTAGACTGTACAATTAAAGACTGCATAGAGACTTATTTGTCTAGCATTTTTTTCCTTAAACTTTTTGTAGTAAACCTTTTGATAACCTGTCAATAGGTCCTAAATCTTATCCCTCCCTATTAATGAGCTCTCTTTGTCAATCATAAGACTTACCTTCAGTATCAAATTCGATGGCGTGACAGTCTGATTGGCTGAGGCTCCATGGACAGTAGAACACAGACCCTCCCTCTGTAATGTTGACCTGTCTTGTGTTGGCCTTTGGGGCTCCTATCACCACACTCGCACTGCAAGGGAGAGCCAAAAAAGATTAATAGATCACCAATCACAACCCAATAACACAACCGGTAAAAACGTTTTGGTCAGTCTATTGTTCAATAGCTTCCAGCCCGAGAGCTTTAAACGTGATGTAGTACCCACATTTTACCACTTAGTGAGCTGTGTGCTCTGACTCAGATGCAAAACATTGTAACAAGTTGCAGTGCTGTTCTGCATAATCCAATACAACCACTGGAAACTGCTGCTATGACATGTGTATGTGCGACGCTCGCATTCCCATTCACTCCACTAGCATGCAGTTAGACACACGAGGAGAAACACTTGCACACATGCTCCCCTGTGGGCCAGATTCAGCAGGAAAACAAGAGAGCAGACAGGCTAAGTGGAGTCAAACTCTTGTTTCTACAGCTGTGATGCGAAACATCAGTGTCCTTGGAGCTACACTGTACAACTACAGGGAAGGCAGCCGACCACTTCAAACGACACCAAATGAATAGTGAGGTCATAGGTGAGCTCAGGGGGTAATGAGATGCAGGACAGAGTTCAGAGATTAAGAAAAAGCAGAAAGGGAAGATACTTTATGTAAACAGAGACGACCAATATTTGGGCAAGGATAAGTGGCACAGTAGATAATGTGCCTTAAGTGGATGGTTTACGCATTACCTCATTCTGGACCCACTTGACCCAGCAAGCATCACAGACATAGCTGCAGTCATTGATGTGGGTAAAGGAGGCATGGGACCATTGAGAGCAGACGGTCTCTAGGGGCCTTAAAACAGGAAGAATACACCCTTTCCTGCTCCGTATCTGCCAGAAGTGCATGAAGGTTTACATCTTGGTTAAACTTAGCAACCTGCCCCAAGGGCAACTACACAGCAGGATCCAAAGTAAGACGGAAGAGCCAGCATGAGTCAAACAGCAGTTAAACCGTGCAATCTCCCAAGGTCTTGTAATCCGCCATAATTAATCCCACTGAACCTATCTATTACCTCAGATGACAAATTGCAGAAAGTTATGGGATGACTTGTGGAAAAAGTCTGGTGTGTTGGTGGTCAGTGCAAAGCTTTGAAAGCCTTTCAGCATCTATGGTTTTGAAAACCGGGAGAACAAAGAGAAAGTCACAGAGTTTAATATTACACAGTCTCAGTACCTCAGTAGAGACAATGCCATATCCAAATGTGGAGCAGAAACTCCCGGTTTGTGTTGGAAAAGGGGAAATGAAACAAACCACTTCATCTTGGAAAGGAAGAAAGAGTGTCCCCCTTTTATTTCTGACCACAGATGGAGGAATATCCCTGTGGAGCAACTGAGCTGCACCTGTACAATAATCTAAATCACAGAGAGGGACTCCTGGTTAGGGAATTCTCACAATGAGACATCTGAAGAGCTCGCTCTTGCTTTTGTTAAACTCTCACACCCAAATAAAATCTACCTGAGGAAAACACATTTCAAAAAACTTCTAATTCAAGTTGCAAACATCTCTGAGGACACCAAAGGGCAAATGCTTCTTTGGCGAAAACCTTTTAGAAATAATCTACAAACATATGTAGGCAATAAATGACACCACTGGAGGAAAGCCACGGCATCTTTTGTTGAATCAGATCTGAACGCAGTCCAGCAATAGTTGGCCGTGGCAGCTTTTCAAAGGGGAAAAAATACAGGAAATAACAAAACAAGCAGATCATGCTTTAATCAGCAAGTTGGCAGTTGAAGCTAGCTTCACTACCTTACAATGCACATGCAGATGTGCAAACACAGATTCACGCACAAACACAGATTGATTGTAATCGGAACGTTTTGTAAATGAGGAAGAATTAGCATTTAATGGGTCTTATATCTGGGGGAGGATCTGTCTAGCTCTAGATGGCGTTTCCCCCACCCTCTCACTTTATCTGCTGGCCGTGTGCTGAAAAGGTACAGCTTTGGTTTCATTAGCATTTAATGAAGCTCTAACTGCAGTCAGCTGAGTGCTACATTACAAATTCCTTTGTAAAAGCGGGGCTCTTGGATTTGGTATGTAAAAATATGTAACTGGTCGGAGACGAGAAATCCTCAGCTGTTAAGCTCACAAGGTGTGTTCTTGCTACGAAGGCTAAAGTAAGGTCAGACAACAGACCTGTGACAGGGGGTATAGTAGCACGTAGCTCAGCATGCATCTCAAGCGAAAATGCTCATAGACTGGTTACTCTGCTCAATGAAAAACTTTGGCTACTGGACATTTAAATTATTATGTTTGCTCATTTCTCAGTTTTATGTTGCTATAGATAAACAGCCAGCCCATTTCACAAGAGAGGGATTTGAGCAATGTCCTAGTGGTGGAAGCAGGGGCTGATTAAAAGCATTAGCGGCTTCACCATGTCCCACCAGCTGCCACACAGCAGCCACTAATGATCTCAACCACCCAGCCGACAATTAAGCATTAATTAAACTACTGTAAATGATTTGAGCTGCAAGTGAGGAATGTGTAAACAACAGCTCCACTGTAGCCGAGCGCTTGGTTTGTCTCATTTGAAGGTCAAGCAATCAGGCGAAAGAAAAAGCCTCACCACACCATAATTGCCCGAGTGTAACCACTATTTTATGTGGGGTTGAGAAATTAAGGGTGCTGCAGAGTGCTGGAACTTGCTGATGCGACACTATTGCGCATAGCCATGGCTAATACGCTTTATGATGAGGTTACAGAAGGAGGCTGTCAGCGGGCAAATTCCTCTGTTACCCCCTTCTGTTCAGCCCAGCATTTTTTCCCCATTCCACATTTAATTGTCTTCCACCCAGCTGCAAGGCTGATGTCACTTCAACACTATTATAACAGCTTTAAGCTAGAAAGAGGGAAAAATTACAATCACATTTGTTAGCCCTGCCAGTGTCCCGGCTGCAGCCACCATCTGCTGTCATAAACATGGCTCAACGAATACATGCAAAAGGGAAAAAAAGTGAGACTATTGGCCTGCAAATCTCACCAACACCTAAGAAAAACATGTATGTAGTTTACACCCAGCTATTGACACATACTTAAACATTGGAGTGGTTCCATATCAGTAAACCCAGATGCCATGACCTGATCTGAGCCAGAGGCAGCTCTTGACCTTCACCGCTCTCACTGCTTCAGTGGAGTAATGGTACGGGACAAAATACAACAAACACCTCTCTCCCTCCCTCTTTGAAGAGACGTTTTAGCAACACATTTAAATGATGCTGATTAAATGTCTGCAGGGATACGGAGCTGGACAGTTAGTTTGCATGTTCAACAAATGAATAATTGCATGATGTCATGCTACAGTAATATTGATTTTTTTTTTTTTTGCAAAGCAGGAGCGGCACTTAAAAGAGTGAGATCAGCTGAACGACAGAAATTAAAAAGCACAAGCGGCATCACTAAATTAAGTGATGACTTATTCTAGACCACATGGAGCCATATGAGCAGTCTCCTCAGACCCAAGGCCAGACAGAAGCTGTTTGAGTCCTTACGGCCGCCATATGGACGATCGTCTTTCCACACACGCACCACATGCACACGTGTTGTCGGCGCTGCTATCCAGGAGCATGAAGATGATGAGAGTAGCAGTGCCTGCTGGGACGGCATACGCTGACTACAGAGAGTCTACTGTGCTGAGCCGACGCCACATTTTTTTTGTTAACAGTCAGATGGTACTGTTAAATCACTGCGCCAGAAAAAAAAAAGCTCTACAAGCTTTGGACGAGTTACGTCGTTTCTGACATTTTATAGACGTTTCTACATCCCCAGATTGACTTGAAGAGAAACCATCGAGATCTGAACCTGCACCAGCCAGTGATGATAAGATAAACAGTCCAGTCTGTCAAGGATCTGATCCCATATCACCGCAGTAACTGCTTCCTCTGTATCCTCTAAAGGATAATAGTGCTGGGCAACAGGTGGCCTGGAAATTAGAAGATCCGCTTGCTAAGATAGCCAAATAATGCAGTTTATTGTCACACAGGAAAAATGTGTGGACATCCAGACACAATTTGAAATAATACTTTAGGCTTTTATGATTTTACGCTATTCTGCAGCTGGGTAGGGGTTACTAGCTTGTTAAGTGAATCAGCAAATTGACACCGATTTGATTTAGCGACTGTTGTTTTTTCTTCCCTTTTCAACAAGCAGCAATTATTTCATATTCTGCCATCCTTTTGGGCGCTTTCAGAGCTAATGTGTTAAACCCAGCAGCTGTTTTGTTAAAACCACCAACCTGTCAAGTTATTTCACAAGTGGCAAGTGAGAAATTTGAAACATCCAGCTATCACGGCATCATCAAACATCAAAATGACTCGTGGTCTCGTCCATGTATTCTCCCATAGCAAACTGCTGCCCACCCCCGACCACAATTACAGCCCCTCAGCCCCCTTTCACAGTCCCACCGCCCTAAAATCCTCCTGTAGGGAGTTTAACTGCTGGTGGTTCACACCTCTCCACAATGGCCACATCAGGGGGTCCAGTGCTCTCACCTCAGGATAGAGAGGCTGTTGTATTAAACATGGCGACGAGGGTGGGGGTTGCAGCTGTTGGAGCACTTTGCCTCTACACACCCCAACCCCTGCTGCACCCACACATACTTATACACAAACACACATTCATAGCAAAGAACGGCCAATAGTTACATATCATTTCCATCTCGAATATTAGAACAGATTTGAATTTCAGCCAACAGAATTTATTATCATGCACGTGCTGACAGTGCTTATGCTTACTGCCATATAAAGGATAGCCTTCATCAAATTACCATAGATGTGAGTCATTTTGTGACCTGGGGTTAAAATAAACCAAGCCTTCTGGCAGTAAAAGATTAAATCTAGCAAAGTATGAGTCAGGACGACCCTGACCAGTGGCCAAAACCGTTCCAACAGAGACGTGACGTCCTCGAGACATTCCCAAACTAATACAGCAGACGTGACAGGAGGCCCTTTTAAATGATCATCGCCATCCACGCTGACATTTTTTTTTTCCCCCAGTGAAACACACACAAGCTCAGTATATAAAGCGCCTTTTACCAACGGACCAGTGAAGGCTAGAAAGGCACTTTGTTTGAGACAGACTATAGTGTAAGCATGCTAAGTATATCCTGACTGACCTTTACAGAAACAGACACTGAGGCTCCCAACCCACTAGCGTTGCAATCACAGCTGCATATAATGTTTGACAACAGGAACTTTAAAGCAACTTTTCAGAAGCCCAATAAATGAAGAAAGAAATGAGTCACAGTGAGAGTTCCCACCATTGAAAACAGTAAACAATTTCTGCCATTAGACAAAGGGCCTCTTTGTCTGCATGCAACAACAAGAACCTGGTAGAAGAAAAGCTTGGCAACTAAATATACAAGCTGTGCTCCTGCAGTGCGAACGCGTACTGGTTTGATTTAGAAACTGGTCGATAGAAAAGGTCACCAGCGAAAACGATAACAGCAGTGAGACTAAGGAGAGAGACCTCAGCTTAAACACAAAGAAAACATTGAAGCTTTACTGGCCAAAAGAGACCCCAGTCCAGTGTCAATATTCGTTTGACTTTAACCCTGTTTCAGAAAGCAAAGTTCAGGAGAGCCACCTACACGGACTGGCTGACCTCTTTATGTACTTGTCATGGCCAGACCATCTGTAGGCAAATGCGAAACAAAAGTATGTCACCAAAACACATGAATCTGTCTGTTCATACACTCCAGGCCTGGTCTGTTATTATTTACAGCCCCTGACCTTTGACCTTCTCTATCTCGGAATGATCCACTCCCTTGTCCCTGCCTGGCACCAGAGAAAGTCAAAGAGGAGTCGGTTGCTGATATTTCATTATTAAGTGTTTGACAAGCAACTCAGCCCTCAGAATTGCTTGTAGCCTAACTAACTTACATGGGCTGCAAAAAGACTGTGAAAAGTCCATCGTCACTCGACATGGAAAAACATACACACACAACAGGGAGCCATATATCCTCTTGCCCTTCCTGTGTGCACTTGACAAGAGTTGTCACACACAGTTCACAGACTACATCCTCAGGCGTTCTTCCATGGTGGGCTGTCCACCAACGTCCACATTTAACTTTATTAAGTCAGGCCGAAGGGCACAACAGACCCGCATATATAAACTCGTTGTCATGGATCAGCTTCAAAGGAGGAGAAAGTAAGCCTTTGTATTTGTCTGCCTGGCATGGACATGTATGAATGGGACAAGTATCTTTATCCCTTGTCTCTACATCTACCATTTGTCTTGATTTGCAAATGCTCTACTGTGGTCTACCCAGTGATGAACATGTGTTTTTCTAAAAGCCATAGTAAGAACTACCGACAGAGTTGGAGCCAGGCTCACGGCAGCTCATCCTGACAAGAAGAATCTCTGCGCAATTCCTCAACTGACCTCACAGGGGTGGCAGCTATACTCCCCCGCTCCTCACATCTCCGAGGAGTGGGAGATGATGATGTGACGGTAAAACAAGCGATAACAGAAACTCATTTCATGTCTCGACTGATGGGTTTTGATGTGTGAAACTGTGGAGGAAAAGTGGAAGATGCGTATGGTTTGCAGATAAAGCGATGAGTCACGACCTTAAATCTGCTCTCTCATACTTTGTTTAGTTTGACATTTGACTTCTGAATACATATCATCGGGAGGAAAATTACAGGGCAATGAGCTGTAGGAAACTACATTCAAACATTATTCCTGCGTTGCACATACAAACAATTGCCTCATCCCCGCCCCCACGAGCAAGGTTGTCTCAGCTGTAGAAAAGTTCAGATTAAGTCATCAGTAAAACGACGTCTGCTGTGTCTGATCCTCAATAAGAAGGGGAGAGATGATGAGGAGCGAGGCTAGACAGTGGGGGAAGGTCTAGGCGATGGATGAATTAAAAACCTCTGCAGAATGACATCAGCATAGGAGGAAGAAAGGAGGGGGATGTGGGAGAGAGAAGAAGAGTATATGAATACAAGCTTCACATCCTAAATCATACCACTCTCCTGAAGCCCCCACTTCCCTGGCAGAGAAATTAAGACCACGAGCAGAAGGCTTTTAAAGAGACGGCAAGGGCCAGAAAAGAGGGGGGAAATCTCCTCATGTCTGAGTGTCTGCCGTCCGGGGAAGTGGGGAGGAGAAACAGGGAAACTAAAGCTGCTGCTGGCGGCCCACTCGGCACAAAGCCCTTTCTCAAATCCCAGCATGCCGACTGGTTGAACAGTGGTCTGAGACACTGCTGGTGCTCGGCAGACACGGACTCCGCCAGGAAGTCTGATTATGTCTGAGTGAAACCTTGACTGCGGCTGCATAACCTTTTGTTAATTACTATTCCGATTACAGGGTTAGGCCCATGGGTAGCAACACAAATGAACATCTGTCAGCAGCTAAATGAACCCATGCAGTTACTTTTCTGAATGCGCGCTGATGCAGAGACTATATGTTCTTAGGACACTCAGAAACCTCCTTACTCCTATTATATTCTCTGCAGGCTACTGTGGTATTAGAGCTGACCACAGGCATGAATGCATGAGCTTAAAATGACCGATGCCAAAAGTTTCTCAGGAAGAATGTGGAGACAGTCGCTGAATGCAGAGTGTCACAGGGATCCCTTCCCCACGGAGTCAGGAAGCCTCACAACCAGCAGCAAAGATCTGCTTGTTAAAAGTCGCAGTGAGGAGCCTTGTCCAGGCGTTTTAAGGCGAGGAGCAGATTAAAAGGTCAAAAAGGAATGTAATTTTGTGGCACAATGAGATTGGGAAGTATGGGGACTTTCTTTAGGTTCATCACTTTTTATGATGAAATAGCTACTCTTTTATATTAGAGTTGTGTGGGATTTATACTGTGATCCATTTAGAAGACAAATGTAATTTCCAAGGTTTATTCAGTCACAGTGAGCTGAGGGCGTGTGCGCCGTGCGTAAAGCATGTGTCCAAGGAACACTGCATATACACAAAACCTCGATTTATTAACAACAGAGCCAAAACAACATCCCACAAAATAAACGTTTTTGAAATGGGTCTCCTATTGGAAAGTTGCGCTGTAACTTTAACGGAGGGGCTGTACATGTTTGGCCAAAACCTCCAAAACAGTCCAGTGGAAAGTTTGCAAGATGCGCGCAACACATTTGAATACGACTGGGTATCTTGAAGTGCCCAGAAAGCACACAAATGTTCGTCACTTTGTTCTGAAGCGCTCCCCTTTTCCTATTTGTTAATTAAATAACATTTCGGGAAAGTACATTCTTCGCGTAATAAATAAACTCACCTGGCAGTATCTGACAAATAAAAGTCAACAGCATATCCGAAGTAGCTCCCTTCAGGTCCTCTGTAAACAGATGGGTTCTCCACGTCCAAGTTGAACGCCTCGCAGACAGGCTGGGAAACCGTGAATAACAGCCCGGCAATACAAAGGAATGAGCCGAGAAACGCTACAGTCCCCGGCGTCTTTGCGCGAAATCGTTCCAAGCCCATTATTATTATTTTTTTAAATAATAAATTAATCCACTAAAGTTTGTTTCGGGTGACGAAAGTTCCCAGTTCTTTTTGTCGTTTTCTAGTCCGCAGATCAAGCCTGAAAACAGTGGGGCAATATGACTAAAACTGCATCCCTGTAACTCTAACCGGCCAGTATCTCATTAACGCTCCGTCAGCTCCTCTCAGCGTCCTCACTCCTCTCTCTGCTTCTCTCTCTGTCCCTCTCCAGGCCCACGCCTCCTCTGCTCACCTAATCATGATACATGGGGCAGGGAGTTCCCACAACCGTAACAGAGTTTGGAAGAGGAGGAGCCAGTGATTCCCTTAAAAAAAAAAAAAAAAACTTTGAAGAGGGAACTTCTCCTCCACTAATCTACTTAGAATATATGTTTAACAGTGTGGTAAAAACGTGGTCAGTTTTATCACTATCACCAAGATTATTAGCCAAAAGAACAATGGATCCAAAATCCTCCTTTTGATGTTATCTCGTACTTATCCTACTTATCCTGACCTTTTGAAGCCAAAGCTGAAGCCAGTAATGACGGCCTGGCAGGTGATGGAAAGGTCAGTGAAGCTTCATGCTTCTTTTCCACCTCTTTGGTGTTTTTTTATTTATTTTCACAACCACTTTTCAGATGTACATTTTTGACTATAGAGCAGTAATTTACAGCATAACTCCAAACTAATTATGCCTTTATTGGCCACTCCAGCGTCTCAGTGTGCGATCCATATGTATTTCTATCTAATTACAGTGTTGATCTCATTCGGGCATATGATGTCCTCTTGTGAGCTTTCAGGGGGGTGTGGGAAGATTTTATGTTACTGCTTCTGAGTCACACGAGACCGAGGAAAGTGGTTAGGCTGCGAGAAGCAACTACTCACTGCAATGAGACCTTTAATAAACCAATCCAGGCCGGCTGGAATTAGTGACTGTTGGTTTAGCTGATTCACTCGAAGCCTCGAGGATTGAACACGGGGGCCAAATTTGGCTGTGTGGCAGTAGCAACACGAACTCTCTGTCAAGTGCAGCTCGTATTTATAACTCCGTCTAAGCGCCCCAACACGCCGGGTAAAGTCTGACCGTAGACTGATGGGAGTAATCCAGAGTGTCTGGAGGGGCCAGTTCACAGCTGTTGAGGGCACTTGATGGTTCAAAGCCCTAATCCCGGTGGGGTCTCATTCTGTTTTTAGGTCCTCAAGACGAAACTGTAGATGAATGAGAGCTCAAGGCGTGATTGATAGGAAGGCGGATTTCACGTACCCATCAAAATGATTTGCTGCTGAAAATTTCCAGCTGAAGTCATGACTTGGTTTTAGGAAATCCCATCACGTGTTACATGGGAATATGCATTGGCCACAAATATACCAGTGAATCAAAAAGGATAGCAATTTGAAACATGTTTCCAGATACAGAGAGTCTGCAGCCATGACCTCATGAGCTTGGTCAGAGGGGGCTACCAAATACTTTGGAAAAAGATAATACCAAGATATCAGCGCTTATCATCATTCTGTACTGTCTGCCTGATTGAACATTACAGCTCTCATTTTATCTGTCCACACACAGTAATCTATTTGAAGTATCCGGCTTATCAAGTATTCTCTCCCCTCTTTCTTTTCACACATGCGTCTGAATGTGTGTCATCCAGCGGCAACTTAACCTACAAGCCAGCGTACACCAGGTTACAAAGAATATTTTGTGCCTGAAGCCAGAGCCTGTTCTGCTTTTTCTGATCCGTAATTGGGTCTGGCTAAATGAACAGTATTTTCCATCTCGCCTTTTTCCGCTGAAAAAAGGGGGTGTTACTTTAAGCCAATGCCTGGGCTTTGACATCATCACTCAGCCGCTATGGCAACAGATCTGAAGTGCAGCAAAACACTTATAGAACATTTCACTCTACACTCTACACAGCTGGCCGGGTATTTTAAATATGAGGGTGACACAGTGGCCCTTCAACAAGGGCTAGCACGTATATATATATATATATATATATATATATATATATATGTGTGTGTACGTGCAGGCAAAACACACACTTATACATGGATTCTCTTTCTTTCTGGAAACCGTGCATATGGTTTCAAATAGATAAACTATTAACTGCGCGCCACTATGAGCCATAAACTTTACTCCGTTATAACAAGATATGAAGGTGTGAACTCAGTGCTCTTGTGCAACAGTTGCTTTGCTTTTATGTCCTGCAGAAAGTAATTTAGTGGCAGGGAGCTTTGCATGTTGAGTCTGATGTGTGTCCTTAAGTTATGTCACGTTATCAGACTACAATAGCAAAACACACCTGAATCTCTGTTTCAGTTAAGTACTATTGTGAGACTGACAAATAGTAGTACTTTGTAACTTTTCTGAACCTAATTTAGCAAATCTACGTCTATCTCCAAGAGATGGTCTTCATTCTCCGATGCACCAGCCTTCACCCCACCCTCATCTCACTGGCACAAACAGTCACCTGATACCGATGGGCTCCACAGGGTGAAGAGATACATTGATGGTCGCTATTAGGCAACTGTTATCCTTTAAAGTCACAGAATAAACAGTAGTTTACCATTTGGGAACAGACAGCAAACAACGGCCACAACAGGTAACTTGTGCTTTGTATACACAAGTTTTTTTACTTCTATTTGTTCCTCTAAGCTGTTTACCTGCTCCTGTCGGATGTATTGGATTTGTGATTCATTTAGTAATGGATGAAAAGTCTTGTTGAACAAAGAAATTGGGGGTAATGATGGAAAATGTGGTTTCTGAACAGAGGGATATACTGCTGTGAAAACCCCCACCAAGTCTTTGAGAAGAATGGGCTGACATTAAAACCTGCCCTTGATGTCAACGAGAGCCCTGTCTGGCAGGCCAGAGCCGTGTCTTGAGATGCCTTTTAAATGCACAGAGCGAACTTTCCTTCCTCCTTCTCCTTTCTTGGTCTCTCTGTAGTTACTGCAGCAATGCAGTGATACACATCTTACAGGCAGGAAATTCCTCCAATGTAAAAGCCTTCTTGGGCTTCCTGTTTCACAGAGTTACATCTCTTTACTCAGTTACACTCACACACAAACGCACACCTTACATGCATGCACCCTCAAGTCTTATCTGCTTTGCTTTCCTCTCTGTGCTCTGTAACATTCCCCATGTGCAAGGAGGAAGGGTGGTGGTGAAGTGTTGCTGATCGCTCCAGCCAGTTGAGACACTGCGTACTGGATGACAGATTTGTCATGAAGGGGTGGAAGTCCTGAGCTGGCTCGTGTTGCTGAGTGGACTGTCCATTGTTTTCAACACAAGCTCTTAGCAACGTAAATGGAGAGTGAATCATGCAATAGTTTTAGATGGAGCCTTACAAGGCAAAGATCACCCGCCCTTGCGGAGGATCGTTTCCTCTTGCGAGGTTTAATTGTCAGTTCAGACAAAGTGGGACAACTTGTGTGGGCAGCAAGATGATCCAAACAGTGTCCATTGTTTAGTTGCCTTGTTAAAACCGCCACAAATCGCCTGAAAACGAGCAGTTGTGTTTTTTATGTACATCTGCTAATCAGTGTGAGGCAGCAGGGCAGTAAAGCAGCAGTATGCAAACTGCTGGGAGGGAAACGACCCCTATCTCAGCCTCATTCTACACTCCATAACACATAGAGAGGTCCTAAACAGTAACTCTGACCTGCCTGCATTCACGGCAAAGCGATGTGTTTCATGCATTGCTTAGTCTCTGACCTTCTTTGCCTAAATACACCCTTTTTAAGGGGCAGCATAAAATGCTTCACATCATTTAAGTGGAGGTCACTCAGTGTCCAGGCTGCTGCAAGATGCACAAGCTACAAAACACAATGCAAGGCAGTATGTTTACACAATGAAGAACACAAACATGGCAGAGTATATGATTCTAAGTTGCTTCCATTGAGGAAACTTGTGTACAGGAACGTTTGAGCTGAAAGATGACGCTGAATGAGACGTGTGCGCAGCCAGATTTGCATTCAGGTCCCATGTTCAGGGTGTCACGTTTTATTTGGATGGCCTATTTGTCTCTCAGAGTAATGGTGCGCCCCTTGACCCCCTTCTGTGTTTTGCTATTGGAGCAGGCGTGCTGCGGGGTTGCCGCCGGGCCTCGGAGCGAAGGAATGCGGCTCTTAAAAT
Source organism: Chelon labrosus (assembly GCF_963514085.1). Taxonomy (NCBI): domain Eukaryota; kingdom Metazoa; phylum Chordata; class Actinopteri; order Mugiliformes; family Mugilidae; genus Chelon; species Chelon labrosus. The sequence goes on along the minus strand of NC_140360.1, from coordinate 21,280,601 downwards.
GTGTGTATCTAGGGGTACAGCAGGAGAGGGTAGTGAATCAGTGTGATCACTGGAGAGCCCCGAGGTATTGTTTCACACGCAAATACACGTACATACACACACGTAACCATTCACACATTCCCTCCGATTAGCTGCTGTTGCTTTCCCACACCCACTCTCTTAGCCAAACATGTTTGACACAATGCATATGGAAATAGTCACACCAGGCTTCCCAGGACAAAAACACACACTGCACTAAAGCGAAAACGGATATGTATAGACAGAGCTTCTTCTTATATTCCCAGACAAAACATAAACATGTTCCTTTTTTATGGATGCCTCAAATTATCTTTGCAAAAACAGCACGACATAAAAACTCAGCCACATTCAAGCACATCTATATTTGTATTGTGACTAAAGGGAGCACATCACTGTAATAAAGGCCTGTAGATACTCCACTAATATAGTGACTTGACAAATCTCTTGACAATTAGTGACTGATGGCACCAGCAGTCACAACACCACCGCAGTGGCTTTCAACAGTGAAGGGAGACACACATTTTACACCAGTTACGGAAGCATTTCTTGGTGAGATTGATGGAACAACTCACTGAAAGACAAAGCCTTCCCATAGGGTCTCTTCTATGCGTTTACAACAAGACATGTGGACAATGGAGCATGCCTTCTTGAAGAGGGATCTTTACATGTACACTGTTAAAAATGTTCCTGTAAAATAACAGTAAAGAACTGGCAGCAGGGTTGCCATTATGTTACTGTAAAATTAACATTTTTTTACTGTCAATAAAATTTACAGTTTTGTACTGTTATTGAAAAATACAGTGTTTACAGTTTGTTAAGATTACTTTCACAATACTTTACAGTCAACTGGTTTGTTTTAAAATACATGTAATTCATTCATTCATCTTCTGTAATCGTTTGTTCGGGGTCTGCTGGAGCCTATCCCAGCTGTCATCGGGCGAGAGGCAGGACACATCCTATCACAGAGAGACAGACAAGCATTCACACCTACGGCCAATTTAGAATCACCAATTAACCTAACCAGCACGTCTTTGGAAGGTGGGAGGAAGCCGAAGTACCCGGAGAGAACCCACGCAGACACAGGGAGAACATGCAAACTTCACACAGATGACCATGGATTCGAACCTGGGACCTTCTCGCTGTGAGGCATCAGTGCTAACCACCTCGCCACTTTGCCGCCCGAACAAATCCAGCTTCCCATGTGTAGTTCGGGTTAAATTTCCCAGAATGCAAAAAATACATCATGATACCGTGATTTAGAAGGTTTGGATGAATGATTAGAGGTAAAATGCTGTATTTTAGGAAAACAGAATAGTTCTGTTAAAAGAACAGTAAATCACCAAAATTTCACATTTTTTTGTTTGTATTAACAGTTGAGTGATGTATTCAAAAATAACGGGTTAATACTGTTGGAATTCCGAACAGGAATTTCTAACAGTGTACTGTCATCCTCTACACCAGCATTATGGGTGTAACACATTATCGTACCTTCCTGAATGGTTCTGGTCGAGGCGTTCAAGTTATCTCTTCCTTCCTGTGGTGGAAACTCACACTTATCATTCCGGTTTCTTTGGGGTTTTTTTCTTCACACAGCTGTACAGTACAAGATTATCAAACCTAGTCCACAGAATGCATTACTATTAATATTTACTTTTTGAATCATACAGTGACAGCTGCACAGCCCCATTGCAGCTCTGTGAAGCTTTGCACAGACACAGCAGGCTCATGTTTACTTGGTTCACTTTAAAGAGAATTAAATTATATAAATGCTCCTGAGTCTGATCTAGGCTGTAGTCGCATGACGTGCACCGTCCCCGAAACTACATGTCGGGGCGGCGCAGACAGTAACAGCAGTGATTCATCAGTGTTCATTTCCTCATTTATGACTACAAGCAAGCGCTGAAAATTCACCCTCGTCCGCCTCCTGCACACCATCTACTCAAATGTCTCCACTCTTTTCTGCATTACAGTGATTTCAGTACAAGTAACTGCTCAACATTTATTAGCTCCATCGTCTGAAGTACACAAAGAAGCTCTTCAAACACTCAAGGGCATAAGTATAAATCCTTACAGTGGTGTAAGGCACTGTGTAGATTCATAGCAGAAGGATGCTAACATGTGCTCATTAGCACAAAACACAAATAGATGTGTTTGAAACCACAGGGTCAATACCAACATATTAACATAACCTAAATAGTTCAGGTTAGAGCACAAGGACAAGTTGATGTTTGTTGTGTAAGATGTCCCATTACTTATGTAGTGCATCTCACAACACTCAAATCTACAGACTCAAGATCTGTGTGTCTGTGATGTGTTGAAAAAATATCACATTTTTATTAACTCCTAAATATTAATAGCAGTAATCAGCCTCAACAATACAACATCAGATGAGCTATTAACGCAAAGTAAAGCTTGCCGTTGATGGGAATATTATCACAGATATTTTATCATAAAGCACATTAATAGACACATTCAAATTTTGATTTGATGATAGAAGTATAGGGGAAGTAAAGGGATCACCAAAGAAGGAAGAAGGAAGTACCTCATGGAAAACTCAGGGGCTCATTCACTGGGATTCATGGTGTGGTATAAATGTTTGTATAAAGTTTCACTGATCCACTCAGTAGTTTGGATTATAGTAGTGGGCTGACTGTCAATCCAACATTACCAGCTCTGTGGCTATTCCATTACCATGGCGACATTTATTCCTGCTCTATCTCTCATCTCTGACTACTTCCTGATGTATTGTGTGTCATTTCCTGTCCAGACGGCACTTAGCCGGGGCTGATGAACAACATAGTTGGTCGTTGACCAAGGTCTCAGATGAATGTACCATATGTCAACTGTGTCACCTTCTGTAAACATTAAAAAACAATGTTTTGGAGGGTGAGCCACAATGCCCATTAAAGAGTCACACTTACCCCCTGACTCCCCTTTATCTGCCCTGCTCCTCCTTATAAGTCAATGTTGATGTTAATGCTGTCCAGACCAGCGAGGTGTCATGCACACTTGCGCAGCCTTATATAGAAACCATCAGAGGTTTATGATCGGTGCATTGGTTTTATCAGCTGGTGTGAACATGCAGTCTTTTTCTGTCAGCTTGCTAATGCACGAGTCAGAGCAAGGTTACAACCCATGGTGGTCTGGTGAAGCTGTTCTGTAATGGCTCATTCCCTTCTTTAAATGAGTGAGGACCCTTCTTCGTGTAGGCACAGGGTGAGGGGTCCTGGGAAATGATTAGCACGGTGAGATCAATTTTTGGTGGGGTCGAGTTTGATGAGGGATTCAGAGAACATTTGGCACATAGCATGTCCTCCACTTGGATAGGGTTACATCTCAAACAAACCAGAGCATGCACACAAGCAAACAGCACAAAGGGGAAGTGAAGTGTCTTCTCTAATGAAAGGGCACGAGGTCAGCAGTGTTATTATGGTTCAGCTGCAGGTTTTTTCCTCCACTTGAAATCTGACTCGTCACTAAAGTGTATGCATTAAATATCCTAGAAAGGACCCTGCCAGACATCCACCTGTTCGCTGGGTTTATTAATTTAATGACACGACGATGTTTTAAATATACAAGCAGCAATATTTAAGCTGTGATTGCTTGAATTCACAGTGATTCAAACATTAATATAAAAGTGTCGGGAAAAAGACAACACAGTCAGGTATTTTTATTGCCTGCATCCAGCTCTGGGACATCTCCATGGAAAATCTTTTTAGTAGGCTTTTTGCCTTTGACCGTCTGTAAGACTTGATACTGAATCTGCCACAGTGTGTACAAGTACACTCCTGGCTGTAAGGGGTCCATAATTCAAACAGCCTGCCCAGGAGTAAAAATAACTTTTCCATGCCTTTTGTTTTGCTCAGTAAAGATAGGTTTACCAAAGTCCGTATCCAAAGCACAGTGCCAGGTTCTCTTCACCTCCATCAGTGGAAATTACACTGATTGGGCGCTCTTAGTAAATGTTACCAGGGAAGACAAGATGTTAGATGTTAAGATGTTAGGAGAGTGCCATTATGCTACAGCCAAACAATCACAGTCTTCCTGCATTTGTGTTGAGGAATGTTGTGTTTTGGTGTTGCTGATGAATCTCATTCACTGTTTCTTTAACGTCACATGTTGTTGAGGAAAACGTGTTGATGTCTCTGAGGCCTTAATGGAATTACCTCTGTCCCTGGAAAAACCTGACAACTCATTTAAGTTTACTCAGGCTTTTATGTGCAATTACATTAAATTGACGATTGTTATTATAGCATTGACAAAATGAATTTTCCTGACCACACCTAATAGGCATAACTGGTAATGTAATAACAGCTTAGTGCTCAGCAGAAGACCACCTAGGAACAGCAGCACCAGTGTCCTCCCTGTGGGGAAAATGACAAAATATACACTTGTACAACAGAGCTTCGACTCTTATTTCCTTGAAAACTAATTTTCTCAAGTGGGACACCCAGGTAGAAAACGACAGGAAGACATTGTCTTGCCTTCAGGAGTTCACTTCCCATAAAACTACCGCAAGAGATGGAAGGTTTGTATCGCAATAGTGAACCACCAGTGTTTATATTAACACCCTCTAAGCAGTTTATATTTGTTTGACATCTACTCAGAGCCATATATGTACATGTATGCTTTGTTATCTTTTTGCAGAATACGGCAAATCATTAAACCCCATTAATACAAAGGGAGGATTAGGATCTGTCCAACATAGGTGTAGTACTGTGCATAATTTCCCACGCTCACCTATAAAGGTGTGTCCCTCTTTCGTCACGGGAACCAGGGGAACAGGGAGCTGGAGTTCCTGAGAAGTGCCCCCCACCACGAGTCTCGTTCTTTGGTTTCCTCTGTGTCCAAAGATCATCTTCCACCTCCACATTCCACCTGACGCATCTTCAGTTTGACCCCTCTCACCTAGCCATCAGTTTTCCTCCTTGTCAGTTAATAAACTTCCTTGCATCAGTTAAGGACTGGTGTTGTTAGTGGATTGGTAGCTTGTATCACTACTTTAAGTAATGCTGTTCATCTTGAGGTGTCTCCTAAAAGAAAATAATAAATAATTCACTTTATTTAAGAGCCTGAACTGCAGACCCAGTTTCACACAGCAAACCTCAATTTCATTTGTTGCCGTATATCACTATATTCACCCCATTGCAGGCATTGCTTAAAATAAAAAATACCCTAAAGGTTGATTTTGCCATTGTCACAATCCTTCAGGAACAATCCTCATTGTTCTAAATGCTGATTCATCTCCACAAACCTGAAGACTAAATTTCTGACTCCAATGGGGAACTGACCATTTATGGTGATACCTATCCCACGCAAAGCCCCCTGAGCACAAACACCAACATCTAATGTTTGTGCTACAATACTGATTCATTCTCTGTAATGAATTCCCTAGGGAGACACTGTTCCTAAGAAGTCTTGTGACTCAGTCCCTCTTCCAACTATAATTCTAAATAAGGCAGTGTACTACTTCCCTGTTCCGTTTATCAGTGTGTTCAACATTTACCAGTACTCAATGTCTGTGCTCATGGCTTGACGTGGAGTACAAGCTGGTAGAGAAAGACTGGGCCTCTGTTCTAAGTGGGCCGGATGTCTCACACATGACCAGCATAGAGTTTTTCCAGGCAAAGAAAGAGAGGGATGAGAGAAAATGTGATATAGAGGAGAGGAGAGGAGAGGAGAGGAGAGGTGTAAGGAGGGTAAAGGGTCTGGTGGTCTTGAGAAAACATCTGATTCACAACATTTTAAAGATGAATCATCTCATGTGATTTCCCAATGTCCCACACAAATTACACAAGTTCTCCAGTTTTCCGCCCAATAAACATTTCAGACACAGTTAGTCTAATAAAAAAAAAAACACTATTACAACATGTTTAACTTTTCACATTTTCTCGCCTCATGTTTATCTTCTACCACGCTGCTGGCTGCATCTCAGCAGACTGTCAGTAAGTTCAAAGTTGATGCTGGGTGGTTATCTGTGTGTGTGTGCATGTGGTTGCAGTTAGGTGCTTTATCCATTAAGCCAAATCAATAAGATGTCAAGAATTCTCTCAAATGAACAGCAGGCTCTGTTTGAAAGAATTATCTCAGTGAAGTGTTATGCTGGCTTTCTTCTTATCAGTCAGTAGTTCTTATCCTGTCAGTGAATGGAGAAATCTCAGATACAAATAGGGATTTAATGCTCCGGCCTTAGCCTGCCTCCGAGGGCAAATGACGGTTAAAAGTTTGTTATCTACTTAGTACTTTATGTCCTTCTTTTTTGCCTACTTTCCACCTCCTCCTCCTCCTTCGTCACTCCTCCAGTGGTTCCCTCCGGAGCTGTGCAGTGAAAGCCTCGCTCCTCATACTCCACGCGTCTGTTTTCTATTAGCGATTTGGCACAGGTCTTCTGTGTGCATTCTGCTTAGGTACGGGAGCTGTTAAGGCAGAAATTTCCCCTTTACAAGACGGCCCCCATCCTACAGTCTGTCTCTCCCATTTTGACTAACGCACTTGTAGTATATCGACCGTACAAGCTCACAGCTGCCCCCAACTGTCCCACCCCTGCAACCAGGGGACATGGACAACTTGGAACATTTAAGTCTCCCACTAAACGTTTGTGTGCTAATATGTTGGTTTCCATGAGTAACAAGAGGGTCTAGACTCCTTGAAGAGCTGCCGTCATGGGCGTGTCCGGCTTGTTTGGACAGACCCACCTCAGCTCATCAGAATCTGGCCAAACCACAGTCGCTGGGGAGTTGGGCCACTCTTGGAGGGAATACCATGTTGTCTTTGTAATGCCCCCATGTGAACGATAATGACCTCCGCCTGGGTGGAAGGACAGAGAAAGAAGTAGTACTGGTATAATGGGAGGATCTGAGAAAGTGCTGGATGAGTCTGTGAGAAGTAAGTGGTGAAAACTTCATCATCTGGATTTGGAAATAATTACATGGATTTTGTGAGAATCATAGCTGCTGGAGTGGATCTAAACAAGTGATTTAGCACGGGAGGGTTATCTATCTATCTATATACTGTACATACACAAAAACACCCAAACACACGCATATATACATGCAGTATACTACATTACTGTTGATCATTTTCTAAGCACGCCATAGGTTCAATTACTAGGTGTATCTTTTTACAACAAAAATCAGACTTACACGCTTTAGGCAGGTCACCATATTGTCGCTTTGTCGTGCAAACATAAGAAATCAGAGCTGCTCTAACATCTAAGAATCAACTGCTGAAAACTACTGAACATGATCCACTAGAAATTCAAGCCCTAGCAACAAAGTAAACTGTAAAATTTGTCAGTGAATGATCTCCACATATACTGCACTTTTCAGCCTTAGTAGGATTTCGAGTACATGCCTCTTAGTGACACACACCAACCGACACTGAGGCATGTGGAGGAGCCAGGGACTGAACCACCAACTCCGCGATCAGTGGATAGATAGATATGAATGATTTTAACTAAAATCTTCATTACTTTTTTACTGGAATAAATGCTAAAATTTCAGTTATGGACACCTTAAACGTAAATACCAGTTGAATGATTTGTTCACTAGCATCTTTGTTCACGTCACTGGATTCTTAAATTTACCACTGGAAACATCTAAAAAGGAGATGTGATCTACTGTCTCAAACCATTCATGGAAATTACGATGGCCTCCTCTGTACAAAGGGTCCTGCTGCCCTGACTGGAGCATGGAGTAAGGTATGCTTATTGTAATATAAGCTACACCAATAAATCATAACATGGTGGTCTAGATCACCACTGACAGGAGAAGTAAATAACATGGACCATCCTGTGACAATACAATGTTCTTCTGGGAAACCTTTGGACCTGGAATTCATGTGGAGGTTACTTACACGTGGTTTATACCTCCTACTCAAGTAGCTATAGCGTCAGCCCAGACCCTACGCAGACCCTAATGCTGTAGCCTGACGTGCACCTTCCCAGAAATGTAACTACACGTCATGGTGACATAGACCACAAGAGCTGTGGTCTGCTTAGCACATTTCCGCTTTTCTATTACCAGCTACTTTTCCATCTCTACAATTTTCGAAATTATGGTTTTGGACCAATAAAGATAAAACACATAGAGAAACGGTTAACTGAGGAGGTTCGGAGATACCAACATTACCAACATGAAAAACAGCACAAGGTGTTGACCTGGCCTCCAGATTCACTAGGTCCCAAACTGACCAAGTATCTGTGGGATGATCCTCAGAGCCCCCCTCCCCTCAACCCATAGGACCCAAAGGCCCCCACTAACAACATTCTGTTGCCAGACACCACAGGACACCCTCAGAAGACCCATGTCCATTCTCTGATGAGTCACTAATGTTTTGGAGGAACAAAGAGGCTACACAATATTAGGAAAGTGGTCATAATGTTATGCCTGACTGGTGTAAATAGCCCCTAGCAGCAGAAGCCACAGTGGGATTCTCAGATCCTTATTTCATATCATTCACTTACAGTTCTACTCAAACAATATACTTTAAACTAATGTGTTTATGTCTGTGGCTTTTAGAGGAGCAACTGAGTATTACACTTATATAATGTTGGGGAACTTGGGAAAAAGAAACTGAACAAGGTTGAGATTTAGTCAGGGAGTTAACTCTAGCTCCAAATATTTGAATCCTACACTTCCCATAATCCAATTTATGCTTTCGGAAAGACCCTGCATAACCAGTAAAAGGCTCCGTTTTCAAACTTCTCGTCAGTCAGTAGTTGGCACTTTCCATTGAAGCTGCGAAGTCCCTCAGTTCAAGTTCCACTCATTATCTGATCCAAGGCATTCATAAAAAAGTACAGGTTTTCCTTTTCACAGCACCACTCCACTGACAGGCTCCTGAATCAGTGATTATTGCCCGTGCAGGCTAAAATAGAGCCAGAGCTTTGATTTTCTTAGGCTGATTTGACTTCATTCTGCCTACACTGTGTTCCCGTGCCTGCTGCTGCTATAATTGCTTCCATGTCTCTCAGTTGTGGCGCTGGCCATGCTGATGATGTTAGTAAGAGGTGGAGAGGGGAGGTTTCGGATGAGGACAGCAGAGACCAGCTGGGTGGGGTTATGTACTGGCTGTAGAGAGACCCATCATCTCAGCTGAGAGTTTAGCACATTGATGACAAAGCTATGGAGACTTCACGTTGTGCGCTGTATGAGTAAGGCTTTCCTTTGCTCATAACGTGCTATTTCCATGGCAGTAATGTCGGGCGTCCTCACGTCTTGAACCGCAACCTCCTACAGCCAATTAAAATCACCACACGCTAAGCTAAAAGGAATGAGGTAAATCCTGTGTCTGTAAAGCTCTTGGAACTTTTTGAACTGTGGAAGGCCCTCAGATGTGAATTTGAGATATTTTGATACAAAGCATATTGAAAATGGAACATTACGATCTGAATGAAAGAAATCTTTTTGATCCATGGTTTTGCTGGAAATCTGCACAGGCTTCTGAAGATTTTTTTTTTCTCTTATCAACACATGTCAGTCTGATAAACCCCCAGACAGACTGTAAAGCCAGATATTTTTAGGCAAACAGAATGAACTCACTATCCAGACCACATCCAGGTGTATGGATGGTCCACAACCTGGTTGCAGGGGAGGAGGCCGAATTCCACAGGTGCCATCTGGTCTCTGGCCTCGGCCTGCCAGGTGTTCCCATCTCTCTGAAGACACATCTTGATGACAAAAAGATTTGAGGTGATAGCAGGACAAACATGTGCGTCTTTTTATAGGAGCAGACGGAAAATGCACTGACAGCTGAAATGATTAACTCGATCGCAACCGCATTCTCACCCCGGGACACAGACAAGCTCAAGCAAGACAAGCTGTATCAGTAACTTCACAAGAACAGCAATCAATTGTTTCCCGCTCCTGGGATGCGGAGTGCCTTCAACCACCACATCACTGCTGCACCGAGGGGGGCCTGCACTTTCTTTGCTGACATTTACCACAGGTTTTAATGTTTAACACATTCACTCGCATAGTTAAATGAGGTTTGGTCATAAAGACTACCTTACACATGAGGAAATGTTGCCGTATGAGCTGCAGAACTACATCTGTGTCTTCAGACTGTGAGTCCACTGCTACTCACTTCCACTGTCAGAGGGCCGAGCTCGAGAGACATCTGCTGAGTCGCACTTTTCAGTGATGCAACACACACACACAAAGTTGTGGTTTAACAGGGAGTTACATCCTGTAACTTGGTCCTGACTGTGACATCCTGGAGTCCTGCCATGACTGTTGCTGGTTGCTGACTCCTGTGTTTCGCAAACATACATGAAAGAGTGAATAACAGGATACAAATAGTTTAGCCGAAATGTCAAACAAAATGGATCATCATTAGGACAAATTAAATGTTTGTTAAGTGAATTCCTGATGCATCTCTGCAAACTATAGCACTGTACACCAAGAATCTTCATTGCTGAGTAGGAGGTGGTCATACACAAACTACAGTAGGCGGTAGTGTAAGGTGGTTTGCACACAAACCGAGTTAAAGATCAGAATATGTTTAAATCTGCTTTTCAGGAACATTTATGTTACAAGAGCTCAGTCTGAGGTCACACTTTTTGGTCCTGCTTTTTGGGGAAGTTGTAAACACAGAACTTTCTTGGTGTCAAATTGCGGTGACCACATGCTGAGCAAGATGCACCCCACCCAACTGCTTTAGGAAAAACAATAATCATTTCAAAGCAGACAGTTATTTGTTTTTGTTGCCATAGTGACTGAAAACACTTTCCATCAACTGAAAGCATCTGGAGAAAGTGATGTGATCAAAGTTGGTGTGGGACTTCATGCACTTTACTAAATGTAAACTGAGTCAGAAAACACAACAAAGCTGATCTACTATTGCGCAATTATAGACTAAAATATGATGCCTGAAGAAGTAACGGATCAAAAAAAATAAATACAATGACCAACGTTAAACTAAAGGAACAGTACAACAATTTTGGTAAATTAGCATTAGCTTTTGTGGCTACAGTGAGACAATAGCAGTCAACTAGCCTGGCTCTCTCCAGATTAAGGTAACAGGACCTATCTGCCAGCCTATCTAAAGCTCTTACACTTTTTGCTTTTTGTACAGATTAACCAAACAAGATAACCCGTGTTAATTATTGAGCTTTAAGAGCACTAGCAGATGGATTTTGTTTCCTGCTGACTGAGAGAGCCAAGGTGCTGCTTCCCATTAATCCAGTCCTTATGCTAAATTGAGCAAACCAGCTGATGGTCATCTAGCTTCACAGCTTTGAATATAAGATGATGTCAGCTGTTAACTGTTTCATGACTCAACCATTCAGATGAAAGACATTTTTGTCATGAAATACAGCTCAGAGTTTCCTCACACTGACCTCCTGACTGAGGAACATTTCTCTCGGGGCAACAGTTTCTGCTCAGATCCTGTAGATTTTCCTCACCCTGTGGCTCAGTTTTCCCACCATTTCCTCCGCATGAAAAAGCATGCATGCTGAGTTAAGGCACCAGGTACCTTCATTAGCACCGCATGGGGCTCTAAACTCCCTTCTTCTTTAATGTTGACGCACCCTTCTCTGACAGTGATTTAAAGCCAAACGTTAACTGTGAGGGTTCCTAAACCCTCCACCGTCATAAATCACAACTCCCCTGTCATCATTCTCCTTCCTCCAGGTTCCCAGCAGCTCCACAAGTCCTCTTTTATCATATAAGTAACCTGTATTATTTTATTTAAGTCTTCCCGAATTATCATGCATCAATTTTCCAGGTATATAGTCAAAGTTACACAAATTTGATTGTGTGTGTGGTTAAAAACACCAGCAAGCAAGAAAGAAAGAAAGAGAGAGGAAGGAATTCACAGCAACTACTGGTTTAAATTCAACAAAAGTACTTCTCTCTCTGGCTTTTACCCCATAATCATAGAGGGGGGAGAAATCAGACCTCACCACCAGGTGATTCGACAAAGACTGCGTTGATTCACCTGCCAGCTGCTGGTGAGGGGGTCTGGATGCTCAGTGATTAGTAAAGGGCTGGGAGATGACCTCCCCTCCCTGGGTGAGTAGTCACACTCTGCAGGAGCCTAATGACGTGGCCCGAATGCAAAGAAAGCCCTGCAGGGTCAGGGGCTGATGTCGGTGAGAAACTACAGAACCCTCTAATCTGGCGACACCCAACACAGAGCGCAGGGGCCCGAACTCACGTGAGCGTGAGCATATGATTCAGCCCTAAAGGGACAGTTCAAGACAAATACATAAAACATTCTCTCTGTTGGCATCCAAACATGAAACTAGTGTAACTGTCATTGTCATGGATCATTTGCAGAACGCACTGTATAATGGTGGTTGTTAGCCGTTCTGAAAAACGCACTTATGCTCATTCTTGCAAAGATTTACACACACGTATACATGTCTGTACATTAAATATTAAACTGCAACCAGAAGAGTAGTTTAAGGCTCTGCATAAACTGCATAAAAGTGAACCTAGTCCAGAGTTTTATTAAAAATAAAAAACACCAGCAACAAGAAATGTAACAGAGTCACTTTTGCGAGGGGGTGGTGCCGGTTTATGGACTGCAGTCATTTCTTTTACAGTCATTCACTGCCTGCCGTGTTCGTGCTTCATTTGGGTGGACTGACCCTTTAAAGAGGAAAAGCACTTTTGTATTGGCTAAGTGGAAAGGTAATTTTTTTTTGAAAGGATCTGAAACGCCAAAACATCCCTGAGAAGTCTGGCCAGGAAGAAGTGCTCTAATTGCATCTATTTTGTGCCTTTGTGCTCACAACAACTATTTTCAGAGCTCGAGCAATGACAAAAGTGGTGTCCTGTGGGAAACTGCACCGGGGGGTGAAGTGAGGCGGATCAGGACGTATTCATTAACCATCTAGCTGCTCTCCAGTTTGTGTTACTATGCCAAGAATTTATGGCAGTTTGAACTCCTCATCTCTTCTCAGAGCTCTCTCTTCCCTGGAGTTTAATCTCAGGAAAGGGCGTTTTGGGTTTCTATTGAAATATTTTATCAGCTCCCAGGATGCTGTCTGACATGGTAGTCGAGTGAATCGGTACCAAGATCACACACGAGTCCTCTGATGTTTTTCTGGAACGCCTCATCAGTCTCAGTTAACTCCTAAAAACCCAGACAGACGAAGATCCCCGGTAATCAGATTTCTCTGTGATTCCCTTTTGGCAGCCGAGTGGGAAAGCCGTCGCATCTCACTGAAGTGCTGAACCGTAACATTTACCCGGGGAGCAGCTGGGAGTGGAGCAGGGGAAGAAGATCAAATTGACATTCAGCAGTTTTTTTACCTTCTAAATCTGCCCTCTTGGTGCTGCATAATCTGTGCCAGTTCACACAGCTCATGTGACTCTGCATTCTAGCACAGATTTCTATTTAATCTGAACCTCAAATAAAATATATTAACACCGCTATACATTTCTTCTACTCTTTGGTTGACTGGGCTGTTTTCAGTAATTTATGTGAAACATGCAGTACATTTGAAGGACAGAGCAAACAGAAACCAGTTCAGCATTCCAGAGCATTACCCAGCTTAACCTGGTGTACATTTGGTTGAATTGGACAGTTATCTGTTACTGATTGCCAACACTGAAAACCTGACAAGAGCTCACAGATGCACAGCAGGTCTTTAAAGAGCCAAACTCTGAATGACCTCACATTACTCTGAGTAGCCCACAAGTCAAAGAGATGTCGCTCAGTGTCCAGGCGAGCGGTTCTGTGATACTTCCATTCGCTCTGAACGGGATCCCCTTTCCATTAAACCCCCCCAAAAGGCGGCCTATAAATAATCTTCTGAAGTCATCCCTGATGTGTAATTAATTTTCAGCAGCAGTCCCACAGTGATGAAGCGCCGCAGTGTTATGACAAGCCCCTCCATCAAGCCCATCACCTGTTGGACTCACGCTACGCTTGTTTTCCCAGCAGTAACCCGAGACCGAGTCCCGGTTCCCAGCACGCATGAGCACCAATGAGACAGCAGGTAAAAAATAGCATTTGCGTGAGACAACACATGGATACAAATATATTTTATGGATTTTAAATAGCAGTTAGGAGCTGTCTCACTGAAAAAAAAGTTTTTTTTCACCAAACAAGTAGATGATTTAAAGCAGGAACATAGAAGGTAATGTTCAGTGTATCAGTCTTGCAGTTGCTGCTTTTACATGGAGTAAGCCACAATTACACAAAAGAAAAACTGCACCTATTAACTCAAATGTGGCGTTTTTCCTGAGTAAATTCCACCCTTTCAGATTATTCCACAGATGGAAAGCACCCTCCACCCTCCAACATCCCTACATTAAACACACACACTCCACACTGCCTGCTTCTTCATACATACAACCCAGCTATGGAAAGTCTTACCCACTGAGCCAGGGCAGAGCATTGTTTTTACAGGTAGCCCAGTGAACCCCTTCGTTACAGGAAATGAGGTCACTGGATAAAACCATCAATACACAAGGCCGCTACTGAAAATCGGGCTGCCGTAAATGTCAGAGTAGCCTGGCCCCTGCTGGGAATGACTCAACACTGCTAGACTCATACAAGACGAGGAGAAAGACAAGTAGGAATATGGTTTTAATTAACGTTAAGTGACTGGCCTGTCGTGATCGGGGTTAGACATTTGCCACATGGAGGGAGTTTTACATGATTCACATAATTGTCCATTAGGGAATAGGGCACATGGACAGGAAGTGACTCCACATCCTTTCCCAGATTTTTAAAAGCACATATCTCTCCTATTCCCACCACTTGTACAACACAATGGATGACAGCTACCAATGTGCAACAGCAGGGCCAAGAGCTCAACAGAGCTTGAAAAGCATTTATTTATTTATTTTTATTTTTATTATATTATTTAAAGAAATGTCTCCCTAGCTTTATGACGTAATTCAGTTTTGTGATGACTCTATAGGAACGTCCACTTTCCTAGAGCCATATAACCATGGAGCTAGTGTGGCTAAATTGTGGTTTGGTTTGTGAAATCTTGACTTGCAATATTATTGTAATGACATATCATTACATCAAGAGGAGGATATGATCATTAAATAGTGATTGCCTGAGGATTGTCATAGTTTGTCCCATTAGAACAGCAGTGTGAAGGATTTAGAGGAGCCTATTAGCACAAGTGGAATATTGTATTCTTAATTATGTTTTCATTTGTGCTTGCAACTATGAACCTTTGGGCTTTTCTGAGTTTAAAATGCTCACCATGTTTCACTGCCACAAACAAAATCTGGCTCTAGAGATGGTCTTTAACATTTCTACATTGTGGCAACCAGCCATAGTTTCTCTATATGCCCAGAAAGGTGAGGAAAACGTATTCAGTTAGCTGCAATCTGCAACACACAACAACGTACTTAACCCTGTAACATTGCCCATTTCAGCTATTAAACTGCCACTTGAGATCTTAAAAATGAGAAATAATCATGAAAATAAAACTAAACAAGTAAAGATCGTAAACAGCAAAATTAACTGCAGCCTTCAACACACATAAATTAAAAACCTCCTCACGGCAGCAAGGGTCAAACGAGAGGTGCAGATTCGTCTTTCTCCGGATATTTCTGATATGAAGTCACTCCTTCATGCTCCTCGGGTAAGATAGAAAACATTCAGATGAGGTTACCCACTGGTTGTTGTTAAGAGGCTATGTAAGCATATAGATATTTAAACTTCCACCTCGAGGAAAGCTGGGCACGCAGCCAGTTGCTTAGCTAATGGGATGGTTTTTATTACAAGACTGGAAGGAAGGAAGAACATGCAGCATTCAAGAGAAACCACAAGGAAACATGCAAAGGACTGAAACTACACACTTTTTTTTCAGTAAATTCCATAATGTACGATGTTTTAGAGCTGTTGTTAGGAAACTTGAACGTAGCTATGACAGACACGTCCTTGAGGAGCAGCAGGCAGTGCAAGACACACCATATTTCACACAGCTGTGTGTCCACAGCTGTTTTTCTGGTTCTGCTGGGAATCATTCAGGCTCTGCTGCCATGCGTTGCTTTGGTTCACTTTCCTTTTTTTTTTTTTTTTGCTTGTTCTGGCAGTGCCACCTCATGCCCAGAGGTAGATGACATAAGAGAAATGTTCTGCTTTTGGCCTCAGTGTGTTCAGTCCTATTTTAAAAAGACTTAATGCTACAAAAATGAATCAAATGAAACGTTTTGTTCTGTTAGAGCAACATAGTGTAACTATAACTATATCTACATCATTCAGATTGGATTCTTGTAAAATCTACCATGTCAGCAGTTTCCTTACATATGAGGAGCCAGGAAGATATATCTATACACTAGCATACAGTATGCTGGTGTATAGATTAATGTGGAAGATTGATGTATAGTAATTTTGAAAAAGAAAATCACATTTATCTAAAATGTCTGTCTTGCAGGAAGATGTAACATCATTTCAAAAATGCAATACAGATCAGACAGCATTCAACTGAGTTATTATAAATTAGGTAAATGAACCCGTTTCTCTCTCTATGTACAGTAGGATGTCAGTTCTCAACCAGTCCATCCTTCTTCTTTCTTCCCTCTTTCATAACAGGATCCAGAGGGACAAGGAGCCAAACCTTCCTGCAACCCCCCCCCCCCCCCCCCCCCCCAACCTCAGCATCACGTTCCATCTCCACATTCAACCTCATCAATCTCTTCCCTTCCATTTTACTCATCCTTTTGATCCCTCTCACCCCTCCATCTATTTCTTTCATTTAATAAACGTCCTTTATATGGTCTTTGTTAGTAAAACGATCATATTCACATCTGTATAGTACTGCGGGCTGGCAATATATACTGTATTTCAACTAACTCGACGTGAAATTATTCCTTTTGTCAAAACATTCTTAAAGATATCTGCATTTGTTCAGTTCAAACATGGATCGCTACACCTTTGTTCATATGTGCATGCAAAATATTCATGGGGTGTGTTGGCCATGTGGAGTAAAACAGATGGACTAAACAGAGCACAAACTATGCTACCACCTCTTGTTAACAATACTTCCACACCTCTGTGACAGTCGGCAGTTCATCCTATGAAAATTTAACAAGGGACTGTCCTTTTAGCTTCCTTCAAAACCTTTTTGAATTTCTTGAAGTAAGTTAAAAGGAAAGATGTACATGTCATGATAGTATTGTACCAGAAATAGAAATAAAGACTGACTCTGTGCCAAGGTAATAAAATCCAGCTAGAGTTCACAAAAGTCGATGAGGAAAAATGATAATAATAAGAATTGTTTTAAAGGATTATATGCCAGAATATTTCTTTGAGCAGCTAGGCAACAAGCAGAGACTTTTTGATTCCTTTGGACAGAGTCAGGCTACTTGTTTCTACAACTAACTACAAACAATAGACTTTAGAGACTGTAACGGAGAATTACTTGTTTGAATAAGGGACCCAGATAAGTAGACAAGTGCATATTTAGGGCTGTATTTGCTTTTTCACTGATGGGCTGAAAAAGAAAGTTTGGCGTGCTTTAGCGCCAACCTTCACTGCCTTCATTGTTTCCTTCATCCTGCTCTCAGATGGTTATGTGGATCCTTTCTCTTGAGCACACAGAATGAACTTTGTTCTGGAGGTCTGGATTTCCCTCTTCAGTTCAGCCAGCATGTGAAGAGCAGAACAGACTAGTGAAAATACCATGAGCCCGTTTTATGAATAGCACCATTTAAGAAGGATTGGTTTCGGTGAAGGCCTAATGATGCCATAGTGCTGGCGTCACAGAGAGAGAGAAAGAGAGAGAGAGAGAGAGAGAGGGGGAAAGACAGAGCATTCTTTCCAGGCGCTGGAGCAGCACTTTCAGACTGGGAGACTGGAGCGAGGTGGTGTGGCAGTTTTCCATTTCACATACGTCACTCGTCCAACACCCAGTTGCTCTCCATGGCTCTGTCCAGTCACAACAATAAAATGAAAGGCCTGAAAAAGCTGGTGATTTTGCACATCTGTCAACACTCTCTGATGTGACTGTGGGAGTGTTTCTCTCTGATTATGACTTTATCTGAAAGTCTTCATAAAATCTTTCCACAGTCACTTGATGGACTCCATTAGCAGGCCTGAAGCTATCGGGTCCAGCCATTGGAGAGGTAAAACAATAGTAAGTCAGTTGCCGGAAAGGTTAAACAGACCATGCATGTTTCTCAGAGCTGTGGACCACAGCCACAATTGTTCCAGAGGTAATTTGTTTACTGGATGTTTGTGGCCTATTCTCAGTCCTGAGTAGAGCAAACAAACAAGCGCAAATAAAAGGTGACTGGCACAGACAAGCAGGGTAACTTTGACTGAAGAGACACACTCAGAGAGGCACTCCAGAGATTTAACATCGTGATTCTGTAAAGTTGGTAAGAGACACATTTTCTTTTAATCATTTGCTTTTTGAGTTATGGTGAAAAATAGAATGTAAGCGTGTTTTCACACAAGACCCACACTGCAGGAGTGCACTCTAAATTGCAGGCTACATTATCAAGTGCTATGGCCTTGGTTATAAATTTGCAGTCTTGGTCCTGCAGACCCACAGAAGATGTTATTATTTTCATTAGGTGACAAGTGAACTAATAAACTCATGATGACATTTTGATAGTCACACAAACACTTATTTCACATTTATTTATACCCAACTCGTCAGTTTCTTCTTTCCACAGTGAGTCGTAGTTAATGTAGGCAAAGACATTGGGGCTATAATGAGCTCACAACTTCCTGCTATTGAACAAAGGAGTGCAGATATTTTGGCTTCCACGTTCAGTGAAGAGTAGGTGTGAAAATGTAATATCTGCTTGTGGACTGCAACACTGAAGAAGTGCAGACAGAGATCATTTGGAAGTCAGGGACCGGGCCATTAAGAGGTTGTATTCATTTTGATTGTGCTAATATCTGCAATAGTACTATATCAGGGTGGAGTCTCAGATTTCCGAGTAAAAACTCCAGTCAATGAACCGATCATGTTTTAATGCTCTGAGTTTATGCTGCCACCTAGTGGTCAGAGATTATCCTGCACAGCCACTGTCGTGACCGCCAGTGTATGAATGAGGACAGAGGCCTCTGATTTCTGTAGTATAATAAGAGATCATTTACAGACTCTTTCTTCAGTCACATAAATCACAAAAAATAACAATATTACTGTGTAAAATAATATTTTTTATAAATGTATGAAAAAGTATTAAAGCAAATTGTGTTGCATTCAAAGCCTCTACTCCCAGTAAAGGTATCATGCTGCAGGAGTTAGCTTGTTTTAGTTTACATATTTCTGCTTTTTATGTTCACTTTACTGCTTTTTTTAATGTCACATTATCTCTGTGTACTAGTAATCGAACCAAATTGAGGTGAAGGCTGATGAATTGCAGCATGATGTGTAACCTAAAATGTATTAAAGAAGATTTACTATGAAAAATAACACAGCACACAAACCGTCCTTTTCGCAATGAGTGTTTTATTGTTTTTATTTTTGTATAAAAAAAAAACCTTTTTGTCCACTTTAGGCAACAGTTAGCATGAGAGTAGTTCTCACAGCTTTTAGATGAAGTCTAAACTCATCAGTCTTCTCAACATCCACACTCTCCTTTCACATAATCACATAGTGTACTGGAGTTAATTTGGTGCAGTGGTCCCAAACCTATGTCTATTAGTAGAAAGCCATGGACAAAAGCTCAACAATAGGCAGCTTGTAATCATCATCACTTCAAAGATGGTACTATGTCAAGGCAAGTCACGCAAGCACAAAGAGCCACAATAAATCTGCAGCCTCACAATAAGTACAGGAGACTGCTTTGTTAAAATCTGATGAATGAAAGCATCATTTAATTAGGTCTGAAACCACTGCTTTGGTGCAACTCTTAAGCAGGATTATATTAAGACAATAAAAAAAAAAAAGGCAAAGGAATACATCAGACAACTCATACACAGCAGCACATCCTGTGTTAGGCGAGCCGTTACAACAAGCAACAGCTGTATTTTTAGGCAACAAAACAAAGGACTGACTTTGTGTAAGAAGAGTCGGCACACTTACGCAGATCAGTATTAAATGGGACGCAGCTTAAAAAGACATTTAAAGACCAGAAATGTTACATCCCAATCACAGAACACCTCAATCCATAATCACTACGGTTCCTTTCATTTGCAGTGCAGTAGCCACAAGAGGCTCTCCAATGCTTCTTACTTCAGCCATCGAGAAACATCGCCGTGAAATCATTTCTCATGATGTCGGGGGGGAAAACTGTAAATCTGTAACATCAGCACCTTTCGGGAATAAAATATATCATCCTAACTAACACGCCCCCCCCGACCCATCTAATACAGTACATACACATGTGCATGCACACACAGATGCACCTTTCTCGCTCGTGTAGAGATACCAATATACACACACACACACACATACACACACACACACGCCCCACACATACAGCTCGAACATAAAATATACAATTCAGGCTGTTGTCGATCTGATCCATAAATTACTCACATCACTTTGTATAACTACTTATAACAGCACAGGCTGCGGATTTCTTTCAATATTTACTGCTATTTTCTTCATAGGAAATTTGACTTGATTCGGAATTATCTCTTCCGTACAGAACAACGCGTTTAAAAAAAGGACTAGGAAGATCTATTTCATAACGTGACTGACTACATGGCATTACTGTGTAGAAGAATGAAAGAAATAACATCTCCTTTCATTCCAGACTGCAAGGACTTCAAAACAACAGGATCTAATTCACAAAAGACACAAATAATATCATAGGCATTGCAACTACAGGTAAACGTTCTTTTTTTTTTTTTTAGTTATTATTATTATTATTATTATTGACAAATCGACTGCGTTTGTACGAGCAGTCCAAGTTGAGCAAGAGCAACAACTAAGGCGCTGTGCTAATCTGCGCAGGGTTTGCCTTCACGTGTCAGTGCAGCGCAGCCACGACAACCTCAGTTCACAATATGCGCACAGATTGAAAAAAAGCAGCAACCTCAGCTCTGTCTTGCACACGTTGCAAATGCATATACAGTACACAAAAACAAGTATTTCCAGGATTATTAGGTCTATTTTCAGCGGAGGATACAACCAGAGGCCTTTATTTGGCTTGACTACAGCACAGGTATGCTGTCATGGAGAGTGCGCCAGTTAAGTATCTAAATACACCAGCATCTTGCACACTGCAAGACAATCTGTGTTTAGTGTTGATAGCTTTACACGTCACCAAACAAAAGGCTTATGTCAGCGTTCACAGACACTGTGTTTTCTATTTGCTGCGTTGGAAATGAACAAAGCACTAGTCGCTGCACTCCTACATACAAGTGTTGTTGTGATGTTTTTCCATTAAGGCCGCATTCATCACCCCCAACAGAATTACGTACAATGTTGCCGTTTAACTGCATCCATATTACTACTTGGGAGTAACCTGTTTGTGCTTTCAGCATCTCCCCTCCCTCGTGTTTTGTAATACTCATTCTCCATATAATTCAATGACAGTCACTAGAAGAGATTGCAACCTGTAGTCATTCTGGATGAGAGCAGGAATAAATGTGAAACGTGGAATTTTCTCATCTTCGATGAAGCTATTGTGCAAAATATCTGCAGAGAAGCTAGTACTAAACTTCAGGAGGCAGTGGATCTACTCCTTTCTCCAAGCAGGGCTCCCCTTGGCACTGCTCTACAGGGACGTTCTGCTGAGGACTTGCGGGCCTCTCTTCCACTACTGCCACGCATTTCTCTGAGCACAAAATCACATTGGTCAAAGATGTGCCCGAGCTCTGTAGACAGGCATTGTCTTCATGCTTATCATCCTTCAACTCCCCTCCTCCTTCTTGTTTCCTCTTCATAAACTTATCCCCTTTTTCTTGTTTCCCCTCCACAAACTCCTCTCCTCCTGCATCTTGTTCTCTCACCAAATGCTCCTCTTGTTCCTCTGCTCTGGGGAGCACCTCAAAGGCTCCAGGCTCAATAGGACTGAGCTGATAGTACAGCAGAGAGGTGGAGTCTTTGAGGAGGTCAGAAGGGCTCTGCTCCTGGTTGTCAGTGATGCACAACACCGTGGCCCCTGTGGGGAAAGGTCCCTGCAGGAGGACCTGATCCACACCCGGAACCTCTGCCTGCACAGGCAGCTCCCCTTCCAAGGCACTGGGTAGCAGGCAGAGAGGCTGCTCTGTGAGACCACCGTTGCTCAGCTCCTGCTGCACTGCCTCCCCATCAGCCTCCTCCCTCTCCCTCCTCTCCTGCTCTTCAGCGCTCTGCAGGTGCAACACGGCCGTCTCGTTCTCTCGCTCCAGTATATCCTGCTCTGCCAGGAGATCCTGAACCTCCACAACTGACTGCGCCTCGTTCTCCTCCAGCTCAGAGTCCAGGCCAGTGATGGAGGA
The DNA here is from genome assembly GCF_963514085.1 of Chelon labrosus. Lineage (NCBI taxonomy): Eukaryota > Metazoa > Chordata > Actinopteri > Mugiliformes > Mugilidae > Chelon > Chelon labrosus. The sequence goes on along the minus strand of NC_140360.1, from coordinate 21,258,269 downwards.
TAGGTCCGGGGAAGTGGGGCAAATGGAGGAGGGGGAAGACATTTGGTCTGATTCGGCATACTGGTCCCCAGTCCCTTGTATCAGCATCCTCCTCTTCTCCAAGTCCAGCTTCATGATGGTGTGCAGGTAGTGAGTTCGGACACGGAGGGGGTTGAACTCGATACGGCCTGCTACGTTGCCACACCCATCCCTAGAGCAGCCGCACGGGAAAGACATTCGATCCACCTGGAGAAGAAAGCAGGGGTAAATTCAGTTTCACTTCTGTCGTGTTTCACCAGTAAAGGGCAGAGTAAACACTTGGGAATTACTGACTGATTTACGTAAGTTATGTGTTTACTGTTCAGCTTAAATGACAAAAATGGATGAGAAATAAGGAGATCAGTGGAAAAAGCATGAGATTATCTGGTTACTGAGCAACAAGTCAGGTCGAGAGAGAACTTAACGTATGTGGTCAAATAAGAAAATCAGCTAAGTTAAACACAGATTTTAGGTCTCGAAGGATTTGATCTAAAAGAAAATCTAATTGGAGGTAGTAAGAAAGCAGCTCAGACTAAATACGTGTCAGCACGCCACAACCTGATGGAGCATTATCACCATCATCTGTGACACATGCACGTAGTAAATGTGGCCCAATAAGGTTTCTTTAAAATGTTAAAATGCACTCTGCTAGAACTATGATGTTTCCCAGTCAACATCCAGACTCACAAACATATGCACAAAAAAAGAAAAAGCCTTTTAATAATAATTATGCATCAATATGTATAACTTCTTGTATATTATGGGAGATGAAGTACAGGCAGTGAGGTATAAATTCTTATTTCACTAAATGCATTTCAGTCAGTAGAACGAATCATTCTGGCTGCAGGCCACTGTTGTACTGAAATGCTTTTGGTAATGAATGTTAAATAAAATAAAGAATTAATCGTGGCTTAAACCTTTCAACTAACTGAAATAGTAAATTCAGCCACGACTGCTTTGCACATGCATGAGGGGCCCTTTAAGTTGCTCTCTTCCAGTAGAGACTTCCTCAGTTCCCACAATGGAAACTGCAACACAGGAACTGGAGTCCAGCAAATGGAAGACACAGCAAGTGGCCATTTTCAGTTGCCAGAGAGAAGCAGAATACATGCACTGTGTAAACTCCGCAAAACTCAACAAAATAGGCGTTTTAACAGCAGACATTTTGATCTGTCCCAGCAGGCAGAGGACATGTGTTTTAGATTATATATTAACAACTGCTCTGTTATATTCAAGAGTCCCATAAAGTCATGACAGAGTGACAGTAAGCCAGCATGTAGAACATGGCAGTCACATTTATTTTAATTATTTATAAATATGATTTTCCCACTGCGATGTGTCACAATGTCTTCTGTAAAAAAAAAAAACAAGAAGTAAATGAATATGGTAAAAAGGAAACTGCACAGAGGCTCGCTCACCTGGCACTTAATACCAGCCTGGCTGCAGCCACAGTGGCGAGGGTCACAGTACAAACGGCAATCGCAACCGCACTCCTCCCGAGACAGGCGGATGGCTCTGAGCTCGGCTTTCTCGCGGGCGTCTATGCGGGCGATGCCGGAGGCTCGCAGGAGGGCCCGGCGGCGCTTCGTGGGCAGCGGCTGAAGGAAGAAACAGTCGTCCACCTCCATCCCGTCCACGTCCAGGTCCTCGTCTGAAACGTCCTCCAGGGTCAGCAGGTCTGCCTGAGCGCACTCCACCGTGCCGTTCCTTGTCAGCTGTGGATGGCAATTAGTGTGGAAGTGTGAGCTGTGGACAATGAGAAACTGACTGCCTACTTTGAGATTTATAAGTAAGTAACCCCAAAGTGTGATACTGCACAAGAATTTTAAAATGGGCACTTGTAGAGAAAGTATTTGGTTCATTTGTAAAAGTATAGATAAATACTATGTTATAATAATACTCTGATTTTGTAAATGTGCAGTATATAACATACATTGTAGATTGTTACCACTGATGCATCAGTGTTGAAGTTACTCTGTAAGGAGTTTTATATACTTTCTATTTTGGTAGCTTAGTTTTGTAGTTCCCACTCTGGGAGGCAGGCCCCCTCTAAGGGTCACGAGATAAATCTGATAGCCTGTAAGATGAGTAATTGGGTAGGAAAGAAGAAAAAACAAACTTGCATTACACAAATGTGTATGTATCTTTTGAACTTTCTCCTAATTTGTGCAAATTTGTTTGAAATATTGGAGATTTTTACCTCTCTGGCCTGAAAGAGTTATTTAAATGAAACCATTTGAGAGGTTCAAAGGGGGTAATTAGTCTTCAGCGGGCCTGCTAACTGCTCACAGGCATGTGAAATGTGGAAAGGGGCCCATCTAGAGTGGTTTTGTAAGGAGTCACAAGACAAAAAGATTATGTGATCTTAAAGGACAACCCTTGAGTAAATGCTTTTACTGCAAATAGAGATATCATCTGCTTTTCAGGTGAAACCATGCTCTGTTTAGATGTTTCAATACTATATTCATTTGTACAATTTAATAAAGTTTTGTACCATAATCTTTTAAGATCAGGACAAAGGACTCAACTCACTCACTATTAACAGTTAAGTGTGCATAAAGGAATTGTAGAACTTAAGATGATATACCTTCATATACTTTACCTTCATCTTGCGGGCGTTGAGCTTCTCCTGGCGCAGGTGCTGGCGCAGAGTGTGCCGGTGGCTGGTTTCCTGTTCACGTGCAAACTCGCCCAGCGTGTAGCGTCTGATGGAGGAGTGGTGACGAGCCATGCCCAGGGAGCTGCCCCCTTGGCTGGGCACGCTGGTGAAGCCCTGCCGCCGGGGGAAGTAATACACCGTCACCACGTCGAAGCGAACCCGCTTTCCCCCCGGTGACGGCTTGTGCTGTCTGAGGATCGAGGTTGCTGGTGTGGGGGGAGAAGCAGGAGGAAGATTTGGGTTGCAAATGTTAAACATGAGCAATATATTGTTTATTTCCTTTAATGTGCGCCTTCTTCTGTTTCTCACGGGTGAATGTAGTGCTGGAAGGTGGGTTGAGGCTGTCACAGCTGTCAGCGCTGTCGCTACTGGAGATGTCATCGTCAGAGTCCTTAGGTGTAGAGAAGGGAGAGCTGTTGTCCACCTCTTCATATCTTCGTTTGAGGCTGAGGGACGAACCTGCCTCCATGGAAACTTGGTGTCTGAGGGGACAGGGCAGCACACGCCAAGCCACAGAGAACACCCTCTGCACCAATCATTATTATACTGTTTAATATTTGTTTACTACAACAGAGACAAAAAAAAAATGTGTCATCCCTCAGAGAATTGTGTAATCTATATCCACTGTGAGGTCAGCTCTCAACAGAGAAACAATGAGGTGACATCTGCTCGGCCCCGTCTCCTTTCATCTGTATTCTAGCTCCATCATTTCGTCTCTCTGACTCCCATCTCGCACGAAATCCGACTTTGAAATCATCAAGTCTAGAAATGTAACCATGGCAACTGGGCAAGCACGGTTTGTGTGAACAGCCTTGAAGCAAATGATCTCTGCGCTTTCGTTTTAACTTCACAGTTCAGCGTTAAACAATGCAAGGAGACATTGACGCGAGTGAAAGGTGGAGCTGATCAATCGCATCTGCAAGAAAGGTCGAACAAGGTGAATGAAAGCAGCACGTGTAGTCTTATGTTAACGCTGCGGGCCTGCATCTCATGAACAAACTGGTGCTAATTATTTATTCTATAAAGACAGCAGATCATAGGTTACTATAATAGTGCTCTCTGTGGTATGAGTGAGGTAGTTAATAGCTTACTAAACAGCTCTCTCTTTTTAACTGGGCCTCAGTTAACATGTGACCGACTACAGAGTCATTCGTAAATGGGACAGCTCCACGTGAGTAATTACCCATTCAGCTTTTTTAAAGAAGAAATCCTGCATTTCCATAGCATTTGTCCTAAAATGGACAGATGCTGAAGAAATGATGTCATATGGAGACAGATCGTGATTCTGCTCTGTGAATAATGAATCAACTGCAGTCATTTTACAGGGAAGTTTGGTGCTCAAATAATAATGCACGCACAAATTACTGAATGGCTTGACTCTTAGGGAGGTGCTGTAACTGTCTGATCGCGATGCTGCAGTGTAAAACTACCGATGAGGGCTGAGTTGCCCATTGTGGATGGGGTTCTCAGCTAATTTGACACACTTGAAGAGGTTGTAAGGAGCAGGGCCTGGTCATGACGCTTCTTCTGTGGAGATGCTGGTTTGGTTACAGGATCACTTTTAACCGTTTTCTGCCCAGTGTAAACAGAGCAACACAGCTGATTTTAGGCTCATCTCTCGTTGTGGACACCAGACTGCTCCTTTCAGGGCTTGGTCTGGCTGTGGCAGTATGTTTGCAGACTTCACAGTGTATTTACCATCAGGGACATGCAGTTTGGATGAGGTATTTGTTTAACTGTGTGCATGCTGGTTAGACAGTGCAGGGGGGAGGTTGGACGTTATATCAGTCTGACAAGCAAAAAGGCTCGATCGCCCTCTCTCTCTCTCTCTCTCTCTCTCTCTCTAGTGAAGCCAGCTCTCTCTCTACATTCTTCGCAGACACACACACACAATGGTTAATGAAACACTAAACCCTCTTACCTGGGGCAGAAACAGGGACCCTTATTCCAACCAGCTCGTAGGTCGAGATTTCTCTTTCCAACACTGAGCTGCACATCAATCTTTAAACGCTCTGTGTGGTGCTTTATTGTCCCTGAGCCGAGTATCCAGACTGCAACAGTGGAGTGAATGGCTGTATGCCTTTGCGTGATTGTCAATTTGCAGCACTTGTATCTGGCTATATTAGGCTACTTAGGCTCCATGCTCATTGTTCTGCACCCTGAGAGATACGCGAAGGAAGCAGGAGCTGCCTGTAACACCGGCGTGTTTTATTTAAATGGTGCATACCTAGCTATTTAAAGGACAGAAAGAAGAGGGGCGTCATGTGCAATTTACTCCCCAGCATTTTCGCTGCAGAAGGAATAATGTAACGAGCCGAGGGTCTTATCTTCCTGATGTGAGCCTTGTAAAGCTTGTAATGGAGAAATCCGCTGACATCTGTGTTCGTTTATCCTTTTTTTTTTTTCCTTCTCACCGGGGCGGGTGCAGTCGTCCGTCTTCGTTGTCTTCTCGGTTTAAAAACGCGGACCGGCTCGTTTCGCTTGGTTGTCAAAATGTTTCACGGTTTCTAAGAGAAGACGTTTTTCTCCCGGTTTTGCCCCGGTCCCGTTTGTTACAATGTAACAATGGAGGAAGAAATTCTTCCCTGTAGCCGTATATATACTTATTGTGACATCACAGGCATGTCCTGCGCCGAGGCATGCTGGGAGATGAAGTGATTCGGGGGTTTTCTCATTTTGCCTTCTTTGTTCACATTGGGGCAGAATTAGACGTGGCAAAAACGACAAGGGGTTGCATTCAATATGAGCCAACGTCTTAGCATAAAATAATTGACAGTATAAGTCATTCTCCTCGTCGTGTCTTGTTTCCATGGCAACAAAATGACTAATTAATGCCAATTGAGAAAAGAAGGAAGAGCTATGTTATTTTGTTTTTGTCCACATTAACTAGCATCCACATCTGTCCCTTTGTCCCCACAAAGGGACAGATGTGGATGCTAAATAATGTAATATCTTGTCACCATTTTCTCAGCAGCCACAAAGCATTCAAAATGTGATTTTTTAAAAAAACATTTTTTTATTTTTGTACACATCAGGAGAGAGATGGCAGCCAGTACATGGATGGGTAAGTATTTTAATAACGCTGATGAGGTGGGGCAAAGATGGATATCTAGAATGTTGAGCGATCAATTTCATGTTAGCAATACAAAGGACTGAACATAAACTACTCATATCTTTTCACATGCAGCTCTGGTGTGCCCAGCAACCCATTAATTCATTAGCAGTCGGATGTGGTAGCATCCAAAAACAACAATGAAGAGATGCAAGTATGTTAAAAAGATTAAGAAAAGAAAAATAGTAATGCATGATCTATTTTAAAACAATGATCTACTTAAAAATAATGTTGTAAAAATGCCACAGAGAAACATAATGAAATGCTGTGGCGCTAAATAAGCGGACAGGAAGGACATGAAGGACATGAAGGACATGAAGACAAGTTTGCTGGTGTTGCCACTGCGATCAATAACATATACTGTGTTCATCATATGTAACAATCACATGTGCCAGAATGTTGTTTAGACAAACTATAAGGACCAAATAGTGTTTGAAGGACAAGACAAACCCCCACAGCCCCCTCCAATCAGAGTAACAGACAGACATTTTTAGCGTTTAAAGGAATCTAAGATGGACAGCTAGATTCCAGCAGTTTCCCTTCAATTCCCACACGTTCGGATGCTTCTTGTGGTTCTTCGATGCGAATGTGCAATTGTGTTAGCTGTACCGCTTTTCTTGGAGACTGGCTTGGATTCCGAAAGGCAATCAAGCACGAGGAGGACGAGAAATCATGCTGAATTACGGACTGAAAGTCAGGTACTCTCTGTCTAACTGTCTCTTTTTTTGTGGCTTTTTGGTTGTAGGTTTTCAAAGAGGTGACAGACAGCTGACTTTGAAGCACAGAGTTTTGGCACACCAGATGCTAAGCTAACAATCGTCGATAGCAGCTGTGGTGCCGCTAACCTCTTTTTGAGATATAAGCGACAGAGGAAAATGCACCATTTAAGGGAGAACACGGCAGAGTGAGGAGGAGACTGTTAAACCGCTGTGGTAACAGAGTCACTTCCACAAAAGTAAGACAGTAAGGTATTTTGTGAGGAAAGGGTCAGGTGCTTCAGTCGCATGTTCCTCCTTGCTGCCTCGAGGGGTTTCTTGGAGCATTTCCATATATTCCAGGAACAGCAAGGAGTATGAAGCTGTAGAGGGGCTGACCGGATCAGATCTAAAGAGAGGAAGGCTGGGCCATTTTCTTGCCCAGTATTCACTTTAAGATGATGTGGTAGCCATCATTTGAGTCATCTAGAAAGAAAATGGAAAAAAAAAAAAGAGGAATTCGTTACATAAATAAATATGGAATTATAAGTTCATCAGAGATCAACAGTAAATACAGAAGCTGATAAATCATGTATCACTGCCACGCTCAAATACCTTTCATTGTGTCCAAAACAAAACATACTTCATCTTGGAAGTTCTGAATCATCTGTGAGGAAGAGAGTAAATATTTAATGCAGGAGGGAAAGAAATTTAAAAAAATAAATAAAAATAAAAATTACAACTGGTCTCACAGCATCTGAGAGTGAAGTAGAAGTTAAACGGATCATCTTACCTCATCACTAACCAGAACATGGATGCCAGTGGGACCCTGTTTAAAGATCTGATTTATCTGTCTGGGTGAGATGTTGAAGAGCTGAGCGATCTTCTCTGTTAGCTCACCAGCCGTGAGTTCCTCCAGGTAAATCGCGTGATATACTGCAGGAAAAAGAGGGTGGTTTCAAAACTGTTAGAGTAGCTGCCACAGCTCAACAAAACAAAACATTACCCAGACGTATACACATTTTGAGACATGTTTATTTGCTGTCTTATAGAGAGCTAAACTGATACCCCTCTCATGTCTGTACAATAAATATAAAGGTACAAACAGCAGACGGCTATCTTAGCACGAAAGCCTGAGTGTTGCATAGAGAGGCGAAGTCCCGCCCCCTCTACTTCCGGGTTATGGGACCTATCGTTCGAAAAAATATGAACGGCAGTCTATGGCGAAAGATAAATTATTTTCTGGTCCCGATCGACTTGTGCCTTGGATTATACATGTTGTTTTTCAGAATAAAAAATGATTTTACATGTCAAGAATGTCATAGTTTGTCGCCAGATAGTTAAGTAAAACGCTATGGAAAATACGTAATTAAACGAACTACAAGTCCCGCATGCTGGCGCGTACAGAACCGACCAAAACTCCCTTCGTGTAACTACAGCTCTCGACATGACCCGATTTATAATGATTTTCACCTCGTTTCATGCTTCTGCCTTCGTCCTGGAAGAAGACGGTAAAGCTCAACAAGGAGACAGCCATAGTTCTCAGACGAGAGATGTAGTTCACTAAGCGATCTCATACAAAACCTAATATTGTTCAGCTTATTTACGTCAAATAATTTATCTCTTGACGTGAAAAATTATCTTTTAAATCCACACACATCATATGTGAAATTCATGCCACAATTCAATCGGGACCAGAAAATAATTATGATCTCTCCATAGACTGCCGTTCATATTTTTTCGAAAGATAGGTCCCATAACCCGGAAGTAGAGGGGCGGGACTTCGGCTCTCTATTGAAGACAAGATTCCAGGTTTAAAGAAATGTGAATGCCGTTGATGCCATCCATGCAAAACACCAAATAAGTGCATTTCTCAAAATGTATTCCTTCCTAAAGTATTCCTTTAAATAATTCAGCCATAGAAAAGTCAAGAAAACACATTCAGTCCTGGTATGGCAGTTCCATTTGCAATGACTGCCAAAATAGAGGAGAATTATCTCATTTTTTACGAACATAACTGCTGCTATAATGAAAGAAAGCAGCAGCTTTGCCTCTTCCTCATTAGTGTGAACGTAGATACAAGCCCTGAACATGTACTGACCAAAGAAAGTGTTGGCAGCAGCATCTCCATTTTCGTGTTTCGGCTGCTGCTCCCGTGCCTGCTGGGACTCCTGGCAAACGTAGATGGTCAACCGTGGACGTACCACCCTGAGTCCACAAAGAGAAATGACAGAGAGGCAGATTCACGTAAATGTATACTCCCTTTTTTTTGATAATATTAGATAAATGTGATGACATTGAACGTGACCCACCGTCCCTTTAGTGCATTGAAGAGTCTTATACCATCAGCCGGCCCACAGATCTGAATAACATCTTCCCTGGTCAGCTTCAACAGGTCTGCCCCTGGTACAGAAAAAAAAACGACATTAACTTCAGCCTGTTTGTGAAACTAGAAATAAATACAGTTTATATTAATGAAAACAACTACATAGACCCACACAAAAGAACCCCCTTTTCACTTCTCATGTCTCCTGCAAGGTCACCATACAAGGTGAACAGACACCAGTTCAGGGTCCTGGCAGGAAATCAAAGCCTGGCTGAAGGACACATCAGCAGGGTGAAGGCTTTGTGTCATGCACCGTTATGCCTACTATGCCCCACTATGCCAGCCTGCGTCGTTTAAAATTTGATCTCTTCTCTATCTCTGCTCACTTTCTTGGTTTCTATTTCCCTCTTAAAAAGGAGAAGTCTAGCTGTTCAGTGAATATGTAACAATTCTGTATTCTGGTGCCGATTTACCTGAGAAGTTGGTGAAGAGTCGACAGAAGGGTGAGAAGCGATTTCTGTGAAGCCACTGCTGTGCATCCTGTGGTGTTGCCGTGGGTAACAAATTCTGAGAAATGACAGAACAAAAACACTTAAATTCATCTTGTGAAATCACTGGCATTTGTATGGATACCCCATCAGACCTGTCCTTGAAAAAGCATGAACTTAGATAGATAGATAGATAGATAGATACTTTATTAATCCCGAGGGAAATTCAAGCATCCAGTAGCAGTTACAAACATTGAACATAAAATACAAAAGCTATATAAAAAATAGAAAGGAAAAGAAAAACTGAACAAACACATACCTTACATGCATTGAGATTTGACTGTGGCTAGTTCCTTTTGCTTTAAAATGTATTTTTTCCAGCAAATAAACAAATTCTTAAATCTATTTCAAATAACTGAAATTAAAATGGCCGTCTGCATTTACTTATTGACTTCTTAACTGGCCGTGACCACGTGTAGTTGTACAGAGACTGAATCCACATGAATTAGCCTGAATCTGTCAACTAAACAGTTAATGTGGACAAAAATAAAATAACATAGCTCTTCCTTCTTTTCTCAATTGGCATTAATACAGGAGTGAAGCAAAACATATCAGGTAGACAGCTGCCCAACTATACAGTCTGTGAAGAATGACCTATTGTTACGTCACATTTCAAGGTTAAATCTCAAAAGAAAATCCGAATCACTGGGAGATGCCTTTGAGAATTTATCATTGCCAAATAAAAGCATTTAAAGATGATAAGCATGGGTATACAGGCAGTAAAATAAATCCAGAAAGTGATGATGATGAATGAACTTACATCTGCTACCGGGACAACAGGCTCAGGTGGCTGGTGGTTTGGTGATCCATTTCTAGAAAGGATGAAAGATAAACCACATTAGAAGCCAGGACGACTGAAATCCACATTAGACGGACTTCAACTAATCGAAAATAGCCACCAAGTGGATTTTATCACTTTTACATTCAAGCAGCAATAATCACTCAGTATTGTCAGAAACTGAGACATGCATACCCTTCAGCCACTGGAAAGCTGTTATGTGAGCTGTTGAAGCCTGGAGATGGAGAGTTGCTGACATATGTGACCTCGGGCCAGGGAGAGCACTGCAGAAGACCAACAACTCTGTTATTGTGGCATCAAAATAATCATAGAAATGAAGCACTGTCGTCACAAGCTATAAGCTCCCCCCAAAGTCTGTGCCATTCTCAAGTGTTACATAGTTTTAAATTTCCTCATAGTCATTGTTTTATGAATATGAGCTACAACAAAGCAGATTAATTTCATTAATAATTTATACTAGTAATCAATTCTGACAACCAATTAATTAATCAAACATTATCTGTTACAGTGTTGCTGTGTGAGGACTTGCCTTTCTCCTTTTTTATCACAGAGCTGACAATTTAACATTTTTCAGTTTGTATTGTTGGTAAAAACAAGCAATCTGAAAACATCAACTAGGTCTTGGGGAAACTGTGAGTATAAGCTTATTTTTAATGCTATTCACAACCCAACTGGATAATTAAGGAAATATTTGACAGTGTTGAAGACGCCTTTTAGTTGCAATATTTGCCAGGAAGGAAAAAGTTTTGTCTTTTTGACCAAGTGCCAGTTACACTGCTGTTTTTGTCTTTTCAAAGCCCTGTTTAAGCATGTTCTCCACAGGTCTACATAATTATAATGTTTTTTATCTTATCCGTATTTAACCATCGATTCATGCCATAATAACACACACATTACACACTAACCTCTGTTAAGATTGTGGTTTCATATGACGGCTGGTACTTTTCCTTTTCCTGCGGTGCCCTCTTCTCCATCTTCTCCCTGTCTGTCTTCTGCTTTCTGTCTGCACCTTTAGGCTGAAACAGGTGGAGGAAATTAAGGTGGTGGTTGGAACAAAGCTAAAAGAGGGGCCAATAAAACATGTTATTTGAACTCAAAGTTGCATTTCATCTAACCTTGAAAACTTTGACCTGGCAGGAGGCTGAGTGAAGGTGTTCTGTGTACTCCCCATTTTCGTTCTCTTTAAACGTGTCGATCTGGATGCGGAAAGGCACGCCCTTTTCTCCTCCATGCTTCCGCATGGTAAATTCTGTGCTGATGCAGTGAACCTAAAAATGAAAGGAATATAAAACTGAAATCTACATGAGAACAATGACATTACTTAGGTCAGTAAAAAGCCAGCTGAAGTGCTTAATTAGTTAATGCAGAATTACATTAAAGTGTTATTATGCCAAACAGAATAGATGAGTAAACCAAATGTTATTAAACTTAGCTCTTTAGCACAAACGTACTCTAAATTGCCTCAGATTGGTGCCTTTCATTTTAATGAAAGGAAATTAAAAAAAAAAAAAAACACGACAGAAATGTGCTAGGAAAACAAAAGTGTTGACCGTCATGCTACCTGGATAAAAACTGAGGTTCTTTTTGATGGGTCCCATAGGAACTCCACAGTGTTAAGCTGAGTAGGGTTAGCCCTGGGGTCGATTATGCCGACTGACATGGGGATATCTGCAATGGATCAATGCAAAATAAACTGTTATCAAATGACTTCTTAATGTACACCATCTTCTACATAGCAACACTGCTGTCATGTCATGAATTTACAGTTCAAGTTAACAGTCAATTTCCTCAACTGATCTTGTGAAAAGGCTTTTGGATAGTTAACAGACACACAGTGCTACACAGCAACATCATTTCCATACAAAAATCAAACAATCAAAACCTCAGCAGACATCTTTGGTTTGAGCGCTCACCCAGGTCGAGGATGCGATCTCCGGGCCTGTTCCAGCGCCAGCCTTCCAGCTGCTGGTGCTCCGTGTACTGTAGTCGTCGGTCATGAAACACCACCCGAATAATACTCTGAAATGAAGAGAAATTCATTTTTACATTTAAAGGGCGTTGAAAGTGATATTTATACTGTTGTACACTGTTTCACAAAGGCAAATATATTGTAAAACATATTCTTACCTTCACCATTTTACCAGTGATTTCTGGAAGTTCCCCAATCTTCCGATTGTCAAGCATTCTAATTTCATAGGACTGACCTGCAATGACAAATCAACATGGTGAATAAAATTGCAACAAAGCTGTCATCATTTCAAATAACAAAAAAGCGTCTATCTTTTTTTGTTATTTTTATGACTAAAATGGGCACATAGGAATCAGTTATTTCTGTGATGCTCTTTTAGGTAATCACTGTGTGACAGAGGAGAAAAATATGTACCTAAACGCCTTTTACTTATATGTAAAACAAAAATAAACAAGGTCAAAGGCAGTGTCTTTTGACTTTTTACACTTAGATTTTGATGAATTCATACAAACTTGAATAGTAAACTGTGTCAGGGATCCTGAAGCTGACCTTGGTTGAGGTAGGTGAGTGTTTCATCATGCAGTTTAACGGCTGGTGAGGTAGCTGCACACAGAACATACTGAAAGGGAAGGATCTCGTTGTCAGAGTCTGGAGGCAGGTTGGACTCCTCCTGTTTGAAGATGGGAAGGGCAAGAACATCGCTGGAGAACAAAGAGAAAACAAAAGCTATCAGCAAACTGCCAAACAAGGTCCTCACTGTAAGACAATCTTTTTGCATAAGACAAATATAAACAAAGTCAAATTTTTTTTAATTGTTAGAACTGCAGAATGTCAGCCTTACGAAAGGAATAATGTTAAATCAAAAGGAGAGTCAAACACTATCTGCTATCACCTGAGGCTGAATGGTAGACTGTTCTCAAGCTTTGCAGTTCATTAACTATAATGGAGGTAACGCTATTGAATACCAGGGTATCCAATCAGCACAGCATTGCTCCTCTCATCACGAGAATTTCTGCAACAAGCAGACCCTTCTTATCAGAGCATTTAACGAGCCAGAAAGGGACAAAGTGAAGTACTTGAGTCAGTGAAACTGAAATGGATTTCACATTATTTCCATCTCAAAAAACTGAGCACAAGCATCGTAAAATAAATGTTTATCTTAAACTCTGAAATAAGCCTCACCCAATGAAAAAAACAACACAGAATAGTGTGCAGATAAATGCACTAAAGGATTGGGGACGTGCTGCAGAGAGATATAGGATAAATGTGACAGCCTAGTCCAATTTCTTCAAAGACTATTCTCCATCTAATTGTCACAGAGCAGAGTGTGGGTTTTCGCTTTCGGGATGTGGTGATTAGTCTGCACTTCTGCTATCCTTCAGTATAGGACTTCACGTTTTTTTATTATCTTTGTATTCATTCAGAGAGGGAAGAGATTGTTCTGCACACACTGTCCGAAGCTTAAGTGTCAGAAAATGTGAAAAACTGCACACAACAGATGAGTTTGATCTATAATAATCCTCTAAATACAACAAATACCTTCATTTAGAAAGTCAAATCTCATTTTAAATAAAGCTCAGACTGCAACAAGCTCTGTGAATTATTTTCAGAGAAAGTTTGGAAAGCAACTGTTAATAAAAGGACCTAAGAAACAAGCTAAAAGGCAAGAACAGTCCACAGTCATTCTGGATCAAGAGAAAACACACACTGTTGACATCTAAGCCTAAACTGGAAGTGCAGTTTCATAAACTGAAGGAGTCATCATTTTGAGGTGTCACTATTGCCAATGTTAAATATATCACTAATATACTGTAAATTCTAAAACACTGTGTTTAGTAAGGTCAAGGTCAGAGGAGATATTTTGCAGAGGGCTTAAAACACATACTGTACCTCATGCTGTACGCCCCAGCACCAAGCTCCTGGCCAATCCCGGAGAGACTGGCATCAAAGTCCTGGACCAGTCCAGACTCAATCACTTCATCCGTGAGAGGCAGTTTGAGAGCCCACGCCATGGTGAGATGTGGAGATTTCACGGAGTGCAGTTCCGATTAAAACTCAAGCCAGGTTTGACCCGTTTCTCACAACCTTTCAACATTTAGAGCAGAAGGTGAAATAAGTTAGTTATTATCCGCGAGCCAGCATACAACAGTGAAATAATGCACAATTCGGTTGTGGAAGATCATGCCCATAAAAACTAGATTTTAAAATAAGCAGTTTATGTAACAGGTGGTCAGGGTGAACAAAGCAGAGACCCTGAGTTTAACGGTACATCCACACGTTTTATACAACGCAGCACTGAAACACTGCTCAGCTCCAACGAACTTGTACTATATCAGTCTTTACTTTTAATTAAGGTAAATTTTAATTACCTTCTCATTCGGTAGAGCAACGCAATCCACAGTGAGATCAAACGCTTACCTTTAGGCGAAAAGTGTAGCTATGTGCTAACAGTGCAATAGTTTCATGCCATCATGTCGTGCTCCTACGTCCAAGCACTAAAATAAACATGTCGTGCTAACAATTTAGCTACGTAGCCTTCCAGTTAACTTAGCCAGAAGGATGTTAGCGCTGGTTTGCCTTCGCTAACAGATATTCACCTGGCCAGTTTGTTGCTGGTAAGCATATCTGTACATAAAATACTCCAAAAGTCTCACAATATATATAATTTCGTGCTTTTGTTTGTTTATCTAGCTACGTCGGGAAAAGCTGCCGTAATTTCCGGTTCTTCTTCTTCTTCGTTGTTATTTCAGTGCGAGGAAAGAACTGCGGGGCTCGTTAGCGCCACCCACCGCTGAGTTTACTGACGTTATGAGTGGAATAAAATAAAATAAAACAACCTTTCCTTTTCAGTAGACGCCAGAGATCATTTGACTGAACATGTATTGACACACAACAATGAAGAGTGATTAATAAAGACGGGATTTATTTGATTTATCTGAGAGAAAATTACAAAAAAAAGACATCAAACTTTTGTTTTTCTCTTGTCTCGCTTTGACCTGAATTTTTATGTGCTTTGCGGAGTCAAATAATAGCTTACATGTAATTTAGCTCTTCTTTTACTTTATCAGACAACTTAGTATATTAAACAATATTATATACCTCCTTTCTGTATCGAACATGAAGATAAACATATGTTAAAGCAAGACCTTTGTAATATTAACTATTTTAATAGTCAGGTAAACTGTATGTCCACTGCAATACAGGCCTACTCATTCAAAATTCAAATCTGATGCGGAGCATAAAATGCACCATTCAACATATAATTCACAAACACAAAAACATTTTTGAAGACGTACTTGATGTCATTAGCTTTTTATATTCTGCAGTATTTTACATTTCGTAAAAAGTAAATTAATCTTATTAATAGATGTTGCTTGTCAAGTTGATGATTGCAATTTTGCCATTACTGCTACATTTTGCAAAGCTTTTTACTGTTGAAGAACATTCAAAACACAAAAAATTAAACTCTCTTCACAAACTGAAACCTGTACATAAATCACTCATAACCCTCCCACTTTCCCTGCTGTCTCTAAAGTGCAAAGAATTCTTGAAATATTGGCAAAGGTAAACTGCCATGTTACCGTTCCTACTTCATACTGCATGTGCAAACTGTCTTCTAACTGGTTCACATTGAAATCATAACACATATAATCCTCAAACCTCATTTCTTTGCTGAACAGTTAATTCAACTTTCTACTTCAGTTAATCAATTTGATTAATTTTAGGCTTAGTGTGTAAAAAATCTGGCACTAATGTTTCAGGCAACATAAGGCTGAATTAAGCTGACATCATAGCAGGCCAATTATGCTCCTATTCTCAAATATGCTTCATATTGAAAAAGTCAGCAGAGGCATTGTCTGTTAAGGGAACAGTCAAAGCAGTGAACCAAGAGAAAGCAACAAATACTCTCAGAGTATTACTATATGAGCACATTAAACAGAAAGGCGGTGGTGAACTCACACACTTACTCTATATGTGTCCCTTACACGGACATTTGGAGTATTTGCACCATCAGTCTCTCTCAAATAAACTGATGTTTATAAAAATCAAAATCAAATGTTAGTTATGGCGTCTTAGGCAACAGCCTGAGCTCTAACTTTATTTTGATAAGAACTTGTTGTCCGCGGAACACGCAAAACTACTCTGCCTTTGGGATCGAAGCCTTATAAGCCAAACATATCAGCGATGATTGTCCAAAAGCACTTGTGTCAAACTCATTTTTGAAGTTCCTTGGACAAATAATTCTGATGAAAATAAAACTACAGGTTATTGCTGGCTTACAGTCTACGTAGTTCATCTTTGTGTTTGCAGAGCTGCTCATGCAGGACAGATGCTATGGGAATATAAAATAAAGGAGCAGCTAGGACTTTCACATTATCCGTTATGGCCAAAGCATATTTTTCAATTATCAGCCACTGACACAGAGTGACACATACATGTGACTGAAATCAATGTGACTTAACGCTTATAACTCACTTATAATAAGTCAGAGGGGTAGCCTATAAAACTGGTGTATAAAAGTTCATCAAATGTTTTTATATGTCTTTATCACTGTATTTTTATCAATGATATGAAGACCATGCAATATGACTTAGTACGCACCACACAGACGGAGTGTACACATATACAGCCTTCAAACACAAGTATAACACATTTTTAGTACTCCTTTATAAAACTTGCGTAATCTCCCTCATGGTCTCATAAAGTTCATGTCCGTTCAACCGTAACACAGTTTATGTTGTATTTACAGCACACATCGCATCTGTGCTGCCGCATTCAAATTCCTAAGAGGACAAAAGCTCAGTGGCAAACTCTCCTAGAATGAGGTCGCTACTAAACCTGGAAGACGTTGATCTTGCTTGTGTTTTTCAGTGTCTGTCGCCGGTTGCAGAACCAGACTCGCACGACCTCTCGGTCATAGTTTAGCTCTCTTGCAATCTCTGTAATCTCTTGGCCTGTTGGCAAAGCATTCTTCTCAAAGTAGGAGTTAAGGACTTCTATTGCCTGCGGCGTGAAACTGGTACGCCGCTTGCGTTTTTTGGAAGGTTCACCGCCGACAAACTCCATCAGATTCTGCTGGCCTTTCTGGTTCCAGTGCTCGGCTTCAGCAAGCCACTTCTCCAACACTGGCTTCAGCTTTTGGGCACTCTTAGGGGTGATGTCCAGCTTCTCAAACCTGCAGTACAAAGGAAGCTCACACTGAATTTGCATAGGACAGATTGAGACAAGCTACTTCTTTATGTGGCTTTAATCAACCTACTTTATTTACATAACTCTAGATACTGGCAACTCCATTGCTGTGCAAATAAAACAGCCACTATATGATCACTGTGCTAGAGAGTCTAGCACAGTGAGTCTATAGCTATGTTAGCTGCTCTATTAGACTGCATTCAGGCACAGCTGAGCTAACAAGATAACATCACAATGCTAACATGTTCTCAATGACATGCTAGTGTGCTGGTGTCTTGCAGGTATATTGTGTTTGCCATCTTATTTTAGCATATTAGCATTTGCTAATTAGCACTAAAGTGCTACCACTGTGATGGGTAATGTTGTTGGCTTTACTGGTATTTTGTCCCAAGCCAAAGACGTGCACAAATAAAATGTTGACCTGATGGTTTAACTTGCTGCTACAGTCCATGCTGTTAGGGGTATGAATACAGTAGGTGAACTAAAGATCTCATTCACAATTTCAGCTTATTCAACAGTTGTCAAGAGGTTCCAATTAAAACGATAACCTTTTAAGACCGGACGCAACAACCCTTGCAACGTTTGCACGCTGTTCCCTTCAGAAATGGATGCAATGTGAATGCATTTTCTGATCCTGCTTTTTCAAAAAACATCAGGGTTTCAAACACTGCCTAGGTTTCAGGATGCTTTTTTAAGAGCCACTTTAGGTCTTAATGGGTTAATACTTAAGTATGTCACCCAGCATGACTACAGTTCAGTTAGAGTTAAAGTTTGCATTACCAACATTCACGTTATAATACTACTAGAACTGCAATTTCTGTGGACACATTGTCCAGATACTGTTGTACATCTATGCACAAACGGACCTTTTTCACAGTCACGTCAAAACAGAAAAAGCACATGTGTATCTGATAATATTAATCATGGTTTCATTCCATTTAGGTGAGCCAGGTTTAGAGTTTGATATGTTGTCTCACTGGAGAACCTTTGTCCATCCTTAATGGAACAGAGTCATCATTCATTTCAGTAGTTCCAACTGTGTTTTTCTTGCCAGGATGAGTCAGAATGTCTGTCGTGAAAAAGGTCTGCCAAATGCACTGTATGCACCCAGATATTGACGCACCACTGACACTTTAAAAGGGGAAATAAATGTCTACTTTTTACAGTACCTTACAGTGAAAAGCTGCCACATAGAGAGCAACAGGAACAGGGGAGTAATTTACCTGCAAATGGCAGACTGGCTGTAGGCCGGACCCTCTGTTGCAGTAAGAGCTTGCCCTACTTGTGTCTGAGTAAGCCCCAAGGACAGCCGACGGATCTTGAAATTCTTGGCAAACTCTCGAATTTCCTCCAGATTAATGCCTTCCTCGCCGCTGACTGCCTGCTGGGGTTCTACAATTGAGGAGAATCTGGTTAAAAATATCTACCTACTTAACACTGACGTGTACTTTAACAGGAGAAGCAGGTGTACATACTGCTGACAAGCTGGCCCACTTTTGCTAAGTCTCCACAGGTGATGGGTGCTGTGGAGGAGAGTGTGGTGGCAGTCTTCAATACAGATGGCTGCGGGGCAATGACAACTGGTGACTGAGTGACAGTCGTTACTGAAGCCTGGGAAGGAACAAATAGTAATAATACTCTCAGATGTAAGCGGTTATTGGAAAGAGTATACTAAATATTTAATACATTCAAGAAAATAAACTCTACTAATTAACAAAGTCTATTCAAAGATCATATTGTAATTAAGGTTCCAAGGACTTATTTTTCTGAGCCTACCTGTGTGTTGGGCTTTGTAAGTGTTAGAGGAGCAGCAGCTTTAGGTAGAACTGTAGCAGTGGTTGTAACTGCAGCAGGGCCGTTCCCTACAGTGGCAATGATCTGGCCCTGGGTGTTGAGAAGCAGCTGTGGGGTGAGAGTCTGGAGCTGGAGGCCTTGGAGAGGGAAGGTGGAAGTCGCAGCCCCTCCAGCAAGAGAGGCTGGGTTCAGCAACAGCGGGAGGGTCCCTATGACCTGCAGATAGTGTCCAAATGAAAGAGAAATGCATACATATAACTGAATATCACCATCTGAGATAGTTTTTACTTTCAAAGACACTTTCAGGACACTGCTGCTTTGAAGTATTGTATAAGCAGTTCACTCAGGATAAAAATGTCTTTCAAGACAAAACACGACTCCTGTGAGCTGCAATGAGGCATTTTGAATGATGGAACTACTATTTTACAATCACTCTTTACAGAAACTGTCTTAAAATGGCTGGAGGCAAGGGCCTGTTATCAACAAATCAAAATATGTTGCATGAAAATATTTTGATTATTTTTGGAAGTGACTATTGATCAGCATGAATCAACCTAACAGTTATGCAAAAATGTCAACACCACTAAGTCAGAGAGACACAATGGCCTTAGAATCACTTGTTGGTATGTTTATCTATGTCCGTTATGACAGCTACAACAGCAATGGTGTTTGCACTGCCTTGAATTTGATCGTATTATGTTTTATTATGTTATTTCCCGTTTGCTGAAGGTATCGGCTAGAGAATGGGGCAGAGAGGAGGAAGACCACAAGACAGAGCAGAGAACTATTATATTATATCATATCAGTTATAAAATTTTATGGCACCCACCTGTCCCTGGGCATTGGTGATGATTTGGCTGGTGATGCCAGCCATGCTGGACATGGCACTGTTGATGATGGGGGTTGATGTGAGGGAACTAAGGAACTGGGGCTGTGCTCCAAAGGAAGCAGCATTGATCTGAGGAGAAAAGCACAACAACATATTTGTGACTCACAAGTGAAGAGTTGTAAGAATGAGGACGATCGTTGAAGCAGCATTCTTACAATGGCAGGGTTGATGGACAGTCCTGCAGTTTGAAGAGCTGCCAAAGATATGTTGGACTGGGAGACAGAGGTGGTGGCAGCAGTCGCCTGGGGTGCCGCAACAGGGGCAGAAGTAGTAACCTGTGCATTGGTCACCTGCGTTGGCTGAGGCATCACCTGCTGCACAGCAGCCTGCACCGCCTGTAGGGAGGCTGCTTGAGGCTGGAACACTGTCTGTGCGTTTGTCTGCAGCTGGGGTTGGACCGAGTTCAGGACTGTTGCAGCTGAATATTAAAGAATGCAGCAAGTTATTGTAAAATGAAAATGGCCAAAATATGTCTTATCTAGTTCTGTGTACTTAGGAACAGTGGTGCTTTGCACTAAATACTTAGTAGCTGATCAGGTGTGTTACTAATTTAACGTTTTCTCTATTAGCACTGAATAAATCTGAAACTGATGGAAAATACGACCTGATGATGGTGCTAAATGAAAAGTCAGGAATCAACCTACAAATGCCAACCACATGGTGGCACAGGAGGGGAAACCTGTCATCAGAGGTCCTCCTCTGTGGGACAATGAAGTCTGTACAAAATGTGTGCCTGTCTGTCTGGACTAAAGTGATGGACAGTTTCATTCCTAATCTCACACCACTATCATAGGATAATAGAAAAACATTGGCAGCTGACTATGTGAGAATGTCAGGAACTGTGTGCAAGTTGTGTTTCATCGGCCAAGTGAAATCTAGGCAAATTAAGTGTTAACACAATTTAAATACAAGAGATCAACTGAGAAACAGACATACACAGACTGTGATTTACCTTGAAGACCAGCGAAGGGCAGTTTGAGGAGGTTTCCAGCCGTGTTAGCTGCTGCCAAACCAGGGAGGGTAGCTACACTGGTGGTTGGGAGAGTGAGAACAGCCAAGCCACCCTGGCCCCCGAGGGAGCCTGCCATACTGAGGGGGATGAGCAGCGGCTGGCCCAGTGAGCCAGTCTGAGCCATCATACCCGTCATCAGAGTTGCCAGACTTTCCTGGGTCAGCACCTAGTGTGGTATAACGTAGTTAAAATGTGCTTTATATCAACATTTAATTATGCCTATGTTCAATCAGAGTAACACTGGTTGTATATGTCCAGTACTATTGAGTTTTCTTTACCATGTTAGAGGTTTTTTATTTCTGATTGCTGAAAATGATGTGCCAGCAATTTCTACAGCCCAAGGCAGTGTACTCAGATGTTCAAGATCAGCTTGTTATCATATCCACAGTAGCCTGGAAGCCAGACAAACTTCCCTGCCTAGAATTTTTTTTGTGGCAGAAAGTTTGTCTGAAACCCCTCCATTGGGAACTGATTATGCTCCGGCAAAGACCTGCTGGGCCCATGACATTGTTTAGGCGGGTTTTATGTGGTGATGGATAGAGTAAGCGACATATTCATCCACGTCATCTGAGCACCGTGGAGCTGAATTTGTTGGCAGCTGTTTGGAGTCCGCTATTGTGTCTGTTGTAAAAGATATTGACAGAAAAATAACTTTAGAGGACAAACTGTTAACAGCAATTAAGGCAATTGTCGAGGATGCCGTAATTGGTAATGTCACATACTTTTGTTGCTCTGATTGGTTGTAGGACTATCCTTTTTTCTCTGTATCAGTTGAACCACAGCCCATAATGAAATCCAAATGGAGTGTTGCCAGACTCATATTCTGGTAAGTACTGAGTTTGGTTACATCCACAGTGCAGACCAGACTACTTTCTCAGTCCTTCACTTAATGGGTGGTAATAGTGACATTAAGCCATGGGTACTGGACGAAATAACACACGAATAGACCAAATTACACCTTTCTTTCTCTGGTGAGTAGAGATGAATATGGAGAATGGAGTGTGTAAATTCGCAGTCATACCTGTGGACAACCTTGTACAGTGATGGGCATGGCGGCCTGGGGCTGGGGCAGAGACACACTGATGGGAACAGCAGGAGTCAGCGTTTGTACAGTAGGTGACGGAGCCTCTACAGACACCACCTGCTGCTCACCCAGCACTGCAAGAGCACAGCAGGATCAGTTCTTACTGACATTTGATTTTTTTTTTCCACAGCTATCTTTGTTGTTTCACTACAGGTCTATCATGTATGAGTAATAAGTGGTCGGCTAGTCCATATCCTGTATTATGGCCATGATTTACCTACTCCCCCGGCACTCTGGGAAACCGTGGGGCTGTCCTGAGTGCCGTCAGGAAGCTCTGCTGAACGAGCCACTTCCTCCTCAGCTTTGCCTTCAGTCCTCCCATCCGGTACCGATGATGGCAGAGGTGCGTCGACCTCCACCTCGAGCACACGAATAGTCTCATGGCCAGACATCACAATAACCTGTTATCAGGAAACAGATCTGAGGTGACTCAATAGCAAAATTTTAGTTGAGGTTAATATAAAAATGTTAAATTAGCTATAATTATGCTGTTAGTCTACAAAAAACTTTATTTAGCACCAGGGGTGTCACAAAATCTAGTATTTCTGAACCTTACCCCTCTAGTACCCCCAATATTGACTGATTCATGATATGCAATAATGAAACCCTAGGGGACAGGCAGCAAGACAACCTGGGCTGGAGGACAAGGTGCAGAGAGACAATGCAGGAAGAGAGAGGAGGATGCATACCTGGTTGTCTTTGGCAGGGAATTTCAAAGTGCGGGTTTTAAATGGCTGAAAAAAGACTTCTGCAGTCAGACAGTGAATGGCTAAGGAGGACAGAGAAGCCGAGCACATGTTAGGACACAATGACCCAAAACAAACCAAACCAAAAGAGGAGCAATGAGTACACCAAAACAATGACAAGAGCATCAGCCAGAAAGCAGCTCAAGCAATGCTTTCTTCAAGCCTTGTGCCTCCCCGAAGTGCATTGCTTCTGTTTGCTGACTATGTCAACACAGAATGTTACTATAGAAAGAAAAAACAACAACATTTAATTATTAAGCATGGCAGCTTAAAGACCGGTAACCCTCACAAGCATAGAGAGGCAGGTATTATTAGGCGATTCAAAAGTCCTGAGGGCGTGGCAGTAAATCACTGTATTGTGATGAAGTATGTTGCACATGGAGACAAATGGGAGCAAAGAACTTGAAGGCAACACAGGCTTATTATGACTGGTAGAAAGGAGGCTCTTTAACAGACAGGTGAGGGTTACCTGCTCATTGACTGTAAGTGGGGCATCTTTGGCAGGCAGATCCTGGGAGTTCATGGCTTGCTGCACCACCACAGTCACTGTCTTCCTGGCATTCTGAGTAAACAAACACTGATTAATCAAAGTCTTAGATCTTTTTCTTTTAGCCAATTCAGGAACAAAGGTGTATATGTTTCCGCAAGGCTACAGTATTTGCACTTTCGGGAAATAAACTGGTCGAACGGACCCACAGAACACAAGAGCCTTTTTGTTTTTTATTCGTGGCTATTTCTGTCATTGCAGGACCAGACTATTTGGAGGGGCCTATAAACAGGCCATGGTGTTTTGCACTTAAAGCTGCAGAAAACGTGATCAAACACGCTGCTCGTGGGCGCGAAGTGGTTACAAATTCACCACGGACCGCAAAAAGACTCGAGATGATGCGTTTCCTGCTGCAATGGCCCGTTAGAAATGAGGATCTGTCAAAACTTCAGCGGGTGTTGATGGGGCTCCCCACCCCCATCCTGCCCAATAAAAGTCTCGCCGCGTCGGCCACTTTTGAGGACAAGCAGCGAGCACAGGCGACAGAAACCATCTCGACCCGTGCCAAGACACCCAATATTATGTATTTCCCTCTCTTTATCATAAATATATAAATTATGCTAATTACGAACATTGCATATTAACCAAAACTCGTTTCCTCTCGCCATTTCGCCGCTGTGCGCGAACAGCGATCCAGAACACAGTCCGGTTATTATATTTAACTTACCGCGGAAATGCAGCTTATTTTCTGTAATCCCGCCGCTCTTAAAAGGGTCCTTGTCACAGTTTGTTTCAGTCACACATAATTAAAAATTCATCTCAGCTCCCAGACAGGCGCTGTGACTGCACACAAAAGAGGTATTTGCATTGATAAGGAGGGTTGCAATGTTGGGATCTCCTCTCTCTTAATATTTAATGACGATGCCCTTTCTGCAACTGTTCAGACAATCAAAAATCCTTGAGGCGTCTCACAAAATCCTGTTTGAGCTGTAAAGTCGGACAAAATTGCCTCAAAATTGGCCTTTTTGCACTACGTCATGAACATAATTTATGCAAGAAAAAATCTTGCATTGAAAAATGTCTGCCTCGACTTGAGAGGTGCCATGGTTCTCTTAAAGGGGACGTACCTCCCATACAAGCTGAGCAGCGTGACTCACAGTTTGTGTGACTGGTTGTATGTTTGAGTGTTTGAATTAGTAAAAAGTCGAATATGAGTGAGTACAAATTAAAACAGCACACGGGATCTAAAACAAGTGACCTGGTTGTGCACGAATAATCGTTTTTATGTCCTATTATTATTTAGCTGTGTGTTCTTTTTGTTTATTAAAGTTAAAATAGCCATGTCCGTGTGCATCATGTATTTCTGACTGATTTAATTTATTTCAGCTCAAAATATTGATATAAATATATTTCTTTATGACAGAAACACTGTCAATTATTATGTTTTTTTTTTTATTTTTCAGTCCACGTCACAGATTAATGTACAGAGATCAGCACTTCCACTTTTAGCTCAGTAATATTTATTAATACAAATGAAATTAGCTGCATTGACAATTGATGTGTGTGTCAGTATGTAAAGAATCAAAAATGTTTAAAAAAATGTTGTCATAATGAATGAATGAAACCTTTAAACTAATTTCATTATCTAGTGTTTTACTGTCTAAATGACTAATCACTGAATTTAGGTAAATCATCAGATTAATTCATAATAATAAAAAAATAGTTGTTATTTGGAGCGCTACGTGAGGTTACCTCTTGGTATTACCTTACTGATTTAGTACAGTTTAGACTGATTTTATTCAGCTGTCTGAATGTCTCATAACTGGTCAACTTAATAGCACTCCATAGATATCATATCAACATCTTAATTAAGTTATTATTGTTAAGTTATTATGATTAAGTTATTATTTTAAAGTTATTATTTCCGTATTGCCCCAAAAAATTTCCATACCTCATCTGCACTGCATATTTACTGATGTTGCTGGCAAGTTAATTTCCTTCCCAATGTTTTTATTTTTTATTTTTTATTTTTTAGATATATCACTATTTTAAAACAATGAAACTGTAAAAAAAAAAAGTTGCATTTGGAAAATCATAGGCATAAACTGTAAACTAAATAATAGCTGGATTCCCTTCGGCTGCATCGTTTTCAGACTTGCTTTACTTGAATACAATAATAGAAACACAAATACTTTTCCTGTACAAGTGAAAATGTATTATGTACTGATTTATTATAACTGGTCAGAACATTCTTATTTTTTAATATAAGTATGTTTAAAAGTAAAACATTATGCTACAGTATATAAACTAAGATACGGATGGTGTATTTAATGTATGAGGACAGGTATTTCTAATAAAAATAGTTACTAATTAAATTATCTGCATGTACCAATTTGTATTGTTAATTTGTTTTATGATCTTGATTTTATTAGTTATGATGTACTTCCATTTACATTGTTGATACTTATAATGTTGTAGCTTTTACTCCAATAATTTATGTTCACAAGTGGATAAAATAAGTGTTAAACAGCCAAAAATACTTGAAATATCAATTATCACTCCACATCAGCCAACAAAACATTTACGTGTTTACATGATAATAGAGCAATAATAAATATAGGAAAGGTCTAATAATTTAACTGTGTTTTTTATGTGTTTTTATTTTGTCTTTTCAGAGTTAACAACCTTCTTTTACTCTTGAACGCTCCTCCGTTTCCACCAGTAGGGGGCGCGCACGCGCACATCCAACCGTACGTGCGCATTGTGCGTGCGTCGAACCGCAGAGAGAGAACGAACGACGTCACCACTTCCACAACAACAAGAAGCTGAAAAACAAGGAAGTGGACGATTGTGTGAAACCGTAACCTGTAATAAGGCCGTGACAAGATACGCAGAGCTCCGATCCATCTGATATTCCTCAGCCTCCGGACCAGTCCACAACAATGAACAACAAAGGTATTTCTCCAGACCCCGTTTGAGCAATTAGTCAACTGTCCGCTACACGACGCAGATGTTATAACGAGAGGCGAACAGCTTTCGTTATGGCCATCTGAGGCGGACTTCACGTTTAGCTACGTACATAACAATAAACCGACGCTTTCTGGGTAACAGTGTAACATACGCTCAGCCAAACCGTCCGGGTTATTATAAAATACTAAAGCTGTCAACAATGGATCCGTGATTTTACTGTCCTGTTATATTCTTATAGCATTAGCGGCCAGGTCACATCGTTTTCCTGTCAGCTAACATCTCTGAGTACGGACAGATTTTAACGGCAAACCTTACACGACCTCACTGCTTTCGTGAACTGGTCTTTTCTGGTTTTGTAAGATCCAGCCTCGACACGTACATTTGCAAATACAATTGTATTAGTATGTGTACGTGTATAAACGTACCAATCTTGTCACATATATATTTTATTTCTCTTTTTTTTTTTTTTTTACCGTCAGAAATCTTTTGTTTACAGACAGGTGGTGTTACATCCCTACACGTTAGCTGCGGATTGCTAACCAGTGGCTATTTTATCATGTTTAGTCCGTAGAAGATAATTAAATAACCAAAAAAATGGCCACCACAGGTTTCCGGAGCTAACGGTGATGCCTTGAGATCTTGTTTTGTCCAACAGGAAGACAAAGAACCCAGAAAATATTCACGTTTTGCTCAGTTGAAACCAGAGAAATTAAAATCGGCTGAATCAGTTATCCAAAATGACTCATTTTCCCTTAACTCATAATTTTTTTTAAATCATATTATGAGTTTTTTTAATGTTTTTTTTTTTTTTTTTTTTTTTTCTGGCACATTGTCAGTTTTTACACACGGGCTCTGAAAAAAAACAACACAATACTTTAAACTGGAATGACAAACACAAAGTTGTGTTAAGTTTTCTGGAATTAATAAAACTATTGAAAATTTTTTAGGATACAATAAATGTGTGTTTGCGTGCGCTAAATTCCTCTGCAGTCACTATACATGTATACAAGTTGTGAAATATTTCTATTCAAGTTGCTTCATATTAACTTTCAGCCTCAAGGGTTCAGCTAAATCATCATCACTCACTTAGCCTGGGACTTCTTTGTCAGTCACCATTAACCCTAATATTGGCACAAATATTTGTTTTACTGTTGTTTTGCAGGTTCATATCCACAGCAGTCTGTGTACCCTCAGCAGAGCAGTGCACCTGCATACCCTCCTGCTATGCAAATGTCTCCTCAGGCACCTCCTTACACAGACACACCACCTGCATATTCTGAGGTAACTTTTGCATTATTGAGTCATACCATGGTACAGTTAATACTCACAGTAACCGTTCTAAACTGTTTAACATCTGTTTTTTGCTTCTCCTTCTGTGTCTGCAGATATACCAGCCCAGATATGTGCTTCCACATCAGGTGCCCGGTCAGGTGCCTCAGATGTCCAATCCCTATGCTGGTGCTCAGATGTTCATGCCCATGCAGGCTCCTATGCCAGTTGGACCCGTGGGCCAGAACGTCCCCATGGCTTACTACACCATGGGAGCAATGTACCCTCCTGGTTCAACAGTGATGGTGGACAGCGGCTTTGATGCTGGTGCTCGCTTCACAGCTGGCAGCAGTGTTTCCCTCCCAGTGAGTGCCCTCACAGTTTAGTGATTTAAAATGCCATATTGTTATTGAAATGCTTTATTTATTTAACTCTACGTATGTTTTTGCGTCCCTCCCTTTTTTAGCCCCCTCCTCCTGGACACCCACCCAATGCAGCTCAGCTGGCCGCCATGCAGGGTGCCAATGTTGTAATGCCACAGCGCAAGAACAACTTCTTCCTGGGTGGATCCAGTGGAGGTTATACCATCTGGTAACGGCAACTCCTCGACTTCTCCTTCATGCCTAAACCTTATCCCCATCCCAGATGATGCCCCAGTTCTTCCCCCACCCCATATGCCTCCCTCTTCAGGCTGCTTGGCCATGCCACAATACTGATATCACCTAACGGAATGTAATATTTTAGAGCCCCTGTGAAAGGTACAGTACTCCACTTGTAACCTAGAGATCAAATGATAAATGCCACTGCCTGGAGAGGACAAATTAAAATTTTTAATGTTGTAGAAAGCATTCCATAATTCCTCATTGGGTCGAACTTGTTTGGTCATTCCAGATTGGACTTCTTTCAGGCGTCGGTTGTATTTGTTCGAGAGACCTCCTTTGATCGAATGGTCACAAATTACATAGAAATGTTCTTGTATTCCTGTAAAACTACGTAAATGAAATGTTGAAATATCCGACCCGCATTATATAGTTTAGCCCGCTTAATGTTGAAAGTGAAACGCAGTTATAAAGTTGCAGTAAAAAAAAAAAAAAAAGAAATCCACTTGTCTTTTTTAAAAACTTTTAGTGTAGTTAAATTAATAGGTGTGTATTAGTCTCTTGTAAATACAAGTATGATGAACCTGAGAAATAACAATCTCAACTATTAAAAGAAAAAAAAAGAAAAAAAAGATCAGCATCCTGGATGCTCTTAGCTAGACTTGTCTTGTCTTTTGCACAGTATCCAAAATACCACGGCAAAATTAGTTGCACAGTGAACTGTCTATCAGACAGATTGTTCTATTTAAATCACGTGTAAATTAAGTGAATTAAAGCGAGAGAAAAAAAATAACATTTCAAGAAATTATTAAATGCAATATCTAAAGTGGTTTACTGTACCTTGTTGGGCAACTTGTAGATGAACATAGTGAAGTGCCAAAGAGCACTGGGGATAGCCCTAAATTAAAGCAAATTAACTTCAGTAAACTTAAAGGAAAGAAATTTTAAAGTAAATCCAAATAGTAAGATGAACGGGAAGGGGTGGTTGGTGTAACATTTGAGCTTTTTTTTTTAATTATATATATAATTTGTCTCCTGTTTCTGTTTCACAGTCGGATACCCAGAGTTTCTACACTAAATGTTTTCTTGCACAGATTTCTAGAAGTACCCTCCCTCATTCCCCCTTCGCAGTTTCATTTAGTATCATCAGAAAAATGTCACCTTTTAAGTTAGCATTAGATTGTAGTCAAGAATTTCAACAAGACTGAGGAGACACCATTAAATATTCCAGTGTTTCTTTTCTACCTTCATTACTTTTACACATTTAAATGATTTACACGAGTAGTTAGGCTTATAAATTTGTTAGTATAACCAATGAGCTGGTTGTACCAAAGATCTGGTCGACAATGCACTTATGTTTGGTTGTGACTTGGAAAATTTAAGTGTCGCAATTTAAAAGCAAACATATCTTTGATTAAGAAGGCTGTGACACTGCTGGTCCGATCAGTCCCACCGGGCTGCGGTCGTTAGTTAATGTACTAGTGTCACTCTGCGTGGGTCATTTGCATCTTTAAGTTGCTGCATACGTTTGCACCGTTTCTATGTACAAATTTGATAAAGATACTTTTTATCTGAAATGCACTGCAAAGCAAACCTGAGAAGTTGCAGACAAGGGGCTACTCTCTCTTTCGTGTATTTTTAAAGAAAGCTGTGACATTTTTGAACATTTTTAGATCCATTTTAAAGTAGTTCATTTTCAAACAATGTCGAGATGTGTCGTGTGGTTCAGTAGCCCGCGTGTATGCAAACCTTTTTGCTAAAGAGGCTATATGACTGTCAGCATAATTCTTAATTTCCAAGACGTCTTTGTGCCATTAATCAAATCTATTTACGTAATGCAGTATCTGATATACTTCAATAAGGAATCTGGCTCCTGGAAAGTTGTCAGCATGGATACCTTTGACTAATATTTGTAGATTCATTCATTTTGGTGTCATTGTGTCACTGGGTATCCGACATGCCACATCATGTTTTAACAGCTGTGGCCGCCCGAAAACGAAGGCTGTCACTGTCAACCCACATTTAGTGATTTCAGTGTTATTTGAGTCAGGAAGACCATCTGTCTGGGAGCTGCTTTATTCACGCGACGGGCCTCGTCTACGCAACTCGCACACACCAGTCTGTTACATCAGATATGACTGTCGTGTCAAGTGTTTTTTGAGAAAGACTGGACGTTGATTTATTCTCGCTCGGGCTGTAATTTCATACGGCTTCGCTGGGAAAAAGGCCACAGCTATTAAAACTCAAAGGCTGTAATTCAAATAAATGTTTTCTTTTTTTCCATCTCTGCTCTGATTGTTTTTAAAGCAGCATAAACAGTGGCTCTGTCTCAGCAATATGAAGTACTGTAAACCACAACTGACCAGTAGATGCTATGCCAACCACAGCCAACAAATGGATCACTCTTGGTAGAAGGATTATGGACATTTATAGTTCAGGGATTCTCTTTACAATATTTTGTAAAAAAAAAAAAGAAAAACATAGATGTATGTACTAAAGTGATGTGATGGACTTTGGTACACATTCTATCTTTTAAGATTACTAAAGGAGATGAGTGTCACTACAGTTTGCTGAGACATGTCAGAGGTGGAATACTTTGAAAAAAAAAAAAAGAACTTAGGTGCACTTAACTTTTTTATACTAAACTTAAAATTTAAAATGTAAGTTTAGAATAAAGGTTATTTTGGAAATTTGAAATGTGGTCGCTTTGTCACTTTATTCACACAACCTGAATCGGTTTGCCTTATTGGAGGCGAGTATTGTGTCGTTAACAGATGTGAGTTTCAAGAGGACACCACCCACAGATGTCCCCAAAAGAAACCTCCCACCAGTTATGTAGCACTGAAGAAGGCATTTGAATGAGTGGTAAGGCATCTTCAAGAAACCCACCAAGTCCAATTACTTCAGCTTCAGCTTTGTTTTTAGAATTTATGAAAAATTAAATGAACAATTTGAAAACACATCAGATCTCAATGGGGAAAAAATCATGCTGGATGTCTATAGTGATATGGACTGAATAATGTGTTAGAAATGAAAGAGTGCCACATCGTCTGATGGAAATTAAAATTATCAATCTACAGAGGGCTAGGCTCAAAAACACCACGAAAATCAAAGTGAAAACATGGTGCAGCAAGCTAGTTCAGTTTGCTAAAGTTTCACTGCAACAACTCAAAATGGTACTCAGTAGTTTGCATGGCCCCCGCACACTTGTATGCACCAGTGTAGGGTCTGACAGTGGGTCCAAGGATTTCATCCCGTTACCTGATGGCAGTCAGGGTGCTGTTTTCTAGTCTGTAGAGGTGTGTCTGTCCCTCCATGGATATGCCTCCCCAGACCATCACTGACCCACCACCAAACCGGCCCTACTGGATGATGCTACAGGCAGCATAACGTTCTCCACGGCTTCTCCAGACCCTCAGGATGAAGCTCCATGGTGCCCACTAGAGGACATCAGCTCCTCCCTCAAGTCTGTTTTGGATTGTTTGATGAGACATTCACACCAGTGGCCTGCTGGATCATTGTGTAGTGCTCCAGCAGTGATCTTCCTGCTCCTTTGCACAAAGGAGCAGATACCGGTCCTGCTCTTGAATTGAGGATCTTCCATGGCCATGTCCAGCTCTCCTAGAGTGACTGCCTGTCTCCTGGAATCTCTTCCATTCTCTTGAGACTCCTGGGAGACACAGCAAAAACCTTCTGGCATTGGCACGTGTTGATGTGCCATCCTGGAGGAGTTGGACTGCCTGTGCAACCTCATCAGGGTCCAGGTATCACCTCATGCTACCAGTAGTGACACTGACTCTTTTCTGAGCAGTGCATTTATTTGAGTATTGTCATGAGCCTGGAAAATATCTGGGATTATGGTTATTAAAAATTTGTAATCATTGCGTTTTTTAATACTTGACAGGACGGCATCAGTGGTAAAGGAGGTTCTGGTTGGTGTTTTCTCTAGCTATCATTACATTGTTGTATTGGATTAAGTAAGGGATAACTAAGATTTCTGAGTTATGTGTTAGATTCAAAAAACAAACAAACAAAAAATCCAACATGTTTGCATACTTAGTCCAAACTCAGACATTTCCCATTTCTCAAAAACACAAACAAAATCTTACTTTCACTCTGATGACACTAGTCCAAAAACAAGTTTTATTTCCTTCCATTTTTATCTCAAATA
The DNA here is from genome assembly GCF_963514085.1 of Chelon labrosus. Lineage (NCBI taxonomy): Eukaryota > Metazoa > Chordata > Actinopteri > Mugiliformes > Mugilidae > Chelon > Chelon labrosus. Next base: position 21,225,932 of record NC_140360.1, on the reverse strand, counting down.
AGGAAGTCATCAGTAACAATAGAAAAACAAAACCAAATGGGACAAAATTGAGTTCAACAAATGTTCAGCTGTCCTGTATTCAAAAGTTTTTGACTAGTTTATAAAAGAATTGCATAGAAAAACTACAAATTTAAAAGCAAACCAATATAAAAGTTATAGGCCACAGCGGCACCAAAACACACCTTACACAGTCTGGACAGAAACGCAGTATGTCAGAATGAAACAACAGAGAGAAGCACGGCTGATAAATAGCAGCAGATTCTTACATTCTGATTGTTGCAGAGTATTTTCTGATCTTGTGGTCGTAGACCTTTTTACAAAAGAATCCCACCACCTGTTTCACGCCCAGGTCTGCTAATCTGCTCACACCTGTTGTCTTTCACCTGCTTCATGTCCATCAGTACTCATACAATCACACGCTTATCTTTGGCTTGTGTTTCTAGAGCAATATCTTAAACGAGAATTTTCTCTGCCTAATGTGCAGCAAGTAGCCGCCTTCTCTCAAAACACACGAAAAAAAAATAGTCCCGTTTCTCATTCTTCCTTATGTAATTTTTTTCCTTCTTAAGCTCCACTCACTCCATTGCAAGTCTTCCAGCCGGGTTCATATGAAGTATTCCTTCTTTCCGTCTGCAGTCTGGTTGCTAAACTCCTCGTCAGGGTCCTGTCCGGGGGCCAGCTCCCCCGTCGTCCTGTAGTCTCCTTTGTTGTGACAGAGATACCGGTAAAGCAGGAAGCCCAAAACCGCTACCGTCAGCAGGATGAGAACAATAACCACTGAAAAAAAAATAACACAACTAATTTAGAAGACAAATATAACTGACATCGCCGAGCCAGAAAATGTCAGGAGACTCTACAAACCGTTACCTGCAATAACTGCGTCAGGACTTGAGGGGACTGCTGTTGTTACCACTGAGGGGGAAAAGGTAGATTAAGTCATATGATTCTGCTCCTTATTGTATCCGAGAGGAAGTGAACTGTGGTGTGTTCAACTACTGCATGAGGAGACCGCCAGCAATTGAAAATATAAAACAAACAGTGTAGGAGTTACCTGGAACGAAGGTGGTGTCTGCTTGTGTGGTGAGTGATGTCACAGGCCCGACATCTGTAGCTGAAAAAATAAATAATATGTGTTGATAAGAGCATAAACTAAAAGGCTATGATATGACAAAACACAAAGTACTCACCCACTGTTGCAGGTTTGCTTGTGTCCGTGGCGAGTGTTGTCAGATTCACCATATCTGTACCTGCGAGATAAAAAAGCATGTTAAAAATGTTACAGCGCTCTATCTTGAGCACACAGTCTGCTTAGAGCGACGACTTGTGCAACAGCATAGCAGCTGGCTGACGAGGGAATATTGAGCGTTGTGACACAGTAATCTGATTATTAAGGGCTGGGACTGAAACAAACCTGCCAGCCTATTGTTTCTTTCCAAATATTTTCAACTGATGCAATGGTTTTAATTGGAGAACAGGAAAGCTGAAATAAACACTAGCACAAGCAAATGTTGGTCACAAAGTACACAATAAATAAAGAACTATCTTAACTGATTAGCCGACTGACAGAAAAATCAACAGTAATTCTATTTTGAGTAAAAATGCCTCTCCACTGTGACAATTTCCTGCTTGTCTGGGCTTCATGTTACGGTCATGTACGCCCACTTTCCAGTTCATGCATTAGTTTTCACAAATGGAAACTAATTCATTCCAACATAACAGCCCTGTACTACACATGGAGGTTATGGTATTCAGCATTAGCTTGAAGTAACAGACAGCTGTTGATTCAACTGTGTTTTCATTGCGGAGGCTGTGGTTTGCTGTACCTTTGAACTGTATTGTGTTGCACCGACACACGTTTCTGTTATTTCGACAAGCCTCGCTGTGGTCAGCGGGCTCGGCTAAATAACAGAAACCTCCCTCTGCAACCCTGCTTGCAGTGACAGCGCAAGTGTCTTTGGGTGGTTCACAGGTTCAATCGATAAAAGGGCGTGGCTGGGAAGGAATCGCCACCTTTCAAGCTGCAGAGCCTTACCTGTTGCCCCACTTTTTTTTTTTTTTTGTAACCGAATCAACAAAATTAAACACAACCCAGTTAAACATTAATCAGCACTCCTAAATAGTCACACAGTTGAATTACAACCTTTCTTACACCATTTCAACATAAGCTGATCATCTGAAAGAGTCATTAAGACAAGATTTAGAGCAGAACTGTTAGATTGTATTCCGTTTCACTAGTGTACCTAATAAATTGGCATAAGAGTGTGTTGTGGTTTAGGAAGAAAAAAAAAACGAGATTTGTGAAGACTTTAGGCTCTATGTTACTGTGAATAGTTATACAGATTGTTACTTGTGGCATTAATCAGTACCAAAGGTATTCATTAGGTGGCAGAATGGCCCCAGTCTGACTGTGGTATTATATTACTGCTGATCATATTTGATGTACAGGGGAGTGGTCAGCACCGACGCCCCCACACCGAGAAGGTTCTGGGTTTGAACCCGGGCCCTTTGTGTGCGGACCAGCCACCCCGTGCCAGCGTGGGTTTTCTCCAGGTTAGTTGGTTCTGTTGGCTGTGGGTGTGCATGTGAGGGAATTTGTAATAGACTGAGTGTACCCCGCCTCTCACTCAGTGACAGCTGGGACAAGCTCCAGAGGCCCCCTCCCCTCCCCCCCACACGACCCTCTAGCCTAAAGGACAAGCGGTTAAAGATAATAAATTAATTTTTGATGCACTTTAGTGCTGCATTTGATGGAAGCGGAGCCAATTTAACCTACCAACCCCAGGTAGATGAGTCTACAACAACACACTAGTGAGCTGATTCTGCATCTTTTTCTTTTTATATAAAACCTGAACTTGTAGAGAAACTTGAGCTGCAAGGACTGCAGGGTAACAAGCAATTTCGTTATCAATTTATCCTTGGAAACATGAGAAATCAGTGTAAAATGCCAACTATACTATCACAGAGAACACAGTAATGGCCTTAATGTATTGTTTTGAAAGATATTCAAGTTTACTGAGAAGTAAAACAAGAAAGAAGAAGAAAAATCTACTGAATGTTTTAATTTACTGGGAAAAAAAACAACCTTTATAATATATAATAATAAATTACTGAATTAATCAAGTAAATCGATTAACTGGCCATCAGTGGAAGCTCTAAAAGTTGATTATTAAGCAGTATTATATTAAAAATACCTAAAAACTTTCCTACTGGAGGGGAATCCGCTTTCGGAGTGCATAACTTGATCAATCAGTCAAAACACATGCAGTAACTCATATGAGAAGTTAAAGTGATTTAAGATGGACTTACTATTCATGGTTGGTTCTCACTGGTTCCCTGAAAGAAACAACAAATTGTAGTAAACACAACAATGTATTTCCGCTCCGAGTTTCCCCTCACGTTAAACTGGTTCCAGCTTTTAACCTGGAAAGTGGCCGGTCAACACCTGTTAGCTGCTTCGTTTCAGTTTACACTTCTCTATCCAGCTGCCTCTCTCTCTCTCTCTCTTTGTCTTCTCGGCAAACTGCTCTGACCTTTAAAGTAAAAACAAAACTTCTTCCACTATCACTTCGTCTGACTCGACATGGGGCCCGACCGAGAGGTGAAAATGTGAGCTTCGTTTCCAGGTGAAGCTCCGACGCTTCGTCTCCAGCGGCGGCAGCAGCTAATCAATCAGGCTTTGTTCATCGCAGCTGTCGGGTGACCTTACCTGATCAGCAGGACAGGAGCCAAGAGGAGGAGGTAGGATGTAGGGAGGCACTAAACTACGACTAATAAAACTAGCTTTTCCCCCGAGGTAACTCCTCGTTTGGTTGAGAAAAACTAACGCGCACTGCTATTTTGAGTTTGAAATCCAAACGCCCTGATGACTCTGTAGAGGCGTCTGAAACACAGTAAGTTTTCCTCCCAGCACTCGTGAGTCATATGAAGCACACGGTCTCTATTTCCGCCCCTCCCGTTTCCTCCCCTCAAAATTTGTACATGTCAAAGATCGTCTATCCCCGCGGTGAACCACTCCTCAGATTACCGTGCGCTCAAGGTGGAGCTCAAACATTGTTTTTTTTGTTTTGTTTGTTTGTTTTTTTTTTTTTTTGCTGCAAAATATTTTTAAGATGATTCATATTTCATTCAGTTTATTCAGTTATTAGTCAAACTCATACGTCAAATTAAAACTGCCCTAGATGCTAATTAGCATCTGTGCTCCTGGACAGTTCTTGAAAATTGCAATTAATTGACTAAATTGAACCCCCCCCCCCCCCCCCCCCCCCCCACACACACACACACACACACACTCTTAATAGACATTATACTCATTTCTCTACTACCTCAGTGTGCACTACTGAAACGCTATACTCTCCTGTGCACTAGGGACACACTCACTTTGGACTCTCATTGCACTGCTACTGTATTTTTACCTGACACGCTTGAACATCCTGACCTCTATAGACTGGAAATACTGTATGTGGCTCTCTGCTTCATACCTGATCAACTACTTAGACATATGAATCATTTTCACACTGCTGTTAGCTCCACAGGTTCATTTTGCTATTACACTTTATAATGTGCTGTATGCAATCCTGCAATCTGCACACAGGTTTGCTACTGCTATATATTTTAACACAGCATAAAGTCCGTCTATGTCTATGTCTATTACATGCAGATGACGCATGCCCGTTCATTAGGTACACAAGTGAAAACTAAACTGTTATATGAGTATACTGAAACTGTCTACTCATATAACAGAAACAAGACAGAGGACAGGGAGGCAGCAGAAAATATCAGTAGGCGGCTGCTATTCTAATGTTTGCATGTTTGATTGTTAACAAGTCACAACTTCAGCTTGACAGTAAAAAAAAAAGTCTTATATAGTTTGCAGTTGATTATTTTAAGTATGCATAATCATTAACTAATTTCTCAGTGACTTGTTTCTCAGAAACTCAGAAACAAAACAGCGCAACACCTTATCTGTAGTTTAATGTCACATGTCCCCCAGAAAATATTCACATTTTATAAGCTTGAACCAGTGTTTTTTATTTATTTATTTTAAGATTTTGGCTTGATTGTAAAAAAAAAAAAAAAAGAATCAGGTTGTATTTAACTGAATTTTAAAAGAGATACTCCTGTGACAGAGTATTGTCACAGTTAAAACCTCCAACATGATAGGCTCTCTCTGTGTAGTTCCTTAAAGCAGTTTCATGTTGCATACGTGGACGTAAATCTGCGCAACAGAGGCCTTGATTCACACATGAAGCATCAAGCATACAGTTCCCCCAAAGGTAACTTGATCACACATTTCGTTCCTCTAATGTTTGTGGAGTACCGGTGCGATAGTCACGGTGTTAATTTCGATGGATAATCACATAACCCGCCGAATTTGGACAAATCTGTCGTGTAAAACCACAGTAGTCTGTGGTTGTGACCGCACTCATGTGACGCATTCATTTGCATGATTGACTTCATTACTGACGTAATTTGTCACATGAAAATGTGTCTGTGTCACTAAATATCCTCTTCACTGAGGTCAAATGAACACCTCAAACTTCAGGAGGCACGTGTTACTTAAAAGGAAAGAAGCATGCACGGAGCCACGTATTTCACATTATCAAATGAGTCCAGCACTAGCTAATCTCTCACTTAATTCATCGTCACAGAATTTCAGATCTATAATTAAGCATTCGTCTGCAGACTCCGGGGGATTTGGTTCAAATAAACGAAGGATACCTCGGCAGTAAGCCATATTGGTGACATCTGAAGGGCACCGAAATCCGGGGTGAGTGAGAGCTCCTCGTTACTCTGCTATCATAAAACTCCACTGGCAGGGGAAAAAAAACGCTCAGGCTTATTGACTTGAGTTTTATTTTATTTATGTGTACATTTTTCTTAATAATTCACATGCATATTATCTTTGAATGTGCACATTCATCAAATTTTTTAAATTAAACCGCTGATGTTCAGTTTTAGAATACATTTTAATGACGAGATGATGATCAGTATTGCAATATGATGCTCCTTCAAAGCGAACACTTTGATTTGTAAGTAGAAATAATCATACACAATTACAAATAAATTAAGTTTAAAAACACTGATCTCCTGCTGAATCCTTGCCATCATAGCATTAAAATTCAAAAAAGTAAAAAAAAGTCTTTTTGGTCAGTGGCAACATGGGAGTGAACTGTAGCTCAGCTCGGTTTGCTGTAGTCACTCAGTACATCAGTACAACAGTGTAAACCCACATAGTGCATTTATGTTAGCCCACACTGGACACACATCCTTTGGTTAGAATAAGATGCACAGGGTGGGGTTTGTTTTGAAAGAATAATTGAAACGAAACACGTCCGTTAAAGACAGCATACAGTTGATTTCAGTAAAAGATAAATACAAAAACTAACAGCATCAGTACATCAGTCATTACACCACAGATGGACTCGTCTGTGCAGCTGTCTCCACATTTCTTCCTCTGGTGCAGCTGTTGTCTTCAGTCTCGTCTGTGCTGTTCTGTTCCTGCATTTATAGATTGAAAGACGTCAGATGCCATAAACGACAGACAAGAAAAGAAGATAAATTCTAGTGCCTGACATCTTGAATAGATGAAATACACAAACCTTTAGTAAAAGAGTGAAATCTTTAAACCACTGTGTTTTTTGGTTCCCGAGGCACTCCTTTTTCTGGAGGAGCATCCTAGAAAAAAAAAACAACAAGAGAGTTATTGCACAAAATAATCATATATACATAGAAAGGTCTGCAGTGCCTTGCATCAGGTGTGAGCTAGTCAAAAGACAAACCTTGTGAGGACTGCTCTGGTCCGTGGCGTCAGAGTTAAGCCCAGAAACGTCTTTGTTCTCCAGTCCATTTGCTCTAGAAGTGTCTAGAGTTATTGGGCTGCCATCCCGCTCTTCAATGTGCAGCGGGCCGTTGTCTGCTGCAGACAGCTGGAGCTCCAAACTCTCTGAATCACGCGTGTTGTCCTGTTCAGAGCTGCTCTCACTTGGTGGACCTTTTTCACCCTTTCCTTTATTATCAGATTCTTCAGCAGTCACGGACTCCTCTTCAGCTTGATTGCCGTCTTCTCCCGGCTCGTTTCCTGACGCCCCGGCTGCTGCCTCGTCCTGTTTTTGAGAGTTCTCGCTGTGGGTTGATGCTGTATCCAGTTCCCTGGACTCAGATAGGGGGTTCTCCTGAGAAGGTGACTGTGGGGAGACTACAAGCGTGCTGCTCTCTCTGGACAGAGAGCCGCTGTCTCTGGACAGAGTGCTGTGACGAGGTTTATCAGGGGACCTGAAACTACCTCGCAGGCTATTTCTAGGACTGTGACTCCTATGAAACTCAGAAAAACTGGTTTTCCAGGCCTTCGGAGACAACAGAGTTCGTCTCCTCAAGGAGCCATACCTGAAATATTTCACATGAATATGTAACTTTATTATTGATTCTGATCAGTTTTATAATATTTTCATCAACTGGGCATTGTCAGTGAGGGAAATATACAGTAAATACCTCAGATTAAGACATACAGTTAATCTTATAGGCATTAAACACAATTAAACATTTCAACAGCATTAATACTTTGGGAGAAGGCCGAAGAAGGGACTGTGGGGAATAATTTAAAGTCTTTTGTGAGCTGTGAAGTTTGGAGACGCTTAATTTGTCTTGAATGGATGTGGCAAACTGTGTCTTTGAATTGCCAACTGGCTTCAAAGTTTAAAGCAAAAAAGAAAAATCTTACCGTTGCAGTCCCTTCACAGCAAATCCTTTGTCTGGATACTGGAGCTGCAGCTCCTTCAACACATTCTGCAGATCGCCATTGAGCTAAAAGAGGAGGCAGATGGTCAAAAACACAGCTCTGACAGATTGTACTGTTTGACGAGACGGAGCGAAACCCACCGTGCCCATTTCCTTATAGAAGATGTCTCGCAAATTTGACATAGATGAGAAGACCGTCGCGTAGCATCCAATGCGGCTACGGGAGAAAAACAATGGGATTTTTTTTTTTTCAAATTGTAAATTTGCACAAATCATATCGTCATATAAGCATATTTTACAATATTAGACCTGTCAAAGAGAACAGGGAGCTCCACTTTCAGATCATTGTTGAGCCCCTCATAGACGCTTTTGGTAAACTTCACATCTTCCTGTGCCTGCAGAGTGGAAACATAGTTCATTTTAATGTGTGTACTTTTAAACAAATGATGGCGGGAACATGCATTAAAAGTGGATTTTATTTTAACGACCTTGTTAATCTTGATGTCGTCCCTCTTCTTGGCAGTTTGCATTGCCTCCAGGTGGCGAAGAGAAGAGTCATAGTCGACCAGTTTTCTTCCTCTTTTGGAAATTTTCTCCTATAGGTTGAAAAGGGTGCCAGATTTGTATAGATTATTATGTGTGTGAACTACATGTGTGTCTTTGCTGGAGTTTGTGTGTTTGTCTTTCGTCTTTCTGCCTGGTTCTGTCATCGTATTCACTTCAGTTTACTTGCTTCCTCTTACCTTGACATCTGGGAACTGGCCCACATAGGACTCCATGGTGTGTACGACCTGGTCTACCAGCTTCACCTCGTAGTCATTCCACAGCAGGTCCTCACCCTTCGGTAAAACGTGCAGCATAAATGGTGAATTATAAAAGAGGAGGAGAAATAAGGGGTTTTGATCCCTGGTGATGCATGTATTTACCTGCTTTTGCTCAAAAGATTTAAAAGTGGAGTATTAGCATTTTGCTGACCTCTACAATGGTTCCCAAAACTTCCCCTCCAGCCCAGTCGGCTTCATAAACGTCAAACAGAGATTGGAACAGGCGTCTCGAAGTTTCGCGCATGTCTGTAAAAGGCAGAATCAACTATCTGAGGCCTGCAGAGGGCACAGACACACCGTTCTGCAGCATGTACAAGCGAAGAGCATTTTTACCTCGGACTGCGTTGATGTAGTTCCTCAGGTCCTTGTATATTTGGTTCCCATCGCTCTGCAAATACACAAGGGCTGCGTGATTGCCAGTATTTACTTTTATGATGTTTGATCGAGTGGCTACAGTCAGTGAACAAACCCAGTGTTTACCCACAAAGTAAAATATGACGAGGCAGCAGTGGAACGTTTTCAAATGATAGTCATTTTTCAAAAGTGCAAGTGTCTTTTTTTTTTTTTTAAATGAAGCAAAATGATGATTACCTGCTGGTCATTAAACAGCTGGAGATAAACCTCAAACTGGTCATCCTTGGTCTCCACACCCTTTCCCAGCTTTTGCAGAACCTGCAGAAACGCGCAAAGGAAATCTCAAAGCTGCTGCAGCCACTAAATTGCTCCTAAATCTTTCTCCTGTAAATCGAACAACAATAACTTGCAGACTTTATGTACCTTTTCTTTGCCTCTGCTCAGCTGTCTTTGGACTTTTTTAGTAAAATCACCAGAGGAGCGTTTTGTACTTTCTGCCATGTTTTGTCTTTTCTGCGTGTACGCCTGAGATGAAACAGAGAAGAAAGAAATTATTACAACACTGGTCTGTAACATAGCAGTTGCAAGGTGCACTAGGTATGGACCAAATATATTTTACCCTGATAGCAGTGTCAACATTTGGATTACATTTATTATTACAATATCCATCTCCATCTTTTACAAGAGCTTTGGCTTCAAAAAGAACAGTTGCATACGTGCATGGATATCTATAATTCCTCATTTTATTTTTATTTATTTATCAGTCAAATAGTTATTTATGTGTTGTCTTATCTGTCTCTGTGCTGCTGTAATATGTGGGATTATTTATTAGAGTGGTTTAATCTAATGATATTCAGTGGGGTACTGTATCAACAAAACAAGGAGTAAAGCATGTCCAAATAATCTATATGTACATTTCTAGTCTATATTTACTGAGTAGCAAGAACAGTTGGATTCCACCCAGTAACATACATACCAGTAACATATGATAGAAACACACCAATACAAGTACTGGAAAGAAAACTTCACTTAAGAAAAATCTGAGTCAGAGTCTGGAAAATGCATTTAAGCTATAAAAGTGATAATCATCTAGCAGGGTTGCAAATAATCTCATTATGAATAAATATTTAATTTAAATATTGCAGCTGGTTTTTGTGGACCCTACCCTCTACACTGTTGAGTAGTTTAATCTGTTAACGGTGGCTCAGTTTACAGACTCAATATTTGCTATATTGCTGTGTCAAGTAACTTAAACTGTGAAATAAAAGTAAGTACCTTTTCTCAAGTGCTGTATTTGAGGTACTTGTTATACTTCCAACTTGTGCACCCAGACTCCACTGGACGTGTTTGACAACTCTACTTTCCCCTCAAAAAACACGATCTTACTAAAATATTGTGGAGACAGTCATTTCCCATCATTCCCATCATATCTGGAAACAGACAGCATAGCTCGAGGACACGATTGTAAACTGCTTTCAATTAAACTTTTATGTTTTTATTGGTCTAATTAGCCCGATATGTTGTTGCTCAACTGAGATGGTAATTGTCTGTGTCGTGCTGATTTATGTTTGCTTGTTTTTTTTTGCACTTGAGCATGTGCAATGACAATAACGTTGGATCTTATCTAATCTAATCCCAACCTCGTTCTCACTGCAACTGGTTGCTCCCTTTGGACCTTGTTGAATCTTGATGAGGTATGGGTTGTCTGATCCAATAAGGATTTTTGGTTGGACCTTAGAGAAGGAGTTCAGTTCAGATGAGGGTACCGTTTCTTTAGTTTGTCTACACAGTGAGTCTGTTTCAACAAACATAATCATGTCAGAAGTGAATGCACTGCCAAATGAAAAATAAAAAAAAATCTCACTGTATTAAGCAGCAGATATTTTTAGACTCACATTCTTCGCCTCCAGAGTTTCTGTCTGCTGATTTTATTTTTGCAGTTAACATTTACGTTTGAATCTGTATTTTTGTTGATTACATTTTTTTATTTGTTTTACAGTAAAGTTGTAAAGCAGGATACATAAATCAACACCTCCTCCACCAGTTAATAAAAGTGGAAAGGAGTAGAGCACTGAAATACTCCAACAAAGTACAAGTACTACAACATAAGCCACGGAATCCACTCTGAACTACAATACCCAGAGTTCACCGCGGAGTTAACCCACTTCCAGCAGCAGTATGGCAGCGGTGAACTTTACCCAGACTGTTTATATTTCTCTGGGTGTTGGAGGAGTGGCCCCATGACAAGCCCTCAGTTTTTTGTGCTGCTCGCTGAGCTGCAGGACATGATCATGGGGAGCACTCTGGCCAAATGTGCCGCCACCGACCTGGGCATCCAGTGGGCCGGCTGGGCTCTGGCTGCAGCTTTCAGAACCGAGAAGTTTTATGATTTGGCAGGTAAGGAGATAAACCTCTTTCTGAGCAATCGTTGTCAACCGTGGGCTCTCTGGCGTTTGCAGCCTTGTCTGTTATTCAGAGCAACTAATTTGCGTAAATTCGACACAAATCATAACCGATCGGCATTTAAGCGAGAAAACAGCTCGTGTAGTGTAGATGATATTTAACCATGTCATTTATTATAAAAGTGTGTTTCTGCACCGAGGATGAGTGTTGTAAGATCATCATTACAAAACATGTATTATCTAAAACCAGCTCTGTTGTGAAACAACCCAAGAGCTCCTCCTTCAGTTTAAGCACATTAATCCAATCAGTCAGCAGGGGCGCACAAACCAATCCTGGGTCCTTCTAATAAAACCCTGAAGGGGGCCTTTTGTGGACCCCCTCCCCAATTAATAACGTACAGGACACAGTCACAATTTATGTTTAATTGCAACCCATTTTATTTTGCATGTGTTAAAATTTGTTAATGTCTGTTTTAAAGTGAACAACATTTTCAAGCATAGTGGAAGGTTCAGGTTGCTTTCAGTGACTAGAATAATCTACAAATGTTTCTGCTTCTGTTCTACATTAATCCAAAAATGACTCAGGTAACAAATAAGCCAGTTGACAGACAGACAATTTCATGATAATCTTTTTGATGATTTTTTTAAGCTTACATTACCTAATTCTGCATTTACGTTTTGAAGATTTATGCTGTTCTTTGTTTTACGTTCTAGTAAAAGTAACATCTTTGGGTTTCGGACAAAAAAAAAGACAAGCCATGCTCTGATATCTTATCAACAAAGTATTAGTCAAGTAATTGAGGAAAATAAGTGACAGATTGATTGGTAATGAAAATAATCTTTAGTTGTGTCCACATTTTACCCATTTAGACCGCGCTTTTGAATTAGATGACAGACATTTGTGACAACAATAAAAGTACATGTCCAGTGAGGAAGTTACCCACTTACAAATTAATTCAGTCTGCATAAATAAACTCAGCTCTCTATCATTTGTCATATGTAGAGCAACAGAACTTACCTGTCAACACCAATGACTGACTGATGTTTTTTTTTTGTAATTGTTATTTCTCAAATCTGTCACTTCTTTCCTCGTCCTCGTCCGGCTCTCCCCTCGGCTCTCCTGTGTAGCTTTTACCCTTGAACTTTGGAACCAATTGTCCGCAGTATCCTGGGTAAAAGATTTATTGGGCACGCCTTAGTGTGCGACAAGTAGAGTCATCTGCCATGCCCACGTCCCAACCTAAGTTTGCAACTCTTTTTGCAGGCTCTGGGACATTTATACTACTTGCGCACCTGAGTCGGATCTGGGGAGGAGCCACTCATGTCCGTCAGAAGGTGCAGACAGGGTTGGTGACAGCTTGGGGACTCAGGTAAGCAAGGCAGCATTGACCCCTAAAAATGCTAAATGATTTACTAAAGCTCAGTAGAGGCAAGAAGAGATTATATCCTGTGTAAGTTCAGTCATGGAGGGTTCTTGGAGAGGTCAGAGGAGGAACTAATGAATGTGAAACTTTAAAGCCAGGTTACCCAGGTTAATGAATAATGTATTAGTTAATGTGAATGGATGTTAACCATGTTCTCTCTGCAGACTGGGGACATTCCTCTTCATGCGGATCTTGAAGGACGGTCATGATCGCAGATTCAACAATGTCAGAGACAGCCCAGGGACATTCTTTGTATACTGGACTATACAAGGTACTTGGAAGCTCTGATAACACTTGCCTCTCATTACTACAGTCCTGGCCAACTCAGAACCCAACTGAAGGGAGGGTTCCCCTGTATAAATCACTGTCTAGTTTCTACCTCTTTATATGCATTTATTCCAGGTGTGAGCTATTGGTTACAGTAAGTTTAGCTTATTTATTTCATGGAAGAATTAAGGCAAGGCCAGCCATTCTTTTTTTCTGTTTCTCTCAGCCGTGTGGGTATTTATGACCCTGCTGCCCACACTCATGCTGAACAGCGAGAGGCGAGATGTGCCTCTGGGAACGAGGGACTACATTGGCTGGACTGTTTGGGGCCTTGGCTTTGCTACCGAGGCTGTTGCTGACCAGCAGAAATGGTTTTTCAAGCGTGACCCAGATAATGCTGTAAGTTAGGAGACTTCATGTTGTGCGACCCAAAACCACATTAATGCACCGTTCACAGAGTCTAACAACTGTACTGCTCAACTTACTTTTCTACCTCCAGGGGAAGTTCATCCAGAGTGGACTATGGGCCTACAGCAGACATCCTAACTACCTTGGAGAGATCCTGCAGTGGTCAGGTCTCTGGCTCTCGGCCTCGTCAGTGATGCAGGGCTCCCAGTACCTGAGCGTGGCTTCACCTCTGTTCGTCTGGTTTCTGTTGCGGTACGTCAGTGGCATCCCCATCCTGGAGAAGCAGGCCATGAAGAAATGGGGATCTGAGCCGGCTTTCCAGGACTACGTCAAGAACACTCCTCTACTTTGGCCCTGGCCTAAATTTTGATGTTACGTGTTATATTTGAACATCAGTTGTCAACACTGGCCTCGCACAAAACTAATTTCCATTTGTTGTCACTTTATGGTATGCATTCTGTAAAATAAAATGAATTTGTCATACCCACTCTGTCAGTAATTTGTTCAGGGTATTATGACTGATAAAGAAGTGCATTTTTATCAAGACAGCTTTCAGGTTTCTAATTTTAAAAGTGTCAGGTACAGTTTTCAATCACAGAGGAGTTGCTGGAGTCGTGAGTACAGGACTGAATGGGGTTTAAAGAGAAGTGAGGCCTGGCAGTGAGGGAGTGACTGGAAAAACCCATCACTCACCAGAGGAGGCTGTGTACACCACCACCTACAACACCATCCTGACAAAACTCACTCCTAACAGAGTGGGAAGGTTTTCTGATGCTGTAACATGGTAAATTTTTCCACTGTGGGATAAATTAAAGCATTATCTTATCTCACCTCAAACCATCTCATGATTTGACCAAACGAAGGGGTTAGTTATGCATTTTGGAGTGTATCCATATCTCTGAACAAGTCTTCAAACTGCAAAAATATTTATATCTGTGTTGTAATGAAATTATCAGGGAATCACTTTTTTTCTGAAAGCTCCAAAATGTCTACTCTAGGCATATTATCCTCCACCTAATGTTAGCAAAATACTGTTTAGCAAGAGTAAAAACTATATGAATCTTTCCTATATCCACCATCCATCCTAAATGATGTGAACGTGGCACAAACACTCTTCACTCGCCTCACCTATGAAGAAGAAATGAAGAAGCCCTGTGGGCAAGAGGTAAAAACACTTAACCTAAAGTGATTCATTCATTGATTTTGATGTTTTTTTTTAGTTCACTCATTCATTCATTCATCCATCTTCTGTAACTGCTTTTTCCTGTTAAGGGTTGCAGGGGGGCTGGAGCCTATCCCAGCTCTCATCGGGCGAGAGGCAGGGTACACCCTGGACAGGTCGCCAGTCCATCGCAGGGCTAACACAGAGACAGACAACCATTCACACTCACATGCACACCTACGGCCAATTTAGAATCACCAATTAACCTAACAAGCATGTCTTTGGATGGTGGGAGGAAGTCGGAGTACCCCAGAGAGAATCCACGCAGACACAGGGCGGTTTTTTTAGTTCATCTCTCACAAAACAAATCCAGATTCATTTAGGATTAAGACCCAGACAACAAACAGCATTTCACAGAAAGAACACAACACTTAGTTTTTGAATGTTAGAAATGTATTTTATAAGTTACATGAGTCATAAAGAGCGCATTTGTGCTAATAGGTAATCCAATAATGCCACCTTAACTGAACTGGCTAATTTTACAAAGTAATTGCCTTTTGTGCAGGACTGCTCATTTAGCAACCTCCCACAGTACAAACATTACACACAAATAAACAGCAGAGGAGCGAAATGATCAGAAAACGCACAGATAACAGCCCAATGTTACCGATAATTACTGGCAGGCAATGCCACTTTGAAACTAAGCAGCCTTTCTCAAAAGATCAATGAAAAAAAATGAATCTACAAGCTTTCAAAAGCTTGCAGTTGAAGACCTAAGAAGATCTTGAGAACAAGAAAGGTCTTCATTGAGGTCTTAGAACTAGTTTTTGTATTTTAAAGTCTGAAAAGGTGAGGGCATGTACGATTCTAAACATTTACATTACAAATCACTGGCGATGGAAGACAACTCAAACAGAAATAAAAGTGATATACAAACATCAAAACTAAAAGATCATGCTACAAGGAGCCATGCATTCAATTATATCCTAGAATGAAATGCCAAACAACTGGTTCTTCAACTTCTGAGTGACACATGAGCTGAAAAACTCTTAAAAGAAACGATTACATTTAGAAGCAGGTCACAATAAAACTGTGCATGTACAGTACATATTTTCATCTATGAGCACACATCTCAAAGAGTGAGTATACGTTCTCACATGTTATGATCTAAAATGAGAACATGTGAAGCATTTAGCAAAAGCAACAACTCCCAAGTGTGCATAGATGTGAAAGCGTAAAATCTGGTTAAAAAATTATTACCCTTTTACAAACATGAAAAATCATCTAAATGAAACGGCTGTGTATAAGTATATAAAGGAAGCCTAGGATGGATGCATTTATAGCATTTGTTAAGTGTTATGCATAAAAACAAAAACGTGTTGGTTGTTATTGCAGTACCATTTGAGCTACTTTGGATTACTTGAGGAGTGGAGATGCAAAGAATTTTCCTCCCGTTGCTGATTTGCTCTTGCTCCCAAATCTGCAACAAACGGTGCACATAATGAAATGTGATGGCCATTATTAATCGGAGTCACAGTCAGTAAAACAGAGTCAATGATAGATAATGCGATATTGCAAAGCAGATTAAGCTCCATAAGGAATGCTCAAAAGAGCCAGCAGTTGGGTAAATTATACAACAAAATAAACACAATAAAGCTTCCCTTTATTCCTCAATTAATCAATCCCTGAGAATAAAAGCAGCCGGGCAGTAGGGGATTGTGTTTGTGTGTTTACCTGGGTGTCAGAGTGGACTTCATGCGCTGAGATAGAGAGCTGGAGGAGGGGGTTTTATTGAACTGGTGCTCAGGAGTGGTCAGAGGTCCCAGCATGCTCACTGCAACGATAAAAACAATAAACATTACAACGTTGAACGATCTCAGACAGTTAACAACTGTGGTCACACTAATACAAGCACTGCAGCAGCAGTAACAAAGAAAGTTTAGCGAACCCGTACTTCTCTCAGGGGTGGCATAGCAGTTTGCGTTCTCAATGATCAAGTGGTTCAAGTTCGGCCGCCCGATCTCTGCCGCCACAAACTGGCTCCAGTAATCCACAGGCAGAGCCAGCAGACGCTCCACAACCTGAACAGAGAGGGATTAGCAAAAAACGCAAAACATCACGTTATCTCGGTGTATTGCTTCATACTCTTCCACACAAGTTAGGGTTGCCTTGAGCAAGACAGAGGGCAATTACAAAAAAAAAAAAACAGTGTATGGTATAAAGACTTCCTGGTGTGTAGTATTGTACCTTAGCAGGATTTTCTGGTGGCCTCTTAAACTGTTGCAGGAGCTTAGTCTCTCAGATTGAGCAGGTTTAACAATTTACATAAATCTGTTGCTAGACCTTGTGGATGATCTCAAAAATACATCTGCATAAAATAATTCCTTAATACTTTCTTGAATATTAGAACCTCAATTTTGAGAGATTGCTTTTAAGATGATTACATTTACATCTCCGTTCAATACTTTCATAACATACATTATGTATTTACCTCTCTATAGTAGTTGAATAGTGTACTGAATTCAAGCTCCTTACGTTAATAGGACAGCTTCTTTACAGAGTAATACAGAGTTTATCTTATTATCAGCCTCAGTTTTCCTTACCTACTTGGCTATTTCACAATAAAAGTATTCAGTTGTTAAAAAATGGAAGGTGGGCTTTTATTCTGAGGTAATCACAGGAAATGCAATGCACACAATAGTTCCAGAAAGTGTGGCAACCTCTGGGCAACCTGCATATTATTTTGTTGATGCCTGCAGCAAACAGGCTTGGAAATGAACCAACTCTATCTGACACAGACATTTTTTTGTCGGTGGACCGGATGTAAATATTGCAGGAAGTAAAGGAACGGCAAGCTTTTTGATGAAGAACTGCAGGTGACAAGCTGCACGCCCAAGACAAACAACTCTTTTTACTGTTCTCTATGTAATGTCAGATGGCTGACTCTAATATCAGAGAAAAGAGGAACAGGTCTAATTACTGACTGACATTTTTATCATAACAAGGTTGTTTTGCTGCACCTTAAAACGGACACACCAGTTTCTCTTGTTTCAGGCCTACCTTAGGCTGTCGTTTGGTATCCTGCAGGATTGTCATAGGGTCTGGGTTGGGAACTGCATGACCCACAATAGTTGGACCAAAAACTCTGGCCAGGTTACTGATGTCCATCTTGGTGTCCACACTGACCGCAACTCTGTAAGATTTTATTAGGTTAGAAAAACACTCATAAATATTTCTAATAAAACTATTTACAATTAACCTTTTTAAAATATTGTGAGCAAAGTTTCATTTGGAGGACAGAGCAAAATTCTTTATTCTCTTTTTTAAAGAGAATAGAGCATTTTGAATGACCATAATTCCCACATTGGATTTGTAACAACAATATGCAATGCATCAAAACTCAAATAAGTATATTAGTCAGAAGAGAGAAGTTGTTAACCTCTGAAGGTGCAGGACCAAGAAAGCCAGCGTGTCTCTGTTGGCCTGAGGCAGGTCACCAATGGTTTGGTACATCAGGGCTATGCTGTTGTCGTCATCTGAAACCTCTGTGGGAGAAAAAAGAAAATCGTTTTGTCAGCAGAGACGAAGAAATGGGATGCTGTGTGGATTTATTAGCAACTTGAAGAAAAATGTATCTGACTACAATAACAAACAAACACTAAAAAGGCTAACAGACTGAACGATCAATCTCTCTTTTGGTTGCAGGCAACTCCCCCACCCCCCAGAGGTTTCCATCACTGCTCAGAACAAATTGCCAAAACAGAGTAGAAGAACTCATGAAAGCTAAATGTAATGGGTGTGTTGGGTACACTTCTCTTCCCCCGTTAAGAAGTTAGAATGTCGAGTAGTACATTAAATTTATGTTTAATGTTTAAATTTCATGTTTTATTACTGTTGCCGCAAAAACCCTCCACATCATACCAGTCCAACACACACACCTGCTGCATCCATGAAGGGACGGTTGAGACGGAAGGTGAGAAGAGGTTCCTTGAGGTTCCTCAGGAAGTCCTTGAGGAGGCCAGTGATGGCGTTGATATCATCCACCTTGCTGAGAACGGGAACAGTTTTGGAGCGGAGGAACTTCTCCTTCAACTCCTTCACTGTGCGATCAGCACCAGACAGACGGTACAATCCAGCCTAAAACAACAAAACATCACCATTAAGCGTTTGTTATTTGACATCAGTTAGTCTGCTTGTTATAGCTGGAACCTTCATGGCTTAAGAGTTAAGATGTCAAGAACCCAACATCACTAGCTTGAATTTAACCAACCAAGGACCTTTGTTGGATCCAGCCATAATGTTCCCATCACTATAGCCATATTGAAAAGGCATAAAACACCCCCCATAGTATTAAATTGACAAAAAGAGCATCAAAACATCACATTTGGGATGCTACAACAGGCAAAATGTGGCATTTCAGTAGGACAAATAGCAAGTTTATTTCATTGCTACCAGTCACAGCTCTAGCTCAATCCTCACATCACTAAACGGTGCATGCAACAAAATCTGACAGGCCAATATTTGTCAGGTTAAGAGCTATGAAGTTGAAAAAAACAACAACAACAACAACAAAACTGGCAAATTAGTTTCAGTTGGTGAAAAAAGCCAACACCTTATGACAACTGCAGAAAAAAATTCATAGTGAGAGAATGAGACAGAAGCACACAACAAAAAGCAGACAGACACTACTACAGTCATTGAGCAAACAACAGATTTGGAGTCTTTCTAAAGCCTAATTACAAATTTAATCTCCCAGGAACAGACTGTAAAATCTTAGTTACAGCTCTTTGTTTCAGCTTAGGGGGAATGCATTAAAAATAAAAACAGTGCTGGGAGGCTTTACTGTCCTTCACATTTCTGCACAGTACTGGGACAGCAAAACAATGCTTACCTCATGCAGACCCCTTTGTTCAATCTCACTTACACAGTGGACAACAAGGGGGGGGATCTTAGGTGAAGTGTCTGGGACGTAGTCTGCAAGCACACCCTGGAAAACAAGTGGGAAATTAGGTAAACTTAGTGGATATGCACGCATCTGCTGATCAAGAGAGAAATTAGTAAAAATGGCATCACCTACCTCGCCAATTTTGACTGGTGTGCCACCCAGGTTGGGGATGCATGGCAGAGGGCAACGCTCGCGACATTCGGGGTGTGACACCACCCTGCAGTCCCGGCACTTCAGAGAAATCTTGCCAAACTTGATCCTCTTTCCACAGGGCACGCAGGATTCAGGCTTAATGACCTATTAAACACAGTTGACAGGAAGCTATAAAGCTACCTAAATATGCAGCTAAAGCAATAAGCAATAAATAGGGCTGCAAATGAGCAAGCAACATTTTCAATAACGGTGCCAAGTGATTTCTGAAGACACAACATTCTCTCTATACAAGTAAACATCTTTATGATATCATTCTGAAAAGAAACAAATACGTAAAGCACAGCAAAAAAAGTTATCTAATTATTGTTATCATCATGGTATAACAGCAAAAGCTCTACATATCCAAACTGCAGTACCTTCAATTAAAAAAAAATATATATAATAATAAAAAAAATAATAAAAAATGCTTTTCTAGTAGAGTTAAGTAGCAGCTGCAGTTTTCTCATGTACAGTAAAAGCAATTCTTACAGTTTTGGAGACAAACTCATGAAGACGGACGCCTCCGTGGCTCTGAGGAGTACTAGGCTGTGGTTTCTTCTCCGCCTCAGGGTTGACAGGCTGTTTGAAGACATCCTCAGATTTGACAGATTCAGAGTCCCATTCTGGATCAACTGAACAGGACAGACAGAAAATAAATACCCGTTAGTCAACTGCTATAAATATTCTGCCGTTACGAGAAAACTAACAGTCACTGCTGCTGCACATTCAAGTTTTTTTTCCAGACATCCATCAAGCTACTTTCAGACACTCACAGAATGGAAAAACTTTTTACGACTACACTGACCTCACCTACATTTCCTCTTTATGATTACAGTGACCAGAGTATGAACAAAAAATAAGAAAACTAGTCAAAGTGAGTAGGTTGGGAATTATTAGGGCACATTTTCTTATGCAATTCCCAGCAGTATAAAATGCAGAAAAGGGATGGACTGATAAAGTTTTAGTCAAAATGAACACTTGAGTGAGCACCCACGCTGTTGTAGCTAAGCAACACTTGACGTTAGGTGTGATGGTGCTGAATATAATTGTCAAGGTGCACAGTCCCACTTTGTATTCAAGTGTGACGTGTCCCAACAGCTCACAACTGGCTGCAGACTACATGGATAGATACTGCAACAAAAGAGAAACCTCACCAGTCCTCCTCCTGCTGCGGGTCCAATAAGGAACAGATTCAATGGTAGAAACTGCCTCGACAGGTCCTCCATTGGCAGGGACAGTCACTGTGGTCTTCGTCACAAGGGTCTCATTTGCCTGTCCAAAAAAAAAAATAATAATATAAAAAAAAATCAGACTAAAGGCACTAAAGCATGTCAGAGGTCAATAATGAGCCTTAACTCATCGTAGCAATAAACTGGTGACTCCGCCTGACAGAACAGTCATATCTAAAGTGCCAATGTTGATAGTCATGTGTAATAACCACATGTAATAGTTAGTTATAAAAATATCCATACTGAGGCAAAAACTTACCCTGCCTGAAGTTCTGCCTGTTGATCGAGATCTTTTTGAGGCCATCGGAGGACCATCAACATGATTTCTTGAGGAGCGCTGAAATCATAACAGAAAACATGACACTTATAGTTCCAGTCAACATAAAACACACTTCAGTTTTTTTTTTTTTTTTTTAAGAGCAGCAGGGTACATGAACGTAACATACTCTTTTTTCTCGTTTCTTGAGTCGCACAGTCCTTATTGCGGAGGAGTCCCAGTCCTGTCAAGATTAAAAACATCACAATCAGATTTCAAAATGAAAGAAGGTTATTTTAGTACATTAGCATTACTATAGAGGTAGATGAGACTAAAAAGGGAACTACTTACCAGAGAGTCATCCGTTTTGTCATAGCTGATATCTGACAAGATGGAGGCAGACTCATCGATCGTCACCAGTCTATCAGAAGCAACAGAAAATATACATTAGGCCAGCCAATATAGTTTTCATTTTTATACATTTTTTTTTTCACATTCAAACGTCTTAGTGGAAAAGCAGCAGTTTATTTCAAAGTGGTCAAAATGGTTAATTGATATGATCATATCATTTTATCTAACTCTCAATAGTGAAATAAAAGCAAACCAGTGGTATTTGTGTGTTTCCTACCTTCGGCTGGTGTTCAGATTGGCGGCTGCATGACAGTTTGTGTTCAGGAAGGCCAGAGCCGAGCGCTGTTCTGCACTCAGCTGGATGCTGTTGCTGGATCCCTCACTGGTCAAGAGGTCCCGGATCAACTGTATTTGACGGTCCTGTATTATAGAAATGTAAGCAGAGCATATATATGAGCCACGTACATAAAAACAAAGCAAAGCAGACCGAAGCAACAACAAAAAGGGGCCGGCATCTTGATCCAACATACCAACTTCTCACAGTCGGACTCGGCCTTTTGTCTGCGCCGTATCTCCACGTCTACTTGGTTGCGGGCGTGTTTCAGTTTGACCTCCAAGGATCCCCTCTCGGTCTCCGCTTTGGTGAGGATCTCTTTGCAAGAGCCCAGCTCCTGCTCGGCCCTCAGCCATTTGCGACGGCAGTCATCAAAGTTTTGTGCCATCTGAATGAAATCTTGGAGAGAGGATGCACATAGTTCTTATGCCAAGCAGATCTCCAGTGACCTTTACATCAGTCCCAAACAACACACAGTAAACCGACTCATAAACTACTCACTGGGTTCAATGTTCTCGTTGAGAAGGTCAGCCTGTGTCCTCAGCTTATCATATAAGCTCTGGAGGCTCAGCACCGCAGTCTCCATGGTGTTCTGCAATTGAAGACACAATGAAAAGAAACACATTTTAAGTTAAGCGCATCATATCCTAACATGGTTGTGGCTTGATTGCTAAATTGTGCTCGCTTATGGTTCAGTGTAGCTCAGTGTACATTTACAGGCTCGCATAAATATCTATTCTCTGTGTGCCAGCCAGTAGGTTTCTCGACAAAAATCCGCTTCTTATGTTTATTCGCCTCCTCGCTAGGACACACTCAACATTAGCTCAACTGTATAGCAGTAAAACAACACGGCGTGGGGTTCAACATTAGCTGCTAACTTTAACTTTTATATTCCCTATTAGCAAAAACGGGGTAGCAAAGGTTAGCTACGTACCTGCAGAAAGGTTAAAGTGTAAAGCCTTTCGGTGAAGTTTCCTTCTTTTCCTGTTCTTTTTTTTATTTAGCGGTCAGCTTCTTGTACCTTTGTCCACATCCTTCCGCAGCCACAGATACAGTGAGCGCGTTGCATTTCAAATTTCGCCGCTAGCCAATGAGCGACGAACACCACGCCGGCGTCAAGGCAACCAACAAAATCGACTTCCGAGTACGTATTTTCATAATAAAACAATTGTAACCCATAGAAATCATTCAAATAATATTGATAATAATATATAGCAATCATCCAAAGGGATAATATAACAACGATCTAATAGACTCTAGAAACAACAAACAAACCAATTTAGAATAAAGCGGTAGGGAAAATAAATGTGAATAAAAACGTCAGACTTCCGGTCACAACTTTCAAAATATAGTTCGGAGTAGCGAAGGAGCGGTGTTTTTCATGGACTGTGGGATTGTGTGAGTGGAAAAATAACGACTGCAGAGAGACTACAGTCCAGCTATTCATGTCATTATGTTATGAGGCAATACGTGCCCAGCATCTGTGGCCCTCATGTTATTCTAACATTTGAATAAAATTAAAGATTTTGCTTCATGGAGGCAAAATCTTTAATTAGGATTTACACTTTATGACAAAAGTTTATAGTTTAAGACAAATCGGACCTCTTGAAAATGACCTCGTTCATATATCAAAGTATATGAATATTTTCCAGCTTGTTTGTGCAGTGTACTGCAATATTGCACTATAGCCTATAGACAAAAATACTAGAAATGATTCAATGCAACTGTAGCCTATTGAATTATGATTTTAATCTATACGTATTCAGTGCTGTTCATATTTTTTTGGTTTTATAATTATTTTGTTTGACTGTTGACTGGGAATGCTGCCGATCGGATATCTATCAACACCTTGTCATGATTTATTTCTGATCCAATCCATAAACAGGCTGATTGGAGATAGGCGGAGAGAAAAACAGAGAGAGAGAGAGAGAGAGAGAGAGAGAGAGACACCAGCCCACCGAGGACAAACTTGCAAGAAGCAGAGCATGCAGAAAAAGCTCCGCAAGACAACGGTGCAGCTGCTGCTCGGCGGGGTTTGAGACTACAGAGACAGCGCATCTTTTGCGGATTAAAATGATTGCCACAACTCAACAAAACATGACCACGGAGCTGGTATGTGTGCATTTTCTATTATTTTTATCCACACTTTTTTTTAATTTAGAGATTCAGAGAAGATATGCGTGTGTTGTCTGTGAGGGGATATTCTGCGTGTCCTCTGACATGCAGTGGCAAATTGGCGTTTTCCCCCCATTCACACTTTCCTACTTAATATCCAGCTCCTGGACACGCTTGACTCCGTGCACTGCGGTGCAGACTGGTGTAACTCGACGTCCTCGTCACTACTTGCATTGTCCGTCCCATGCAGACTTTTAAAAGCAAAACATTTACACCGATTTTTCCCCCAGTATTCTGATTTGAGAATTTGTCCCAGCAGACTCCTCCTGTACGATGACAAAGGGGCAACCCGCACCGTATGATTGATTAGCCCTCTGCTGCATAGGTGTATTGTCAGTGAACAACGATTATGAGCCTACATCTGCTGTTTGTTCTCACCTCAAACGGACCTTGCAGATGATGAAACACTGCATATAGTTCAAAGGAACCTGTAAGCACATACTTTATATGCACAAATATGTGCATTTTACGCAAAATGTATTATTATGGCTTGAAGTATGTAGAACTGCGATCTAATTTAATATTACAGACATACACACTCTTGCTTCAGATTAATCAAAGCACTTTTATTTTTTTGAAAGGAATTCATTTTTGACCATCAACAAATACTCTTTGCATGACTCACAGTATACGCAGTGTTTCATCTTTGATTAAAACTTTTCAGTGTTTCATCTGCCATTTCTTTCTGCTGCTTTTGTTTCTCTACATTGAAGAGCAACAATTTCAAACCTCGCCAAAACTGATCAAACTCTCAATCATGTGATCATTAGTAAACGGCTGCCTCAGTGGAGAAAGTGTTTGTGGTGTGACAGTGAGTGTCTAATTTGTCTGTATTGTGACACTGAGCACAGTGCTGTTAGACATTAAGTGACACCTTAATCGTTCTTGTTGTTTCCTTACTGACGTGCTTAAGTGATGAAATCTCAGTGAAACTTGTGTGAAAACATCTGTGCGGGAACCTTGCACCACTGCAACTCTTGCGAGGGCCACACACGTCTGCGGAGCTCACAGACAATCCATCACCTGCATTTGTTGCAACGTTTTCCACACACTCTCCAGTCAATGTGCTTTTACACAGTAGCGCAATTAATGATTCAATTCCAGGGGAGGGTTCATTGTCGATTAACTGGGTTGCACTTGCTGGTGATCATCGGCGTCTACTCGAGACAGATTTTATTGATATAGCCCTATATCACAAATGTTTCGACCCTCGGTTTAGATAAGAAAAATCTGTTCTCTCTGTAGCTGCACAGAGACTGTGGTTTGAGAGATAATGCCGATACATGTATCACATTTGTGTACCATAATATTAGACCTCACGAGATACAGTATGTGCAAAGTGGATTTCAGTGCTGTGATACTGCCGTATACAACTTAAAAAGCAATACCATCATTTCATGCCAGAAAAAGACATATTGCTTTGGCTCTGCCTCAGTCAATCCATGGCATTAAGGAAGAAAAGAAACTGTGATTTAAATAGTTAATTTTGTTTTAATATTCATGCTTAACATTAATAAAGTGACAGTATGGCTCAGTGAGCATTTTGTTCCTGGTACAGTATCTCTGTAGAGTCCCAGCCTGGCGAATAACAGCATTTTCCATCTTATATTTTACTGTAACTCTACATCATGTCATCCGTACCTGTCCCACATGTGTTTTACTGATGCTTGCTTGTTACCTTAGGCAGGAACTTTGAGTGCCTGGACATGCTGAGGAAAAGCGCCCTTGTACAGGACCCTTTTGTACAGTAATTTACTTGCGTGTGATGGGGAGCGTGAAAAGAAGACAGGGCAGCCTTGCAGCAGTGGAGGCTAAAGCAGCTGGTCTTTTTATTTCACTAAGGCTTTTGCTGCATTGTCTGGCAATAGCCTCGAGGGCAAGAAATCTGCCCAGTTAGTCCCGTATGGTGTCTGTACCACCTACAGTTTTTTTAAGATAAGAAACACAAAGAGCGACATTCTGGTGCAGTGAGTAGGAGCACATGAATTCATCTGGATGTGATGAAAGACATCCTGGATACGAATCGATATTGAGCTCTAGTATCTCATTACTATAGCCATTTGGTTACCATTTGTTCCGGGTTACAGTCTGATCTAATGATGTCCTTCATTTTTAAATGAGTAAGTGAGAAATATTGACAGGGTAAAACGTTCGTGGGTTACTCGCTGATCTGCAGCTTTCCCTTGTGAGCAA
Organism: Chelon labrosus; assembly: GCF_963514085.1. NCBI lineage: Eukaryota > Metazoa > Chordata > Actinopteri > Mugiliformes > Mugilidae > Chelon > Chelon labrosus. The sequence goes on along the minus strand of NC_140360.1, from coordinate 21,199,682 downwards.
TTACGTGGAATCGTTAAAATCAGGGGCCTATAGGTTATATTGAGGGCTGTATGTGTCTGCCAATAGATCTCCCCCTTTTTATGTGGGTCGTTATTTCATTGATGCCTCTGCCAATGTCATCTGTTCAATAAACATCACGGTGTGATGTTAAAAGGAGGAGGCTTGAGGCATGCAAATCCAGAACCAGAATCCCCAAACAGCCTCGGTGGTTCCCTCATTCCTCTGCATGTGATTTATTGTTGGATGCCTCAAAGACACAGAAGATGGAGTTAAGGAGGTCTCCTGAGTCTCATTTATGAATTCTAAGCACTGCCTGGATTCTCCGCAACCTAGTTGTGGTGCATGCTGTGCAGATTGAGTAATTGTGTTTTGTGTGACTTGCTGTTTTGGAGTGCAAACTCAATCAATAAAGTTGAAATGATTTTGATCTTGCGCGCAGTGCTTTGAGAAGAAGGAGCCAGTTAGTCGGAATATGGTTGTGTGCAATTTAATAAGGGGTTTCAGTCTGATGAGTTTTGTAGTTAAAGAAAGGTCAGAATATGTGTCAAACTCTGCAAGAAACAGGGTACAGCGGGAGGATGTCTATCTGAAAGTCTCCTTCATGGCTTTATTCCCACAATTAATTGTTTCCCTCTGGACCTTGTACAACTGTACACCTTATCGATTCTCTCATTTAGCTGTGTGAAAATTTCCTAGCTCTGCTGGCAAACAAGAGGTCTCCTTTCCAATTCAAGATCCTCTCATGGGGATGCCTACAGGAGAGTTATTCATAAAGATAAAGACTTTTGATTTGCATTCTTGCACCCTCTGGTGTTTGACTGACATCTCATCTGGGCTTCAACTCCCACGGGATCACACGGGCTGAATAAAAAGATGGCACTTCAAGGGAACTCTTTGCGTGATTTCTTTTTTGAACTGGCTCAGCAGAAAACCTGCCGGGTGATATTTTTACTTGTCCATCAGGGTGCTGACTGAGATAAACCTGGACCGTCACACAACCCAGTTCGTCATCTGTACACCTGTGCCAGCAGTTTGTGCTGCATTATTCCCTGATGCATTGTGACCGGCAGCCTGTCTGCATTAGCGGGTTTGCCAGTATTCACTCTGGGGATTCTGCTCAGTGTATCTTCGCCTCATTTGCAAGTGTGACAAAATGTGGGATTCTCCCTGTCTTTCGCAACAGCATGACCTTAATTAGAAGTATAACTTAATGCCTGGACTCAGGGGAAAGATAGGGAGCTCTGCACCTCATTATGAGGATGTTCCAGGTGTCACATTGCTCACATAATTAGAGGGAAGCCTTGGAAATGAAATCACTGTCAGTCAGAATATGTCAAGTGAGGATTTTAGTTTAAAATGTCTCTGTATGTGGTACTATAATACATTATCGTTGCTACTCAGGGAATGTTAATTCTCTAAATAGTGAAAAGAAGGTTTTGTTTAAAGTGCTGAAGGTGCATGATTCATTGTTTGCTATATTCTATAACAATGCGTATATAGACTGTGGCTTCCTTTATCTGATAGAGAAGGGCAGCAAGAGTTCCATGGGGTATTGTGAGCCAAACAGGGAAGGAGAAAAAGATAAAACGGAGTGCTGGAAAGGAAGTTGATACACAGTCTTCGACATCAATCATCCAGCTGTATGGCTTCCACTGAGAGTTCAAACATCACTTAAAAATTGACCCTCCAGGTACAAATGGTAGTGTTTTTAATTTGAACATGTTGTGATATTTCAGCCAGGGAGATCTATTAAAGATGAGACCTTGGCAGGCGTTCTTTGCTGGCAGACCTTGTAGGTCCACCATTCATTTCAGGAATAAAATACAACTGATTCCGCACAGTAAGAGGCGAAAGCGTCTGATATGTTGTCAAAAGTATCAAGACGAATGGATAAATAAATTGGTTGAACTGCAGTGATCTTTAATCTCCAGTTCCTGCTGAATTCTCCATGTTTCTGAAATATTTTTTTTAAGACATCTTGACTCCTATTATGTAATTACATTGGGCATTTTAATACACTAAGCGCCAGAGGCTTTAAAGTGAGATGGTGAAGGGAAGTAAAGAGGTGTATGGTGGAGACGAAGTGTTAAGGTATTAAGTGTGGGTATTAAGGCTACCGTTGGCAATAGCACGGAGTTGGAGACAGCTGGTGGCACCCAGGGAGCACGGAAGAACGGCAATCTGTTGACTAGTGAACCGCTTGGATGCCCTTCTTCCGCTGCCCTCCTCTCCAAGGCCTGGAGGAAGGTGATCGGGTCTGGCAAGGTTTTGGGGGTTAAGCCAAAAGGGGTGGGCAGTCATAATGAGGGCCGAGTTTTATGGCTGCTCTGTGCCTCAACTCTCACACTCCAATAGGCATGTAGCTCCAGCAGTACCAGCCACATATATATATATATATATATATGGGAGTGCAGCACAGCACAATCCTGTTTAATTGTGACTGGTACCGATGTAGGCTCATTACATTAGTTCTCCTTGATCACATTCAAAGGGTGCACAGGGGCTTCAGTCTAAACTTTCAGTTTAGCCTTGTCTGTATCTCATTGTATTGTTATATAGTTGCTTCGTCTTCTTCTTCTTCTTCTTCTTTTCATTGCCTTGTTAACAACTTCAACTACAGCTGCTGTATAAATCCTGACACCCCAAATCAGCTCTTTCACTATAGCTCTTTATCCTACTCCTTCTGTTTTTAGCGATACCATATGTCACATCAGTTATATGGCAGGTGAAACGAAGCGATGGGGGTGAAAAATTGTGGTGAGGCCAAGATTGCTGCTGAAATTAAATGCAGATTTTTCACATGCAACAATTTTATGCACTTCTCATATGGAAAATTAGTGTAATTCAGCGAGGTTTCTGTGATGCTCAAGGCTGGTGTGGGTCCCCCCGAGACTGACTGCACTGATATGACTGTCAGGGTGAAATTCTTGTGAGACTGTGGAAATGAAGCAGAACTAATGTCCTCCTCCTCAGCTGTGCTCGCTTTTATCTCTACATATGTGTGTTTGTGCTCTCTTCAACATCAGGACCTGGGGAGCTCAGATGGCCCCCCGCGGAACTGGAAGGGCATCGGGATCGCCATGGTGGTGATCCTGGCTGTGATGTCTCTGGTCATTCTCTCTGTCATCCTTCTCACGCCTGGTAAGAAAGTGGATGAAGGAGATAACAAAGGAAGAGCCGGACAAAGGCATCAAACAAATGAGGAGTTGGGACGAGATGATGGAATAGTTTGTGGCAAGTTAGATGAGAAGATAAATGTCATATCTGTACAGTAGATATGAAGCTACATCCAGCAGCCAGTTAGCTTAGCTTAGTTTAGCTTAGCGCAAAGACTTGAAACAAAGGAAAACAGCTTAGTTAACAGTTTTCGGTAGTAACAAAAAGGTCACTAATTCACGCTTTGTATCTTGTTTGTTTAATCTATACAAAATGAGTTTAATCACAACAATTCTCCATTTTATGGGGTTATAATCTATGCGACAATTTCTTGGCACTGAGCAGTTGCCAGGCAACCAAAGGAGAATCCAGGAAGTTACTGTTCCTAGCCATGAAATAGTCTCAGAGAGACCATAAGACACAGTAAAAAAAAAAAAGAGACTTCTTGGTTTTACAGTTTGGTTTTTGTGGGGATTAAACAAACAAGATATAATGTGTTAATTAGGGAGCTTCAGAGGAGCCGGCAGGTGGATTTTGTTATCACCAAGTGTAGCAGTTTTCCCTTGCCTCTAGTCTTAAACTAAGCTAACATACTGAAGACTGACTTACATTTAATTAATAATAATAATAATAATAATAATAATAATGATAATACATTTTAATTGTAGGCACTTTTCAGAGCACTCAGCGTCACATTACAAAAAAACAGTAATGCATAAAACATCCATAGAATAAAACATACAATGCAATAAAAATAAAAGCAAATATAAAATGTATATAGAAATTAGATAAAAGGAAATGGGGTAATTGACAGACATAAGATTGACATCAGTCTTGTCATCTACCTCTCAATCAAAAAGTGAATTGGTTCAAAAATGCTGAGTTTTATGTTTAAAAGAAACATAGTCAACCATCTTTCAAATGTTGCAGACTAAATAGAGTGACGCTGAAAAATAACAACGATGAATCTGTGATGAAGCAGAAATGTAGGCCAAGCTAAAAAAAAAAAATTCAGACGTTGCATTTCTGTAATGAGAGTTTCTGGTGATCTAGCCAACTCTGTCTCTCTGCCTTTAAAGATGAGTCTCACTTGTTACTCCGTTCCCATCTCACCATGGAGGATCTGGAGAGCGAAGAGTTCAAAATTCACGACCCCAGTGTGGCATGGCTGAATGGTAAGCATCTACGTTTTAACTTGCAAATTCCTCCTCACTGACGAAGTGCTCTTGACAGTTCAACACCACCTTAATGATGACCTGAAACCAAATCACTGTCTCTGCCTCTGTGGGTTTATCTTTAATAACTATGGATCTTCTTCCCTGAACTATCTTAACCTTGTTAGAAAACGAAGTGGCTCTTCGCACCAGAGAGGGACATGTCCTGTCATTCAGCCTCAGTAACAACCTAACTACGACTCTCCTGGACAACAGCTCCCTGGTGAGTAACATCAACACAACTTACGAGGACAGAGGACAGATTTCAGTATAGATTGGCTCATATCCGCAGACAGCGGGGTGCACTGATGCACCAACAGAGAGGATGCTTCTACACTGAGAGAGGAAAGCAGTAGGGTCTCACTGCTCCACATCCCACAGTTCAGACAAAAACAGATCTGGCAGAGTGACAGTACCAGCTCATTTCCCCCCAATCTGGATGCTCTGTGAGCCCTCAACATGTGCCTTCAAAGAGAATTTTCCAAGCAAGGGCATCATTTTGAACACCGCCTCTGCGTTGCACTGACAGACTTATATGGGTCATCGGCGAGGAGCTTAAAGCAGGGTTGTCTCTCCTCAGTGTTGCGATAGGCTTTATCGTCTCTGCTGAGATGTGTTCTTGTATAAATACAGAGAAGCACATGGAGTTTCCCTAAATAAATGAGTTGGCGAGACAATTATAGCTAAATAATGTGGGAACCTTTGAGAATAAAATAAGGAAAATAAACAAATGCAGTGTTATGAAGTGCTTCACTAATGAAAAGCAAAATATGAATATTTAATATTTAAATCTAGGCAAAACAAAAAATGGTTAGATATTAACATACCAGAGAAAAGATTGGGAACTTTAAGTCCTGAATATGGGTCACTATCTGGGCATCTATCTGGCACATAAAAAGAAGGATTTCGGGTTCATTAGTAATTTTGAGAGGAAGTCAACATGCATAGTGAAGATAACATCGAGGTCACACATGAAAGCATCGAGGAGTAAATGTGCAGCTGCACAAAAAGATAATCATGACACCATTTCTTGGCCTAAACAAGAATATAATGCATTAAAGTGGTCAAAATGCAACTACACAAAACAATAGATGGTATGTCTGAGATGAGAAGGGGAGTGGTTGACCTAACTGATCTAAGATGTTTCTCAAGAGGCGAGGTTACGTTTTTCAGTACTGTTGCAGCCACATTTTAAAACCCTGATTTCTCTGTCTTGTAGCACAGTTTCTTACAGGTGCAAAGAAATAACCTTCTGTCCAGCTCTTATGTAACTATCTAACTGTTAAAAACAGGTTTGTTTTTAATATCGAAAACGCTTCTCCTTTCTCCGTGTGTATTTTTGGTTCCATATTTTAACTTGAGGGTGTGATCTATTTCACTTGGAAATCTATCACATTACTAATTATAAATATGTGATAGTTGTGTAAAATGTTTTGCTAGATTCCACAGAAAAGTCATGCGGGTAATTGTAATATATAAATAGAAATAAAAGTGGTCCGAGAATTGACCCCTTGAGGAACTCCTTGGGTCAGAGGACAAGTCAGCAGTTCTTAAAAAGACGATTCCAGTTCAGTAAATAAGTAGAGTGCTGCACCAAATGTTCCCACTCACTTTCTTCACAGGTATCCAAATGAAAGTCCCTGATCAAGAATTGTCTTTTTGTGTTTCTACAGGACCTGACCACTACTAAATTCCAAGTGTCTGCAGACAAGAGGTTTGTCCTCTTGGCATATAACATTCAACCGGTAAGTTTTTTACCTTGATAAAATATTTAGGGTAATAAATGATCCACTATACTATCAAAGTCAAGCTACTGCAACATCACTCACAACCCTCTGCATACCTACCAAGGCCATTATGTCTGTGAAACAGTGGTGACGTGCATCCTGATCAGAGCCTCAGTGAAACAACAGAGAGAGAGAGCAAGAACATGAAGGATGGGGTGAGGAGAAGAGAAGTGTGTGAGCTGATTTGTGCTACTGCAGCAGTCTTGAGCTCTATAACATCGCCCGCCAAAGAACCAGGATAACATATGAGGAGCTGAATATTTAAATTGGCAAATGGGGGAATGTGCAGGGGGTTGAGGAAAGCTTAGAAGGAGTGATCACTGTGAAGTGTATAGAAGAAAGGTGTGATGGGGGGGAGAGGGTAGATCAAGGAGAGATGAAGAGGCAAAGTTGGAGCCGCAGTAATGAAATCGCCCTTGCTAGTTCAGTTCGGGAATTTTAATGAGAAGCTGACAAGAATCACAACCGCAGGTGGTTTCAGATAAACGTTTAGGTAGACAAAACACAGATCTTTTTACAATTTCTCCACCCTCCCGCCGGCCATATCGGTCTGTAAACACCTGCACCGTTAATAAATAGTTGACTCTTTCCTCAAAGGGCAGGCAAGCTGTGTAATGTGCAAGCAATAGGCGAGGGAAGACAGCTGAATGAGAAAGAAATAAAAGTCCTCAGCACATTTTCACCACATTTTCATTAAAAATCTGCAAACAGATTCTCCCTCTTGCGCTCTTGCAGTCTCATTTGTTCAGGCTTTCAGTTTCCTCTGTCTTCCTGGGATTCCTTCAGAGACCTGTGTTTGCTCTGATCACTGCGTATCATATTTTCTCTGTGTGGGGGGAACCAATGAGCCTGTTGCTGTGTTACAGCATTCGTCAGAAACACAGTGCATCCATTCTAACTGAATTATTGAGCGGTTAGCATGTATCCAATCAGTTTTCTGATATCTCTGTGGAGAAAAGGGCTCAGATCTTTCCCCAGATTGGGTGTTGCTTTAGCTGATTCATGTCCTCAGCATACTTCCTTTGGTCTCAGCAGGAATTATGTAGTCTCATCTGTATGCTCAAAGTGTATCCACATTCGGGGAAATCACAAACAGTGGACCTGCTACCTGGAGACATTTGTTTATTCAGAAAAAGGCAGTTGTGTGTGAGCATGGCTGGTGTTTTGTGTGCGTGGGGGCTATTCCTCCCTCTCTTTTCATCGGCCTCCTTCTCTCTTCTGCTCCTCACTCACTTTTTTTTCCTGTCTATCTCTGGGGGGATTTGTGCTGACTGAAGCAGTTTGCGCCAGGCACCAGCTTTGCTGCTCAGAAGAGGAGCGGCACGCTGCTGAGAGTGGCAACGAATGAGAGAGAAAACCAGAAATCTGTAGGGGAAAGACGCTCACGATGGAGGGGGTAGAAAAATGGGATGTGCTCTGTTTGCCCTTATATACACTGCCCAGTTGAAATCAATCAGAACGATTATCAAAGAATGTCAGAGAATCTGTAGAAGAAGAGAGCCGCAGTGGAGAGGAATGGATGAGCAGGCTATGTGTAAAGTTAAAAGGCGTCTCTGGATCTTGTATTAGCTCTTAGGCTTTATTGTGGGGGGTGGGGAGTGAAATAAATGGATTTTGGTAAGGGGCTATACATAGATGTCAGTTGGGGTTTTTTCACATAAGAATCAGAAAAAAAGCACATTTCCTACAGGAAAAAAACATTTCCTTCATGCTTGTTTGAATTAAGCAGGTTTGTTTTTAGAGTGTGTGTGTTGAGCCACAGAAAGGACAAGAGCACACGGAAGGAGAACGGCAACATATTTTTAAATGAGTGATGGCGAGGTAGTTCGGTGGTGGTGGAAGTTTTGGGGATTGATGAGCAGAGGCAAACAAACTGCTGCCTGCCAAGACTGTGTAGTATAGGGACAAATAAAATGCCACGGGAGTTGTGTCTGCACTCTGCAGCAAATGCTGATGGGTGCTCGTTTGAAAGGCAGCATGCTGTGAGGCTGCTAAGAAATGCTTGTAAGGCAGGAACAATGTTGAGAAGGAAGGATGCTATTATCTCAACATTGGGAATTTTACATTGTGTGATAGACCTCACTATCCGAGCTCATGCAAAGGGTGTTGTAATCTACACAAATCCTTTGTTACATTATCCCACACTATGTTCAAAGTGTTTAATCTGGGTGTTGCACCCCCACCCCCACTTTTGGCAGCACGGAGGGGGTGGGTAGTCGAAGTGAAGTGACAAGCAAAGCGATTTGGAGGATTTATGATATGTTACTGGCAGACACATTAGAATTCACCGTGCCTCTCCGAGACAGATGCTCTCACTCTTTGTTTCGTCACACACACACACACGATAACGTACAGCCTCCGCCACGGGCTTCATGATGTTAAATTACAAGCAGAATCACTGAGTTCCTAAACAAATCATAAACAGCCGATTGAACATGATGCTGATGGCAACGCTACCCACTTTGGTCTTGAAGAGTGATATTCTCTTTAACTTCCTGTCTTTGTCTCTTTCCTCCCTCGTCTTATCCTTAAGTGTTTAACCACTTGCTTCCACTTCGTGCTCTTGCTCCCATTTTGGGTGGTAAAACGTCTCTTTTCTTGTAGACACTGTGCTCAGACTTTCTGCTGCACTCAGATTTCGGTTTCATTTAGATTAACATAGATTTTATTTCCCCTCCTTTATTTGTGCTTTACCCTCGTGGCACTCCATCCATGTGTTTTCAAACAACAGACACGTAGCGCTGAAGAAAATCCAATTTCACTGCTAAGTGTGCTTTATAAAGGATGTGACATTTAATTTCTTTAGGGACTGGTTTTCCAGGTGGTCGGTCCTTTCCAAGGCCTGTGGGCAAGTGATCTGCTTCTAACCATTAGCTTGAAAAAAAAGGATAATGGTAGAAAATCAATAAATAACGTAGAATTCATCAGGTGAAGCTTTGATCAATTGCAGTTAACTCACACACACACATGTATATGAACACATTCATTGGTTCTCTCCCCTTAGTCTTCTTCGGCATGTTAATTTAATTATTCAGATCTGCTGACGCGTGTGTCAGAGTTGCCAGCCACAATGGAGCTCAGCGGGAAGGATATTAGCTGTAATGATGCTATTTAATAAAAATAAGACTGTCTTAGTTTTTAATTCTCTTCTTTCGCATGTCCGTAGTCTCTTTTGCTTAGTCGTAACTTTCTGTTATTCCCTTGTGATCAGAGTAATGACGTAATATGGGTAAAATGGCTGCCAGTGGTTTGAATGATGCATTTAAATTAATTTTATAGCACCAACATGCGATTTCACTAACAGCCAAAGCAATATTAACATATGAGCATGAAGCGGTTTGCAGCTACTCTTATTAAAAAGAAACATAAAATATATCTGATAAAATAATTCTGATATCACTGAATATTATTTTTCTACTTTCATAAAATAATAATGTGCTGCTGGCCTTTTGTAAAAGCAGAAAGCGACTTGAAACAGTGCTTTGCATTGACTGTAGAAGAGCTTAGAGAATGCAAACAACTTCCTGTTGCTTGTTGCTTTATCGTAAGGTTGCCTTCAGCAGTGTCTTTCATGACGTTTGCTTCGTTTACATAAATTTAACTTTAATTCTACTTGTGTAGGAGCATGTGTGGGCACTAAAATATATGTGTGTGTTTTCATCTATGTGCGGCGCACCTGTGTGCATGATATCCTCTACCTCTTTCAGGTATTCTCTCAGTCCTTCACAGCCTCCTATGCTATCTACAATGTGGCTAATGGGTAGGTGGAATCCTGAATGCTAATGCATGGGCTGCACTGGGCATGAGCGTTAACCAATGCAAGCAGACCGGCGGTTTGAAAGACTAGTCCCCAAAGCGTGCCTCATTGAGTCAGAACTCAGTGTCTCTGTCAGATATGCATTCATTCGTCAATGTTCTCTCCGGGCTCCATGTACCAGCTTATGGTTTGTACTGTACTACTTCAGATTTCACTGCCTGAGATTCATATTCAGCATCATCACTGGAAAAACTCAGTGGTAGCTGTGGATGATCCCTGGAACTTCTGAGGAGGGATTGTGAAAAGGATTTCAGGAAGACCTGCAGTAGTGCTCATTGCCTGAGTGTGCCTTGCAGGAAAATGTTTGCCTGTACTGAAGATGTAAATGAAGTGTGGCTAGAAGTATGGAAAAACAAATGTTGCACTCTTGCATGAAACAACCCCCTTTTCTGTTTTGTTTTCCCTCTCTGCATCTTGCTCTTTCGTCCTCACAATGCAGCATCTTTCTCAAGGGCAGGGCTCGGACGAACCTCAGAAGGCTTCAGACGAGACAGTCGTCCCTGGTGGAGGGCTTATATCTGAGTTTTTGTGTGTGTTCCAGGGATCTGCTGGAGCTTAACCCTCCAGAGAGGGAGAAAGCAGTGCTGCAGTATGCTTCATGGGGTCCTCAGGGGAACCAGCTGGTAAGTGAGGCACTTACTCACATACCAGATCTCTGTATTGTCTTCTGCATCAACTAAATCTGTCAATATGACAAAAAGATATTCTCACTCTCTACGATATATAATAATGCGCTTTACCCATGAATCATTTTTCATCATGATAATGTCAGTGGCACATTGTCATTATGAGATGAACTCCTGCCGCAGTGCCCGTGTTAATATTAGAGGGTTGTTTTACACTCATGCTATAATTTATCTACCTCCCCATAATGTAATTGGCTTTTGCTGCTATGTCAGTGCTCATCTGCAGCATATTAACTGGCAAGTAAAGATGTATTGGCTCTCACCCGTGTGTGTGCTGGCCAATGATTCATTCAGTCTTGGACAGCATGCCCTGCTCAAATCAGGCTGCCAGCTATGAAGTCTGCAACCCTGCTGTCTTTGATAATGGACTGTCACTGTCTGTCTGCGCCGCTCACGCCAGGCCTACGTGTTCGACGGAGATATCTACTACAAGCCCAGTGTGACCAGCAAACCCCTGCGTCTCACATCCACTGACCCGGAGCAGAATGTGGTGAACGGGCTCTCTGACTGGACTTATGAAGGTAGGATTTAGTCCAGCCTCACACACAGGCTGTTGTCATTAATAATCATAAAAAAAGCGGACTAATTATACAAGTTTGACATTAAACACTTTCTGTCTGCTAAAACAGAGGAGGTGCTCTTGACATATGAGGCCCACTGGTGGTCTATGGATGGTGCGCGGCTTGCGTACCTCAGCATCAACAACTCTGCCACACCGGTCATGGAAATACCTCACTTCTTAGGTGGTCTCTACCCCACCAATGTGCTCTTCCCCTACCCCAAGGTGAGTCTACAGTCATGCTAGCGGCTTTGTGAGGTCATACCGCTCATGCAGCTGTTTAGCAGAAATAATGTTTACTGTCTTAGTTTGGTGTGTACGCATGTTTAGCATTTAGTACTAGACACGAAGCTAAGGATGATGGGAAAGTCGTCGAATTAAAATGTTGACCTCCACATGAAAAGTGAAGGGGACACCCATAAATTGGAAATGTGTTTTTAGAATTGAAAAAAAAGCTTAAATCATTTATTCACAAAAGTTTACATCCATTACTTAGACCAACTGTCCATATCCTCAGAAACATGCTCAGTCAGTAGAGATGTACCCAAAACATTAATATTGAATTAAGGGTCTGAAAACCTTTCCAACTGAGAAATTTTTGATTTTGTGTGTGTGCAAAAAGTGAAGTGGTTCCCTTAGACTCTTTTGCTAGCATGTCTAAAAAGATTGGCCTGAACCTACGATTTTTCTATGAATTTATTTTACATATTTTTCTTTTGGGTGTGCTCACAGGCAGGCTCCAGTATCCCGTCAGTCAGTCTGTTTGTGGTGAATCTGTATGGTCCAGCTCACACTCTGGAGATGATGCCTCCTGACTCCCTCAGGGCCAGGTAGTATATCTTATATATCTATGTTAAAACAGAAAAAAAAAATAAGAATTCAGACACCATCTATCCCAAATTATTACGCCAAATTCTCTTCCCCTTCACTGCCTCTTTTCTTCCCCGTTCCTTTGCACCAACTCCTTCCTCGTGTATTATTTTCTGCATGGCCTCTTCAGAGACAGCTATATCTCCATGGTGACTTGGACCAGCAGCACCCGGCTCGCGGTTCGTTGGCTGAATCGTGCCCAGAACCAATCAGTGCTCTGCGTGTGCGAGGCCACCACAGGGGCATGCTCAGAGGTGAGCGGTCATCAGTTGTTCCACATTAGTAATCTCAATGGCCTCCGCTGCAATATACGCATTTAATAGAATTTTTTGCTTCATTTACACAGTGTTGGCCGTTAGATTGATTTCCTTAAGCTCCCAAATCTCTGCTGGCTGGATTAATATTTAAGGTCATTTGCTGCATGAGAGGAATTTTCAGTGGTCCTGCAGCATTTTATTGCTGCTGCCCTTCTGTAAAACCACACAGATTTCACTGAACGCTCTTTATAGGTTTATTTATACCGTGTTAAAGTGAGTGTGACTAACATATTTTCTATTCGATGTGATGTTAAATCCACAGAAACACAAAATGACCATGGACATAATGCATAACCAACGACAGGTACGTATTGCTTGTGTTTTATGAATTCCGTTCACGCCCATTTATCACAGCTGCCTTTCTTTTGACTCTAATTTTCTCCAACAGGACGTGCCGTTGTTTTCAGCAGACGGCTCTGTTTTTTACACCATCCTGCCAGCCAAACAAGGCGCTCGTGGAGAGTTTCACCACATTGCTGGGCTTACAGCACAGGTCCGTTTTCGCACAGTTAACACGCAGACAAAAGTGTGACATAAAACCGTACATGATTACAGATGTCAGCAGTTTCTTCTCAAAATCTTCTCCCCCTCTGTAATTAGCTAAGCCATTTAATTACATTTGTTGTCTCCCTAATTTCACAAATAACTCCTAAAATAACTTTATCTTAGGACTCGTTTCACGAACTAATATTTTCTTGGCCCTTTGCTATTCACATTACCACATTAATGTCAGCTTAAAATGATAAACACAATGTATAATTATAAAACATAATCGATGCATAAGGAAACTCCTTTTAAATTTTTAAATTCATATTAAAGTCCTCCATCTTGCAGTTAGTTTCTCTCCCGTGTCTCCTTGACTTCAGTCCCAACATCAAAATAAGTTAGTATCTTAATTTGGTTTAACTTTGTGAACCTGTCTTCATTTTTGTTGCCCTTCTCTGACACATACCGTTTCGCTGCACCTATTTATATTCTGTATATGTGACTGCTTCCACAATGCTCTTCATCTCTGTGCAACGCAGGCTGCCATCCCCTCCGTCCCTCCCCGCTTCTTGACATCAGGGAGCTGGGACGTCACCTTGCTCTGCGCCTTAGACGAGAAGGCTGGAAAAATGTATGTGTGCGGAGCTGGGTTGAATCGCCCCCTTTATCAGCCCTCGGCTTCTCATTATGAACACGCAAGTGACAGCAGAGCTCGAATATTGGCCATCATTAGAATGATAAACTCTAACTGTGCGCAGAGAGTGAATTCTGTCGGAGAGCACAGTCCTTCACGTGATTGTAATTACTAAAATAACTAGATTTTAACATGCACCCTTGATCTCAGTTAAAAAGACAAAGGAAATAGCTTTGACCCTGATTTTGGCGGGCAATGCATTTAGCCTGCAGGGGCCAAAGGATTACTTACACTTGACCAGAGCAGATTATTGCTTAAATCTATCTTTATCCTGCTGGGGGCAGAAACCCCACATGAACCGATCGACTGAGGTGTGTGAGCATCACAGACGAGCAGGGAAAGGCAATTCTAAATCTACACAGTTATTTTTAATCCATCGCTCTCGGGCGGATACTGCTCTTTGCCTCCAGATACATAATTCTAACATTCACACAGAATGACTGATAACGCCAGGCACATTGAAATTACTGTGTTCTCCATCACTGGTAAAATAATAAATAAATAAATAAATGTGGTACAAGACTGATTTTACCACGCTAAAGTATGTTAATAAGTGTAGATAGATTTATGAATAATTGATATTCAGAATAATAATCTGCATGAGGACACCAATGTGTGATCTGCAGTCCTTTGAGTTAGAAGGGAATAACTTGCTGGGTCTGTGGGTTATTTTATTTTATGTTTTGTGTTTTTTTTTTGTTGTTGTTTTTTCTCATTCTCAGCTATTTCCTGAGCACGGAAGAATTCAGACAGAGCAGACACCTTTACAGGTACGCCACCTCCAATCATGACCAGCAAATGTCCTCAGCCATGAGATGAGACAGAGAAGGGATGAATGATAGGTGAAACAATGATATTTACAGTACATTTCCATTACCTGTTGTATGATAAAAACTAGTTTTGGTAACTGGCACAAAACACCGCTCAGTTTGGTATAACTGTTCCAGTAATTTAAATTTTCACCTGATACCGGTGTTAATGACCAAAGTTATCAACTCATCCTGAGTGAAACAAGAAGGTCTTAACCAAACTTCAAGGCAATCCAGGATCCGTAACTGTCAAGATATTTCACCCGAAAATATGGACCATATGGTGGGATGTCAGAGGAAATGTCCAGATGTTAGATCATCTGGGAACCATCAATGTCTGTATAAAATTCTCTAGTGTAGCTATAAAACAATCAGAGGAGTAATTTCTCACAGCAGTGTATTGATATGCAGATTCAATTCTCGTGTGCTGTGTATGATCCAGACAACGGCAGCAGGGCTCGAATATTGGCCATCATTAAAATGATTAACTCTTACTGGAAAGCTGAGAGGGAATTCTATCAGAGAGCAAAATTAAAAATAACCAGCCTTGATCTCAGTTAAGTGTTTTGCAGTGCAGAGTCAGTTCCCATGTACTGCGTTCGAGCCAGACAATGACAGCAGGGCTCGAATATTGGCCATGATTAAAATGACAAACTCTTGCTGCAAAGCTGAAAGTGAGCCAAGATCTCATCTGACATCGGTGGACTAGGTCTCTGTGTGATGTTGAGGCCTGAGCCACATGAGACTAAAGATGTGGCCAGTGATAAACACACTTGTCTGATTCCTCATCAGCCTCCCACCTTTCATATCTTTCCATTATCTCACATAGCTTTGGGCTATAAGAAATATAGCTCACTATTATGGAGGAGGGAAGATGGCTTGTTTGAGCTTGGTCCGTTATTAATCCTGTAGGATATCTGGTACCAGTGGAGTGGAGAGGGACATTTAGAGGCTCGAAACCGCCTAACAGAGCCATCTGTGTAACGACGTTTATGTCTAACCTTATTGAACTCCATTTGTGTCTGAAAAGAAAAGTCAGCCCCCTGAATAGTTTGTCTCTAGACTCTGACGCTTTCCTTAATACTGCAGCAATCATTTCACCCTCTCCTGGAGCAGATGAAACTACTTTCTACTATGCTGTTCTTTTTCTCAAGTTGTAGTCAATAACCTTTTTCTCGTTATTATCCAGCGCGGACCTGGATGGAGTGTTTCAGCGCCAGTGCATCTCCTGTAACCTCATTGATGGCTGTCGCTTCTTCAAGGCCGTTTTCAGCCCCAATCAAACCCACTTCACCCTCTACTGCCTGGGTAACTCACGCACACATATGGGAATGAGTATGGAGGACCACAACTCACCAAATCAAAACTCAAATCAAAATGTTGATCAGCCAATAAAAGAAAATTTGACCTCCTGAAGCAGAAATGCAGAAAATATTTATTAAGACAACACAGAATCTGGAAAAATGAATATTATTTTGTTGGCTTCAGTCCTCTGTGCGCGTGAACAGACTCACAATGAAATGTGAAAGCTTGAGACTGCTCAGACAGTTTTCTAATGTTGTTATTTGTTATTTGAAAAATTCCCCAGGTCCAGGAATCCCTAAGGTGACAGTTCACAATACAAAGGATCCCTCCAGTGAGTGTTACATCTGCTTGTCTGACTAATGGTGCAATAATACACACATGTACGCACACACACCGTCTGTCTGCAGTTTCCTGGGACAGCCTGCAGAGAGCAATATATTCAAGCGGGCCAAAATGTACATTGAGTAATGTATATGCTTGTGAACACTGCCCTCTGTCTGTGACTGTCTGTTAGACCCATTTACTTAAAGATGAAAGATGAAGAAGGGCCTGATGAAATACTGTTTCTTTCTTGATGTTCAGAATAGAAAATGGAAGTTAACGGTATTTTATCGCCTACAGGATACGTTGTCTTGGAGGATAACAGCCCTCTGTCGAAAGCTCTGGAGGACAAGAGACTCCCCGAGACTCTGTTCAGGACACTCCCAGCAGACAACCATGGTACAACAAAGAAACTACTATTATAATTTTTAGACTCTCTCTTTGTTAAGTGGCATGAATTTCACACAAATTCTAACACATCTATGGATAGTTGCCGTTGTTCAGACCATGTTTACTTTCCTTAGATCTACACCTGAAGCTATCTCTACCTCAGGGCTATGAGGCCAACCTGCACCCTCTCCTCGTCATTGTGTAAGTATGACTGAGCAAGCATGCTGAACGACAGCTCAGGGCTGTTTGAAGTCACCTGTTTTGCAACCTATGATCCCTGTCCTTATCTTTACTCCTCCAAGCCTAGCAACTGTCACCACACCACACTGGCTGATCCTGTTTGTATTCTTGTTCAGAGACGAAATTCCTGGCGGGCAGTCCGTAACAGAGGAATTTGCCCTCAGCTGGCCTCAGGTCCTCACCAGCGAGCACGGCGTGGCCTTGGCCTGGGTGGACGGCAGGAGTGGGGTTGGCCGCGGACAGAAGACCACAACTGTGGACCCACGCAAGCTTGGCTCGCTGAGAGTCAAAGATTATCTGGGAGTCGTAGAGTCAGTGCACTTATGCAACAACAACTACAACTGAAATATGTGAATGCATCCTTAGAAAAACTAAGGGTCTTTTGTGATATTTTCACAGATTGTTGATGCAGCTGCCTTATATTGATGATCGGCGGATAGCCCTCTATGGAAAGGTTACAGGATTTTTAAAGTAGGAAATCTATTTACGTCCTGTTTGAGGGATACAGTGAATAACACATGTCTTTTTGTGATTACAGGCCTTTGGTGGTTATTTAACTCTCAAAATGTTAGCTGCAACAGATAATCTGTTCCAATGCACGGCCGCTGTGGCACCAATAACTGACTTCAGGCTTTATAGTGAGTTCTTGTCATTAGCTATTCATATAATGAGGCTATAAACATTTGGCTGAAACTAAGAGGCAGTTCTTGTTATACAGTAAAAAAAAACAAAAAACATTCTTTTCAGGTGCTGCATTCTCAGAGAGGTATCTAGGCCTTCCAGCAAAGGAGGAACATGCTTATTCGGTGAGGCTCTGACGCTTTTGCAGTGAACTATTCAGGTGTACATGGTTGTCGTATGACAGTGCTCGATGTTCCACTCGTCAGAAAGTTAATCACCTAAAATAATGCGATCTTAAAAACTGAAATGCTGCAATAGATCCAGTTTTCATAAAGGTTATATCGTTTTGGTTTTTGCTGAAACTGTTTTAGGGAGGTGTTTAATCAATTATATGGTCATCAACTGTTTAGACATCGCTGTTTTATAATGCAACACCATAAATTCGGCTTTGGCCAGACTACTCTCATTGATATATCCGTGGATACCAAGATATTAGAAACACAAACCAGTGCAACACAATGCAATGCTATAAACCACTCCCTCCAAAAGATTATAAAACTGAATCAACCCTCTCGAAGATTGTAGCAAAAACAACATTAAAACCTCACTGAAGGTGGTACTGATTGCAGGGTTGTCATAACAGACTACATTCATTATAGTTTGGTATACCCATTCATACACCAATGTCTTTTCAGACTGCTTCCGTGCTGGAGGAGGTTAATAAGCTGAAAGAAGAGAATTTCCTTATTTTACATGGAACTGCAGATGGTGAGATTTTGTTCTATTTCTGAATTATTATTTTTTTCCAAAATTTTCTGATATAATTAAAGTTTGAGTACCTGTGTGTATTCACCCACAGCTAGGGTACACTTCCAGCATAGTGCTGAGCTCCTGAGCCGACTGGTGAAGGTAGAAGCCAACTACTCGCTGCAGCTGTACCCAGACGAGGGCCACATCCTAAGAGAGCCGCGCACCATCCAACACTTCCAGCGAACAGTGGTGAACTACCTCCAGAGCTGCTTCAAGCACAGCACTGTCCTAGATCCCGTAGAGGACGATGAGGAAGAAGAGGACTGAGCCCAGAGTTCCTTTCTCTTTTCTTCTTGAATGACTCTCTTAGGACTGTATGCCATCTTATGCATTACCTTGGGTTGGATTACCAGGCACAAGAGCACAGGAGTGGGGACCAAACACATCAGATCGCCTCCTACAACTTCTGAAAAAAATTATGTACTGTATAATGTGTTGAACACGATTATTTTTGGCTGTTTTATTGTATGTTTGAGGCCCTGTTTGTTGACTAAATTCACTCGAGATGATGTGGAATAGATGGCTACCGATTCTGCCAAAAGTTTACAAAGATTTAAAAACATGCATGTCATAATGGCTGCATGATGTGGATTAGTTTACATTGCATTTTGTGTGTTTTGCATCTTTTAAATCTCTTCCATAATGGTTCAAAATGCAAAATCTGCCAACAGCCGGGAGCACACTTGCAGACTTTAAAAAAAATATTCACTGATGCTGTGAGAAGACTCAGCCTTAAACAATTAATGATTGCATAAAATGCCTACAGTTTTCCATCTAAATAAAGCAGCTAGGCTCTCACTCAGAATGAGGACGATTCCAGCCTTACAAAACAAACATTTCGGACAGCTCTGATGCCAGAGGTCTGAGTCCTATACTCTTAGATGCTTACTATCTCTATTGGTCACTGGCGTGTGCAATACGCTGCATTGTCTTTAACATGTCATTGTGAAATCAGAGTAATTTTAGGTCTTTTATATAGTGTGTTCCCGACTTAAATAAAGATAAATGAAGCATATGGATCATTTTGAATGTGCCAAATAGATTTTGTGGACTTTACCCACTGGTTTTATTTGCATTATGTGATTAAGTATGCAACTGAGACTATTTATACCATAAGCTCCAATTCAAGAATGATTACCAGAACATCTATGTACTGTAAGTGTCTGTGTACTGTATTCTGACGTACAGTATGTTTCAGTTTTGATACATCTTGCCATTTTATCCATGTCTTGTGTATTGCAGAATTAAAATTGTTTCTTTGGACAAACTTTTGAGCCATTATATTACAATCCAAAAGTTAGTAGGCCTGAGACTGCAACTAACAACCATGCATGCATTTGGTTTAAAAGTAATGGCAATGACTCTAGACAATTTTTCTGTGCTCTTATTGCTCTAAATAACTATAGAATCAATCATAGTGGCTAGTTTTAGGATTTTTCCAAGAAGTATAATGCAACATGTGCACTTGCATATATAAACAATAGTGATGTCGTTTAGGATCAATGTGATCAAATAATAAACATCACATTTTTGAGAGAGAGAGAAAGTTACAATTAAATTCAGTTAACCACATCTCTTTTGAAAACCATTGTGAAGACTTCTATGTGAAAATGTGTCCCCGCCAAATTCGTTTTAGCTGTAACTGTGCAGAGGGAGCATACAAAGGTCATTGCAGAGAAAAGATTAGCTAGACAAGGGTCACTGGAGCAGGTGCTTCCTCTGCTGCAGCCAGTGTCTAAGTATTTTAGCTTGCACTGATCGAAATAACGAAGCGCCTTTTTAAAGTCTGTTCTTGAACAGCCCCTGATGGTCAGCTGCCGTCAGATAGTAAAGGAGAACATCTACCCAATCAGCGTACATCCCCATACGGCTGTGACCAATCAAATCCAGCTACGCAATCGTCCCAATCCAGCCTATCCTCCAATCAACACTGCTGGTAGTTGCGGGCCTGAATCCCTCTTCAACCTTCTGCTTTCTGGAGGGGCACCTTCAACCAGCTCCGTGGTGCATTGGTAGCGGCTTCTGTAGTTGTTAAGAATAAGTGGAAATAACACTTCTACACAGACACTATGTCCTTTTTGACTGTCAGCAGGCTAGCGCCCAAACTCCTAAATTCAAAGGTAAGAGAAGTACAAACGGCCTTTGGTGCCACTTTCTTCTGAACTGTGGACGTTGCCTTTAAGCTAACTTTATGTTAGCGCGCTAACGTAATGCCTAGCTAGTTAACGTTTAGCTAGTTTAGCTCTGACAACCACATTGTGTAATGGACGGGATCAGGAGTGCGGCTAAAGATTGCTCAGACAATGTAAATGCTTTAAACAGTAGCATTTCTTGCTGTTTTATGTAGCAATAATTAAACTGTAACATTTACCGTTTGTGAACATGTCTCATTAGCTAACGCTAGCCCTGGGACCGTTGCTCTTGTACCGGCCTGGTGATTGTCACAGCCTGGACATGTTTCTTTAACCAGCAGTGATCGGACCATGTTAACTTAGCCTTACCACTGTCATTTATTTTCCAGTAGTGGTGCAAAATAATGTTTAACCGTTTACAAACACTGCTATTGCTTTTAAACTTAGCTTAAACTTTGGGTTTATTCTCCACCCCCGTTGACCTTCACGTCAACATTTTAGCCACTTATCTGGTGTCACATCATTTGATGGGGTCATCAACATATAATGTATGATGGCAGCATTTAAAAGACACACAGATATGGTTAAGAAAAATTATAAAAATAATAAGAAAGTGTTTTAATGTGTGTCTATAATCATCATCATCCGGAAATATCTAAACCCAGTTAGAATAACTATAGTATGTGTAATAAAACATGGGATTTGCTGTAGTAGATAACTGTGTGCGTCCTGATTTGATTACCTGAAGTAAACCCGCAGTAGTATTGCCAGTCATGATAAAGTAAGAAGCCCTCCATGCTCACCATGACTGTCACCGACTACCTTGCTCCACTGACCTCACAGCATAGACACCTTACATTTAATAGCCCTCATATCAGTTGTGTCAGCAAATACTGAAATGCATATTTTGGTGGTCCGTTTAGTGTCTATATGAACTGTGAGGTATCATAAAAATATACAGCTAACGTGTGTCACAATCGCCCTTAATCACCCTTTATCATCCGTAGTCTTTGCTCGGAAGATTTATTAGTGAGCTGTTTTTGTAGTTGCATAACATTTGTCTCTGAACTATGACTGAAAATCATGTGATTCACTTTTACTGTAGAACTGTATGAATGTTGAGTCTTGTGATATTTTCTTGCTTAAGGTAGTTTCTGATTTTTGTAAGGAGAAATGGGACTTCTCTGACAACACTTTTTATGTAGAAGAGTGATAATACATAGTGCACACTTTTTGCCTATAGTCATTGGCTGTTTAATTTGCTTTCCTAAACTTGCTTACCACAGAGACACTGTCACTGGTCACAATGTGTGGACAGTGATAGTGGAAGTTGGAGAGAGTGAGTAAAACTGGTGTTCTATATTTAAGACCCTGTGTGATTACATAATCACTCTCTCAGCTGTGCAAAGCGTGTGCGGTGACGCAAAGTCTTACCTTTTGTTTCACCGAGACTTGACTGTCCTATTCACACATTCGTGGCTTGCGGTGAGGGGGATCCCATTGGGAGCAGAGCCAGCTGTCCCCTACCCCCAGGCTCCTCCTTCACTCATTGATAATTTTAATAAGGTGGCAGAGGAATCCGGTTTCGGGGGTGAACAGCAGTAGGCCCAACCTGTCACAATAGTCCCAGAGCCTCCAATAAGATTACTTTCCTCTGAACACTTTCATAACCTCTGCCAATAGTTTTTTAATCTCTTACATCCCCTCATCTTGTCCCAGTTCCCAATGACAGTCCAAGACTTGAGCCTAAGCCCATTAATTATAGACAAACGGTGGTTTTCAGAGTGTAATTTTCCCTTTCAGATTGTTTAAGATAATCTCAGTACTGCTGTGTTAGATGCTCTTTATTTAACTGCTTCAAACTTTAGCTTCTTACTTTTTTGAGTCGTATTTCGTTATGTTAATACCAGGTGCAAGGATACGAGAATAAACATTCACTTGCCCTGCTCCTATGTTTTGTCTTGTCTTGACATGCCAAGGTTTTACTGTGGACAGCCTTTCACAATATCACATTTCATCACACAAGGCTGATTAATGAATAGCTGTGAGCAATTAGTCTGACTTGCTTTGGATATGAACCTGTAATACTAGGCAACATTTAAATCTAAAACGATAAGGTTAGCAGTTTTTATAACCCCCTAATATTAAGTAAAACAGGAGCTGCAAAGGGACTGCAAATCACATGATTACATTAATCAATCATCCATATTGACATTGTAGATTGTGTGGCTTTTTTTATTTTAATGGTACACACTGCTGTTTGTTTGATGTGTAGCAATATTTGAATGACTCAGAATATCTTCAGATCATTGGCAATCAGTACAGTACAAGTCCTTAGTTTGTGTTATTTTGGTTGGGTAATCCCTGTGTGTCAGGTGAGGAATGTCCTTGAAGTTACTTGTTGCAGCTGCTGGTACTGATGAGCCCAGGCACTCGTGTCCGTTTAGTTCAGCTTGAATTTTGGATGACTTTGAGTATAAATTAACCACCAGTTGACTCAGCACTACAAGGACAATAATAGAAACGAGTTGAAACCTGATACCTTTTAGAGACAAATCCCAAAGGGGCTATGCAGAGGGCATGAAGTGAAGAAATTAAGTGCTTGTCAGTATAAGGAAGGTTGAATTAGTAATGTAGACAATTGAGAAGTCGCTTTAATTCATCCATGTGCTGCTGGGCACATAGTAACAGCTTAGTGTGAAATTAAAAAGGAAAATGTGTTGGGTTTTAAGAGTACGCTGTTACGTAAGGGTGATAATTTAAAATAAAAAAAAAAAGATTGACCCAATTTGCTTAAAAATAATAGGACATCATGGCACTAATATGCTATTGTGCATAATATTTTGTGTGTATATTTGAAGCACTCCCCATACAATTGATTAATGCAGAGTTTTAATAGTATTAATGTTTATTTTAGTATCAGGGTATTTTGTTATTGTACTTATAATCAAAATCTTAATATTATTTGGTCTGTTCCACAGAATGCCACTTATCTCTTTGTGGCTGCCAGAAATGCCAGCGCAACAACAACAGTAAGTACGCCTTGTTCACTCCATGGTTGTCTACTTCCTTTCATTTTCCCAAGTGTTAATGCAGCGGTTGTGTATAAAAAAATAAAATAATAAAATAAAATGGGCGTGTTATTTGCTGTGTGGTTTTGAGTGTTAACAGAACACGCTGACCTTTGTGGAGCTACAGATCTGTTTTTTTGCTGAAATGTTTACATAAAGTCTGTTTAGTTGACCATGGTTCATATTCGAGGAATGTGTTTTACTTTAAGGCTGGGTGTTTAATTAGGAGCATTACTCATTAACTGTGTGTTTCTTTCTATCTTTTTTCTTTTCTTTTTTTTTTTTTTTTACAGAATCTGAAGGATGTTCTGTCAGACCTCATCCCCAAAGAACAGACCAGGATCAAGAACTTTAAACAGCAGTATGGCAAAACCAACATAGGACAGGTTACTGTTGATATGGTGAGTAACTCTTTAGATGCTGAATAAGATAAATGGCTTGTCACGTACAGTACGTCAAGAATAAAACAAGAAATGGAGCTTGAGTCTTCTGATCCATTAGATTCATTTGGGCAGGAACATTTAGATGCAGTTTAGTAATACATCTAGACCTGCCCCGCCTTATTTATTGTACACAGGTATCACTGTTGAGTCATTTCCTCAAAGGTCACACAGTGAACTGCTTCCTGTCAACAGAGATAGCTGAGTCACTGTAACATTGACTTTAAACCATCACCTTTAGATACAGATACACACCACTGTAATCTTATCTGTTTGTAACTCGCTTCACCTGCAGCTTCTGGCTGGTTGCTACAGAAGTGCATATAGTTTATGGTATAATGTACAGAAAGTCAAATAGTATTTCAGTTATTTCTAGCTGTCTTTGTAAAAGAATAACCAAAAGTGGAAATCAGTGAGCTTCAAAAAATATTTAATTTAACAGTAGATTTCAAATGTGAAAGTCCAATATCAAATGGTCCACATATATCTACATGTATATAGTTTTAATAAGAAAATCATCAGAATTTAATGCCATTATATGCTACTTTTATGTTTTCACTCACAGGTCTATGGAGGAATGAGGGGGATGAAGGGTCTGGTGTATGAAACCTCTGTGTTGGATCCCGAAGAGGTCAGTATCTAAGCTAGAATTATATTAGCTTATTGCAGATATATATCCATCTGTGGACAGATATAAAAAAATAAAAAAAGCCAAGGACACAATTGTTAAACTAGGTTCGAGGTCTGCATTGCAAAATGCAGTGAACTCTGCTAAGGTAATTTCCTTTAAACGTTCTTTTAGTGTCCCACTAAGTTTGGAGTTATACACAGTTATACAGAAAAAAGGGATTAGTGTCAAGATTGTTTATTTTAAAGTGTAAAATATACGATCTGTTGCTTGCATTTTTCAACAAATACCTTTTGTTGTAAGTCTCAAATCTGACCGTAGTCTGGGTTCAGTTAGTGTACTGTTATTGAAAGCACAGAGCATCATCATTCTTTCTTGCAGCCTGGAAATTAGTCTTCCTTGTAGGCACTTAGCTTGATTGGTTTCTAGCCTAAGTGGAGGGCTTTCAGTGACAGTGGCATTGTTCACATCATCACATCTTATTAGCAGGACACCACATGGAGTGAGGTATTGAATCGTCTGTATTCATTGGTGGATCTAGAGCAGGGGTCTCAAACTGATCCGTGAAAGGGCCGCTGTGGCTGCAGGTTTTCATTCCAACCATGCAGCAGCACACCTGACTTGGCTCAATCAATCAACTGAACTGCCTTCACGCAGTCATTTCAGGTGTCCTCTTGCTTGATTGGAACAAAAACTTGCCAGCCACACCCACTGCATGGGTGCTGCATGGTTGGAATGAAAACCTGCAGCCACAGTGGCCCTTTCACGGATCAGTTTGAGACCCCTGATCTAGAGCAGTGTCTGCCTAGGGACAATAGATGAAAACTAGCTATGGTGCTAATTCTAGCATATTTACATTGTGTACTTGTACTGATGTCCATCAATATGCACTGTCCCTATCTAAATAAACAATTAATTAATTAATTAATTAATCGGCAGCTTGCTAGCACTCACTTAACTTACATTTCAGGATAACATTTAGTTTTGCGTCTTTTCCCTCATCTTATGTTTCTCTATTGATAAACAGGGTATCCGCTTCAGGGGCTACAGCATTCCTGAGTGTCAGAAGTTGTTGCCCAAAGCTCCAGGAGGTGAGGAGCCGCTGCCTGAGGGCCTCTTCTGGCTGCTGGTCACAGGACAGGTCCCCACTGAGGAGCAGGTGAGTAGGTGAAAGGAGCTCTAGTTTCTCAACATTCAGATGTTGACAGTCTCCACACACTATTTTAACATTTTCAAAGTTGAATATACTCGCAAAATGTTGGATAAAGGTGATTAGTAAAGGTAGTATGCTGTAGATATATTGTACTTACATGACTTTGTCAGTTATGTATGACTCCAGAAAGCTGTGTTGTAAAAACTAGATTTTTATTGCAGCCAGCTATCTTCTTCTGGGGTGATATGAGGTTAAACTGACTGATAAGCTTCATTCTTTTAGCTGACTACTAACTTGATATCATGAGTCTAGTTTCATTTCACTCAAAGAAGTCAGTCAAGGACAATTTAGATCTGTATTTTTCTTGCCATTTAGAATTAAGTGCGCTTGATTTCATGTCACCTTATTATGTGCTTCTTCTTCACCAGGTGAACTGGGTGTCCAAAGAGTGGGCAAAAAGAGCAGCGCTGCCCTCTCATGTTGTCACCATGCTGGATAATTTCCCCACAAACCTGCACCCCATGTCTCAGTTCAGTGCTGCCATCACAGCTCTGAACAGCGAGAGCAGCTTTGCACGGGCCTACTCTGAGGGAGTCCACAAGTCCAAGTACTGGGAGGTACACACACTTTATCTTAAACTGTCCAATAGTGACTGTGACTAATAGGTACATTTGGTGCAGCGATTCAGTCATCGAGCCTCCAAGAGCTGCTAGCATAGCTTTATACTCTTACTTTGATTGAATGTACTCCTATTGATCATTTTGTGTTGCTTTTCTTAGTTTGTCTATGAAGACTCCATGGACTTGATTGCCAAGCTACCCTGTATTGCTGCCAAGATCTACCGTAACCTGTATCGTGAAGGCAGCAGTATTGGAGCCATCGACTCCAACCTGGACTGGTCCCACAACTTCACCAATATGCTGGGTTACAGTGATGCCCAGTTCACTGAGCTCATGAGGCTCTACCTCACTATCCACAGGTGCGGCTGCGACTCTGCGTGGACCATAAGATGTCTTTGATTTTTGAGTGGATGGGTTTCTCAGCCATTTAGGACTTATTCTCAGTTTCAGTTTCTAGTCACAGTCTGACCAAAGTCATGCAATTTTAATGTGCATTGCACGCTTTGAACAAACTCAGCTGACGTGTTTGAATATGTGGACACCACTTCAAACAGATGGAGCCATTTTCTGTGCAAGGATAAAGATGATTTTATTCAATTTCACGCTAGAGTGAGTCTAAGTGATAACGTGTTGCAGGAAGAACACTTATTTCCAACATGGTCCTAAAATATTAAAACGCAAGATTGATAATCTGGAGTATGCAGGTTGATTGGCAGGTTTTAAGTGTCTCACTAATGCAGTTTTTTATGACATTGACCTGAGAGCTGCTGCAATCCAATGTGGATATTAATTTACAAAAGCTAGAGCTTTTATTATTCATCAAACCTCAAGCCAAGCAGGATATGTACCATTAAAATGCCACATTATGTTGGAAGTTACTTGGTCTATTTATGTAAAACTTGATATTGGACATGGAGTGGTATCAAATGTAGAATACTGCTCAAATACAAAGGGTGTGTAACTGTCCAACGTGCGCTGTTTGTCACCTTGTGTTGGAATGTAGCGGATGCATGTGCAACACCAGCAATCAATCTTTCATTTAATCTGAGATATCATTTTAACCTATTTTTATTTTTTTATTTTTTTTGGAAATTGCTCAGTGGAGTTTATATGTTTGATTTGTAACTTTTTTTTAAAATATTTTTCTGTATTGCTATAGTGATCATGAAGGAGGCAATGTCAGTGCCCACACCAGCCACCTAGTGGGGAGTGCCCTGTCTGACCCCTACTTGTCCTTCAGCGCAGCCATGAATGGTCTGGCTGGTCCTCTGCACGGCCTAGCCAATCAGGTTTGTACAAAGCCATCATTTTCTCTCCACTTTCTGTACTTCTTTGTCCCATATCCCTCTTTTTTTTCTGTCTCCACCTGGCCGGCTTCAAGCAGATGGGTCACGCAGTATGAGCTGCTTAAGGTTTCTTCCTGTTAAAAGGGAGTTTTACTTTGCCACTCTCTGGGGTTCTCCGATGGCTCTGTGTCGTGCGACAGTTTGGTTAGTTAGTGTTGCTATATGAATAAAAATGGAATTAAAGATTTGGATCCACAATGTGGTTTCACTAGTATCCTCCAAAAAGGCCTTTCACCCGGAAGACATTTGATGTGTTACATGACAAAAATCATACTGACTAAAATAATGACTGAATTTCACTTTAGTGTCAAGGTCCTGTCATCGTCACACTCATGTTTTACCACACCATCAATGTTACTGGTAACACCTGTGCTTGCCCTACTTATAAAATGCACGTGGTTGGCTCTTTGAACACATGACAGATAAGGAGTTTTTTTGTTTAAGATAAGGTCAGTACTGCTTCAGGTTTTTCCACACGCTGTCACAGTTCCCTGCAACTCCCCCAATAAATGTTTCCATCCATTTGATCACTGTCTAATTAAAAAACATTCATATGACTTGGTTGGATATTTTTTCACAGTCATACAGAACATAAACATGTTCAGTTCTCACATTGACCATTTTGTACTGTAAACTGTTTCCATACACACATCTGTTAAGGTGTTTTCACTGAAGTAGCACAAGCCAAGATGATGGCAAAGAAGAGTGTAACAATTGTGTGTTTGAGATGAACATTTATAACTTCTCCGTGTGTATTTTCTGTTGCGTCTTCTAGGAGGTGCTGGTGTGGCTGACCTCCCTGCAGAAGGAGTTGGGAGGAGAAGTGTCAGATGAGAAGATGAGGGATTATATCTGGAACACACTCAAGTCTGGAAGGGTAAATATGCGTCACTGTCGGAACCAATTCTAGTTGTCATTATAATGTAATTTTGAACTGAGTTATAGTAATAAGCCTGGTAGGGATTCAGGGGTCCTACCTTCCATACTGTCATTGTTTGGATGGTCTTAATCCTCATTTCAGAATGTGTTTTCCAAAACTAAGAGATTGCACTCATTAGATTTTTTTTAAATGTATTTATTTGCAGTATGAAGCACTTTAATGTAATTGCAATCTTCTCTTTTTGCTTTTTTGTCTTGCCATTCCTCAATTTGTGATTGTTTTTGCTCTTCTGACACTTGATAACTAATAAATATCCCAATAATCCATCATTATTGTATTACACCAGCACTATTTGTAGTAGGCTTACTTTAGAAACGTTTAAAAGTCAGTGTTTGGTTTCTTTGCTATAGGTGGTCCCAGGATATGGCCATGCTGTTCTGAGGAAGACTGACCCACGGTACACCTGCCAGCGCGAGTTCGCCCTGAAGCATCTGCCCAATGACCCCATGTTCAAGCTTGTAGCCCAGCTTTATAAGATTGTGCCCAATGTGCTCCTGGAGCAGGGCAAGGCCAAGAACCCCTGGCCCAACGTGGACGCTCACAGTGGAGTGCTGCTGCAGGTAAGACACACACAATGAGTGATTTAGATCATATATTTACCAACTGATGTTACAGATACTGACATGACTGGCTCTGTGTTTGCTTTGTGTGTTTAGTATTATGGAATGACTGAGATGAATTACTACACCGTCCTCTTCGGTGTGTCCCGTGCTCTCGGCGTGCTGGCTCAGCTGGTGTGGAGCAGAGCCCTTGGCTTCCCCTTGGAGCGTCCCAAGTCCATGAGCACAGATGGACTGATGACTTTGGTCGGAGCCAAGTCAGGCTGAAGCGCTACCTTAAAGGAGCTGGGGGTTAGTGTGAAGGGTGGGAGGAGGTGGAAATATCAAAAGGCAGACATAAGTTGACCCCCTGTCATTTCCAACCCCAGGGATTTAATGGGATTCAAAGAGACAGTACGCTTTTAATGTAATTTCAGAAAAGAAGGGCCTTTTAAATTGTCACACCATTAGTGTGTTTAGTTAAACATTGACCCGTTTTCTCATCAGGTCTCCATATTTGGAAAATGAGAGGTGCATACTTTAGACACACATACGTACATGTGACCCATCGTAGGCTCAAACTATGTACCACTCTTAAGTCTGCTAGCATCGCTAAGATTTCCCCTGAGCAGTGCCTGCGTGTTTCTCATTGAGCACTGGGTCTAAGCTATGAATAGACTGTGGCATTCAAAGGGAATTGTGGGAGTGAACTATACTTCCGTTGTAATTTGTTTAAAGTTAAATACGTGACCCAACCTATGCTGCTTTTGGCTAATGCAGTGATTTGTTTAGAAGTTATCCCCAAGCAAAAGACCTTTTCTTATCACGTAAGACTCTCGACTTTAGTTTTTCCTCTATGCAATGTCGTCATCTCACCCACTTGATCCATGTGTTTCACTCCCACTAATGAACACTCCAGCTTAGAAAAAAAGGTCCTCACCAATTAAACTTGTAGCTATCAGTTCCAGAAAAATATTCCAAAATATGATAATCAGTTAAAAGATACTGCCCCTTTAAATCTTTTCTCCAACTTATAGTTGTTGTTTTTTTTTTTTTAAATGTGACCTATATTACCTCTATGATCAAAATAACTCGTCTATATAGAAATTGTTTTCTCTGCTCCTTTTTCCTTAACATGCTTTACTATTTTTAATGGGTTTCTGTGCTCAAAGGGTCTTATGAATGGTAGAGAATCAGGAATAATGTACAGTAATAACAAATTGAGCAAAGGATGTTGTAATTGGCGGCCTGTAGTGAATCCTTAAGAGCAAGCTTGAATGAAAAGTGGGATGGGAGGGCTTTGCATTTGTTAAAGTCCGGTCTTATTTGAGTGTATGTTTGTTACTTTATCCCCACAGGAGAGCGCTTTAAACATCAACTACTCCAAAATGAGCACTTGCTTGATTGGATTCCCTAATTTGTAGCAGTAGAAACCCTCCCAGGTTGATTGTGTCCCTTTTTACAGAGTTTTTTTTTGGTGTTGAATATGTATAAATCTATAATCCTTGGGTTCTCATTATGTGGTTTTATTTATACTTTGTGTACATAGGTATATATATGTATAGCTTGAATGTATGAGCTTTGTGCGATCACTTGCTTGTAATAACCACAATGAGTACCACAGTTCACCCTCAGAGTAACGGCGTCCAGTCTCACTGGTCACTGTGAAAGTCTAACAACGAACAAAAAGAAAAACTGCAGCTTTCTTGTATATACACATTTTCTTGCCTGGCTCTGTGGACTTAGCTGGTGCTGTTTTTCAGGTGTTTCACTTGAATGTTTCAAGCTTGCTCTTAAGCTCGAGGTTTGTCAACACTCCATTTTTGTGTAGGTTTAGGTTTCTTGCACCCCCCCCTGCCCCAAACAGTACTCTTGCTGTGTTTAGTCTGTCGTTCACTGAAGATGTTTCTTTTCTCTCTGCTATGCTAGCGTCATCCACCTGGCTTTATCTGCCGTGTTTTTTGTTGCGTTCTTCCGTGTGTCGAGGTGTTCGAGAGTTGGGGGTTATTTTGATCGTAGAGGAGCATAAAGGTTGTACATGATAACTGGGAGAGTTTGTTGCAGGTGTATTCATCAGAGAAACACTTGGGGGATGGGGCTGGATGGGTCAAATGGGCAAGAAAAGCTTAAAGACCAATTATTGGAAAACTTAACAAAAAATGAAAAATAAAGGTTTTTATTAACACCTGTTTGGTCTTATTTTGTTTTGTCATGATTGAGCTAATCTGATATTTCTGAGTGATAAATTATGATGCTGAATAAACTGAGGAGCCATGTCAGTGTGTCGTCCCCTCAGCTCATTGGCAGTCTCTTGCTTTTATGAGAATTCCTGCCATGTTTGTTACACAACCTTGGCAATGCAACCGGAAAAAAAACACTCCATCGGATCATTTGGTATTGTGCAACTTCCTTTATGAAGTCAAAGCCTTTGAATGCACAAAGACAAAAAAA
The DNA here is from genome assembly GCF_963514085.1 of Chelon labrosus. Classification (NCBI taxonomy): domain Eukaryota; kingdom Metazoa; phylum Chordata; class Actinopteri; order Mugiliformes; family Mugilidae; genus Chelon; species Chelon labrosus. The sequence goes on along the minus strand of NC_140360.1, from coordinate 21,168,280 downwards.
AAAAACATGATTACTGTGATGGGTCCTGAATTTAAATTGACTTCTGTATCTTCGTGTTCATAAAAAGAAGATGGTCTAAATACCCACCTCTACTATGTGCTGGTATTAATAACTGGCCCACATACCTTCACCCTGCTCTGGTTTCTTGGAGGTCAGCTGTGCTCTCCACTTGACTTGTGCAACAAAAGCAACCAGAGAAGCTTCATGCCATGCTGTGGCACTGAAACCCCCTAAGGTAAAAGCACGACACTGAACAGTAGCTGCTGCAGATGAAGGACAACAGTCACCGACAAGATCAGGTTTTTTCACAATTCTTTCCGAATGATTTAAAAACTGCACTGACACAAACGAGTGACACCTCCCTTTTATTTAAATAAAACTTTAAAATACACCCACTGTATTTACAAAGATACATTTTCACTTGCAACATAAAAAGGGATTGGCCTGCAACAAAAAAAAAAAAAAAAAAAGTGTCAATATGTTGTATTGTAGCAACTTTGTGAAAATAGGCCCGTCACTATTTGATGCACCTCCAAATTGACAATACTTCAAATATACTGCGGGAATGGAGAGTTCAGGTTATGATAATTTTTTTCAAGTAGTTCCTCTGTTTATTCTGTCCTCTGTTAATGAATTTCCAGTGAGTATTGGCACCTACGATAAATGAAATTAAATCTCTATGCGATGTACTTCAAGTAAAATTCAATGACAATATGAACACAAGCCTAGATGGTATAGAATAAACTTTATATTTAATGCCATAAAGTTTTCACTCCAAAAATGGCATTCAGCAACCGTTTAATAAAACGGTGATTCACAGACACATTCAGCCTTAATACACATTCCTCATGCACGGATGATTACATATCCCTTCATTTCCAAATCCCTTAATTTGCAGAAATTGAACTAAAACAGCTTTAAAATTACAGTTCAGTTTTATCTGAGTCTCTGCCTATCATCAGGAAGGTCATACACTGATTGACCTCTTCCACTGACCTTTGACAACCTGAACTTATCAGTCACCTCCACAACATGGCAAATCAATCTCAACTTTATAAGCCCTTTATCAAGGAATAAGTGATGGGCTACTACGATACAAAAACAAAATTTAAGCCATGCGTGCTGCAAATATTTCTATATTTGCCTTATGTTAGAAACATGCATCCTAATTTGTATAAATAAAAGCCAAACGTCCCACAAATAAGCTTGAAACCTATGAACTGGTTTGTAATGTTTTATTCTACAGCCCACCAGTGCATTTTATAATACGAATGTACATGAGAGGAGAGTATCATCCTCCCGATCACCTTCAGAAGATGGACCACAAAATACAAATAGTTGAGTTGGCAAACTTCAACAACATTTGTTAAGCCATAAGTATTTAGTTAGTTTACTATAACGGACCGAATGGGATTTCCATCGATGACAATCTACACAGAATGCTATTTTTAGGAAATAAAGCAGCATCAGGGTGGTTGTACGAAATGCCATCTTTAATTTAGAATCTTTAACTTTATGAATGTATAAAATAAATATATATATCAAATATAAGTTGTAGTTTTCTTGCATGATTAGGTGACACAGGTCACAGCACACTCCAGCCTTTCCATGGATTTGTTCACGAGTTCTTGGTTGTGCAAAGTGTGATTGCCCCTCACCTACTAATAGTTGCCACTCCTGGGCTGTAAAATAAGGCATTTTAAAAATTGTTCAAAAAACACAATCCTCACAGCACAACAACTGAGTTAAAGCTGAACTTTCCAAACCTCAGTCAACTGAGGCCCACACTTAACTAATAAAGAAACAACTTTCCCCCCCCCCCCCATTTCTTTTTTAACGCTCCAAAACATGGCACCTTTAATTTGAACCCCAATAAAACAATAGATATTTGCATATGAGCACTCCTGAATAAATTAAAAATGAAATGATTTTTTTGCAACAAAAGCACTACTTTGCGTCAAACAATATATTAAAATTGTATCTGAAACAAAAGCAACTGGTAAAAGTGAAGGCGTAGAATGTGCTTTCCTTATATAAAATAATCAGCTGTTCCCAGTGCTGTGGATTACTTGATAATGTGTCAGGTAGACAGACACAGTAAGTCACAGTGAACTGTAAGACTGGAGAACAAGTCTGGCTCAAAGGGCTTCTGTGTCTAATAAAAAAAATTTAAAGGGTGTCTGATAAAAATAATAGTCGACTCTCTAACACTGGTAACATGATGTTGTAATGATTTACTGTTGTTTACATAAATACAGCTTGTAACTGCCATAGGGCAGGAGCAATGGTGGATTCCTTCTGTTGAATAAGGACACCCTAAAGTGGAGGTAGACAGAAAGTGAAAAGACTTAATACAAGGGGGGGTAAGCAAGAACTTGTTGAGGCAGGTACGCGTACAAGACGTCTTACGTCTTGAGTAGCCGCTATGACGTCTGTGGAGACCTGATGTGGGGGCTAACTAATCAGCGTCATGCAGGTTTGAGTGTGTAAAGGGAATAAATGTTGGTATGGTTTAAGGCCAGATGAAAACATACAGCTGGTTAGATCACGTCTGGTGGATCTCGTGAAACATCAACTCTCGTGGGATACGAGTCTCTGGGCCGTAAAGTTTGCCAGCTCGCCGCTCGAATGCAGCAACATTCTGCTTTACAACTTCGTCGAAGAACATGGTGGCTAACTGGGAGTGCAGCAAAGAGCGGAACTCAAAGGATATCTGTTGAAGGCACAAAAATGATTCTCCTTTTAGTGTACGCCACAGAGAGTTGAGGAGTCATGGAATAAAAATGACAACGTCAGAAAGTATATGCCACAGAGTTTGATGAGGAGATTAATAAACGTGTATCAATGATACCTATATAATAAATATGAGGGTATAACTTCCAAGCAGTTAGTTTAGCTTAGCATAAAATAGCAAAATAGTGAGACAAAACTAGCCCAAATTAAACCATTTCATTTTGAAACATAATGACTTCATGGTGTCTTGTTATACTGTCAGCAAAAATATCTATAAAAATAAATATTGGTCTAGTTTTGGACAGGCTAGCTTCCAATCTTCATGCTAAGCTAACTGGGCTTATTTAATAGCTAGTCTTATCATCTAGTCTTCTAACTCTGAGCATCAAAGCAACAAAGCATTTTCCCCTACATGTCCAAGCTTTTATTTTACTCAAAGTGATTACAAAAGATTCATCAGAAGGGTAAACCCCCGCATGAAGCAAGCGACGGGCTACTTACTGAAAAGTCTACGGTGCAGGTGCGAGGGTAACCGGGAATGCCAGGACTAAAGCGCCATATTGTCTCCAGGTGATTGAACAGCTTTCCATCTGTACACACTGCCTAAAAAAAACATGAAAAGTCTTTTTAATCAGACACTGGAAAACAGAGAAGAGGGTGCTGACTGACATCACACATCACATACACTTAAACAAAATTTGATGTCTTTCGATTTCATGTGGTTCCTTAAATTTAAACTGCTATCTTAATTTATCAATAATAATTATCCAATCTCCATTAACAAGACAAACCGAATCACTGAAGCTACTGGAACTTACTTTGACGAGATGAGGTCTAACACTAGTGATCATAGACGTGTATCTCTCCATCACTGGTGGAAATCCCACTTCAAGCTGGGCTTTGGAGTGACCCGCTCTTTTCATGATGGTCTGGGACTTCTTACACCACGGCACAAAGTGCTTGTAGTCGTCAACATTGGCCACAACTTCATACATCTCCTGCATAGAATACCTATAAGAGCAAGCATTACAAGGTTAAAGACTTTTTTTAAATTCTCAAAAAATACAGGCTGGCTTACTGGCTCACAAATTACCCAAGTATCCTACGCTCGGAGTACTCCTTCCTCTTGTTGGTGAGGCTGATGAAGTTTCTACTTTGGGGAACAGTTGTCATTGTGTCCCAGTCTTGAACGCAGAGCACCCTGGGAGTTCTTGTCATCAAAATGCCACATGACGACAAGTGCCTGAAAGGTGAGGAAAAAATATTCTGTAAGCCACAGTCTGGAAAGAGTGCAGAGGGCACATTATGCAACAGAAAAAGGTCCACTACATTCCAGTTGCTAGCTACCGCAGTCCACGAGCTCGCACAGTCCGCTGGACCAGGAGGTTATGAATGGTATGAGTTGTGAGGGAGTGTGCTGGTGTTTTCTGAACAGTGCCTTCTGTGAGAACGGCAAAAAGCAATGCAACACGATGTGACGCACCTGTTGAACCAGTCAGCAATGCGTTTCCCGGTAAGTAGCCAGTATAATCTGACCTGAAGCGTTTGACCACAGGCTAACACGCGTGGTTGGAAAAATGCATTGTAACATTTTGGTTACCATGGCGATACTGCCTTAAACAACACTCTCATAACAGAATAAGGGAAAGAACAGGCCCACATGATTCTGACAAAGTAGACACCTCTAACAAACATGGGACATATTAGTTTGTGGCAGTGTTCAAAATGCTGACCACAGACTTCTTGAATACATGCAATAACAATATTTCTGACAAAAAAAATTAAAAATACTAACCGAAGTCAGTTTGTTTGGACAAATATGCTGCCTCTCGTTTCCCCTTATGTTATTTCTGGCCTTCTTAGTACGCAACCTGAGGAAATACCATGAATTGAGTTTGTCGAGACAACTCCTTTTAGAAGTTTACATGTATGTATGAAAGTAGTTTTAATGCTGGTTATTAATGTCTGCTTCTCTTTTTTGGTCGTCAGTACTGGCTGATTAACATGGGGCCACTGTCATGTTTTAAGTGTCATGTTTAATGGACGAATAAGCATAGCCTTTCAGCTAAGCTTGTAATTGTCATTAAATATATTCTACTTTGCTGAGACACTGATGAGTATTGGTAAATGGCTTTAATAACAACATGTACTTGAATTTATATTTGTAATAAACACTAACCAGGAGAGTATCCAAACCACACAGCTCTTAACTTAATTAAGAATCGTCACCTTACTAAGGTAAGAAAACAAGATATAGGACTATCGACCCCGATACGGTTAGCTTGTGACCTTCTCGCTATCCAAGCCAAAGGCGACAGAGTGTCAGTCCATATTGATGGACTCGCCGTGTGCCATTAGCTACAATAATAGCATCAACGATCCCCGTGACAGCCTCACCTGATGTTTTGTCGCAGGCATCCTCTTGACACCACCGTGCGACAAGAGCGAGGGGAGCCCACACTGGCAATCTGGAGAAAATCACTAAATGTCCGCACACCCATGGGTAACCTCCGGGCAGCGGCCGTGGCTGCCATCAAAACAGCCACTCCGTCCAAGGAAGGGAGATCCGGTGTCTTAGAAATTGAGTCTGGGGTCTGGTCCAAGACCCGTGTCAGCGAGACTCAAGGTCCCAGTTCAAACCCCTTGTCTTCAGTGCGGGTATACAAATGAACACGTAGCGTTAGCTGGTTGACTACCTTCACTTGGGCTGCGTCTCAGATGCAGATGTGAGCGTAGCTAGCGTTAGTTAGCCAACTGCTAACGTTAGCTAGCAAGGTGTCATAACAGTACGACCAAACGCGACGTACGGCCGCGCTTCTCTGCTTTTTCAGTAATACTCACATCACTCCACGCTAAGAATACCTCACTTAAAGTATTTAGTCAAGTATTTAGGCTTTGATTGTTGTCAAATTCCACCCGGCCGCGGACGACCTTCTGCTACTAAAAAACACCGGTGGGACGAACTGTTCCTTTCTTCTGTCCGTTAAGTTCAACGGCTCCGTGACGAAATGCTGCCTCCCCCTGAGCGGGAGGTCAACGGCAGAAAATAAAAAAAATAAAAAAATTATTATATAACCCTTGTGCGTAAGTGTTTATGTATGGCAAAATAGTCAGCCTAACTATGCATGCCCTGCTCTACAAAGCCAAAATTCAAGATTTAGTAAAAAAAAAAAAAAAAAAAATTACATTAATGTTTTGTTTTTTGTTTTTTTGTTTTTTCATTTTGTTTTGTATATATGTCTATGCCGTAGATACCTTTACAAAAACTGTTTAAATCTTTATTAATTGTGTATATATTGTATCTTATTATAAGTCCAAGTGAATTAAATGTGTATTGTAAATTTATTTGTATATCTAATAAATAAAATTTCTGAATCTATTCAAAAATTAAAAAAAGGTAATAACAGCATCAACAAATACACAGAAATTAATATAACAAGGTGAAAATGTTGGAGAGTAATGACTGAGGTTGAATCACAGGAAGAGTCTTCGATCCAAACAGGAAATATTAATAACACTAGTGCAGTGCCCGTCGGAAGTATGTATTCCTATAGTGGGAGCCTACATGTGCTGTGTATGAGGATTAGTGGAAATATTAGAGCGGAGAAAACCTATTTTACCGATATATTTTACATTTCTTATCCAAACAACGTCAAACTTAGCAGTGCACATCTTCGTGCCCGTAGCGAGACACCTGCCCAGTTTCAAATCAATCGGGCCAACGGTTCGCGAGATATGCGTGCCACAGACACACACACACACACACACACACACCCACACACACACACACACACACACAGACGCTTCTTGATTTATAGATAGATGGCGGACTACATGCTAGTTTTCCTGCTGGAGAAGATATTGAGCCTATTAGGGTTACCAGGGCAAAATATCATTTCTCCTTGAGTTTGGTCTCTTCTAAAGCCGATTTGTAAACAGTGCTCAAGATTTGTGCGCATGCTCCGCCTCTTCCTCTCCGTTTTTGGTGAATTTCTGAAAGTGGCTGTTTTTGATGCCATGGCAACCGGAGTAGTGGAAATATTAGAGCGGAGAAAACCTATTTTACCGATATATTTTACATTTCTTATCCAAACAACGTCAAACTTAGCAGTGCACATCTTCGTGCCCGTAGCGAGACACCTGCCCAGTTTCAAATCCATCGGGCCAACGGTTCGCGAGATATGCGTGCCACAGACAAACAGAGTGACACACAGACAGACGTTCCTTGCATTATTAATAGATATGTTACTTCATTAGATCATCGCTAGGCTGGCATTTTGTTTGTAAAATGCACATTTAATGTAAAGATGCAGGCCAAAAGAAATAGAAGGTTGGACAAAAATTGTTATTTTAAAATTAAGATCCATTTTTATCTAGGATAATCCTTTAATTTATCCCACAGTGGGATAAATAAACATGCTTGGAGAAATACACTTGTATACCTGCCATTGATATGGCACCTCTGCACTTAGGAAAAAAGCTTAGTGTTGTGTCATTTCAGTTTCAGATTTCCATGGTAACAGCAACACGTACCCAACTAGCATCAGTGTTGCTAAGGAGATGCATCATTTAACATTACTAGCCAAGAGGTTTGATTTATTTTATTTACCCATGCACGGTTTTAATTATCTGAAATTCAACATCAAGGACAATAAAATGTATTTAAATTAAATTTACGTTTTGTTTTGTATCTCAAAATTACATTTGCAGTTAGATTTTGTGCAGTACTGGCCCAGTTACTAAGGGTAATCTACAAACACTAAATAATAAATAAATAAATAACAAAATAATCCATTACTCAAATTCTATTTACATCCGCTATATTGGAGCAGCAGCAGAAATTTTAGTAAATTAAAATCTCCATTGCAGCTTTTTGAATTTGTGCAGATTAAGAGACAACTCCACACAATCTATGGTAACAATTTTACTTTATTTAAATGATTAGTCGAGCACTGAAGAAAACCCTTGTGTCTTCTATAGTTACTTAAATTACTGCATAAGCATTCAAAAATGAAAATGTAGAACCACTTATGAATGAACAGTTCCAGTGTCCTTCCATGTATAGTCCCAACCAGCTTCACATTTTGGAGTAGACAATATAAAATGTTCTCTAGTAGCAAGACTGTCTTGGCAAAGACCGGACATCATTATGTGGTCCCATAATGAGGGAAAGAAAGAAAGACCTCCTGGTAGGACCGACTGTCCTGTGGGAGCTGAGCTGTGAGAGAGGAAGTGAGGTAAGTACGAACATCTGCTCCAAGAATGTCGTGACAAAGGGTGTACTACTGGTTATTACTACTGTGAAGGTGGGGGGAAGGTGACTAAAGGTAAATACAGTCATCATCAGCACAACAAATTACAGCAATGGAAGGCTACTGTTTTCTTTTAATGAGGTCTAAAGAAATAAGGCACATAAGAACAGAGTCATTGGTCATCCGTTTGACCCTTGTGAGCATCCACGCAGATTTCTAAATCTCTGAGTTTCTAAATAACAGAAATATGGGAAATTCTTGTTCATATTACATACAGCAATTACAGCAGTTCAGGTTTATGCTAAGTATCTGACTCAAAAGTGTGTTGGTTTGCCCATTTCGTTTCACTTTTGCTTTGTAATTCTTCTCAACTTTCATATTCAAAATAAAAGCTTAAACCTTTTTTAATACCATGAAACTAAGCGTAAATTATGATAGCACACATAACAGCAACAAGATTTGCAAATATATATATGTGTATATATGTGTGTGTGTGTGTGTGTGTGTGTGTATATATCGTTTTATTTTATTTTTTTATTTTTTTTAATAATACACCGCTTTGCTTCCCCCTGCTGGATGTACTTTATATTACTATATCAACTATAACTATATCTAGTTACCTACACAGTAAAAAATGCATCTGAACTTTTTATATTATTCTTGAACTAAATAAAATTAGATATGTTAGATATTAGATATGGCATGTTATATATGTTGTATAAGATTTTATTGTCACTGCTGACTATGATAACCCAGCAAAACCTTTAAGAATACTAATGTAACGAGTTTTAGTATACATACAGGACATACAGACCTTCACCTCTTTAGTTTTGTCTAGACTTTAATGATGGTTCAATTATGTGATCATGGATCCGAGGACTTCGCAGTCATTCTTAAAATACAATTGATGTGCGTTTGGTCACTTATTGAACAAGCTGAAGTGCAGGACAAGATGTGAGCTGATATTTCATTGTTCAATAAGAAAAAGATTTTAGTGCAAAAGCTAATGTTGGTTGTTCAGCGTCTGTGGTGCTGGTGCTGTGTACCAGTTCAGCGTGACCGTTTGATCTGCCTTTGAAAGGATGCTGTATTACTCTGAAACATTATACATTTTCATAAAAAAGCCACCAAAAAATGCAAGTGAAGTGAATGTTTGAAAAAAGATTTTTGTCTTGTGCACAGAGTGTCTTAAAGCTAGGACAACCTAGAATCATCTGCATCACTTGACTCAGGTCTTACCTTGGACACTCTGGGACAGTCCCAGAATCCTTTGCACATTCCTGTAGATGGTCTCGAGACAGTCCTGAAACTGCTCATCGCAGTCATGCTTCTCATTGCCGCAGGTGTCATAGCAGCGGTCGTGCTGGTTACAGCTGGTCATGCATGGGATACCTATATCAAACTGGAAATGTCAGCACAGTTACTCTTAGGTTGTAATACAGATGCTCAGGATTGAGACAAGAAAATGATATGATGAACATATTTTTCACTGAAGCCAGCTTATATATTGCACTTCTGATGTTAAAACTTCCACGCAGACATGACATTTTGAAGTACTTAATAACATTATGACAACAATTTAAATGCAAAACACTTAATAGGAATCGCTGTATTTTTTAAAAATAAACCCGTGACCATGGTGTGAATAATCATATCTTATTAGTCACTTGTATGAAACTTCAAACTCTAGATTAATCACAATTTATGCATTTAGTTTGTATTAGTAATTTGGATTATGTATTGTTTGCAGTGCAGAACATAACAAACATCTAACACACAGAGTGGCCCAATATATACAGACGTTACTGAACTTATGTCTAGTCCATCCAATCCAGTTAAAAATAAATAAATAAATAAATACCAGATCCATCGTAAGGTTTTATAAAGCAAACAGGATACATAAGATCACAATGTAGAATGCCACAGCCAATTCTCTGAATGCTTTTGGAGATTCGAGATTTCAGTTCTGAACATTTACTGAGGTGTTTTCACATTGTTGCTTTGGGTTATTGAGAGACGGTAGGTGGAAATCTAAAGCAAAACCATAAGTACCAAAAGTAAGTATGAAAAATGTTACATGCATTATGTTGCATAAATATGCATAAATGTTTTAGATGTGCAGTTTTTAAGTACATTATATTAAGCTTGTGGCTGTGAGTAGTTTCATATAAATTACACTACCCACCAAGATGTCCCCCCTTCTTCCATACAGTCATCACATAATATAATATACATCATATTAATCAATACAAAAAAAGAATAATAAACGAGAGATGCAGACACCTACAGAAATATTGTTATTTTGTTGTTTATTACGTTTTAATGACGTTGAATTGAATTTAAATTTAGAATGAGATTAATTTTGAATTTTGGTGTTTGATGCCGAATTGTGTTGTTTAATTTGGGGACAATTTAGCGTTTCCAATTAGCCTATAGTTTGTGTTTTGGTGTTGCGGAGAACCGGAGCATCCCGGGGAAAACCTACAAGCACCAAGAACACGGAACTCCGCACAGAAACACAGGTGGAGGTGGTGGTGGTGGTGGTGGAGGTGTTTCTGTGAGGCTACAGTGCTAATCCCTGAGCCACAGAGCTCCCGTGAAAGGAGGAAGGAAAGGGGAGTGGGGAGAAGGGGGATGTAGGTGAGGAGGTGGGGGAAGATGGAGATGTGAAGATGAAGGAGGAGGAGGAGGATTTGAGGAAAAATGTAGAAGAGGGAGGTGGATGAGAGGCATAGAGGAAAGGCTGGGGGGTCATTGAGAGGATGTAGAAAGGTGAGTTTGAAGGAGGTGGAGAAAGGGTGGAGAGAAGATGGAGACAGGAGGAAGAGGAAGCTTCTGTTGTCCAGCTGACGCCATCCAAAAAGGTTAAAAAAAAGGCAACTGGACTTGTAGAGTTTTTGAGAAGACGTTTCACCACTCATCTGAGTAGCTTCTTCAGTTCAAGGGGACTGGTGGGAAGTTTGAGGTTTAAATAGGAACTCCTACTGAAACTTGCTTGTTGTGTTAACAACCAGAAACCGGTGCATCTAATTTCCGTTAACGGTTGGGTACTTACCTGTAGTTGAGGGGGGTAACCCAACCGTTAATGGAAATTAGCTGCACTGGTTTCTGGTTGTTAACACAGCAAGCAAGTTTCAGTAGGAGTCCCTATTTAAACTTCAAATTTCCCATCAGTCCCCTAGAACCAAAGAAGCTACTCGGATGAGTGGTGAAGCGTCTTCTCAAAAAACTCTACAAGTCCAGTTGAGTTTTTTGAACCTTTTTTGGATGTACCATGACTAGGATGACTGATAACCTTCACAGACAGCCTACGCCAAACAAAACAACAATCTCCTCCATCGCCCTGTCATCATGACACTACTTCTTGCGCCAAAATGTCCACATACTTCTCTTCTTCTCCACCTTCTGCTTTTCTTCCTCCTTCTTCTCTAGCTCACCCTTCTCTTCTTTGGCTTTCTTTTCCAGCTCCTCTTTCTCTTCTTTTGCTTTCTTTTTCAGCTCCTTATTCTCCTCTTTTGCTTTCTTTTTCTTCTGTTTCTTTGCTTCTTTGGTGTCTCTCTCCACCTCTGCCTGTTCAGCCTCCAACGTTTTATTCTTCTCCATTTCTGTTTTCTCCTCCTCCAGTTCTGTCTTTTCCTCCAACATCAATTTCTTCTCTTCTTCCAGTTCTTTCTTAGCTTCTTTCAGATCTTTCATCTCCTCCTCCAGTTCTGTCTTTTCCCCTGACAGCACCTTCTTCTCTTCTTCCAGTTCTTTCTTAGCTTCTTTCAGATCTTTCATCTCCTCCTCCAGTTCTGTCTTTTCCTCCGACAGCGCCCTCTTCTCTTCTTCCAGTTCTTTCTTAGCTTCTTTCAGATCTCTTATCTCCTCCTCCAGTTTGCCATTCTTCTGCTCCATTTCTTCTTTGATCTCCTCAAGTATCCTATTCTTGTCTTCCATCTCTTTCTTTGTCTCTTCCATTTCCTTTTTCGCCTTCTCAGATGTCGCTTTCTCCTCCTCCAGCGCCTTCTTCGCCTTGTTGAGTTCAAGGATTTCATGATCTTTCTGGCACAGCAGCTGGTTTAACTCCTGCTGGTGTTCACTGGAGTTACTCTCTGTCTGTGAACCGACCTCGTGCATCAGCTTGTTGTTGTCTGACTCTTCTGAGAGGGTTTTTTTCAGGTTTTCAAGCTCCTGCTTGTACTCCTCCAGAAGTTTCTCCTGCATGTCGATTTTTCTTTTAGCTAAATGCAGGTGGTTTTCAGCAATTGACTTTTGTTTCAGCAGCTGCCCAAAGTGATCTTGCTGCATTTGTCTATGATTGCTTAATTGCTGATTGTCAATCTTAGATGCATCCAAGGCTCTTTGCAGCCGACCAGTGTCATTAACTCTGAGTCCATTAACACTGGGGATTAATGCCCCTCTGGGTCCATGAACATTGGGCACGAATGCCCTTCGGGGTCCATGACCATTGGGCACGAATGCCCCTTGGGGTGAATGACCATTGGGCACAAATGCCCCACGCGGTGCATGACCATTGGGCACGAATGCCCCACGCGGTCCATGACCATTGGGCACGAATGCCCCTCTGGGCCTATGACCATTGGGCACGAATGCCCCTCTGGGCCCATGACCATTGGGCACGAATGCCCTGGGTGCTCGGTTGTTGGTATAGGCCATTGGACTAGCAAACAAACAAACTGATGGAAATGTAGCAGTAAATATGTGTTGATGATCGTGTGGATTTGTCTGAATAGACAGTCTTGAACTGGTGTTTGTAGTTGTCTGTGTAGAATGTGGATTTGTAGGTCTTCCTTCACTGTCGATAACTGTGTGGAATCAATACAGATATCTAGATACGAGCCTATAACTTGCAATTGTCAAGTAGATATGAGTAAGTGGTGATAACTGGTCTATATAAAGTTTTGAGATCACAGTTCTGACATCAAAGGTTCTGTTGGCTTTGAAGTTTCCTTTGAAGTTGGAATAATGCCCCGCCCACACATCACATACCCCGCCCATACGCCATAGACCCCGCCCCCGTGGCATAGGCCCCGCCCATAAATAGGACCAGACAGCTGTTTAACTGTAATTAGTGTTTACTTAATAAATTAATTTGATTTATTTTATTCAATACACTTTCATTTGAGTTATTTTCATTTCCACGTATAAAAATGCCATTCATTGTTTCTACTGACAGTGTGGGATTATTGACATTCAAACTTGATGTTTTAGCACTAATTCTGCCTGATTTCAAAAGCATCTATTTAATTGTCAACAGCTCATGTAAACAGAACTGAATTAAAATTCGGTCATATTTCAAAGGTTGGTGTCTACTGTGCAATGTGAGCAGATTAATATGCAGATCAGTATCCTAGACCGACATAGACGCCTCATTGAGCGCTAGACCGTACGTCAACGTCGCCGCCATATTGGAACCTGTACCAGTCAATGGCGTGAACTTTATTAAGCATTTTCTACAAAGTGCTATAAGTTAATGCCTCTCATTTACACATTCACACACGAACGGATATATTCAGGAAACCGATATGAACCAAAAACAACGCCTGTAACATTCTGAGTAGTTCATGTTACAAGCATTGTTTTTGGTTTCCTGAATATATACGTTCGTGTGTGAAAGTGTAAATGAGCGGCGACGTTGACGTACGGTCTAGCGCTCAATGAGGCGTCTATGTATGTCTATGGTTTTCACCAACAGGGTAAATAAAGGAGGTTGTGCCGCTTTCTGCCACACGATGTCGCCATTGCGCCCGAGGAGGAGAAGACAGACCGCCACGCCTGTAGGCGGACCAGCACAGTCGTAGCCAGTATCGTCAGACCAGACACTGGATACAGACAACAACAGTGACAGATCAAGACCGCATTTCTGTTTGCAGTCAGCTATGGGTGTAGTCTGAGAAGTGGACACAGTAGCGCACCGCAATATACCTCGAAGTTTTATCCTCATGAAGGAGCTCCGTCCTGGCTGAGTTTGGGAGATGGGAGTACTCAACATTGCAGACCAGGTACGCCGAAAGAAAGCGCTCCGTGTTTGTGCCGTGGCGCAGTCTATTTGCTGGGAAGGACTTGAGCTTGTGCGCAACATACTACGTCTTCGCCGAACGGCTTGTTTTCATTCTCAGCTTATTGGTGGTGCATGGCTATTTAACTGAGTATCCGCATAATTATAACACAATTCCTCGTTATTAGCGATGCTGGGCATTTATATGTTGGTGTGTGCGTTGCTGGTGCTCGGGTCTAGGCCCTGCTCTGGGTCAGGGCCAGCTCAGTAGCAGAATTAGCTAGCAGAAGCCGTTTGGCTAGCTGACGTAAGTAGAGAGGAGCGGGCCTGTAGGCCTCAGCCAATGCTCGGTGTATCTACTGGGTGATAGCAAGAATCACTTCTAGTTACTGACTGTAAACGTATTAAATGCAACATTTAATATTATGATAGTATAATTACCTATCTCACTGAATTGTTAATTGCAGTAACGAGGATTTCACCTGCTCAAATAAACCGTCTGCGTGTGATAGACGTATACCGATCGTTGGTCCGTGTTCAACGTAATTGTCTGCATTAGCAGAGATTTAACCGGTGTTTCTGTGTTGCAGCCTCCTCTGGTCCAGGCCATCTTCAATCGTAATGCTGAAGAAGTTCAACTATTATTGCACAAAAACGAAGATGTCAATGCACTGGTATGTTTGCGCTGGAAATTAGTCACAATGTAAATCGGGTTGAGACCATTTAAAGGGTTAAAGGTAATTTTCCCCTTGGTTGATCATGTCTGTTTGACAGGACCAAGAGCGCCGTTCGCCGCTTCATGCTGCTGCCTGTGTGGGTGATGTCCATATAATGGACCTCCTCATTGAATCAGGTGGGTGAGCTTCATACATTCCTGATACCTGTATCTCTGTTGGGGACATATACTGCACACCGACACACTGCCATCATCAAAAACAGACATGCTTCTTGGTGCACTGTGCAGCTGTATTGCGCTTTTCATCTGCAGCATCCTCATGACCCCTTTAGAATAACTGATGTGCTTCTGTCTTCCAGGTGCCAGTGTAAATGCTAAAGACCATATATGGTTGACCCCATTGCACAGGGCTGCTGCTTCCAGGAATGAAGTAAGCAATAAACTCATCTCCTTTTTCCATTTGATAGAGGCTAATTATTTCTAATTCAGACGACTTCATCTTCTAATTCCATTACGCGTTCACTCACAGTGATTATAGTCCTCATTTTAAATTACGCACCAGAATATTGCACTGATGGAAGGAAATGCAGCCAGCTGCTGATATGATATATGCTTTAAGCCCTGATGATTGCTTCCTTCTCCCCAGAGGGCAGTGGGTCTGCTGCTGAGGCGTGGAGCTGAGGCAAATGCACGAGACAAGTTCTGGCAGACGCCTCTGCATGTGGCTGCTGCCAACCGTGCCACACGCTGTGCAGAGGCCCTGCTAACCCAGCTGAGCAACCTGAACATGGCAGATCGAACTGGCAGGACTGCCCTGCACCATGCAGCTCAGAGTGGGTTCCAGGAGGTGAGACTTGAGTGGTTCAGTTCCACTTTTAAAACCTTCTTAAATAACAACACCGTTCCTCTACAATATACATTTACCAAATTGTCTTACAGATGGTGAAGCTGCTGCTGAACAAAGGGGCCAACCTGAGTGCCATCGATAAGAAGGAGAGACAGCCTATCCATTGTGCTGCTTACTTGGGTGAGCAAGTTTCATTTTCGCCAGTGGTGCACACCACAAGTATTCAGAAAGCTTTGTAAGCTGCTGCTGTTCATGGCAAGGTTTACACAGATGAGTCAGCCTTGCCTCCGGAGTAAACCATGCCTTACTCAAATTGTTTAAATTTCTCTGTTTGTAGTTTTTGCCTTGAATCAGTTGAACTTAGCTGAACTCGGGCTGAAGTAAACGTTTTTTTGTATTTTTGTCTTCCCCTCAGGACATGTGGACATTGTGAAGTTGCTGGTGTCCCGCAGTGCAGACAAGAGCTGCAAGGATAAGCAGGGCTACACGCCTCTTCATGCTGCTGCTGCAAGTGGTCACATTGAAATTGTAAAGTACCTGCTGAGGATGGGGACAGAGGTTAGTGGTTATACATTCTTTTTTTTTACAATGTCCATTTTTAGAGTAGCCCAATTAACCCCTGTTGTCTGTTTTATTAAAGGTCACAGTGTATAGCCAACAGTCTTTCATCTATTCTGTTTTTTTATCTAACTTGTATTTTCACACTGTCTTGCCCTGACACTGTAACACCTACATTTCCCTTTGGGGATCAATAGAGTCTTATCAAAATCTTCTCAAAAGACACTTCCAGGAATCCTCCCATGCTGTAGGAAGAGTCTGATCTTGTCATGTTTGTGTTTTACTGTCAGATTGATGAGCCCAATGGCTTTGGAAACACTGCGCTCCATGTGGCTTGCTACATGGGGCAGGAGGCTGTGGCGACAGAGCTGGTGAACCATGGAGCTAATGTTAACCAGCCCAACAAGTGTGGCTACACCCCTCTGCACCTGGCTGCCGTCTCTACCAACGGTGCCCTCTGTCTGGAGTTGCTGGTCAACAATGGGGCAGATGTCAACCAGCAGGTATGAAATGAGCTTACATTTTTTATGTTGTTTTGTACCAGTTTTAATTCAAAACAATTTGGTGATAAGCGTTTACATTACATTTCAGTATTCCTAAAAGTACGGCTTAATTTTTGTTTAATTAGGCTGTAAGGAAGACAAATGTCATTTAGACATGGTTCTTGAATAATTGTGTGTTGAGGTTGTAGATGTGCCTCTAAGTCTTTAAATCAACAAAGACTATGCACGTCTATTCTTGCCTATAGAAACACTTTTTCAAAGTGTAAATATGCAGAGGTGTAAAATTTATTTTGCACATGCATTTAGCTGTCAGGAGTGACAGCATTGTTGCGTGTGACAACGAATCTACAAGAAAGAGAAATTCCTAATAAACCTAAGGATTCTTATGCTATTGGTCAATCCTCCATTTATAGCCTTAAAATAAAAAAAGGAAGAAACATGGGTCACAATTTGAGAGGTAAAAGTCTGCCTTTTTAGTGAAAATGGGGTCAGCTGAAAGCCAGACCTGTCTCTTCTGACTTGTTTATTTCAAACGCTGCATAAAAAATGTAGAAACCTGCAAATCGTAACCTTTTGATTTTAAATCTCAGTCTCAGTTGTGATTCTGTAGGAGTGATCTATGTTTAAGATGCAACTAAATGATTTTATATTCTATTTACCATCTACAGAGCAAAGAAGGGAAGAGCCCCCTGCACATGGCAGCCATTCACGGACGCTTCACACGCTCTCAGATCCTCATCCAAAATGGTAACGATGACTGTGCTGAATCACTGAGCTGTTAGACTATGTTGGTGCATTTTTTTTTTCTCCTCCTCCAAATGTGTCTTTGATTCACTTCCTTACTTTCCATCAGGTGGGGAAATTGATTGCGTGGATAAGTATGGCAATACTCCCCTCCACGTTGCTGCTAAGTACGGCCATGAACTGCTGATCAGCACTCTTATGACCAACGGAGCAGACACGGCCAGGTACCAAAAAAGCTTTAAGTGGTATTGTTGATCTTATAATAATATAATTATGGTATTACGTCGTAAACACAGCCTCACAGTATAAAGATGCTGTAATGCATTTTGCCCCTTACTGTAATACACTTGAGGTGGAGTCGGTTTTTAATGTTTGGCTCTTGCGTTGTTTGTTTTTGCCTTTTCAGACGTGGGATCCATGGAATGTTCCCCTTGCACTTAGCTGTGCTGTACGGGTTTTCAGACTGTTGTCGCAAGTTACTCTCCTCAGGTTTGTTCCCTGAATCCATACTCTCTGATTTTTCTTAACTGTCTGTGTCTCGTGTGTTTATGCACACTTTTGACTTGGCTCTTACCTCCATCTGTTTCTTCATTCCTCTGCAGGTCAGCTGTACAGTATAGTTTCATCTATGAGTAAAGAGCACGTTCTATCGGCTGGGTTTGACATAAACACCCCTGACAACTTTGGGAGGACCTGTCTACACGCTGCTGCCTCTGGAGGGTGAGCTACAGAATCTGATTTAGCTCTAAAATATTAAAATATTGTCTGTTGCACAATTAATTCATTCTCATGTTCTCGTTCTACAGAAACGTTGAATGTCTGAACTTGCTCTTAAGTAGTGGTACCGACTTGAATAAGAGGGACATAATGGGAAGGTGAGCGCCCTGTCATCTTGGATAGATATCTCTTTTGCAGTGTTTTAACAGCGATTTGATGTCATTTCCTGGATCTCTAATACATTAAGAAACCAAACTGACCATGTCTTTTCTTTCCCCCTCCCTACAGGACTCCGTTGCACTATGCGGCTGCTAATGGGAGGTACCAGTGCACTGTGACCCTGGTGAGCGCTGGCGCTGAGGTCAACGAGCCTGACCAGACAGGCTGTACTCCCCTGCACTACTCTGCCGCATCCCAAGCCTTCAGCAGGTTCAAACATGCTTTCCTCTCCTTCTGTGTTCTCTCTGAAACAGCAGAATTGACACAAGCCAATAATTTCTGTCCAAATCTGGTAAAATGTTGGCTGTTTTTTCAGAACACTGAACACTTGTAATATCTGATAAATGGCGAGGGATTAAAATTCATTTGAAATCATCTCAATCAATTTTCTTTCTGTCCAGGTTTTGGGGTTTCATATAATTTATAATTCAGTTTAAGCAGGAAAAGTTTTCTGAATTGGAGCATCTCTTGTTCTTTTCAGAGTTGATCGTCATTTTTCTGGAAACCATCAGAATGATGAGGATGAGGCGAAGGAGTCATACTTGTGAGTTTTCTGTCTTGTTTTTCCTTTACCTGACGACGACCGAGGCTTAAAATTCAACAACTTGACTAAAATATTCAGCTTAACACCTATTACATAACAGAATGAAATGTTTTTTGTTTCATAACAGCTGCTTGGAGCATCTTTTGGACAATGGGGCAGATCCGTCGATGGTCAACTCAAAGGGTTACAGTGCTGTTCACTATGCAGCTTACCATGGCAACAAACAGAACCTGGAGCTGGTGAGCTGTTTAATATGACGTCACACATGCATCAGTCTCTCATTATTTGTGTGTGTGTGTGTGTGTGTGTGTATATATGTGTATATATCACATGTTCAGTTGTAGGATTAGTTAATGGGATTGTTTGCAAGTTGTGTGTGAAAATTGTTCGGCTGTTTTATTTGGTATAATTATGTTAGAGTGTACTTACTTCTTATCTATATGAATCTACATTGACCGTTGTACTTTGCTTTTAGCTCCTGGAGATGTCCTTCAATGCACTAGGAGACATAGAGAGCAGTATTCCAGTCAGTCCACTACATCTTGCTGTAAGTGTTGCCCGCAGGTTTACTTCTGTTTGTAATCCACCTCTTAACTAAATGCAGAGTTGTCACTCCCTCCCTATTTCCCTTCAGGCTGATAAGGGCCACTGGCAGGCGCTGCGTGTGCTCACAGAGACTGCAGCCTATGTGGACATGCAGGACGCTGCAGGCCGTTCTGTACTCTACCTGGCTGCCCAGAAAGGCTATGTCCGTTGTGTGGAGGTGCTCTTGGCTCAGGGGGCCTCCTGTCTCCTCAATGACAACCGTCTCATGTGGACCCCGATTCATGTTGCAGGTATACTGCTCTCTGCTTTAAGATTTCTGGTTGTTACCACACAACATTGAGTCAATTTCATGTCATAGAGCATATGTATATTTATTTGTAATTGACTTTTTTTGTACTTTGTTTCTTACCAGCTGCCAATGGTCACTCTGACTGCCTGCGCATGATGATTGATTATGGGGAGGAAGGGGATCTTACCAACGTGGCAGACAAATTTGGCCAGTGAGTTTTTTTTCTTTCTTTTTTCAAGGATGGCTTGAAGGTCTTCGTTCTCCATTCAGACAGTTTAATGCCTAAAGCTAATTTGACTTAAAAACGCTTCTTTGTTGTTACTTCAGGACTCCTCTGATGCTCGCTGTTCTGGGCGGTCACACCGACGGTGTCCACTACCTGCTGGAGAAGGGGGCCTTGCCAGATGCCAAGGACAAGAGGGGCAGCACAGCTTTGCACAGAGGGGTAGGCCAGAAACTCTGCATGTGGCTACATTCTTTAGCAGTACCACAAAACCTGAATCACTTGCAAGGTTGAATGTTAGGAATAAAGTTTGCGATACAAAAGTTCACACCTGCAGTAGACAACCTAAATATTTCATCTTCAGTCTCACTTCCAAATACAGCACGTACTTTGTTTGTTCATCAAAAATGCGTCTACAAAATAAGACGACTGTCGATTGTAATTGTTTTTGACTGTTGACTGAAATATCGGAACAAAAAGGACCAGCCACAGAGAGCTGTAAGGTGAAGACCACATGGTTAACCACGTTTGCCGCAGCCACCAGTAACTACAGGTTTTGTCCTATTAACCAGGACTTACATGTTTGAAATTGCTATTTTAAGGGTCAGAGTGAGAGTTTCTAAAGTCATAGGCTTTAACAGATTTCAAACTACAACATCTGGATATGTTAAAGTTAGTTGACATTGCCTTAACCTCTTGCTGGTCTTTGCACAGACGGTGTTGGGCCATGATGACTGTGTGACAACCCTGCTGGAGCACAAAGCTTCTGCATTATGTCGGGACATCCAGGGTAGGACGCCGCTGCACTACGCTGCATCCAGAGGCCACACCGAGATCCTGGCCAGTCTGGTGCAGGCCGCCATGGCAACAGACCCGCAAGATAAATTGCTGGACAACAAACAATACACCCCATTACACTGGGCTGCTTACAAAGGTTTGCTTAGTTTGATCAACTGGAAATGGCTATTTCAACAGCGTAAATGTCGCAATTAATCACTGTAACATCTGTCGTCTGTAAAGCTAAGCCATGTTTGTTTTCAGGGCATGAAGACTGTTTGGAGGTTTTACTTGAATTCAAAACATTTATCCATGAAGAGGGAAACCCTTTCACCCCCCTGCACTGTGCTCTGTGAGTATTAACTTAGCATACACTTGTCTTCTGTTGTCAAAACTATTACTTTTCCTGACATTTAAACTCATTAAGTCTAGATGAAATCATAATTTCATTAACTCTGTTGTTTTGCTTGTAGGATGAATGGCCACAGCGGTGCTGCAGAGAGGTTGCTGGAATCTGCTGGGGTCCACATGATTAACACCAGAGATGCCAAAGGAAGGTGTGTCTGCAGAACAAAAGATCATTATTAGATCATAAAGGAATGACTTTGATTCAGAAAGACAGACTGTCACATTAAGATCCTAAAGAGACAGGGAGGTATAGATTGGAAAGAGATGGACGAAGTGGATGTGAATGTTGACTCTGCAGTTTACGGCGATTACAGTAATTGGGTGACACAGACACCGCTGTTGGATGTCAGATATGTGTGTGAGGACGTTCTGTTTGGACAGAACAACACACTTGCTTAACGCTACGAGTTGATACAGCAATCAGTTGAACTGTCTCTGTCTGTGCCTGAAGGACCCCGCTGCATGCTGCTGCATTTGCTGAGGATGTCGCGGGACTTCAGCTGGTGCTTCGCCATGGGACAGAGATCAATGCAGTGGACAAAAGTGGACGCTCTGCTCTGATGGTAGCTGCTGACAAGGGACACAGCGGCACCGTGGGTAGGTTTACACCAGTTAAACTCGTGGAAATCTTGTAGACTAGTTGTTCTCTTAACAATTTCATAACTTAACAAAAAACTAATAAAAACAAATAAAAAAACTAGAAAGAAATTTGAACTGAAACAGAAAATGAACAGTTGCTCTAGTTTAACATGTAGTTGTTTGTCACACTCTTGTGTTTGTTGTGTGACTGTAATGGTCAGACTGGTCAGTGATCTTTTGTCACATGTAATTAATGTCTTTTTGTTCTCCAGCCATCCTCCTTCACCGGGCCAAGGCCGACCTGACACTGCTGGATGAGAATAGGAACACTGCCCTGCACTTGGCCTGTAGCAAGGTACACATGGGTTATTTACAACATCCTAAAGTCAAAACTCTAGTACAATGCTAATAGGAAAGAACAGTTTGTTCGTTTGTTCGTTGTTTAACCAAAAATGGCACCTGTGTAGAGTGAGTTAAAAAATATTTTCTTGCTCAGTGCTTGATTCTGACCTGTGCATTTCTGACTGTTTTGTTCCTAAGGCCCATGAGATGTGCGCCCTGCTGATTCTGGGCGAGATCCACAGTCCCACTCTCATTAATGCTACCAACAGTGCTCTGCAAATGTGAGAACTCCTATCAAACTAAGTAAATCTGTCTGGTAACTGTGACTTAGAATTAAGTGTGAGTTTTATAGGGCAACAGGCTTGAAATACCGCCTCGGCTATATTTGTCCTAATTTTAATGCAGTGTGAATATTTCCAGTCTTTTCTGGTAATTGTTCAGACTTTCACTTAATTTGGGACAAATTCAACATTTTCTGTTAGTTATACCTGTCCTAGAAATTTCAGCGGTTAAAATGCCTTGTTGTTTTATATCTGGACATTGTTAGCTGTTGGTGAAACTCTGTCTTACTGTCCCCTAGGCCCCTCCATCTTGCAGCACGTAATGGTCTGGCTACGGTGGTGCAGGCACTGCTGAGTAGAGGAGCCACCGTGCTGGCTGTGGATGAGGAAGGTGAGGATTCAGTTGATCCTATCTAGTTATCTAGTTATCTAAATCATGTTAAATGAATGTGACTTAAGTTATGGATGTTCTTTTCTGTTCATGGAATGATTGCTAAAACCTACTATCATTTATTTTTTCCCACTTAAGGACTTTGAGCAAGCTGTAAATGCAATTGACATACAGGCCAGTTCATTAGGTACACTAGTGAAATGCATGCCTTCTAATACAACGGTCTTGTACTAAATCCCCCTTCTTGGCTGTTATAATGTTCAGTTGATCTTGAAATCTTTGTGTCAGAAATGTGGTGATAATTTTGAAGGATCTAGTTTGTGGTACTGTAAAACACCATTGAATAAAACACAAAAGTGTTTCTGTTATGTAGCCTAGCTGTGACAAAACGGGGTGTCAAAAAAACTCAATAGTACTACAAACCACAGCATCAGTTATTTTAAACCATGCTGAAAGACATAACCTTCATGAAGATGAGATTTAGTGCAGGGCTGTTATATTTGCTTTCACTAATGTACCTAATAAACTGGCAAGTGAGTGTATTATCTTATCAACTTGGGGCAGGGAGCATTTGAACAAACTGACGTAGTTAATTAAGCAAACCGAACTTGGTAGTAGTAGTAGCTGGAAAGCCAGTAACAGACTTTGTACTAAGTTTGTTGCAGAGCATGCACAATCATGCTGATAAATGATAGTCATAATAACTCTGAGAGAGACCAACAGCAGTGATGTTTTGGGTCGTAAAACCAAACCAGCATTACTATTATTATTGCCAAGTATTGATTAGAGCAGCTTTAAAATGTTACTCACATGTGATTCATGATTGTACTTTCATTGACCAGGCCACACCCCAGCTCTGGCCTGTGCTCCCAACAAGGATGTGGCTGACTGCCTGGCTCTGATCCTCTCTACCATGAAGCCTTTCCCCCCGCGGGACCCTTCCTCCTGCTCCTGCTCCTCTCCCACAGTCTCCCCCTCCCCGGGTCTCAACTTGCTGAAGCACTGCGGCATCACCGCCGCCTGCGCCCCGCTGCCCAGCAACGGCCTCCACAACGGCTACGTCAAAGACCGTCACGGTGCACCGGTTGGCCTGGATGGGTGTCTGTCTGAGTGAGGTCACATGCCCCCCCTCAGTCAGCTGCTATCACCATCATCACCACCAGGGGGCGACTCCCTTTAACATGGCCCAGAGGACCAGGAGAGCACCCACCCACATGTCTGTTTTCTGTGTATGTATGTGTTTGTGCGTCTGTGTGTGCGTGAGTGTTTGGTCTTCTCTTGAGGTGCAGTCAAACCTAATATGCAATTAGATCCCATTCCTCCATCTCCCAGTAGTGCTTAATACGTAGAGGCGGATTGCTCTACAAGGTCACTCCGATGAAATGTGGCATTCAAAACAAACACTAGCAATCTGGCCATCTCTAAATCATTTAACCCTTTAAAACCATGTTGACATAATTATATAACCAACATCTAAGAGCATGGAAATGTCTGTATCCTCTACTGTTCTCTTCATATCATTCAGTATCAGTCATATCATGTTTAATAAGTTGTGGTGACCTTGTAGAGGAACATACGGCCTTCCCAAAAGAATGATCAAAGAGTTTCTTTCTCTTCTTTTTTTTTTTTTTTTTGATAATTTTTTTCGTTTTGTTTGTTTTTGGGTTTTTTTGTTTTTAATTGTCCGTTAGCCTAGATTTTTATGAAGGAACCACACAAGGGAAAATCTAAATTTTGCTTAAGAGTGCAATGCCTGTGTACTACAGTACAATCTGAAATTAGGAAAAGGGTCACAAAGATGTTAATTCCATAGCGTACTTTAAACGTACGGTCTAGAATTGTTTGGCATTTTAAGATAATTTGGTAACGCTGCTGAATGCATTAGCATGCCTCCTTCCAAAGGAGAGCCATGTTCGGGTCAGCATTGTAACATCGACTTGTTCTTAATGCTGACGTCATTTTTTTAAAGATGCTAAATAAGTGTTTGTTAAGCTAGAATGTTTCTAAGCATATAAGTTATGACCAAAGTTGATCAACACTACTATGGCTATAAATTATTTATTTGAAATGAACTGTACTGTATAGAGAAAGACAATAGATCTTGATATACCTCGTCAACTCGTTTAGCAGCTGCTTCATCTTCACCCAGGGTCCGTAGGCCTAATGTTCTCTTTTTGTAGGACTAGAGAACTACTGTAGGATAGTGACTGACTGAGGCCTTGTATTTCTAGATGAAGGCTTTACTAGTAATATCTGCCAACAACACCTCATCAAAGCATCATATATCTGAGCACATAAATGAACAAGCCATTTCAATTTGTTTCCCATCTCTTTAACAGTGTTTTTTGGAAACGATTTCAGAATTCAAATGGCCTGACCATTGAACGAGAGCGACCGGTTTTTAGGCACTAATGATGTTTTTTGTTCTTTGTGTTTCTGTTGTCGAACCGGCCATCAGCGTTGTGGTTTTAACAAGCTCTCACTAGAGGAGTGTTTCAGAGCTGGTGGACTAGTCTTAAGCATCTAATGGCTTATATCTCAACTTCTCGGTGGTGAACTCTGATCAGTTTGAACAGATAAAGAGTATTGTCTGCTATTTTTATTGGGCAGTTTTCAAGCAATATTTTTCTTTTGGCCTTTTTTTTGTTTTGCGTTATTGAATAGACAATCACTGTCACAAGGGCTTTTGTTTCCCTGGAATGTGTTTGAGTTTTCTTTAGTTTCCTTTTTTTTAATTATTATTATTCTTATTATTTCATGAAAAAAAAAATACCTAAAGACTAAACGAATGGCTCTGTGTGTGCCGGGCATTTTACTGTCAGTGTCAACACAAATGCACTGGATTGCCTTTATGGCATCTCATGAAATGCCTTTTGACCCATGCCTTCCGTAACACATCATTTCAGTTTGATTGCTTAATGGCAGAGTACGACGAGCCCTGAGACTGGTTATGTTTCCAACCATTTGATAGCAACAGCATTGAACCACGGTTGCTCCACAGTATCTAGTGGGGGGAAAAAAATGTTCCCGGCATTATCAATGACCAGGGAGTCGATATCCCTAATAGAATCAAATAGGGCTAAGAGGAAAACGAGAGGGATCTTTGCTTAGGCCAATACCTGTTGTTTAGATTTCAGGAATAGCAGAAATCCAAATATGTGCTTTTCAGTGTTCATTTTGTTGTCTCCTCATCCCGTTTTCTGGTACTAAGCATACTAAAGATGATTGTATCGGACCACTAGAGCTGTTTGTGACTTTTAGATGTTATATCTATGCTATATTATGTTGTTGTATTTTTTTCGAACCATCTGCGGGTGGCTTAATTACACTGAGTCAGATTGTTTTCATTGGCGCGATAGCTTCATATCCACTGGTAATGAAGTGGCACAATTGCACACATTAGTTGACTGGATGAGAGATGAGGACCTAGACTAGGCTGTGTTGTTAAATACCCCTGATAAAAAAGGCTTTTCGCATTATTGTGTTTAACTTGATTTACTAAGAAAAATCCATTTCAGAGCAATGATTTCTATTAGTTAATGATTTGTAGTTGGCATTTCATTCGACCTCCAACTGAAATGAAATGGAACTAATTGGTGAACCCCAGGCTTTGTTCTCTTGATCAGTTTATAGTTTTCATGAGAACTGATACAATATTATATCTGGGGATAGGTACATACTTTTTTGAAATCTCAGGATCTGTGCTCAAGCAGCAAGCAGAATTTATTAATCCAATCAGATCTCCGCAGGATGATTATGTCTACAGTTTTAGTTTTTGATGGGATGCTAGTAATTTAATTCCTTTTTAACCCTAATCCCACAGCACTTAATTAGATAGTCAAGCACGCACTTTAGTACATTCAGGTTCTAAGTGTGCAAAATAGAGCAGATGTAATGTATGTACTTGTGTTTACATGCATGTGTGTTGCTGCTGAATACAGGAAGGAAGGGTTGCAAAAGACGAGCAGAGGCTGCAACAAAATTGTACTCTAACAATGCATTATTTAAAAAGAAAAAAAGTGTCTCTAAGCACTTTGGGACAGTGTCCACTGCCCACTGACTTGCTTGTGTTATCTGAGTCTGGGCGGGCGGCCCAGCAAAGTGACAAGGTTACATTACCCAGCCTATAGTTAACATTACAGACTCTGGCCTATGTCACTTAAAGTTAGTCCAGTGATCCAACAGACACCTCAGGCAGGCTCCTCAAAATACTCTCTACATACTCTCTGCCATCTGTAGGTGCTGTCAGGCCAGCCTGTTCAGGCAGGGATTCTTTTTTTCTCTTGTGATGTCCGTATATGACCAGTAAATGGAGCCATTGCCCCTTGCAACTACACAGGTTGTAACTGAATCCTTTTGTTGTATCACAGTATTCTTATACATGCTTTTTTTATTTGTGTGTACCAGTGATAGCTGAGTGATTGTGCATGGAGCTAGATCACAATTTTGATATAGCAACGATTATACAAATGGAGCATATACAATATATCGGAGTCAGAAAGCAATGAAAGGTCCAATTGTAGCAATAGCGCGTGTGTGTAATAGTGTGCAGCACAAATATTGCACTGCCATCCATTTAGGCCAATTCAGTAAATCATAGCATAAATGCCAATGGAAGATTTAAATGCGGGTTAGATGTCATAATCTTTGGTCACAAATATGGCCTGTTTGCCAAAACGTGTCGAGAGGGGGGGGAGACCTCTTAGTAAAGCAGCAGTGGATTTATGCATATGTTCAAGCAGTTTACAGTCTGACCATCAAATCTGAGCCATGATTTTCTGACTGAAATGAATGTAGGGTCAGTTTAGAGCAGGACAAATTTGCTTTCTCCCGACTTTAAACTGTTGCTCTTCATTTGTCTTGCATAGATACGATTATACAGGTAGCATGTAGTAAAATAATCCTCTACATATTATACAGTATGTGTAGTAGTCTTCCTGCATCAAAGGTCTGGATATGTTTGTTTTTTTTTGTTATTATTTTTAATATTTAGTTTCAGTTTTTTTGCATTATTGGCGTATAGGCCTGCTGTTGCTGAAATATCACCTTTCTTTCTCTATACATA
Organism: Chelon labrosus; assembly: GCF_963514085.1. Lineage (NCBI taxonomy): Eukaryota > Metazoa > Chordata > Actinopteri > Mugiliformes > Mugilidae > Chelon > Chelon labrosus. The sequence goes on along the minus strand of NC_140360.1, from coordinate 21,140,585 downwards.
TATAATTGTGTAGAGTGTAGCCTACAAGGTAAACAGAGGACAAGAGTTCAGATGAATTTAACATTCACATTCATCCATTCCATTGAGATTGCCTTACAGTACAGTAAAAAACGAGCGGGACAATAAGGTCTACGGTAGATATGATCACACATACTCGTAAATAGCCTATATTTGACAAAAATGCACCTAAGCTACACCCATTTAGTGCCATAGAAACCTTGATTTGCCTTTAGACATGAATCATATTTACTCGGTCAGTAACATATTCAGACGTAGGCAGGATTATTACAGTTTTGTGTTTGGAGCAGCATGTCTTTTAGCAAGTTATACTAGTCAAAGAAAACTATAAATAATTGCATGCGTTGTTAGTACTTAAACAAGTATTCTGTTGTCGTTAGAAGTCAGTTTTATAATTGGACATTTTTGAAAATTATAGTTAGACCCTTTGGTATTGGCAAAGCAATCCCTAGGTTGTATGTTTAACAAGACGGTTTATAATGTGTGTGTTACCAGGAAAAAAAAACAAAAAAAAACTACAAGAACAGGTTTTTGATGTCCAAAACAAATATTCAGTATAGAATTGATGTCTTACTTGAAGTAAATAGCAAATATCAATTCAACTCTCTGATCCACTGTTGAGCCTTTTGCCTTAAAAGCTGAAAAAGTAAATGACACCTGGCAGTAAGTCGCATCACCTGTAGAGTTATGCTACTTGGTTGGATTGCTTAAACAAATTGGCTAATTTTTGTTCTTAGAGACATCTGTGGGTGTCAAGAAGCACACTAATAATCTGAGGTAGCACATAGCTCAAGGTTGCCATGGTGCAGAGATTGTCGGGACAGGTTGGGATTTCGCCATATTTTCCACTGTGAATGAATGAATTCAGAATTCACTTGTAAACAATCAACTCTGGCGTCCCTGTTATCCAGAGCCAAATGACACTGGGGATTAAGGAAGTGGTGTACCTCAAATAATAATAATTAAAAAAAAAAAAGGATTCAGACAGAAAAGTAGATTCTTATGAAAAATGCTTGTACAGCTATGCTAACAAAGAGTTAAAATCTTGTGATCCATCTCGTCGTGGGTAGTGTAATTCTGCTTAAACCAGCCTACGCGGAAATGTTTGATTAGTGTCGGCAGATGTCTCATGTTTTCTACCTTACAAAGGGAGCAGCCAACTGCACCTTGTACTTTTTATTGGACCTGCAGTTTTACCTCATCAGTGATCTTTTGTGTGACGATGCTGACATTGATCCTCTGTGATTTCTTCTTGTTTTTCCTGAGGCCAGTCGTATAGATTTTGCTCTTGTGGTGAGTGTGTGTGTGTGTGTGTGTGTGTGTGTGTGTGTGTGTGACTTTTCAACATATGCATGTCAAACCTAAACATGCACAAGCCCTTTTTTTTTTTTTTTTTTTTTAAAAAAAGAACCGAAAGGCATAGTGACCATGTTTCACCACCTTCTTTTCATTCAGATGAGTGTTATCTGGTGCACGTCATTTAGAGTGAAGAGTACAGTCTAATTTAAGGTGGGGAATGAAGGTAGCTATAAAACTTTACCTCTGCAAGTCAAAACAATACAATTTCACTCTATGACTAATGCCAGTTTGACCGCCTTCCCTGCTTGAACACTTGGTTATTAATTTCCCCCCACCAATAGGACCTGTGTAATATCGAGCACAGTGGTGGCATGGTGCCTTTTATTTGTTACTACCGAAAGGTACGGTCTTCCATTTGTATTTCCCAGAAGCCTTATAATGGGAAAAAGGAAATTACACTGAACATACACGACCACAGTAGATAGGCCATACTCACTCTGAGCATTCTTATTTCAATCCTGTGTGATCTGAGTTAAAACAAAAAAAAGCCTAAGTATCTCCTTCTGCATCCGTCTGGATTTCTGTGTATTTCCAGGGACTGAGTGCGCCCTTAGGGTGGCAGAATAAATTGCACATTACGGATGCGATTTTGGGCACATCAAACATTGAATGGATGGGGATCAGTAGTACGAAAGCACAAATCCAAAGAAGGCACCTCGGGGCTCAGTTGGCTCGCAACAATAAGAAGCAAAGGAGCCTGTCGACCAAATTTAGGCAAAAGATGTGAGGAAAAACAACCAACTCTCGAGTGCAGAAAACATGAGGCTTGATTGTCAGTAACACATAAACTGTAGAAAGACCATTGTCTGGAATTTCAGAGCTTCTTCTGATTGTTCTTCTCAACTCTTGGGTGTTTATTGACGATGAGTGTCTTTACAGTGCAAACCAAGTTGTGAAATGATGCGGTACCTGCATTCAACATCAAATTTAGGTAAACTGTTTGTTGTGACTGTGTTGCAAATTGATTGTGGAGATAGTTTTGTGTTATTTAGGGTAGATTGACCACAAGTAGGGTTGCAGTAGTAGCTGTGTGCAGTGTTAATAACAGTGTGATCATATATTATAGAAGTGACGTAACATTTGTTGTCTTACTACGACATTAAGGCATGAATCATCTTCTGTCGAGCTGACCTCGTTAGAAATAGACAAAAGATAAAAGTGCAATAACCTTTTGTTTATCATTGCTTCCTCGGTTGGGAAAAAATATATATATTATTTGATATGCCCTTCTTGTTAACACCAAAAGTCACTCATCTGTAGCAAATGAAGGATTTCAAGCAGTCCTCTTGTTTGTGTTCAGAGAGGTGGCGTTTGATATTGGAGTGTGTGATATTCCATTCTTAAAACTGTGATCAATATCCTACTTTAAAAGCTGCCTGCTCATACAAAGGACCGTGCACAAGTTGACTGATAGATTTGAGTAGCTGCATTTTTTTTTTTCTATTTTCTTTTATTGGTTGGACTTTGATGGTATTGTAGTTTGGACTTCTGGTTTATAGCCGGTAGACACGTTCATTTGCATGTGTAGATGTGTATATGCATCCTCTCTTCCTTGTTGAATGAAATGTTTTCTCAAAAATATTTAGACCTGCTGTCAGTGACGTATGCGGATAAAAGGAAATATGAAATGCCTTATATTTGTTTTCAATGTTAAGCATTAAGGGTTCTTACGTGTCCCTCCCTTTTCAGCGTGTAGCCTAAAGCTTGTACAGATAAGAAACTCATGAGATTTATATCTACTGTATAGCCTGTGTGTTTTCAGAATTTGTTACTTGGAGGTCCTGTGATTGTGGTTTTAGAAAAACATTCCCCTTGAAAGTGCCGTTTGTTTTCACCAGCAGAAGATGCGTCTTGGGGGGGGAAATGTATTTACACGAAGGAAAGCAAACGTTCAGAACACTTTCCAGTGTTTACTGTTGAACTGAATGACACAAAGTATTTGTGCAGGTGAAATAAGGCAGCAGTCTTCTGATGGAGCACCTTATCGACTTGCTCTTTTCTGTGAGCCCTCAATGGAAGTAGTTTCTCACCAAGCGTGATTACTCTAAAGCAGAGCCATATCAGAGAATTTGCCCATTAGGAGCCCCCTTGAATGTGCTATTAGGAATAGCCTACTGTAGGAAAGGATGTATACTGCATGTTCTGTGACTTTTTTAAGTAGTGGGTAGTCCCTTTCATGTTTTTATGTTTAGTCCGCTTCACTGTAGATGTCGCCACCTCATTGCAACTCACAAGCTATTAACAATCCTCTCACAACTGGACTTAAAGCAGGCATCGATCTGCTGCTGAGGCAGCCTTAACTCTTTGCCAATTTAAAGAAGAAAAAAAAGAGATGATAGATAATGGGATTGCCTGTTTTTATTTTGAGTGGCTTATCTGGGGAAATACAAAGGAGCCCTTATCATGAGTGGAAGGACTCAGAATCAGGGCATGTGATGAGTTACAATCAAAAAAAAGTTTCACAGTGCACCTTCACAAAAAGAAAAAAAAAAGTTGGCTCGTCCACCCGACATTCCAAAGCTGAGTTAATTTTCCATAGTCCTGTCCCTCTGATTGAGGAAATCTGTTTTTTTTTTTATTATTTTTTTTTTTTGCTTGGCTGGTGAGTGAAGTGGGCATGTGTTTCAATGACAGGGTTTCCCTATTTAGCCTAACGCTGATTACCTCATTTACAAATCTGCAAATATACTATTCTACTGTGTGTAAAGGAGTCAATGCCATCACCAGCAGCGTGGTCTCGAGACCTGTGATGACAACAGGACCAATGAAGTTTCTCTGTTGAAATTAGCCAATTTTGAAAATCTGGAAATATAGGGTTAAGACACGGTTCAAATTATTAATGTTATTTTTTTTTAAGCAAGGTCAGATTGGCCTCTAAGATTTCTTCAGTTGGTAAATCACAGCAGCTGCTACCCCAGTCAGCATCAGGAGCTATCAGGAAAGCTGCAGTTTCAAAACAGTACTTAACATTATTTTACAAAGCAAAACTGAAAATGTAATGTTACAGTTGTTACAAACCGCTCCTCAAACATCGACTGGAATAGCAACTGCTGCCGCTACCATGGTTCAAGGAGCCTGGCGTATAACACGATTATTTACGTGAACGATCATGTTAGCATCACTTGCTGTTTTTTCAGTAGCATTTCTCCTACCTCCTTGTTTTGCAGCCTTGAGTATTGTTTGTCTCTCCACCTGTTCTGACTTTAAAAAAAAAAAAAGGAAAAAAAAGTCTATTCACAGTGCGGGATTACAGATTTATCCTAAGCAATGGTAGTTATACATAAAGTGTGCTTGGTTGTGCTGTATGTGTATATGTCTATTTGACGTTGGAAAAAAAAAAATATTTATGAGAAGCATTTATACGACAAAATACCACTGGAATGTGAAGCCAGACAATGTTATGATGCAGATTATGATGATAGTCTATCCCCTTTAACATTCAGTGGCGAATGGTCAGAGGAATCTTCTTTTAGATAAATAACCATGCATTGGCTTTATTTTTTAACACCACATTTATTTCCTCATGCGTATACTTCCCTGTCTAGCCCTATGGTGTACAATATTTCAACGTTTACAGCTTCATTCTGGGTCAGCCATTGATCACCACGCCGTTTCAACAATATCACAGGTTGTCACATGGAAGATAGTAGGGTGGATTTGTAATTCAGTACGAGGGTGAGTTTGAGCCCCTCGAGCCGTATGCCTTTGAATCCATCTGTCCACTCTGAACCAAATTCTGCTACATCAGGCGTCTCGTCTCTCTCTCTCCACACTGCCCTGACATTTTACATTCAGTTAGACTACAAGGGGTACAGGACAAGGTGAAAGGTTTGAGGTTTTCTGACCAGGGCCCCGCAACCACCCACTCACGCCCCTCACCCACCCATGCCTACTCCCAAGTCAGGACCAGCTCCCTCTCCCCACCCCACCCAGTCACCTAATGTCTCACCTAAACCTCAAGCCATTCATTTTTCTGTTTTGTTTTTTCGACAATGCAATCCTGAAAGCACTTTGCCTTGTTATTCCTTTGTGTGAACATGTGAATGATAATTTGTTACAGAAATGTTAAATATGTAAAAGATCATTCACTGTTTTGGAAAAACCTGCATCTGTCTTTCTGACGTTAAAAGAAAAAAAAAAACAATTTAGTGACATTAAACCTGAATCTATTTTATAAAATGTTTGCTGCAGCCAATTGGTCTTGTCATTCAGTATTGTGGCTTAGGGTTGTTTGTGTTCAATAAAGTGCTATTGCTAAATATTTCTTGAGTCTTGAATTGTTTTTGATTGATGATTGACATTGCGGGTGTTACATTCACATATTTTTTTTCATGTATACCTAGATAGCCTGAAACTTTAATACAGTAAAACTTAAGATGGTATCTGTGGTCATAACAACTGAAACCTCGTCTTGCACTGACGTGTTTATCTAGTCTCAAATGATTAAGTTGATTGAAGTAAATAATGTGATTTACTCAACCCTTACTTCTGATTTAATCGGCAGGATCACAAATTAAAAGTAGTATTGACTGTCAAAATTGTTGCGTTATATACTGAAGCAGCATAAAGACGGAACAGTGCGAACACGTAGGTAAATATTGAAGTAACCAGCCGTACTTAAACTGCTAACACCACCACTGCCTGGAGCTGGAATTTACCTTAAACACAGACACGTAGGTAATTAAGATGACTTGGTGGGCCAACAGTGGCATTTGTCAGTAGTGGAACATGCAGTCACACCTGCAGCGAGTGTTTACTCATGTTTTCATTGTGTTCCTCCTGTTAAACTCTGTCGTCACACTCCACATGGAGTGCCTTTTCTCTCTGCATGCTGGCATCAGTTTGTTTTCTTCCCGTTTACCTCCTGTCACCGACAGAGCGATGCAACTGTCTCATGCCAGAGACAGAGACCTGATGAAATCAATGACACAAATATTTAAAAATTCCTTGGTCTACAAATAAGGAAATGGTACATAACTAGGAAAAATATTCCAACATTTCAATCATTTGACAATGATTTTTTTTTTTTTGCTATGAACAGTCAAGTTATTTTAGTGGTATTAATTATAAACATCTTAGTATTTTTTTAAATCACAATTTAGCTCGAAATAGTTCAGATAGACTGATAGATTTTTCACGGACCAATCAAAAGCTGTACCCGAGTCGGCTATTACGTCACGACGTCTCCACACGCCTGCGTATTGAGGACGCAAAAGTGTAGGATGTAGCACAGGACGTGGCTAGCAAGCTGCTAGTTACTGTAGGACGTCCGAAATCACATAGAAATCGTTATAAGGGTCACTTGTACTACATACCCAAGTAAGTATACCAGTCGGTAATAATATTTTCATCCGATGTGACTGAGTGTAAACAGCTATTTCCCGGTGTATTTAGCCCAGACTGAGCTCTGTCTGGTTAGCTCGATAGCTAATATCCAGAGGAAACCAACGGCATCGTAGTTGCTAACAGGGATAGCTAGTTAGCAGGCATTGGCTACATATCATTCGTGACTAGCAAGCTATGCTGATATTCGACCTCAGACAGTGGGATGTTTATTCACGATCGCACCAGTTCCACTCATCGTGAATCCCATTGCATAGCGATTTTGTGTCATGTCAACGGCGAAATAACATGCACTTTATAAATGCTAACGTTAGCATTGATGCTGAGCTAGCTTGTATCTATTGCATGCTGAGAGCGATGGGAGAAAAAAGATCTGTAAATCGCCTCCAGACCGGTGTGTGCTCTTTTCACTGAAATTAGATCAGCCACAAGTCAGATGAGGTAAAGGCATCTTCTCATTAGATGTTAGAAATGCAATTTCACATTTCTAGGATAAACATTAGAAAACACACAACTTAGGATCAAGGGCATTGCTTTTGTATTAAATTGGGCTGTGGGCTCAAGTTCTTGACATATAATGTCTTTATATCTTTCAGTAGTCTAATGACAAGACAGAAGGTGTGTGCTAGCTAACGTTGTTTTGCTTTTTTATTCTTTATTCTGGTGAAGAGCACATTTTGTCAAATAAGGCCATGTTTAAAGCTCCCGGCTATTTAAATGTGTCTCCACATAAGCATTGATGTATTTCAAGTGTGTGATATGATTACATTGCATTACTGAGGTCAATCTAAAAACACAGTAGTCACAAACTGTGATGAATATTATTAGTAACTGTTTTATTTTTCCTTTGCAGGTTGCGTTTGTGTCTCTTTCCACAGACAGTTTTTTTTTGTGCCAGATGTGACGCATCAGCAATACACCAAGCTGAATGGAAGAATTTAAAGCCTTTTGTGAGTGAGGTAGGCTTAAAATATTTCTGTATTTTGGGCCATGCAAAGGATTTAGTCATCCGTAATATGATAATCTGTGGAAAAAAGTGCACAACACCTTTATATAGTTTTGTTAGTGTAACTATCAAATCTTTGTGCTTTGAAACTTTTTTTCTCTGTGTGTTGCTCAGGAGGTTGTGGGTAACGTACCATGGGGTACGACGTTACGAGGTTCCAAGGGGAGGTGGATGAAGACTTGCTTTGCCCAATATGTAGTGGAGTGCTAGAAGAACCCGTGCAGGCAAGTACTTGGTTAAAGGATCAGCCATCAGTAATTGTATCCGTGTTTTTTTCCCCCCAGTTTCTCATTTTTTGGGGTTGCGTGTTTTTGTTTCCATCTCAGGCTCCGCACTGTGAACATGCCTTCTGCAATGCATGCATAACACAGTGGTTCGCCCAGCAGCAGATTTGTCCTGTTGACCGCACAGTCGTGACGCTAGCTCACCTCCGGCCTGTGCCCCGCATCATGCGCAACATGCTATCCAAACTTCAGATCAGTTGTGACAATGCAGGCTTTGGCTGCACGGCCACGCTGCGGTTGGACCAGCTACAGTCACACCTCAAGGACTGTGAGCATAACCCCAAAAGGCCCGTCAACTGTGAGGAGGGATGTGGGTAAGTGCCTTTCATGCAGTACCACAACCTCACAAGAATCGGATGACAAGTCTAGAAAAACAGAACACAAGGCAAGGGAGTGATTTGCATAAATTGTTTGTGCTGTAAAATATTATAAACATATGACCTGTAAAAAATAAATATTCGTTTCTTTTTTCTTCCTTGTTGTCCTGTTTCTCCCACTCTTGCAGGCTGGAAATGCCCAAAGATGAGCTGCCCAACCATAATTGTATTAAACACTTGCGGAGTGTCGTCCAGCAACAACAGACTAAGATTTCAGAGCTGGAGAAAACTGTGGCAGAACATAAGCATCAGTTGGGGGAACAAGTAAGACCGCTCTGCTAGTTCATTAGTACCGTCTTGTTCCTCTTCCTGCTCTCCTCCCTTCTTTCTCTTTTTTTGTCTCTAACCGTCCAGCCTCAAGCAGATGGGTCCCCCCATATGAGCTGGGTTCTGCTCATGGTTTCTTCCTGTTAAAAGGGAGTTTTACCTTGCTATCATCGCCTTAGTGCTTGCTCTAGAGGTTTCAGGCTTTGTGTTCTGTAAAGTGACTTCAAACATTTTTTTTATTAATGCTATACATCAGTGCTATATAGACAACAATGAATTGAACTGACCACAAACTAATTCTTGACTCTTGTCCTGACACATTTACAGACGTCTGTCTAAACCAGCGTATTTCTTTTTCATCACAATCACATTGCTTCTTACTGAATACATGGTGTAATACACTCTCAGACTAGTTCCAATTTAGCTTTGAAAGAAATGGTGCGATTTGTCACTGACTACAGTGCTTCTACTTTCCAGAAACGGGACATTCAGCTGCTAAAAGCCTACATGAGAGCAATCCGCAGTGCAAACCCCAACCTGCAAAACCTTGAGGAAAGCATAGAGTACAATGAGATCTTGGAGTAAGTGAAGTTTCTTCTTCTGTCCCACTCGGCATTCTAAAAACCACCTCGTTCCTAATTTCTTTTGTGATTTTTACCCTTATCTTCAGGTGGGTGAACTCCATGCAGCCCGCCAGAGTAACACGCTGGGGTGGCATGATCTCCACTCCCGACGCTGTGCTCCAGGCAGTCATCAAACGCTCCCTCATCGACAGCGGCTGTCCTCTCTCAATTGTGAACGACCTGATTGAGAACGCCCACGAGCGAAACTGGCCACAGGGACTGGCCACTCTCGAGACACGGCAGATGAACAGGCGCTACTATGAGAACTACGTTGCCAAGCGTATCCCTGGCAAGCAGGCAGTGGTAGTGATGGCCTGTGAGAATCAGCATATGGGGGAGGATATGATCCTGGAGCCCGGCCTGGTTATGATCTTTGCGCACGGAGTGGAGGAGATCTTATAACTGTACAGGTTGCTGAGCTGATCCAGAAGCAAGTGGGGACATTTTGCTTGGGGGTTTGCTGTAATAAGTAGGTTCTTCCTCTTTAGAGCGAAGCCTTCTGAATAAATCTGGCTTATTTAAAAGATTATCTTAGGCTCACTCCTAAGCTTGATACCTATGCCTTAAAGTAAGGACAAATACTTTATGAACCTGGCAAATATAAACTTAATCTGACTGATATCTAAGATAAAAGGTGAGATGTGATGTTTACAAGGTTTATATTTAGTGCATTATATGATCTGATTGTTCTGCTCCATGTCCTAATGTAGTAATAAGCTTGAACCCCCATTTAATGTCCTCGGTTGTATAAATGCTTGTAAATACAAATACTATATTGAATTATAAATGGTATACTCCTCACTGTAATTAGATTGTGATCTCTGTTTATCTTGGTTCTATTTAGTCAGCCTGTGTTACCGTCTGCAGGGATGTCAACTCTGAAGATTTTTCACCTGCTTGTTTTAGTGTTTAGTTTCCTGTGAATATTTCACAAAACTTTGTGCTTCTCAGTTTAGATTGTTCAAGCCTTCTGTGCCATTTGTTTTTATTTATTGTGTTGCCTTTTACACAAACATGCTTGAAGATGTTGAAGATGTATGGAAATCTGCCTTTTGAAGTTTATTGCAGGAAGGAGAAATGATTTTGCGTTTTTTTTTTTTTTTTGTCGCCTCAGTTGTACATATATATATATAGTCTGTATGTTGGGTCCAGTTGAAGTGTTAAATTTGAAGTTTAACATTTGGGATTTAACGATGTATAATGAATTTTATTTGACAAATCTTAATGGTTCACTTGAAATGCTAGGTGACCCATAAGTAATTTTCTGATAATTGAAAAATAGACAATGATCTTTTTATTCTTCACATTGAGCAAACTTCTTTTCACTGACATACCACTAAAACACGGCTTGGAGATTGTACAAATGTTTGCAAAGTCACACTTAAGGCTTTTACCATTAGTCTCTTACTGCTGGTGTAAGACAAACAAGACTTCAGCTGACAGGATAGTAGCCCACACAAGTGGATTGTGCCCTTTACTATTTTCCTTGTTAATGTTTTCATTTGTTTTGTGTCTGTTATGTACCGTGTTGTACAGACAAGAAGGTAATAAAATATCAAACTTCATCCTGAATTAATGTTTTCTTCGTTGGGATGTCCCAATTTTATATTTAGCATCTTAGTATCTAAAAGACGTGCAGTTCCTTGTTTAACCGCAAGATGTCGTCAAACATCTGTGGGGAGTTACATTTCTTAAGGACACGTTGGGTGAATAATAATCGTGAAGATTTCAATAAAGAGAAAATGACTGCTGCTTTTCTGAAATCAGAGCACTGGGGAAATGTGGGCTGGGAAGTGGTGTTGATCCGGTTAATGCAGACAAAGAGGAAAGTTTAACCGCACAATTCAGACAGAGAAAGGTCTGACTACTCTGACCTGACTCATTCTCCTTTTCTCTGTCTAGCCCAGACACCCACATGTTTTCCATGTGTGTTATCCTCTCCTGCAAGCCTCATCCTCATTGTGGAACCTAATCCGTCACCATTGTGGTCAGTGGAATGTGAAATCATGTGATTGACCAAATACTGTGGCTCCATTATTGTCTAACCATGCCATTATGTGATGTGGTTGCTGTGCAGTGTATAGCAGCCCTGATTATTTTCTAATATGTTACATGCACTTCAGAATGTATTTAAACACAGAAATCACCTAAGTATGTCTACAAGATTCATTTAATTGCACAGTAAACACACCTTGTGCACTGTGATGGATTAAATATTAACAACTTTTAAGTACCAAGATTACAGTGGAAAAGTGTGCGTATGTTTATTAGTGAAACCATAAATGCAGAATAATACGGTTGTTCTACTTTGATGAATGTTGACGGGTTAATGTGTAAGGACTTTATGTGTTTTATATACTTTTATATAGCGCAACTTGTTAACTTCTTATCTTCGCAAAATGTTTGATTCTGGCCGTTAAATTCCTCCTCAAACAAATAGTCTCCATCGAGTTTTTTTTTCTTTTTTTTTTTCATCCTCCTATATCAATGCGCAATGAACTTCAAAAACGCATGTAACTATAGCAACACTATTACTGTCATTACTGGTAAATATCTGGTAAAAAAAATACATCTCTATACCGCAGTTCAGCAACTTAAATTCAAATTCATAAATAATTTAACATTTGTAAACACTTAGTAAACATGGCAGCAAGCTAAAAACTAAAATATAGGCTTGTAAAGTGTCGCGGTGTGTCTCCACGTGAGGTTGACGTTAGCTAATGAGTGAGTTATATTGTTGACTTTGTGAGCCTATCGAGTTTTTGCCAAAACTGACACATGTTTGATTTAATAGATTCATTTGAACGGGTTTATGTGGTGGTATAATTATATTGTATCAAATACTACTTATTTTTCTAAGTAACTTCTTGTAGCCCAGCTAACTACTATTTTAGTAAGTAGCACCAGATACAAATTGCTTGTCTCCGTATAAGCAACGATAATGGCACTTCTACAGTAGTTTGTTAGAAGCATTAAACTGTGTATTGCATTGATTTCCTCTAAGAGTGCATACTGATAATAGCTCCATTACAAGTTGCGACTGCATAATTTAAACGAGTATAATTCAACAACTTTGCAGATGGATGCACAGGACCGGTATAGCGGGTGTGTATTGGCTAGCAGAGAGGGCGCAGAGCAGCTGAGGCGGTGCTTGACAGGAGGGATCACTCTCAGTTTCTGCTCTGCACTAGTTCACCGCTTCCACTCCACCGACCCACTACCTACATTTAAAGTTAACGGCCACTTTGCTTCGCATCAGAAGGCACGATCTGGACCACGACGATCTTACTACAGACCTACAACGGAGTGCCTACGGAAAGGTAAATGATTGAAAAACAAACCGTACAGTCCGGACCCGTATTGATTGAAGTTTCAGTGCAGCTCTGTTGTAGCTGCGTACAGAAGCCAGTCAAATACAGACGGGATCCTTTTAGCCCGTTGGTTTTTGCGCTGCTGTCAAGAATTGAATTTAAAATCCGAGGAGATGCATGTGACAATTGACGGCTTGCAGCTCCGTGCATTTGCGTTGTAAAGAGAGAGAGTGCTGGTCGTAATCGTGAGCTAATGACACAGTAATTCACTCGCCAACACAACAACCAACAGAGCAGATAGATCCAGTGTATTTTAATGCACAGTCCACTGATTGGTTAAATAAACATGCACATTTTCAGTTCCTTTTTGCAGTCATGATTATTCTGCTTGAGATACCCGGGAACATTTCTCTTATGCCATTTAGAGAGTCATCTGTCAGAGACTGGTGAGCAGTGAACTGGTGGGGGGGTGTCTAAAAATACTTTAGTGTTGAGGTTCCCATGTTTTGAGTTAAAAGCATTTTACTACGTAATGTGCCACTAATACATTAAGCAAAAACAGGGACTGTGTTATTGCCCTGATATGATAGTATCTTATCTGGGTGACCCCCCATCTGAGATTATATGTGTTGCAGGATATGGTGCTAAACCAGTAGCGACTCAACCAAAACACACATTAAACACCCCAGAGGGGTTTCACAGTGTTTTTGTCAGTACTGGGGGACCAGTGGTGTTAAATTGATGTCGGCGGGCGTTGGTGGGCACTGTCTCTTCTGTGTGGCCATTGTTTACTCAACGGTCCCCTTTCACTGTCATTTGACTAGAAAATGGTGAGTGTGACTTTCAGCCCTCTGTAAACTGGAACTGGTTAACTGGAAAAGCAAAACATACAGGATATTCTAGGCAGTTTGTGATATTCATCTTTTTTGCGTGGACAAAAAAAAACAAAACAACAACTTTATTTCCAGGTGAGCCTTTTCCTGGCTGAGCTGTACATAAATTATGCTGTGAGCAGGTTATTTAAAAGCTGGACTGTATTCGTTTGTAGCTGCAGGAGAGTTTTCAGGCGCAGATAATCAATATTGTAGTCAGGTCAACTGTGTCATTGTTAACTTTTACATCAGAGGCTAGACGCTGTAAATCAACTAGAATTTAGCCCATTTTGTCATTTGTGGTTTAGTTTGTAAATGTTTACTGCTGCTCTACGGTGTACGTAGCTAATGATCCAAGAAATGTCGGCAAAGCCTTTTGTTTATATGTTATTTCACTTCTCTAAATACAGTAGTTGGAGCTTCCATTTAGCCTTCACTTCCTACATTATATTATCACCCCAGCCTGCAGCATGTATTCATTACTGACTGTGAACTGGACGTTTTTCAATAAACGGTCATACATCAATACTTTATTATCACATTGTGATTAGTGTGCTGTGGCGCCCAACATCTGTGGGATTCATAAACATGTCTTATGTCTTATGTCTTATCACTTATTTTCTGTGACTTTTAGGTTCATTTGTTCAGATTTAGATAATCCTAAATCTGTGAATTGCTAATGAGATAGTGGAAATACTTCACGGTTGCATTTCACATAAATTTTTATAAAGAAACATGGCATTTAATGTTTCATTTTCAGTTGCAGATAGATCTGTGGGCGAATCAGGCGAGACTCCTTGATATGTGAAAACACTTACACCGTGAAAAGCAATGTGGCTGTTGTATGACAGCATGCGCCCTCACAAGTCTAGGCAGGTTTCAGCTTTTTTTTTTCTGAGCACAGCATGCTGTTCTACAAGGCTGCCTCCACAGGAAAAAGAAAGCTATTATATAAGTCACATTCAAGTCTGAACTCAAGAGTGATGGGCAGTCTTCACTTTGAAGCTGGGGAGTGTTCAGAACCTCGCCTACATTTTCAAGAAATCTGTGATTCATACTGTGGTGAGTGTCTTTCGGTTTTTTTGTCTGATTTACAATCCGTGTTTGTTGTGCTCAGTTTCTCCAGAATTCCTTCTAATTAGAGCCCTCGGGTTTGCATGCCACTCTGTTTTTCAAATATCACCATGCAGAAGTAGATAAGGGGAAGCCCTGTTTTAACAGAGTATGCTCTGCTATGACTTTGCAATTACATAGATCCTGTGTTTTACATAATTACATGACTGTTATATTCATTGATAATTCATAGACTGTATGTACTAAATAAAAACTATTTTTCTGGCATTCTGTCAGTTTGGACTACAACAGATATACAGTAAAGCGAAGCAAGTGAAGATAAACAAAAAGGGGAAGTAGTGGTTACAGACTGGAGCTCTAGGGATACATGCATGTGAAGAAGTGCCTCTTCTCTGCTACCTTGCTGCTAGCAGTTTGTAACTTCTGGCTTATCCTGCAAACTGACCCCTAAAGCAAACAGTCCATTTATAGTAAGGGAGTATTCCCCTGTTCATGCAATGAGTCACAGTAGCATCTGCATGTAGAATGCAATTTAGAGCATGGCCTCTCGTTTTGAAGGCCAAATGAGACTTTTGGCGTAGGAGGAGGTGCAGCTGATGGGGGAAGACTCTCATCTAATGACTGGGCTCCCCCTTCACTGAGCTGGCTACCTCCCTTTCTGCCTGTGGATCCTCCTACCAGTTAGTCACCCATGACAGCGCTTTGACGGAGAGCAGCTGATGGAGGGAAACACTTTCCATAGCAACCAAGCATGTCCGTCTTTCCCCTTGAGTTAAACTGTTGCAATCTACACCCACCTCAGTGAAGAGAACTGTTGTAGTTTCAGGAGACAAACAACATCGTACGTAAACTTCACTCTCCTCAAAGAACATACGCAGTGTTTTCCAACCACAGAATGACGGAGTCAGTGACTTACACCCTGCAAGTGTTGCAAAACAGCAGATTTCCTTGACACAAGGCGTGGGTGTTATGACAGCTTGCACAAACATTAGCCTGCAGGGAAAAAGGTCATCCCCAAGTATACCATGAGTGGTTTTATGGTTGTTGACAATTTTACATCGAGACATTAAGAGTTTGTAATTAAACACATGGCGTCTATGAGGGAAAATGCTGGAAACTCAACTGTCTACTGTGGTCCTCCGATTATTTCACTGTGTGGCTTTTTATAAATCTGTTGCTTCTGTGTTTTTTTGTTAAGTAGTCAGAAGTAAAAGCAGTGCCGAGCTCTAAACAGATGATTTTTAGAAGTTTGTTGTGCAGTAGATGTTGTGTTAGAGAGCCGTTGGTAACCACTTTTACATATAATTGTCCTTTAGTGCTATTTGGAGAACCACTAGTGGCCTCACGTGGATCCAGGAGGCTGTTATGCATGTCTGCTCGGGATATGTATCGTACCATTTATTACGCACTGATTATATGGATATCTTGCGATATTTTGTTTAAATAGAGTTATATTTCAGACTGTCTGTCAGTAGAGCGCACCTCATGTCTTCACACTAGAGACTTTTCCACATCTTTCTATAAATGAATATAAACAGTTCCTTTATAAAGCATCAACTATTGAAGTTTAGTCCAGCATTGTGACCTTATTCATAACTGACTTAGTCACACGGTCTATTTTAAGCCTTAACGAGCTTAAGACATTCTCAGAACTTGATGAAATACTTAACATTGCTTCAGTAAGCTCATTTAGTTGATGCCATGGTTTTTCAAATGTACATCCCATGTTAGTGAGTGCATACAACTGGCTTGCTATATATTGCGCCATTCACCTTTCCACTAAGTACATGGCATGCTTCTTCCTGTGCGCCATGTTCTGACTAGTCCTGATTCCCAGTCTGCATCATGCATGCAAATCATTATCTAATCAGGAAGTGAGGAGTCAGATTACTCAGATAGGCCTGTTGAACCAAACAATAATGAGGATGATACTCTGGCAGTACGGAGACAAAATAGACATGATGCTGCGCTTGACATCACGCTCCTCTGGGGAGCATAAAAACAGGAAAGGAAGAACAACACCCAGAAGTTATTTCAAATAAGAGGTATGTCTAATGTACAAATAAACTCCAAAGTCTATTTTTAGTTTAATCACAGGGCAGTGTTTGAAGACAGAGTCAGGAGAATATTCCTAAAATAAACAATTTCAGGCTGTAGTCTAGCAAGTAGGAGACAGCTTTTCATGATTCCTTCATGTTTCACTTTGCTGTCGATACAGACCTGGCCCACCTGATCGGCTGCATAAACAGAACTGCTAGGCAACGCTGCTGACCTTTTGAGGGAATTAAGTGAGGACAGTGTGAACCTTTCAGAGTCCAGAGAGAGCAAATGCATCCAAATCACATGGGGGAGCGGGTGTTATTTCAGATTGTTTCAAATATTTTTCTTTGTACTTACTTTGTTCTTTAAATGCTTAGATTTTTTGTTCAGTGCAGGCAGCCGTGCCTGATACCTGCACTGGCTGCACTTTGGTGTGTGGTAACACCTGGTGCTCAACAGTGTGAAAAACACATTTACAGTGACGGCCTTTTCATCAGCCTGGACTGAAAACCACACGGCTATTTCATTGTGTGTTTGTGTTGTTGATGATACAATGATCTTGATGTCACAGATTTACATTCTGCATATTTATGTCTTCAAAATACCAAGTTTATACTGAATATAACCTGTTCTATTTTAAACTATTTTTCCTCTTAATTCCTCCAAGTAAATCCTGTAGTTGTAGCTCTTAAACCACACATTGTATTACTGGTGGCCATTATCTAAACTTTGCTGTAGAGTTCATTATTCTGGATCTATCCTCGCTATTTTCCACTCCAGCCTTCCGTTGCACTTCACTTTCTATTTCCAAACAGTAACATAATCAATTATCAGACTGAGCTTTCTTAGCATGTGTACTCTAAGAGAGTAGTGTCAAAACGGTTTTCAAATGTCCATTATTTCTGCATGATAATGCAGGTAAAGTGCAGATAGATTGAGCAAGTCTGCACTACATTATCTCATAATGGTAATGCTATTTATATAAAACCTCATGCAGTTTGCTGTGATTGATTTCACAATTAAAAGTAAAAAAAACAACAACTAGTTACTGCATAACTGCGTTAATAGTTACTAACAGTTACTGCATAATTACTGCTAAACGTGATGGTTATGGGACTGTCACCATGGGAAGGTAAATGTTAAAATGTTCGTTAAAGTGAGAGGTGTATGAGGTTGAGAGGAGCCCTTAGGACTGTAAACTAACTCAATGCTATCAGATTCACAGAAATATTTATCTATGCCTTGGCAGCTTGACCAGACCAAGAAAGCCTGTGCAAATTCCCTGAGATTGTTTAACACAGCACGGTTCATTTTATGTCTTATTAGCTCAACATGTTGTTTGTAAATGGAATAATGTGTTATTTGATCTTAAACATATGACAAAGCATTGTCTTATACTAGTTTTATATGAGCATATTGTTCTTTGATGCTCCTCCTGTCATAAATCAGTAACGCATTTTTACTGTTTACAGTTTTCTGGTTCTAACTATGATACCCTGCTGGTTTCTTGCCATTAATTGTAATCACATTAGATATTCTATACACTCTGTATTGATCTATCTGTACATTTCTTGTTGCATTGTTTTATCGACATGAATCTACAACAACATTAAACTCCACCTTTCTCTTTCCCATTACAGACTTTCTCCTTCTTCTTCAATGATTAATAAGCTGTATGTTTGCATGTTTTCCTGTCATTGTAGAACCTCATTCCAATATGTTTAACAGCATGTTAGCCTCTGATTAAAGTATTGGTAAGGAACCCACCTAATTTTCATCCAGGCTTTAGGCTTCCAACTTCATAACAACGTACCAGAACATTTTTTGTTGCATGAGCTCCTTTTTCTGTGTCAGATTCAGATTTCATGCTCACTTTCAGCCTTGTATGACATTTAAGTCTCTTCCTTTTGTTTAAAGGGGAGGTCCCTTGAAGAGCAGGTTTAGTTTATGCAACCGCTCCACAAGATTTTGTAGTTTATCTCTGCATTTTAACATGCCATTGTACTGTTTCGCACTAAACCAACCGCTCACAATATCTGGTATTCTAAGCTAGGCCAGTGATAATATGCAAAGAGATTTTAGGTGTAGAAATCCCTAGAGTCAAAGTATTATGGGCACTTTTAGCCTGACATAATTTCTTACCAGACGTTTAGCCCAGTTTTGACTGGCTAGTCACATGTTTTGATAGTGTGAGATCTAGAACAAGCAGCAAGAGTATACAAAAATGTTCATGTTTGACGATGAAGCTGCGTTACAGAGCATCATGCAAGGAAAAAATGCTATGCACGGAGAACACAGTAAAATATGTAATAGTGGCTAGAATAATACCTGTTGGAATTAGTTCCTGATAAAATAAATTTTCATGCGTTAATGTTCACTTAATTCTGTTAGACAGTAAGTTTGGATGTTGACTGTTTCTCCTTGTCTAACATGGATTATTGTAGTGCGAGATGGAAGATGCTATCTTTTGCTTGCAGCTATGCTTTTATGTTTTACAAAGAAGCAAGCCACTGTGCACCCACCTTCTCTTTTCTCTTCGTTTATATCTCACTGTTTCTCTGCTCTGTACACAGGCAGGCAGTTAGTGCAGAAGCAGGCACCATGTCCACCCCCACAAACCCAGAGGTGAAGGAACTGAACCCTGTCGACTTTATCCAGCTACAACAGTACATTGAATGTGAGTACAGACAGGCAAGCGGGCGGGCAGGCAGGCAGCTTTCTCAGCGCTTAACGCCCCCCCCCCCCCCCTCCACTTCCACTTCCACCCACACACACTCATTTACACTCGCTCATGGTTTCTCATATCTAGAGGTGGTAGCAGTCTACCGCATTCTCTCTTTTTTTGCAAATTAACCATGCACATATTTTCTTGCACTATTGATAAATCAACGTTTTATTGTAAGTGATACATAAGAATATCCACAGATTCGTAAATGGTTGCACACAGTCAAATGTTGGTGATTACCTTTATTTGCTGAAGTGCATGTGTATCCATTTTGCCTCCAGACTGCAGCTTGAAGGTGAAAGACGTACTGAAGGAATTTGATGCAGATGGCCGTCTGGCCCAGCACAGACATGGAGAGGTGAGGGGACGATGTGTCCTGCTGTTCACAGTAAAGTCTGCTCTTCCAAAACTGACTCTCACTGATGTCAGCTGCAAGGCTCATAACAGAATAATTGCCCTCAGAGTAGCTGTTTACTATGAAATGAGAATGTGATTTATGTATAATGGGCCATTATTAATTATCCTTTGCTGATTAATTAGATTCAGACCTATCGATCATGTTGACTAAGCTGTCCACAAAAACTATCGTCAGCGCATTCGAGCGAGCCTGCAATGTAAATTACCTCCTTAGATTTGCCCACGCAACAAGGTCTTGCTGTAACAGTGTGCTGGCTGGCCTTATGCAGTGTAAGCTCAAATGTGATCGAGAAGAGATTTTTCCAACACTGTACATCAATGGCTGACACTGCCAATTAATTTGTGCCGGAAGCAAATGCAATAGTTTCTGATGGATTGTTTGGCTACATTCAGTTTAATTAGAAAATTGGACGGAAATGGTATTTTTGATAATGAGAGAAAGCAGAAATACGGTCATAAATAACTTGTTGATAGCTATCAGCATATACAGAATAATGAAATTAGTTGGTCTGTTCAAAATAATGATGCATTTTCCCACTTCCCTCTTCCTGGCCTTTTTTCTTTTTTGTGATCTAGCTGTCTTGCTGTGACATTATTTATCACTGGGGCAGCTCTGCAGGGTAACAACCAGGGAAATGGAATAATATCAACAAGAAATGGGTTTGTGGTTCACCATTAGCAAGGGACTGCCTCTTGTTAGCCCTGCAGCATATTACCATGTGAGAAACACAGATACAACACAAAACAGATGGACTGAAATCTTGAATTAGGAGCTTGTTCTTTGTGTTATGTCATTGTCACGTGAAAACCATACAATCACTGGAGTGTTGTTTTCACAATATAAATAATGGATTAAATGTATCTCACTTGCATCTTGGCCTTTAAATGCCCACTGACACTTTGGCTTAAACAAGGGTGTATTTCTTAGAATGCAACACTTGTCAAACAGAAGATTTTCACACGGTACCAATAAAGTGATCATCCTCTTCCCTTATTTTTAGAGGAGGTGAATTTTTAAAAAAAATGCAGAAGTAAACAAGCACAATATGTATGTACACACAGACATTTCAGCTGTGTCATTTTTCATTTCACTGAAGCACTACAAATAAAATATACTTTTCCCATTCATTTTTTCCCAGTGTATCAATGAAGAAGGCTTTCGTCTGTTCCTGAAGACTTATTTAGAAGTGGAGGACTTCCCTGTGGATCTCTGCCAGCGACTCTTCCGCTCTTTCCAAAACTCTGAACCCACCCAGGAAGACAGTACCAGTGAGACTATATATATAACATGTATTCACACAGCTCACTGCTACTATGCAGCAGGCCCTTATCAGTTTACGCCATGGCCTGTTTGGCATACAGTCATTTATCACTTCATGTCATGCAGACGTGGTAACCAGAGTATTCACAGCCCCCTCTTTCTCTCCTTCATCTCTCAATAGAAGAAGTCTTTCTGAAGGATGTTTCATGTTACTTCTCTCTACTGGAGGATGGCCAGCCAAGGGATAAACTAGAATGTGAGTCCTCTGTTTCTTTTCTGCCCAAAGGAATTTGATGATGACTTGGTCTAGCAGTTCCACATTCGTTCAGGTGTGAATTAGTAATTAGAGAAGCAGTTCTGGTTTGATCCCCAGTGCCTTGAGCAAGCACCTAAAACCCACCAAACTGCTTCCTAGGCACTGTGCTTGGCTGCCCACGGCTCCAATTGTGCTCACTTGGATCAGTTGAATGCAGAGAACAAATTGTTTGTGTGTGTCCATATATAGTGTACATCCAGAAAAGCTGATCTGATTTGATTTTGATTTTGTCTTTAGTTGCTTTCGGGCTCTATGACAGAGATGGCAATGGGGTCCTTGACAGCTCTGTAAGTTGTTGAGAAATGTACTAATGGTGCCATAATTGTGCCAGTTTTTCTCGCCACAATACTAAAACATCTTTTAATACTTTTTCAACAGGAAGTGGATCGGATTATTGCTCAGATGATGCACGCTGCAGAGTACCTCGACTGGGATGTGTCAGAGCTCGAGCCAGTAAGTCCCAGAATGTGTATGTGCCAGAAACACATATTGCACGATCAGCCATCGCAGTATAGTCAATGTATGTACAGACATATTTGTTTGCACAAGTTATCCATTACATTGGTCCAGTATATGGCAATACTTGTCACTCATTTGCTAGGGTCCATAAAAATGATAAGGCTCAAACATATAAAATTCATAAATTCCCAGTGACCACTTTCGGAAAACGTGTGTCCCCTTTTAAGTAATAGAAATGTGTGTGTTGATTGGATAATAATTACTAAATGTGATTTCCACAGGTTCTGAAGGACATGATGACAGCAATTGATGCTGACAGCAGTGGTACAGTGTCTCGGCAAGAGTGGGTCGAAGGAGGCATGAACAACATTCCCTTGCTGGTCTTGCTGGGTCTGAAGGTGCTTTGAAAGCAGCATGTTTCGTTTTCATTTCGTTCAAGTGTTCAAGCCAAGGTCAAATATATTTCACTTTTATAGCAGGTGTGTCACCAAGTTGTAACTTCTCTTGCGAAATCGTGGCCTTGCATGCCTCTCCTTTGTCCTTTGCCTCTTCCTCCTCCCCGTCTGTAAGGGCCATTTTGCCGACTCAGTGTTACAGGGTGTGGTAATACCATCCCCTCTCGTGCAAGCTCTGCACCATTAGAATGCTGAAGTGTTTTCCATTTACACTGCACAATCTCAAGTGCTTGCATATAATAGCAATATTTAGTGCTCATTGACTATATTTAACAAAAGGAACAATCACAAGTATACATAAAATGTTTGTTTTAAACCAAGGACAGGTCAATATTGTGTTATGTGTGTTGTTGGATGTGTGTTTAATGTGTAAAACTTCTTAAAGTCTGTCTGCCATCTTCACTGCGTCGATCTTAAACCACAAACTAGACTCTGTCACTGGGTTTGGCCTCTACAACAATGCTAGGGACTTCCCCTTAGGCTATTTCTAGCCACCAATGGACATTTGAAGCCTGGGGCGCATGAATTCAACCCCCTCAGAGTTGCTGTGTGCTACTTCATAGGCTGCCCACAATGCCTTGTGCAGCAAGTGATATGTCAATACATAATGAATCATAAAAAGCATTTGAGTGTGTAATCTGGATAAGGGGCGGCACAGTGGCGAGGTGGTTAGCACTGATGCCTCACAGCAAGAAGGTCTCCATGGGCCGGCTGGCCTTTCTGTGTGGAGTTTGCATGTTCTCCTTGTGTCTGCGTGGGTTCTCTCCGGGTACTCCGGCTTCCTCCCACCATCCAAAGACATGCTCATTAGGTTAACTGGTGATTCTAAATTGGCCGTAGGTGTGCATGTGAGTGTGAATGGTTGTCTGTCTCAGCAGACCTCCGTGACCCTTAACAGGACTAAACGGGTATAGAAGATGAATGAATGAATGAATGAATCTGGATAAGAGTGTGTATAGCTCTGCAAAGACATTAAAAGCAACCTTGTAGTCTTGTACTGTGAAAGATTAGCTTGAGTGTGGGTTTGAATATCTGTGATGTTGTACAGTATGCCATGATATGTGAAGTCACTACACACTGCATCATGATCAGTCTCATTAAGGCAGAGTTAGTCATGAGTGGGTGCAAATCACATGTGAAATGCAGGGCTCGGCCACAGGATGTTTATGAAAGTGTCTGTGCAGTGTTATCACAAATTTAACAAGAGAAAAAGAGAAAAGCTACTTTTCTTACAAAGTTTAATATTTCTTTACAAAATGCAAAGATTTTAAACCATTATATTTTTCCCTTTTTTGATTTGCCTTCATCAATGATTGCACCTTCAACATCCAGATGACCCAGAAGGACGGGCAGCATCTTTGGAGAATGAAACATTTTAACAAGCCTGTTTACTGCAACGTGTGTCAGAGCATGCTGCTGGGATTGAGGAAGCAAGGCCTGTGCTGCACCTGTGAGTACCTGAATTCACCAGAAGAGGGCGACAATGCGGTGACACTACACACACACGCACGCACACACACACACACTACACTTGATCTTAGCCAAAAGGCAGAGAAACAGTACAGTGACATTCATGACAAACCGTGGAGTCAAAGTTTCATCATCCCTTTTGGATCAGTTGATACTCATCTGCCAGCTTTACATATACATTTACATTTGGGTCATTTGTTATCTTTAAGAATATGTGTAAGCTTATCTATATTTTTCTTTTGCGCAGGCTGCAAATACACAGTACATGGCCGCTGTGCTAATAGAAACCCTGCTCCATGCGCCAGGACATACGTGAAGTCCAAGAAAGAAACAGGGGTATGCTTTGGTCTCCATCGCAGCCTTACAGACACACTCAATCTAAATATGACTTTATCTCATGTCTCAGTGCTCATACACAGACTTTTAAACAAGGATCCCACTTTTCAGGTTGCAGCGCATGACTGGGTATGTGGGAACTGTGATTCCAGGAAGTGTGATCGATGCCAGAAGAAGATCAAGAGCTTCCAAGGTTTAACAGGCAAACACTGTGTGTGGTGCCACACGATGGTGAGGAAACATTTTAGTATGTGATCGATGATGAGAAATATAATCATATAGTCATTTCTGAGTAATGAACCGATTTGGTTGCACTGCGTGTATTCTGATTATCAGTCATTCTGTCTCAAATTGCTTTTTTGTAAGCCATCACTATTTGCAAGACTTGTTTTCTCTTTTCTTTACTACCCTGTATGTTACCACAAAGATTCTAAAACATCTTTCAAGTGATACAATTGGAAATCATTGTTATTCTGAAAGTTCATGTAATGTGTCACGTGTCTGTGTTTTACAGCGCCACGATGAATGTGCAGACAAAGAGCCTACAGAGTGTACCTGTGGGCCACTCAGAGACCATATCCTGCCTCCATGGGCAATATATCCTGTTATAAAGGTACAGAATTATCCACATGCATATAAACAGTTCTTGTCACACCAACGCAGAACATAACATCAGCCCAGGGCTGTTTTTTATCGCTTGTACCACCGTCTCACCTGTGTAATTACACTTTCCCTGATTTGTTTATTCTATTACTTTGTTTTTCTCCCTAAAGGAGAGACCAAATAATGTAAAGAATGGCTGCTCAGGGTCAACAGATGACAGCGAGCTCAACACTACCCCTGATGGACAAGTACTTCAGGTATTATTCCTGCAAACAAGAGGTTTTATCAATGTAGAATCTGCTTATTTTTTTTTGTTTCATTAATATTCACACATTTGTTTGTCAATCAACAGATCAACCCTGTGCCTAACACCCATCCCCTTCTGGTGTTTGTCAATCCTAAAAGTGGGGGTAAGCAGGGAGAAAGGTGAGCACAAAATAATATGTTCACAAAAGAAATCTTTTAATATGTGCACTTTGTTAAGCTCAGTTGTATTTATTTCAGAGTCCTGCGTAAATTTCAGTATTTACTGAATCCACGGCAGGTATACAACCTTTCCAATGGTGGTCCTGGACCAGGGTAAGGTTTTTGGTACAAAAGAATATGTACATTTTATTCAAAAATACATAGTCTTATATATTGGACTATTCAGTCCACATTGCCCTGGATACTTCCATTGGATCAGTTTTATGACTTGCCTTATAGTTACTGTCATCATTTTTCTTTCAGACTGAGTTTCTTCAGACATCTGCAGGATTACAGAATCTTGGTGTGCGGTGGAGACGGCACAGTTGGCTGGATTCTGGATGCAATAGGTGAGATTATTAGACGTAGCACTATAAAAGGTATATCTGAAAACCATTGTGACACACTTTCCTTTTCCATCCCCTTTTTCCTTTTTTCTTGCAATCAGACAAAGCCAATCTGCTGGTACGGCCGCCTGTTGCAGTGCTGCCTCTGGGCACAGGAAATGACCTTGCAAGATGTCTGCGTTGGGGAGGAGGTGAGAAAGTAATGTTAAGTAATGACTTAGTTGCACTCCACTATTTTCACTGTATGGGAACACTGGCGGCATATGACCTGTGTGTGTCTGTGTGACATAAATGTGCTTCGACAAACCATTCTAGATTATCAGTTTGCTTTGTACACAAGAAGTTGCTCAGTTAGTTTGGTTTATTTTTTGAAGGATATGACGGTGAAGATCTGAATCGCATTCTTAAAGACATTGAGGGGAGCTCTCTGATGCCGATGGACCGCTGGAGTGTCCAAGTTATCACAGATGAGAGTCAGGAGATGGGTGACCCAGTTCCATATGAAATCATCAACAACTACTTCTCTATTGGAGTTGTGAGTCACTCAGAAATACGTTACACAAGAGGAAGTGTTTTGTTTTAAGCTGAAGCTTAGGATCATTTCTGTATGGTGTTGTGTTGGCAGGATGCTTCCATTGCCCACCGGTTTCACACAATGAGGGAGAAACATCCTCAGAAATTCAACAGCAGGTATGCAGATTTGTTGAAATATAATCTTTCTAGGGCTCTACATCATAAAGAGCAAACAAAGCAAAGAATATCCTACTCGGAGTAATAAAATGCAACTGTGTTTAAAAATCTGCACTGTTCAACAACAAAACAAAGCTGGAGGACTTCTGTCATCAGTTTTAATTTTCCGTTTGCAATTACTGCTTTTTCAAAGCTGAAAAAATAAATGCAGGTGGTGACAACAGATGTCTCTGGCAGCAAGTCTGGCAGCAACTTGATTCCTCCTTCCTCTAAAGGGCTGTGTGTGATAAAAGGAGAAAATGTTCTGTGAAAGTGAAATAGCACTTAACCTGAAAGACACACTTTTCTGTAACTGCAGAATGAAGAACAAGCTGTGGTATTTTGAATTTGCCACTTCAGAAACCATCTCTGCTTCCTGCAAGAAACTGAACGAAAGTTTGACAATCGAGGTGAGAGCACAGGAACGGCATACCAGGATTGCAAGTGTACATTCTGGCTTTGAAACAATCAACTTCAAATATAAAACTGCAGTCAAAGAAGTGTTCCTACAAACAGTGCACAGATGCTTTACTCTGTCTCTGTGGCCTGCCGTATCTTTCCCAGTGCTGTGGTACTCCACTGGATCTCAGTGGCCTGTCTCTTGAGGGTGTTGCTGTATTAAACATCCCCAGCATGCATGGTGGTTCCAATCTATGGGGTGAGACCAAAAAGGTGGACACTAAGGGTCTGACGTGTCAGGAAGAGCCTGAGGTGATCGTCAACCCAGAAATCCTGAAGGTGTCTTCCCAAGGTACGTTGTCATCGACCTCACTGCATTTCAAATTCTCAGACATTGAATTCAAAACTATTAACTGTGGATTGAGTTGATGTTGAAGGTCCCCACTACAGTTGTTTTCAGTAACTGCACAGACACAACAGTGGCTTTGAGAGCTGAACACACTAAACCTATAAAAAAAAAAAACGTATGAAAATGAAACATAACCAAATGAAGAAAACATCTCAACCAGTTTGGCAGCAAGTATGGAGCATAGCTAAACCAAATACGGAAATGTGCTGATTCTCACACTGGAGAGTCTGTGGCCGTCTATATTTGAAATGTGTTTTGTTGTGCTGCGCATGCATTGTCAAACTGTCATAAGTGTCAAAGTGGTGAAGATTTGCTTACTCATAGTGTGACTGTTAAAAAGTGCTAAAATTCAGCAAACGGAAACATGATCCCATTTTAATTTGTAAGGTTGCTCATGTGTCCTTGAAGTTTAAACTGGCAATGATTCAGTCAATTAATGCAGCATTAAGAGGATTGTTTGCACAAATCATTATGCATCAAAAGAAACGACCTCCCCTGCGATAAAGCGTTTGGTTTGGATACCGTAAAGCTGTCACTAGAGGGCAGCAGAAACAAGCAACACTGACCCTTTAACTTTATTTGCAAACTTATAAATCTCTAAATCTAACTGCTTAATGCTCCACTGTGTTCACTAGCTACCTTCTTAATGTTCTTTGTCAGCCTGGGCAGATAGTGTTCAGCTGCCGCAAACCACAATTGCATACGAGTGATACATCCAAGTCAGCCACAATAGTCATGTGATTCTTTGTTAATGTAAAAATATTGATCACAACCACTAAAACAAAATTGCACTTTGATTTATTGCACAGAGTTTTAGTATAATCATAAATGTATTTTTTAATCTGTTTAAATATTGTAACCAGTTTATGCACAGTATAATTTTATTACTTGAATCGATTCTCTCTCAGATGCAGAGTAAATATGATGACTGACCTCTGGCTTTGTCACAATTTCTTACGATGTTTCCTCTGTGTGCACTGATGCTTAAGTATGTCCATGTGTTCCTGTCAGATCTCAGTGACCGACGAGTAGAGGTGGTCGGCCTTGAAGGAGCCATGGAGATGGGACAGATTTACACTGGCCTTAAGAGTGCTGTGCGGCTGGCAAAAACCTCACAGATCACCATCAGGTGAGAAACAGACATGTTCAGACATGACAGTCTTGACAATGGCTTGTAGTTCAATTCAGTTGGGGATAATCGTTAGTGTTACAATGAACATTTACATTTGGTATTTGACACTTTAGGGCAAATGAGTTTGCACCTTATGCATTTTGTTGACCACTCTGTATCTTTCACCCAGGACAACGAAAGCATTACCGATGCAGATAGATGGAGAGCCGTGGATGCAGCCTCCCTGCACGGTAAATACTTCACTCACACACAAACACATTACAGCAGCTTTAGTACTTTGCCTGGTAAAATTTAAAAAAAGATACATGTTTGCATTTGATTGTACTGTAACTCACTGGACATTTTCTTTCCAGATTCACATCACACACAAGAACCAAGCCAGTATGTTGATGGCTCCTCAAGCCAAATCATCTGGTTTTTTCAGCTACAAATAAAACTGACAGAATGCACATGTCTATTGTATATATAGGACTGACACTTTTATATATATAAAATCAGTTTAAATGTGTATGTTGTACAATAATCAAACTGTAACAGTCAAAGTTAGGATAGCTGCCTCAAAGGTTCTGCATTTCATATAACCAAAGCATGGCATGACAAGAATTCAAACTTTATAGTAATAAATGTCTGCATTGTAACGAAATGATTATGACCAAATTTAACAGTATTTTAATCAATACTCAACACTCTCACTGTCTCGGTGCTTCACGGATAGTGGAAGTGCTTCTCTATAGAAACTTAAAGTAAGGCTAAAGTAAAGTGAATATCATGTTAAACAAAGAATATCTAGCTTCACGTGCCTTTATAATCTATTCTCTGTGGTTATGGCTTAGGTAGAAGATATACAGAGCGTTGTGTATGTGTGCACTTTGAGCATAGACCATGTAGTATTGCTGTTTTTTGTGGTTGTAAAGATGCTGGAAGGCAGATATATGTTCATGTTGATTTGGAAAGATTTCATTTCAGTTGTGGACTCAAATTATGTTTCATTCTTTTCAGAAGATACTTGAAAGTGTTTTGTGGAACATTAAGAATATAATTATTGCCAAAAGGATGTGTGTGTGTGTGTGTGTGTGTGTGTGTGTGTGTGTGTGTGTGTGTGTGTGTGTGTGTGTGTGTGCGTGTGTGTGTGTGCGAGTGAAAGAGAGATGAGTTATGTTCACTTCTGACTTGTAGTTTGTGACGAGTTGGATTTGAAATCACTTATTCTGACCACATTAAATGTATTTTTATTTAAATGTTTCATATCATTTCAGTATATCTGCAGGATGTTAATGTAATATGCCTGAAATAACAACTGTGTAAAGATTTTAATAAATCACCTAGACTTCAGTTTTTGTTGTGCTTTTTAATGCCTCGTGGTAGGTCATCTTTCTACCACGAGGGGGCGTTATTCACTTTTTAGTCTTTTAGTTTATGCTCCATGATCTGGTCCACTGACTCAAAATAATTGTCTGCTCAGTCTCTCTTAGACTTTTCCATTTTACAACTAAATCCACTGGTTGTCAAAGAGTAGACTGAATCCGTTTCTCCTGGAGAATATTTCTGAGAATGAAACTAACACAAGCTTCACGTTGTTCTGCGAGCAATAGATGCTGCCTTCACATGCCGTCGGACCAGGAAGAACTACTCACATGATTGCATACTGTTTGTGTGGAAAGTTTTCCAACAGCTGGTGATCAAAAGGATTTACACAACTGTTTGTATATTGCACAAATGAAGCCACAAAATAACTTCATAAAGAACTCATACTTGTCTAACCATGTTTTAGGACATAGATAAACACAAATAAATTACATTTAAAGATTCCCCTCAATTGAAATAAACTGGATATAAGCTGATACTGAAAGTTGGACAGTGAAGTTTCAATATTGAAGTAAACTAGAAATAAACAAAGCATGTACCTTGGATATAAAATCATCAGCTATTTGTAGCTTCAATACTTTTTAATGCTGGTTAGTCAGTTCACAAATATTTATATCAAACATTATTTTAGGGCTGCAAATATTAAAAAATAATGAAAATGTATTTCAAATGTATAATTTTGTCCAACCAATAGGCCCAACCCCAAATATTAAATTTGAAAATATATAAATCAGATGACAGCATAAAATATGTGGGATATTTGCCAAGAAATAAATAAATAAATACAATAATGATCAATAATTTATCCAGATATTGGTCATCAGAGTTGAAGACCATTTTACTGTGAGTTCGCACGACTTTATTTCCATGTATCGTCACTTTTATTCTTGTAAAACGCTTTTAGCCTCCTATTTCTGAGGTCTGAATGGGAATTTAGAAACATCCGAGGTGTACTTGAAAGCACCAGAGAGGATGCACGTCAACATCGCTATTGGCACTCATTTGCGTCCTTCACAACAAAGTCCCCGCCTCCAGCCGTTTTCAGAGGAAACACACACCAGAGAAATTGTAGTTGGCTCCACGTTGAAGCTCAAAACTCGTCAGCATCTTTCCCGGCTGGTTTCACTCCCTGCTGGGGGACAACAAGGCAGTTTCTTTTCGTGTTTTTTTGAAAATTCAACAACAACCATGACGTTCAGGAGGCTGAAGAAGGTGAACTCCAGTGCACCGGAGAGTGGACCCTCATCTCAAGACGACATTTATTTCCCCTCGTCAAAGTCAGACAGCTGCAGGACTGTGGACGTACCGACAAACTCCTCGGAGGTTTACAACTACAAAACTCTGGCTTACTCTGGAGGGACGCTGCCCAGGAACTTTAAAAAGGTGAGAGGACACTTAAAACTCCTTCTGTCCTCAGTTCATTAGCTGAGAGAGCTTTTTATTTTTACACAGTCTCCTCATTCACTGGCTCTCAGTTTCATGCTGTCTAATAATGAAACTAGAGTTAATCAGTGGTTCTTTAAGACAGACTTTGTCCACTTTAAAGGACTTCATTCACCAGTTTCCCAACTAATCTTCCATTTGCTTCTTTTGTACCGTGATTTTTTGACTGTTATTTCACAGTGAGATATTTGTGAGATAGGCCATTAATTGTTTATCAGTCTATCTATCAGTGGTTTTACCTGAACACGTCTGGAAACTTCTGCCCAAAGTGCATCTACAAAGAAAACTGTGTGCTGATATTCATAAAAATCATTATGATTAATATTTGTGAACCTGTAGATTATTAGGGAACCGCTTTAACCCTCAGTTTGGTGATTTAGAGTAAAGTTGTGTCTGTAGTTGTCTGACAAAGTAAATCACTTACATGAAGTACATTATTATTATTAAGATCAGATGGACTACTGAGATCACTCTGTTGAAAACTCTCCACACAGAATATTTTCATTTTCTCTGACTCTGCACATGCGGGCCTTATTTCAAAATAAAAGCACACTGAGGATAACCTCAAACAAATCGGTCCTTTTAAGCTGATAACTTGTTGTCAGAACAGCTTCGGGGACTGACATCCTTCCTTCTCCGATGGTCAAGAATGACACCGGCTTGAGCCTGTGTTGCATAATCATTAGTTTACATTGGTGGCTCAATCAGCACATTTTATCGCCTGGTGGTTTTCCCTCCTGAAGCTCCATTGATTCAGTTCTCTCTGGCAGAAGTTTACGTCCCAGCTGGACGGCTGCTTTCGAACAGATGTGTAGCAGTGTACTGTAAAGAGACGCACAGTTCTCCACAGATGAGTTTGCAGCAGCTAGAGTGAGGGGCTACAACACTGCATTGTGCGCCCACGGGGACACAGACCCTGCCCCTGCCGCCCCCATCGGTCTCTGTGGGCATTCGGGAATAAATGCTCTCATTGAGACGAGTGCGGGACAATTCTGTAAGTGTTGGGACATAAAGAAAGCAACATTTTACTGCCCAGAGAGGCTGTAGCACAAAGCGGCCTTTCATAGGAGGAACATTTGAAAATGATTGAGTTGGAACAGAGGTGGATTGATTTAAGTGATTTAGTGGAGCCTTCTGGGCAGATAACTTCCTTATTTATACAGTCAGGTAGGGCTGGGACCTGACCTCCTGCTGACTTAGCTTCCCCCTCAATGGACTTATTGTGGTCCATTGCTCACCCCTGTGTCTTATTTGGTTGTTTTAAAAGACTGGGGCTTGTGTAAACTGATCTAATTGATCAAAATCTTCTACTAGGTCAACAGTGTCTGCAGGCTGCTGATTCGATGATAAATTGAGGCTAAATTTAGGTGGAGAGCTTCTTTTGTTGTTGTGACTGCTGTAAGTAAACAGAGTACAGCTAGACATGCACTTCTGGTTTCAGCACCAATATTTGCATGCCGGCGTAAGGTTTCAGTGCCGTAGAGATACAAGGTGCATGGCACACGTGTGCGGCTCCAAGACTTGATGGACCAGTCGATGCAGTGATGTGTACAGTAGGTGTGCTCAGGAAACAATAGAGGGGGAAACCCTCATGAGTAATCTTGCAGGTGTCTGACATGCTTCATGTGTTGTTTCGTTTTCTCCTTTCAGGGCGGTGGCCTGCAGAAGTGGAAACCCCAAACACCGTCATCAGAACCACAAAGGTACAAGCTCCCTCGTCACTCACTCCTGACATTTCTCATTGAAGTTTCGTCATACTTGTTCTTAGACAAATCTTTTTGTTGGAACACCTTCCTCCTCAGAATGATTACAAGTGAGCAGACTCATCTCATAATGAATGGCCTCGCATTCACACAAGTCGTTAAAGCCATTGTTATGAATGACGTTCCTGAGGGACGTCATGAATTTTCATGTCTCCCTCTGTATGCTCATGTTGACGTCCCACATCCCGGCAGACTGTTGATCTGTTGATCCGTCTGTGACGTCCACATTTTGCTGGACACAGAGGAAGTCCTGTACAGCCAGCAGAGATCTCCTGTTGTGCAGTTTTGATCAGGATGCACATTAAACCAGACATTAACCTCCTACTGACTTCATGGTCTTTTAATTGAGCATTTTATGTATATCCAGAAACATTAAAGAAAGGCGACTGGACTTGCAGTCAAAGAAAGTTAAAGAAAGTCCAGTTGCACTTCTTTGACCTGGATGACTGAGAACCATCACAGACATACAACATTTAATGTAGAAAAATACTGTTTTACAAATGATTCAGAATAAAAATAAAATGATAAAGCTGTCATTAGGCAATATGTTAATGGAAAGCAAGTTATAAAAATAGTCCCATAGCTGCAGTAAAGAGTTAAAATAAAGAAAAAATAACAAAATCTTTATGTTTCAGGAAGGTGGTGGTCCTGGAGAAAAAAGAAGAGGAGACGTTTGGTTTTGAAATTCAGGTAAGCAGATCAGCAGTGACAGAGTGCTGTTTAACCGGATTTCCTCGTCTCTGTTGACAGATGACGAGACTTAAGCGACTGCAGATCAGGCATCTTGTCCCGCGCCTCTTAATCCCAACATTTTCCTGCACAGGCGAGTGCGAGAGGTCACGTATCAGTCAGATAACTCGTTCACGTTAATCCCATGACTCGAGATGTTTTTATTCTCACACAGCATCTGTATTTTAAGCCTTGTGGTTTACTCACACGCTCCCCTTATAATACCTGTTCCACTCTCCCAAGCCCATCAGACAGACGCTTTACACATTTGACCTCAGTATCTCTCAGATCTCTGTCTGCTCATGACGCCCTGAGGTGCCCCCTCACAATGCCAGTTCTGTTATCCAAACTTCATTCTTTGAATAGTTTTTAACCGATTAAAGCGTGTGAGTGTAGCGTGGATACTTTAACGTTCAGTTCAGTTGCTGTGAGTACTTCTAGGAGGAAAAGACATATTGTTCTATTTATGGTTTCGTTTGGGGTTCCCGCCCTTCCTGCCTGCCTGTGGCCAGAAGGAAGTGAGCTCATGAGGACCGGTTCGATGGTCAGCGGAGAAACACAGACACAAGCTTGGAGTCCTGTGTTGCCGTCAATGTAGAGCTGGAGCTGCGGATACAGCATGTAAATGAATCATTTGCATCTCAGGGACATTTGCATGGTTATGTGTTTGTCTTTGTAGCTGCTGAGAAGGAAACCAGCAGCGAACACGGGCAAACGTAGATCTGATCATGTCAAATTTCCATAGATCACACTCACCCAAGCTGGATTCACATTTGAAAGCTTCATAGCTTGCGTGTTATTTCACCAGACGCTTGTTTGTTTTTTAATCATTTGACCATGTTTTTTTAAGAGAATGACTCCTTCAGCAGCAGCATGTTGACTGACTGATGTCTGTGTGTGACAAGGGGAAGTCTATCTATGTCCTGCAGCACTCTGACCTTCTGCAGAGACTGTGGTGACTGAAACAAGGAAGAGCATGCAAATAGAGGTGGAAGTAACAAAAACTGTCACCTAGACAACAAAACAGTAGAGCCTTCCGGTGGCTGAACAAGTTCTCAGATCATTTAGCTAAAAGTAAAATTAGCAAATGCAAGTCAAAGTGTTACCACAGAGGAAGTATCTGCATATTATTATCTAAAGTCACGCACCTAAAGTACGCAGGTTTTTTTTTGCACGTGGGTAGTTTGAAGCTGCAAATCTTCATGTCAGTTGGACACTCTTGTTGTAATCAGACTTTTTTTTAAGATAAATGATGCGGGTGCATTTCCGTTTACAGGGAGAACAAGCCAGTAAAGCTAAATCATTCTCGTACACTGTCTGTGCTAACTCTAGGCCGTCATTAGTTAAAAGTTTGAAGTGGTTTCTAAAATATTTTATTATGAGAAAACATGTCTATCGTTTGATAGTGTAATGGTAGAAGTTATGTTTATTATTTAGTGGTAAGTTAATTTAAGGATGAATCAACTCAAAACTAGGAAAATAATCGATAGAGGAAACACTCGTAGCAGCCTTAAAACTGAACATTACCTCATTTTGGACTGATGGTTCAACAACACGAGACATTTGAAGACGTCACCCTGACATTTTCCTTATTTTTAGCATTGAGTCAAACCATGGTCCAAATTCATGAGGCGCTTGTGTGTTTTCCATATAAAATCTTGGTGTGGTGCGTGTTGTTAAAAGTGCAACATTCCCCTCTGAAGTGTTGTGGAGTGGAGAGTGGCACAAAACAAAAAGTACAGCCTTTGAGTTACTTAGACCAGCATTTCATTCATTCATTCATTCATCTTCTGTAACCACGTGTCCTGTGAAGGGTCGCGGGGGGTGCTGGAGCCTATCCCAGCTGTCATCTGTATCGCAGGGCTTAGACCAGCATTTATTAAACTGAATTACTTCAATTTGAGCTTTTACAGTGTTGGACGCCAACACTTTAAAACCTCCAGTCCACCAACAATGTGTTGTGAGACAAGAGGAAACCAACTAGCTCGCCTGCGTCACGTCTGCATGTTCAGTGATACAATCTTCCTTCCTGCACCATGTGTCTTGTCTTCTTCACCATGTCATTCAGTGGTTTTTCTGTATTGCATTGTGTTGCTACATTATTTCAAAACGACTGGCACCACTCACGTTGCATAAGACGATTCCTAAGCAGCGTTAATAGAGACGTCACGTTCTTTGATTCCCCTGTCTCATTCAGACTTACGGCCTACATCATCAGGACCAGAACTCGGTGGAGATGTGTACGTTTGTGTGTAAGGTGCACGACGACAGCCCGGCCCAACAAGCAGGACTTAAAGTTGGTGAGTAAACCTGATTTTCCTTCTGTATATTTTATTTATTTATTTATTTATTTTTATTTATCTGAGCCTGAAATAACTTGGAAAACACTTGAAATAGACACGATGGGGAAGTGAGTGTGTTATGAGGTTTCAGTTCAGCTTGTCCCCTTTTGTGTTTGCCATCGGAGACTTTGTGTACTGTACGTCAACAAGAACCACTTATGTGTTTCAGCCCGCTGTTTAGGGAAGTACAAATGTGACTGTGCTCCTACTCATTTTTCCAGTCAACAAACAACTTAATGAGCGGCTGTTTCAGCCAGCGCATATCTGCCAGCTCCTCTCACCGATGTGCCAGCCTGTGTGAGAGGAAGTGATATTTTTATTTGACAAACATGTCTGGCATTGGTCCTTTTCTTAATTCCTCAAAGATAGAAGCAGCACATTAATAAGGTAATAGGTTTTTATCATAAGAGGGTCAGGGAGTGTCTACAAAATCAGTTTTAACGTGAACTGAGAAGATGCAGGTCTCAGCGAGATTTTCAAATCCGTCACCGCCCAGTCAGAAGCTGACCGCTCTTACCATTGTGTCTCCAACTGTGTGTCAAAAAAAAGGAAGGTCATTATCTGTCACTGCCGCCGCCTATTTCTTTCTTCCAACCTGCCTGTGTCACTTCTAGTTTCACTTCCTACATTCCTCACATGCTCGCTCTATTGTCCCCTGTGTCTAGCTGCGCACGGTGACTTCATCACTGAGGTTTGTGAAAGAGGAAAATAGGCTTTGTGCTAAAACCCTGACAAAGGCAGCTGTCACGTTCGACGGTCCGAAGTGAATTGTGTGACTGTGATAGATGGACAAATAAATATGCCTTTAACAATGAAAAACTGCACAACAAACGCATCCATGTGTTAAGACTAAAAATGTACAGTCTCGGTTCACGCGAGGCCACCACGGTTCAGTGACGAGCCATGTGCCACGATGGCGCACACGCGGCCTTCCATGACATTTGTGTCGCACATGTGTTGAGGTTTCATTTAGAATCAAACACGCCTCAGTTGGCTGCATCTTGCAGTAATTGAAGCCACAGTGGATTGAAGTGCATCTTGACCTTACGGACGGCTGCTGGTTAACGCACATGTTGTGTGTGTGTGTGTGTGTGTGTGTGTGCGTGCGTGCAGGGGACACCATCGCAAGTGTGAACGAGACCACCGTGGAGGGATTTCGACACAAGGAGATCGTTCAGCTCATCAGGGCGTGCGGCAACACAATCAGGTATACAGACTCACAAAAAACACTAGAACAACTGGTTTTAAATGTATTAATAAAAATGCTGAAACGCCTCGTTGCTTGGCCACCTGATTGGCTCTTGAAAACATTGTGGAAAACAAAACATACCAAGCAAATGTGCTTTCATACTAACTAGACTAGAAAGGTTTATTCAGTGGACAACCATACATGTGGACAAATGTAATGAAGTCTGTCTGCAGTTTGACTTACGCGTTTCATTCGCACTAAAGTCAAGTAATTAACTATTTGTAGCAAATGCTGGCCCAAAAAACACTATTTGGAGTTGTAACCCTTGGTTTAAGGAAAATGAATCTCCCAATCTAACCATATTTTGTCTTAAAGATGAAAAATAATTGAGATTAATGTAAAACATTAGCCCCGTTTCAATCCTGTCAGCTGCAGCCGGCGTATGTTCGACACCGCTGTTTGTACTCGTTTTGAGTCAGTTTGCCGAGTGGGTGTTTAATTTGAACCACACTCTCTTCCTCACCCTCCTCCTGTGCTTGTAAAAGATTAAAAGGACAATTAGCGAGGCCCCCGTCCCCCGGCCCCCTGAAAGCTTTCAGAGCTGCAGCAAAGGAGTTGAGGTGAACCGCATCAGCGCAGGCAGCGACTTTATAGACTGACATCATGAAATTATACGTGCGACTCCAGTCAGTATAAAGTGTTAGAGTGAAAACGAGCTCTGTGAGTTGTTCTTCCACTCGTATGATTGAAAGAGTGGAAACTGTATATGTTTCTTATCCCTCTCCCTGCTTGTAAACCGTCGCTCGACACCAGACCCATTCCCGCCACGATTTATGAAAAGAGCCTTTCATATGGTTTAGGTTTTTTTTTTTAGCACTGTTTTGTGTCCTTGTAGTTTTTATAAGTGCTTCCTGTTACGCTTATTAATTCTGTTGCCCTCTGGCTTTTCACACGAAGGCTGGAGACGGTTTACAGTGACTCAATCCGAAAAGCTGAGCTGGAGGCCCGACTGCAGTATCTGAAGGTGAGTGTTTTTTCTTCTCCTTGCTGCAGCCGTTTTTCACTGTTTGTCAGCGGTGAGTCAGCTTGATTGCGTGTCCGGCAGCTTCGCGCACGCACGCACACATACACACATTGTGTTATATGCTAGATATAGACGCCACCTCCCCCTCCCTCCACACCTGTCTCCCCAGCAGCACCACCTGTTGCATCAGCAGCTTGTGCAGCAGGCGCACCGATGGCAGCAGACATTCCTAACTCGAGCTGCCTGTGAAGTGGCTCGAGTCATGGAGCTTTCCCCCCAAGATTACAGCAGCTGTCCCGCTCTAATCCGCCGCAACACAGACGCTTCTGATGGACTAATCCAGCATTTTAAAGATTAACCTGCTGCTCAACACACTGCATTTGAATCATGTTGATATCTCACTAGTCGGTATGCCTGTGGCCTCATTTATGATGGCATGAACAAACAAAACACGAACAAACTCAGCACGACAAACATATCGGGCTGAAGTTCGGTTAGTGACTTTCAGGATGTAAAAGGTCACCTTCCTGTTAATTGTCTCAGGGTATTTGAGAATATTCCTCTTCATGCAAAACACCTGCAGTGTGTGTGCACAGATCATTTGACTTTATAACCTTCTGTCTCTTAAAACATTACTAATGAATGTACTGTCGTATCATGAGATAATAAATTCAAATATATCCGTCTTCGTTTGTAGCAAACTCTTCATGAGAAATGGGATGAATATCGCTCGCTGATGGTGCAGGAGCAGAGGCTTGTTCATGGTAGGTGACCAATGCTAGATTTTTTTTTTTTGGGCTAACGTGTTGGCAGAACTAACAAAACTATTAATTTATAATTATTATGCAAATACATTTTAGATTAATACTGAAGACATCAATACTTTGAAGGAACACAGTGTAAAACAAAGATTAAAACATGTCAAACACAGGATTCACACCAGATATTTTAAAGGAAGAAATACTTACGTTATCATATCATTAAAGTAGTGAACTGAGTTCCAGTTGCCTGCCTCATTTGCAATCAGTGATATGAGTCAGGTAAAGTTGTGCTAGTCCCTCACAGTGCCTTCTTGTTTCCTGCAGGTATAGTAATGAGTGATGCTGCCATATACGAGTCCCTGGAGTCAGCAGGTGTGTACGGCAGCCTCGGAGCTCCCAGCCCTGCGGCTCAGAGAGCGCTCCGATGCACCGGCAGCACCAGCAGCAGCGCCAGCTTCCTCAGCACAGCCACCGAGGACGACCCTCTCTACCAGACCTGCCTGTACCAGGCGGACGGCAGCATGGACTTGGAAAACAAAGACAAAAGGAAAGAGCAGCAGCCGGCGCAGAGGCAGAACCGTCTCAGGCCGGCCAGCGAGATGTTCATGACGGCCAAGACGCAGCTGACCCGCAGCGCCAGCACTCGCAGCTACATGAAGGGGTCGTCGTCGTCGTCATCTGCATCGGGGGAGAAGCAGGGGGGATTCAACACGCTGCAGAGGAAGCCCAAACCCAAAAGCTTCCGCAGGCGCCTCCTCAAATTTATCCCCGGCCTGAATCTACCGATGGAGGAGGAGGAGAGCAAACTGTGAACGGCAAACAGAGCTGTTCATCTGAACAGACCCAAAGACTTAAAGCTCCAGTGACTGTCAGACTAAACTACCAAAGAAAACAGCAAGCACAAAGAGAGAACAGATTGAGACCAAAGGGTAAAGGCTCTG
The DNA here is from genome assembly GCF_963514085.1 of Chelon labrosus. Lineage (NCBI taxonomy): Eukaryota > Metazoa > Chordata > Actinopteri > Mugiliformes > Mugilidae > Chelon > Chelon labrosus. Next base: position 21,100,931 of record NC_140360.1, on the reverse strand, counting down.
TAGTTGCACCTCTCTCTGAAGACCAATGAACATTTGGCTGCATTCAGTAGCTTTCAGTGTTTCAAAGCTGTACATAAGTTTTGTTTGTTTTGTTCTTTAAATTATTTATTTATTTTAAGTTGTTTATGTACAGAATGAAGGATTTTTTTTTCAGTTTTTACTGCATGCAGGACTTTTATTTTGACAGCTGAATAAATGGCCAATGATAGCTGTAATTGTGCAAAACAACATTTTGTAAGTTTGACTGATTCTGTTTTATTTTTTTTTCACCAAAGTTCACAGTTCCTAAAAATAAATATGTGGCATTTTCAGATTATACGCTCATTATTTTGTGCAGAACTTGCAAGAAAAGCTATTTTGTCCACAAGCCGCAAGTGTTTGTGGGAACTCCAGCTGCCAAACTTAAATGAGCCCTCAGATGTCGAGTGTACGCACAAGCTGTTTGTAATTTCCCCCGGTGGAGATCTATCCTTCTCCACGTGATCCTTTTAAATCTAAGCCTTTATAGATCCGCGTCTCTTCCACCGTTTAGGAATGTTATCATCCGAGTTTTGGGTGTTAGCCGCGGCTTCGGACGCTTTAAGGCTTTTTATGGTGTGAGGTATCCAGAATGGAGGCTGTTGTATCGTCTCTGACACAGTTTATTGTTGGGAGGATGGTGAGGAATGTGCAGAGAAAGGCATGACCCAAAATTCCTAACACAACCGCTTTCTTTCAGCTCCTCCAGCCCAATGCTGATTCCTCCTCTTCCACGCTCCCATATTCCCATGGCGGCTTCAGTTGTCCAAGCGCTGGCTGGGTGTGTGTATGTGTGTGTTTGTTGGGCGGGGGTCGCTTGGAGTCTTTTCATTCCTGGCTCCCAGCTGACCCATGAGGTCATGGTGGTCACTCTCTCCGTTGGCTCTGCAGCGTTGATCCCTTTTGTCCTCTGCCGCTCATTCACAGATGCATCAGGAGTGTCGATGATGGTGAGCGATGGTATGCGGCCATGTGTTAGGGCCTCCTCGAGCTCTCCTCTGACTGCTGTGAGAAGCTGAAGCAGTGGCCGGGGGGGAAAGGTCAGCCATATAAGCGATTGTTATGCATGCTTGCTGGTGCTTAAAACATGGGCGTAGAGTGAATGGGCTGAATGCATAATTAAGGATAATTAGTCAAGAAGATGGTGCACTAAAACAATGTGTGAAAGGACCATTAAATAGATGCAGAGGGCCCAAATAAGGAGGGTGCAGTTGATGCTCTGCAATTAACACAGTAGGAGATTATTTGCTGTTGCAAATATTTGGACGTCGCCATCCTGCCAAAACACCACTGTTGATTCAAAGACTAAGCGCTAAATTTGGTGGAGTGTCTCGTGCTTCTAGTGCTGTTTGTTCACCACTCAGCTGGATTACTATACTTCATGACCACCTCTGCACTGGCACAATAATGTAGGAAAATAATTGTGCTGAGAAAGATTGTGCTGATTATTCTGTTAATTAGTCAAGAAAAGGCTTTAGGAGTAAGTACAAACTAGAAATGTCTCCTTACACTCAACAATGTGCAATTTCAAACTATTACTTAATTATTTCATCTATTTGTTTAGTCATTCGGCGTATAAAACCTCCCAGAGCCCAAAACTTTGCCAAATGTTTGTCTTGCTTGAAAAATGACAGTTAAAGTTTCAGTTAAATCGTTACTCATCCATCTTCTGCCCGTGGCTTTCTGCCTGATCCATATCTTTTTCCTGTCATTTAAATCAAGTCACACATGCTTTTGAGCTTTGAGCTTAGATTGTTTCCATTTTACATATTCACCTCACTACGGGCTGACTATAGAGATGGTGAGAGACACTTCGCCTCTGCTCGTTACTCGTGCATTAATCACGCCCACTAGGACTGAGCTGATAGCATTCAGGTTTCATTGCAGATAATGTAGATTTTGGATTCTGATCTGCGAAACGAAGCTCTTTTTATTATAAAGCTGTCCATCTATTGCGTGACAGTCTTGTAGGATAGTGGTGGAGTGAACATTTTAATATTAAAAAGTCAAGATCGTGAGTAAAAGATGTCTCAAGCCCCTCAGCTTACATGTTCCATACGTAACTTCCTGGCTTCTCCCTTCACATGCCACTTCACACTAATTATAGAGCATGTAGAGACATTTTGTTCCTTACTGAACCGGCTGACACTACACAACAAAATGATTTCTCTCTGAGATTAGGAATATCGTGGGCTCTTATTTTAAATAATGCACCTACACTTCAAATCATGGGTTCTCCGTGCTGGTTGCAGCAGGAGTGATTAAAAGTTAAGCGAATGTATCAGTTCAAACCTACTGTTATCAGTGAGAAAGGACCCTTGAGATGAGGAAGCCACAGGGCCTTTAGACAGACAAGGTTGTGCGTCTGCGGTGAAGCAGCTCACACCAGGGTGCTATTTTTCAAGCATGTCGTGCATCACAGTTTCTTGACGCTCGGATCCTGTGACCGAATTAATGGATAAAAATAAGGAAGTAGTTGGAAGTTTGACACCACAGAGAGACAGCCATTTGCGTGCAAAGAAAATACACCAGACTGACTCACAAATGTTATTCTCACGTGGGAAAATCTGCCCGTCTGAAGCAGAAATCTAAAAAAAAAAGAAAGAAATCAGGAGGTTTTGCCGTCATGATGCGTGGGTGGCCGGTGTGGCAGACTGGAGTTGTGTCTTATACAGGGATGGGAGCTTGTGTGGGCCGTCAAGGCACAGGATGTGGGTGACAAATGTGCCGGAAATCCACTATAAAGATAAGAGGATATAACTGTCTGCAAAGTTTAAAAGAGGTTACATACTGTAGGTATGCATGTGCTTATCTCTGTATTTGTCAGTCGCTGTGTGTTTAACAGAGAGAAAAGGAACCTGCAATAAAATCAGTAAGCAGTAAGTATAAACCGGACACCTGCCTGAAGAGACGACAGGTGCAGAATAAAAAAGATTTAAAAGGATCCGATTCACAGACAGAAACTCCCCTTTAGTTCTAAAATGCCCATAAAATATCGAGTTTAGCACATGTGGCCAAAAAGGGGAAACTGTCCTGCAATGATTCAGCTTTACTGCAAAACTCAACATTCAACAGTAACAGCCTCTGAGCAGTTGAAAGAATTCAAAGCACTGTGGGCTTTTCTTTATGTGCATCTGAGATAAAGATTCTGCTTTTGGTTTCACAGCAGCAGTGAACTGATACCCTAAAGGTTATATTGGCTGTTTGTGGCTTTAACGGCCTCTTTCCTGGAGCTGATGCTCATGATTTCCAGCCAACAGCTCGTTCGTTAACAGCTTAGAATTTAGAATTTAGGAAGTGGACAGAGGTGTAATGTCTCAACCATAAGGTCTATAAAAAGTTTTCCAATAGCTGCATGTGAGATCCATAAACCACACATTTTAATATGCAGTCACTGTCTCCTGATAATAAAATATTCATTAAGATATAACGACAGAAGCTCATGTGTTAAAAGAATGACTTAAAACGCCCTGATAAAGTTATTTTTGAACCACTTTCTTGATGGAGTTGGACAGGAACAGACAGTTTTCTGCCAAAATCAAAAGAGATTTTTAGTTTCATAATTTTGTCTGTGGTCTTCTCGCTGGTTTGAAGTGGGAGGCCTCCGTTGGAAAAAAAGAAAAAGAAAAAAAAAAAGGTGTTTCCGTGCACAATTCTGTGATAAAACAGCATTTGAAATAAAATCTGATGACACTTGCAGTTGTTTACTCACAGTTCTAGCACCTGTCAGTGAAATCTGATCAAACAATCTCCCACACGGTGCTGATGAAGCAGATTGGCTGACAACTCATGTAGCAAATAAAACACACCACAGACTTTAAATTTATATCGCAATTTTTAGTCAGCAATGTTCGAAGTTGTGAAAAATTTGAGAACTGAAAAGTGATTTAAGGTGCAACCACTAGCAAAAGATTAACACTTTACATATTATTTAAGAGCATCTGAAAGATCTGAACAATTCTAATGAACCTGAAACATTATTGACAGAAGAATCTGGATAAATTTACACTGAAAATAAATTCTGCTTTACTGGATTCCTGCACTGGAAACAAGTAGTTACATCATGCAATATAAAACTTGCAACTTACACAATTTTATTTTTGTGCTTTTGCACAAATTAGTTGAGTTTTTGTGCAAGTCAAAGCCCATTCTAGCAGATTTGCTTGTGAAAACAGTTGTCTATTGTCACATGTGGCCCTGAAGGAGGATTTTAAAGTCTGAGAACATGTGTTCCATTGTGTTTGAGCTTGTCTCACAGTAACGTTCATCTTTATTGCCATGTTGTTGGAGTTTTGACATCTTTGGTTTTCTTTATATACTTCTTCTTCTTCTTGTTTCCTTGCTCTCCTTCCAGTTCTTTTTCTTCTTCTACATACACCTCAGTGGTAGACGAACTCTGCTGCAAACCAGGATTGCAAACTTTGCGATGGAGTTTGAATTACATTTACCCGACAGATGCATTATGGGACTTGTAGGATCCAGTGGACATCTGGGCTTCTGCTGCTTAAAATGTAACAGTTTTAAGCAGCAAGTCCTGGAAGTCGAGCTGGAGTGGTTATATAATTTATATGGGATTAAACTGAATAGATTTAACCCTTAGATTACGGTTAAGATCACAGGGCTGAGGGTTAGGGTTAGGGTTAGCAAGATGTAGCAAGATGACTCATGTCACGGCTCCGTCAATATTTGGTCGATGATACCGAAGGTGAGCACTTTACTGCAGCAGGAACCGATGGCAAAACTGTTTGCAAAGATAACAGACTGTCCACAGAAATAAATGAACACCGTGTTCAGTTACCGCAGCGTCACTTCCTATTGATCTCCTCTTCATGTGGCCATCTCCAGTTACAAAGAAAAACCTGAAGTGACTTCCCCTCTCACCCCCCAACACCCTTCATTACGCCCCATTCTTATTTCCTGTCTGAATGCGTGACAGGCGTGAAAATGTGTGTTGTCACTGACGATGCTTTTTTTTCTCTGTGGTGCTCATGTGTCAGACAGTCCTGACCATTTAGCTTCGCTGCCAACATGGAAAACAACAGCTGCATGTGGCTAATTTTAATATAAATGGAGGCGTTTCATATTTATTTTTACATGTATTAGTGGGTATAAAACATCCTGATGTGATGTGATTATGTTTGTGTTAAACTCTGCACCTTCCTGTGTTTTTCTGTCCTGCTTTCAAAGGAATCAGCGCTGCTTTTGAAATAAACCTTTCACATCTGGATGGTTAAATCTGGATTAAACATAATTATATGCAGGTGTATTTGTTCAATTTGTCATACCTAAGATGGCGTGGGTTGGGCCTCCGATTCCACGTTCGGTTTTTAAACTGGTTCCTCTTTTTCCTATTGGTTTTATGATGTTTGCGAACAAAAAGACAGATAAGGGACCACCTGTTAATGCTCCACAGCTTCCAACCGTCCACACAAACACACATTTGTATGGCTGTCTTTGAGAGGACATTCATTGACATAATGAATTTCCTTGTCCTTACCTTAACCTTAACTTGAACCCAATTCTAACCTTAAACCTCAAACATCGTGACAGGGTGAGAGAAAGTGAGGGCCGACTCACGTCTGTGGTTCTCGTAAAGACAGCAATACAAGCATACAAGGCCATTAAGTTGATCATAACTGCCTGTAATTTGTAGTAGTAATGATAAATCTGTGAAACATTCACATTTTTTTTCACAGTAAATATCTGACCGTCGCATAAGATTGATTCAAGGTCTGCAATTTATCATTTTCTTCAATAAATTGTCATATTTGGTGCCAGTCTTTTTCTCTAAATTATACTACTTCGATTTTTTATTTTGCCCTGTGGAAAAATAAGGGGAGTTTTATATTATTTTTCAGTTTTATACCATTTCTGTTTTGCTTCATTTTCAGCTTTACCTTACAAATGGTAAGATTTAGCCTGAGAGAATTCACGGTGTGACGCTGACATCTGATATTTCAAGCATCAAAGCAGCAGATACTTTCACATATATTAAATCATATTAAATCTGATGAGGAATACTAAAAAGTCTGCACGTATGAAATAAAAACCTGCTTTTTGTGTAAAATAGTGTCACTGATCATACTTGGGACAGATGTTGTTGTCCAGAGTAAAGAGACCATACACTTACACTTAACTCACCTATGTAAAGCAGGGGTAGTCATAGAAAACCGTAATTTCTTAAAAAAGTGAAAGAGGTGCAAAAAAATGTTTCTAATGATAGCTTGAAAATGCAATATTCAATATGAATGAGTAAAAAAGCCAAAAATAAACAGACCAGTTGGGTTGGTTTCAGCCATCTAAGAGTTAAAAACTGATCCTCTGTTATATAAAACCTCTGACAGCTGTGCGTGCGCACATAAAGACGGAGAAAGTCCTCTCAAATACAATGGCAGGAAATGTCATGGGGTTATGTCTTTAAACTGCTGCCTCAATTCAAAATGTTTTCCCACAAATCATAACAACAGAAATACTTCAGCTAGATTATTTGCTTTATTATTTCACCAAATGAGGCCCCAAACTAGAGATTCCCTTTAATCATATGGAGTTGACATGATGCAGAGCTGCAGACGTCCACGCTTGGAGAGAAAGACAGAGAACGGCGACAGTAACTTCTTCCTGTCTCCAAAGACAGGAAGTTGTGGGGATCAGCCAGTTCTGTACGTCATTTTCATTTTTTATTTTTTTTCCAGGAGATGCTGAACAAACACAACGTCCATGGCGACTGAACAGCACAGCGGACAAGGGCATATTGTCCTCATCTCCCACCATGTTAGAGCAAATGAAACCAGCATGGCCGTCTGAGAGCTGGGGCTGTGGAGCAGGAGGCCTTCAGGAATTCTGGACGCTGTGTTTGTACGAAAGGAGAGAGGAAGTTGACTCACGGTATTTTTTTTTTGTTTTTTTCAAGAGCCAGCTCCAGGAAAAAGACAGGATGGAGCCCAGAGATACTGTACTGTGTTACCAGGATACGTTAACTGAAACGCGCTGTTTTCGGAAGATGACATGACGCTGTTGTTTAGTGATAACCCATAAAAATGACACAGACCGGCCATCTTCTATGTGGCAACATCCTGAAACTGATGTGCCTAAAAATGACTACAAGCTTGACAATATCACATTTGTGTGGGTCCATATTGTACACAGACAGGTGCTTTTATCAAGCAACGTTAGATGAATTTCACTTTCAGCCCACACACTCTCCACCTCAAAGTCCTTCACGCTCAACACAAGAAGGTGGAACTGACTCATCTGCGGTGATGACACACACAGCCTATTATGAGGGGGACGAAACAGACCAATGACGACTGTGAAAGGCGACACTGCACATGTTGTGATATCAGCTTACTAAAACTACTCCAACTGATCAACGCCTTTATAGAAAAGGTACTGAAGGAAGGAGGAAGTTGTCTCTCTCGTCACTTTGTGGTTGCTTTGTCATCCGTTGCTTCTTCCTCTCGTAAGAACGTCCAATTACTTTAGAATTTCACCGTTTAAGCCACTCCTGTGTTTAATCTTTAACAACCTATCTCCCATCATTTTAACATTACTCATTCTCTTCCCTTTAGAACGAGAGCTGAGCACCAAACAAACAGTGAGTGTACGCTGATGAGACTGGGGAATTCTCTGTAATTTGAAAAGAGACCAAACATCAGTGCACTGGGGGCAAAGCTATTATCCATTTCCAGCTGAATGGCAGCTGTGGTTCTTGCGGCTGATGTTTCTCTTCCACCCTCTACAAGTTTCTTCAATCCCTGTCTAATACCGAGAAGCAGGCCTTTGTATCATTTGGGGATTTCACCAGCATCAGTGCAATCAACCCTGCGACACACACTCTTTATAAAGTCCCTCCGCTTACACTCAAACAACCAGCTCCTGACCTTGAACAGGTCCAGGAAACTTTGAGACAATAACACTGCTATTTCATCCACCGACTGTATCTGGAAAAACAAGAGGAAATTCATGGAAGAAAAAAAAAAAAAAGATGAAAAGGGGCCAACGTCAGCCGAGAGCCAATATAAGTGAGTCACTGATGGCGACTGTCCCAGTCCTGGAGATGAATCAAAACAAAAGCAGTCCACCATGGCTGCTGCGCAGGCCTGAGAGGAGATGCTGCTTGAGGGGAGTTCCTGGAGGGGTTCTACGCCTCCTCCCGCCCTCTGACTGGACCAAGTGTTCGGGGCCTCGTGTAATGCTTCCTGGCTGCTTTCCTGTGGGAGCTGTGAAAACATTCCCCACCCTCATCCAACGCCTCTGCTCGGAGAAAGCAGCAATGAACGTAACCACGATGACATCGCCTGAAAGCCAGAAGAGACACCACACGAGGCGAGAATAAAAGCAGAACAGCGCTTCCTGTATGACATCGAGACCTCGTTATACATTCTTAGAGTGGTGGAAAGTACAATTACTCAAGAAGAGCTATTTGAGCTACCTGAGCTATAAGACAGGAAAATATTCAACTTTTAATAAACACACACACCACACATATCACACAGCTACTCTCTACATAGATACAAATTCACAGCTTCCTCTTCCTTTTGACCATTTGTTGACTAGTTGTTACGCTTCAAACGTCAATGAGCTGTTATCAGTACCACCGAAGAGATATTTCCCCTCTCACATGGCTGAGCTTAAACAATTGAGGAGAAGATATGGGTGAATTATTCAATAAATCACTTTAAAGTAAAGATTCAACAAAAGTCCAAAACAACAACTATATCACCCCCCAAGCCCTGAAAATGTATCTTGTGATCATTTCGAGGGCCTAGTTTTGGGAACCACTTCACTGCTTAGAAAGTAGTTAAGTGCTTTCAACCATGAGCTTAACAGAATAGTTACATATTGATCCATCAACAGTCTAACCTTTACTTATTTACTTATTTAGAAGTCATTCTTCTGGATTATTATATATTTTTTTTTACATATTAAGTACATTTTGCTGTTAATAACTTGGAATTTGAATGCAGTGTTTTTACTTGTATTGGTTTTCATTTATTTTTATTTTTTGTCTGTTACCATCATCCGGTGGGGTGTTAAATAAGAAGATACCTAAGCTAGCAGCTGATTAGCTTAGCATAAAAACAACAAGACAAAACAGCTAGCCTGGATCTGTCCAGTCATAACAAAACCCATCCATGAGCAGCACCCTATCACAGTGTATAAAGGTAACTGTCAGTTTTACCGACAGGTATTTGCTGTATTTTTCCAGTCTTTGTGCTAACAAGCTAAGCTAACACGTGACAATGGCTATAAGTAGTCTTTGTCAAACTTTTCCTTTAAGTAATGACTAAATTGACATGTGACTGTCCACAAACTAAACCTAAAACCTTGTATTTTGTCTATTTAGTTTTGTCCACAGATATTTTACGGTTTTGACCCAGTGACACTAGCAGATGTGTCCCTGAGAATGGACCCGGTGCTGGACCAGCCCAGTGTGTGTGGCCCACTGTATGTGGGCAGTGGACGAGGGAGGAATGTGAGAGTAGGAAGGCTCACGGGGTGGGGGGGACATTCTTGTGACCTACAAACAGACGACAGAAAAGATTTTGTCCTCCTCGGGTGACAAAGACAAGCATGAAGACAGAGTCCATTATTCGCATGGTGTGATGAAACGTCTCTAGTGGCAGCGCGGCCAGGCCTTTACGTCAGCTTCGCTTAATGTAATCTGTACGCAAAGTGATTGTTCAACACTGACAACCGCATGGCTTCACAGACAGAGGATGTGTAAAGCGTTTCCATTTTTTAAACAACTTCAGTTCTGTCTGTCAGTTGTGAAAAAAGGGTCATTGTCCTTGCTAGTCTGAAAGAATATTTGTTGCTTGAATCTTGTATTATCAAAAGTGCTGTCATCAAGCGACATAGAGCTTGTTTTATTTTATTTTATTGCTGGATCATAATGTTATGTGCTTGTTCTGTTTTCTGAGTTTTGTTTATTTTTCTTCCTCACTGGCAAAATTTAAATTAATTATAATTAGCTTTTGTTTTCACAAGTCCACTTTTTTATTCAAATCTAACTTGACATCCTGTAATGTGTTGTGTTTTTGTGTCTCGTTTCCAGTAGTTTATTGATTACATGCTGCAGTAAATAACTTTAATAATAAATAGCTGTACATATGTCTAAGATCCCTGTCATGTCATGTCATCCAGACAAAACTGAGAAAACATTTAGCTGCTGAAATGTTGAGTCCAGTGGTGTTGTAGTTCAGTGAGAAGTTGTTCAGTCATGTCAGGATGCTGCCCTCCAGTGGTAAATAAGTTCAAACGTTTTAGTTATAAAGATGTTCCTATGCTCAGTGTGAAGATCTTTCTGTCTGTTTGTGTGTTTTATTTGTTGCATACTCACACAACATTTGCAGATAAATGATGGGTCGAAACCGCGACCCGTCAGAGGAACAAGCGGTTACAGAAGATGAATGAATGAAAGAATGATGGGTCGAAAACCACAAGGCAGAGAAGCACATTCAGTGGCAAGCTGATGTCTCTGTCCTGCTCCACTGACACGTTGAGGAGGTTGTTAAATACCTCATATATTCTGGATTTACACACCGATTAGCCACAACATTAAAACCACTGACAGGAGAAGTAAATAACACTGATCATCTTGTGACAATATCTATCTATCTATCTATCTGGCTGTCTCATCTCTTGCGTCCTTCATTACAGGCCATTACAAGCTATACTTAGTCACCTGTCTGCACTCAACCCATCAGCTCCCACTGCTAGTTCGAGTAGTACAACACTCAAGAGTGTATTTATGAACTTTTCAGAGCTTTGCAGCATGTTTTGCATTTAGATGAGATGCTATGGCCCCATTTGTGTTACTTTCATCACTTTGTAAGTTCACAACATGAGAGTGAGTCCATTTTGCCAGTGGTGTTGTGCTTTGACAGCTGAAGAATACGCGTGTGGACTTGAAGTAAAAATACACACATACTCTCACTTTCTGAGATACCATAATACCAAGTGGGGCCTGATTCGACAAACTGTTGGAAACTTTCTCTGAGGTTCTGCTCCATGTCGTCACAATTAGTCAACATAGTTTTGATTCGTCAGCAGAACATTCACATTCTTTAAGGTGGCCTCCTATATCTAGAGAAAATCTGGTGACTTGGAGTCCACTGACTCTTTAACCATCGTGTCATCAGAGACCGTACCTGCCATAAAGGAATGGGCATGCTCAGTAATCTACTCAGAGAGGTTGTGGCCTTAAAGCTATGACTGATCAGTACTAAAGGACTGATGTGAGCCAAGAACATTCTCCACATTGTTGCACCCACTGCAGCATAGTCTGAACTGTTGATATAAGACGTATGGATTAATGTATGTCAAATATGGCTTACCATCTGCTGCCTCAACAGAATTGGAGATTCATTAGATCAGAGTCTGTGCCCGCTGCAGCCTCAGATTTCTTTTCTTGGCTGCCAGGAGTGGAAGGTGAAGTGTTCGGCAGCTGTTGTCGACCATGTTCTTCAAGATGGAACGTCTTGTTCATGCTGTGATGCATCGTGTTCAGGACAGTTGCAAAGTCTGATTAACTGACTTAGTCTAAGCCTTTCTGTCAACTTCAACCACTTTGTCTTTCCAGAGGCTTTTGGCTTTTCTGTCTGCAGAACTACCGCTCAGTCCAGGTGATCAACAGTTTCAGAAAGGTTCAAACGAGCCTCAGCGATCATACCACAGACGGAAACATCAAGATCGCCTATTTTTTCCTCCTATCCTACTGTGTGCATCATATATACAGGACTTCATGCATTCCAATCATTCAGATCCAGCGTGTGTGAGCGTGTGTGTGATACTTAGACATGTATATATCCACAGACTCTTTTCAACAGAGTTATTACTTAAACAATAAGTCCCCAAATATTAAATATTTCCACTCTTTACAATTAACTAATAAAAAAAGAAGGCTTTTATTACTTTTAGTAAATTTTTGGAGATTAACATTACACCTTTTTCTGTTGGATATAACCAATGTCTGTTGTTCACAAACAGACACGGTGAGCGGTCGTAGCGGGAAAAGCACAGGTGCTACAAATAACAATGCATCCGTTCAACTCGAGTGGCCCGACAAGTTATGACCGTGTGGCAGTGAGCCAACATTCACAATACCAGGGCCTTATACCAGGGCCTTGAAGCCAAAGTGCCCACATGAAACACAAGCCATCATTAATTATGTTATTTTAACTTGTGCTTCTCTGATTGTGACATGTCACGTAATATAGGCTCTACTGTGTCCCAACGTCACAGTCAGTCCCTTACCTATTTTATCAAGAAGAAGAAAAAATGAAAAATGCTACAGCTGGTCAGAGTTTAGGAAGATCTTTATAAAACTAAACCTAAAAATGAACAAACATGAAGGCAAACACTAAAATGTGGGTGGCGTCTCAACAATCAGAGATAGCTGCGGTCGGTGCAGAGATGTGTTCACGGACTCATGCCCAAACAGAAGTAAAACTCAGAGGCCTTGTTCAGACCTCACATTGGCATCCATCCTAGGGAATCCAATCTCAAGTGACAAGCTTAAAGTACGTGTGAACACTCCATAGTCGCATCGAGTACACATTTGAGAGATCTGAGAAAGCTCTGCACAGCAACACAGCTTCTGACCACTAATTTCTTCAATGCTGGAAAGAAGAATTTGCAAAAATAATTTTGGAAAATGTGTTTAGAAAGCCATAATCAGAATCAGCTTTGTTCCAATGTGTATGGACACACATTTGACTCTGGTTACACATTGCCCTCAGTGTACTTATGGTACAGAGATCATAAAGGAGGAAGGGGGAAAAGAACAACACAATGGATAAGCACAGAACTGTTAGATAGAAGATAGCATTTGTAAGAAAAATAAATATATGCTGTACCTAGGTATTGCCTCCAGGGCTGGCCTTAGGTTGTGGGTTGGGAGGCTGTTATTCTCTGTGTTGCAGGAGCCTGGGAGGTGGAGCTACAGTCTCATCACAGATGCAGCACACCTGAGGAAGCTGCAGTGGGAGGCCATAAAGCAGACCTTGGCTCACTTCTCTCTCTCTCACACACCTGGCTGGCCACCTGACTGCTCTCTTGTGTGTATTTGGTGTTGCATTCTCATGCTCCATTCACTCACACACACCAACATAGCATGCACACTGATATGCAGACAGACATACCACTATCTACCTCTTTGGCTTTTATTAAATTCATATTATTAGTAGACTTTGTGTGGCTTCCCTTTTTTGTCACTGCTGTTTGAGCCAGGTTGTGACAGTACAGATACAGTACATATGGCAGGATTTACAGTAAGGAGTCTTTCTGCATTTGCAGGAAATCTGTATACTGTATGTCTGAAAGAAGTTAAAAAAGAACAAGGAAGTCAAATTAATTAACTACTTCTGTGCAGCTGCTTTTACTTTTCCCCTAGTATTTAAATTGACAGTTTTAGCTTTTCCGATTTAGATTTTAGGTAAACTGTATGCAAATGAACTCAAAACTTTTTAAAGATTTATCACCATCTCCTCCAAAGAGACATACTACTTCTGTATGTTTTCATTCAAATACACAGCACAAAAAGAAAAGAGCAAAAATGTACATTAATACTCATTTGTTCAGTATAACTAGTTTATCTTAATTCCCCTCGCTTTAGTGGTAATCTGATCCTCAAAATCATCAGCCTGCCTTTATATGAAGCAGTAAAATGCAACTCTTTCAACCTCAACCGGCTGAAACAGTAAAATGTTGCTTACGCAATGAGGCATCAGTATTAAAAAGGGACTCTGTAGGTTTTTAGACATTTTTTTTGGACAAGTTTGCTTCAATTAAACCCTTAAAAATGTAGACACACAGCACATGTTAAGTTTCCAATGATGGGTAATTGCTTGGGGTTATATTGATTTAGTTAATAATTTTTAAATTGGTGACTGCTTGTGGACTAGAATCTATGAATTCTTACTTTTACTTAGTGGAATTTTAAATTCAAGATGTTTGCACTGTTGTACTCGTACTTTAACGTTTTTATTGGTAGCACAAGAAACATAGCATTTTTCTGAACAGTCTGAGGACTTCCCCTACATGTTGGCATGAAAGTTGAAACTGGACGTTCATTTTGTTAAAGAGCAGTTTTTGTACAAGGTCCTTTCGTAACTGCTCCAGAGCTTTTGATTGGTATCCCATATGGAGCTGAAGAAGAAGGAACTTTTCTTCAGTGTATCGCCTGCTCTCTGTGGCCTGTTGCTTTCTTTCACCGAGAGTGCTGTCTTGTTAAATTCTCAGCTCTTCCCGTGTTGTGCCACCAGATGGAGCAATAACAGTGTGTGACACATCCTCCGATTTGTGCAAACACGAGCAAAAATCGAGAACGCTGAAGTGACCACAGACATAACAGATAAGATGTCACTTGTTCCTGCATAGAATGGTATGATAACTTTTGCTGTCATACAGCTTGTCGCGGTCATTTAAAACACGGTGCCTCAGATGTTTTACCCAGCAACAATAAAACCAAAATGACCTCTAAATACTGATACAAAGAAAAAAGGAGATGTGGCATGTAGGAGGGGTTCATGATTTACATGACCTGCGCGTAATATACGAGCCCTCTTTTATGTGGGGTGTCTGATCCTCTTTTCATTTGAGACTGGAAAGTGGAACCTGATAAGGACAGTGGTGACTTAAGCCTCGTGGAGGAATGTGGGGGTGATAAAAACCTCCTCACGTGTTTGGTCAAAGAAAGGGGAAGAGTCGCGAGGACGCCAAGTCATGTTTTCGTCATGGGTGCAGCCAGCTGCTTCTCCAAATAAGTTCATCTTATGGTCTGTGAATTCTGCTTTTTTGCAACATATTCCACAGTTTGGTATCAAAGGCGGGCATACAGCATATCCTACATATTTCTGCAAAACCTCTGTTTTATTGTTACAAAATATGTTTGGAAATGCAAACTTTTGTCCAAAATCACTTTGACTCAATAGCCTTTAATGTAAAAACCAAAATGTGTTATATTTTATTGTATTATTTTAGTTATTTCTAAATTCAAAAATATGATTTAAAAGTTAAAAAGTCAAAAACGAAACCTTGTCTCTTTTGTGGCAAAGAAACCAGTAGAAAAAGTAGAAAAACACAAAAAATACAGATGTTTCCATCCAGTACACACACTGGTAATGAAAGTATGGGAATAGTTGAGGTTTCACAGTCATCAGATCTCAACCCAGTTGAACAACTACGGGAGATTTTGTGACGACAGACAGTTTATATCATCATCATCATTATCATCACCAGACTGGCATGACAGTGTTGCCAGTCAGATCTGTGACTGTCTTCTAAACAGAAATATTCCATTTCATTTCATATTCAGTTTTGGTCTCAGACAATTTAACATCATAACTCTTCCTGTAGCTCCTCCATAATGTTAATGTTGGTGGCTTTAAGATAAACATATTCATTCATTCATTCATATTCTGTAACCGCTGGAGGGCTGGAGCCTATCCCAGCTGTCATCGGGCAAGAGGCAGGGTACAACCTGAACAGGTTGCCAGTCTATCGCAGGGCTAACACAGAGACACAGACAACCATTCACACTCACATGGACACCTACGGCCAATTTAGAATCACCAGTTAACCTAACTAGCATGTCTTTGGACGGTGGGAGAAAGGCCCCAGTCGGCCTGGATTCAAACCTGGAACTTACTTGCTGTGAGGCATCAGTGCTAACCACTACACCACTACTGGGAGCATGTGACAGAGAAACAGAGAAACAGAGAAACACAGAAACACGAAGCTGAAACACCCAAGGGCCTCTCCAAGACATGACACATGCTTCAGAGGGTATTTTAGCGCATTCCTTGTCAATTATATTTGCACAAATGAGCTCACATACAGGAAACCTGCAGCTCTGAGGCCTCCCGGATTTCCATAGCTCTGCATGAGACAGTTTCAGTAATTTGCTTTTATTTAAAGTGAATTTCGCTCTAATTCTATAAATTTTTTTGATGATGGCATTTTCTGCTTGAGTCTGTCTATTCTAAAGTACACACCACATAACATTTACCATAAGACAGCTGGCAATGAGTTTAACTGCTGGATAATTTAAAGGACTTTCCTTCTTTGTTGGATGATAAAGGCTATTTTTAATATCCTTGAGTTTTAATTTTCATAATTGGTGTCTAAAATCAACGATAACTGTACACAGGAAGTGGAATCCTCTCAGGTTTGGAAAAAGATGCAAAGCTCTACTGATGGCATCTTCTCTGCCTCATTTACATCCATATGCAAACTTCCAGAGATGACTTCAGCTGTTTTATTTTTCCGCCTGTAACGGTCGCAGCTTCAGCCAGTCTATCTGATCAAAAACACTCTGTGTGCACGAGCGTTTTCACCTGTTATCGGTCTCATTACAATGCAGTCCTCCCTCCCGGATCCCCCCCTCCAACAGCTCTCGTGCTGG
Organism: Chelon labrosus; assembly: GCF_963514085.1. Lineage (NCBI taxonomy): Eukaryota > Metazoa > Chordata > Actinopteri > Mugiliformes > Mugilidae > Chelon > Chelon labrosus. Next base: position 21,084,505 of record NC_140360.1, on the reverse strand, counting down.
CTCGCGTATTTCATGTTAGGTAGACGAACATGGAAGTGTTTTCACTTCACGACAAGCCTGAACTGAAGAACTAGAGGATTTCTTCACAATGCCAAACATCTTCTCGACACAAAAATAGCACCCTGGAAGAGCAACAGGTGGTGGGTGGAACTCTGGCAGTGCATGTGTGATAATACACACAAAGTACATGTGTGTGTGAGAGTGAACAGTTGCACATAAAAGCCACACTTGTTGCACGTCACATTGTCACGTCCAAACTCTCCCATCAGCATTTACCCTCAGCTGGCCAACGACTGTTTTAATGGTGTCTAATTACAAGAATATCTCCTCAGAGGAAACCCGAAGTAGTCACAGAATGATTGTCACATTCGGCAGGAAGACGCTGTGTCTGATAGTTCAGATCAGATAACAGAAAATCTGTTTCTGTGGGGCAGGGAGGCCCAGACAGCGCTGACATGACATCAGAGATTCGAAGGAAAAAAAAGAAACTCTACAAGCAAGTGATTGCTTTCCATTGCAGACTTCTACCACAGGCCAAAAAACTGTACCATCCAAGTATTTTGTCTCTGCGCTGATGGAAACAGTGTAACCCCCGTTTCTGAAAATAGCCTTGAACAAACGACGAATCACAGCTCAACTTATCAACACAGATGGTTCTGTTTATTTGAATAATCAACATTTCTGCAATCCCAATTTTAGCTTCACATACTGTACATGTGAGGACTGCATCCTCTGTCGCGGCAGCTTGTGAAAAACTCTTCCTCCCACAGGGGGTTATCAATCACATTCAGTGGGCCAGGGAAACACCCTGGTGTTTGGAAAAATACTTTAAGAAAACTAAAAGTCCAGGTGGGAAGATGCTTACGGATGGTCTGTGCATAAGAGTGTGCAAATAAATAGTGTGCAAATTAGTAGAGACAATAATAAGAACACCATACAAAGCTGCAGTACAACCACGCCACTAAATATGATCCTAACCTTGAATTAGCATGACTGAGATTCTCAACTGATTACTAATTATAACCTTTTTAATTATCATGAGCACAGCCATTACAGTACTATTGTTGGACTAAGCTTTAAACCACTTGGCACCAGTTTTGCTGTGTAGTAATTTATAAAATACACAAATTACCTCAGAAATATGTAACATAGAAGCACAAAATCCAATCATTTGTTCAGTATAACTAGTTTGATTTATGCTTCTATGTTGGATCTATGCTGATATACCCAGATATGTAGCTGCAGGTGAAGGCGACACAACAGCTATGATTGGTCCAAAATGTCTCTCAGTAGTTGCACAAGCACAGCTAATTTTCTTCTCTCTTTTCTGCATTTTTGTGATTTTATTAAAAGTAACTGTTGACCAACAGTTAACTCCAGCACTAAGTGGTCATTGTTTGAAATTCACAGAGACCTCGGCACAGCTGACTAGCCAACTAGCAGACTAGAGTTTCAGCTCTGTGGCTTAGGCCATATTTGTAGATCCGTTACTGGAGTACAACCCAAGCCTTTCAACTAGATATTGACTCAGTGACCCTTTTCAAGACAGGGCCTGGAAGTATAGACAAACCTTAAAGCCCACATGTCTGAGGAAATTGTGCATTTTGGTGCATACATTTTAAATTGAATGCACAAATAGTTGACACATGCTCAACCTTTCACCTTCTACAGCCCTGCTTGGGACAGTTTTAAATTTCCTCTTATTTCTTTTAATTTTTAATCGAGTATTTTTCATCTCTCGGTTAGTTATTTTGATGACTGAGTAATTCACTTCAATTTTATCACAAGGCAGGCAGGCAGTAAAAATAGTTTTTCTCACAGGAATAGAAAAAAAAAAGCCATCTGTGACTTCCTGTTTAGAAATGATGAAATCACTTTTTTCCATTTCATCAATTAAACTTTCCACAATGTGACAAAAAGACACTTGAGTCGAGTTATATCGTTTAATAAAGTCTCTGCAAAGTGTGTCTGGCTGCAGAGAATAAGTTTTTAGATCGTGTTTACTAAGTTTTAGTTCGGTGTGTCTGCGTGTGTGCGTGTGTGTGTGTGTGTGTGTGCGCAGAGGGAGGACAATGCTGCGGTTCTTCGCTGAACGCGCGTCAACGGAATCCCGTAGTGCGTCATTCGGCGTCTATTCTCTCGAACGCGCGAGCTCTGATTGGCCGCGGGCTGGAAATCTCCCCGCCCACCGCGCACCCTTGTATGGAAACCTTTCTCTGATGTAATGGGTACCGTGGAGCCAATGGTATAAAAGTGTAGTCGAGAGGAGAGCGGTGGGATTGCTCCACAGCTGACAGACACAGAGGATGACGGATGGTCGTTTGTGGAGTACAGACAGTTAAAAACACTTTTAGACGGGCCAAACAGGTAAGAAACACTAACGATCTTAAATACTCTACACTACACTTCAATGCGGAAACTCCTTCTGTTATTACTGTAGCGACTGGTAAATTATTTTGTATTTCATTTATTCATTTTGGAGTAGGAAGTTGAATTTGCGCAAATACAGTATGTTGATTTTTAGCATTTATCCGCGCCTAAAGAAAGCTTTTCTTGTAGGATAAAGTTGTGTGTCAAGTAGGATGTTTTCCACGCAGCAGTATGAGACATTAGATCGTTATGTTGGCATTGTATCTCTCCTTTAAAGTCAACCCCAGTGCACTGAGCAGGCGTGATAAGATGATGAGGGGTAAGATGACTGTTGCTATAAAGAGCAGATAGCTTTCTAGGTTTTCCCATTAACTGAACGATGCTAATCTTCCTTAAGACTGCGTTACAACATGAAAAAAGATAGGGTTCCAGAGAGCCAGGGTCCCTTAAAAAGAAGTAAAAAGCAGTGGTTGAGTGTGTGTTTATAGTAACTTTTAACTTTGGTTGAATTTGCTTTAGATATTTAGGTAAATGCAAACACCCTCACTTGCCAGAACATTGGGTGCACTAGTTAAAATATATTAATTCAGAAATATCAGTTTAGATTAATGTTGAAACGGCATCAGAAAGGTGGTAACTCAACAGTGTGGTCATTTTGGAGGAGGTGGTTTGTGGTGATGTTAAACAAGGCTGAATTAAAGACAAAAGTGTTTGTTGTTTAGCCTGGCCCACTGACTACAATGGGGCTGTCAAAGTAAGAAAAACATGTGTCAGTTCAACAGCTCTATTGGTTATGTAAAAACAATAATAAATAATATGCTAAATACCATAACCTTCATGAAGCTGATAAAGTGGCAAGTGAGTGTATGTCCCATTAAGGCTTTAAAAGGGATCAGTGCATTTTCTATTCCTGTCTTATGACTCCTGTTTTAAGAAAACATTTCAGCTGAAAATGAGCCAATATATGTCCATCTGTGTTTGGATTATATAATATTTCAGTGTTAAAATATTGTGGTCAGGAGAGAATTTCTTTTTATCAGCCTAGCAGGTTAACTGGCCATAGGCTAAAGGTTAGCTAAAGTTATACCTGACTGACATTTTTATTATGTGTTATTCAGTCTTGCAGCCATGACTTGCATACACCCCCAGCATGGGTCTCAGCCCTCCTGTGAGAACAGCCTTGGCAGCTTGGATCTTCAGAGTGCCGACTTTATTTCCAGGCTGACTGCGGATATGAGCAGCCCGCGGGACCACCTCTCTGCTCCACCCCTGCCGAGCATCGGCTCCCTGGTGGGCACTCATGCCGGAGAGTTTGATGCATACTCGTGCCAGTTTACTACAGCCACTGCCCACACCACTCCCTCATCAGGCCAGGAGATGCCTTTCAAGCTGGATGAACTCCAAGTCTACGGCTGCTACCCCGGGCCGTTCATGCTGAGTTATCCAGATGAGTCTGTGTCGCCCAGCGGTTCAGATTATTTTAGCAGCCCGGCGTCAGCCTCCTCTCCTTCAACCCCCGGGTTCCAGACTCAGCATGCGTCGACTTGGGATTCAGCGTTTGGGCCATACTCACATAGTCCAGGGTACTGGGCGGCTGAGGAGACCTCAGCATCACATACACCATCCTTCTTCACATTTGGTTCAGGGTCTGTGGAGGACATGTCCCATTTGGGTCACCCGCGCACACGAGAGCAGGACCCTTTCACTTTGGGCCATCCTCACCCATCTGCACTCACCTTCCCGGTCATGGGGATGGAACAGGCATGTGGCCTTGATGGCACTGACCAGATGGATGGAAGCTTATCACCTAAGTTAAAAAGTCCAAGTGGAAATGACGGCTGCTGTGCAGTGTGTGGGGACAACGCCTCCTGTCAGCACTATGGGGTTCGCACCTGTGAGGGATGCAAAGGGTTTTTCAAGGTGAGAAGATCTGACTTGTCAGTGTAGTCTTTATTATTCATAGTATTACCTAAGTAAATATATGTGTGTGTTTGTCAGTCAAGTTTAGAGTAATGCTTTTTATTTTATAGCGTACAGTACAAAAGAATTCCAAGTACGTCTGCCTTGCCAACAAGGACTGCCCCGTGGACAAGAGGAGGCGGAATCGATGCCAGTTCTGTCGTTTCCAGAAGTGTTTAGCCGTGGGCATGGTCAGGGAAGGTGAGTTCGGTTCAAACCCAGAAAATTACGGGGATAGTATCACTGAACTTAAAGTAACAGCTGATGTCACCATTTTTCCAGTTGTGAGGACGGATAGCCTGAAAGGACGAAGAGGCCGTCTGCCCTCCAAGCCTAAAGTGGTTCAGGATGTGACGAGCACTGTGTCTCCAGTGAGCATGATCGCTTCACTTGTGAGGGCCCACATCGACTCAAACCCTGGTGTTGGTAGTCTGGATTATTCCAAGGTAAGATAAAAAATACAATATCTTCACTTCTCACATCTTTGGGAATGATTTGATTTGAAAATAAGCCACGAGGCATCAGTTTTAACAAGTCTGTTGTCTATGATTACAGTATGTTGAGACTGACGTCAGCCTGAACCAGAAGGAGGAGGCTGGTGACATCAAACAGTTTTACGACTTGCTGACAGCCTCCATGGAGGTCATCAGGAAGTGGGCGAAGAGTATCCCAGGTTTCACTGAGTTCTGCTCCGAGGATCAGGAACTGCTGGTGGAATCTGCATTCGTTGAACTCTTCATCCTGCGCCTTGCATATCGGTGAGTGCAGCTTTACCGTGGATATAGTGAATTATTTGTCACATCCTTGAGACATTTGACAAAACAATCTTTTCTTTTAAAGGTCCAACCCTGAAACCAACAAGCTCATCTTCTGCAATGGTGCTGTACTTCACAAAACGCAGTGCGTCCGAGGCTTTGGGGACTGGATCGACTCCATCTTGGAGTTTTCTCAGAGTCTACATCGCATGAAGCTAGACGTTTCCTCCTTCTCCTGCCTTACAGCACTCGTCATAATCACTGGTGAGAGCTTCATTCATATTGACTAAGATTAGCTTCATGCAGAATGCACAACAGTGCGTGCAAGTTGCACTGATGCAGACAGTAAGCAGCAGTTACGCAACACAAGACTGACACAACAGGTGTCTGAGAAAATGTAACACAGCCTCGTATATCACAGCGCACCTAAACATAACCACAACAAAGGTTTACATTCAAAGCCAAGGAATTGTTCCAGGGGAGTTGCATTAACACAGCCTGCATGTCCTCATTAGCAGCGTTGTATGCCACTAAATATAGTTTGCTTTTCTATTTTTCAAGTGTTTTTAAAATCTAACTAGCAAAGAAGAAATGATTAAATAAATGCTACAAATCAGTTAATGATAACAGTAATAGTATCTTTGCAGATCATGTCTCATCATGTCTCTTATTTTCCTCTGCAGACCGACATGGCCTTAAGGAGCCAAAACGTGTGGAGGACTTGCAGAACCAGCTCATCACCTGCCTCAAAGATCACGTCTCCGGCTGCGGCTCGGAGTCCTTGCGGCCCAACTATATGTCCAGACTTCTTGGGAAGCTGCCCGAGCTCAGGACTCTGTGCACTCAAGGCCTCCAGCGCATTTTTTACCTGAAATTAGAGGATCTTGTTCCTCCGCCGCCGATTGTGGAAAAAATCTTCATGGATACGCTTCCGTTTTGAACGTGAGAGCGTGAGACTGACCGTCCGTGATGTAAAATCTTTAGAGCCAGAGACAACAGACTGAGCGGCTCATACTGCAGGTAACAAACTGCAAGAATGTAAGAAGAATTAAATTCCTTAGGGATTATGGAAGATCAGAAGAAACTGTTACTTCTAAATTATGAAGTGAATGAGTAGAAAATGTTGTGGGAACAACATGTGTGCAGAGCGATCACAAATACGCTCTTCCTAGTTTGTTTCTCCAGGAAACTGTCCCCATGGAATCAGAAAGGCCCGCTCATGGACCAAAATCTGGCTGTTTACATACAACAAGGTGCCATGAATGGAAACATTTTTAATGAAGGGAAGATGACTGTACTTTCCAAACAGTTACAGCGTGAATGCAAAAAATATCTTCACCGTCATTTCAATGAGCATTAAGCTTGATATCATTAGCTCAAGTGTTAACAAAAGTTATGTGTTTGTTACTTCGGATTCTTCAGCATGCTCAAAGTTATTTTATAGAACCACTTTGTAACTCAAATAGACTTTGACCAGCCAAAGCATAACCCACTCAAAGCTCCGGGGTGATTTTTAATGCCACCATAAATATTTTTGGTGATGGTAAAGTAGGTTAAACCTACAGAGTTATTCAGTAGTGTCATTCATGTATCATGAATCGACATTGAGCAGCTAACATACTGTGTATTATCCAGTACAGTCTTACACACTGGTTATTTGTAAATGACTTTAAAATATGTTCTGAACCTGCTGGTGTTATATTACCACATTAACTGTGTTTTGTGCCTGTTATTTTTACATATTAAGAAGTTTTATTTTACTGCAGCTAAATATGAAATAAATTGTGCAACTGCATATTTGAAAAAGCTTCCGTCATCTTTATCAAAAAAAAAAAAAAAATATCCTCATGTATTTGATTGTGGGCATTATAAACACCGATTTAATTTCTTACTTCATGTCATGTTGGTAGTGTACGGTTTGTTCTTCCATTGTGGGACAGTGCTGAGATCCTGCTGTGCCAGCAGTCTGTAAACCTGAGTCAAGTTCAGCTTATTCTCTTGGCAACAGATCAGAACATACTGCTGAAAAATGTGCCCCCACTGGCCTCCCTCCCAGTTATGCGCTGATCTCTTTTTAGAAACCAGTGGAATTCCCAGTCCCAGTCTCAAATGGCCCAGACTACTTCATCATTGTATAGTGCCACACTCTCACATGCATGCATGTGTGTGTCAACACATGAATGCACACCTCGTAATGCTTGAAGTAAATGTTATGGAAAAAGTGCCACACTGCAGGGCAGTGAGGGATTATTTGTAGGATATATATCACTCAGGTGCACCTGTTAATGGGACGTGGAAATTGGTGATTCATTCTAATTGTTCAAATCAGGAAAAGTCAGTAGGAATACAGAGGGTCATCACTGATCACCAAAACTGAGCAAATTTAAACGATGAGAGATGAAAGGCAGATATCTAACCCATCTGGACATGGAGCACATTTTGACCTGATGATGGTGCTGGGAGAAAATCAGAAGTATACCAGTCAGTTAGTTTGTGATAATCCATCCATTAATCATCAAAACACGTTATTTGAAACCAAATATGTCATAATTCAGCAGGACGAAATATCACCAAAGACAGTAAGATTGATCCTCTGGAGAGCATAAAAGGCATAAATTTCACAGCAGTCCGTCCACTTTTGAGATTATTCAGTTTGTACCAAAGTGGTGCACTGACCGACTGATGTTGCCATTTTTACAAATCTGACGACACTGAGGATTACACAGAACCTGAGAACCAGAGGCAAAGACAAGAAACAGCAGCTGATAGTCTCAGAAGGCCCATGTCCATTCTCTGATGAGTCACAACTGTTTTGGAGGCACAAGGGAGACCTACACGATAGTAGAAAGGTGGTCATAATGTTATGCCTCATCTGTGTATGTTGGTTGTATGTTTGGTGGTTGCATTGTGATGAGAAGCAAAATCATAGTACTAACGGTAGTCTGATGGAGATGGAAACACTCTGGATACCTAGGATGCAGATGTAGGAGGGCTACACGTGGACAAATAGACCATTGAGAAAAAAGTATTAACGTTGAAATTGGGACTGTAGTGCAAGAAAGAGGAAGTGACAAAGAGAACAAACACTGTAGAGGAACAGAGACAAAACGTTTGGAGAGATCTCACTTCTTCAACTTTTGCCTAAGCTTCATTAAAACGACCCTTTCACTGCCCTTTCACACACACCTAGGTCACAATAATATTCTAATAACCTAATTTAAGTGGTTTAGTTCAAGTTATGTGTTTATGTAAAAGGAATATAAGAGAAATATGCATTTACATATTTTATTACATCCCAGACTTTACATGGTGATTTTGTAGTATGAACTACTAACAATGGTACATAAAGTTTAAATATATCCTTTATCATCTTGTGACCACTACAGAACAGACACAGTATGTACTGTAATGTTATATATACTATACTAAAATTATAAATGTTTTCTGACCTTAATTTATTTTCACACATTTATTTCTGTCCACTATCCTTACCAGTTACTACACCTGATCATAATAAGTCACAATGAGTGCTCATCCATCTTCAGCTGCAGCCACATTGTAACATGCACGGTGGCATAGAGCTACATGTAGTGCTATCAATATGCATCAGTGTCACTAAGGGGAATTTTTAAAGATTTATTGCACTTGGTCATATAACTGAGAACACACTGCTCTTAAATTCAGACTTACTTAGATTGTCGTAATTTAATATACAAGTTGGAAGACTATGCAAATGGAGGACTTATGCAACAAGAGTAACTGGATAAAGTCAAAACGTATCTGTGTGATGGCACACGATGATCTAAACATCGTCCCTCAGCTGGAGCTGGTGAAAGTGAGAGCCGCGTGCTTCATTTCAAATGCCGGTGATAATAGAGGATCACAAGCTTCAGACAGAGTTACAGGATTAGAGGCAAGCTCAAGAGCCCAAAGTGTCCAGTGCACATTGTGCAGGACTCTCTGTGAGAAAATGTGAATGCCATATTTATAAAATGAGACCAGCAGAGAGGCTTTGGTTTCAGAGATGTGCCTGAAACTTGTTCACAGAGAGTACAGTGGGCAGTGTGAGGAGTTTGAATAGCGGTCACGTCGTCTATATAGAGTCAAATACAGTACCATACCAACTCATTCAGGGTTTTTCTGTGTACAGTGATACTACAGACTTAGGGAAAGTGTAAGTGTAAATACCAGATCCCTTGAAGTCGTCACTGTACGTCTTGATGACAGCTTTGCATGCCAATTGCAACATCTTAACCAGCTTCATGAGGTAGTCGTTTGGACTGGTTTTGAGTTAACAGATGAGCCTTGTTAGAAGTCACCTGTTGAAACGTCTTGCCCTCTTAAGGCTTTTGAGACATGCTGTGTTGTGACGATGGAGAATGCAATACATCAAATCTCAACATCAACTGTAGGAAGAGACTGAGTGAATCACACCTTCAATGTGGAAGTGCTGCAAGGAAACGACAACTGAGGAAGATCAAGAAGAAGAGGAGAGGTGACTGGGACAAGGTACAGACCAATGGAAAGCTACAATGAGTCCTAATTTGAGATTTTTGTTATCTTCTTGAGAGCAGAGGTGGTGAACGGATGGTATTGTCATGTGTGGTTTCCATTGTGAAGCTTGCAGGAGGAGCTGTGATGTTGTGCGGTGATTTGCCGGTGACACTGCTGGTAATTCACTCAGACTTCAAGGTAACACTTAACCAGCATGAAAACCACAAACATCCTGCTGCATCACATGCATAGTGGGACTGCGATTTATTTTTTGTATAGGACAATGAGACGAACACACCTCCAGGGTTACTGTAAGGGTTATTTGACCAAGAAGCAGGGAGATGGAGTGCTACGTACCTTAAATGATGTGCACTTCATATTCAGCAAACCTAAACGGGTTGAGATTAAGGATGAGTTGAAAGAAGCAGAAAAGCAGTCAAAAAGTGGTATTTCAGGACTGAATAAGACGGAGCTGGTTAAGAAGTTGTGTACAAAGCAACAGGTGGCTACGAATTTAAAATCCATCCATTTGTTATCCATTACCGCGTATGCTGTAGAGGGTTTGGTCCATTTCATCTGACATTTGGCAAGGGACAGGTAGACACCTGGACAAGTCTGCAGGTCATCCACACAAGGAGTCAAAAAAAAAAAACCATATACACCTACCAATTTAGAATCACCAGTTAATCAAACCAAAGTCTGTGGCCTGGAGCACCCAAGAAAAGCCACACAGGCACTGGGAGAACTGCCAGTTGCCCAGCTGGCCAACAGGTTCAAACTCAGAGGCTCTACACTTTCTTGGCTGGCAACATAAATCCACACTGCTCTACACTGTAAGTCAAAGCCAAAGCCATTAGAAAGGGAAAATGGAAAAAGTTTCTGTTTTTACTGGCAGTATATACTGTAGTTATTTTTATTTGCCACATTAGACATACTGTACTTATTGCCCTGGGCAATCATGCTGTTAACAGGATGTACCAAAGCTATATAGTTTCATTTTATATTTCCAACCAAAACTACTGTGTACTTTACTCCACTAAAGATGTCCCAGGGAAACATTGTACTTTTAAGATTTCAAATTAAAACATAATTACAATACAGATTATTTCAGTGCATATTTGTATGTATTTTAGGCCTTACATGAAGCATTTGTTGTTAAAAGTTGCATCACAATTTGATTTGTGATGTCGCTGACCTCCTAATTAACTAATTGAAAAATACACCTATCAGGCATAACCTTATGACCACCTTCCCAGTTTTGTGTAGGTCTCCCTTGTGCCTGGTCTGGTCTAGGTGGGTGCTACATGTCTAAGTAACATCCACATGAATGCCAGGTCCAAAAGTTTCCCAGCAGAACATAGGATTGTCACAAGATGGTCAACGCTGAAATTAAACAACCAAACAACAATGATTTACAAGGAGCACACAACACTATTAAGTGTCTGAAGTTGAACTTACTTTCTTACTTACTAGTACTCAAGAAATCTCAGGGATGAACACAACAGTGGTTAGAAATCAGCGAACATGCTGGGTCAGTGCAGATTTCTAAAGAAAACTGATCAAGTCATGTACATCAGTGGATGTTCATCTCCTAGCAGCTTCTTCCGACACACAATGGCATGGAGGTGTGTCACTTAAACTGACTTGTGTTTTAAATTGGGATTTGTGACATTTAAGGCTGATCGGTGACAAGTTCAAAATAAACACGTGCCTCATGTCACCCCCTTAACACCATGTATTGAGAGTGACACATATATTGTATATCAAAGAGGAGGGATCTCAATCAAAGGTAGCAGCGTCCCGTATAGACCACAGTTCCTGCACGTACACATGTCTGAGGAGTCATATCTCATCCTTACAGATGGTGACAGGGCAGCACAGAGCCCCTCTGAACACTTCCAATAATAGCCACAACTAAAATAGACAGTCATCACATGAAATCAATAATGCCACTTAGATATGACAGAGTGCCCTGGCGGGCCGCCCTCACACTGGGATTATTCTGACACTTGTCACTCTGAGCTCAGTCCTAAAGAGCAGCTTTTGCCTGGAGAATCTACTAAACACAAAGCAGTGAAATCCTGAAAAAGGCTCATTTTAGAAATTCAAAAGTGAAAATCAAGGGAGGTGCTTGAATTAAAACGTGACAACCCAATCAAAGGAGTTGGTTTCTAAAGGACTGGGAGGTATACAGATACAGTGATTGTATCTGTGCTGCAGGATGCTTCTCAAGAAGAAAGTTGAAGAGTATCGCCACCTAGTGGTCAGTCAATGACACCTTTTTGAACTCTGCTGCTTCTTTAACTGGAAACAGGATGGAGTCAACTATAGTTAAACGTGGGTTTCACATCAAATTCATTGAATCACCAAAGAACTGTATGTTCTTGTCATCCATGTGTATATTCTGTGTTGATATGCAGTTTGTTCTATATGAACTTTTGCTTTTCAAATGTTTTTCTCTATTTTTCTTCTTCATGATAATGTTAAGGGCGGCACAGTGGTGTAGCGATTAGCACTGAGACCTCACAGCTCTTGTTGTTCAAATCCGACTGGGGCCTTTCTGTGTGGAGTTTGCATGTTCTCCCTGTGTCTGCGTGGGTTCTCTCCGGGTACTCCGGCTTCCTCCCACTGTCCAAGGACACGTTCATTAGGTTAACTGGTGATTCTAAATTGGCCGTAGGTGTGAGTGTGAGTGTGAATGGTTGTCTGTCTCTCTGTGTTAGCCCTGCGATAGACTGGAGACCTGTCCAGGGTGTACCCTTTACAGGACAAGTGGTTACAGAAGATGAATGAATGATAATGTTAATAATCTTGTTTCATTTTCATTCTCCATCTTCTCTCTCTAGAGCATTTTGTAATTTTTTTTTTACAAGTTTTTCATTGATAAATATTATTCAAAGTCAAAGCCTACGTTTAACACAGACCACCCCTGTATGTTGCTTTAAGCAGTGTGAGTAAAAGATCCAGTATCATACTGTCATGAAGCCAGGGCACATTTCACGACCAAAGATTCTATCACTTGGGTTTTTGTGTTTACATATTGTACAGGAACTAAATACCAACTAGGTAATTTACCAACTTCCCCTCTAATCAGGTCAGGTTCTTATAAACTAGGACAGATTTTAACCTTACCCTTATACCACAGCTTCAACTGTCTCAGCAAGTCTAAACAAACTGCATTTGTTTAATGCAGTATACTTTTAGAGTGCCTACCATTTTTTACCAACACACTTTCTGAGGAGAATTACTGTATCTTCTGCTCCACCGTATTATTATGGCAATAGATTGTACAACTGCAGTTAACATTTAAGCTAATATCTCTAAACTGTGGCGGATGCTCGGCTGTGACAATTCATTTATCACCATCTCAGACACCGAAAACTGGGTTAAACTCATGCATGTAACGATGTAAAACGATGCAGTCAAAAAATAAAGACTAACTATTCAGATCTTCTATATGACACTTTTAACCAAATGCTAAGGCTTCTTTATAAAGTTATTTCTGTCTACATTGAAGACTCAAGGGTGTGAGACAACATTTCAGTGGAAATCAGTTTGTTTCAACTATTTCTAGTCACTTTTTTCCAAGTAAAGGCCTTTTCAAGGTTACAAACAGATTAAAATAACTATTATAAGAACTGATTTGATCTTGATCAATTACAACTGTAAATCAGAGCTTACACGGTGATGAATCAGCATCAACCAATTTTAAAATGGTGTAAATCTTTAATTCTTTAACACATTGAAATTAGTCTAGCCTACTTTTACTGCTCGTGAAAATATCTGTATGTTTACTTGAAACCAAATACATCATTTTAGTTTGTAATATTTGTATGTGTGTAATTGCTTTCCCATTTTGATCCAAAATTACAGCCAAACTGCTGCTACTTTCAAGCAAAGCAAATTACAGCATGTGATGAACTTGACTCATTTAAAACACTTTCAGATCAGAACAACTTTACTACAAAAAAGAACGATGCCATTTGTTGCAGTAACACAGAGGATGCAAGACAACAGAAGGCAAAATTAAAGTTTAACATGTCACTCTGCATTCGTTACAAGGTCACACCCTAAAATGGCTAAACGAGAACCATGCAACTCAGACCTCTCAGACATTTTGGTTAGTTGTGCAAATTAAAAGCAAAGTGGCGAAAAAGATTTTAAGAACACATTTAAAATCAAACACACAGTCATGCATTTATATACAAAAAAAAAAAATCTTCCTGGATATGCAGTCAGCTGAAAATTATTCATAAGACCACGGGAGAGTATTGGGTGCTCTAAAACCTGGGCTGAGATTGTTGGTAGGCTTCGTCGCTGCCCTGCAAAGATAAAGAACAAAGAGGTTGTTGAAGGCCGAAGAGAACAGACACAAATGTGGGCTGAGGCAGACTGATTGAGCTTACCTTTGATTCAACGCTGTGTTTACACCCCACACAAATGGAGCAGCATCGTTATCGGCCTCTGCAAGACAAACCGCTGGGTCACCTTTACAGACACTGCATCAAACCGCTAAAGCTCTCTAAACAACAAGTCACACCTGTTGAATCTATTCGAAAAGTAAAAGCACACAAAGTTGTTGTTATCCATCATACCTTGGTCCCAGTCCTCAGACATGTTTGGGTTTACCCAGGTACTGACTGGGACATGCCAATTACAACCTCCATTAGTGCTTCCAGCTGCAAAAAGACAGTAACATCACTCAAAACACCAACTATGATTCTGCAGGTGGATAAAAGTGGCAGTCGTAATCATAATCTCACCATCTTCAGCGTCCACTGATACTCTGTCCTCACAGGTCTCAGTGTGGTGTGCCAGCTCATGCCTGGGGACCAGGTGGCGAGCATTAAAAGGGCAGGTTTTTAACTCACTGGCCAGTTTGGGATGATTCTGTATCAGTGAGAGATGAGATCAAAAGTTAAACTAAGTAACATTATAAACATTTCTCATTGGCCCAGACTCTTGAAGACGGTTGTTCATTATTGGTCCGAATATTCCTACAATTTACGATTAAAAACTATGAATGTGAACAAATGAAGCAGGGGAAAGTTAAACAGAGATTTGTCTCCATCCTTCAACAGGCAATTTGTGCCATTTCTACTGCCACATTATCCTCATAACTTTCCCACACTGTCAGAATCACTTCATTTTCAATTTTGTCACTACTCTTGTCCAATAATTTGCCTGTGCTCTGCCTTTTCCCACCATCCCATCTCCACCTCATCCTGCTGGTTCACGAGGTTTCAACTGAAGTATTCATCGGCCTATCAGCTCCTCCACCACTAGAGTCTAAACTACATCCATCTTGGACTCCTCTCTCACCAAAGCATTTATTCTCACAAGATCCTGTTGCTTCATCAAATATTGCACTTCACTTCCAAGAAAAAATCTCTCCTTACTGAACTTCATATTTAGGAGATACTGTTTTTAAAATGATACGTCAAGGTGTAAACCAAATGTTAGTGTATTGCAGTACCTGTGGTTGTTTGAGTCTTAATATTGCTAGATATCAAAAGAAAGAAAAAACTATATCCTGAAGTCTTTACTACAGAAAGACTACATGCATGTTCAGGATGAGGACATTCAAACATAATCTACTCTCACTGACGTGTGATATGGGCAAAACAATATGTAGAAGCATCAGCAAAAAAAGAGCCCAACTCACCTTCTTGCATTTTATAAGGTGGTACGGAAAACGACAGGCCCGGATTTGGTGATTTTTGTCAAAGGGACACTGCAGGAGTTTGTCTGGGTCACAGGATCCTTTTTCATCTTCAAAAGTCAAAAAAGATCAAATGCACACACTTAGACTTTAAAACCTCGACAACGTTAGGCTGTTTAACATGTCAAAGAATATCTTCAGTTTTACCGCTTTCTTCCACCTGCTGTGGCCTCTGTGTAATGGCCTTGCTGAATGGACTGCTTGTGGTTCCAAATTTGAAGGTGGATGCCATATTTACTGCAGATAGCCCAACTGGTTAACAAGAAGGAACATATTCAGGTTAGCATGGACTATAAAATAATAATAATAATAATAATAAAAACTGACCAAATTAAGACTAATAACAAATTTGTGTTAAGATTTGGGCATCATTTAAATGGTGTGTAATCCCAACAACCTATCAGATTCTGTTACACATATGTGTGGGTTGCAAAAACACCAGATTCTCAGATATAACCTGACGTTTTGAAATCATGACCTCAGGGTGCGCCTTGTTGTTTTTATTTTTCTGGTCGCAGGCCAAGTTCTGGTTCTCACTCTCTCCTGGAGGCCAAGTATCTAGTGTTCAGGCTCAATCCCCAACAAACACTTGAGGCTCCATTTTCATCAGGCTAATGTTAGGCCCAAATAGCCAAGTACCTTCAGCTAAATAAAGCTACATCTGTCAACGTGTTGCATAAATCTTCAGACACCGTTAAACCACAGCTACCCGAAAAAAAAGCATTGAAACATTACACTAAGACAACCATGCAAAAAATGGCATGCAGAAATAAGAATGGCTCGCTGCCAGGTCGTCTAGCAAACATTTGGCAAGATGCCTAGCTAAAAAAAGAAAAAGGCTATACCTGGAAGATCAAATATTTTAAACTAAAGTTTCAAGCAAGTTTACAGCGACCACAACATGGCATGTTAATACAAAAATAACATTTACGCACCTTTGTTTCTGCAACAATCCTCACGACCTCGTGACCACCAAAGGTTTTCCAGCTCGCACTTCCGCCAACTGGTTTTTAACTTAACATAGATAGACCGTAAAAAAAGTGGACGCCATGACTGCTCCTCAAAAGTGAAGCCAAAGCATGTAGAGCTCCCCCTGGTGGCTGGCTGCACTATAGGCCATGAACTCCACCACGTCCTCCACGTTAGGGGGTGAGATTTAGGCCGAACTAAAACGCCAAAGAATATGTCAAATTATTATTTTTCAAGGATGGTTCCTGTCATCGGGTAGTTACTATAGTGCTGATGCATGTTCAAGTGTTCATTTTCGTTGTTAGTTGATGCAAAACAATAATTGGCTCACGTAGTATAATCCAACATTTCTTTGTAACTTACCTAGGTAGAGCGTTCTTCAAACGTAAACTTGAGTAAGTCTAGCTGAAGTATGGGATGGTCATCGACAACGTAGCTTCCCTCTCGGACAGTACTGCGCAGACTTCGACTATCCCTGGGATACTAGTTTGACCAATGAGAGGAAACCGCTTAGACCAGGCCTATTCAATTAGCGGCCTGCGAGCCACATACGGCCCAGAACCAACCCCCGAGTGGCCCAGCCTGTAGTCCAGCCCACCTGCACTATAATGAACTGAAATGAATTAAACTGAATTGAAAAGATGCCGAGGGCAACTTGTATCGCAAGATTCGAAAAATTCCTATAGTGTTTCAGACCGTGAACGCAACAGCGTGCCCAGCGGTGTTGACAAAAGCAGTGCCATGATACTAAGTGCCATGAGTTTCATAACGTGTCATTTTCAACTCCAAAACATAGAGCAAGCTGTCAATTTAAACCTGTCCGGACAGACAAATACTTGTTTATTTTACCATCAAGTTCAGACTCCAAACCTATGTGTTTTATTTGCTATGTGTGCGTTGTATAGTTCCCTGACCTAAAGTCAGTTTACACCACGCGGTTCTACCCCATACGGTTCTTGACCAAGACCACAAAGGCAGCAAAGGCACTGAAACACCTGAACAATGGACTTTTCTCTCTGCTGTGATCAGTGAAGCATTCCTCCCTCTTGAAGGCAAGCACGCACGGATGAGCAGGCGCTTCCTCCTGCAGGCTTAACCAGGAAATTGCTTTTACTTTCCCTGGACATCATCCTACATCCTTACACTGTCATACATGTTTATTTTTTAATTGTTTATATTTTAATTGTAACTCGTGTTTCATTGGGCAACTACTCTTTTTAAAACCTGGAATTATATTCCGAGACATAAGGTAGGTGCTTCTAAATGCACTGCAATTTAAATAGAACTAATGAAATAAATATATATTGGACCACAAAGACACTCAGTCGAAGTGTCTTTGGTCCCGCAAAGGATAGCAAGGGTTTTTTGAGGGCCCCACTGTCTCACAGTCTCTCAATTTCTTAAGGACACAATTAAAGGAAAAAGGAGATTCTCCAGAGACTTTACTGATTAAATATTACAACTACAACATACCCCTATAATGATAAAGTATCCAAGATGACATGGCCAACTATATATATATATATATGTATTGAGTGATCTTTTGAGTGCTGATATAAAAACTCCGGTGTCACAAATGTTGTTTTGAAACTTACTCTCATTAACTTCGGTATATTACGGTAACTGAACGACTTCAAGCTTTCCCCGAACGTTAACAGTTATTACGGTAACTGCGCGGCCGGTGTGCGTGTCAAACATGGCGCTGTCCTGTGCGAGGCTGTGCAGTCAGTTGTCTTTGGTCCGACTGTGTGGACTCAGGACAAACAGCTTAACTCATGGCCTTTATTCTCCCTGCGTGTCCTATCAGTCCAGGTAAATCGGAAACCCTTTAAAGTTTATGTGTCCTCCACAATTTTGTTTAACTCACATGTGCTGAACATTGCTAACCCTGCTAAGCTAGCTGTCTATCTTGATAGCTGCTCATCCGCTTTATCAGGAAATAAATATAACGTTCTACAATATATGTCTAAATTACATATATTTTAGGTACATTTCTTACATGTCCATCGGTACATGTACAGCGTACATCTAGCCAGTGTTGTGTCTTTTAATACATTCAGAAATGGTTATGAAGTGTATTTTATTTCATTAATATATCATCTCTGCTGTCCCACAGCCTGTCCCTGTGCAGACACTACTCATCAACCAAAGTCAGGCGAGGTATTGGTCGATATGTCACCTCCAAGCTCCAGTTGGTAAATACTAAGTATGAAGCTTTCCTCAAGAGGCGGTTTCCCCGCTTCTACCAGCTTTACCACACCTTTATGGAAGGTAAGCTCATTGTAAACTTACCTCTGCTGTTGTATCTGTTAATCATTACAGATGGACAGTGTTTATGGCTGAGGGTTGGGTTACTAGTACGTGCCAGTATCTGGATACTGTGGTATGTAAACACCCCATCCAGGTTTCTGAAGAACATATTGATATTTCAATAATCATGTATACAGGGACGTGAAGGGACACAGACATAAATATCCCCAACTCCACGACACTAATATGCATGTACTACGTGGCTATGTTTAAATCAACAATAATTTTAAACCCCATAAAAATCGTTCTGATCAGAGATTCCAACTTACCTGGATGCCATATATAATTATCTGATATGTATTTACGTTCCCCGAAATATCAATCGGGATAGAACTTTTATGAGATGGTCAAAGTGACTGTGCCTCCGCGGAGTGTTGAATCTGCTGCAAATATAAGATAAGAAAAAAAATAAGTAGTTTCCCTCCCAAATTTTGAATTACACTACAAAAAAATAGGAAGGTGGGGACATTGGTCTTTCATCCAGGCTACTAGTGTCCATTTGTCAGATTTGACTTGACGCCTGCACTCAGTGGAGACCTTTTTGCTTCACCTGAACAGCTTATTGCAATTAAACACAGCAGCTCCAAGGAGTTTAGGACGTCCAGTATTTGGTGACATTGTCAAAAATGTGCAAATTCCGTTATATGTTTATTATTGAGGTCGTAGTGAGCTAACTAATCTGCATTACATTTGAAAGCTAAAATCTGCTTAAATTACACATTATCTTTTGAAACAACCTGTACAGCAAACAGACTTTAAAATTAGTTTAAATGTAGTGTCCCTGTTTATGTTATGAACTTGTCCCTACTGTACTCTATGATCCCCCTGTTTGCTAACTTTTAAGCATGGGAATAGAAATCCAGTTTGGTTGGTGATGTGTGCCAGCCAGAGGCACAGGAAACATTTGACAGAAGAAAAAAAGAATGGGTTCAACTGAATTCCAGACAAATACTGCATGTACAATACATGTCCTGCAGCGAGTCACCAAAGTGAAAGTGAAAACAAAATGTCTTCCACTACATCCACAAAAAACTACTTAGAAAATACAAGTTGGGCCTCTCAGAGGTACGTGGATTCTGAGAGGCCCCTGTACATGCCTGAAGGCAAACTATCGGTATTACAACTGTACACTTTATGTACACCGTAGACTTTGGTGGAACAGTTGTATTAGATTACTTCATAGTTTACAGGTGTACCATAATAAAGTGATCATTCATTACAGCCAGAAACGTACACTTACATATTTAGCTTCTGAGTTTACTTTTTTTTTTTAACATTTAATATTATTGATATTGACTCATTCCAGGATTCAAGCTACTGTTTCAAGACGCCAAAGAAGTGAGGAGGATAAAAACAAAAATGTTTTCTGAAGGGGTAAAGTATCAGGATTTGCCCTACAGAGAGATGGAGAAACTTAGACAGGTGGGTCTGTTTACTGATTGAGCTTCACCACAGTTATCACAAACAACAGGATACTTGAAAGACTGAATGTGGTTTAAAAAAAAAAAAGAAAAATCTGAGCTTCAAAGCAACGTCTGAGGTTTGGGCAGTGGCAGAGAGAACGATGGCTGGAATGAGTCTCTTTTATAGAGTCTGTGGACAAGAACCCAGACATTAGTAGGGAGCTCAGAGTGGAACAGTTGCTCCTTCAGGCTGAAAGGAGCCAGCTGAAGTAATTCAGCTGTGACCTGTCATCTGACCAGGAGATTTTATTGCACAGATGGGAAAGGGCAGATTTATTAGAGTATAATAATTCTTCACCGTGCCAAACATTTACAGCTCAGTATTCAGAAACACATCTGTTTTATGAGACAATTTGTAATAAGATCAAATATATATTTTGCAGGTGCTTCATTCACGTATTATAAATTATTATTATATATTATTAGTCATCCATAATAAAAATGCATGTGGGGAATGTGTCAGACTCAGAGGTGTAGCCACTCAGACTCTGGAAGGTCCACCAATAAAACGTTGCAGACAAAAAATAGTTTTTGCTTTTGGCAATGAAATCGGTTTTGTCTGGTAAAGCATAAGTCAGCACATCTGGGTCGACACGCCTCACTCTTTTTCTGTCTCTACCCGGCTGGCCTCAAGCAGTTTTTCTTGCCACCATTACCTTAGTGCTTAGTTTCAGGCTGGGTCCTGTAATGTGTCTTGAGACAGATTGTATTATTATTGACACTATTTTAAAAAACAAAACAAAAAACAAAAAAAAAACACTTTGTTGAGCAGTTAAAACTACTACACATATCTATCCAGGCCCTTTAGTATTTTTTAAATTATTCAAAGTGTGTCTCATGATGAGGAAGACAATCACCACAGATATTTTAAATATTGGTTGGATCAGATTTGGTACAATCATTAGTGACATCCTTGTGCATGCGTAGTTGTTTCATTGTTTCACTAAAAGGCTGTTTATTATCTCAGAGTAGTGTCACTCACTTAATGTGTGTTTCACAGTTTCGCAGAAACATGATCAAGGCCGTCCCGTTGGTTATGATATCTATCCCACCCTTTGCCAACTACCTGGTTTTTGTCTTGATGTGAGTTGAAACAACTGTTTTGATTCATGTTTATGAAAGAAATTATTCTTATACAGTATTCCCATCACTCACAGCTCCTCTCTGCTAACATCACCACTAGGTACTTCTTCCCCCGTCAGATCCTGATCCCTCATTTCTGGACTCCAAGGCAGCATGTGGAGTTTCGGGGTGTGTACCATTCCCTCAGGGCTCAGCACCACTGGCCAGTGCTCAAAGGGCTCGAGCATACGAGCCACCAAGTCAAAAATGGTTCCCTACAGGGTTGCCTTAAGGACCTGTGTGTTAAAGTAAGTGAATACATCAGTTTGCTCAATAAAAATGTGTCGTAGTTGTTGAGTGTATGTTCTTTCACACATTTTATTTGTCATGGCCAGTCAGGCACTGTGGCTATATCATATGCCTGAACATAAATGGACCAAAAAACTCACATCAGTGTTTGCATTCATGTCTGAAACAAGGTCACACTTAAATTACCAGTTTGGTTATAAAGGTACAGTGCCTTTAATAGGCACTGTATGTATAATATCTGAAAGTCATGCTTCATACAGTGATGCCGACCAACTTACACACTGTTAGAGTCCTTACCATAAGACACTTCTAGCTTCAATAGTACATCCCTGTTTAGTAAATTATTTGTTTAAAACTAGGAACTTTATGTACCTTGACATTTCATAAATCACTTTTGACGAAGTTGCATTTGCTGACATGATTCACACGTTATCTGTGACCAGCTGTACATCTATCTAAACAGATAAATGTAGTGTAAACCTGTGTCTAACATAAGTTTAATAAGGCAACTACATGTATTTTCAGGTGCAAAGTGGAGGAAACCCCCAAGTGTCTGAAATCCTGGCTGTCCGAAGCCTGTTTTCTGGACCCCCTCTGGGTATAAAGAGAATGCGCACTGATCACATGGTGAGTAAAATTCTCCGCTCAGTTAACATGAGTCACTCTGTTAATCAGCAGATTATATTTGTGCTCATGTGCCTTTGTGTCTAATCAGAGACACATCAGCTCTCTGCTCTTCCTGACGCCTCGCCTCCCTGGCTTCCTGATCGGTCGCCGGCTGAACAGCCACGCCTTGGAGCTGCTCCAGCTGGACCGAGCCCTCGGGAGGCTGGGGCCTCACCAGCTGACTGAATCTGAACTTAAACAGGTCAGACCACAACTTTTCATCATCACCAGCCATGAATGTGTTTTTTTTTCCCCCATGACATCACTATGCATTACTCTGTCAGCTGTGCTATAAATACTAACATTTTCTTGCTTCGTTTTCAGGCTTGTTATGTGAGGGGGCTTAATTCTGACGTTCTTGGCATCAACCAGTGTCGTGAGTGGTTGTCGCGGTGGCTCCAGATCTCCTCTGCACTGAAAGGTATTTTTATTTGAATATATAGTTATGTGTCTGCTGTTCATTCAACACAGAATAAACAGCTTAATGAATGTACTATATATTCTTGTCTTGAACCAGTTTTGTTAGTAGTAGTTGTGTCTTACAAATGAATGCTTCTATAAATATGTTGGACTATTCCTTACTGGCTTGTGTGTTTTGTCTAATATTTAATGTTGTCCTCCTTTATTTTGTGCAGAATCAGAGGTGTCACTGCTACTGCACAGCATGGTATTTCTCTCTGCAAACTACCCATACAGTCTCAGAGGCCGCTGACAGGAAGCCTGCTTCTGAGATTATGGTCTCTTTCGTGCACTGGATGGCAAAACTTCCTAAGAGTTGTCAGCATCTCCTTTTTTGTAAAGGAAAAAACATTTAAAAAAAAAAAAAGTTCTCGGCAAGATTTTTTTTTGATTTCAGGGAAAAAACATCTCTACTTGGGAAGTGATGAACACCACAAACAGGAAGCAGTTAAAAGATTTTGTTGGGGGCGGGGGGGAGTATGAACCTATGGTGTCTTTATTAGAGAGTTCAGTGTTCTTATTTAATCTGGACTCTCAAGAGGGAGTTAAATTGATGCAGTTAACTATATTAAGTGGTGGTAAATATCATCATAGGTGATATCATAAGCTGTGGTTGTATCTCAAGCTTGTTACCACCGAGGTGCAGACATTCTTCTGCTCCCATCTAAGCTAAAACGCATAAATACTCAAGTACAAAGACAAGCTGGGAAACAAAGAGGATATTGTTAAAGGCTCAGAGGTACTTAGTGGCCTGTTCACACTTAGCTTGAGGAACCATTCCATTCATTAAACTACACATAAGAAAGCTTTTATGTGGGCATGTTAATAATTTTACATGTTCACATCAAACATGTAGTTATTTCTCATGCCATGTCGTTACCTCACTTTGTGCTCTGCTTTTACTTATTTTTTTTTTACCTTGAGTAACGCTGGTCATGACAGAGTTGTAGGAAACTTGGAAGACTAGAGAGTCGACATGGTTTGGTTTACATGAAAGCACCTCTTCAGGGAAAATACGTTCATGAATCCTAAACAGATTGGGGGGGGCCGAAAGGGATGACTCGGCTATGAAGACGTTCAGGTTTGTGTGTGTGATGATAAGCTGAACCTCTTACTGTGGATGAATATTATCTTCATAAACCTTTTAGGCTGCAGAACAGCAGTTATAAAGTCCATGACAAGCGTTGTGGTGGCACTTTGTTTACTTAATGTTTTCTTGCTTAGGAAGCTTAAATTTACATGAACTGATCCTGCTAAGAACACAAACTTTAATTGAAGCCTTTTGCCTATTTCTGGGTCACAGTACAAAGAGGAACTGCACACTCTTTGTGCGGTTGTGTTGTAACAAATTGTATGAAATCGGACATGTCATTTGTTTCCTGTCCCTATCGCAAAAACTGGCACAATGCATCTGAAATAGTATGCAAAATGTATGTTCCGTTTATGAATCTTTTTTTAACTATAAGATATTATTTGCTTGACAGGTTCTGATTGTTGTGTTCTTGTGCCAATATTGTATGCGCTGTTATGAACTATGTCTGAAATAAAATAAATACCTTGATGGTGCATTCATTCTTCTTGTTTGACTTTACAGCAGACTGATTAACTGAAAGTCTTTAATAAAAACAGAGACTGGAAAAAACACAAACTGTGGGGGAAAAAATCAACACCAAAACAGATCCAAGGTCTCGAACAGAACAAGCTATATATGAGATATTAGAATTCCTCAGAACCAAGAACAAACACTGACACTACTCTGAACATTAAAGACTTCTACCATTTCCCGTTCCTATGCACGTACAGCATTAAAGCAGAAATATTGTTAACCTATTAAAATCTAAAATCAATGTAAGGGAGGAATATACT
Organism: Chelon labrosus; assembly: GCF_963514085.1. Lineage (NCBI taxonomy): Eukaryota > Metazoa > Chordata > Actinopteri > Mugiliformes > Mugilidae > Chelon > Chelon labrosus. The sequence continues at coordinate 21,060,101 of NC_140360.1, read as the reverse complement.
GTTTTGTGCATTAAATGGCAAGTATAAGATGAACAAAATAAAAGATTCCAAATGAAGCTCCAAATAAGTGTGGCTTGAGCCAGCTCCTAAGCAGGTATGATCACATGACCTCGTAGCCACTCCGGATGCCTCTCATCAACATGCAAGCGAACACGATGCCCATTATCTGGAAGAAAGAGAAAGAATACTGGCTTTAGTCCTTCTACCTTCAATAAAATGGACTGACGTACATATAACATTTTTATAATTATTTATGTCCCGTGGTACCTTCCAAAGATGAAACCACCAGATGTGTCAATAAAATGTAATGAAACAGATGACAATTTGTTTTACATGACAAAATTAATGATCAACACAAAACCACTTGAAGACTATTAAGTCTGGTTGTAAGTGTGCTAAGTAAAACTGAACTACTCAGGAATCCAAAGTGATAAAGTCTGGTCAGATGTTACTGTTGGATGTGTTTACTAATGCTTCTGTTTACTGCGGTTACATACCTGAAGGAACGCAATAACGAGAGCTGCCACTATCACCCACAAGAGGTTTTTCTTCAGCACTTCCACCACCAAATCTTGACAACCCTAGAGCAACAAAAACAGAACAGTGAGCTTTACGTTATTTATCCTGTGGGAAATTCAGTAACACAAATATGTGTCTAAATGTGTCTACGTGCCGTAACGTAACATTATTACTGCATCTGAGTCATATGTCTATACATTATTTGCTTTAATAGGTACGTAACATTTACCAAATCTTACGACTTTGCAAGCATAAACCAATAGGAGCTTACCTCTGTGTACACTTTGGAGGCGTCTCTCATGGCATCTTTTCCGCAGTCTTTAGTGACATTCAAGCAGCATGAGTCAGGCACTGTGTTACCATCAGGTGCGAAGCCTATCCAGTCGGCAGAGCTGTTCACACCACAGCATTTCAGCTGGAAATAAATAAATATACAAGTGAAATACAAAACATTTGTTATGCAATTGCCAGTTATAAAGTTTCACGTTAAGTAAATAGATCAACACTGCAAGAAGAAATAATGTTGTGTCATGCAGGACAGACCAACAGGATGCAGCAGTGTTGTGAGAAGGTGTTGTCAGGCTAAGTAAACAGTGAGTAGGACAGTTTACATTGAACTTACACCCTGCTGCATCTTATCCACAGAGTCTCTGAAATCGTCTGAGGCATTTTTGTAAGTAGTAATCATTTCAGTGAGACTGTCCTGGACGATAGTGGAGATCTAAAAGGGACACACATCATAGCAGCCAAAGTTAAAACACGCCTTCTACAGCTCCTTACTTAACACACAAAACTGTGAAATTGTACACTCACTTGGTTCCTGTAGATGTATCCAGCGATCGCTGCAGCAATCTCAACAATGATGATCAATGAGAGAAGGACAGCGAACTAAGGGAAAGAGAGTTCATGGAGTACTCATTAATTGGTACCAACAAATTCTACATAAAAAATTCTGTCATATTTTTGTTATATTCTGGTTTAACAGACTATCCTGCTGTATGAATTACCATGGTGACCATGCAGTAGTTTTCTTTCCAGGCTCCACAGCAACCGAAGAAGGCGATGAAGAAAATCACCACACCGACTGTGATGATGACAATGGGGGCTCCAGAGGATGACACATCATGGATCATAAAGGTGTTGTGCAGAGACATCTGAACCACGATCCCCACAATAATCAATGCCAGGCCACATAACTGTAGGAACAGGAAGAGATTTCGTTAGGGTGGAATTCATGGGACCGTCTCTGCTCGTTTCATGTAATATATTTCTTTGGTCTGAACCTTGATGATCATGCAGTGTGCAATTTCATTATTTGACGTGGAAGCAAACAAAAGTAGTCTTTTAATTCCCATTAACACATCCTGCTGTGCTGATACAGTAGATACATCAATGTATGTTTTTGGCTGTATGTTCACATGGTATGAATTGCCCTTATAAAAATGTCCACATTTAATTTCTTTCTAAGTGAAGGGCCAGGACATTCCCAAAGTCAGTAGGATTCATCTATTAATGTCTCTACTAAATAGTTGTATACTATAGTTTTGCAACCATTACGATGTCTTTTCTTAAAATAGCGCGGACTCTAAACAGAAGTTGCAACATGCTTCGGCTGTAAAAGGATCAACTGTGATGTTCATGTGTCATTGTTCCGGGTGGAGTCACAAGAGCAGGTTATTAGGTCTTTGTCTCTACAGACGTCGTCGTGTGGATGAAAGGTTTGACCACGATCAGCTGGAATCAACCAGCTCTTGAACAAACACCAGAGAAGGGAACACCAGTTTCCTATGCCTTCACTGTAGTTCAACAAGGAGGAGTGTCCACATGAGTCAACTATTGTGTTAAACTAAATTCTTCAGACTTAAATAATAACAAAAAACAACAACAATAATGATGATAATAATTTAAGGCCTTCATGGATAAACTCCAACCGCACGAGAAACACTAAGCGTCAAACTTGAGTGTTTAAGTTCTCATGAAAATCTCTCCTCATCTCAACAAGTTATAAAAGTGAAAGTACGTTTTGTCTGCAATATGTACAATGCACTGCAATGTGAACAATCACTCTGTGTCTTATCACAACTGAGAGGATACTAAAGTATGAGTTACAATAGACACTTAAATGATGATGCATGTGGTGGGATAAGGTAATAGCTTAAGCTTAGACATCTACATGTTGCAACAAAAATAAAAAATATAGAATATAAATATATAATTTTCCCGGTGCACGTGTCGACTCACAGGTACTCAAATTAGACCTGAAATTATTAATCAACCAAAAGAAAATGAAGAAAGGGTTATTTGATATTTTTCAAGCAAAAGTCCCAGACGCTGGTTTTAGCTTCTCAATTATTAGATTTGAATTACTTCATTATTAAGCTGTATATGACTTCTGTATGACTTCTGAACTCTTGGCTGGACAAATTAAGGAATTTGAAGACATCACACTCTGGGACGTTTTTGTGGCCGTTATTAACATTTCATAGATTTAATGAGTGACCCAGATAATAACCAGAGGATTAAATAGCCATGAAGTGTTGTCTTTAATAAACAGTTAAAAATCCAAAATGATTCATAGGAGACTAAGAGAACCTGTAAATATATGGAAACACTGGCTGTAGCTGACAAGAAATCTCTCAAATCAAAGAACTGCCGAAAAAAATCTCTCGACTGGACGATATTTTCAGGACCCACTGCCTCAGCGCGGGTCCGCCACCATCACCACCACCTTGGCCAGAACAACTGCATCATTTTAACAGTTCTTAATCACAACAATGAGGAAGAATGTGTTTTCTAATTTGTGATTATTTTTACCTCTGAGGCTCTCAACTATTTACAGACCTATGTACAGGTGTGTACGTGTATGTGGCATGAATGTGTGAGTGATCGTATTGTTTTAGAGGCTGCACAAGCAAAGTTCGTGTGCTGTTTTTTTTTGCTGTGCAATGACAATAAACGTAATTCTAATTGGAAGCTTTTAATGTGTTAACTGTAAGTCACAGTTGTTATAGCACTTACTACACAGTCTAAAAATAAACACACCTGTACAGGAAGCACAGAACACAAGACATAGTAGAAACGTTCACATTATTACAGAAGGTTCAGTGACAAGTGTCAGTCTTTCTTCCTGTATTTACTCTGTGTCAATTCTCGACTGCAATTTTTTAAAGTTATATTAAAAAGTGGTGTAGCAACATAAACAAAGGGAAAAAAGCCCCAGGACTAATAGCTCCAGACCGAACTGGTCTCACCACTCTTTATTGTTTCCCTATTTTTGGGACATTTAAACTTGGATTAGCAGACACTTGTTCGTCAGCACAGAAAACCCTGCTACAGCTGTCATATGACACATTATAAAACAAGGTTGTTGTGTTAAGCCCTGGCTGTAGCTGAAGACCTCTCCTTGTTGGCACCACCAGTGTAAATATTTGAGCCAGAGTCAAATAGGCGGCTAATGGGTTACGCAGAAAAACATAAAAGGAATGAAGCGAGCAGGCAAACAATGATGAAGGTCACATAAATGCCAGAACAGTAGTTTAAAATATACCAGTAGGATAAAAGCAGACATTTGACTTAAATCACATTCACTATCTCCCTTTTATGTATGAGTCTGAATTCTTATTGTGTTAAAGTATTCACTACACACTGCTCTCAAAAAATAACACAATGGAAAGCAGAGCCCAATCATGTTCACAATTTTGTGGAACCAATCAACAATGCAAGCTGCTCTTTACTCAGGGAACTACCGAGCATCTACTGCCGAAGGGGTGACTTCGGACACAGCTAAATTGTTTCGTGATGTTCAAAAATTACCCATTAGTACCTGGATAGCAATCAGTAATGCGATTACTGCAAAAATAGCAGATATTTGCTATCTGTGTTTTGGTTTTGTGAATATCCTCAACCTCAACATCTTTGGGAAAGTACAAGGGACAATTTCTAAACTAATCAAATGAAAACAGTAACATGTGTTCGGCATGCTTCGCAGCAGGAGCATCAATAACAACTACATTACTACTACTGTCTTTTAAACATGTATCACATAATTGGATACTACTTAAAATGATTTATTGATGTTACTATCAATGGTGAAAATAATGGCTCCACAAGTTATGAGAGATCGTTGATAAATGTTTTTGATGCCTGTCAACAACTATAACTCCTCCTCAAGGGACTCACAAGGTATAAACGCAGATAGTGAACGACAATGTAATCACCGCATAAAATATGTCTTTATGGGTTTAATTAATGATACAAATACATTACTGGGATAAGTAAGTGTTGTGCGCTACAAAGTGACACTTCCTTGTGTTGTGTACTGTTTATGAATGCCAAATAGCCTCTTGACTCTTGACTTCCTCCTGTTACTCAAGAGTTCACTGCTCAAAGCTTTGAGCGGCACCGTGTCCGTGGAGAAAAAAAATGGTTAATCTGGACGAGTCACATGATGCCGTTACGCTCTGATCACAAGATTCACAAGCCGTCATTGTCACCTCTGAACACGCAGTGAAAAACCTGCAAACAAGGTCCACCCAGGAAACCCTTCGCTTAATCCAGGATTTCATTATTGTGATAATAAAGAAACAATAAATGCCTGTCTGCAAGGCTAAAGGACGAATCCAACAACTGCGTAACTGTGTGTGTGTGTGTGTGTGTGTGTGTGTGCGTGTGTCCATCAGCTGATTTTACAGATGACTACATGTATGCTACACCTTAAAGAGAGATATTTCATGCTCAGTCATGCGGCTGGAAAACAGGGGGAATGCCACCAAAACAAGATCAGCTGTGAAAATATTTCTGCCAGAATGATACACTGAGTTATCCTGATACGACATAACCTGCTCTGTGGCCTTCATGTTGCTTCAACTGTGGCCCCCACAACCTCTCTCTGCTTTCCAGGTTTTAGGTGCTTTCCACCACCACACTGCAGCATGATTACAGCAAACATTTAAAAAGAATTGGTTTGCTTCTACTCACCCAGAAAAGGAAGTTGAAAAAGAATACGAGATACTTGACACATTTCATTCCCCCTTCCACACCCATGGCTGCTGTTGATCAAGTTCCTGTAATAAAAAAATAAAAAAAAAGAAGGAGAAAAAAAAAGAAAAGTAAACAAGGCGTTTGTTGCATACCTTTCCCTGTTTCAAGACTTAATACGTGAGCTGTAAAGTGAGCAGCAGCGCTGTGGAGCAGGAGTCATTTTTAAGAGGAAACTTATTGACACACTCTCTAGGTTACAAACGGCCTCGAGACAACTTGTGAAACGAACATTTCCTCCGTTAAACAATTAACCGTATTTCACACTCCACATTTATGCACATTAAGTTCATAGAAGGCCATCGAAAAAGAGAAGCGGTCCATTCGTCCACCAAGAACAGGTTAAAGTGAATAAAAACCGTTTAATAAAGGGATTAAAGGTGTCGCCTGTCCGGCTCCGTCCCGGACCGTTAATCACCGTTAGCAACAGTACCGGTCTTTGTCGCAGGCCAAATTGAATCATCTAAAAACAAATTATTGAATTTATCTCGACAACTACGTTAGCCGTACATAAATACAAACGGATAAGCTGTTTAAGTTGCGGGCCTGACTAAAATAACAACCAAATAAACAACAGCTTCAAACTGACGACATACTTTTTTGCGGAGAAATACATCGTAACCGTTAAACGGCCCGTTCTAAAAAAAGAAGTTGACGGACGGAAAAAGTTTTGGCACAACGACGGAAAAAAGTCAGCTATTTCGTTATTTATTACTATTGCCTACCTTTACAAGTGCGTCCTTTCAATCTTGCGACAAGGGGCGAAGACGACTATATGTTGAAGCTTCAGACTAAGTTGTGCCGTTTGTACTCCTCCTTCCTGCTGCTCTGCTCTGCACCTCCTCTTCTTCTTCTTCTTCTACTGCCGTTGCCTTCAGGGATCCTCGTTAGCATCACTCCTGACCTACCTCATAAATTTAGGCAATTTTCAAAAACTGCCAGTTGGGACAAAAAAAAACAAAAACAAAAAAAAACAATATTGTTATTAGTAGTATTATTAGTAGTATTAAAAGTATTTAACTTAACTTTTCTCAATTAAGCCACGTTGCTACACTGTTTTTTCCAGTACATTTTATCAACACCTCTATTGATTATTATTGATTTAGTTTAAATTCAGTTTGTATAACAAAACTTGAGTTGAGTGGACTTTTGTTTCTCACCACTTCAATATCTATCTGTCAGTTTGTGCTAACTTTGTTTAGGAATTTAGGTGCCTCTTTTCGGGAATTAGACACCCATATGAATGTTTATAAGTCAAAGCTTTATGAAAGGCCAACAAAATAGATGAGTTGTAAAGCACTGGAAAGAACACATTTGGGGTTTGGTTATAGAGAAATGAGGCCCTGATCCTTTTATTAATTGAAACTGTCCCCATTAATTAAGTAAATTAGAGTCCCAGACACAAGACTACTGGTTGGCTTTTGGATTTTTGTGCATATAATGTCTCTGCCATGTATATTCTGTACTCAAAGTGACACAGTACACCAGATTATCTCCATCTTTTCCTCCCTTACACTCATGCCTTGAAAAAGAACAATTACTATTATAGTCATTCAAATGACGTTGCACAGCGAGGACGTGACTCATTTTAAACAGTGAGTAACATTCTTAAGACTGTGCAATGTTGTAACTGTCTCTTTGAGCAATATCAGGGAATTCAAACTATACTGTGACGACAAAACCTCGGATCTATTTTAAATTAGCTCAAACTGGGATAGGCTGCAGCCCCCCCCCCCCCCCCCCCCCCCCCCTCCCCCAAGCAGTTACAGAAGATGAATGAATGAATGAATGGTTAAAGTTATTCGCCCTTTTGTAACCTGTGCACTTGCTCACAAATGTATCAAAAGATAAACACTTGAGTGGCCCACATGCCTGAGCAAACCGATAATATCAGTTTGACCTGCTTCTGACGTGGCGTTTTAATCTGGGTGGTTTATTAGCACACAGTGCATGAGTGTTGCAGGTTACAGTGTTGCATATTTTGCAGAAGTGCTCTGTTTAACCTTCACTGCTCTCTGACTCTGACTGTTCATGCACCACCTCTGACAGCATTACTTCTGCAGGCAGAATTGAAAGCTGTCTTTGTGATAACAAGTGAAATGCAGCATCACGTGCTTCAGCCATTTGGCCAAAAGCAGTGCTACTACACCACGTAGGCCAGGAGATCAGTGCAGCTGCTCAGTGTGTAACAAGAGTATACTAGAAGCTTTGTGAGGAAGTGATATGTTGAGCAAAATGCTAACATCAGATCATGAACATGCTCAAAAGTGATAATGATAATCAAGTATTATGTTGCAATTCACCCCGCAGTGAACATCAAAGACTGTAGCCCATTTCATGGCAATCCAGCATATTTTTGTCAAAACATGTCAATCTGCACCAAACTGGGAGACTAACTGATTTTGGCATTCACAGATTCATGCTGCAATCAAGGCAAAAAAGAAATAGGTGAAATGATCTGAGTGTCATTAGCTAAGACATGGACATTTATCTCCTGGAACAAATCAGAGTTGCAGTTGTCAGTGACACGGTAAGAGCTGGTCAATCACCTGACACTTGAAATCTCTTGAGAAAGTAATTTTTCCTGTAACAGTAGGAAAGACTTTGAGTGTTACTAAAACCATGAATGGTGGACCATCCCAGTCATGTGTAACACAAGAGAATCTGCCTGCAGGCCTTCACTGTGAGGACAGTTTAGGTAGAGGTGATAGTAGAACACTGGAACTAAGGCACCCAAAAGGACTTATGGTTAATAAGTTATATGACTTATTAAACATTTCTCATACTGTGTCATATAAGAATATACACTGTGATTTTCGGCTTATCTTAAAATGAAGCTCTGTGTACTAAGGTTAGTAGGTTTTCATTCGTCCATAAGAGGGGGGGACCTGTTTCACATGCTTTCAATGCTTTCACTCCTCTGTACATTGTTCTTACCATAAAACCTATCAATTTGTAACCAGCCTTTCGATTTAACCTTTTTACAGTCTGGATAGAGCAAGTCCTCTGATCATCGTACAGCTGTGAGAGTAGCTTATCCGTTGTCAGCTGTCAGCTGTCAGCCGTCAGCCGTCAGCCTCTCTGCATATTTACTTACTCCACCAATGTCAAACTACAACCTGTTTAGTCTGCGTAAGCAAATATGTGCACCACTGTATACTTACTGGTGAAGTGGATCTACTATCATAAAATAAGCTGCAAAAGGTGCCATTAAATTACTTTAAATATAAGTGGTATGAATTGTTTAATTAAATTAATTCATTAAAAAAAATAATTAATAAAAAAAATAATTAATTAAATTAAATGTACAATCCACAGTCTAACATTGGGAACCCACACAACTAAAAAATTATGGGCTGCTTATTTGACGAATGAACCAATAGAAATGTTCTTGACGCTTTATCACCATCATCCTTGCAATTCAAGGACAGCTTGGTTGTCTTTATTTTCTTTGTCACCAAACTCAGATGCAATAGTGTGTGCCGATGTAGAGTGATTTTCTACACATCGTCAGTAGTGTGGAAACTAGTGAAAAGTAGTGAATGGTGGACGAAACCACACAGGAAGTTTCAGCAGCACAATGACAGCTGGTTCCCAAAACTCATCTCAGCTCAGCAAGATTAAATGAAGCATCACAACAGGTCACTGACTGTGACCTCTGCGTACAGTGGGTAAAAGAGTCTTCTCATCTACAAATCAGATTTCATCTTTTCAGATTTACCCACATGAACCACTGAGGTTAATATGATAAAAATATATCAACAATTTGTCAAAATCCTGAGAAATCTTCAGCAGATTTATTGCGATGAATTGAATACATTTTTGAAGCCATTACATCCACCAAGCTGAGCAGTTTCTGCATGTTTTGTCCATTAGTATACTCGACACAGTCCAGCGGACAGTCCAGGGTGGGTGTGAGTGTGTATGTAGGTGGATCTCTGCAGTCCTCATCACTCTCTGCACTGACAGAGATGCATGGGATCAGTATGATCACCACGCTGCTTCTCTTCAATCCTCCAGAAATGACGTGGTCCTTTATCAGCCCCTTGAAGCATTTCCTCATAGTGTGGATGGGGAAGTTTTCATTTCCTGATTGAGGTAGATATATAAAAGTTTCTGTTTTCATTTACTTTCCTGTTTTCTCACTTCTACATTTGCTTAGCCATTAAAAAATATTTTGATGCGGTGGTCTAATATGACAGAAATGGGGCTCCTAAATCCAGATGCAAACTGTCTTCTTGAAGGAGCAGATGATCCAAAGGATAAACAAGCAAATGGAGTCTGACCTCTCCGATACCTTATCGTGGAGAGCAGATGACAAGAATAGATATACAGTTGTTCCCTATAGAAAACACAAAAATAAATATTGTTTTAACATTTTGCACATGAAAATAAAGACATGTTATGCCCCCACGTCACCCATCTTTCAGGAGTCCTCGGGAGTCTTTGTATCAGTGTTCATCAGTTAGGATTGTCACAGTGTCAAACCCTCTTTTACTCTGACATTAGCAGTCTTTTCAACAACTGGGAGGCTGCACGAGGAAAGGCATCTGCTGTCCTCATCTTTCCCATCTTATTGCAACTGCCAGAAAGATAACCAGTGACAGCTTTATATCTGTGTTAAATTTCTTCATGATGAGTTCATTCACCGTCTCAGAGATGCTGGGACTCAGTGTTGCTTTCAACTTAGACCTGTCACTATGTGACAAAACAGTACAAAACTTAACTGGGGAACCATGGTGAGACACTGTGCTCACAAATCTGATGATCCGGTTATAGAGTTAAAGAACCTAATTGCAAGTGGTACAAACCTAATAATAATAATAATAACTTTATTTATATAGCACTTTTAAAAACAGGGTTTACAAAGTGCTTTGACAAACAAAGCAGAACAAATAAAAGGAACACAGTTAAATTAAAACTCAAAACTTAAAAATTAAAGAGTAAAATGAAGACGACATCACAAAAAGGCGAGTCTATAAAATTGTGTTTTAAGAAGTGATTTAAAAGAGGTTACTGATTCTGCAAGCCTTATCTCCTCAGGTAGGTATTTCTAAGCACTGAGAAATATATCTTTACTGTATCAGAATGCACTAGACATGATTCCAGCCAACAGACGGTACTTTCCGTATATAACTGATAACATGACTCTTGTTTTTCCTGTGAATGACTGATGTGAATGGCTTGTGGCATGAGGACTGGAACATAAATTCCTGAGGGATGTAGTCAGTATTATTGGCTAAATGTTAGTGGATGGAAAGCTCTGACACACATTTTAGGATTGATAGCTGTGGTTTGATGTTACTTTGCTATGCTCTACCTCATTTGAAAGCCATGACCAATGCTTTGACTAAATTACGAGGAAATATATGCAGGTACCTAGAATTACTTTTCTGATCTAAGAATAGCATCATTTTCAGAACAGTGACAAATCTGAAAGCGAAAATGCGTGGGACAGAAAAAATATAAAATCATATTTAGAGATATTTGATATAGCTTTTATTACCTTTCCAATTTTGTTTGGTTTTTTTTGTAATTTTTTTTCTGCGGATTTGCTGATTTACTCGACCTCTCTCTCAGAGGTGGAAGTAGTGTGTAGGAAGACAAAAGGGAGAGGATAAAGTTCAGGATAAACAACAAAGTATTTAATAGAACATATATCATATATCATATGATATTTACCTGACTTTAAAGGTGTATTTCACTTTATGTAACAATGTAAGTTGCATCCGGTAGGTGGCGGTGTGAACAATCTGTCAAAAAGAAACACGGAAAGAAGAAGAAGAAGAAGAAGAAGAAGGCGGAAGAGGCAGGACGAGACGTTAGGATATGGTGGAAGTATCATGGCGGGATGCATGAAAATGATGAACGGTTATGTCCCACCCAGTGTTAAATTAATTGCTTTTATGGTGCTCCTTATCTATGTACCTCATCCTTCACATCAGAATACGGGTAAGAAGCAGTGTTACGAAGAACAGAACAGGAACCCTAAGTTATAGGATACAAATAAAAATCGTCCAGGCTAATTGATGTTAGCTTGTGTTTGAGGTAGTAAAACAATATGCAAATTGTTTTCACACATTGCCTGTGAGGTAAAGTCCTTATGGCTCGGTTACTTTCCGCAAAGATGGTGTGCCTGTTTAAAACAGAAACTTGTTAAAATGATTAATGTGTTGTGCAGTTGTATATTTGCTGAACGCATCTGTAAAACCACAACGTTGGTCCAAGTCACCAAGCCACCCCGCCCACAAGTTTTCAGTGCAGGGACTGTAAGACTGGTTTTATACCTGCAGCAACTTGCCCGATATCAGGCTTCAGTATTAATACTCATTTGTTTATTAGATTCTCCCAGAAAATAGTGAAATCTTTTCTGAGAAAAACGGCATATGTTTTGTCTTATTAAACTGAATGTACTGTTTCATTGTTGTCCCAATAACTAGACCTCTTTGTTTGATGTTGTCCTTCATTGTGATGAACATAGAGATGGACACATGCACAGTCTTGTTGATGTAAATGTATGTGAGCGAGAGTATTTGCAGTTGAAAGTGGTCCGCAATTGAAGCGTAATGATTTAATGCTGTGCCTTACCAATTTTGGGGATGATTAAGCCTTTTTTAAAAATTAAATTATACATTTGTCAGTGCTTTTTACATATTCTTGTTTGAATTACAGACGAGTGAAGTATTGGAGGGACTGATGCACAAATGTTTGTTTATTTATCTTGGGATTTAACAGTGCTAGTTATTTTTTTAAAGGTGTTCATGTCACAGGTTTAACTTGCAATAAACAATCCAGCGTAGAAAGTAACATGATGTGGCACAGTCTCAGTGTTACATACATGTCATACATGTCTCTGCTTGTCAGTCACAGGTCAAACTCATCAAATCATCAATTTGCGGGATGGAGAGGAGCTTGTCATGTCAGGGTCCAACCGGTTCTGTTACAAAAACTCCATCTTGCCGACCTGGAGGCAAACCTGGACAAGAATTCAGGTGAGTACCTTTAATGGTGCCCAGCCATGTAAAGAGTCAACCATAAAATAATGAGACAAATAACATCTGAAAAATCACATCATAATAACTGAAGATTTCTGACAGGTCAAAGTGTGGAGCTCAAAGGTGTTTAAGTTGGAAACTGTGGAAGGCGAGGAGGAGCTGCAGGAGCTTGACCGCTTCAGTTTCTGGGGCTGGTTTCAGAGCTTGTTACGTGAGAAGCACAATGAGACCACTATTAACATCAACCTGTTCAGCAAGAAGACATGCTTCAAGGTCGATCCCACTGAAAATACTCATTACACTGTCAAGCCCCTTCGGAGTAAGTGGAAAGTGAATTAAGAAAGTTCCCTTCCTAATTATTGACAGATAATATGTGGCTAATACTGCTGTTGTTTTCCTTGCAGGGTTTGATATCTATCTGTTTTTGGTATTCCTTGCTGGAGCGGTGTTGTTTGTCTATGCAGACTCACTCAGCAGGTATTTTTTTTGTGTCATTAAATTTAAGTTGATTTTGACATGATTGATTGTTGTGTCATTATGTCATGTTTTTTGCTCCCTCTTTCAAGGAGTCAAGTTTTCTTCTACTCAGCCGGTATGAGCACAGGCATGATTGCCTCTCTTATCATCCTCTTTTTCATTCTAGCACGCCTTTTGCCAAAGGTATGGTATTTCAGTGTCCTCAAATAATCACGATTTTATTGGTTACATATCTTGGAACTAATGCCTGACTTTTTTTTTTACCCGTGTTGTGTTTGCTCCTTCCACAGAAAAGCCCCTTTTATTTGTTGATAGTTGGTGGCTGGTCGTTCTCTCTGTACACGATCCAGCTTGTCTTCAGGAACCTCAGCGTGATTCTGCGAGAGCACTGGCACTTGGCATTAGGTACAGACTCTCTGTGAACACAAAACCGTTTAGTAGACAGTGACTTGATTAAATCAGAAACATCAGACAAAAGCCATAATTAACTGCTCACTACTTTTTTATGTTCATTATGAGTGGCTATTGTGAGACAGCAGAGCATTTAAGTTACACTGACCATGAACAGTTACTCAGCTGATCAATTAGTTCACTGACAGAAAAGTAATCAGCACTTATTTTGAAGTAAGGTTTTATTTGACTTTTATGGTAGAAAATTAAATGTCTGGGTTCTGATGTGTCGATCACTAAGTCTGTCATAATCCTATAAATTTATATGATGATTTATTTTAGGAATCCCATAAGTTTATCACTATGATACTTTAAACATAAAGGAGAATATCACTACAGATCAGCTCTTGACTAAAACCACAATGTACAAAAACATGTGTAGAACAGATACTGGCTTTACAAATACAGCACGCAGGCTTAGCTCTGCTCTGGGTTAGTTCTTCTGTTTCTGTTTTTCAGGTTACGTAGTGCTGGTGGGATTCATCAGTTTTGCTGTGTGCTACCGTTACGGTCCTCTGGTGGATAAGAAGAGCATTAACATCCTGTCGTGGACACTGCAGCTCTTTGGTCTGCTCCTGATTTATTTAGGGATTCAAATTCAGCAAGTCGCCTTCGCTATCATCGTGGCAGCTTTGTTTTCCAAGAATCTGGAGTATCCAGTCCTCCTGGCAGTATTAGCATGGAGGTATGCAGTTTTAAAATGCTGCCAGAAGGTGGCGTGAGAGCACAGCACTACAGTTAACAGATCATAATGTGTTGCTGTGATCTCAGGCAGTATAATATGCGTGGTGATATTTCACAAATGTATTAAACAGATATAGTCTGCATTAGATGTTCTTGATACTCGTGTGTGTGAACTAATTCTATTACAGAGCAACGTCCGTAATCATGTTAGGTCTGTATAAAATTAATTATTTTAATTGAGTTCTTGATCTGTTCAGGAAAATGAGACGCTTTGTACACTGGAAGCCAGAGCCACGTCGCCTGCTGACTGAGGAGGAGTATCAGAAGGAGGGGGAGGAAGAGACTCGGCGGGCTCTGGAGGACCTGCGCAAATACTGCGGCAGCCCAGAGTTCAGCCCGTGGAAGGCAGTGTCCAGGCTGCAGTCTCCAAAAAGGTGCCTTTTTTTTCTTTTCTTTTCTTTTTTTTAACTCTTACCTGTATAACTTAACACATTATGTCTATAAGGCTCTTTAAACAGAAATAGAGACAATGTGCTATATCACATGTATTAGTCATTTTGATTGAGTACAGTGTCAATAGAAAGCATTTGTGTTTTAGTGTCTTACAGCTGTAAATCAAAGTAGATTTCTTAACAATTTTAACAACTTTATTTGACAGCGACCACTGAAGAGACAGACAGGAAATACCTCTTGAATACGCACAGCTGATCTTTGTTTAATAATTTAATAATCAGCTGCATGAAGGACATAGATGTACTACTAGAGTGTTTGTACTCTTCTTTATCTGTGTAAATTAAAAAGGAACACACATATGAAATTTACTTTGATTCAAATAAAAAATTTGAAGGGACTGTACTTATTAATAAATATACTTAACTTAAAAATAAGACAAACAAGGATAGTTTAGCATTTGTATTGTTACGATGCAGTTTAATCCATTAACATCAATGACGTCATCATTATCAGATTTATATCGTTATATACCAGATTTATGAAAAATCATTATAGAGTTGGATCCCAATTAGAGCCCCACATTTCCAACAGTATAATTAAAGGTGTATTTATGCTTTGTGTCTGATCCAGACATCCTGGTGATGGAGACTTTGACACCTGTCATTGGTCCAAAATGCATTTATTCATTCACGTCTCTCAGGAGTTGAAACAGCTCCTTCTGTCTCCCACAAACCATCCACACAGATGTGGTGCTGATTTCAGTAAAAGTAACTGTTGTTCCACATTTATCAAAATCAACATGAGACGTTCACTTCAAATCTCCATTGTTTGAAATTAACAGAGGAACTCAACACAGCCGACTAGGCGCCGACTAACGTTTTAGTTGTGTAATAACAGAACGATGCCAACACACCAGTCAACAAGTATGATGTAGGCCACCCACATTGGTTTTATGTAGATCAGTGGTAGAAGTATAAACCAAGCTTAGTAATGCTAGCTTAAAAGAGCAAAAATAATCATCTTTTAATTAGTAACATGAAGGTTTAACCGCAGAGATGTGTGTAAAATCAAATCAGAATCATTACTAATCATGTAACAATTGAGATGTTCTTCATCTACAGCAAGCTGATTGTGTCGAGGAAAATAAAAATGAATGTATCCTACGTACTATGCTCATTTTCCAAAACATTTCGTCTCTCTCACTGAGGTGCTACGAATCATAGTGTGTTAACATCTTGCTGATATTGTCGCAGGTTTGCCGATTTTATTGAAGGATCCTCTCACTTGATGACAAACGAGGTGTCTGTCCACGCACAGGAGTATGGCTTTGGAGGATCTTTTTTTGAGGATGAGTTTTTTGACACAGACGACGAGGAAGACGATATTGATATTAAGCCCATGGCAAGACCAGAGTGAGGGGACACAGTGTTGGACACGCTTAAATCATGAACACTTTTTATTGCCGTTGAGACAGACGGTTGGAGAACAGCTCTCCATGGCCGTCCAAACTGACAGATTTCTTGCTGAGGAGGATGCGTTAATAAAACTGAATTCCAGGGAACTCCTTTTGGGGAAATCACAGGCACAATAATGAGGTCAGATTTTTTTTGTTACAAGAAATACAAAAAAAAAAAAAAAAAAATGCACTAAAGCCAGATCTCTTCTTCTTTTAAGGAACAAAGACGATAGAACTCATTTGGTTACTGTGTGGTTTGTTGCCTTTAGTTGTAGCTTAGAAAGGTTTTTAGTTGTCAAAGTAACATGTTTACAGCCTCTGCAGGCTCTAAGTGGGCTCACTGCAGCGTACTGCAATGAGCATCCAGGTTCTGTTCGTAAGTCACTGTGAAAAGTTCTCACCTCTGTGAAGAGTACAGCACTGATGCACAGTGGCAGTTTCTATTCTAGTTTTCTGCTCGGGAACGAAAAGTCATGTTCATGTTTGTATTTTACTTATTTCCTTTTATTTTAATGGAATGCATCGGTGAAATCCTCCCAAAGAATTTTGAATAAAATATATAAATATATATATATATATTTGATCTCTTGAAAAGCTTGTGTTGGTGTCGTTGTATAAGATTACAAGGGCCAACAGGTGGCATGTTGATAATTACGATAATTACAATGCAGTGCTTTCAGTCCAAAAATCTGATATATTATTTTTTATAATGGGTGACCACGGCTTGACTACTTCCATTTTATGCCTGTTAATACTACTCCGAGCGCCCGACCATCCAAAGACATGCTCATTAGGTTAATTGGTGATTCTAAATTGGCCGTAGGTGTGAGTGTGGTTGTGTGTCTCTCTGTGATAGATAGGTGACCTGGCCAGGGTGTACCCCGCCTCTCGCCCGATGACAACTGGGATAGGCTCCAGCAGACCCCGTGACCCTTAACAGGAATAAGCGGGTACAGAAGAAGAATGAATGAATGAATGAATGATACTACTCCACATTATGACATGAATATTGAAAATTTTTACTCCACTATGATAACTTTGTGACCTAATGTAGAAGGAAATGGGTTAATGCATGTACACTTATTTTGATCATGCAGAAAACTTGTACAGTGGTATTTTTGTTGCAGTTAAATGACAATTGTAATTAGGCACTCTGAGAAAATGGATTCTAGGCTTCAGATCCTCCTTTACCCAGGTCTTGAGGGCTAATTACTCCCCTGCTGGCCAAATTATGGAAGTGATAAGCGTGAGTTTGAATGTGGCAAGGAGCCTTGAAATGATCCCTGTCCTTGGAGACAACTCACAAGATGGCAACAAATAAGGGAATCTTCTGCCCCGTGACCGCTGGACTAAGATGTAAGGAGATGATTACGTTAAAAAACAAGTTCTAAAATTGATTCCTACCTTAGGCCATTAACGTTTCTATCAGCCCTTACACGTTTATCTTTCCAGATCAACATTTATCACAGAAAAATATAAGATCAATTTGAAAAGTGTAATGCACCGTTATCAATTAAGCAGTTTGGACATGTGACTGTGGCCGACAGCTGTGAATTTGTAAAATTGCCACTAATAAATATTTTTTGTGTTACGACAAAAACAACTCATTCTTGTTTTTAAGAGGATAAAAAAAAAAAGATACTGGACATTTTTTTCTGGATTAGTGTCTCACCATGTTTCTCATTATTTGGTTTCGTGTTTTAATCACTTGCTGCAATTTGTAGTAATGTTACTGCAAACCCAGGAGGAAGAACATGAACATGTGGAATTTCCACGTAACAGCAGAGGGCTGAGCTGAATCAAACATCTCTTGCAGAAGCTGAGTGTCGTTATAAATGCCGCAATAAACTGTGCATCTGCATATTTTCACAAATGAATCACTCCAAGCCAGCTCTATGATTAATATCTTTTGTTCTCCCTCGGGTTACCTAGAATCCCAAACAACAAAAACGGTGTTTAAATTTGAAAACCCAAAGTCCCTAAAGTGATTTTTCTTGGTTTTCCTGCCGTTTGGGACTGTTACATCTTTATGTTTAAACTTCTAAGAAGCTATAGATATAGACAAAATAGAAATGTCTGACCTTTTCATATCTTTATACATCATGCCAGATAAATCAGTTAAACTCAAAGCAAGCTGACTGAGTCACAGTGCAGTGAAAATGTGATACCTTGTACCTTTTGATCAACGGCGTTTACATTAAACTGAAAGTGGAAGCAGAACTGGGAAAAACTGCAGCAGATGACCTAATACGCTGTTCAAGCCAGATAGCGTTATCTTTAATCAGGCAGGTTTCAGTATAAAAACAAACTGTATTCATCCTTTCTCCCACTCTCTAGTTTCAGTGAGCCATATCTAATGTCTTGGGGACATTGTGACATTTAAGCGCAGCTGCTCTGTGCATCCCACCACTGGCTTCTTTACATTATGCATTTGTCCAGGTAGCATTTGAAGGCAGGGAACAACCCTGTTGCAAATGATTGCACTCGATTAGACAACATGTTTGAAACAGCTACGATTATTTGCATGTGTTTCCCAGGATCTGGTTAGCATAAACAACAGTGTAATCCCATTCACATGCAACTGCATTTCCTTCGAGCTATTTCCCCTAAATACGCATCACTAACAGGGAAACCTCACTGCAATGCAAACACGACTCCATGACACACGAAAGGGGGTATCCCTTAGATGTCTAAGCATATTGCCGACACTGTAACAGCCCCCTCATGGTGGCTTCATGTAAAGTGTCTGGACTTCCCCACAACCTGCAAACTGGTCAGCATTAATTCACCTGATTCCTGCAAAGCTCCGTAGTAAAGGATTTTGTCATGTTTCTACTGGATGAATAAAAGTAAAAATAATAAACAACCATGTGTGCAAACTGCAAAAGACGCCCAGTTTTTGAATCAAACAGTGAATTTACGTGATTATCATGGCAATGTGTTTATTGTAGGTGTGTAAATGCATGCTGCATGTAAATCCTTCATAGAAAAAAAACATGAAAAACAAATGTTGCAAGTGTCATTTGGGGACGACCTGACGCAATTAAATTAAAACATTCACTCACTTTTATGGCAACGTCCCCACACTTGGCTTTACATGAATTGCAGCCAGTGCAGTTTGTCACAGAAAAGCTACAGGAGAGACAAAAAAAAAAAAAAAAAAAAAAAGATGGATAAAGGTCACATTTGAAAGCAGTGCAGTAAAAACTTCCTCAAAGACGGGAGCGAACCGTCTGGAACCTATCAGGAATGTCGGTAAAACTTAAATTTGGTGAAGCAGCAGCAGTGCATTTACATTTTCCCGGCTGCACACAAATCAAATTGGGTTTCTTCTCGAACTCGACACATAAAACAGTTCAGCAGAACAAGAAAACTTGAAGTCCAGTGTTGGTTATAATCCAGTGTTCAGTCAGTTCTGTCAGTACTTGTTGATCCCAAATATCCGTACTCCGTGAAACTGAGGCAGCTTTGGGAGGAGGACGCTCAGGAGGGAGCTTGTGTTGATGACGAAATGTGTGGGATCGTATTTTGTGTAGAAACTGGCAAGAATATACCTGCAAAGAGAGAGCACATCAACACCGGAAATACTGGATCTCAAATATACATTCACAAGTACCGAACACCGCACAATGAAGATCACATAAGCTAATTAGTCTCTACATATTTTGAAAGAATAAAGGTGCAATGTGATCCATTTGGAGCGCCGGTTTAAAGACTCCCTCTGCTCTGAATGTCAAAAGCTCCACATCTGAGTGCTTGTTTACGTGCTTAGCTGACCTGCACAGCATAAAGAAATTGAACATCAGGTGATGATGAAGCCTTTAACTATCAAAAATACTTCAGTGTAAGTTCTGTATAATTAACAAAGTTAAGGTCAAAGCACAATGAATGATACGTGGACGATTGACATCATTAACCACTTACCAATCACTAAAAGTTCACATGAGGCTGACAGGAATCGGTCAGTTTCTCTGCAAATATTTTTGTCATATGGATTTCTACACTACCTGGCAAAAGAAAAAAAAGTCGCCACCAAAAGAAAAGGTCACACACTAATATTTCTTGCAATGTCACAAGATTTATTTCCATCCAGTGTTGCATTAATGTTTCACCAAGATCTTGTATTAATGATGGGAGAGTCTGACCACTGAGTAAAGCCTTCTCCAGCACATCCCAAAGATTCTCAATGGGGTTAAGGTCTGGACTCTGTGGTGGCCAATCCATGTGTGAAAATGATGTCTCATGCTCCCTGAACCACTCTTTCACAATTTGAGCCCCATGAATCCTGACATTGTCATCTTGGAATATGCCCGTGAACATCAGGGAAGAAAAAATCCATTGATGGAATAACCTGGTCATTCAGTATATTCAGGTAGTCAGCTGACCTCATTCTTTGGACACATAATGTTGCTGAACCTAGACCTGAGCAACTGCAGCAACCCCAGATCATAGCACTGCCCCCACAGGCTTGTACAGTAGGCACTAGGCATGATGGGTGCATTGTTTCATCTGCCTCTCTTCTTACCCAGATGCCCCCATCACTCTGGGACAGGGTAAATCTGGACTCATCAGACCACATGACCTTCTTCCATTGCTCCAGAGTCCAAACTCCCCTAGCAAATTGAAGCCTTTTTTTTTCCAGCTTGCCTCACTGATTAGTGGTTTTCTTAAGGCTAAACAGCTGTTCAGTCCCAATCCCTTGAGTTCCCTTCACATTATACATGTGGAAATGCTCTTACTTTCACTTTTAAACATAGCCCTGAGTTCAACTGTTGTTTTTCTTCGATCTGATTTCACCAAAGGTTTAAGTGATCGCCAATCACGATCAATCAGGATTTTTTTTCAACCAATTTTCTTTCTCATAGACGATGGTTCCCCACTATCTTTCCAGTTTTTAATAATGCGTTGGACAGTTCTTAACCCAATTTTATTAGTTTCTTCAGTCTCCTTAGATGTTTTCTCTGCTTGATGCATGCCAATGATTTGACCCTTCTCAAACACTAACATCTTTTCCACGACCACAGGATGTGTCTTTAGACATGGTTGTTTAAAAAATGAGAAGCTACTCATTGCATCAGTTGGGGTTAAATAACTTGTTATAAGCTGAAAGATATTCGTCAATGCAGTAATTATCCAATAGGAGGCTCGTTACTATTTGCTTTTTTTGGCCACGCAATGTACAACGATCAGCCACAAAATTAAAACCACTGACAGGAGAAGTAAATCAATTTATACGTTTTGTGATTCAACAAAACAGCTGTGCACATGATCTTAATTGAACAATATATATTATGTTGACCATCTTGTGACAATCAAATGTTCTGCTGGGAAACTTTTGGACCTGGCATTCATGTAGATGTTACATGTAGCACCCACATAGACCAGACCAGGCACCCCCACCCCATAGCAATGACACTCCTTGATGGCAGCAGCCATCCCCAGCAGGATGCCAAGGTATTGACCTGGTCTCCAAATTCACTTGATCCAATCTGATCAAGTATCTGTGGGATGTACTGGAACAAGCCTGATCCACAGAAGCCCCTCCCCTCAACCCATAGGGGCCCACTAACAACGTTCTGTTCCCAGACACCACAGGACACCCTCAGAAGAGACCTACACAATATTAGGAAGGTGGTCAGAGTTGTTGAAGGGTCTTCTTCACCCTTAAAATCAGCAGACGTACAAAGTGACTTTGTCTGTTCTAACATAAAATACAACGTTAGCATGCCAGGCTAACTAGCTCAAAAACGAATGAAGCAAAAGTAAAAGTTCGGTGAGAACTCTACAGTCTCTTTGGCCCATTTCTGCTGCTCCATGCTCTTCATCTCTTCCCCACTCTGTCAAAGTAATTTCATTTTCAATTTCCTCGTCACTACAGTCAGCCAGTGATCTATCCACATTCTACAACTCAATCAGCCTCAAGTTCCTTAAAATTCACTGCATTTCAGTTATGACTATGTCACGCAGCCCTCCATCTCCCTTCTATGATGTCGCTTCTCATCAGGGTCTAACCACCAAAAAAAACCGTAGCATATCTTAACTACGAGACCAAGGATGATTTCATAGTAGATTACAGATGCACAGGGGTTGTGTCAGGCTACAATTATGGATGCTGGGGCATGGAGTATTAGTAAGATGGCCTGTTTGGAACCATAAATTGCACATTAAGAAACACTTACAAAATGAGATTTCTGGAATGATTGCAAAAGGCAGTGTTTTCAACCTAGTCATGAGAGCGAGTGTTACCTTCATAGGCTACCAAGCATTGATGGACTCTGCTAGTAATGTCTGACATTTCAGCCGACAAAACCTACAGCTTTTCTGTGCTACCATTGTTTTAAATAAAACAGGAATTACGGGTTGTCTGCCTATGTTATCACAATAATCTGCAACGGGCTGCCAGAGAATGGAAAGTTTTTCTTGTGATTAGTTTAAAATCGTTCTCAGATAGATAACGGTGTGCTGGAGGATTTCCAACAGTCTGAAAATACCAAGTGAGTCAAAAACGCGTCTGTTCCAGAAAACCCATTGCATATTTAACTACATGATGATTACTGATTTAGTCAGCATAATGAAAGTGAAACTGCAAACTGCCAGCCGCTGCGGATGAGTAAGTGAGTAGTAAACGTGCTTACAGTACAATTGGTGAGATGGTGAGGAATTTGCGTGAAGATGTAAATTGGACGCCGTAGTCCATCTGTTCCCAGTGTGTGAGCAGACGAGCTTTGCCTTGGTCTGGTGTCTCAAAAGGAGTGCCCTTCACTGTGTGTAGAAACAGGTACATCGCCTGCAGAGAAGACACCACACAACAGAGATATATTAGAGAAACTAATAGCCACAGAGATAGTGGGGTCCACATCAGTATATACATGAAAAGCAGCAATCCTCCACAAGAGTTTAAGAGTGACAGTGAATCATTAAGATGAGGTTCTGCTGCAGCAAGACATCTCACTTAATTTTACCGCATTTCACATACCCAGTCGCCACAAATTAACATACTATACGATTATGGGAGGAAGTAAAAAAAAAGCAGCAATGCGTACAGATCTACAGACAAGCAAATGATCGCGTAACCTCAACTTCAGTATTACAGCTACTTGTTGCAATACAGATCAATTTATATGTTTTGTGATTCAACAAAACAGCTGTGCACACGATCTTAATTGAACAATATCTATTATGTTTTTATTTCTGCAGTGTCATCAGGTAATGCCGAAGCTGATACTAGACAATAACAAATGTGGAAAGTCAGCTGTGACTTGTGGAAAACCTCAGTATCAATTCTGGCTTTTAGTTGTTGATGTTAACATCATGTCCTCAAAATGTTCATGTTACACTTATTGTTTGCAGATTACATCCGCTGAAGCAATACTCCACATACAACGTTCACAAGCTCTAGTTAGGTTAACATAGTGATAGCTCATAACATTGGTAGGTCATTATCATTCAACATACGACTGTCAACATACACAGTACACTGTTGCGTGTGCAGAAGTCTTTTCACACAGACTTTCACTATGCTGCATGGAAAAAAATACTATCTATCTATCTAGTTTGACATTTCGCACTCCTTAATTTTGAAGTTCAAAAGATCAATAAAGCCCCACTCAGATCATTCAGGAGACGCTTAGCTTAGCTCAGGCTGACTCAAAAAAACAAAGAAAAACGAGCTTGGCTATTTCAGATTGGAAAATGGTATCATCCACTCAATTTAACACCCAGCAATCCTGCTCAGTGATGTTTAACACTGCTCATGAGGTTTAATATATAAGGACATACTGAATAATAAAAGCTTTGTGGCAGACATTTCGACTTGTACCAGTGTTACAGCAATGGAAAGCACAGTTGCATTCATGATGGCTCACTGTGATCATCATGCATTAAAAGCAGAGTCTACACCGAGACTCTAGAGATAAATATAGTATGACTCAGAAATGCTATAATGCTTTAACAATTCAAACAATGCTGTTGAAATTAGAACTCAAGACTCGGACGATGACCTGGCAACCGTCGATTGCTCAGGATGAAAGCTAAGAAGATGATCAATTTCCAATCAGTGCAGCTGTTTGGGTTTGAGCATCGTTTTAACTGACCAGGTTGTGGATGACATTGGTGAGGGTCCAGACGAGTGGCACAGTGAAGAAAGGAATGCTGAGCAGCACGATGTGCAACACGACGGTCAGCAGCAGATAGGTGAGCCATATCCCTCTGCTGTTCATCACCCGCGTGTTGGGGTTCACCTCGCTGTGAGCTACGCCCACATTCATCTTGAAGAAAGAGGGAGACAAGCATGAGAGTGCTTATTAATCTGATGATTAATGACCTTTGTGTGAAAATTCAGGAAACTGTAAAAATGTGGAACTCAGTTTCACCTCCTTTCTCAAACAAAGAATCATAAAAACGTAAAGATATTCAACACTAAGCAGCAAACACTCATACCATATGTTTAGTGTAATTAACCATTATTGTATAGTTTTACTATTGGTTAACCTGGAGATCATGGCCATGACCATATTATTAAACTCTATCAGACAAACAGTTCAAAACCCTGAGATATTCAATCAACTCTGACATTAGACAAAGAAAATCACCAAGTCGTCACAATTAAGCTTAAAAAGATTACAGTTAATGTGTTGATAGAATAATGACGAGTTGTACTTTGATCTTTTATTTTATTTTTTTTTATATCTATTTTTTTTATTTTTATTTTCACTATTAGTGAGTGTCCTTTATTTTGTCTGTGCTAAGTGATTAGGCATACTCTACAATATTTGTGTGTATTTTGAAAAGTCAAATTAAAAAAATCACAATATCTACAATAATAAAGTAATGAATCATGCAAAAAACTATTTGCAAATGTAAATCACTGTACAATTAATACAATTATATAATAGTATAAATAATAATAGACAAGTGATTTAAAGACATATTCAGGCACTGTGGAAGTGTGTGATACACACATTATTGAATAAATGTTTAAGTAGCCCAGTTACAACAGCGTTTTCTCCCTTATAGAAGTCCCGAGGAAATGACACCGCCCGACTGAATTGTTCTGTGGGATAAAACACGCGCTTCCTCTGACTACCATCAACACTGAGCTAACACACCTAGCCGCAACTTTCAGCCACACAAAATAACAATGAGCAAGCAAAAATATTTAATATTCCAGACCGACGTGTTGCTAACTATTGCCATAATGCACATACATCTTAACTTTAGCCTGCTAGCTAACCACGGGTATATAACCTAACGTTCATGAGCTAGCTAACAGCTGCTATCTACAAGTTGACGAGCTAATGCTAGCGCAGAGTTATCGTTGATTATAATTAACAGTGGAAGAAGGCGACGTGTTCATCCAGAGGAGTCTGGCGGTTTCTGTTGAGTAATTAATCTGAACCAAGCGACATTTTGAGGTTTAAAACGTTACATTTCACCGCAGCAAACTTTACCTTCCTGTGTTGTCGTAGCTCACCAGGAAATTCCTTGTTTTTTTGTTTTTTTTTTCTTTAACCCCGCCCTCGTAAGGTTTTTGGGGCTGGTTCCTCTCTGCTGCAGCAAGCAGCTGTCAAAACTCCAGGCCTGCCCTGATCAGCGGCAGGTAAACAAGGTGAGGTGGTTTTGAGCAAAGAACAGCTGTCCTCCAAGAAATTCCCAAGATGTCCCAGTGACTGTGAGCAACAGTTTAACTTCGCCGTTAATTCCCACATACCATAGCCTAAATGTCAGCACGATACCAAGGTTCACATGACAGGGGTGCAGATCCTTTGTCAGGATTGGGGCGGGGGGGGGGGCACACAAAAGAGATTTTTATTTATTTCATTTTTTTTGCCATGCAACTCATACCATGTCACCACAAATCACAACTATGTAGAGGCTCACCATATCATTCAAAAAGTACTGCACAGGGAATCATTTATTGTGCTTACCTTTCTTGTTTATTTGTCCTAAACAGCCAACAGCACGCCTCACTGCTTACTTAACTGTTATATTAGTAAATCATAATTTTAAGGGTTTCGGGCATGTATTGTCTACTCATCCCCAATTCTTCTCATCATCTTCCTTTTCTCCCAGTGTATGGGACTACTTTATGCATGATTAATTGATATGAATCAGAATCAGAATACTTTATTAATCCCATAAAGTGATAGTTGCTAGTTGAATAAAGGTAATACAAAAATATATAAAAAATGAGTAAGATGCATTTAAAGTAAAGGAACAATATTGCACAAGTATTCACAATATACAGAGGTAGAGGTTGCAAATAAATTAACGGCGTCTGAAGTGTTAAAGGTGTTAAGAGTGACCAACACTCAGCTGGAGGAGTTATAAAGTTTGATGGCCACAGGCAGCAATGACGTCCTGTGGCGTTCTGTTGTACATTTGGGTAGAATGAGTCTGTTACTGAAGGTACTCCTTAGACTGGCCAGTGTGTTGTGGAGTGGGTGAGATGTGTTGTCCAGGATAGTCTTAACTCTTGCCAGCATCCTCCTCTCTGACACTGTGTTTAAAGAGTCCAACTCCACCCCGACAACATCACTGGCCTTGCAGATCAGTTTGTTGAGTCTATTTGCGTCTGCCACTGAATATCAAAATATGAAGCCCTAACCAATTTGTGTAAACTAACTGATCATGTTTTTACAATGCCAGTTATGCTGGTAAACAGTTCTAAAAAAACACAGTTCTAAGATCATAATAAGCACAACACAAGTCGACCCAAAAAAATCGTTTTTTTTAAATGTCACCATCGTCTGTGTAAGAAACTACCCATTCATTTGCATTGTAGTGGAGGAGACCAGAGATGGAATGTGGAGTCAGAAATATATTTGTCAAACATTATTTATTCCACCATTTCAATCATTTCTTTTTAGATGTGAATCTAAAATGTGAAGAATGTGAAGTCTGAAAATACATTTGATCAATTTCGAATAATTTCGGGCATGGGGTTAGCACTGATGCCTCACAGCAAGAAGGTCACCGGTTCAAATCCATGGAGTTTGTGTGGAGTTTGCATGTTCTCCCTGTGTCTGCATGGGTTTACTCCGGGTACTCCGGCTTCCTCCCATCATCCAATGATTCAGTTAGGTTAATTGGTGATTCTAAATTGGCCATAGGTGTGCATGTGAGTGTGAATGGTTGTCTGTGTAGCCCTGTGATGGACTGGCGACCTGTCCAGGGTGTACCCCTGCCTCTCGCCCGATGACAGCTGGGATAGGCTCCAGCAGACCCCGCGACCCTTAACAGGAATAACCAGGTATAGAAATTATGAAATGAATTTCGGTCATGTCCGAAATTCATTTCTGTCCCCCGGGGGGACCCCCCCCCCCTCCGGGGGACAGAAATGTCCCCCACATCCCCCCCGGGAGGGGATGTGTTCACCACATCCCCCCCGGGATCTGCACCCATGCATGAATACTACTGCTTTCACCAGCTTTCACTTCAACTTTCGGCTTGTTTGCATCTATTTTCTCAACTTTTTGGGTCCACATGACATGTAAGATACGTTACTCTGATACTCAGTTTATGTAATACGATTAATGACTTATTACTTTGCAGAATAAGGATAATGATCATAAATAAACAACCTCAACAAATAAACTGTGATATATCTTTATAAATTAATATAAGAAGTAAAGTTAGCTGCAATATTACATTTATTTGCACATGAGTTCACCAACATTCACAGTCCAAATACTTTTCTAAGGTCATGTTATTTTCTTTACTTGCACTCACTTGCCAGTTCATTAGGTTCAATAGTTCAATTCAGTTCGATTCAATTTCATTTATATAGCGTCAATAACAGTACAAAATGTCTCAAGAAGCTTTAAAAAACCGGGCCGGAAACCCCCAGAGCAAGCACAAAGGCAATGGTGGTGAGAAAACAGTCCCTTTTAACAGGAACCTTGACCAGAACCAGGCTCATGTGGAGGGACCCATCAGCTTGAGGTCAGCCATGTAGAGACAGAAAGAGAGAGAGAAGAGAACAGCAAGAGGAAGAAGATAAACATACGTCTGCCACAGATACATCCATCTGACTAAGCATATGATGAACGCTACATGATGGTTTGATAGTGAATATAAATAAAGCTGTTAGTGGCAGCAGTTGTTCTGTCACAGGTGAGTCACGTAGCTGCTATAATGAATGAATAGAAGAGGAATCACAAGCAGGTTGGAGAATGATGCATTTACGTAGGAGTGGATAAGACTGGGCAGGTTGATGAGACCATAACCACAATATAGACCAATATCCAACCTACCTTTTCCGTCTAAAATTGTAGACTGTTGCAAATCAGTTGTGTGACCATTTAAACAGGAATGGTATGTTTGAAGAGTTTCAGTAACAGTCCTGCACTAAATCTTAGGTTTATGGAGGTTATGGGATTCAGCATTAGCTGAGAGAGCAGTATTTAACTGTGTTTTCATCTTGTAGTACTATTAAACCAACTCATGTTTTTGTTATTTTGACAACTCCTTTTTAGTCAGTGGGCTAGGCTAAATAACAAAAACACTAATTCTGTCCACTTTAACAGCAGTGCAAACTACTAACATGGTTTCAACGTCAGTAGATTATTATAACAGTCATGAAGATAAGAGTTAGTGTAGGTGGGATTACTGAATAAAGCACTTTGTGCTGCATTTTGTTTGCATGAAAAGTGCTATACAAATAAAGTCTGATTGATTTACAAGATCTGAGTACTTCCAGTTTGGAAATGCAATATAATCATAATTTAAATGTTAATGTGACATTATTTATGTGACACCATGCCAACAGCCCACATGGCACAATACGGTGGTGGCTTCAATGGTTGTTGTCGGTGGAAAGTACTTAAATGTGTGTGTGGTGATATTCTGTGGTTTTTGTGTTCATACAGCCTACCAACAAATATTACCCTTGTATCCAAGCACGGTATATCTTGTTCCTCTTTGCCATATGGCTATTTTGTTTGTCAACATATTTCTTCCCTCCTTCCATGGGATTTGACATTTATTTCACATCAGTCTCTCACATGCTGATGTAGATGCTTGTGGATGAACTAACCAGAAAGTTTCAGAATACCTGACAAATTGAGAAATTCAATCACACTGATGCAGCAAGCCACTTAAGCCAGTACTGACATAAGACAGGGCTCATTCATTTGCAATATTGCACAAAGTTGCCTAATTGAAAGTGTAATCTCATTACTCTCTTTACTGCAAACACCTGATGCTCACAAAAAATGAATCAAATTCTCAATCCAACGCATTATTTGCCTTTGAACAGATGCTAATCTACAACTAGGTAGGCTTTTCCTGCGAAAAGGTTTAAGTACAGTGAACAGTGAGGTTCTCTTTTGATTACCCTAGAGCTGCAGCTTTGAGTTTGTTTAAACTAAAATTAAATAATTCAGAATAACGAGCAGTGAGCAGTAAACTTAAGCATTCTTGAATTAAATTTTACAGTTGTAGATCACGAGAACACGTGGGCCCTCAACATATTGTTCCCTGGCAGAATGAGTGTTGTGTAAAAAATAATAAACAAGGAAGCGAATGAAAAATAAACATAACTGATGACAAGTGATTGAGGTCCTGAGTAAACCAGACCTTCTGACTCACACATGTATTTATGTGGACATTTTATATTTGTCTGTGAAAGTTTTCTGTTCTGAACAGTTGTTTACAGGGGCAAGACTGAACGCTTCAGGTCATCTTTTCAGTCAGCGTGGATGGCCAGTCATTGAGGGAAAGCCCAAAAAACTGCACGAGCACTGAACAAAGTCAACCTGTTGATGAGGAAGAGTAATGCCATCAAAACTGACACAAAGTGAAAGTGGACCCTGAGCTGTTCAGTTAGTCCACTTCTGAGGTGCAGCCTTGGATATCAGGACAACTGTTGTTGTGAAAATTGGTGCAGACATTCATGGTACCCAGAGAAATTAATCTCTGGCGCTCCCCTGATTGCTCTAGTGCAAAAATAACGAAACTGATTGGCACACATTTTAATAGATATTCTCGCTCCCCAAAGATTTTATAGTAATGTCTTTGGTGACCCCATCCCAAACTCTGTGAGTGTGACGTTTTCTCCACAATGGAGTGTAATGAATTTATGTCCAAGTCATCAGAAAGACCTTTTCTGAGGAACTTTGATGACGTACAAATGACTTACTGTAACATCTTTAATTTCCTGATTTCGTCATATTTCCACAAATATGCTGTGTGGTAATACTTCCTAGCACAGCACTTTTCACGCTCTCAACATCATAAATCTTTCTAATATCATGTCCCAAAGACTTTAACTCTGCCCCTGCTCATTTGTTTGCTTTGTTACTTAACTTTCATAATTTGTCTTGTAAGTTCAGCGTTGCGTTGTTACTCAATATGTTTTTGTTTCATCATTTGGATTCTTCATTCATTTCTATTTTGTGTGTGCCTATTTTGTGGTTGTGTAATTCTCTGGTCTTTCTTTACAAAGTTCACTCTCAGGAAAGGTGCTAGATAAATAATTTCCTTGTTTCGTCTGAGAATCGTGACGGGTTGGCCGACTCTCCACCAGCAGATGTTTACAATAAACTGGAGTTTTCACCTTCAAAGGACTGGATTTGTGTGGGATTTGTAGATGAGGTTGCTTCTTCCTTGTTGAGCAATCTGGTATCTTTACACTGGGCTCCCTGCTACTTCCTCTTCCCCTTTAAATGTGACATCTTCCTTTTTTTGTTGTGAGTTGCATCATCAGTGAAGAAAGTCAATAATAGCCTGACTGGGGAGGAAGTAAGCAGGAAGTGTAGGATCTCCGAAGAGCAGCAGGAATGTTTTAGGAAAGCACAACTTCCTTCTTGTCCTAGCATATAATTATTATATTCACCAGAAGAAAGGAAGAGTTCCACGGTGCAGGTAAATTCATAACTTTCCTTAATGAGTATGTACGTATCATGTTTGTTTTCTCTGGAAGGAACTGCTGCCTTAAAAATACGGTAACATCATTTATAAATCATGACACACAGGGCGATGATATGAAGCTTGACATTGTATTTATTATGAATAAAAAAGACAGAGATAAATACAAAAACAATTATTTTATAAATATAACAAATAAATACAATAAATATTAATTGAATAAATAAAATAGATAATAATTCCATTGGAAATATGACATTGCAAAAACATTTCCTGACAGGAATACGAGTGGAAACACTGTTGTAGACACATTATCAGCTACTGAAGACTACACATACTTTGACCAATGTGATCAAACTTAGGATGTTTGTAAAACGAGCAGCTGCACATCAGCGAAAACACTGAAATCTTCTGTGCTCTACATGCATTTCTGAGCCGAGCCCTCTGTGTGATGAGCTGGGTCACCGACGGCAAAGACACGAGCAGTGACGATGGAGAAGGAGAAGAGCCTGTCCATGGTGTAGTGGCACAGCAGAGCCTCCTGCCAGTGTTTAATTGGCTGAATGTTCTCTTCTGTAATGTCGTGAGTCTCCTGCAGAATGAGAAAAATCATTAGTACACCTCTAAAAACTTCTTAAACTCTAATAAGTTGTTGGACTTTTTTTTGCAGCATTGTTTTCTCAGCTGACTGGACCTTACCTGCTCTTGCTTCGACCCGCTCAGTGACTTCACACATTTTCTCATGTCTTTGTGCAGTTTGTCAAGCGCCGGCTGCACCTTGCTGACAAACCCTGAGCAGCTTTGAAATCCAGAAACCCTCTCCACCGCAGAGTTGTAACTCTTTAGGACAGTGAGTATCTTCCCAACACATGGCTGAACAAAAAGAGTGGAAACTTAAAAATCCTGTTTGAGGTGTCAGCTTATCGTAACCATTTATTTTCTATTTTTCTATATTTTCTACATGGATATGATAAGCTGTATTAGAGTCTAAAACAATGACATTAATGTGATATTTCTAGTTGGTATTGTTAGTCTTACCATAGACATCTGTTTGAGGGTTCCAGGATCACACATGTCTTTCGCCTCCATCCAAACAAGAGAGGTGGAAAAGTCTGCCACATCTGTAGATGCATTTCGTGCCTATAGAACATTTTGAAACAGACACACTTAGTACACGGTTGTATTATGTACAATACTATTAAGTATGAAGCAATGATTTGAGAGCAGTTTTTTTAAATTATGTCAGTGGTAACTCATTAAAAGGTTCTTTTAAGTCAGTGTACGTGAGCAAAATCAGCCAAGTCAGGATTTTACAACTTTAAAATAATAAAGAGATAGAAGCAAAATTAACCAAAAAATATTCTGTCTGATAGCTTTAAAAAAAATAAATTCACTAATAATTACAAACACATTGATTCTCACATTTAAAAGCGAAACACTTACCTCCACTGACACAGTTTTGGCGATGTGGTTAAGCTCCAGGGAGCTGCTCCGTACGTCCGCGCATGCATCTTGCAGCCCGACTGGAGCGCAGGATGCTGCCGCAAAAAGCGTCAAAAAGGCGGCTATAGTAGCGAGGCAAAAATCCATGGCGGGTTTTATTCTGAGTTAGGCTGAATCCCTCTTGTTGTACACTCCTCTCTGTGAGTTGTGAAGTGATGGTTGACCGGGATGAGCCCTGGCTCTCTATAAGTACAGAAAAAAGTGTGAGGGAGAGGTTTGTGAGTCAGTGTAGGGGTTTCCTGGGCATCCCTCAGGTGAGATGAGTTCACGCCGAGTGCAGTTAGCTACGTAATGCGCAAACAGGAAGACTCCGCACGGGTGTATGAGCAATATGAAGTCAGAAGTTATTTGATAGTCTTTAAATATAATAATAAAAATAAATAGCAAAAAGCAAATAGAGGTCAAATTTATATTTTAAGATCACTTTTTATCATTATATTTTTTTCTATTATTGAGTGGTTTTAATCCAGTATCATTATTCACTATGCTATTTTTTTCTGAGCATTAAGTACTAAAATGACCCCAATTAACCTAAACGCGTCCTAATCAAGTTTCACATCTAAGGCCGTACCGAGGAAGTGAGAATAACCTTTTACGTTTCAGGGCGACAATGATAATGATTGGACAAACTTTCCATCTGTGTCCGCGACCTGCCCCTCTTCTCTACCAGAGAAAAACCTTTGCATTTCAAATGAGCGTAAGTTTTTTCTGAGAAAGAAAATGATGAGGGAAGGAGTAAGATTGACACTTCCTTTATCTTTCCCAATTCAAAAAAAAAAAAAAAAAAAAAAAGTTGGTTGTGGTAGATTGACTGTAGATTGTGCTCGTAACTGACTAATTTTGAGTCACTTTATAACCAAATAATTCATTACATTTATTGATCAGCTGTGGGTAAGAGGGCGAATAGTTACTACTAGTCCTTAAACTAAAAAAATAAAATAAATAAATAAATAAAAAAGTAAACTATAAAACTATGTGAAACTATAATTGAACAGGACTAAATTCATTTTATGGCCAAATTGCTCACCTGACTTGCTGCTTGTACATTTATGATAACAATATACGCAGTTTTTGCGCAGTCAAGACCAGGTTCTGATTAAGTTGACGGGGTCAAGGGGTCAAATTGTGACTACCCCTCCGCTAACTCTTTGCTGGCTTTGTGTTTTCATTACTTATCAGACTTTAAACCCCAGTAGCCAGATAAGAATAATAATAATGTCATTCAATTTATTAAATGTTAATTGCAGGAAAAAAAAAACAAACAAAAAAAACAAAACAAAAAAAACAAAACAAAAAACAAAAACAGATTATTGTGGCCTCAACTGAAACAACAAAGCATTTAAAACAAGATTTTAACACAGGGTCCATCTGTGAAACTTTTGTGATTTTAATTAATATTTTACTTTCATGTTGAATATTCCCTAAACATATGTGTATGGCTGCAACTTACTATTTGTGTTAATTACATTCTGATTCATTATTTAGTTATAACATACTAAAAAATACCCAGTATGTGAAATGTAATGTTTTATCTGGACAACAGTCCAAACTCAAAGATATTTTTTGTTATATTTTGATATATTTTGATATATTTTATATAAGATATATTTTGTTGTTTTTTTGTTTTTTACTTATGGCTTGAATCGGGACCAGAGTAACCAATTTCGTTCCTTCCCATGTACCAACATGTGTCGTAATGACAATAAAGAATCCTTGAATCCTTGAATCCTTGAATATTCAGTTTAATAGGGCACATATAAAAATGGAAAAAAATCCTAACGTGATTTAAAACGTTATTAAACCATTTGAGGATCAAGTTTCTGTCAGCCAGGGTATGGTTTATTTGACTAATCCTGTCATTTTTTTAAATTAGTATGATGCCTTCAGGCATAATCGGTATAAGTGATACACTCAAACTTGCACGGAATGTATTATAATACGAATGAATGAATTCACATATGTAGGCTGACTGACAACATTAAAAGATTTCTGAAAGAATAATGCACTGTATGGGCGAAAGCACGAACCCCCTTATAGTGAAATGAGACGCCAATAAAACAAGTCCACAGTTTTAGTGGTGCTTATGAACGCACCACCCCTTGCTCCGGAAATGATTTTACAGGCTGTTATTGTTGTGAATGGAGTGAGCATGGATTCCTGTGCGGTGAAACATTTCAAGAATAGGTCGGTTAAGACAATTACATGTGTCCGTGTAAATGAAAAGGCCTACATGCTTGGGTGTTATAGATAATTTGGATGTAGTACCTGACAGAATGGGCAGCTCAGTTTAGCTGCAAGGAACTATCTGGTCACTAACGCTGCTAATGTTAGCTTAGTTAGCTAGCCGCTAACAGCTGCTAACAGTTAGCTGACACATTATTAGTAATTAGATATTGGTGTTATGAGTTAGGTGACGTTACCTTAGCTTCACATTTAAATGATGTACACTAACATTATTTTTTTGGGGGAGGGTGCTAGCTGTTAGCTCTAACGTTAGCTTTCAGTGTTATTTGCTGCTATCCATCTTGGGTGGGTTAAGTATTTACAGATGTTGACATTTTTCTGCAGGTTGATTTAGCTGTACATATGATGAACTTTGACGGTCTCGACGCTGGGATGGGTGAATACTCTCCCAGCCTTCACGGGACCCTGGACGCGGGGTTAGAGCCCTCAATGGACCCCCACCTCAACCCCACTTTACTGCAGGGTGTGGAGCTCGACCCGGAGGCGCTGGCTGTGACTGTGCCCGAGTCTGTGCACCTGATGGAGGGGATGTTCTCCGAGCTACACAGTGCAGTTTCAGAAGTTGGCATCCCAGTCACAGCGACGCACTTTGATCTCCAGGAGGAAATGCTTTGGATGGGAAATCACAGAGTGAGAGCACTGACTTTATATAATTATAGATTTTCTGTTTCTGGGGAATGCCAGTTCCTTCTTTCTTATTCCTGTAATTATTCCCTTTAGGGTCACGCTACCTCCTTCTTTGGACCTACAATGGGCCGCCATTCTTCCTTCCAAGTGCATGCCACAGATGACATTCGACACATTCAGAGTTTGGAAACAGGCGTGTTGTTCCTGTCTAAGTGCAACCTCAAATGCCACACTCGTGGGGGCCTTGTCATGTTTGATTACCCGTAAGTGTTAGAAAGGACTGACTGGAACAAATGCCCTTGTGCTGTTATTTATTGTAGACAAGCCACATACATTTGTGATTTTTTCCCAGGATGGAGGAAGCAGCTGACATGCATAGTCTCCTCATGACTGACAACAACACGTTGCTCATGGGTGGATTACAGAACTATGTGGTTGAAGTTGACTTGAATACCGTTCAAGAGACTCAAAAAGTAAGACATTGGGATTACATTTGTATTATCTATGCACATGTCACAAGGCCATATAAGAGTCACATATTTAAAAGCAAATAATTTACTGTTTACTATCTTGTGTCCTTCACAGTTCACTGTTGAGGTACCTGGGGTGGCAATAATGCGTCAGTCCAGCCGTTTCTTCTTCTGTGGGCACACCTCTGGGAAGGTAACGTTGACTTGATGATGGCAGTTTAGAATGGATGTTTATCTGGTTTACATGAATCTCATCTTCACTCTCTCAAAAAAAAACAGGTAACACTTCGAGACTTGCGTACCTTCAAGATAGAACATGAGTTTGATGCTTTCTCTGGGAGCCTGTCAGACTTCGATGTTCATGGAAACCTTTTGGCTGCCTGTGGGTTCTCCAGCAGAGGACTGAATGGTTTGGCGTGCGACCGTTTCCTCATGGTGTATGACCTCCGCATGATGCGAGCTGTTACTCCACTACAGGTGCATGTTGATCCCCTCTTCCTGCGCTTCATTCCTACCTACACGTCACGCCTGGCGATCATCTCACAGACAGGTATTTACATGAGAATTTAGGTTGTTTCTTAGTTTGTACTTTTTTATGATAACAAGATTAGATATATAGGATTTAGGAACACTACTACTAACTGCGTTACTCACCGACTGTATCTATTTAAAAGAAAATGTTTCTTAAATGCTCGTCCGTGTAGCTTTGCTGTAATTGTCCACCTCCTGTT
Organism: Chelon labrosus; assembly: GCF_963514085.1. Lineage (NCBI taxonomy): Eukaryota > Metazoa > Chordata > Actinopteri > Mugiliformes > Mugilidae > Chelon > Chelon labrosus. The sequence goes on along the minus strand of NC_140360.1, from coordinate 21,023,587 downwards.
ACTTTCTCCAGGTCAGTGTCAGTTCTGTGAGCCCACTGGTCTCGCCAATATGGCGGACATTTTTCACGTCAACACAGTGGGCCAGTTGCTCATGAGTTTCGACGTATCGTCCAGCAAACAAGCCCTGGCCTTTGGGGATTCAGGAGGATGTGTGCACCTGTGGTCTGACGCGCCGGAGGTTTCGTTCAATGACTACTCTCGGGAAACAGAGTTTGCCCTGCCCTGCCTTGTGGACACATTACCCCAGCTGGACTGGAATCACGACCTGCTGCCCCTCTCTCTCATTCCCATGCCACTGACGAGCACTGAGCCTCTGCTGTCAGACTGGGCCACTGCACTGGCTACACCCAGCCCCAGGTAACTGAATAGCAACTATTGAATATCTTTAAAAAGTTTGTCATGGGTTCCGTAGCTTATTTTGCATCGTCTCCAGATACACTGTTTCTACTAGAGGCACTACACTCTGCTACAGCAAGTACACGCACTAAAAATTGCGGTTCCAATTTACTTAGTCTTTGCTGAAAATTAAACTTTACATCTATGTGTATGAGATTTTTTAATTATTTACATATTCAGCAGGAACCAGTGCACTTGGGACTGAATTTCAGAGACAGGATAGGGAAGTTGGAAACATTTGAGAGACTGACTAATGTATTGTTGGCTTCTGACTTTTCGTGGGATTTGCTGAAATTAGTAGAAATAGTGGAATAACATTACCACATTATCCTTACATGGAGGTGTATGATCTCATGTGTATGATCTCATGTCACCAAAGTATTTAGCCATGATCTGGAAGTAGTTAATTCCTCCTTTCCTCTCTCATCGTTGGCAAACATATTTTAGGAAGTGATGTAATGTTGTAAATTGCATCATTTGAATGACTTCATATTTATATGAGAACACCTCTGTGGTTTCTATTCAAAAACATGGTTCTTTTCAACAGACGAGCTCCTCCCGTGGACCCAGAAATCCTGCGCACTATGAAAACTGTCGGCTTCATTGGCTATGCAGCTAATCCTCGTACCCGCCCTCGGAACCAGGCACGTCAAAAACATACAATAGCTCTACTTTAAATGGGACTCAATTCAGATTTCCAACATTTTTGAAGAGGCTGTGAACGCCCTAAGCTTTTAAATATATGCACATTTCTAAATGATATATTTTGGTTATATTATGTTGTTCCACCCTATAATAGGTCTGTCATTCACATTTGTAAATTTTGACTCCCTAAAATCTGTTTTGTGTGTTGGTTTCAGGTTCCATATAAAATTAAAGATGTGGAGCTTGATTATGATAATTACAACCAAGTCCCTGAATCACCAATTGGGCGTGATGAAGAGCCACACCTCTACATGGTCCCCAAAAAGTACAGAAAGGTTGGACGTGGCTAAATTTCATTCTTGTTTTCATATATGCGGATGATTGATTGATCATTACTTTCTCATTATTTGTTGGCTGTTGCTGTGTAAGAGTAAGTATTGATGACTAAAACAGAGTTCTTTGTGCTGTGTCAGGTCACAATTAAATACTCTAAACTTGGACTGGAGGACTTTGACTTCAAACATTACAACAGAACCTTATTCGCTGGCCTGGAGCCGCACATTCCCAATGCCTACTGCAACTGCATGATCCAGGTAAGGAACTTGAGTCTCGGAGTGTTTTTTGTGATGTTTAATTTAGCGTCTTTTTTTTTTTTTCTAATGTTGCTCTTTTATTTTGTCACATTAGGTATTGTATTTCCTGGAGCCAATCCGGTGTCTTGTGCAGAATCATTTGTGCCAAAAGGAGTTTTGTTTGGCCTGTGAACTCGGCTTCCTCTTCCACATGTTGGACTTGTCACGAGGAGATCCATGTCAGGTAAAATTCATCCCCACTGAGTTGTAGCTACACATTATCAGCCATGTAGATGTCCCATTGAACCTCTTCTGTCTCGTCTCTCAAGGCCTCTAACTTCCTCCGAGCGTTTCGCACCATCCCCGAAGCTTCGGCACTGGGCCTGATCCTCGCAGACTCGGACGAGCAAACGGGAAAGGCCAGACTTGGTCGCTTAATCCAAAGCTGGAATCGTTTTATCCTCACCCAACTCCACCAGGAGACACAGGAGCAGGAGGGTCCGCAGGCCTACCGAGGAGCCAGCAGCAGGTCTGAGAAACAGAATCACATGACAGACAAAGATTTTCAGATACGAGTTAAGGGAAAATGTAACCATTGTTTGTGTTGTGTTGATGTTGTTGCAGTTCTCTGGGCTCCTCTGGTGAGTCCATAATCGGAAAGCTGTTTGGTTGTGAAGTCGAGAACAGCAGCCTCTGTCGCTGTGGCAAGGAAACGGTCCGCTCATCCCTCACGTTGCTCTTCACCATGCATTACCCTGAGCAGAACTCTCAAGGTGAGTTTAAGCTGCGTTTTCGCACCGTTGGGTATCCGTGGTCTTAATGTAAATGAGCTGGTAAGGAGCAAACTTGTCATTTCTCTTACACTCTTCAGAAAAAACTGTGAAGGAGTATGACTTTTCTGACATCCTGAAGAAGAGCATCTGTCTGGAGCAGAGCACTCAGGCATGGTGTGAAAACTGTGAAAAGTACCAGCCCACAGTGAGTCACAACTTTAATCAGACATTTCAGCATATTGACTAAAAATGCATTGGTGCTTCATCCTGATGACTGATAATGACTTTGTGTCATATTGTAGGTGCAAACACGCAACATTAGATGTCTGCCAGATGTTCTGGTCATAAACTGTGAGGTGAACAGCACTAAAGAGGCTGAATTCTGGAAAGTTCAGGCCGAGGTTAGAGACACAATTTTGAATTTATTTGCACCTGAAGCTGAGCTGTGACGCTTAGGTGCATGAATGATGTGTTTGCTTTGTTTTGTTATTTTCACAGTATGCATTCAATAAGGCCAAGCAGAAAGAGGCGATGGAACCTGCAAAACCTAAAGAACCCCCACCCATGCCCACTGAGTGGTGTTTGGAGTAAGATATATTATTATTAAGTATAAATAGTGTTGCATGGCCATTTGAGTTTTAAATAATCAAAGAATAATTTACACTAAAACAAGAAGAGACCTGCCAAAGACATTGCAGGTCAAAGTGACAGCCTCCACTTTTCTTTTACTTATGTTTCCTTAATTTCGCCTTTCAGTTAAACATCTGACAAACAACTGTAAACTAATAATAATAATAATAATAATTTCATCCAAACATCAACCCAAAGATTCAGAAGTTACGTAAAAGAGAAAATAATAACACTTCTTTAAATCTGAGGCAATGGAACAAACATATGTTTTTTGTTTTAGCTCTAAACATTTCACTTACTGTTCATCCCTCTGCAGTGGGGAGGACATGTGCAGTATGGAGGGCATCACCTTTAACACCCGGGCAGAGGATCTGCGAAACGTCTGGATCCCTCAAACTCTTAAGATGTCCATCAGCAAAGGTCAAGGACTGGAGATCAGCAGCTGGCCTGAAGGAGAGGAGGTGAGGGAGAATCGATCTTCATCTAATCTGTGGAATAAAAGGAAGATTTTTAGTCTTGTAAGATTTACGTGCAAATAATGACTCGTCACATTGTCTCCAGTTAAGTGCTGCTGAAGAGGCGGAGGGCGCTTCGCTCTATGACTTGGTCGTCACGGTGCCCCACATCCTGGACGCTCGCACAGGTGGAAACCTGGTTGCACACATCAAAGTGGGTGAGACCTACCATCAAAGAAAAGAGGTGAGTGAGGCTTTGATTATAAAATCGCTGTTTGACAGAGACAAAGTACTGTTGAAGTTGGATTGAAGGGCCACATTGAAACTCACATTTTATTTGATGTGTGTTTCAGGGAGTCACACACCAGCAGTGGTACCTCTTCAATGATTTCTTAATTGAACCCATTGACAAGGTAAATATTCCACCTATTACATAATTTATGTTCGGAAATAGTATGTTTGCACTCGTGTTAAATATTGCTCTTTTTTGTTTGTCAAAGGCTGAAGCTGCACAGTTTGATGTGAGCTGGAAGGTGCCAGCCATCCTGTATTATGCCAAGAGAAACTACCATGCCAAATACGACCTCCGCAGTAAGTTTTAGAACAATAAATACGGACGTTTCACTTGTGGCTAAACATCCAGGTCATGTTCACGTTTTAAATGTTTCGCCGCGTGTCAGTCAAAAATCCCATAGATGCCAGCGTGCTGCTGACGGAGGCCTCGTTGGCTCGGAAGCAGAGGAAGAGCCACGCCACCTTCATCCCCCTCATGGTCAGCGAGATGCCACAGGCTGGTGACCTGGTGGGGCTGGACGCTGAGTTTGTCACTCTCAATCAGGTGAGTCTGGTTTATAAAAACCACAGCTTGAAAACATCGCTCAGTATATTTACATCCACTCAAGTAATCTGATTAATCACAGAAAGTAAATTAAGCTCTAAAGAAAAGCTTCCTGGAGGAACTCTAACCTGGTTAAATGTTTGACTAAAGCTTTCAGAGACTGTCACATAAAGTAAGGTTAGGGTATGCTTGCAAGGAACCTGTTAGTGTAGTCCAAAACCTACCTACCTGTGAGGTTAGGTACCTCAACCATGGACACAGGAGGATGCAAACCAGGAACCTTATGGACCCAAATCTGCTTTTCTAACCACTACTACTTCTGCTGTTTAAACATGTTGATTATGTATAGAGAAAGACGGTTTCAGACTCTGTTTAACAATCCCAGAAGAACTTATTTGCAGCACTGAAGCCTGCACTCTGTTGTCTGTGCAGTGGATCTGGATTAAACTGATTATGACACCTTTTCCACCAAATCTGCCAAAAGCTGACTGTATGTGTCATTATTCAGTTCCAGTCACTTTATTACATTTAAAATAAACAGCAGTGGGCCCAAAGTGCTTTCCAGTTGAAGCCGATGACTATAATTAGTATAGATTTTAGATCAAATTATCTATGAAAGAAAGAATATTACAATAGAAATTTCCTTTTTATTAGAAATAATAGATTTTAATGACTTCAAGTCAAGTTAGGCAGTTTATATTTATTCAGTTATATAGACTTGCCCTGGAGTCGGGAGGTTCATTTTATTTTGACTTGCATAACACTGATAAAATAATGAGACTCCTTAAAGAAAAATGTGGATGTATGGATATTCCAAAAATATGAATATAATAAAGAATGATGAAACAAAAGACTGGCTTAAATGAGCTGTTGTTGTCTGCTTTGCTGAATGATTCAAAGTCTGTGATCTGTCAATATTTCTATATTCTGTTGTGAGGTATTTTTTTTTTTTTATGATAAAGTCTCCTTACTCTTTTCTTGCGTTTTCAAAAGAACTGAATTTTGTGTGTGTGCAGGAAGAGGCAGAGCTGCGCAGCGACGGCACTAAGTCGACCATTAAGCCCAGTCAGATGTCAGTAGCCAGGATCACCTGTGTGAGGGGCCAGGGGCCCAACGAGGGGGTTCCCTTCATCGATGACTACATCTCCACTCAGGAGCAGGTGAGAGAACTGAAAAGATTTCCCAACGGCAAATGACACTTTGTTGTTTGCTGATAATAGATAATAGATGTAATACTACGCTTCAGTCAAGCATTGCTGGAAAGTTTAGGACTGAGTAACACTTCATTTGTGTGCAGGGAGAAGTTGAGCTTGTTTTAACCTCCCTTTGTTGTGCTCAAGTTATTATGATGAGTCACTTGTCCCTTGTTTGTTGAGTTGTTATGTAACCTGGCAGGAAAAAGTCTTCACTCATTAGTAATAATTAAAGCTATACAGTAAATATTGACCTGCAAGAGGTAGAATTCTTTTTCAGTCTTAATCTTGTGAAGCTGCTGCTCATTTGCGACTCTTTCTGTTCCTCCAGGTGGTCGACTATTTGACGCAGTATTCTGGCATCAAACCAGGAGACTTGGACGCTAAAATATCCTCGAAGCACTTGACAACTCTGAAGTCCACATACCTAAAGCTGCGCTTCCTCATCGACACTGGAGTTCGCTTTGTTGGTCACGGCTTGCAGAAGGACTTTCGCGTTATTAATTTACTGGTATGTTATTCATCGGCCGCTATAAGTCGTGTTTGTTGTGCACAGTTTAAAACACTGTAAAGGCACGCTCAGTCGCACCACTACAGAGTTTCTTTTTGAGCAGTGAAGAATTTTTATTTGTTGTTTTTAAGGTTCTGAAAGATCAAGTCGTCGACACCGTCTACCTGTTTCATTTACCCCGCAAGAGGATGATTTCTCTGAGATTTCTGGCTTGGTACTTTCTAGGTAAGTTGAGACAAAATAAAAATGGTTGGAACACACTCCTGATATATTTTTTGTTATTTTATCATCTGTTATTGAGTATTCGCCAATCTGAATACTGACCTGATCTTAAATATTATAATGTGATAATAATGCTTTAACCCAAACTCCTGTTGTAAAGTTCTGATAGAGCTGTGACTGACATGTAGGGTAAAGCTTGTATCTTGGCTCCGGACACTCCAACAGACGGTGACAACCTGTGTCAGCCTGGTCATCCAACACTATAACCCTCTCTGTAATATTTTTCTCCTTGATGCTGTCCAGAGGAAACTTTTATTTTATTTTAAACGCAGCGTTCAGTGTTTGTTGTTTCAGTGCAGCCTTTGCCTGCGTGGACTCCATGTATTCAGTTTTGTGATTTCTTCCGTAGGTCTTTCGTATGATCTCCTACTATAACCTCACCAAACATTTCACAGTTTACAAACTTTAAATTGTGAAATGTTACAAATTTACTGTCTATAATTTTTGGCAGATTTGACGCTAGGCAGTAGCTGAGTCAGTCGTCTGATATGAGCCCAGATAGCTCGATATTTATTATTTAGTAAAATTCATTCAGGTGCATTAAAACAATCTAAAACTAAAACCACAGCTAAATGCGTGGAGTTTACCACGTGTACCATCTTTGCTTAGTGTGTTAGCATGCTAACAGTTACTTATTAACACTATACACACAGTCCAGGTGAGGCTGATGGGAATGCCAGTAGCTTCGCAGGTACGAGTTTGTCAAACAAGTCCACACAGTAACACGGTTTGAAACGTTTCAATTTCTACTAGAGATGTAACCTCATGGTTGCTCTAGAGGAAGGATTCTTCCTCTATGGACTATGAATGTCTGTTCAAATTTCAATCTATTCAGTAGATATTAAAATATCTAAACTAACCAGTGTGTAAAATATGTTGTGTATGTATTTGTTATGATTAAAAAACAATGTAATACATAGAAGTGAAGTGTAGAAGTCAGCACCTCAGTTGCACATTATTTCAAAAGTGCAAGTGCACAAATTAAATTTATCCTCTCTTGAACTGTGAGCCCTACAGCCTCTGAAACTAAAACCAAGCTTCCTTCTGGCTGTTTTACATGTGAAGGATGGTTAGGGACACGTTTCAAGCTTAATTACTTAAAAAAAAAAAAAAGATAAACAAATAAGCTTTATGACATTTGACTAAATCTGCCTAAGATGTTATCGATATCCTCACCGTAAACCGATGCTGAACGGTGGAAATGTTGCAAGAATCACGATGACTAGTCATTCCTGATTGTCCTCGTCATTGTGTTCACAGATCTCAACATCCAGGGGGAAACCCACGACAGCATAGAGGACGCACGCACTGCCCTGCAGCTGTACAGGAAGTATCTGGAGCTGAGCCGTGGCGGTGGGAACGACGAAGTGAGGAAGGTCCTGAAGGGACTCTACGAAAAAGGCCGCCAGCTGGACTGGAAAGTCCCGGATTCGGACACAGGAGATGGTCAAGGTAGCCCAAAAAGTACGACATAACAGTGAATTAGATGCAGGCTGATTGGAAAAGTAACTTTATCATAATGAGTTTAGTTGGAAGGGCCTCGTGTGAAATAGTTTGTCTGTGTGGACTGAATGCACTCTCCTCCTGTCAACAGGTGCTGCTGTGTTTCCCTCTGTGATGGGACTGTGAGCTGCACCGTGACCTACATTGGAGATATTTTCACTGATCTCTTCTAGCTCAGTTAGTGTCACATTTTATACTCCATTTGCATTTATATTTGCATTGTGTACAGTGTTAATGGAGGTCTGTACAGTCCAGTCTTTTTGACTGAATCAGTGACCGAACAGTTTCAGACGTGGCCAAATGTTTACTTTTCATTTCACAGAGGTTTGAATTTGTATTTTATCCGTTTGGATCCTCTTGTATTTTTAAAAATAAAAATAAAAAAAACGCAGCCTGTAGTTTGGTGCTTGTCAGTAAATAAATGGATGTGTCAATGTGATATAAGATACTTTGGTGTTTGATACCAGGAAGTAGGAAATATAATTTACATGAATTCACAAGAATCTTCATTCATCAAATCAAACAATGAATTTAATTTGGCCTGGGAAATTTGTAGTATTGTTCAATTTCGGGTAACACCTGCAGGCGGATGTTCCGAAGCTTCTCTCTATATGGACCCAGTGACCGTTCAGGGGTGGCCATTTAACGCCGTTATATCTGAGAATGTGTAATATGTTGGGTGCTTGGATTCACACATTTGTCAGATCATTGTAATTATCTTAATTTCTTGTTCGCAACATTTTCTGAGCAGATATTTAAGTGTGTAGGCGTTTGGCCTGGTTGGTCTCAGATGTCTGTACTTTGATAAAGACACATTTCTGCGCTAAACATTTTATTTGAAAAAACATCTGGACCCCTAGGTTGGTGGTCACTGGTCTACACTACATGTACACAGTATTTAATATGGCTCCACCTCAACCTGCTGTTATAAAATGTTGTGTCAGCATTTTTCTGTACTTTTAATATCATTTACTGCTCATATTTTGGTATTTTACTTGAAAGTCCTCCATTCATAGCCTTAAAATTTTATCCAAGTACAACTTCTCACCACGTTTCCATTTTGAAATCGCACTTTAATGTTTGAAAGTACAGTGGCGCCCTCTGCTGGACGTTTCTGGCTTGGTTCTCACTCAGTTAAATTGTTCTGGTCATCTTTCCATCTGTTTATTTACTTGCAGACAACTTCAAAACAAACTTTTCATCATTTTAGACATTTCTTAGCACACTTCTAAAAGGATCAGTAACCTACAGCATGTAGAGATGCAACTGCAGACACAGTACGCAGATACGTGCCTGCAGCTGTACACCTTGATATCCCAGGATTACCAGTTTTGCTTACATGAAGTGATGGCCCTCTCTTCTTTACATATGAACTCAACTACAAACAAATCCAAACGTGCACGGTCAGTATTGCAAACTGTTTATTTGTAGTAAATGAAAAGTGTGCCATTCAGTGAGGGGGAAGTAAGAGAGGGCCGGGCAGTCAGGGATGGCTGATGTCTTTGGTCCATACTCTGGTGGAGGGGGATGTCGATAAATCGGTGGGAGACAAGAAAAGGCACTTGAGTTTACAGTTGTCTCAGAAAGGTTTTCGAGAAGGAGGACACAAAGTATACGGGAAGAATGAACGAACTAGATGCTTTAACCTCCATTATGCCTAATATGAATATCACATACAAAATGCCCCATGTGAGCACAAAATTATATAGCTACATATATGTATATACAGTAAGGAACAGGATATAAAGTAGGGTGAAAAGTAGAAGAAGAAAAGGTGACTTGTTGGATTCATCCCCTTTGGAATTCTTTATAGGCCGAGGAACCAAAAAAAAAAAAAAAGGCCGCAACTTTAAACGGGACAAGATTATTTCTTTGGTGATAATCTAATAATCCCTACAGTTTGGAATGTAAAACAAAAATGTTTAAAGGGAGATGGACACTTCAGTCCTTCTGATATTATAGTCATTCCATCGCCTCTACAAACACTTAGATTAAAGTCGCTGCTTTATCAACCGTTAGCCATCTTAGACGAGATTGATTCCCTGTGTGAACAGCTGGGTAGCTTAGTTTAACATGAGCTCACAAATAAAACATCCAATCTTTGTTTCATATAAAAACCAGAGTAACATTTTGCAGTTTTATTAGCGACTACATGCTGGACGACTCATTGGTGTAGGGCTGTTGCCAGGCAACGAGCAGTTTAAGTTGTTGTTCATGACAAACATATAAACAGTGAATTAATTGGTTTACTTTAGCTTTTTGTATGTAGTGAACATGGGACATTTCATGTGGTATTAATGAGCTCATAGGCGCTCGTTATTTTACTGTTACTTTGTTTGGACAAGAAACAGATGTTTCTTAGTCGTGTTCGGGACAGACCCACAGAAAGATGTTTGCCTCATTTGAGGTTGGAGGACAGAAAACACTCACTGTGACAATACTCTAGTTATAATGGGTGTTTGTTTTCCTCCCACTGGTCACAACGTGCAACAGTGTGCCCACTTCTGTCACTCAGAAACAAATTTGGAGCTTTATATTACTCTTCATTTTCAAGGACTTGACTGTTCGAGCAAGTGTTGGTTTGGTAAACTGCTCCAGCTGAGTTAAAAAGCTGCAATCAGTACCTTCTGAATTTTTCGGTGGAACCATGCAGGACTGTCCCCCATTCAGCTGAGGACGCTGCCCTGAACACGGCCACCTGTTTCTAGTCTTCATGTTAAACTAAGCTAACTGGCTGTTCACAATACAAGAAAGACAATTTCAAGCATATTTCTCAAAATGACACCATATTCTTTTAAGTCACATATTTACCAAAGACTGCCAACAAGTCTACAATATTTTCTTCACAATATTCACTAATTTCACTGTTGTAAAGATTATTTTTAAATCTCAAATGAAGAAAAACTGATCACAAAGCCCAGAAAGAAACAAAAACTGAGGAAAGAAAACACTTAAATTCCTTTTTAAAGAGTCTGCTCGAAGGAAGACAACACATTATGAAGAAAATGCAGCAATAATGTAACAACCGGTTTTCCACAACAGCCTTGCAGCTCCGCTTATGTACAGAAGTACTAGAAGAATCACCAGGGGTCCATGTCCGAGGAAACGGCTCAAAACAGAAACAGGCTGCGTTCAAGAATCAGCGTTTTGTTCACAAACTGGACTGGATGAAATTTAAAGCCAACAACAGCCTTGCAGCAACTACTTGGCAGCCATAGAAAAAGATCTGTGAATACATCACAACCCTCCAGTGCATTCATTAGTTTGATCAATTTTACTTCAAGAGATGGAAAGAGTGAGAATATAAAAAGGGGAAGAATGTATCTTGCACCTTGTTTTAACGTGTGTATTTATAAGTCTGCTCTACGAGTACCATCTGTTCAGAAAGCTGTCATGATTATGAAACAGACATCCATGTTTCTAGAAAGGCAAATGTGAAGTCTGTGACTAAAGGCAAGCACGACATTAACATGTCATTTGTGTGCAGATAACAAGAAAAACACAAAGAACAAACTGTGTGGAAGAAAGTCCAGCTGAATAAATGTTCAGAACTATGAAACAGCATGTGCACAACAAAGTTTCCTTTGTCGAGAGTTTCAACATATCATTTAACATTATTCTACAAAAGGTAATGAGCCCTCTCTTAGTTATAAAATAATGGACAGCAAGCCAAGAACAACATCTCACATGATAACCTCACTGGCTAGCGGGAGGGCAAAACATCACTGCCTTAGGCAATATTAAAAAGGAATAGTTTGACATTTTGATAAATGCACTTATTCACTTTCTTGCAGAGTTAAATGAGAACACTGACACCGCTCCCATGTCTGTGGTAAACATAAAGCTACAGGCTGCAGCCGTTTAGCTTAGCTTCAAGGCTGGAAACGGGGTGAAGGGCGCTAACATTTTCTCTTCCTCGCAGAACCCCAGAGGAAGTAGTTTTTACACTTTGTTTTCTGCACAAAAAGAAACACACAAGATAGAAGGAGATAATTGTGGAGCTTTGGATGCACAGTATGTTACATTAGCATGAGTTACAACACCGTTTCTCCCCGTTTCCTGTCACTGGGCTAAGGGAATTAGCTGCTGGCTCTAGGTTTATGCTTGGAGTACAGAGAGGTGTCGATGCACTCATTTAATCTGTCTAAAAAAGGGAATGAGTGTATTTAACGATATAAAACTACTCCTTTAAGAGGACAAACTCTGTGTCCACAGAGTTTCACTCAAACACATCTAAGTCCTAGCGTTAACAAGTTCCCTACGGTTTGTAGCAGCCACATGAAAAGCTCTGGATTACAGTTTGATATGTCTCATTTTGACTTTGAAAAGATTAGCGACAGTCTGTAGTGTTGATTGCATGTTTACTCTTCCGTTGACAAAAATCCCTGTTAATGCTAGAACTACGGTTGCACTTTCACAACTCTTTCCACAGTGAAGGCATTGAAATGGTTCTGGGAGACGAGGCGGGGGGAGGGGGGTTCAAATCAGAGAGCTGACAAAGCCACAGCAAAAATAGAAAAAGTACTAAGAGTTCAACTTCAATAGTGCACAAATTGTTGCAGGTAATCCTGTCAGTCTCTGGCAGACTGCTTAGCTGCAAAACTAATAACAGAGACTGACAATAGCATAGCAGAGAAATGTCTCAAAGGGGCCTAAAGATAGAAGCCTTAACCAAGAGGGGAGAAAAGGAAGAGCGGTTACAGAACAGAACAGTAAGAGCTTTTCAAGTCTTAAGGATGAATGGACTGATGTAGAGAGGCGGCACTACAGCTCGACTGAAGGAAATATGTAAACTTGTATTCTATTCTTCATTGAGAGGAGTTAATATGGGGTGGGGGTGTGTAGGGCAGGGCAGGGTAGGGTAGGGTACGGGGAGAAAAGGGAAGTGCAGGGGTTAGTAGATGGTTTTGGTTGAGTGGATGACTTCCACTGTCAAGGGCAGTGCGTTCTCGGAGGCCTTTGGGGCAGCCCGTTGTGAGAAGGTCGGTCTTGGTTATGGGAGGACGTGGAGGAATGGGAGGGACCTCTGGAGCTATTGGAGTGGTGCGACGATGGGCCACCGTCGCTCTGATAGCGGTGGTTAGCACGGCCGGCATTCCTGTCATGGTAGGAGCTTCCGTTGTAACGTTGACCACCCGAGTGATAGCCCTGTCCCTGGAAGGTACGCCTGTTACCTTGGAAAATCTGAGAGGAGAACTGAAAGTCAGCTACTGAAACAAATCTACATGACCTAATAAGGATGCTTCATAGTCTGAGCTCACCTGCTTGGTCGGTGGAGGCCGGCTTTCACTGGGAGGGGTTTGGGTCTGGGTGGGAGGAGGGGGATCCAGCAAGCTTGGACTGGCAACAGAGGAGGACGTGGAGCTACAGCGGGACCGATTTGAGTAGCCTGTACGCGGGTGGTAAACTGTTAGAGAAACAGATAGAGTTAAATCAGGAACAGAGCAGCCTCTGTCATGGAGCAGGGTGTTGGCTCGGTAACAGTATACTACTAAACACAAACAAGGGTGTTTAACTTGTCCACACTTATCGATACTTGAAGGGTTTTTATATATAAAAGCTTTTATAAAACTTCAACTTGTTAAATCAGCTTTCCCCGGGTCACAACCAAGTTTACACACTTCTCTTGTTCTGAAGTCTTTCAATAACAATGTTGTAAAAGCTTGTTTACTGCTCCGATACGTTCGAAAACCATGAGAGCAGCTCTGATTTAAGGCTGCACCCCTGTAATATTCATGCTGTTCCACACACTGATTTTCCTTGAACACACTGACTCTAAGTATTCAACAAAAATAAAGATAAGAACAGGATGCTGTACCTGATCCAAAAGCAGAGATGCTCGTCTTCAGTGGTTCAATATCAAATGTAAATCTCACAGCTTTCCCAAGGTCTTCATCGTATTTACGCTCACTCACAAAGTGCTGCGAAAGAAAATGAGAGAGAGAGAGTGTACCACTTATAACCATCAGCAGAATGTTTCAAAATGTAGCAGGCGTGCTTTTCTTTCAGCTTGTATTAGGCAGCTATATAAATCAACTTTCTTTCCCATTTAGTCAGTTTCGACACAAGATAAGAGTCAGACACGGTGAGGTACACACGAATGAGGTCAAACTGGAGCGCTGGTTCTGTGTCGGTACCTTGATGTCTGCACGCAGTTCAGTCAGCTGCTCCTCTGACATAGATGCAGACTGGTCTGTCAACCGCCTGAGCTGCTCCGCTTTCTTCTGCCGGGCGTCCAGATTCATCACTGAAAGACAGCAGCACAGATGTGAAACCCATTTTAGTGAACCACTCCGAGTGTATCCTCATCTAGTTAATTCAGAAGTCAAGTATTTTCATGTTTGTCTTCTACAAGTGGAAAAAACGTATAATATACCAATTAAGGCTGCAGCTAAATTAGTTCTGGGATGAGACTGAAGCAAATGTCTACAGCTGAGAGATAAACTTTGGTTAATAAAATAATAATGGCCCAACATGACAACTGCTGTGTTTTCATGAACCATAGTAATTGGAATAAAAATTCCTCCTGTAACCATCTCACTCAGAACGGACTAAGATGTGCAGAATTAATTTTCAATCAAAATGAGAAGCGTGGCATAAATCTTTAATAATTTCCTAATAACCATGTAAACGCTTGATCTCATTGTTTCTCTGGTTGGAATAAATAAATGCACGTTTGCATTAGTTGATGAGATGAATTTCCAGGAGGGACAGAAACATGGAAATGCAAAAAATGTGTTTTTTAAAAGATGAAAGTAGCCAGAGTAAGTGTGGAAAATATCTCCGTCATCTTCTTCCACTGAATGAATTTAGTGTTGTCATTAAAGTTGGGGAGAAATTCTTCTTCTACTGTTGTATTCCTGGCAGGTTACACGCTCCACTGCACACCACTGTTCTACTCAGAACAGTTTTTGAGCATGTGAACACATATATCTTATCAGATCATTTTATTTGTTCATTTACTATTTATGTAAAGACGTTAAGTTGGAATCTGTTATTTCAATCGGGTTGCAGAAATATTGTCCATGTAAACGCAGTCACTGTGAGACATGTTCACCATCGTCCAAACTGGAGCTGCAGCAAAAATTTGACTTGAAATTTATGATCAGATTCTCTCAGTGTGACTGCTGCTACGCTCCACGTCCACAAAGCAGCCAATCAACCGGTTTTAAGCCTGTCGAGCACAGACCCTCCAGGCAACCGAGTGGGAGACATTTTTTCCTTCCTTTTAACAGTCCCAGACTCTGTCTACTGGTTCTTGGTACGACTGCTACCTACAGACACACCGTCAGGACAAATGAGGATAATCACGTTGTGGATAGTACTAAAAAAACATAATCTGGTTTTGTTTAAACAAGCAAATGAGTAATCCAGATACAGAGTTTCTTTCAGTTTACCGCTTCCTTCAGAAGAGTAAACACTCATAATATTAGTTAACACACATGTAGAGGAGAAAGGAGCTCAGTGGAAGGTGTTTTGAGGAAACCTGGCTTTTTATAATGTCGAAGAAGCACTCGAGTTTCTTTGCTTTCCTCTCAATTCACCACACACCTTGCACAAAGACAGCATTGAGTCTCCCTTGACACCTGACACTATTCACTTTTTTGAGGCCTGGAACACACAACACTCTACACTGAGAGGAATAGAGAATAAGAGAGAATGGCCTACTTGTACAAATATGCAGTCTTGCTCTGTCATGTCACCCACACACACACTGGTATGCTCTAGGTATAGAGGGACCCCAAGGGCACCACTGCAGTTTTGAAGAAACTGGGACTTGCTGTTCCACAACAATCTTTCTTACTACCTCCGGAAGTGATTTGGGTCAGATTCTTCAGGCCCCTGAGTCAGGTGATCATATTATGAGAAGAATACCAGCAGCTCCAGGGCGGTATGTGGCAAGCAGGGTTTAGTATACATGCTGGAAAACAAAGTACTTACTGGACTCAGCTTTCACTTTGTCCATCTCTCCCAGTAGAGTCACTTCTCTGTCCATTAAACTAGGGGGAAAAAAAGAGAGGAGAGGGTTGATTTTACTGTACTCACTCCAGGATAAGAAGAAATATAGCGCTGCATGCTGACGTTGCACTGAAATCACAAAGAAATTCCAATAACATTAAGCAAAGAGGCTGCTGCACAATGTGGAATACGGCAATGACCATGCAAAACAAATCCTAAATTAGCATTACAAACACAGTTTAATTTATGAACAGCTACTCAGACAAAAAAAAGGCAAAGAACAAAAATGATTTAGGTATTTAAACATTACTCTACATAATAATAGGCAGCTAGTTTCCATCAGCAGTGGGTAAAATATTGTCCTTACTTCCTGAACACACGGACACATTAGAGGGTTTTGGAACAGCACTTAAGAGACGGACCTATTTTCTTTAAGCCTGCTTTAAGCATGATACATTTGGTGGTCTTTGTGGTAAACATTTGCATCACACCTCAATCATCTGTATCAGATGCTCACATCGACTGTCACCTTAATCACATCACTTCAGAGTTGAGATTAGATCAACTCAAGAACAGAAAAAGAAAGGAAGAAATATTTTTCACACACTCCCACGAAGGATGTTTGTTTACACTGTCACCGCAGTGATAACAATTTCCGACTCCCGGAGAGCGTCAAACTCGTTTCAAAGGACGTCATTCACTGGGCTTCTCCAGTAGCGTAACAGGATGTCTACTTGTACTATAAGAAATTATTTACATTCATGTTCTTGTGCTCCACCCAGAATGTTTTGGCAGATCACCAGCTGTTGTCTATCAACTCTAGCATGCTAATAGTGTTAGTCCTAAAACATTCATTCATCTGGTATAATGTGCTAGCCCTCACGACATGTTCCAGTTAGAAAAGGATTAGTCGCACTTGACTTAAAGGGCATTTTTAAACCAGATCAATTCTTTTTTTTTACACCAGAGGGTGTGAATTACAGTCAAGTAGAGTCTTTTGAGTGTATTTAATTTCAATAAATGACAAAAATGTTACTCCATGTTACACTCTCTGCTTTGTACAGGGTCATACAGCACAGAAAGGCCCTCTGGCTGAGCTAGTTGTCTTCCTGGTGATCACTTTAATTAATGCAGTGACTAATTATTTTATTTATTTATATTTTATTAATTTACTACGGATCAAATTCTGGTATTACAAAAAAAACATTTTGTGGAGGAAAAATGCATCTGCTCTATTAGACATCCTCGTTTGTAATGATTTTGTTCGGTAAAAGTAACGTTGGGCCGATGTGCGGACCATCGGTGTCTCCAGTTACACCCCCAAGCGGATAAACACTTCAGCCTTTAGACGTGGTGTAGATGACAAGCTGTTCACCAGGGATCACTTTATACTCAGGAGTTTTCTCTGCCTCTGGTGCGGCATTATAACACCTCTGAACAGTAGATACACACATTTAAGAATAAGAAAAAAAGGAGTATTAGGCTTGGTAGCCATGGCAAGAGTTGGGCTCCACCCATGACAAACTCAATGTGTTTAATTTAATACCATTTGGCTTCCGTATGGCTAAGGATTAATCAGATACTCACAGCCAATAAACATCCATTTTCTTCCAGTGGAAAATCGAATTATTATACACTTATGCTTCTGTATTTTAGCTGATGTCTTTTAACTAATTCATATCATAGAAAGTCCACTTTTATCCATTTTTATCCATTTATCTTGATCCATTTTCTGCAATAAGTGAGAATGTACGTTTGTATTAGCTGCTTAAAGGTGAGCATCTTTATTGATTTATTGATTTTTTTTTATTAGCACTCCACAACAGCTGTGGTCTTAACCACAAACTACGAACTTCACTGGGGTTGTAGGCTGTGTCTTATCTGTCCTTTATCCACATGAAAAGTCCAGGGCTGCAGCGGAGCTACACAGATACACAGCCAACCGAGGCATCACGTTTCAGCTTTTCAGAATAATAACAGAGCTCTCTATGAGAAATTAGAGACAATAATATCCAATACTCGACACTGATACTGCTTTTTAAAAGCCAGTTATTATTAACCCCTATTGAGCTTCAACCCTCTATAGGTAATGAGTTAGTAAGTTACTAATCTACTGCTAACATCCACAGCACCGGGTTCAGTTCCAAGAAGAACCTGGTTTTTCCTGAGATATACTTGTAGCATCTGAAGTTTGTGAAGCAACTCAAAGAGTCTTGCATGTAAGAGCAATTATTATTTAAGAGAGAAATTATTGGAATAAAATGGCATCGACACATATTATTCCTTCAGTTTTACATACATTTCTGTAATAGTTAATCATTTTTAAAAAGTCCTAAATAATTTAATAATTAATAAGGCACCATAAAAGTGACTAAAGGTTCAACATATAAAAGACTCAGTTTCCTATTTTGCAAAGATGTGTCACCAAGAGGGACAAAGGTTAAGACAAATGCCCTTTGACTCACTAATGTTACAGTGGAACTTACAAAAATGCAATAACAGTGTTCGCCTACATCATTCCAGGAACTAATCAGGAAGCAGAGAGATTAAACCAAGTCCCATTCCTGTTTGCTTTTTCACAGCATGGGAATTACAGTGATGGTTAGTCAAATAAGACTGACAACTGACTAAAAAAGAAACCAGTTTTCACCCACAAGGATTGACCACAGTCCACACGCAACTCTGACATTTGAGTTGAGTGCAGAGAGTGAGTGACTTTCTCAGCAGCTTGTAGTTATTAACTTCTGCTTTTAACATGCACTATGCTTCAGCAGATACACCAGATACCACCTCCCTAACATTGTGTAGGTCTCCCTTGTGCCTCGAATACAGTTGTGACTCATCAGAGAATGGACATGGGCCTTCTGAGGGTGTCCTGTGGTGTCTGGCAACAGAATGTTGGGTTGAGGAGAGGGGCCTCTGTGGATCATCGCACAGATACTTGATCAGTTCGGGGTCCAGTGAATTTGGAGGCCAGATTAACCATTTTTTTGTGTGTGTGTCTGTGTCAGGCTGCATCCTGCTGAGGATGGCTGCTGCCATCAAGGAGTGTCATTGCTATGGGGTGGGGGAGCCCTTTCTGGTCCAGTTCTAAACCACAAATTTTGAGTAATTGATCTGGTTCTTTAAGTTGAAACAAGGTGCGCTCCGTATTTAGGTATTTTCAGATTAAGCTACAGCCACCACTACTTAAAATGAATGAACATACCAGCTCTGGAGCTCAGCAAATGTCTGCTTCATCCTCTTGATGGATGAGTCCATCTCCTCCTTGACCACCATCCTGTAGCGGGTCAGTGAGGCAGTACATCTCTGCAGGTCCTTCACAGAGCGATCGATGTTTGTAGCTGAGCAGGAGACATTAAAGGTGACTTCAGTCAGGCGTTTTTATTCTGCAATGTTTCGTGTCAGTAGGAACCAAATCACCGAAGCAGTGCTACTACACATTTAGTCTCAGTGTATTATCAACCTGCTGAATTCTTACTGTAAACTACGTAGGGGACAATGTAACCTGAAAGATAAAGCTGTCTCACCCATCTTCTTTACGCCTCCTGACCCTTGGTCATCGTTGGTGGGTGCTAATGAGGAAGAGTGGGGATGGAAATTTGAGCCCGGCCTATGTCGGGGCTTGTTGCCTCTGGGACCCTGGTGATTCCTCCCTCCCTGCTGGGAGGCGGGACTTGGCGCACTACCTTGACTTTCTGCTTCTGCACCTGTGAGAAGACAAATTACTAGTTTCAAAAGCAACTTTGAACAAGCCAGGACAGTCACGAAGTTGTTTAACAGGGAAGTTCAGATTTTGACCTTTTTCTGTTTACGGGATTCTTTTTTTGACGTGTACATCTGGCATATAAAAACAAATTAGATTTACACAAATATGTTGGTGTTTTGAGTAGGCATACTTGTGCTGCAACTGCACAAAATCTGTGTGAACCACTTTAAGATGAACATCACTTTTTAACAAGTATGAGGCCACATGTTCTGCTTTTAGGGGTAAATACGTGGTGGGCTGTCAGAAACGCCTTTAACTTATCTGAAGCAACAAATCAACTCCTTCACAAGATTAAAAAAATAATAAATAATCACAACTTCATTCAACACATTTTAGCTGAAGAGCCGCATTTTACCAGTAGTTTCGGATGTAGCGGGTTCAGAGTCCAGCTCGGCTGCATCCAGGGAAGCAGAGTCCAACTGCTCACTCAGCGAATCCAGTGACTCTCCATCCATTACAGATCCGTTGGCATGAAAGCCGTTCATCTCGTCCTTGCCCTCCTCGCGTGACGTGACCTCAGGTGGCACAGGCTCTGCTGAGGCCTCTGGCTGAGGCTTGGGCTTCTTTTTCTTCTTGGGCTGGACATGGAGAGATCAGTGTCAAACTCCTTTGTTATCATCTCTATCCTAACCAGTAAGTGACATGGATAAATTCAGTGCAAAACAGAAAGTTATGATTTAAACTAAAGTCAAGATAAAAAGTTTTGGCACCATTTACAACCACAGTTCAACATCAGTGGAGGGCACTTAAAATACAAAGAAGCTTCAAATAGTTTCACATTTAAAAGAGACATAAATATGCCAACTCAACAGAGAGGTATTTGAAATGCAGGCTTTCTGGGTCCTACCTTCTTTTTACCGGTGACATTCCACTCCTTCAGGATCTCAACTGCACTGCCTGAAGGTGTAAAACACACGATGACGACCAAGGTGCTCAGTAACAAGAGGCAGATTTCAAACCACGTAATATATCATCTCAATATCTGAATGCCCCGAGGTTGTTTAGATACCGCTACACGAGGAACAAAACAGGCTCTGACGTACGAGGACAACCCTCCTGTTCTATAATTAAACCTACAAAACTGAAGGCACGCAAATGACACTCAACCTCAACCAAAGCAACGCATGGCATGCATGATGAAAAGAGTTGTTCTCAAGGTTGGTCAAAGACATATGGGTGGCATGACAGGACAAGTTAAATCCAACTAACAAATCAACAGATCATGTGGAATAATAGTGGCAGACAATTCAGGAAGGGATATCTGGTGCACTACATACATACATACATGTTTTTTTTACAGGTAATGCTATTGAAGCAAGTGTCTGAGCTCGTTTAAACAGACATCATCATACCTTCTAAAAAAGCCTGCACGGCCTTGTCAACACAGTTCTCAAAATGCTGCAGCACCAGCACGATCTCATTGTTGCTTTTGTTGGGGACAACTGCTCTGACAGCACTGATCTGTGAAGGGGGAAAAAGAGCAAACAACACCCAAGTTGATTCAACACTTAAAGAAAATTTAACATTCACGGAGCAGCTGGCTTTAGGATACAGCGTTAAATTCTTATTGTCATTCATACAAAATACAGAAACTAGCAACTTTAATCTCTCTCTCTGTCTGACTGTTTTATATTCAGTTTATGTTGACACAGCACAAGAAGGGTGGTAATTCAACTGAATAATCATTTGAGAGGTTGTAGTTTGTGGCGGCGTTAAACTGGAATGAATGAAACAGAAAAGTGTTTTTGTTATTTAGCCCAGCCCACTGAATAAAATAGGGTTGTCAAAATAAAAGAAACACGTGTCAGTACATAATATAATAGTTCTACAAATCACAGACATTTAGTGGTAATCAGTGGTAAACAGAATGCATTAGTTTTCACTTGGAACCGGCAAGTGTGTGTACAATTTAAAAATAAAACTGAAACTGTTTTGCCTATTATTATTTTGGACAGCTATCATTGTTTTTATAATAAGATTTGCCATGTTGTAGTATTGGTTATCAAGTATTTCAGTGCTTGCTTTAAAGCGACTTGACAAAAAGTATTAGAAAAATGATTATTATAAAGCAAAATGCAAACAACCTGCCATAAAAAACTTACAACACAGCAGTAAATCTGTGTGCCGTCTTATTCTCCTTAAGTTGCTCCATGATAGATTAACAGCTTTAAAGACACAGCGACTCCCTGTCATGACGTTGCATAATAATACAATTCAAGATAAGTCAAATATCTCAGAATATAAACAATACAATAACTCTGATTAAGAAATGGAGCACGTCAAGATTCAAGGTTAGCCGTAAATTGCTGAAGCTGTAACTGTTGCTCCTGCTCAGACAAGTTGCACTCTCATTTTTACTGTTGCCAAAAGGCAGCGTCTCCAGGAAACCGCTGTGCTGACTCAAACTTAATGGAACTGAATGTCAAATCTTAGCCATGTCCACGTTTTAGGAGCAGATCCAAAGCCAGTGACAACAAAAAATTGTGATAAGTAATTCCAGATGTATCCCGACACTAGAAATTGTAGCAGTGCACAGCATGAAATCTTCTTACCTTCTCCTTCATCCTCTCAGCTGTTCCCCCCTGGGACATGACCATTTTTGACCGCGTGTCAAACACCACCCCAGATGTATCTGGAAAAACATAGCGAAAACTAAACTCCATTGTCTGTTCAGGCATTGAATTGTATTTGCAAACCGCATAATTTGCAAAACAAAACAACCGCCAGACATCTTCACAGAGGTTTCCTGGAAAAAAATATAGTTGGCTACGAATCGCATTCTCATTACAGTGCCTGAGCCGATGCGTGTGTAGCCGTGTTCATCCACACGAGCGAATCAAAGAGTATTTACACTGTTTGATAATTTTAAAATAGATTTGTTCCCTAGACGTGTGCAGACCATGTGAAGATGAAGACGCCAGCGTCGGTGTGTGCTGTGGAGGGGGAAGGTTGTGTTTTTAAGGCAGAACCACTTCAGCACAAGCAGAAAGCAAAACGTCATCACATCTGTGCCTGAACCTCCAGGAATCTGCGTCTGATTTAAACGACTGAAAACCATTGACGGCCTCCAAAAAGACATTCTTGGAGGAGAAGCGGACTTCAGGATCCTCTAATCAGGGGCAGAATAAAATTTTCAAGAAACAGCTGAGTCGCAGATAAAGAAAGGTCAGTGGACAATCTTTTTATAGTGATAAACAAAAGCTTACAGCTGAGTGTGAAGAGCAAAGTCCAAATTTAATCTATGGCTATTTAAAGACGAGAGAAAAAAGTGCTGAGCAAGCGTAATTTGTTTTTCTCCTGCATGAAAGTAGGTTAATGTCACTGTAAACATCTATAGATCAAATTCACTGTAAGCATTGCAGTTTGTCAGACCAGACCAGACACACATATTTAATGATTATATAATGTAGAGCTATAGCCTACCCATAATATAATGATAATAAAGCTTGTTCGTAAAAGTTTTATGAATCGCATACATACCCTTTTGGCTGTTTTTCTTCGCCATGTTGCCACACAGAAGTCTCCTGAGAAGCTGCGATATAACCCTTCGAATGTATTTAAGCTGGTGTTCAAACGAAGGCTCCAAATGTTTTAACTCTCGCTTTGAGTTGTTCTCGCTGGACAAGATGCCAACAAGACTGCACAAATGGCAGGAGGTTTGGAAGAACAAGTATCAGATCCAGGACTTCAGTCAAAGATTCAGGTTTCCTCCTTTTTTTTTTTTTTTTTTTTTATTTCTTCAGCAACTTGATCCAAATCTGTGAGGGAAAGACAAAAAGTTGGTGACAAAAACGGCCAAAATCTATAATTCAGAAGAAATAGAAACTACATTAAATAAGTGAACTGTAGTCATGCAGTAAAAATGCACCAACACTCTGTATCAAGATCTGAAAAAAATAAAATAAAAATGAATGCAAATAAAATGAAATCCATTTCTGCTGGCTATGAAATAAGAATGAAAAACAGATTTCAATAAATTATTGTCTGTCTGGCGGTGCATTCTCAAGAAAAATCTGCAGTTAATATTGTCCTTGGCAGAATCGCTGCATTTATGTTGGGAAGGAAGAAGTTAGCAGGCAGGGCCACAGAGAGCAACACATCTTTGAAGGGTATTTCCTTTTTCTCAGCTCTCTGCAGGAGTGGTGGGTGATAATGATGTGAACGGAGAATTTACACCAAGCCGCCGCGGTCTGGGCCCTTTGAATGAGCCAATGATTGCCACATGAGAAAAAAAAAGAAAAAGAAAAAAAAAAAATGTTTTACGTATGGCCAAAAACTAGCTCCGACATTTTAAGTTTTCCTGATGGTGCACGTAGTTACTTGAGGATGTCAGCACTGTGTCTGAATTTTTTTTTTATCTTGTTTTTGTTAGCATTAATAAAATTATAATAAGGTTTTCAAGAAGTCTGAGGAGTGCTTTATATATGAAACAAAAAACAAAAAAGGGCATAACATGATGTATAACTGATGAACTTTGTCTTTAAATTGCTATTTCTTCACGTTGTAGTGCAAAAGGCTACATTATACTTTGTAGATAACCAATACTGTCCACACACACACACACACACACACACTCTTGCTGAGTGTCACATCCAAGTTTGACTCAATCACGTTCATTCTGGCCTTAGAAACGCTCCAACCAGATGACCTCCAGTAACCCAGACCCAGTTTTATGGGCCAGCTGTTCCCTGCTTTAAGTTTCCATTTCTGATCCTGGTTTTCGCGAAAAGGAAACTTTAAAAAGGCTGTTCAAACCCACACCCTCCTGATTAGGACTTGGCATGCCGCAGTCCTGGTTCCACCACACCTTCACGGACGTCACAAGCATGATCAACAAGTGACACTGCAACGGGCCACTCATGCACACAACTAGGATGCACAGTGTTTATCAAGAGGGATGGTGCTTGGATCTTCATGGGAGTCTGCTGCACTTGCGTTGAGTGATGAAGTAGGAGCGTAAATGGAAAGCTTGCCTAGTCATATTTTAAAGGAAGGCTGATGTGTGTGAAAACATAAACAGGGTTTTAATCACAATAACAAAAGGTCATTCTAAGATGTCACCAGCTTCTATGAAGGGTTACATTTTTTTTAATCATGTCAATTAAATAAATTAGTCTCCAGAGAGGCTAATTAAACACCAGACAGCCAGATATGCCTAATTAAAGCAGGAAGTGTTAAGTGCAGCCAGCTAATCAGATCCCTGTCAACTCTTGCTGCAGCTCAGCTAGCATCCTGTAATATATTCTAAATCAAAGTCCGGGTCTCTTTGCTTCCTGCAGGACACCACACTAGCCTCTGGGTTTTACCGCAGGACGGCTGTGCAACACCTCCAGACCAAGAGCGTTTCCTTTCAATCCCAGAAAAAAAAAAAAAAAAAAAACATAACCTCTTCTTCTGCGAAAAGAGCCAAGCACTGACCATCAAACGGACAACTTGACGTTAATGTTGCTGCAGTGTGACACGCATCGGTTATGAAACAGCTTATCTAACATGTACACAAACTTCTATCTAAAACGATACTTGCACAATGAGTGTCTCTGCTCCGGACCTTTCATTTCAGAGCGGCTCGTTTCACGTCCATAGTCCGGTCGGTTACCGTTAGCCTGCTAGCATTACCTAACGTTACATGGTTAGCTTAGCTCCGCTCCGGTGGCCTCGTCCATTTGCCGCTGGCTTTAAAATCTCAACGCAACACGAGCAAACACTTAACGCTGCACAGAAGTATAAAAACGCCTTATTTCTGGACGGAGCGCTGAATGCAGCCTTGGCTAACCTTAGCGCAGCTAGCAAACTGCTTAGCTTTTATTAGTCAGTGATGTGTTAGCTATCATTTATGGACGGCCACTCAACTTTGACGTTAAATAGATGAGCACACATTGAAAGCCGTGTGTGATTAATTTGATAAAACGACGCGCAGTGGTTAAAAAAATGAATTAAATACGTACTTGGCAGCAGAATGAACAGTAGCTTCTGGAAACGGGTTACCGCAGCTCCTACCGCCAGCCGTCTTTAATGCCAAGTAGTCTGCTGTGGGCAATATTTTCCTCCACTAGACTCCCTCAGGGTTGCCAGGTTGCACTCGGACAACCCCCATTAGAAGCCGTCTCAAACCGGATTTGAAATGTAAAAGAACGTTTGATATGTAATTAGTATTAGCATAAAGGTCTCTCTTGTCCTTTGATAGCTGCGTTAGGCATTAAAGACATCTGTCTGTTCCTCTGTCATCAGAAAAATAAATAACATAAAACTTTAAGAAAGTCTTCTCTATCTAATCTCAGTACATTCCACCTTTCCCCTTTTGTCAACACACTGTACCGGCTGAGTGAAGCTTGCAGTATCCATCCATTTATTAAATCACACTTTATTTACAACACTAAAAACTTATTAACTAACTTTTCATTGTGGCTTTTTTGAGGGTCTTAGCCATGTTGGGGGGCTTTTCCTTAAAATGAGCCCATCTTCAAGGCATCTCTGGTAAACAGGAAACAAACTTAGTTGTGACACCAGGCCTTGAGCTAAAGGTTTGAAGAAATAAATGATTATCTATTTTCTACTAACTATTATTATTATGGCTGAATACTATCATCACACTATTTCTTCGCAAACAATTTCATCATCGGAACGCCAGCTTTTTACTTCCCCTTCCCCGAGTCTATTTGCTCATTTCCTTTAAAACATTTCATGCATACAATTATTTATTTATAATATAGTACACAAGCGCTGACAACTACAGTTCTGCTGCACAGAAATCTCCCTCTTAATATCGGCTTCCTTCTTTCCTTTTTGGTTGTTTACTTGAATGTCATCACAGTTTGGTCCAACATAGACAGTTTTAACACCTTTTATTTGTGGCAGATGAAGATAATGATCATATAAACCACATACCATATATTTTTTGTATAAGGCATGTTTAGTTTAGGCATGTTTAGGCATGTTCATTCATTCATCTTCTGTAACCGCTTGTTCCTGTGAAGGGTCGCGGGGTCTGCTGGAGCCTATCCCAGCTGTCATTGGGCGAAAGGCGGGCTACACCCTGGACAGGTCGCCAGTCTATCGCAGGGCTAACACAGAGAGACAGACAACCATTCACACTCACATTCACACCCACAGCCAATTTAGAATCACCAGTTAACCTAATGAGCATGTCTTTGGACGGTGGGAGGAAGCCGGAGTACCCGGAGGGAACCCATGCAGACACAGGGAGAACTCCACACAGAAAGGCCCTGTCGGCCCATGGATTCGAACCCAGGACCTTCTCACTGTGAGGCATCAGTGCTAACCGTCTCGCCACTGTGCACAAATCTACAGAAATGTAGATCAGATCGGATCAGGCTACATGAAGTCTGAATAAACCCATTCACAAGCTTTGGAGTGAGCTGGTGTCTTTAAAACCTGGGATGATCTATGTGCTGTGAGGCATGTCAATAACATATTTGAAAATACTTGGAAAAATAAACCAATATTGTACTTTTTACTCAATTAATTTGTACAGCTTCTAGTTACTTCCCAGATTAATATTATATTCCTTAAACATATTAACAGTTTATAAAACATAAGATTTTAATGAAACAGTTAAAATTGTCTCTAGATTCAATAACAACAATGCCAAAGCCCTACTGCTATAGGG
This sequence comes from Chelon labrosus, assembly GCF_963514085.1. Taxonomy (NCBI): domain Eukaryota; kingdom Metazoa; phylum Chordata; class Actinopteri; order Mugiliformes; family Mugilidae; genus Chelon; species Chelon labrosus. Next base: position 20,996,434 of record NC_140360.1, on the reverse strand, counting down.
ACTCTAACTATTTATTATATTAATTTCATAACTAAAGTGTCAAAATGTGCAACACAATTCTTGTTTTGTTTGACTAGCTGTCTAAAACTCAAATGTAATGAATTTACTATCACAAAAGAAAAAAAACAACAACAATTTATTTTATTAGAACAATAAATATCATTTGTGTTTGGAAAATGACTGCAAACGATTTAGTACTAATCAAATAATCACTTCAGTACTGATCTACACATTAATAATTATCTAATAATATCATGGGCACTTTAACTTTAATACACTTACAGAACTGAACTGGTTCGCTGATGTTATTTACTTCATTCAATGATTTTAAAACCGGCTAAACATCCAAACCTGGCAACCCACGGTCCACGTCGTCATTTCCGAAGTCGAAGAAAAGGGTTCACTCGGTTTGTTACCTTGCACCGCCCGCCACCGTCTTACGTAGCCGTCCGCGCTGCCATGACAGTTCTCACATCGAGTGAAAGAACAACTTTAAAGCAAATGTTGAAGAAACTGTAGCAGTGCTACTGTGTGTGAGCAAAGGGGACGATTGGGGGACACCGTTACTGACCGAGTGAGGGGAGCAGAGCAGCATTACACCAAAATGGCAACCCCCTATGTCCAAGATGAATCTGGTAAGGCTCAAGCATGTGCCAGACCTTTGTCTAACTGGAAATAAAACCTCTTCATTAAACACATAAACTACAACCGAGGCACCGCCTGACTTTCCCTCCTGTAGCAGTGATCAGTAATGGCATGTTTAACCACGTTGTTGATTCTAATGTTTTGCTTTCCAGCTAGCTAATGCTAATAGGAGCTAGGTAATGCTATCATCGCCAGTTAGCTTGTTGCAATCGCTCTTTATTAGTTATCAATGAAAATACTATAATATTTATAACATACTGCTATTAACAGCACGCCCTCGCTGTTACTCTTGTAACTTCTTCATTATCAAAGTTTTAATTATTTGCCACATAATATCTTTAAATATCAATCTGACAGTTGCCATATTAGCAGGCTGATGCTACTTTAGCTACTAGCTTTGCCACATTGTGCTAATGTTGTGACGGAAAAGGCTCACAGAGATGGACGAGGCTGATACAAACACAATATTAAGTCACTGTATATCTGCAAGGATCGATGATTATTTATTTTTGGTCAGTCTGCCGATTGTTTTTTTTATTAAATGTTTTTGTAAATTTATTTAAAAAAAAAAAAAAGAAGTTCGAAGTGGTTCCATAATGTGTCTTGTTTTGCCTCCAATATAAAATCAAAATATATTAAATGTACAATAAGCCCCAACAACATCATGAGAAACGGGACATATTTTTCCTGTAATCCGACTACAGTTATTAATCAGATACCAAAAACAGTTTGGGCGTTACTTTCCTCTCAGTTGATTAGTCAACTAATTGATTTACTGCAGCAGTCCAAGTTTATGTGATCACATTTTAAGTGAATATCTGTGTTGTCATACACTACAACTCGTGCTTGAAGAAAAGATAATAGAATTTACCTGTAATGTGGTTTCTTAAGGTTGTACAGGTGACATTTGTGATCACCAAGAAGCCAGAACAATGAAAAAAGTTCAGAAAACAAGTTAAACATAGTAAACCAGGAAAGGAGATTCAGCAGTTTATGTTATATATAACATAAACATAAATGTTTCTTTCTAGGAAATCCATCAAATTAAATACCTGACAAATCAAGGCACCCCAAGTCTTTTATTGTCACATTAACCTGTGCTATGGAATTCTTGTAGTTAAAATAATATGCATTAAAGACACACATAAGAAATCACACAGTTATTAACTAAACATTTGCAGCATCATATTGATCCAAAAACTATACGTAAATACAGTATAATTTTACAGCGGTCTGATTACCTGTTGGGATTATTGCTTGATGCATTGGTTTTCCCGTTGAGACTCAGTGTTGCACAGTGACATCTGGTGGTTTGCAAATTTTAAGGCAGCCCAGTGACACTTGGCTGGTTTTCTAGCGTTTTGTTTCATGCTCCAATAACAGCCTCTTTGTTATTTATTAAATCTTTTTTTAAAAGCTACAGCATGTGCACATATTACTGTACCATGTCCACTGCAGTGTAGATATTTGTGTTGACACGTACCTTACTGATGTGTTCACCAGCATTATGGTCATTGTTGATTTTTATGTGGCATTTCATGCAACTTAGAGTAACATGATTAAAATGTTCTTTTTCTATAACTAGATTTCAGGAAACGAAAAAAAGGAAGTGCTGATTGTTCTTTCTTGGCATGACGTTTAGCTGCAGAACTTTCAGATTAAAGAAAGAAATATATTTTTGAGTATTTAAATGTTTTAAATGTCAAAATGACCATGGCTTTTAGAATTGCATTGCATTATATTAATATAATATTCCAGTCCCAGTCTTTGATTTAAACACAACAACGTTGCCTCCACATTTTCCAGTGTATGTGTTTGCTAATTTTGTTCTGCTTGTTGGTCTCCAGGGAAATACATTGCTGCCACACAGCGCCCTGATGGAACATGGAGGAAGCCGAGGCGGGTGAAGGATGGTTATGTCCCTCAGGAAGAGGTCCCTGTGTAAGTGCATTTCTTCTCTCCCTACAGCTATAAACATAATCTAATTGTGAAATTTGTGACCAGAGGTACAGGAACGGCCTGATATTGATTAGAAATGACTAATATGCTGGGAGCAAAGTGGCGTGTTTGTCAATTCCATTTTTTGTCATTTTAGGTATGAAAACAAGTTTGTGAAGTTCTTCAAGAGCAAACCCGACCTGCCGCCAGGCCTGAACCCATCTGAGGCAGCTCCGCCGCAGCAGCAGCAGCAACAGCAGCAGAAGATCCCCGGTTGTGGGGAAAGCGAGACAGCCGCTCTCTCAAAGTCCGCCAAGCGCAACATGAAGCGTAAAGAAAAACGAAAACAGCAGCATCACCAGGGCCAGGATGAAGATGCAGACGTGGAGTCGGTGAGCGATGCCGTCGAGAATGTGTCCATTTCGGAGGGCGGTGACTCCACAAACAAGACGGCGCCGCCGGCTTCTGTCTCGTGTTCCGAGGACTCCTCAGAAGCGGCAGCCGAAAAGGTCAAGAAGATTAAAAACCTGAAAAAGAAGCTGCGGCAAGTTGAGGAGCTGCAGCAGAAAGTGGACTCAGGGGAAATAAAGCAGCCAACAAAAGATCAGCTGGAGAAGCTGGGTCGGGCAAAGGCCTTACAGGAGGAGTTAGAGCAGCTGGAGCGTGATTCTTGAAGCAATAAAGAAGCCGACGAGTGACAGACTGCAGACAGTACAGGAAGGGACCTTTGCAGCTTTGTGATCATGGCTTCCATTAAACACATTCTACCTATTTGATATTCATTATGATCTTCAGCAGTCCCAGCATCAGTAAAGCAGAGAACGAGAGAACATCTGGGCTCCACAAGTCTATTTTCTGAAGAACGGTGTGACTCCTGCTCGTATACTCGTATTGGCCAGGCCAGCCATTTTTAAACAGACCATTGTGACTTGTGCATGTCTGTTCTTTCCATTTTGTACCTTTCAGATCATCAGGAATCACTTACACTATAATAAAAAAAAAACTAATCTTGTGTCTGCACAGTCATTACGTTATTAAATAAATGCTGTATAAAGTGTTTATCTCATGTTAGTAAAACTGGCTCAGTAGAGTGGTTGACTGGAACGTTACTTTGGAAATGAATTGTTAGAAACACAAATATATTTTGGGAAACATTTATATGCTTCGACGATAAGTCCATATTCTGTATTTTCCTCTTTGTCAACAAATACCATTAAAAACACAACAACAGTGACCTGATACTAAGTTTAACCTGTGTAGCTGAAGCCTGACTGAGTTTATTCTTCTGTGCCATAGAGCTCCATGGTTGTTCAAGAAAATATTAAAACCAGACAAATGAGCCACGTTGTTGACATGTCCCTTTACTGCGATCATAAACACAGCACTTACTGTAGTATAGTCAAAATACATGACATAAACCATGTTGCTGCTGGAACTACTCACCACTATGCAAAATGTGGAATAATCTGCAGCTGAAAACTGTCCCCAGCAAATACGCCATTAAATCAAGTTAAAACTACAGCTCTCTCCCATTTAAAGGAATGACTGAGAGGTTTTTGAATTGGGTTAAAATGTTTGTGATATATTTAGGGCCCGAGCAACGAAGTGCAGGGTCCCAACGGGGCCATGCAACGGAGTTGCAAGGACCCTATTGTTTTGGTACTTTCTGCGTCTTTCCTCCAATGAAATCATGCCTAAACATGCACGAAAAGTCCTGAAAATTTGCTGAAAATTTTAATGTATAAGGGCCTTGAGCACGGGGCGTGGTAAAATGGCTCTGTAGCGCCATCTTCGGACCACATCCTGAAGCCCGTTGCGTATAAAAATCTGGAAATATGTCACATATATGTAACATCCCAGGACGCACAAAAAAGTCAGTTGGAGCCATATTCTAAACCCAACAGGAAGTCTGTTATTTTGATAAAACTGTGAAAGTTGGGCAAAACTTTGGTTGTGTCTTGGTTGCCCTCAGGCTTGATACCTTATCAGACTGACTTCAAAATTTGGAAATAGGTTGTCAAAAGATAGGCGAAGGAACCTGACATAAGTTTTTGACTTTTTGTCGAAGTGGTGTGGGTGTTCTGGCCCCTCAAAGTTTCATGACGCACCATGAAACAGGAAGTTGCATTAAACGTGCTGTAATTCAGTCCAAACTGCATCAAACTTTACAGTATTGTTAATGGTCCCTAACTGCACACATCCATATGTCAATATTCATACAACTATTGTAGCGCCACCTATTATGAACAGGAAATGAGCATATTTGTAGTGTCACCTGCTGTTACTGTCAGGGTGATTGGATTCTCTTCAAATTTTATCAGGACAGACTAATGGCCGTCGTGATGACTTACTGTGAAAATTGTGAGTTTTCATTAAACTTTGGGCCTGTTCTGGTTGTGAAAGTGAAATGAACTGTCTTACCAATTCCATCATCATTTCAAGTAGTGTGCTACTTTGTCCAGCAGATGGAGCCATAGCATTTCTCACTGGTGGCTATGTGTCAGTAACCTGTAATAGTAGGTGAAGCTGTTTTAACATACTTTGATGCCACAGACAGAATAATTATACAATTATTGTAGTGCCACCTACTGAGAACAGGAAATGTCTTATTTTGTAAGTGTGACCTGCTGTCAGGGTGATGGGATTCACTTTAAATGTTGACAGTCCAGCAGATAGAGCCATTACATTTCTCTCTGGTGTCTCTCTGTGAGTGAGTGTGTGTGAAGCTGTTTTAACATACTTTGATGTCACAGAGAGAATACATTCAAAACAGCCAAGACTTACAGCTGTCACAGATGATTTGCTCTGTAAAATATTGAATTGCACAGACTGTGCATCGTGCCACGGTGCATTGTTACTCCAGTGTATCCCCTGAGAACTGCAGTGACCCCGTCCTTGCCGGTCCCTGACAGACGTGGGGTGCGAGGGCCCGTTCAACGCTGCTTGCAGCTTTAATTTATATAGATTTCAATTTTCAGAAGGCATAATACAACTACAAAAAAGTCAGGTGCATATTAGTGTGGAGATGAATTATTCTAAACTGGAAGGAGGTTCCTTAAGGGGCAGTCCAGCTCTTTAGTTTCACTTTAATAAGTTCTGGGATACAGAAGCACATCACATTCACAGAATAAATGGTATAATTATGACTTACTGACACGACATGATATGTCTGCATATTTTTTGCAGTTCAGCTTTTTAAGTTGCATCTTAAATACCATTTTTTTTTGTAAAGAGATCCATGAATTTTCATGTTGCAGTAGAAACAGCTGTACCGTGGACTACAATATCAGTTCTGTTTTTTCCTTTCTTTTTAAGCATATATTTGTTTATATTTTGCAAATAAAGTGGTGAATTAGGCATTAACGCTTTTTTTTGTTTTTTTTTTGTAAATTAAGAGATTAAAGAAAATGATGCTTGATTTTAAAGCAGAGTCTGATTATGATTAATCTTTAGTCAGTGGTAAAGCCTCAGAAGTACCCAAACCAACCTAAAACAACAATAGAGACACCTTTACAGTTATTGTTTTTACTGATAAGATACCCTGAGACCAGAGTCTCAGAACAGCTGTTTGAATACACTGAACTAGATGTGGGAAATTAGCCTTAAACACAAATCTGTCCTTATTTAATGTCATATGCGTACTCAACACTATTTTAAATAAATGCAAAAGCATTTCTCACATGTTTGATGCATTATTTGCTGATGTCTTCCTTGCAGAGCTGATTACAATGTATGCGATATAGTTTAAGTTTACTTCCAGCCACCTCCATGTTCATTATGTAATGCATTGTGGGAGACTGCTGTAAATCTACCCCACACTCGAGCTTCTTTTGTCCATTTTTACATTACACTATTGAGACACAGCTTAAGAGTTTGTCCTCTTCCAGTAAAATCAACCAATCAGTAATCAATAAATTAAACTGACAAAAACTGGGTTAGTTAACAGACAGCAGATAAAAGAGGCCCTCTACTGGTGGGAAAGCATTGATTGTACTTGTGTTGAGTCTCTTTACTGTCGCAGCTTTTAAGAGTCTTTTTTCTTCTTCTACGATGAATTTGCAGAACAAGGGGGCGTCCTCTGTCTCTGTCCAGAGACGATTTGTAGCGATGGTTACAGAGGGGCGTCATTGTTTGTCCTTGAATGGGCTCCTGTGACGAGCACAATATAATTAGCTGTTGTCTCGTGGAGGAAGTGTGGTAAGTTGTTTTCTTCACAGAGCGGTAACCATGAAACAAAGAATGCTCAGATTTAGTGGAATGAAACGCAAATTTCTTGCACATCTGTCTCACATCTGGGGAATAATTCAGCAAAGAAGTCCAATAAATATCAAGACTGTGTTATTTATTGCCGTTAAAATGACAAAACCGGTCATCAGTCAGCACCTTTCACAGCTGGTGTGTGGGTGCTGAAGCGTTTTTAACAGACCTAATTCTTAATTTGTTCGCTTCCTCAGACACAAACAACATTACTTGGGGGTTATTCTTACACACTTCAAGATAAATGGCTCTAAATGATGGTGTCAGGAGGCGTGATCACACAGTAAGCGTCAGAAATATGTGTTGGCTTTTGCAGTCCACACATCACATTCCTTGTGAAGGTTTATTATGTGGTTACGAGGCAGGACCTGAGCAGACACTCTGTGGTATAAAAACTGAACGCCTAAACTAAGAGACACCAGCGTCAGCACTGATACAGGAGAGCTAATACGTGCAGAGGATGGATGTAGAGATGCTTAGAAAGATTCAAAACTTGATTATCAGTTAAATTTTTTTTTTATTCCCCAAGTAATGGACAAAGACACAAACCGGAAAATGGAATACAGACTGGAGTTAATGGTGCTTCTCGTTTTCCTGACAACAGCTTCATCTATTGCCCCGAGCAGCAGCGGCCTCGCAGAAGCTGTGGTAAGCAAATGCAAAACAAACAGCAGCTGGAGAGATATAATTTATTAATATGAATGTAAGAATATACTGTTTTTTTCTTCTTGGTTCAAAATCTGTACAAAATACATGGAAGATTTTAATATTTTATTCCACAGCAACTCTTTTAAGTTGATTGATGAAAGAGATTGTAGGCTATATTAACCATGACTTTGGCTAACAGACTACAAACTACTGTGATTGTACTTGTTTCATTGGGATCAACCCTACTTAATCTTTGTAGCAGGACAGATGGAGAAAAAGTTGTTAAGATGGAGATAATTTATGGCGTCATTCAAATAATAATGACAACCATTTCCTTTGAGTAGTTCAGTTTATTCAGCACCAAACCCCCAGAGCAAGTACTAAGCGAGGAAAAAAAACAACTTTCAATGGGAAGAAACCTTGAGCAGCTCATATAGGGGGGAGCAGTGTGCTTGAGAATGGCCGGATATAAGAGAGAAAGAGAAGGGAGGTGGGACAGAAGAGGAGGAGGAGAAGAGGGAATCATTAGCAGGCAAATAAAACTCAAACATACACCTAAAAGCATGATAACGTGATGGATGCGGGATTGATTAGTGGATGAAATGGACGGAGCCAGCACTCAAAATACAGAACAGCTCAATGAGTATACAGTGTGCTCATAAAGTTAGCGTTATAAAGATAAGAGCACTGAGTCAGAAAACAGTGTCAGTGATGACAGGTGTTTATATTGCCGGTGAGTTGGCTGCCATAAAATATGAAGATACAGTGTGTAATAAATTGGACATAACAGTTTGATAGGAATGGAGACTGTAAGTGATGAGCACTGGGCAGGTTGGTGGAGTCCAGACCATGGACGAGAAACAGTCAACTGTGGAGGAAAAGACAAACAGGAAGACTCTAGGTAGGTGGGATACAGAGGAAGAGATAGTGGCAGCGTAGGAATGCATTTAGTTTGAATTAAACAGTAGAGAGAGTAGGTGCCCCAGCAGCCTAGGCCTATAGCAGGATAACTAGGGACGTTTCAAGGCCAACACTGTGGATCAGCTTACACCTTGATAGATGGAAGTAACAAGAACATGAATCAGCATCACTTTGACACATGATATTCCTCATTTTGACAATATTGTGTAGGTGAAATAATCCCAGAGAATTATTCTACAGTAGTTATAACTTAAAGGGCTAATGCTTCTCTGAACCTGAATACTTTCCTTGAATTCAATAAATTCACCCTCCTTATATTTATTAAAATGACCGCTCTTCCTTTAGGCCTATCTAAGGAAGTATGGCTATCTGTACATCCCACTGGACAGCAAAGGCCAAAACCATACAGCTGAGCAAATAGCGGAAGCCCTGAGGTGACTCTGTCTCATCCATTTCTACCATCTTTGTTCATTTCTCAGACTTTGCAATTTGATTAAACATTGTTATCTTCTGATTGAAGATGTATGAATGAATGAATGAATCTTCTCTTTGATCAACAGAATCTTTCAGAGCGTGACTAACCTGCAGGTATCTGGTAAACTGGATTCAGCCACACTGGCAATGATGAACAAACCTCGCTGCGGTCTAGAAGATTCTTTCAACAACAAATCTCTCAAATATCGAGTCATGGGTGGGTAACTGCATCCATGCGAAATATTCAATGTGTAGCGCAGTGTGTCAAATTAATTTATATTGTGACTGAACAGGTTTCTGGCGTAAGAAGATGCTGACCTACCGCATCTACAATTACACTCCTGACCTGGGGCAGGGAAAGACACGCGCGGCCATCCAGACTGCTTTTAAGTACTGGAGCGACGTGTCGCCTTTACGGTTCAAGGAGCTGCAGCAAGGAAGAGCAGACATTAGAATCTCCTTTCATAAGAAAGATAAGAACTGTCCCGTGCCTTTCGATGGGCGAGGTAGGAGCAAAATGTGATCCTTCTTGAATGTTTCAAAGAAACTGTGAAAAGTTTTATCCCTGTGGTTTTATGTTGAAACATTTGTAGGTGTAAATGAGATGTTCTACTGTTTGATTCGAGGTTTTTCCTTTTCTTCAGGACACGTATTAGCCCACGCGGATGCTCCTGAGTCAGGTATTGTGCACTTTGACGAGGATGAACTGTGGACAGAGGGGAAGAGCCAGGGCTCCAACCTGAGGATTGTTGCTGCTCATGAGATTGGCCATGCTCTCGGTCTGGGGCACTCACAGTACTACAGCGCACTGATGGGACCCTTATATAACGGATACCGCTCTGACTTCAAGCTACATCCAGATGACATACAAGGGATCCAGGCTTTATACGGTATAAAGCAGAATATTATTACACTCGGCTATAAATTGTTTTTATGCAAATTACATAAAAATGTGTCCTTCTTCAGGAAAGCCAGAGAAGAATCCTCCGTCCACAATTCCAGGCAAGTCTGTGCCAAAAGGAGTTATTCCTGATCCTTGCAAGGCCTCTCTGGATGCAGTTATGCTGGGTACAGAGGCTTTGAATGCTCTTAAAGAAAACATAGCCCGTCTCAAGACATATCTACAGATATTTCATTATTCTGCATGTTGTCCCTTCAGGCCCTTCGCAGAAGACATATATTTTTAGTGGGCGGTACGTGTGGACAGTGTTCAACTCTGGCCCCAACACTCCCGTCCTGATTTCCTCACTCTGGAAGGAGCTGCCAGGGAGCCTCGATGCAGCTGTTCACTCTCAGCGGACTGGCAAGTCCTACTTCCTGAAAGGTGGATTCATTTCATAGTTTTATAATGTCTCACAGGGGTACAATAAACAATGCTGGCAAAGTTTAATTACATTCATCTACATTGTTTGGTGCATATATAGAATATTTTCTTCTCCGCACATGTTCTTTCACAGAAGACAAATTATGGAGATACACAAACTTCAAACTCGACCACGGCTTCCCCAGACGCTTGTCCAACATCCCTGCAAACATCGACTCAGCCCTTTACTTCAACAAGAACAAAAAGCTGATCTTTTTCAAAGTGAGAGAAAAGAAACACGTTTGCTTCATTACATTTTGTTGAATATCCAGTTTCTAAACATACTGTCTTCTTTATTTTAGGGCTCTGGTTATTGGCAGTGGGATGAAATTGGTAAGACAGACTTCAAGTCATATCCTAAACCCGTTGGGCAGCTCTTCCGAGGGATACCCAGCAACTCCGATGCTGCAGTAACGTGGACTAACGGCCTCATCTACATATTTAAAGGATCCCAGTACTGGCGTGTAAATAAGCACTACCAGGCAGTGGAGAAGGGTTACCCTCTCAAAACGGCCTCTCGCTGGATGCAGTGTGACGACTGAGCCACCAGAGGCCAACATATACCTTACCTGCAGTGATCAGTTTAATGACACTGACAGAAGCTTACAGTGTTTTTTTTATTATTATTATTATTAGTTAAATGTGCTTCCTGTCAGAATTATTAATCACTTTCACACTGTGTATGAGCGAGATAACACAGGAGAGCTCACATCTTTTTCTAACATACTCTTAAAACTTTCTCAAATCTTAATAAACTCTTGAGCTGGAAAAACTTGATGAAATATATGTAAATGTATTTGCTCTCAGAATAATATCGAATACTGCTCCTACTACTCTTTAATATCCACCACTCAGGCTAACACAGGACACTGTATCGTTGCTATGAAAAGACAGTTTTAGCTGCAGATCATTAATCAATCTGACTAATGATCTGATGAAAACTAGTTTTCTAACCCTGTCTGTAAATATGTTTTTTTAACATGTGTGTACTGTATCTAACAACCGTTGCTCTGTGGCAGGGTGTATTGGTGGATGTGTACTGTATTATTGTGTGCATATTTATTATGGTGTCTAAAGTATATGGACTGTATTAAAAATGTTTCCAGACACTTTAACATCTGGCTATAAACAACAGATGTGAATTGGTTGTGAAACTAATACACAGGTATTTTCATATCAAGTTTTCAAATAAAGCTAAATATTGTAGCTATTGTACAAGGATATCTGTGACGTCCTCACTACTTTTATCTGAACAGGTGTCTTAATCGGTCAAAGTAGGTTAAAAAACCTATGTGCGTAAAGGATGACGACTCTTTAGCTGATGGGGAAGTCAGCCACACATGTGAGCATGCTGGCTGACCTGATGCAGGGAGACTGGATTAGCTGACAAGTTTGGAAATGCAATATTCAGGTTGAAGTAATATGGAACCATATTTTAAAGAATATCTGGTTTTTAAATGCAGACAAGTTTAACTTTTGAAAAATAAAAAGATAAATCGCATGTGCTCCTTTCTGATGAAAAGCTTGGGTTACCTGTTACATATTAATTTGGTCTGGTGTGACCTTTGGCCTTATTTAAAGACGCACAATCCTTCCTTGATGTGACCCAGAGGATTCCTTTAGAGTGGTTTTGAAGCTCAGTGTTGTTTCTCCGGCCATCGCCAACCTGGCAGTGCTTGACTCCAGCTAATTTAAAAACGGGCAAGGAGCTGGTCATGAGTGGAGCTAAGGCAAGCGTGTGACTCCAGGACAGACAGTTAGCAACGTGTATGGACGCCCACTTGTCACTCACACTAGCCAGGCTGTTAAGTATGCATAACTATCGTGATATAATTTAAACAGATGAGTTATACAGTACAGTTTCAAAGGTGAAATGGTTTATAGAGATCAAACTGTTTCTTTACCAGGTTGTAAACATTACTGCTGTAAAGTTGGATACTTTATCCTGTAAGTCTGGGAGTTGACTCACTTTTAGAGCCAGCCCCAAGTGGCCATTTAAACAATTACAGTTTTTGACAATTGAAGCATTGGCCTGATTTTTTCAACCCCAGAGTTTCCCCCATGGGCATGACCAGTGGCTAACAGTAGCTAATGTTAACAAACGTTGTAAAGTGCTCTAAAACTATTTGTTTGTTTTTAACATGTTTTAATACCCCATAATGGCCACTTTGCCTTGCTTTAATAGACATTCACACAATACTTCATAAATAACTGAGAATCCAGCTGACCTGTTATCTTCAAATCATGCTTTATTGCTTTGTTTTTAAGAATTACACATTTTTTATTTACACCCTTAATGTTATTGCTTGTGCTCGTATGAATGTATTTATTTTATTTTATTTTATTTTTTTACAAAAGTAATACTTTATTTCAAACACATCTAGACACTTTTTAGATCCAATGACATGGACAGTTTCCTGGATGATGCAAACGCACTTGTAGAGTAAAAGATTGTTATGCAGCTGTGTAAAGCAACGCAGCCCGTCTATGAAACATAAAGTGTCTCGGAGGTAAACTGCTCAAATGAGTCAGATCCCTGCGGATGTTGCATTCATTTGTCTCATCATCATTCGGAGGATGATCTCCAAGCTTGTCATATTACTGACGATTATCAGAGAGAGCCGGTAACGAGGATTCAAACCGGAGGTGTTGGTGGCTGAGTTTTTTCTGTGAAAGTGAAGTATTCCTCAGGTACATGCGGTTTACAATCACTTGACACTGTTCTCGTTCAGACTGTAAAGACAGGGGAGGCAGTTGTCAGAGGCACCATGGAGCCCGTCTCAAAGTCAAAGTCAATTAGAGTGTGTGTGATAGTGCTGAGGCTGCTGGTGGAGGAGCCTGTTCCCATCTGACGCTCCTGAAGGCTCTGCAGGTAACTCTGAGAGGCAAACAGGAGAAAGACACACTGTTATTGCACTCATTCTCTACTGTACAGAAATAAATCACGCAGGATTTCTCCTGCAATCAGAAACTGTCAGACGCGCTATTTGCTTTTGCAGAAATAAAAGCAGATTGAAAATCTCATGGATCGTGGATGATTTTAAAGACACACTGACCGGAGCCAGGACGTCTCCAGCGTAGCGCTTCAGGGGCGGAGGCCTGCGTCTGCGGTGTGGTTGAGGCCTTCTTCTGGACTCTCTATAATTGTGCTTCTTGATATATTTCTTCTGTTTTTTATGTGAAGCTGGGGAGCATCCAAAGAGCAGATCATGTAAATGAGCTCCAGTGACATATCTAACATGAAAGCAGCCTAAGCTCGAATGCGTCAGTGAGATAAACTCACCTTCTGTGTGTGAAACTCCTTTGGCAGTAAACAACCACTGCACCAGCACACCTATGAGACTCAAAGCAGGGAAGATCCCAGTGATTGCCCAGTTAAACCAGCAGAGAGGTCGAGGGGCATCTTGACAAAATGCATTATAGACCTGACCTGGCAGCACAAATGACCCCACCAGGTAGTCCATACACAGCATCACAGTGGTCGCTCCAAACACAGATGTGTAAATGATGCTGAACAGTTTCTGCCACTGAACTGTGAAAACCGCAGCAGTGATGCTGGCAGACAGTACTGCACTGAAAGGCACCCACACCGGAGTAAGGCTGTGAAACTGTCCGATGACCATCAGGATGAAGAGGGAGAGCAGGCTCCCCAGCTGCAGGCCGCTGAGGAGGAGTCCCATAGTGGACACTAGCATGGTCATCAGGCCACACAGCACACCCACGCCCAGACTGATGCCGGCCTTTGTCTCCATCCCCAGCTGGACGTTCAACACGGGCTCCTTGTGGTACAACAAGAGAACGGCCACTGAGCCAAACATGAAGCCCGAGAAAAACATGACCATCTTGAAGCAGCGGTATCCTGGAGGGAGGAATTGAAACAAAGTTAAAATGTGCCAGTCGACATCCATGTAACGTAGTTTTAATGTGCTGATCAAAGAATGAAAGTGACAGCATCTTTACTTCTAAGTATAAAAGCTTTAATTGTTTTTCAGGCGTTCATGTGTCTGCATATCTCTTTATTTTTAACATCATCGTCAGTTTCTCCACAACCACAGCCACACATCCATCACATCTTCAAATCACTAACAAATGTGTGGCTGCGAGAGAAAGAAAAAGAAGAAGACAAAAAAGAACTTCATTTTCTTCTTCCTTTTCATCCTTTCACTATGACCAGTATTAAACAGTTGCAAAGCAGAGAATATATATTCATGTTTTATGTTCCTTTAGTTCCTCATCTTCCTTTGTTTTTTGTGCAGTCTTTGAGACGACTACAGCATTTTACAGCTTTATTGTGTCACAAAAGTTAAGAGAAAGTAATAAAAATGTGCAGTATTTGTGAGATTTGTATTGAATTGTTATTTCACATTTTTAACTGCTACTGTTATGAGAGACAGGGAGCTGACAATAAAGGAGATAATTCAGCCTTTTGTGTTCCGATCAGAAGAGAAAAAGGAGCTAAAACACAACTTGCACATTTCTAGCATATGTTGTGGACGAGCTGAGGTACAGTTACATACCCTGACTACAGGACTGAAACCGAAATACAACAATAAGAGCTGACTGGATGCTGATGGGTCACAAGTCTGTGAAATGTACCATATGTTATACATGAAGTATTCATGAGAGACTGCAGCCACCGTGCTCTGCCGTTTATATTTGCAATGTAAGGAATATCAGGGCGCTGAGATCTATGTGTGCATGTACAAATTCTGATATTTTACCAAAACAGGCAATGACATTTTATGTTTTATTTCCCTTTATATGATGTCCTAAAGGTGACATTGTTGGCTCATAAAATGTTGGTCTTTTTATGTTCGACAAGTGTCTCACCACAGCAGCTGGCTATTCTGATACAAGCCCGTGTGTGTTGGGCAATTTTGTGTAGCATGACACAACAGCTAACCTCAGAAACCCCAAGTTAACAACAACACAGCCTTCTCCGACACCACCGAATCTGCTGTTTTTCTTTAAAATGTTATTTATTTCCATTTTTTTTTTTTTAACCTTACACAAGCGACGCTAACACGCCATCTCTCAGAGTCACTGGGAACGCAGACTTTGGCAGCATGTGTGTTTGCACAACGTCACATGTTTTAGGGAGCAAGTCCACAGGACAAAGCTCTCCTAATCACACACACACAGTTTGTGTTTATTGAATTTGTCTCCACATATTTTCTCAGTGAAAGCATAGACTGGCATAATAGTGCCTTTTTATACTGTGATTATATTCATTTTGTATGCACAGTAAAGCTATGACTCTACATTGAAGTTATTCACAACACTCTGAACCCTCAGGAGTTGTCAACACTTTGACATCAGTGCGTTGTCATTCGGTGCAACAGGTGGCACTTCATATACGCTGCCCCTGTCAAATTCAGACACAGGACTTCCCATCTGCCTCCTCCAGCTTTGGGCTTATCCATCCTAAAACCCTGGCAGCCTGTAGACACCTGCCACTAGGACTTTAAGCCATCAGGTGAGATAATGAGACATTTAAAAACAGCATGGCCAGGTAGATGTTGGAATAGTTACTTTAAGTATGCTGTCATCATCATGAATACGTACCAAAAAAGCAGTAGATGAGGCCGAATGAAAGGCAGACAGAGCAGACAATAGATGGGATGACTTCATACTTCATGTTAATCTCTGGGGTACATCTTCCCACTTCTGTTAAGCCAGCTCCTGGCTCCTCAGTAACATACAGTGGAGAGACTGCCATCTTGGAGGATTATTACTTCTGTTGCTGTGCAGCTGGTTTGGAAGCAGATCTGCTTTGCTCATGGAAGGGGTGGAACTGGAACGTCCTGCATGTGGCATTCAGGGAAAGAGGAAGATCCTGAACCGAGAACACGCACTAAACTGTTTCCTGTTGTGCACCTGCAACACGAAACAATAGATTTCAGTTTCCAAAGCAAACAGCTCCAATTTATATGCTCCTCTGGCTGATAACCTCATTAATCATCGGTTATCCTGGAGAAACACTCCTCTAGATATTATTTCAGTTCAACTTCGGCTGTCATCATGCATTAAATTGACACATTAGTTGTTATTAAAGTTAACACAGGACAGGATGTGGCCCTTTCAAATTGGTGTTTCCCTGTTTGGGAACCAAAGAAGGAAACTAAGGATCCCCTCCAGGTTTCTCTTTTGTTCAAGAACAGGATGCAGATGAGGAAATGACCCACTGACTCTGTGCCATCGTCATTCAGACGTATTGTTCTGAGCATGTGGTTAGGTGCTCAATACTAACAGTTTACAGCACGAAAATAACGAAAATAAATAGGACAACAATAACACAAGATACTCTATATAGTAGAACAGATGCTCTCAAACATATTTTTTAAGTAAAAGTAGCAATAACACAGTGTAGTAACATAATCTTACATATATTATAATTACTGATTCATTTAAAATAACACAAATCTGCAAATGGTGAATAAAGCTATCAAACAAATAGAGTAAATGGTCCAATGTTTACTTCTGAATTGTGGTGGAGTCAACAGACATATTCAAGTAAACAAGTACCACAAAAAAAAAACTTTTAGTTTTTTCTCACCTCTTGGAAACAGGATTGACAGTTTTTTAACTGTATAAACACATGAATCAAGTTTACACACTCCTCGCATGTTGGCTAATTGCACTGTCTAGCTACAGGGTGTATTACTGTCAGGGCTTTATAATCTGTTCAGGCAGATCTCACGATCAGCAAATGGAATTAGAGGAGCTTTAGCAGGTGAGCGATCCTCCTGTCAGCTCCCTGTCCTCTTGTCGAGGTGAGCGTAAAACACAGTAACACTTTCTAACAGCTAAATATCTGCAGTGTAATAAATAAAAGATGACTACGACGGCTGAAAAACTTTCAGAAATCCTTCCTTTTATATTGTTATCGTTATTTCTGTAACTTTACCCTGCATTTATAGTCAGTGTGATCAGCTACAGGGTCAGCGATTATTGAATAAAATAAACATCAGCGTCGTTCAGTAGTAGTAATAAATCTCAACCACACAAATGAAAACATGAATTGATTTTTCTGTGGCCTACCTTGAATGAAGCATATCTTCATGGAGTAAATGTGAACTTTATGAGAGTGTCCTCACTAGTAGTTTTCAGTCAATTCCAGTGAAACCAGCACAGTCAGGAGTTTATGTGTCTGTGTGTTTCCCTGTGAGAGCTGTGGGTGAGACTCAGCGTCCAACGCACTAAGTCCCTCATCTGTGCTTGTAAACAGCTGACGCCTGACTCTGAGAGAGAGACCATCTGCCCCCAGCGTCAGTGAGAGGCTGCTGCCAAGTCCAAGGCCGAGCCAGCTGAGGGTTCAACTCTCACTACCCATGACCTCCAGAGCCCCGACTCTTATCAGCTCAGAGGTTTTTTTCTCCTAGACTGTCTTTTCATTAGAGTTGACTTCAGCTTTAGAAAAAAAGATTATTAGTTTGGACCCTGACTTCTGGGACCTTCATACAGAACCTAATTTAATTCCTTTCTTATTAGATAGACTATACAAGGAATCATATTATGTGTTTGTGTGTGTGTGTGTGTGTGTGTGTGTGTGTGTGTGTGTGTGTGTGTGTGTGCGTGTGTGTGTGTGTGTGTGTGTGTGTGTGTTTTTAGCCATGCTAATTGCTTGGCTTTAGCTTTAGGAGTGGTGGATCATTGGATGTCATTAAATGGTCCCAAAATAATAAACTATACTGATCTCCTGACTTATTGACACATTTAATAAATCTGGCGATCCATTTAGTGACATATCCTCTGTTTATGATGAATGATAACTAAAGCCATTCACTCCAGTCTGAGCTCTATTTGTGTTGGTGAAATTAACAAATTAGGATGCTAACATTTGCAAAACTAAGTGACATGATGGACATGATAGCGGTAACATAGCTGTTGTTTCACAAATGAGCGAGGAGGTCAAGTGATGCAGGTGCAGCGGGAACATTTAGGGACTCTGCAAGTGGCATGGTCTAAACAGACAGATATTAAGCAACAAATACTGCCGCATACTTGCTTGCATGCTTCGTGTGTTTATCTGTACATTGCAATAGGTTAACAGGCAAATGGACATCCCACAAATAAACCTGTAAAAGCTCAAAACTTTGTTGTGTGACTGTGTTCTGATCACGGTAACAGAACTAAATTTAGGATTAAATTAGGAAACACCAAATTCAAGCCAACATGACCCAACACTTCCTTATTTCAAGATAATGTCAAATTGTTTAACTTTTACATTTTCCCTCCACAGGCTGTCTCGCTTTAAGCTCGTGTATCTACAGTAAGATTAAGCTGTAAGTTAACACTCAATCAAGAGGGATATGGTCCAGACAGTTTACGGTGTAGTAATATTTGAGGCCGTTAAACAAAAGTCTTATTTATAGGCGCCACACAGATATAAATATATGTTCTGCTAAGCCACACAGCAGACCTCGCATCTTGTCAGCAACTAAGTTATGGCACAAACACATCAAATCTCAAAGGGGAAGGAGCAGATTAATAATGACAGCAGTGATTGTCATAGAACTGCAGGGACACTGATCTGCAATGGGGCTGACATAGCCGGTGAAATGGAGCTGTCTGGCAGAATTAAAATCTTCTTTTGATAAGAGTAATAAAGACAGGACCAGCCTGAAGTGCTTTCATCAGTCAAATATGTCTTTCTATTGTCTGCTCAGCAGATCAAAGGACAGTAGGCTTTTTAAAAGTTGAGCCATCAAGATAAAAACTTACAAAAGTGCTTTGTGAGAAAAGGTGGAGGACGTATTTCATTTATTTTTGGCCATTTTAAATGTGTCAGATGGTCTGTCTTCTACATCAGTCCAGGCTGAAATGTTTCCAAAAATATTCTCATAATATTTTGTACAGATATTTATGGTCATAAGACACTAAGACACCGATCCTTTGAGTTTTCAGGTGAAGTATTTCCCCAACTGATGACGGATGAAAATGCTACCACTTTACACTTTACATTTTTATCTTGCACCATTATCAGGTCCAGAAATTTAAACTTGTATGGCCAATTTCCTGCAAAGTTGGCTGTATTTTATATTTAGTGTCATTCAGCGACTGTTAATATGTTGATATTCCCAGATGTGGCCTTTGCAGGTCTCACATTCAGTTAGTATCTAATCTTGAGCATGCTAAACGTTTAGCTTCACTTTAACAGCAAGCATTTAGACCACAGATAGGCAACATCTCTATATAAACTACAATGCTACTCTAGAAATCACAAAGTAATAAATACTGAAGGGCTAAATGTACAGTAGAGGAACACCTGTCCTGCAGGGATAACATGCATTTATAACAGGCCATTTATGGTCCGGTTGCTCCCTGACATGTAAAAACACAGGCTTAATCAATTCATGAGACTCTGTGTGTGATTCTTTATGACATACTGCACGTGACTGCAGGGCAGGTATTATTGATAGGGACCGACTATTTCACATTTCCAAAGGAACTACATTTTTCATGCTTCATTCATCAGAGGTTTCGAAGGTTTTATTGATTCTGTGAATTAAAATACACAAACTCTGATCAAAGAATAAATTAGGCCTTTTCCATTTAGATTCTCAAGATCTTTCATCATCAGAAAGCTGTTGAGATCTCTTCCATTAATGTGTCACTTAAGCAGCAGTACAGTCACACTGACAGATGATGGCCGGATAAAAAAAATAATAAAAAGCTGTCATGAAGCAGCTACAGTATGTGTACCAAGTGATATGTTGTTGCCAAGTGCCTTAGGCTTGAAAATGTCCTGAAATAAAATTCTACTGTTACATTAACCTGAAATATGTTTATGAATAATTTATGAGTAGAAAAGTATGAGTTATTTTCAGTGTTCACACATTTTAATATGACACAGCTTTTCATTTAATCAGTCCTGTAAGAACACAGCAATTCATTTGACATTTTAGATTAAAATTAGGGTTTATGAACACGCTGCATGATTAAATGCACAGATTTTTCCTGCAGCTCGTGACACTATCAGACACAGTTAGTGATATGGTGATATGGATAGTCAGACTTCTACTTAACATTGCACACATGACCACTGTGTTTAAAAATGATTAAATTATTAAGTACTCTCGTGTCCCTCTGTTTCACATGATGCAGCAGTAACATACTCACGGTACATGCTGGACATGCACCCCAGGAGTTTTGCGAAAATCTCAGCACATTTTAACCAATGAATTTTGTTTTCAGGTTCATTGATGTCTTTTTTTTTCTGAGAACTCGATATTTTTAATGACTGTAAATGTAACATCTCGGACAAAGATATTGACCTAAAATCAAGTAGGCAGCGAGGCTTTTCAGAAAAGTTCAAAGTATACCGTGATAATCAACATGCTGTATCTGGGCACGAGGTTATTATACTTAATTGAAACTAAACCAATTAGACTAAGACACTAAAAAATATGTGCAATTAAAAAAAAACTACAACCCATATTGTTAACATATATATGTTTACAGGAAATGTCTTTGGATTTTGTCAAACTGGGTACATTTGTGGACACAACAAGCAGAGGAGACATCGATGTGTTTGTTCGCCTTCTACATTGCCTTCACAATTTAGACCCTATATACTTTATATGTACACATTTATCAAAATGAACTAAATTAGAATAAAAATCAAAACTCACGAAAGATTAATGGACAGAGTGAAGATGAAAGCACATTTCACATGTTCTCTACTACATCTATACAGTCATTAAAAGGATCTTCTTGGAAACGCCATACATAGATGGATGTTGGAAATCAGTTCCTAATGCCGCAGCTATCCGTGGGTAGACTTCAAGGAGGGAAGGGGGTGGGTGTGTGTGTGTGTGGGGGGGGGGGGGTTAAACGAGCAAACCACTAAGACTCAGCCAGCTCCTGTGAACATAGAGTATACAGCTGCACATATCTTATCCACCATCACATTAATCTATAGCACAGGACTGAAGCTCAGGCCGTCTCATAGCAACCTGCCCTTAACCTCCAGCCTGAATGAGATCTCTGATGCTAATGACATCCTGATTCGAAAAGGTTCAGAATCGGTATATGAGGAAATACAGATAAAATATCATTTCGGTGTGGAAACTGTTCAAATTGTATAAAGGTTAGGCTACTCCTCTTTCAAATCTGAGTCTGTGTTGTTGTTTGATGAAGAGGATTAGGTCATAAATCTTACATTCAACACTCTGAGGGGTTTAAGATGCCCGCCGTCGATAAATTCACTGTAATAAAAGGAGGATTTTCTTTTCTAACACACGTGGTCGGGCTTCACTTCACCGGGATGCAGTGTGTTCACACTGTAGGAAAATGGTAATAACTGGAAGGTTGTCAAAAATTGAGACTAAAATGAGGGTGGAGCAAGACTATAAACCTTATGCTCAACATCATTCAAACCTCATATTAACAGATTTTGTAGTTCTTGTTATTCTTTCCTGCTTCAGTCAGTGCTTACAGTATGGGGGATCTGTCGGCTGTAAACAGGAATGTAATGTTTCCATGTGTGTTTGTTAAAGATGAATCAGGAAAAATGTTATTTATCCCTGAGGGCTACCTGTGGAGGTTGCAACACATATTAAACATAAATAACAAAACTCGTAAATTCAATAAAAGTATGCAGAAATAGTTACTAGCATTTACTGTACTCATGGACATTAGTGCAACTATCACTAAAATACATTTAAATTATATCACGGCTTACAGTTATGCATAAATAAAGATGTGGCTGTTTTCAGTGACAGGTGGGTGGCCCCACGGTTTGCTAGTGGTCTGCATACCGATCACTTGTTCTGTATAAGCCAGGAGTTCGTGGAGTCAAGCATTTCCAAGATGGCGCCTGCTTGAGTCAAAGTTCTTAAAATAATGAACAAGTTCTACAAGAATATATGTCAGACTAGTTTTCTCTAGTAAGATGTAAAGACGTAGCTAATATCATTTTTGCACAAAACACAGAGAACTGCATTATGGAATAGTTAGCAGAAAGTAGCTTTTTATACATAGTGGATACATTTAAATTTACTTTGGACACAAAAAAATTGTGAATATAGCGCAATATGTAGGAGGGATAAAATACAGTGGCTTGTATTGTTCGATTATCAACAAAAAATAGGACTTTTGGAGGACCCTTTATCATGCATAAATAAACACTCAATAGTAAATATGGTGCGATTTATGTTTATCATTCAAATACACACAGACAGCGTACAGTGTACTCATCTGGATGGTGGCATCTCTTAGGACAGTTCATTTCACAATACATTTTCGAAATGGTTTTCTATTCTAAAGTTTGGAGCCCTGATATTACAAATATTTCGCATGAAATTACTAAAACATAACACTATAAAGATAGTTTGGTTTGTAATATGAATATGTAATGGTTGCAAACTGTAATTTTGTGTCAGGCCTGTGTAATAAGGGATTTGTACCATCAGGTGGCCACTAAGTCCCCGACAGTGTTGTTGTGTCTGCTTTTCGGAAACCGATGAGGACAGGCAAGGACAACATCAACATAATCACCTAACAGTCTCCATAACACAACACTTTTAGTCAAAGACACACACAACAAGGTCTACTAAGATTAAATGTTTTCCCAGGGACCATCTCAGGAGATCGTCAAGTGTCTAGGACAATTTCCGTGGCATTCCGACGGTGAGTAATTGGTTTTTCTGGATAAATAACTTGTTTATTTTCAATGTGATCAACGAATGCAATGTCTGAAATGGAATCAGAGTCATGGTGGCAAACATTTAGTCAGATATAACTCCATTACTTCAGTAACTGAATCTGGCAGACGACGTTTAGAACTAAGACTAGTAACATCACGATCAGCACACAGCAGACATTTATTCTTAAAGTCTGCCTACATAATTTAAACTTGGAGCATCCTTTTAAAGCAATTCTTACCTTTCTGGCATTTTTGCACTTTTCTTTTGTGATCTTAAAATGCTCCTAAAAAGCGTATGGCACACTAAAATGTAAAAGAAATCCACCAGGCGTCGAAACTCATCAATATTCAATTCTCATATATTTCTGATAAAAGTCTGACCAATTTGCAGCACTTCCTGGCTGTCATCTGTCGCCGCTTCCTTCTAGTTGACTGTCGCGCGCCTCTGTGGCAGAGATACCACATTTTATATAATAATATAATAATAATTTTATTTAGTTACTGTTTTCACTTACCGGTGCCTCTGATACGGACTCCATTGACCCGTTTCACTGCTCCTCTACCTTCACTTTCCCACCGCGTGCATCAGGGGGAGGAGGGGAGCGTCAAAGGTCAGGCAGGGGGGAAGCGGGTGGGACTTTGGAGTTGTCCATGTTCAAATTTTTACTAAGTGTTGTGCATCATGCCAGAGAGGTCAGAACTGCTTTAAGCGAATGACTTTAAAGGCCTGTCACAGATACCCCCACACAAGTGTCCTCAATTATTCTACTCTGACTCATGGAGGTGCAAGGAAACTGAGAGGAGAACTGAAGAGGTGTCTGTCAAACACAGTCTCCAGAAGTCCAACCTGTCTTGAGAGGAATTAAAACACCTAAGGGAGATGTATTTATGTTAAATGCAAGTTCTTTTTTTGTTTCATGTCCATTTCTCAGTGGACATTTGACCTGTCACAATAGGGAAGGCAGAGGTTAAGTGTGCCTGACCTCCTCTAAGCGGATCACAGTCATCGTTAATAGACCTGGGTTCTCCCAGGTCAAAATGTGTACCAAGAAAAATATGTTTCAGGATTTAATAAATTACTGAGGACAGTTTCTTGCAGATGTTCAAATATTGTATGTTCAGTTTCTTCAGAACTACAATATTTGATATCGTTATGAACAGCACTTTCATAACAGTGATTTCATTTCTGTGTTTACTCAACGCTATTTGGATGATATTTCTAAATTGTAGTTTTGAGATAAGCAAACATACCCCCAGAGAGAAATAATGATTTTGTTTAATCAAACGTAACTGAACAATTATGCAGCTAATATTCACAGACTGTGCTGTGTCGCTTACAAGGAAACTTTGCAAATGCATCGTTTGTTTTTCTTGGGTTCACACGTAGCTCCTTTTTCATCTGCCAGCTATATGCAGAACCAAAATTCAAACAAGAGTTTTTGTTTCTTTTTTACATTTAGATTTGTTTTGAATAGTGTTTTTCCCACTTCGGGTGCTTCCTTTTGAAAATATTCACCTCTTCTAAAAGCAAAAAATCTTCCTTTGGCAGTGCAGGAATAACATGTCACATAAGCTAAAACCCATTTCCCGCCTCCCTGCTTTGTGCCGTAATTAAGTCTGTTCTCCGTGTTTTGTAGTGTCCGTGAAGCAGCTCCATTTCATTCAAACACGGGACGATCAATGGGCGAGAAAGAATAAGCAGCCTCCTCAACGCGGTGTAATGGGTTCCCTGAAACAACACAAAATGCTCTGGCTGCCCTTTGATTATTTGTGTCAATACTGAAAAGACGAGCTCTTGACGGATAAAATATTCACCCTCGCAAAGGAACAGCTCATCCTGTTATCTAAAGAAAATAAAACATGTAATCCTTGCTGCTGCCTATCGTCCTCGCTGTTACCCATCGCATTATTTATTTGTTCATGATGTTTAAATAAAGGTTGATATGGCAGCTTTTTGAGATCCATCTGTGATACACAATATTTGTTTATTACACAGATATCATCACGTAAAAGCATTTTTCTCCCTTAGATATGGAAGCAAGAGACAAAAGCTTGGTTCAAAACTTGACCATGACAATGACCCATCACTCAGTAAAAGAGAAGTACTTAGATTTTTAATAATGGCAAAACAACACATAAAAACATAAATAACCATTACTCTGGAAGGAGCATTTGCATTATATTTACAATCTGACAATCTGCTGTGCCTCATAATCTATCTGCAAAGAAACTTTTAATTTTAGCAAGCAACTTAGTGGAGTAATAAGTACAATTACTACTGGACTACTGATTAATTACCTGAGTGACAACATACAATTAACATCTCAGTAATAAGAGCCACTGACCTTTTTCACTCTGAATGACCCCACATGTCTTTTATGACCATAATAACTGCAAACACACAGCTTGGATTTGCTTAGTAGTCATGTCCCAGCTTCAGATTCATTACGATTCTTGGTTTCTTGTGTAACAATAATATATTAAGGTGTGAGCTTAACAGTGACTTAAATGTGGAGAAACCATGTCGCTGTGCAAGCAAGTTTAGGTGATTAATGTAAGAGACAGAATCACATTCGTGCCTGATTTTTAAAAAAGGAAATGCTTTAGAAGTTTAGTTTGACATTTAAAGAATTGTGGTTGTCTAGGTTTAGGCTAGCTAGCACTCCTTCCTCTCCATTTTGCCTTGTTTGTGATGTAGCTAATCTCAAAGTGAACATATTTGTGGGTCAGTGTGAGCGACACAGTGAAAGCAGGTCATATGCACATACAGTTTAGAAATATTATGCTTTTGTACCTTTTTATTCAGGAAAATTAGCCAACATTACATATCTGTGAGTTGCAAAGGTAAGTGCGCCTCTAGGATTACAAGTTAATTTCAAGACCAAATTAGAGTCCATCTGTTAAGAAGTGTTTCCAGTCAATGTAATGAGATTCAGGTGTCATCCAAGTACAACCCTGCATTCCAGCATCGGAGCCTCATCCCATCCGTGAAACATGGGGGTGGTGCTGTCCTTGTTTGCCCCTGTTTTTGTTGCATCTGGGCCAGGACAGCTTGACATAATTGATGGACCAATTAATTACAACTAAGAAAACTCTATATAACTGAATTATATTATATTAACTCACCATCCACCTCCGTCATTTCTGACAGCAACCACGTCACAGTTTGTCTGATGTGACGGATGAAAACAGCAACATAATTGTGATATTATGCAGTGAAGTAAGATGTGTTGTTGTGAATTAACCAGCTGCTAACACCAAGCTAGCTGATTCATGTTCTTGTCAGCCATGTCATGCTGCCCACAGGAGACACAGCAGGACATTATCTTACAATCTCTAATTCATCTCTCTAGCTCTTCATAAGCTCATCCAGTAGAGAACAGTGGCTGTGCTGCGCAGCCTGCAGGAAGGTCAGCACCACTGCTATGGGTCCAGGCTGGGTAACGGACAGCCCTTTTAACATGCTTAACATTAGTAAGTTCTCCATGCTGTGTTTGATTTTTTTTGGCATGGGAGTTTTCTTTCACAAAACTAATTGTATTTTCATTTCATCGGTTTTCTTTTGAACATGTTTTTGATAAACTGCATTGACGCACAGGAGCAGTGGAAATTGACTTAAGAAATTCAACTCTGTGTGAAAGTTTTCCTCTTTTTTAAACTTGAAACTTTTCTAATGAGACACATCATTACCATTTAAAATTGATGTGAAATAATTGTTTATGTAACTGATGAGGTTTCAGAATTTTGTAAGTCATTTGTCAGACGTAACAGCTTTGGTACAAAATGAATGGGCTAAATGCAAAATTTCTAAAAACACTCCATACACCAGCTAATGAACCACATAAACTGTCTGTACCAACAAATCTGTTCAGTCACAGGACAGCGACTCTTCGGGGAAAGAAAACAACTGGAGGAAAATCCCTGATTGTTACTCTGAACTGTTTAATTTCTTCATTGTTATGAAGGCTGCTGCTTTCAGACATCACCTTGCTGGTTATTTTCTACACAATAAATCTGTGAGCTGACAATTCCCTGTTAAGGACTGCCATTACTAAGAAGCACATGTTGTCAAACAACAAGACAAAATGGAGTAGCCTGCCATGATTTGTCAAAGTTGTTGCTTTAAAGGAAGTTACTGTATATCTCTGCAGAAGGCAGACAAATGGCATTACTTTGACTCATGTCCTCAATGTGGTTGCACAGTTTCTACCATATTTGAGACAAGAAGCAGAGGAAGGTGACGGGATTGTAGCTTGAAGACTGAAGGAAATTTACATATTTTCCAAGATTTAAGCAAATTTTCTGCTGAAATTTGTGGCAATGACAAATAAATAACTAACAAGTAAGTGTCAGAAAACAGCAACAGGCCGTCAGTGTTTGAATGTAACCATCTGATCATGGATCATCTTGTGGTAGTTCAGTGTTCGGACCTGGCATTCATGTGGATGTTACTTGTACCACCCACCTAGACCAGACCAGCCCCCCCCGTAGCAATGACACTCCTCAACGGCAGCAGCCATCCCCAGCAGGATGCAGCCTGACACGGACACACACACAAAAACGGTTTAGGAACAACTAAAAAAGCATGAAGAACACTAGAACCACTAACAACATTGTGTTGCCAGACACCACAGGACACCCTCAGAAGGCCCATGTCCATTCTCTGATGAGTCACAAATGATTTGGAATAAGGGACACCTACACTTAGGAAGGTGGTCATAATGTTATTCCTGATCGGTGTACAGGCACAGTGTGATTTGCCATACAGCAAAACAAAACCGAAACTGCCCTTACAACATGATGTTTATTGATCCATCTTCACATATAGAGCTAAAATAGCAGCCGTGCCGACAGGAGAGCACCTGTCACATTTCTGTCTATTCCTTCACTAATCCTCTGTGCCCTCTGTGCCATTTATTCATCATGAAACTCTACCTATAGAGAATTTATCCATATTCATGCGGTCTTAAATGTACTCCTGAGGATGTTTTTTTTTTTTTTTTTGCAGGAACCTAAAGGCTTTTAAAGCAAATCAGAAGTACAGAGAATATTAAGTGTGTCCTTGACGTGATCCATGGTATTCAGGGAGAGTGTTAGATCCGCAGTTTCTCATCAGCATACTTCAGTCCATATTAAATTTCCATTTTCTGAAGGGAACACTGGGTGAATATTGTCAAGATTTATTTCAATTTACCACAGAACTGCCATAGATAAAGAGAAGGTATACATTTAGGCATTCCTAAATGGAAAGGAAAAAGGATTTATTGCTGCCACGGTGCACAAAAAACCACAAGCTTCTTTACAAAATATCACAACTAAGTACACAATAGATAAACATATCAAACAGATTATGAAAGTGTTTTATACACAGGCGTCATACTGGTATTTTCTTCAAACTTTTCACCAAGCTGACAACTAGGGAGCTGGATATGTCGAGATGCAGAGACATGCAGTGAAGGGACTGACAGCACAAGACGACAGCACTAAGATGAGGGAGACTCAAACTTGTTGACGACAATTAGCATCACAACATTTTTTTCAATAATGCACTTGCTGTCAGACTTGATGGACATATCTTGTGGCCAAAAATTACAATTTCATTTTCCATCTCTGGCTTGGCAGGTGTTTTGAATCAGAGCTGATGTGTTTGCTTTCAGAGTTTCCATGGTCATTACCTCTTGCCTCCCACACTGAAAATCTAATGATACAAGCTTGTCCTGCACGCAAGCTCCTCCGGAATCAACAGCAATTTCAGTGGATGGACTGAGGGACTGGTTTTGTTGTTAGTAACTCATGTTAATGCAGGGACAAAGTCAAGGAGTTACAGAGGAAGTAGCTGGTATATGAAGAAAAACATTCTTGTTCCTCACTGAGACAGAGAGGCTGTGTTCACCCACACAGGTGATTTCAGTTATTCTGCACAATTAAACCTCTAGTCGGGTTTAAATTAGGTGTAGCTATTCTGGGAATCATATAATGTCACCAAAATGTACTTACTCATAACAATAAAGGTCTAAATGACCCTTTGGTGGAAATTTAACAGGACAGTAATGAGGCTGTTAGGCCCCGACATGAGGCTCAATCAGGCAGTGTACAAAAACACCTGTTTAGGTGGACCATGGCTGTGTAGAGCCTTTAGCTAATGTAGCTTAGACAGTTAGCCAAGCTGACTGTTCACATTCAAGCCAAGCTGAGCTACATATACCATCTTGATGCCTAACAATGAATTAACAGAAGCATTTACAGCCATGCTAGCAGCTCTGTGGATCTATATGTATGTTACTTTTACATTTTAGAATAAGATGAAAAGGTAAGAGGTCACCAAAGTTATTAGAGTTCATTCATAGGGAGCATGAATGTCTACCAATTTTCAAAGGAATCCATCCAAAACTCATCAACCTCAGATGTCACCAATGAGGAAAAAGTCAGAATCTCTAAATTCATTATCTGGGAGTCACAAATTTCTGTCCAAAATGTCATGACATTGGTCCCATTGAGGTATTTCAATTGATCCAGAGTCACGCTGCTGTCATGGTTACAAAAACCCACAACCACTGATACTGTGATTTAATCTGGTGAAACCTTTTGATTAAACATCCAAAATGTTTGGAAAGTACATCCACATGATGTGATACACGACATGACCATAGCCAGAAACACAGGCGGGCTCTGTAGCTGTTGTCTGTACTGTTTATAGACTTTTTATGGAATAAATTAACAACAAAAACAGATAAAAACTGGACGTTGTGTCGTGTTTCATCAGTGCTGTTGAAATGTGGCACATCTGAGTGTACAGGACACTCCAGTGTGAGCACATGAAAAGAACAAGTGCACTTCAAGAGACACAGACGTACAGTATAATGCCAGGGATATGTTGAACAGAACTGGCCCTTGACAAAACGAATTAGCATAAAGTCTGGACATTGTCTTGCGCCGAAATTAAACATATTCAACAAAGGCTTCAGTAACACATGCATCACATAAAATGTTCTCAGTGGTTCTTACGTTGTGCACAACAATGGTGAGTACCATTTAGAAAAAAAAAACCTACAAAAACCCACTTAGTAGGTTGAAGCTGACACTGTTTTTACAACACTGTACTGGTGCAATCACAAATACAACACCACACATAAAACCTGTTTCGTAGTTATCAAGAAGAATATCTATAGATTTCAATAGCTTCTTTTTTAACAGTTGGAACAGCCTCATAGATATTTTATCATGCAAACGCAGCCTGTTGTAATCCCCACAGTGTTCATTAAGAAATGTTGAGTGCACTTGCTTCATCACCTGTTACGTTAAACCTGTTGGAGGTTTGTCCGCTGACTTCCTCCTGCTCTGTGACCGGCTCGTTGCTCTCATGGGATAAATTCTTCATCACGCTGTAATATATGGGCACATTGTACTCCGCCTCCTTGTGCCGCCGGTTGCACTTGCAGAGCTTTTTGAATGCTACGCGGAACTTCTGTGACATGAGGTTGTAAATGATGGGGTTGATCGCGCTGTTGGTGTAGATGCACATCCGGCAGAACAGCAGGAACCAGGTGTTGTGGTAAGGAGGGTCAATGAAGGAGTTGACCACCACCAGTGTTCGGTAAGGCATCCAGAGCAGGGCAAAGAGGATGACCACCACCGCCAGCATCTTTGTTATCTGGTGGGGCAGAGAAAGAGATAGATGAGCAAGGAAATAAGGAACAATAGCTTCTAAAATATTGTGATCGCAACGCTGTGTTTCAGCCCTGGAAGACATTTGATTATCACACAAACAATACGATTTGTGTGAAATTCTTAAAATATCATTACTTTTGGAAGTATATGGTTGTAAACCAAACTTTTGGACAAATTAAAATGTTAATCCAATGAGTCTTCTGAGGAAATTGGGATTTTGAGGAAAAGATGTACAGTAAGTTTCTTCCTCTGGGGACCATGAATGTTAAAATTTCATGGTAGATTATTGGACCAACAGTGACAATGCAATCTACATTTCTGATTAAATTATTTAGATTTCAGTAAACAACGGTTTTGCTTTTGTTTCCTTGCTCTGAATGGTGTGGAGATCTAGTTTTTCTTCTACCTGTTTTCTTGCAGAGACTGCACTCTTGTTGGTCTTGTTGGTGCTGTTGCAGTGACCCTGGTGAACTGAACCCCCTCCGGCTCGGTCGCTGAGGTGCGACGGCAGAGGGCTCATGAACAAAATCCTCGCAATAAACCCGTACAGCACAGTGGCCACGATGAGGGGGATGACGTAAAACAAAGTGAAGTCCAGGAAATAAATCGGCATGTAGAGGCTCCTGGAGACACGGTAGCCACATGTGACCACCACCCCGTTGGCGTAGACAGTCTCATCCGTGTCCACCAAAAAGAACCACATGGTACAGTAGAGGGAGGTGAAGATCCAGACTCCTGCTATGATCCTCTTGGCCCGGGAAACAGTGCATATGAACTGTGCCTGTATGGAGTGACAAATGGCAATGTATCGTTCAATGGTGAACGCCGTGATGGAGCAAGACGACACGTTGATGCCCAGGTACTGAAGGTAAGTGATACACAAGCATCCTGTGTAGCCGTATATCCAGAAGGCTACAACATCAGAGATATTAGGCAGGCCAGCAGCCAAGAGCACGATGAGGTCTGCGACAGCCAAGCTGACGAGGTAGCAGTTGGTCGGAGTCACCATGTGTTTAGTGCGCAGCACAACCAGCACCACCATGATATTCCCAGCAATCCCAACGCCACAAATGAGCATTGTCAAAAATATTGTTATGACTTGTTCTTCCAGAGGGTTCAGAGGCATTTCTGTCAGATTTACAATCTGAGTGACATCCTGAAAGATGGTGGTGTTGTTCTCCATCTTGTTAATCTTCAGAAAACAAAATGAGAATCCTCAAGATAGAAACAAAACAAACAAATATTAGACAAAAATTTTCAGGCGTGGGCAGGGGGCTGATTATTATAACCCTAAACATCAGGGTTAAAACTAAAAAACTGAAACTGAAAAAAAAAGTATACAGACTTTGTTGATTTTTAATACAATCACAGTGCTTCTGTGGCTACAGGGCTACAATGACAAGGAACTACTCTACCACAATATACAAAAACATGTACAAAAAAGCTGAGTCTCAGTATGTCATTTAATGAGTCTCTTCTTCTGGGCATTATTGGATATGTGACTATGCCCTGAAACAATGACATGATTCTTGCACACACACACAAAAATGCAACTTGATACTTTAAAAACTGCACACAGGAAGGCTGATTTGGGGGAATTAAAAGTAAAAGCCTACCCTTCTCTCCCACAAGTCAGACTAACCTTCAGCAAAAGGAAATGTATCCCCCAATTTTCTGATCCCCACCATCACACACAAACCCCACAATTTCTATTCAGTCCATTAAATGAAGCAGAAATTAACCGATAAAACATTTAGAGTTGTTAGAAAATTAGTAAATATAAACGCAACTTACCATAATTTGCAAAAAGCAGCTCTCACTCTGATCTGGTCGCAGCGCTCAGGTGCAATCAACCAAGAAACACAGATGACTGCTCAGTCCTCCTCCAGAGTCGTTCTAGTTGTCCACATCTGCCTCTCTCCCTCTCTATTTTCCCAGTGCACCCCTCCCTCTCGCACCACTCACCATTATATCCACACCGCTTTGCACAGTCACCAGCTTAAAAATCAATTACACCTCACACTCATCCGAGCCCAGAATGTCATGTCAACCGTGGACATGACATAAAACCCTGTAATTACAGTCAGAACAGAGGTGGTAGCCTGCAATTCAACACGTCATTCACTGGCCATTGAACTGAAATGCCACTAATTAAGAAGTAGACCTTTTTTTGCTGACACAATTTAACTAACCCTCATGTGAAAAGGCAAATTTACAGCATCGGATTCGCCTCCTTTTTTTCAAAGAGTGTAGAATTAGAAAGTGTCTTTTCTCCCGAGGGACAAACAGGAGCAGACATCATAGGATTAAGATTCTTGCTATTCCCATGAGGCACATTTTGGATAGCAGCTTCTGGCAGTTGGGCTGTATTGTAGATGCTGGTACTGTTAAAGTCTAGCACAAGAAATTATATTCAAACCAATCATCCACAAAATCAGACTTGAAAGCAGGCAGAAAATCTTTTTAACACTGTATCTGTGGACAGGACTGTCAGTGAGAATACAAATGCATGAGAGATTCTTGCATTTTCATTGAATAGTGTAGTTCAAACAAAGAAGTCTGCAGGCTGCCTATAATGAATACGTAGCAGGTTTGCAGAAGAATAAAAACCCTGCAGAACCGTTCTTGTTCAGGTAATTGTCTGATTGAACTGCTGAATGCTAAGACGCCTGTCCTACTGTGCCTGAACAAATGTATTAGTCTCCGTATCTTCAGCTGCACACACTCATACATTTATACCTTTACGCCTTATTTGTCACCTCAAATGTCAGGTTGTCAAAAGTACCCAATATATGACTAATTTTTTAAAAATAAATTAAAACATACGTAGAATAGTTCTTTTTAATTTGATGGGAAGCAGCAGCCATAAAATTGTTAACTTGTCTTGTATTCCGGTGAATTTCCAATAAGAATAAACCCAGAGGTTTCAGAGCTGTCACACACACACAGCATGTAACACATGTGAGAATTCATTGCAATAGACAGCATATGAATAATTTACAATTCAACAGCAGTGTATTGTCTCGGCACTGGTTGCAGAATGTTGAGACAATCATGAAGTGGATAAAAAGTTATGTGTAAAAATAGACGATAACGAAGTGTTCTTTTATTATTCTGGGATGAAGTCTTAAAATAAACCCCCGGCAGCCTCAAGGGAATTATGAGCAGGAGCCTACTGATATGCAAAGGACAAGAGGAAGTGAGGGCACACTGATTAAAATAGGTTGGAGAATTATTGGATGTGTGCATAAAACGGATTTATTTAATCTAATGAAGCCAATGTAGGCCAATATAATAATCCAAAAACTGTAAAATCAAATTAAG
Source organism: Chelon labrosus (assembly GCF_963514085.1). Taxonomy (NCBI): domain Eukaryota; kingdom Metazoa; phylum Chordata; class Actinopteri; order Mugiliformes; family Mugilidae; genus Chelon; species Chelon labrosus. The sequence continues at coordinate 20,962,547 of NC_140360.1, read as the reverse complement.
GGCTATTTATTTCCTAATGTTACCGGTGGATGTTGTTCTTTGTTTTTATTTATCCAAAGCACCATAGTGGCATCTAGTGGGGCTGAGATGTAAAAAGAAAAAAAAGAAAGAAAGAGCAATTCTGCGTACTGTACAGAAAAATATTCTATACAGTACAACATCCGTGACCTTTTGTGTGAGAAACACGAGGCGTTAGCGTCAGGCGTGTGGAGCGAAGTGATTGCAAGTTCAGCGAATGTGTTGTTACATCTAAAAACCACAAGTTAGCGCTTACAAGGAAAGTGTCGAGGGGTCCTATGCCTGCAGAGGCGAAGGCGTCATGGCAGTTGAGTCATACACAGGATGTTCAATTAATGACCTGAAAAACAGCAGGGAGGCTGCACTTTGACACAGTGGAGCAATGCCTGCACGATAATATACAAAGGATGTTTACGTTTGTCCACAGTTTTAACTTACTGAGTTAGCAGCTGATCAGAACTAAAGACAAAGAACAAAAATGAATGAGAACATCACTGGGTTTGCAGGTTAATATTTGCTGATTTTATTTTTAAGGGACCATTTTTGTTCTAATTTAGTGCATTGTAATTTAACTTCAAGCTTTTCTGGAGCTGCAGTGACTGAGCAGGTCACATTTAAAGATAAGATAATGATAAAATATATATAGTAAAACACATTCATTACTTTTTAACCCGATGATGACACAAAATAAAGAGATATTACAGGTCATCCTTAAACATGTGATCCAAACTTCATGACAGTCCATCGAACACTTGTAGTAACATTTCACTCAGAACTCCTAACGTCAACAGTTATGGTCCCTTTCTCCTCTTTTTTATTCTGCCTCCCTTGTATTTTCTTCATCAAGTAAGCCACCCTCCTTTCCTCCTGCTCTCTGAAAAAGGATGCTGAGATTTTCCTGCGCAGCCGCCTGGCGTAAACCTCGAGGAACACCAGAAAGTAGCTCATCAGCCACAGGCATCCCAGCAGGAGTGTGACTCCCAGGTTGGGAGATGAAGTTGTCACATCGCAGAGTGACGGCTCGGGGCTGAAGTTCCACTTGTAATCCCTGTGGAAGTTTGTCAGCTCCCTCGTAATACACGACTGTGGAATAATACAAAAGGCAGGGGGGAACCACAGAACCTAAAAACAAGAGCGAATACATGAATACCCAAAAAGAGTGAGGAAGCAAAAACTGCAGAATAGAAGATCTGAGGGTGCTGAGGTGAAATGTCTGTGTGCTGTCTCACCTTATAATTGACACTTATGCTGGCAGATGTAGGTGGAAAATCCAGCACCCACGGCACAATCATCTGAACTATATAATACACAAAATGATCTAAGGCTACTATTAAAGATATAGCAATATAATACAACGTCACTACAACCAGAGATATGAAACAAGAGGCACATTCCTGGCTTCTTATTTTACAGCCTCTGAGATTTATTGCATTTTTAGCCGGGCTTTTGTTCCCAGCATGAGGTGTTTTTTGCAGGAGCTCTTTGGAGATGTAGCCATTATCAAACTGAACTGATGTCAGATAAGATTTCAGGTAGCGTGCAGACTCGACAATCAGTAATGCGACAAAAATGGCTGCAAGAATCCGGTTTGAGAGAAGTTTGTATTCTTTCAGCAGGTTCCTGGCGTGTGAGAATTTGCGCTCTATCTGCCCAATCAGCTCAGTAAACCTGCAATTGACCTCTGACACGTCAACATGTGTGAAATGATCTAAAGTCCTTAAGTTGGTGACAATGCTCAAGTCCTCCCTCTTCACTTTGATGACTTCTTCAACAAGCTCTTGCTTAACCATGTTCAAGGATTCAGATGAGTTTAATAAAGTATTTGTAAAACCCTCAGCAGTGCACTTCAGAATGCGTGCCACCGCCCCCACGTTGACTGTGATATTAGGGATGACGTTCAACAGCAGAATCATCACAGAGGCTGAGATGAGGAGTTTGCGTCCCTGCTTGGTGCAGACAGTGGGCAGAATCATAGTCAGCACACAGCGCAGGGGGTGGCACAGGGAGGTGACCAGAAACATGGCCACACTGTAAATGCAGGCCATCGGAACAGACGCTCCTTGGTCGTATCTCAGAGTCTTAGACAGCCAGTGGTGAAGCAGGGCGCCAGTAACAATGGCAAGTGTGAAACAGAGAGAGAGCAGAGTCAGCACGTCTCTGCCTGCAAGAGTCGGTGCAGAGTAAACTTCCCATAGGTAAAACAGGAGAGGTTTTATGGGCTGTATCCAAGATCTTGTTCTGTTCACAAAGAGAAAATATACAACATGGCAATTACAGAAGTGCTCCTGTTCCTTATATTTGCCAAAGGTAGGAGCACTTTACACCACTCTTTACTGAAGATGGCTAAACTAATCATATCCTGTCTCCTCTTTCATACTGAACACACTGACATGAGTGTGGCATTAGTTTTCACTTCTAAACCGCAGCAAGAAAGCAAATATGCAAATTTTTCAAACAGAAAAACTGAGAAGCTTTCTTTACAACTTAGAGCAAATACTGGATATAAGGGGTAGCAGTTAGTCTTCATGTGTCCAGAGTTTAAAAGACATATCAGGACCTTCAAACACCAATAAATTTAGTTTAGTTTAGTTTATTGGTTTTGTTTGACAGGGACCATGCATAGAATAGCTTCTATACCAGGGTTAGCTAAATAGCTAATTTACACCTGTAGTCCCTGGGCAGGATGTTCAAGCGCAGTAAAAAAACACAAACACAGACAAGATGAAAAGACAACAGGATTAACATTACAAGTATAAGAAAAACTAAAAGAAAAACAAAAAGAAAAACAAAGATCAATGATCACAAGCTTGATTGTCTTTCAGCCATGTCTTCAAAAACTTTTTAAAACTATGACAGCTACAGCTACAGCTACAAATGACAGCTACATCTGGTTTAATCCATACACAAAATATTATATGAGAAAATAACAAGTTGTGGCTTTAGGAAGAGTGATGCTGTTGTACTAGAACTATTTATTTACTCTCCTGAAGTAAAATAACACAAGTACAGTCAAGAGTAAAGTATAAATAACACTTTCAAGAGCAAAAACTTTTTTTTGCTTTTTTAATAAAAGGCTTTAGATGCTATAGACTGATACATTTTCAGGAAGCCCTTAGACCACTAAGAGTCTATTAAAAATAATTTAAATAGATAACATTTCTTACCTGAAAGGCAAAAAAACTTTTTCTGTCATCGACTCCATTCTCTCTAAGAAAATGGGCTTGAGAACAAACAAATCTTGGGAAGTTTTTGATGGACTGTGAAGGTAAAAAGGGGAACTGCCATCTGACAGTCACCGTCATGATGGTTTTTGTGGGTCACTGACAAGTTCCCATGTGAGAACTGAAAAGGCCGCTCTTCTCCGTGTAAACCATACGTGACACAAAATCATATGAAGAAGCATGGCATAGTCATAGACACAATGTGACATAGGTCACACTGACCAGAGTGCAGTTTCAAAATGATTGGAAAGGATTGTCTGTGTCATGTCTTTTTTTAGTATTTCACACCTCTAAATGTTTTTATTTATATATGGTTAAAGCAAACACTTGTCTTGAATCTTGAATTATTCTTTAGTCGTTAACATATAGTTTTATGAGGAGAGAAATTAATAAAAAATAATAATGATAAAATGTGTGAGAGTAAATGTTTATCGTGTCACCTGGAGTTGTTTTCAGTTGGACCTTCTGTTGCTATAGCAACCCCTGCTGGCACAACAGTTACAGATTAACTGACAGTTAGCCTTCATTTGCCATTTTGTCTGATGTGAACAAACACTGATAGTCAATGGTTATTTACTCTGACAACACCACAAAAATCAAGAGAGCACTATCGACTTTTATTTATGGCTGTTTTGTGATTTGCTATTGTGTAGGGATTGTTTTTATAATCAGCTTGTGGCTAACTAAGCTAGCCACTCCGCTAGCTGTCTAAAGTAACGAATGGACACTTTTGTCAGTAGACATTTGCGACAGTGGGGAAAGCACACTTACTGTATATCATTGATGGTTCACTTCCATTAAGGGTTTCAGTGAGCTATGACGATGACAAACAGTATGTGAACCCGTAGCGGCAAATCAAAATATCTGCCGTGAAAAAGGTCTATAGACAGCCAAGTTATGATGGTAACACTACCACTACCTTCTGTAATGCAATTTCACATTTAGACATCCTTCATGGGCGGCACAGTGGGGGGGTGGTTAGCACTGATGCCTCACAGCAAGAAGGTCACCGGTTCGAATCCATGGAATTTCCGAATCCTTTCTGTGTGGAGTTTGCATGTTCTCCCTGTGTCTGCGTGGGTTCTCTCCGGGTTCTCCGGCTTCCTCCCAACATCCAAAGACATGCTCATTAGGTTAATTGGTGATTCTGAATTGGCCGTAGGTGTGCATGTGAGTGTGAATGGTTGTATGTCTCTGTGTTAGCCCTGCGATGGACTGGCGACCTGTCCAGGGTGTACCCCCTGCCTCTCGCCCGATGACAGCTGGGAAAGGCTCCAGCAGACCCCGCGACCCTTAACAGGAATAACCGGGTATAGAAAATGAATGAATGAATGACATCCTTCATCTGTTTGATGTAAATAGACAAAGCCTAAAAGTGCATGTCCAAAACCGTCCAATCACTATTCACAACTGTATTTCATAGAAATGTTAGTGAAGAAACTTTCCCGTGAAGATTAGTCACCAGCACTGTTGATTGTTTCAAAAAAATTCTAATTCTTAATATATATTGACAATTTTTATTTACACTGTTTAAATGTTTGCTAAGTTCAATTTCTGACTGAACAATAACCTACTAACAGTAATATTAGCTTGTGAATAAACCACTGAATCAATTTAAACAGGTATATTCTGAAGCTCTTATTAATTTAGAAATGCATTAAAGTATTATCATTAAATTATTAATTATGCATTAACTACCATTACAATTTCAAAACTTTGAAGAAACCACACAGCATACAGAGGCACGTCTCAGTCTATCACTCTCTGCCTCTTGTTTAAAATTGTTCAAATTAAAACACTAAAATTAAACATTTTAACGCCATCCAATCTAAAAGATCTATTCAATCCTCAAGTTCAATTTTAAGTTTATTTACACTGCTCCATTGACATTCAAAATGTTGTTCTCAGGTCTCAAGATGCTTGACAGACCCCCGAGCCTGAAACCCCCACAGGAAGCCATTATGCAAGAGTGACAAGGAAGAAAACCCTTTCAACAGGAAGAAACAACGAGCAGCTCATGTGACGGTGAACCAAATGCTGGAGGCTGGCAAAGTAGAAAGACAGAAAAAGAGAGAGAAGAGAAAAGAGTAGATGATAAGAAGAGAGAATCATAAACAAGCAGATACATACAGGTACATGCATTTTGATGAATCTTATTAGAATACATGCATCGTACAGTACATGACAGAGGTTCATGATACATGCAAGACTGATAACATGGAGAGCCAACAATTACTTATTAGTAATTATAAAACAGCTTAGTGGATAGCAGGTGATCTCGTAAGGCTAATCTAAACTAAATAAACAATGTTAGTTTTTTGTATTACAGGTCAGGAGGCTGCCATATAGTACTTACATAAGATGTGTAAAATGTGAGAAATAGGAGAAGTGCTCTGTGCACAATTGGAGGTTCCCCAGCAGCCTAGGCCTATATGTACACTGCAAAAAAAGTCGCCACCTTGATTTTACTAAGCAAATTGTCACGTCTGCCGATATAATTCGGACACAAGTCTCAAACACGAAACCCGAAGCCAGTGTAGTTGTGATAAAACCGGTTTATTGAAGGAACAAAGCTGGCTAGTCAGAAGCAGGTTGTGTGGTATTCCGGAGAGAACGGGGGAGGAGGTGCAGGGAAGAAGGCTGGCAGAATGGTGGAGCTGGTGAGGATCCCAAGGAGATGACAAGAGAACTGAATGAGTGGATTGGTCCAGGAGCTGAAGACAAAGAGACAAGAAATGAGTATACAACGCTATACGGAGTATTAGAGCAAAAAACCAAGGCAATGTACCACTATGGTAAGCAGACGATCTGGCGACGAGTGGAGGACTGAACCAGGATTATATTGATGAGGTGAGTAGGTGGCTGATGAGGCTCCATTGCTTGCAGGTGTGTTAGCAGGTGGCTCCAGCTCCGCCCAGCCTTCAGAGAGAGACAGGCAGAACAAATCCACACAGAAACATAGATCCTGACAGTACCCCCCCCTTAATGGGTCGCCTCCTGGCGACCCCCAGGCTTGGATGGATGAGCAGCGTGGAATTCCCTAACCATGGCAGCATCCAGGACAAAAGACCGCGGCACCCAAGACCGCTCCTCTGGTCCATAACCCTCCCAATCGACCAGATACTGGAGGCCACGACCCCTCCGCCGCACATCCAAGAGGCGCCTAACAGTGAATGCAGGGTGGTTGTCGATGAGCCGGGGGGGAGGCGGGGGTTCGGTTGGAGGGCAAAGCACACTGTGACGAACAGGTTTCAACTGAGAAACATGGAAAGTTGGATGGATCCTAAGAGTCTTGGGCAGTTCCAGACGGACAGCAGTGGGACTGATAATTTTCAAAATCTTAAAGGGACCAAGGAAACGAGGTGACAACTTGCGGGAATCCGTCTTCAGGGGTACATCTTTGGAAGATAACCAAACTGACTGACCTGCTTGGTACTGAGGAGCAGGAGTTCTGTGTCGGTCAGCTGCTCTCTTGGTCTGGGCAGAGGAACGAAGAAGAGAAGTGCGGGCCTTCTCCCATGCTCTCTGACAGCGCAGAAGATGCTGCTGAACGGATGGCACTGCCAGCTCTTTCTCCTGACTGGGAAACAAAGGGGGCTGGTAACCCAGCGATGCTTCAAATGGTGACATACCTATGGCAGATGAGACCAGGGAATTGTGGGCATATTCGATCCAGGGGAGGAAAGTGCTCCAGGAAGCAGGGTTTGCCGACACCATACAACGCAGGGTTGTCTCCAGATCCTGGTTTGCTCGTTCTGTCTGGCCATTTGACTGAGGGTGGAAACCGGAAGACAGGCTGGCCGTGGCCCCGATGCCCTGACAAAAGGCTCGCCAAACCTGTGACACAAACTGAGGTCCCCTGTCAGAGACAATGTCCACTGGGATGCCATGTAAACGAATGACATGGTTAGTAAGTAGTTCAGCTGTCTCCTTGGCAGATGGCAGTTTGGAAATGGCAATGAAATGTGCTGCTTTAGAAAAACGATCTACCACAGTAAGGATGGCAGAGTTACCTTGAGATACAGGGAGTCCGGTCACAAAGTCCAGGGCAATGTGGGACCACGGCCGACCTGGGATGGGCAGAGGCTGAAGGAGACCCGATGGTGGTGAATTTGAGGTTTTCCCTCTAGCACAAACTGAACAGGCCAAAACATATGAGCGAGTGTCTTGGTCCATCGTGGGCCACCAGAAGCTGCGTTTCAACAAAGTCAGTGTTCTATTTATTCCTGGATGACAGGAGAATTTGCTACCATGAATCCATTGAAGTACTTGGGCTCGGGCAGACTCGGGGACAAACTGAAGGCCAGGGGGACCACTTCCTGGATCGGGTTGAGTACGAAGTGCCTCCTGGATGCAAGACTCAATCTCCCAGGTGATGGGAGCGACTAGGCAGGAGGGAGGGAGAATATTCTCTGGTTTATCTGGCGACTCCTCCTGGCAGAACTGGCGGGAAAGGGCATCTGGTTTGGTATTGCGGGAACCAGGGCGATAGGTAAGTGTAAAGTTAAATCTGCTGAAGAAGAGTGCCCACCTAGCTTGCCGGGGATTTAATCTCTTGGCAGACTGGATATAAGCCAGGTTTTTGTGGTCTGTCCAAACTACAAATGGTTGTACAGAGCCCTCCAACCAATGTCGCCACTCTTCCAGGGCCATCTTCACCGCCAGCAGTTCCCTGTTGCCCACATCATAGTTTTGTTCTGCTGGAGATAGTCGTTTAGAGAAAAACGCGCAGGGGTGGAGCTTGTAGTCTGGACCATGGCGTTGAGAGAGGACTGCTCCCACTCCTGCATCAGAAGCATCCACCTCTACAATGAATGGCAAGGAGGAATCAGGATGAACGAGAACAGGGGCTGTGGTGAAGAGTCTCTTGAGGAGGAGAAAAGCAGCGTCAGCTTCCAAGGACCACTGGAAAGGCACTGCAGAAGAGGTAAGACGAGTGAGAGGTGCAATAACTGTGCTAAAGTTCTTGATAAACCTCCTGTAGAAGTTGGCAAATCCAATAAACCTCTGCAATTCCTTACGGTTGCCAGGAACGGGCCACTTTGTCACTGCTTCCACCTTCTCTGGGGCAGTCTTGACCTGTCCTTCCTCGATAATAAACCCCAGGAAACTGACCTCCTTTGCATGAAATTCACACTTCTCCGCTTTAGCATAGAGTTTGTTCTCCAGGAGGCGCTGAAGAACGGCCTGTACATGCTGCTGGTGCTCCTCTAGGGATTGGGAAAAAATCAGAATGTCATCAAGATATACAAAAACAAATCTGTTCAAGAAATCCCGTAGGACATCATTAATCAAGGCTTGGAAAACTGCGGGGGCATTGGTGAGTCCAAAAGGCATCACTAGGTACTCAAAATGACCCAGAGGGGAGTTAAACGCAGTCTTCCATTCGTCCCCTTCCTTAATCCGAACCAAATGATAAGCATTCCGGAGATCCAGCTTGGTGAATATGGTTGCACCGTGGAGTGGAGTAAAAGCAGAATCAATGAGGGGCAGAGGGTATTTATTCTTAACTGTAATATTGTTAAGTGGCCTGAAATCTATGCAAGGTCTTAATGTAGAGTCTTTCTTGGGTACAAAAAAGAACCCAGCTCCAAGTGGGGACGAGGAAGGTCGGATAATGCCGGCTGCCAGGGAATCCCGGATGTATCGCTCCATTGCCTCGTGCTCAGGTCTGGAGAGATTGTACAGGCGGCTAGAAGGAAGGGGAGCACCAGGGAGCAGGTCGATAGAGCAATCATAGGGCCTATGTGGGGGCAGAGAGAGTGCTTTAGACTTACTAAAGACTTGCTGAAGACCATGGTAAACCTCAGGGATGCCGCTAAGGTCTGGAGGCTCAGGAGAGGGATCCAATTCTGTAGGAGGACAGTAGGCAGACTTTAAACAGTTCTCAAAACAAAAAGAGCTCCAACTTAAAACTTTCCCACCAGACCAATCCATGTTGGGGTTGTGGAGTTTCAACCAGGGGAGTCCAAGAATGAGTGGTGAACTAGGTGAGGATATAACGAGGAGGCGAATAGATTCTCTATGGTTTCCTGAAACAATAAGCAAGAGGGGCTGGGTGCAGTGAGTTACCCTGGCCAGGACTCTCCCATCCACAGCTAGAGCAGTCCGAGGCTCCTTCAAAGGCTCTAGCGTTAAGCCGGCTTGTTCTGCCACCTGTTGATCTAGGAAATTCTCCTCTGCCCCCGAGTCCACCAACGCCAACATGGGTAAAGAAAATGTGTTACAACAGAGGGAAGCCGGCAACTGAAAACGATTAAGCGGTTCTTGGGGGAACGTCGTTTGGCTCACCAGGACCCCCACTGCTACTGGTGAGCTTGGTCTTTTGGTCGAATTGGGCAGAAGGCAATAAAATGTCCTCTTTTGCCACAATAGAGGCACTCACCTGCCTGGCGCCTTTGTTGCCTCTCCTCAGGGGTAAGGCGAGCCCGACCCAGCTGCATGGGCTCTACAGGGGTACTGGATGGTAAGGCAAGAGCTGTAGCAGAAGCGGTCGGCTGGTGGCTGGTGGTCGGCAGTGGCAGAAGAGACTTAGACCTGGGGCCTGGAGTCTTCTCCAAACGACGTGAGCGAAGCCTGGCATCAATCCTATTAGTCAATGAAATCAAAGAATCCAAGCTGGCCGGCTCATCTCTTGAGACCAGCTCGTCCTTCAATTGTTCATTAAGTCCTTTAACAAAAGCCGTTCTCAGAGCATTATCAGTCCAATCTACTTCCTCTGCCAGAGTCCAGAACTCAATGATGTATTCAGAAACTGGCCTAGATCCCTGGGACAAATTCATTAATTTCATTGAAGCGTCGCTCTGATAATCTGGGTGATCAAATACTCCTTTGAATTCCGCCAAAAAATCCTCAAAACTCAGATCAGAAAAAGAGCGACGAGAAAAGCGGGCCTCAGCCCAGGTTAGTGCTTTTCCTCTTAACAGACTACAAATATACTGCACTTTGGAGACATCAGAGGCAAAAGAAACAGGTCTTAACTGGAAAACGGTGGAGCACTGGAAGATGAAGCCTCTACAAAGATTGGGCTGACCAGAGTACGGTTCCGGGTCTGGGGCTTTGGTGTCCCTGGGTTCAGGACTCACTGGAACTGCAGCAGCAACAGCAGCGGTGAGGGGAGCTGAGGTCTGCAAGGTAAGAAGGGTGGTAATCTGAGAGGTTAGTTGCGATAAGTGTTGACATACTTCTTGGTTGTGTTTGAAAAGGTCACGAATGTTCTGCTCGTGTTGTCCAAGGAGGTGTCCTTGCTGGGAAACAGCATGGCGGAGGCGAGTTGATTCAGGGTCTGTGTCTGAGGTGTCCATATTGTGGCCAGATCGTACTGTCACGTCTGCCGATATAATTCGGACACAAGTCTCAAACACGAAACCCGAAGCCAGTGTAGTTGTGATAAAACCGGTTTATTGAAGGAACAAAGCTGGCTAGTCAGAAGCAGGTTGTGTGGTATTCCGGAGAGAACGGGGGAGGAGGTGCAGGGAAGAAGGCTGGCAGAATGGTGGAGCTGGTGAGGATCCCAAGGAGATGACAAGAGAACTGAATGAGTGGATTGGTCCAGGAGCTGAAGACAAAGAGACAAGAAATGAGTATACAACGCTATACGGAGTATTAGAGCAAAAAACCAAGGCAATGTACCACTATGGTAAGCAGACGATCTGGCGACGAGTGGAGGACTGAACCAGGATTATATTGATGAGGTGAGTAGGTGGCTGATGAGGCTCCATTGCTTGCAGGTGTGTTAGCAGGTGGCTCCAGCTCCGCCCAGCCTTCAGAGAGAGACAGGCAGAACAAATCCACACAGAAACATAGATCCTGACACAAATAGGTATGAGCCTCCTATTAGATAATTACTGCATGGGTGATTATCTTTCAGCTGGCAACAAGTTATATTACCCCAACTGATGTAATGAGCAGCTTCTCATTTCTTGAACAACCATGTTGAAAGACACATCCCGTGGAAAAGATGTTGTTTGAGTCTGTTTGAGAAGGGTCAAGCCATTGGCATTCATCAAGCAGAGAAAACATATACGGAGATTGAAGAAACTACTAAAATTGGGTTAACGCATTAGTAAAACTGGAAGGATAGTGAGGAACCATCGTCTTCGAGAAATAAATGTGATCAGAAAAAAAATCCCGATTGATTGTTTTCAGATCAGCTGACTACCTGAATATACTGAATGACCAGGTTATTCCATCAATGGATTTTTTCTTCCCTGATGGTATGGGCATATTTCAAGATGACAATGGCAGGATTCATTGGGCTCAAATTGTGAAGGAGTGGTTCAGGGAGCATGAGACATCATTTTCACGCATGGATTGGCCAACACAGAGTCCAGACCTTAACCCCATTGAGAATCTTTGGGATGTGCTGGAGAAGGCTTTGGACAGTGGTGAGACTCTCCCATCATCTATATAAGATCTTGGTGAAAAATGTATGCAACACTGGATAGAAATAAATCTTGTGACACTTCAGAAAATTAACGGAACAATGCCAAAGGGAATGTGTGCTGTAATCAAGGCTAAAAGCAGTCCAATGAGTGTATGACCTTTTGGGGCCAGGCAGTGCATTTAGGCCTTCATTGTAACTTCATACAGAAACACTCCCCAACAAGCGCACAGTTTCCTGTTTTGGCCCCTTTGTGTATTTTTAGCACAGCTGACACCTCCATATATCGTCATTTAACAAGAAATTTTCTAAGCTCTTTAACTGGAAGCTCACTGCTTAGCACAGCAACCTCAAGCCTCAAATGACACACAGTTTTGTGCCACTAGAAATAAAGTGTGAGTTAACATAGATTTATGGTTTCAATTTATTGTCAATCCAAAAAAAAAAAAAAAACACAATCAATTTCATGTGGTTAACAAATAATTATGAAAATCATTTTAATCTGGCTGATTCTGAAAAAGCCCAGAAAACAAATCAGCTTTGGCTCAAATCTGCGTCATCAAAGGTCGCTTTTCCAGACGTGTACAGTACATCCTGTTCTGCTCTATGGATTTTGGTTGAGCATTTTATAGTTTTGCATATAAATACTATGGACCCTTTACAGTGACCGTGCTTACACTTAGTAACCACCACAACCCTGCATAAGTTAGCCATTGCTTTCAGGCCATGTGTGCTCAGTTTACAACACCAAGCAAACATTGTAGGGAATTTACAACGTATGCTCTCTTTGCATTTGCCGGAGCTTGGATGTGTTAACATGTGAGCACCTGCAGCAGTATAGCTGATTATCAGAAGGAATCAATATTACAGTTTGTTGTTGCTTGTTATTAAAGATTATTCAGTTGTTGCAAATGCTCTGATAAGAAATACAAATACAAAACAACAAGCAGCTCTATCATCATCATAATAATTATAATTAAATAGTTTGTAACAGCAGAACGAAGATCACTATGTAACAAAATGTACACATTCATTAGTCATGATTTATACAATAATGTTGTAAAGACTCAAAATATTGTTTATGAGTCATGGCTTTAGCAATGCACCATATAATACTAATCTGATTTCTTAGTGATTTTTACTAAAATATATATCTTAAAAAGACTTATTCACAAACGTCTTTATCATTCTTCCAGCAGAGGTCAGGCTAGCAAAAACAATACAAACACCACACTCTGCAGTCTGACCAGAGTCTTATGAAGCACTTCACAGAGCTCAAAGCCGCTGCTGTTGTTGAGTTTATATGCTAGTCCAGTTTTGAGAAGGCAAATAGCAAAATAATTAACATTCTGAGTGTTCACAGTCTGAAATCTTGACTTTGGCGAGCCCAGAAAGACACTTGCAGGAAAGTATGAAGCTCCCAGAGTTCTCAGGCACTTATAGATATCTACAGAGAGACATTTGTCCCTGTTCAGTGTTAAATTTTTATACAATCTTATACGTACTTTGTTCATGCTAACAGTGAGTGTGTGATCAGAGCGTGGCATTTAGCGACTGGACTGATGGGTGAACATCAGTAACAACAGCAGTCTGATTGATTGAATGAGCCCATTCTGGGTAAGTGTTCAAGTTAAACATGGCAATGCCCCAAGTGTTCATGGCCAGAGAGACTGAGAGGACGCCCAGGATGTTCATGACAAATCCAGTTTTCACCTGAAACAACAGGGAAAGATGTTAACTGGTTATAGATTAACGTGTTTTAGAGCCAAGAGCCTGTGTGAAGACCTTACCATGTCTTTGACCATGAGATGTCCTGACGTGAAGGCAATGGAGTTGGGGGGCGTGGAGACTGGCAGCATGAAGGCATATGAACATCCTACTGTGGCAGGTATCATGAAGTACAGAGGGTTCACTGAGACCCGAAGAGCCTGCAGAGGCAAACGAAACAACCAGCTCATTTGATATCTAAAGATGCATTGCCTTTGTTGCAATCTTATGGACAACCCTTTACTTTATATTGTAGACAAGATATAAAGTATCGGAGCAGAACCAACGTTGTTATGCTCAGCTGCAGGGGAAAATGAAGTGCATGACATCTTGAATCATCCATTCATTGTAATGTAGTGGTTGTGTAGCTGTGAGAAAACTGAGCGTACATGGCTCCTGTGTAAAACTGTGGCCTAATTTATGGATGAAAGGAATGCTGACACAAATCTATTGAGAAGTAAAATTAAAATTGTAAGGACACTTCTGTGAAATTAAGTTACACATATACCGGTATATTATACTGTAGTTTAGGCATTTGCATCACAGCAATCTGTCCAATAGCTTTTGTTTGTTTGTTTGTTTGTTTGTTTGTTTGTTTGTTTGTTTTTTACAGATAAACCATAAATGCACCACCTATTAGAGCTGTGGCAGAAAAAAACAAGGGATCACTAATATCAAGTGATGATATTGGTGAAATTTGAGAATAAACCCGATGCAGTGCTGAAAAATGACAGCCTTGGAAAACAAAAACAGACAATCAGTATGTGCATGTCTACACCAGAGATGTGTACACTAGAGATTCATTAATCAAAATTCACTAAACCTCCTATACATCCTGTAAACTATTCTCCAAGTAGGTATTTTGCGACGTACGGAACATTTCAAAGTACAAAAGCCACCAACAATGATTGCCAAAAACAGCAGTTAATGTCAAACAGGCTGCAAACATAAGAACATCTGTTGCAACGGCGTAACGTGACAACTAAGCCTCCGAGTAACATAAACGACAAGGTTAGCAACAACCTTGTTCACCGTTCACTTCATTAGTTTCGCAACTTTATCTGGTAGCACGGACGTTTGATTGTCCTCAATAACAGCGTGATTAGACTGTTTACACATGGGATAAGTAGTGAAACTTAAATTATGCATTTTAATTAGTGTGAGCTTCTAATGTTGACCTAAATTTAGTTGCTTACCTTTACACGCTTCAGGTATGGTATTTTTTAAGAAGCACATAGACTTAGTAAATATGCATTTACCAGCTGAAGTCTGTTCTTACCAGTTCAGCAATCACGGGCAAAAATATGATAATCGTGGCAGTGTTGCTGGCAAACTCAGTGAAGCAGGCCAGGAAAGCAGTGATCAACATCACAGCTGCAGCAGGTGGGACCTCGGCCAAAGGCTGTAGGTGGCCTCCGATCCAGACAGCGAGTCCAGACTCCTGGCGAATTCCACAAGATCGAGGTTAAGGGTCAAAGATCAAATCACAACATAATAAACCAAGGAAGAGAACAGAACCAAACAAAGCACAGCAGCACAGAGACACATTTTATTGGACAGCTTTCGCAACTTAGAATTACAAATGGAGGAAAACAAGAAAACTAAATCACAAATCAAACTGCTTGGTATTTTGGTAAATGCTCTTGAGTCGAATGTACTTTATATTAAATATAACCAGGCGGCAGGTGGTTAGTTTAGTTTAGCCCATTCAGCCAATCTGACTTAATTACATTCATCAGTTTACGACAAAGGTGATGAATTTTAGCATAAAGTTTTTACTCGTATCGACATCTTTACCTCACAGGCTTTGGCCATAGCGAAGCCACCTCCGAGCAGCAGGATGATGTTCCAGGGAACAGATTCCTGGGCTTTTTTCCAGGACAGGAGAGGGACATAAGGAGTGGTTGAACCTGAGGGAATAAAAAAAAAAGAAACAATTAAGAGTTCAGAAGATCTGAACATTTAATTCAATAATATTATATTATGTGTAGGCAAAAATGTGTCAAAATACGTCTATGAAGCTTCAGAACTTTGAAACAATAATCCTCAGTTATTGATGTTAGGAAATGTTTAGGATATATTTTATGAGGGCAGTTTTCTTTTGCAGTGATTGCTCATATGAGATTATTGGTTCAAAACTCATTAGTATAAACGATATATAGTTTACTTGTATTTCCATCTTACAAACCTATATCAGCAGAGACCCATCTTGAAAACATTCACCACAGTAACAGAGGCACTGTAACAGGGCTTTGGTCTTTTAGCGTAAGTGAAATCCACATTTTAAATTCAAAAAGCTAAGACACTATGCTTTTACGCCTCAGTCCTTTTATATTTTAGCGAGCTGACAATGAAGTCAGATCCTATTCCCTTCATTCTAAAATCTGACCCACATAGAGAGGAACAAATGAACCCCATGATATGTTTTCTTTTTTCTTTTTTTCTTCTTCTTTTGCTGGCGTCCAGTGGTTTATTTGACCAGCTGAACATAAAAATAATACACAATCACATGCGCACGTGCCTCATGTCTTCAATACATACAAAACACGTGCGTGCAGTTTGTTGCCAAGCTCACAGTCACATCAGAGGACATCTCCTCAATTTACATTCACTTTCTGGAGTCCTACTCTGGGCAGAACCCAAACTACTTCTTGCCAAACCCTTTAAACTAAGTCTTTACACTAAATTGTAATGATCGTAATGACAAATGTTAAACACAGCTCTGTCTCCACAACATGAGTAATACAAAATACAAGTGCACACTCACATAAACAAAAACCCTAAAGTGTGACAAACATAGCTTTAGGAGATTACTCTAATCACAGAAACAGAGAAACTACAGTCTCACTTCTAGACTGGAAATTTACTCAGACTCTCTAATCTACATTATTAACATTCCTCAGAGTACTTTCTGTATTCTGCAATAGCTGTTCTAAAGACACAGAATTTATGAATCATTCAGAAACATCTGCTCATAGATATTAACTTTTGACGCATCCTGAAGTAACCCCACTAGTTTGTAACTTAAGCTTAGTGTTGCTCAAACTTGTTGAAATCCTAAAAGATATGTAGTCACTGACCTTTAGGGTCAAGCCACCATCTGAGAGAAGGTTTCTGCGAAGGGAAGAAGAACAATATGGACACAATGATCACACCAGTGACTGCGTCTGAGACGTACCTGCAGGACAAACAATAGCAGGAGAGAATTAACTATATGTATATATTATACTGAGGTGTTAAATGTGTTTCGAGAGACAAGTGGGCCTTACTTACCCCTTCTTAAAAAGCACAGACCAGCCAGTGACAAATTTGGGATCTCTCGTGAAGAGGAGGACGGCAAACAGTACAAAAAAGAAAGAGATGGATCCCTCTGCAAAACTGAAATGGAGCATGCAGAGTAAAAGTGAATCAAAAGCTCTGTCATAGACATGTACTCATTCAATGTCTATTGCACGACATTTGAAGACATACACGAGTCCTCACTTTATAGGCCCTAGTTTCCTGTAATCTTCCTCTATTAAAGCTTGGGCTTTGGCTTCAGCCTGGGCTCTTCGGTCATGTTTCCTGAGACATAATCTGAGTTAAAAAAAGAAGAGGTTTGGAAAGTGTGACAGAAAATGGTCATTTACTCAAATGACATTTAAGCTTAAAACTGGATGTTTGAAAAGGTGCATATCTTCTTATGCTAACTAAAACAACTGATATATCAGTTCAACATAGTAGCATACACCTCATTACCTTGTGTTCAATACCCCGTAAAAAAATGAAATCCATATCCATCCCAAAACCAGGAAGAGAAGCATGAGCGGGAAAGCAAACGCAAACCAAGAGCCAAAGTTGATAAGATCGCAGTCTGGAAAGTAGCTGTAAAGGACAAAATTTTTGATGTCAAGGACTGTCTGTAGAAGGATTAGTTCCCTGATCACATAATAAAAAGTTACCTTTTCAGCTGTCCAATCAGGATGAGGTTGGGCGCGGTGCCTGTCAGCGTGGCGGTTCCTCCGATACTGGCCGAATAGGGAATGCAGATCAAGAATCCTTTCCACACTCTCAGCTCGTACTCCGACTCTGAACGGATCTCGTCATCTGTCATCAGGTCAGTCTGCTCCACAGCATCCGACCTTTTGAATGTTTTAACAAAGAGTTTCTACATCTGAAAATGGATTTCACTCCTATTTCTGTTTGACAAAAAACTAGTGCTTAGCTTAGCAAAAGGATAGTAAAAGTTTTTGCTAAGCTAAGCTAGCTGTTTCCTTGCTGCAGCACATATTTACCAAACAGATGTGAGAATGGTACAGTAGATTAATAAAAACTCTACCAATTGAGATCTGTGTTGTCCTTACCCATCTATTGCCAGTATTTGTTTTTCTGATGGCACTGATGGCAGTGAATGCAGTTTTACAGGAGACTGGCCTGAAAGACATTGAAGCAGAGTTTGGTTTAGGTTTTACAAGCAGCAAAGAAAGTAGAAAACTGTAATCTTCTTATAAGCATGAGTGAAATTATAAATTTCAGCTCTTTCAGGAGGCCGCACTTTTGATACATTTAATATATGACTCAAAGTCAATACTGCACCATAAATCAATTACTTCTTGAAGATCGACTATGCCAGGACTCAGTGTTTTGGAACAACTGCACAAAGTTCACATATTAGATTACATATTAAAG
Organism: Chelon labrosus; assembly: GCF_963514085.1. Classification (NCBI taxonomy): domain Eukaryota; kingdom Metazoa; phylum Chordata; class Actinopteri; order Mugiliformes; family Mugilidae; genus Chelon; species Chelon labrosus. The sequence continues at coordinate 20,944,490 of NC_140360.1, read as the reverse complement.
GCTCGTGAAGACAAGGTTAAAACAACTGAACAACCATCATCACTGTCAGTCCACTCATCTTTTGTAAAGTGGCAATAAATTGAATTAACCTCTCCAGAGTCTTTGCGAAACAAACTGTGAACACAACATGATGTTATCACCCGATGCAGTTTAACCTTTAAGCAGATAAGGAGAAGTTTGTGAGACTTGTGTTTCTGTCCACTTGGGGATGCTATGTCTTTACTACTGAGAAACTCTTTTCTAAACACTTCTCAGGGAAATATTTAGCTCTTTGGCAGATAAATGCTCGACTATGTTTACGAGCTGGCTGCTGATTGTCTCTGTCTGGTGTTTGGGGCCATGTAGGTAAAGTACAGTGGGTTAAAAGCAGCAAGAGTGAACTTTAACAGTAATTTCTTTTTTGCCTAACAACTAAACCAGTGGCATAAAAACACACTCAGATTGCTTTGATGTTATGGACCATTTAACCATTGTTAATATAAAAATATTGTCTGGAGCAGATATGTGTTAATATGCTGCGCAGGCTTTGGTCCAGACGGAGATGTGAGTTTCTGGGAAAACGTCACTTAAACAAAGTACCATTGATTACAGAGCTCTCGCGATCCTCCGGAGATTTGCACTTCTGTTTAAGCGTCTCCAGGTCTCCAAACAGGCTCTCCAGGATGGCATTCGCAATCGGGAGCATCATGGCCGTTGTGGCGGTGTTGCTGAGCCACATGGACAGGAAGGACGTGGTCAGCATCATTCCCATTATGAGCCTGTGAAAACAATTCAGTGCACAATCTCAAACCAGCCCCAAGTCCATAGAAACCGGTGGAGATATGAAGCATTATTCACAACCTTTAGATGTTCAGATTCTTTTGCTGTATGATTTCGTAAAACATCAGAGTTTAGGAGTTATATTTCAAATAGAAGTCGCAGTGCATTTGTTTGTGTAGTTATTTATGTGTTTCTGGAAATCAATAGAGCCCCATTCCACAGAGGAGTACAACAGGCCTCCAATAAAGGCGTCTTCTCACCATGCCGGTTTTACTCCGACAATACTGAGGACCTTCAGGGCTATTCTGCGATGCAGGCCCCACTCCTCAATAGACGACGCCATAACAAGGCCGCTGAGGAACAGAAAGTTGGTCTCGATGAAGTACTGAGGGCAGATCTTTTTGGCTGGAAGGATTCCCAGTGTTGGGAAGAGGCAGACTGGAAGCATTGCAGTGACAGCCAGAGGAAGAGCCTCTGTACACCAAAACATAGCCATCAGCACCACCACGTAAAGACATTTTCCCTCCTAAAAGGTGAGTGATATGCGGCCGTTAATGCTTCAAAAAGAAGATTACACAAGAAAAGAGAAAGCAATCAAATGTGGTACTGGGGTTGCCTACGATATAAAATAGCATAAGTGTATGTTTAAGATATATTTCTTCTATTTTCATGTGTATAAAATAAGTGAAGCAAATACTACATTTACCAAGTTAAGAACCCGTTTTCAGATTACAGTAACATATGACTTATACAGTCAGAAAATGCTCTCACTTGAGAAGCTGTAATCAGAGTGTTTGGCATTTTGCCACAATCAAGTGTTGGGACAAACAGTTTGAGAATTAGACTTGCTTTTGGTCTGATTCATGTATTCAAATAACATGACTAATTTACTATTAATAGAAAACAGTGAAGCATATGTTTACTCACCTTCTCTGGCAGAGTAAAAAGTAAAGGCAGAAACACAAGAGGAGTGAGCACGAGGATCAGCTGTTTGTGGACGCACCACAGCTTCTTGGACAGGACTGATATTTTCATTCCCAGAGTGAAGTTTTGCTCCGTTAAAGGGAAATTAGCTCCAGACTGGCTGAGAGGAACCTGCGAGGCAGCACTTTGAAGTCGGTGGCCGAGTACAGAGAAGATTAACTCCACGCTTTGCTACAGGTTAACTCCTCCTGTGGCTGTGATAAGAAGGAGGATAGCCAACTTTTGTCAGGTTTCCAACCACAAGGCCTCTCCCACCTAGACGAGAAGAGTGAAGCACATCCAGGGGAAGAGAGCTGGAAATGACAAATGAAAGATGACACACACACCCACACACACACACACACACACACTGACAGCCTACTGTACAAAATATCCTGGATTTCTGTGGGACTGTGAGTGACACACAAAATAAACAAAATACTAAGTATGTAGCACACGTTGTGAGTGTCAGGTAGCTGTGAAAAAAGTCAGCACACTAAATGGAGAGGGGCTGATATTTGTTTCCATGTTGTGGTAATATTGCAATAATATTCCTGATGGGATTTTAAATTTTTCCGGTGCAAAAAATGTGTCTGTTTGTGCCAAATCACGTGATAAAACTGTTGCGACAGTCAGATCTTATAAACTGTAGAAGCAAAGGCATTCTTTGCAGATGATCTAGCTAATTTGGTATTGTATGAAAAATGGATTATACAGGAGTTACAGTTTAAATTTGCTTGCACAGCTGCACAGTTTTTTACTGTGCAATTTGACTCACAAGAGAAGAAGCAGCTTTCAACCAAACGTATCAAGGCATTTTAAAAAGGACCAAACACCTTGTTAAAACCTCTTAAATGTACAGTAGCTCCATTTTCTTTTAACATATTGTGCACATTTTGATTGGTTTCTGGAAACAAGACTTTTCCTGTGTCAATAAAAAGGTTGATTCATAGACCAGTTGCTGTTTAACATTTGTGTTAAACACTGGACCATGACTGGCTTCATATGGTTGATGTTAAAACCCTTGCTTGTACATCTGTGTCTTAAAAAGCTTCCCATTCACCCCAATGTCAAACTCTGTAGCCCACAATGATGTATATAGCAGTGAAAAACACGAGTCTGACTCAAAATAAACGCCACAATTATCCACCTAAAACAACCATTTGTCTAACTTTTGGGACATCCATCTGTGGATTCCTGACCGCTGACCTAATCACCCTTTATTTTCGTGCTGCAGGGAGTTTGCACTTGTTGCCCTGTTCGGGGCAGCGTGTGAGCATTTTCGCGCCCTTTTCCATTTCCACCCAAGTTCCACAACAGAGACGGAAAGTGCAAACGTAGCATGACTCTGACATTAATGGGCAAATACGCCAGATCAAAATAAACTGGAATTATCCTTTAAGCAATCTGTCAAGCATAAACGTAGGAAGGAAGTTAATATTCACTTGTTAACCAGGTTGACCTTTGTCAGTGGAAGAATTGTAGAGGAGCTCCATGCATGACTACATATGTAATGACTGGATTTTTCAATTTTCCACATGTTCTGCATCAAAAGTTTGCTTGGAATTTTTTTAAATTTTTTTTTTAAATTGTGCCATAAAGTCACTGCTGATTTATGTCACCTGAACCGAGTCGGATAGAGTTTAACTTTCCATGACAGTGGAGGTTCTTCAGAGGTCTCGCAAACAGACACATGAAGTTTTCTTAAAGTCGTGTGTCCTTTGGTTTCTGGCTTCTTTCCTCTGACGGTTTTGGTGAAACGGGAGAGTAACGGCAGTGATGTTGCATGTTACCTGCATTCCTCACGCTGACTGCTGCTTTCATCCATCACTGGATTATTTTTGTAGTTTTTAAGTCATATGGCCATTCTGAGACATTAAAGCTTTAGTCTACATACTGGCGAATTAGGCTGTATTATTATTATTAAAGAAATAAAGGCACACTGAAATCCAAAACAGTTTCATACATCATACAGTATACGCATTATATCAGAAGGTGAAAGACACCAAAAATAAAAATAAAATAAAAAAAACACTGCACACTGTACAGTTAAAGAGCTTGTTGTATTTTAAGTGAGAAGAATTAAAAAAATCAGTAAACTGCATTAGTCACAGTTAGACAGAATTCTTGCCCAACATCTTAATTCAAAACAGCAGCCAGTCACTTGTGTGATATGCAGAGTTTGTTTCAGGACAGAATTTGAAGCTGGTGTTCAGGTCACCCAATACTAGGATCACGCTGGGCTGAAATGTGAACTTTTGTGACTTCTTCACAATGCTGCCATCTAAAGCCCGAAACTGGACGAGGAATCGGATGCGAGGAATAATAAAAGCTTGGACCCTTCACACGCGTTCTTTCCGGAGTCGGAGAGAGTTGTTGTTTTGAGCCTTTGAAGATCCTCTGTTCGTTAAACCTCTAAAGAGGAGGGGAGGTTTTAAAGGTCAGGACGGGTTGAAAGACGGCGCTGCTTGTCGAAGGTCGAGGATTGTTAAAGGCTCTAAAGAGATATGAGACTGGCCTTTCCTCCTCATCCCTCAGGTTAAACAGTGACTGTGAGAAAGGTCTTCGTTTAGTGACAAAAAACTCACAGAGCAACAGGAGATCACATGAGACTCACCAAGTGTCCTGTCATGTCAGACCCTCCCGCCTGCATCTAGACAGTCCTCTCTAGTGTTTCACCATTCATGTTTTTGCCAGATTGTCTTTGGGCTTTCTGCCTAGCTAGTTTTTATTCTGCCTGCAATCCTGGTCTTTTCCTTCCTGCCCTCTCTCTCTGTCTCTCTCTGTGTGTCCCTCTGCCATGGCCTGCTTGTTATTGTGTCCTCTCAAAGATGTAAGAATACTCTTTAAAGAAAACTTTTTTTTTACCCGACTGTTGGCGTTGTGATGTGACGTGCATCCTGAATTCCGATATGTGCCTGTGGCATCACTTTCACGAGAAAAACCACAGTAAAGGTGGAAGAATGCTGTAATTATTTTTTTTCTTAAGGGAAAGTTTGACTAAGAGGGCTCCTCCTAAAGCTTCACTTCCTGTATCTTGTTGGATATTAAGTGTTAGGGAGGAATTTGTGATGATGCCAATGAAGAAGAGGAAGTACTAGAGTCCTGTATGTCTTATGCGGAAGGAGTTTATTTAGGCTCGATCGAGGAGAACAGAAGATTCGTCATCACAACATAAGTGCATGAGTCCACCTCAGTTCTAACGGTCAAACAGTAAAGCTCAGATTCTTATACTAGAAAGGTGGGCCGAGGCAGCAAAGGGGAGATGTGTCAATATCCCATTGGCTATTATACATAAACATGAAGATAAGGACTCATACCAACTAGAAAATACAAATTGTCAGACAGTGACGAAGGACATTATCATCCAACTCCACAGCCGTGTCTGTAGACAGCCAGGCAGTGAGATTGAAGACGCCAAAAGAGGGACCATGGCCATGGCATGTTCCTAGAGAAAATAGGGCAGATAACTGACCCCAACAGTAGTCTAACATTAACTACACATAGGCAAGAGAAATTATTCTCTAACATTAAGGTCTGCTTTTAAACATTGTGCTGTGACATTTGCATATTTAAACTGTGGATATTTGTATAATTGTGCTGCCACGCAACCCCCAAAGTACAATATTTCCACACCCTTGTTCAGCAGCTTGTGTGTGTGTTTTTCCCACCTCCAGTAGTACCTTTGGTGATTATCTAGATATTGCTTTGTATACTATGCCGTGGAACAGTGCACCACCACCACCATGTCTTAGCAGTCATCTGAGTTGTTTATACACTATTTATATACTAGAGTTACATCAATGCTTGTGGAAATGTTATCAAGTGTTTCTTAATAATAACCCTGGACCCTCCTCACTGATCTTAAAAAGTGAATTAAGGTCCAGTGGGTCCATAGAAAGACTCTGCAAGCACATTTTGCAGAACATCCGCAGATGCTTCATGACCCTTGTGCTGACTTGGCTTTCTTCAACCCAGGAGAGTTCTATTTGCGTCCGAATGATGAGAATTTAGATTTTGTTCTCATCTCAATTTATGAAAGGCTTGCTCGCTGTAGATTTAAATGTCCTTGGGAGGCAGCAAAGCAGATGATGAAGACACGGCCGAAACCAGAAACCAAGTTTCTATCCACATTCTACAACCTGGTGACAAATGTCGACGCACCTTTTTGTCTCCGATGGACGGTTGCCACTGCTAGGCAGGTGATATAGCCTGTTACACATATCTCGTCATCAAATTTGATCTGGACCAGCATGTAAAGTGCAGATGAGAACTCAAGCTTAGACTATACACTCCAGGATTAATTATTAATTATGAGTTGTATTAAATGCATCTGCTAATGGGGCCCCAAACGCCCAATGTGATTGTTTGCTCAGCTTCCCATCCAGTGCAAGACACTTATGAACCCTTTCTGTTCTCTTCATGTTCACCCACCTACATTAGACATGTCACTACACGGGTGGTCTCTGAGGCCTCAAAACTAAAGGATGCCGTGTCTTTGATGTTGAGAATCTTGAGCTTTGTCTCTCTCTCTCTTTCTGTGCCCAAAGACCGACCTGTTCAGCTCAGCTATTTAACCCCTTAACGCCTGAATTGATTTTTCAATTATATAAAGAAATTAATTATTTGTGTTTTTGCTTGCCATTCTGACTGGTCCTACGAGAAACTAGTGCTTGCAAAAGGTTCCTAGGAACTTTTTGAATGTGCACAAACCGACATTGGAGTATGACATGCGTTATTTCGGCTGCAGTCTGAGCGGAAACAGTGCGTCACTAGGCGTGAAGGGGTTAATAGTTTTTTGTAGATTTTGTTTCAAAGCAGACTCTTTTCTCCTGCTCACACTACGAACATGTAAGAAGAAGAAACTCTCTCTTTATGCGACCACATCATCTGACACAGGAAGGCTTGACCTCAAACACTCACCAGACCACAGACTGTTATTAATTAACGTCCCTGCAAACTTTTTATTTACTTCGTTACAGTTTCACATGTGTTCAAGTCAAATAAGTATCACAGGTCAACAGTAACATCCCTTTACTAAACTCTCTGTCCAGTGCAGGCTCAGTGGATTTTTGTTTTCTACCCGGTCAAACGTCTTTCCAGTTTGTTCTACACATGCTGCAAATCTTGACCGCCTTGCCAGCAACACTGCTGAACACTCTCATCATTAATTAGAAATAAGTAAAAACAGTATGTTCCATGTTGTTTTGTTAGAGTACATCCCAGATAATGGAAGTCATTTAGATTGTTTTGAAATTTTAACAATGTATTTATATTATTTATCTTTTTTTTTTATGTAGTTTAATAAAGCTGTCAATGCATAATTAGAAGGTTATTTAATCATTAATATAACTGTATGATTTCATAGTGTTTTCAGTTGTACATATTTGAACTGATTCGATGCTTAAACCCTTAAACGTTGTTCTCTGGTCTGTGGAGTTAATCTTGATGTGCGGGTCGTGGGATGTCGTCTGAGGATTTGCCAGCAGATGGAGTTCTGTTCCCATTTATTTCCACTGGTTGTGCCGAGCTGCTCCCAGAGAGAGACGCCAGGCCTCTTGTGTGATCTGAAAGCCACTTTTTACAAAAGGGCCCGATCGTCACAGTGTAATCCTCGTGTCCACCTTTACAAATCAATAGAAGAACTCTTTGGCCATTGCCCAGTAATAAAAATGAGTTTTTCTCCAGCTGCCAGCTTCGTTCTCAGTTTCAACCGTAAAAAGTGAACGCAGGTGGCTCTTTCACTTTTTAAACAGGTTTTAACTCAAAACCTCTGAAACTAGACAAAACCTCTGAAACTTCACATGAAGTTTATTAATTTATTTACATTTATAAAATGTTACATTCATAAAAACAGTAGATCTTTATCATTATACACTCACTTGCCAGCTCATTAGGTACAGTGTCAATAGTGTAGTTTAGCAGCTACAGGCTTGTACAGATGCTGTTTATACCAGGAGAGGTGTGACAGACCTGTGGTTTGTGTTCCTCTTGAGAAACTGCAACTGCTATTATGTGTGTTCCTGCCGGTCTGTTTTACACTCACAAAACAGGAACAAGTGGCCTGGCTCTGCATGTTTTACAGAACTGAACAAAAACAAGGGGAACGAGTATACAAATGTTTCTTATAAAATTTAGAAATACAGTTGTCTGTAATTGCAGTATTTACACATACACGACGTCTCCAAATGGCCATTCAGAACCTCCTGCTATTCTGCCATCGTCTTGAAGACCTGCTATGAATAACCTGAATTATCACAGAGGGAGAGAAAACATCTGAAGTTAAGACGGAAGTAAAGCCCACCCACTTTATGGTATTTACTTTAGGTAGAAAAAACAGGTTTAGGTGGAGGAAATGGTAGAGTAGGAGTGACTTCGCCTACAAACTGTACACTAACAACTGAACTACAGCCTGCTGAGGCTGCAGAGTCCCACGGTTAGAGAAAAAAACATTACTGATGAAATCCCTTGAAAAGAAAAGAAGGGTTTTTCTCCAACCCCCTGAACTGTTTTCACTGAAATGAATGAATCATCGGTAATAGGTAAACCAAAGTTTTTTAGTAAGACCTCTGATAATGCGCATCTCCTTGAATGCAATGCACTCCTGATGCACTTTATTATTTATATGAGTGGTATGAGTTTGTGCGTGAGTACGCTATGAATGGTCATGATGATCGCTCAAATGTTACAAGATTCCTCTTGCTCAGTTAAAATAGTTCTTTAATCTTGTAAATGTCCTCTTAGGCTGTCTTGAGTGTTGACTGTGCTCAGATTTGTTTTGACTTCCCTTTCTCTGCTCTCTTTGGCGTGAGTGACCATTGACATCAGCTTCTGGAAACCTGCAGTGACTGATTGTTTTTTGCCGTCTTTTACACAGTCAGCAGTCACAAAACAACAGTGCCATTCCTCTGGAGTCATGCCGTTTTAGATCTAATTTTTGACTAATTTCTACCGATATTTAGCTGCTTATTGCTTCACAGTGTCCACCAACTATTCTCTAATTGAATGTTTCTGCTGTCTGTGTGAGCAGGTGGAGTGCAGTGGGTTTTTAGAGTTTTTTTTTTTTTTTTTTCTTACGGTAAACAGATGCTTGCTTTAGCCACAAATGACTCAATGACTCTAGCTTCGCTGAGCCATTAGCTGAGACTTACTATTAAACTCTGTAAAGCAGGGTAGAGCTTAAAGAGTTTGAGGTTCATCACTACATTGTCACCTGATTGTTATTATAAAATATAAATTATAGCTGATTTACAAAAGTGGTTAGTAAATAAAGAGAAAACTAACTTTGGAGCTTTTCACATTGACAATATAGCACATGTGGTGTTCCTTGCGGTTCAAATGTGGGCCCTATTTCATTTAACCTACTTAAACATGTTTCTGTGGAGGACTATTTTTTTGACCACTGAAACCAGGTGATGCCCAGGAGTTTTAGAATGAAAAAAAAAAAAGTTCAACAAACCTTGTTTATATATATTGTTATAATTTTTCTGCGTTATACTGTGACGAAATCTCCGTTTCAATTTTGAGTCTATGTTAAAGGCAGATAAAACAAAACCGTGGCCACTGTGATTATTAAGGGAGAAAATGAGCAATTAAGGTGGCGCTATTGTCTGAAAACAGTTTTAAATGTCGTTCCAGAGATCAAACCCCAGATTTTATTGTTTGATTTGACTGCTGTAATCATGAATCAGTGTATTGAATTTGCATAAACGACCCTATATAACAGCCAGCTACAGACCCCTTAAATATTTTGATCTAGTATCTATGAACTCCATATTAAGATTTGATACACTTTAATTACCCATAAGGATGCTGATCATGTCCTCCAACAATAAATAAACCTGACTTGGCTGTATAACAAATCCATATACTGAGTGCAGATAAATAATAGAGTATATTTACCTTAAGGCTGATAAGAGATAAAGTGATTTTGACCAAGGCCACTGCCCCATAGCCAATGATGCCCCACAAGACTGGCAGGTCCTGGGCTACTTGGTGGCAGGGCAAGCTGGAGGGAGTCGAGTTCAACGTATTTGTCGTGACTGTCAGTTCGGTTGTAGTCAGTGCAGCCTCGGTCACACACTCTGTATTTATACAAAATATAAAAGAAAAGCAGAATAAAATCAGCGTGCGTAATAAACCCTTCAATACAGAAATGCTTCAAAAATTCTTAAGAATAAGGTCTGGAAGATTTTCATTTCCGAAATGTTTTGTCCTGTGATGTCGAATGGAAATGGAAAAAGCTTAAATGTCAGTGGAAAGTGTTGTTCATGCTTGTTTTCAGCCTTCTGGCTCGAAACATTATGAGAAAGTTGATGGTAAATGTTTGGGTCATGACTTTGATTTGTCAGATTAACTTTACTATATCTGTCTAACTATTTGGATAAATACAGATTCTAATGACTATATGGTCAAATTCGCAACCAAGGGACTTAAACATTTTCCTGTTTAGCAAATTTTTTTATGTTTTTATCTGGACACTTATCTGGATTCAAAATGACAATACTTCATGTCATTTTTTTTTACATTGCATGAACTTCAGTGACAATAAAATTCACTTTGACTTTGCAATACGGAGCATCTTGCAAATTGTTGGCAAACAGGTAAAGTGATTATTCAATCAAAAACTTTGAACTGAAATTTTGCAACTTAGATGCTGCATCTTACTCATCTTTAACTGTCAAATATAGAGGGAAATAATCTGCTACACATGCAACCATCAACATTTTGAAACGGAATACCTATGGATATAAAACTCAATGCTTACCATTAACCAATAGGTTGATAAAGTGAAATTTGTTTTTCTGGCCCACATTTGCATGGATGGCACACTCATATCTGCCGGAGTCTTCGGGTTTCACACTGGGCAGCAACAGACTGTGCTTGTCTCCTAAGTCGGCTGGCCGAAAGAATTTGTAGGTCTGCGGGGCCGTGTCACCTTGACCTATCCTGATAATGCCATGTTTTTTCTGGTCGATGTGCTGTTCAAAGTAACAACAGACAAGCCATTTTCATATCTCAGCAGCATATACAGTATAAATACACAATCACTCAAATTTGCACCCCTCAGGATTTTCACAAAAGTCCTGATAGTAGAAAAAAGATAACCCAATCAAACAAACGAAAAAGAAATATTATGTTTTAATGTTTGTCTATTCAGGAAAATTGACCAATATTACATCTGTGAGGTGCAAAAGTAAGTGCACCTTTAGGATTACAAGTTAATTTTAATGTCAAATCAGAGTCCATGTGTTCAAACCAATGTAATGAGCGTCAGGTGTTGTTTAGCGCACAACACATGTTTGCGGAAGTGTATGATGGCACAGACAAAGGAGCTCTGTGATGATCTGTTGTTGCTCATCAGGCTGGAAGAGGTTACAAAACCATCTATAAAGGGTTTGGAATCAACAAATCTACAGTCAGACAGATTGTGAACAAAAGGAGGAGATTTAAGACGACTGTTACTCTCAGGAGTGGTCGACCAACAAAGCTCACTCCAAAAGCAAGACTCAAGACTGAGAGGTCACAAAGGAACTCGGGGTCACTCCTAAGCAGGCCTCTCTTACATTGGTTAATGTTAATGTTCATGATCCACCATCAGGAGAACAACCAAGGTGTTCATACCAAAGGGGCCACTGCTCTCTAAAAAGAACATTTTGGACAATCTGCAGTTTGCTAAACATCATCTGGACAAGGCAAAAGACTATAGGGAATATGCTTTGTGGATGGAGGAGAACAAAGTAGAACTATTTGGTTTAATTAGAGGCTTCATGTCTGGAGACTAAACAACACTGCATTCCAGCATCAGTAACTCATCCCATCCGTGAAACATGGAGGTGGTAATGTCCTTGTTTGGGCCTGTTTTGCTGCATCTGGGCCAGGACGGCTTGACATCATTGACGGACCAATGAATTCTGAATTATACCAGGGAATTCTAAAAGACAATCTCAGGACATCTGTCTGTGAGCTGACTCTTAAGAGAAACTGGGTCATGCAGCAACACAATGACACCAAGCACACAAAGTGTTCTACAAAAGAATAGTTGAAGCAGAATAAAATGAATGTTTAGGAATGGCCAAGTCAAAGTCCTGACACTAATCCAATAGAAACATTGTGGAAGAACCTGAAGCAAGCAGTTCATGTGAGGAAACCCACTAACATCTCATCTCCCCGCTCTAGGCGACTGATCAGAAGTTATCGGACACATTTTGTTTTTGAACCTGTCCCTGGTTAAAGCTAGGACCAAAATCTGAGGTGGGTAACTGACCTTGTACCATGCCAGTGACAGGAAATCCATTTTGTTGCTGTTGACACCTGGACACTGGAGTGTTACATTTGTATTGCAGTCTTCTTTGATTTCTGTGTCACTCTGGGCCACATGAACCACCAAGAGCAGCTGAAATAATCAACCGATCGTGTTCAGAGAGTATTTGGATGGCTGGAATGATCAACAAATATTAACAAGCTTGAATTGTAAAGACAATGTAAAATTCTGGTCTCACTCACCTTGATGAACAGTACTGTCTGGGACATCTTTAACATTTCATGTGGAATCACTGTAAGCTGTAAAAGTTCTGCTTTACTCTCTCTTCACTTGAAAAAGGATTCAGTTTCCTGTAAATGGGGCGCGTCTAAGGTAGAGGAGGTTTCAAGAGCACATAATGCCACCACATGGTGAAAGCGAACAGTACATAAATACTGTGATTTTACTGTAGTCAATATTCATACATTAAACAAACAGTTCTATGATACATATGAAGCCCAGTTCACTCATCACAGACAGTGAAAACGGTTGTATCGTGTCCTTAGTGGCTCTGGAGGAGGTTTTTAAAGTTTAAATAAGCCTTAGGATGTAATTTATAACATCTGATATACCTGATGTTTGAGGCAGAGGGGTATGAGGTGGTATTAAAAAGAGTTGCGTTGCATATAATTGTAGAACCCAGAGTCTCTATCATGGGTCTTGGAATGGGTCATAACAGGAACTAAAAGTCAGGATATGTCAGGTTCTGCTACTTTGATTTAATTCACTCTTTCAAAAATCTGTGCATATCTCACCTTCATGGAAGTCCAATATTGGATCCCTGGACTACTGTTGAAGACCCCCTGAACATGGTTTTACGCTGACCTCCAGTGGTTTAAAAGATGTTCTGACCAAAAACTTTTTTTATTCAGGGTCACTTGAAAATCAACTGTTCCTACTGGCCGAACTAAACCTTTTTCATTAGTCACAGTTTTGAGTTGTCTAATAGTTCTGTGCATTTCATAGAAGTGTTGAATGAATCTGTCAAGACTTGTTCATCAGACATTAGGGGGAAATTTTTTGCAGGTGACCTGTTCAATAGGTAAATTAGCAACAGGCTAATTTGACATCGTCACACTGCATCAAACAAGTACTCAGTTAGCAATACCACCAGCAACCACTTACAACCAACCGCAATACTTGCAGTTACTTATCTCACTGTTTAAATTATGTTTTGAAACTTTGATTGTGGGCAGCACAGGTGGTTAGCACTGATGCCTCATAGCAAGAAGGCCTTTTTGTGTGTTTGCATGTCTGCGTGGGTTCTCTCCGGGTATTCCAGCTTCCTCCCACCGTCCATAGACGTGCTGGTTAGGTTGATTGGTGATTCTAAATTCATAGGTTCATAGGTGTGCATGTGAGTGTGAATGGTCATCTGTCTCTCTGTGTTAGCCCTGAGATAGACTGGCGACCTGTCCAGGGTGTACCCCGCCTCTCACCCGATGACAGCTGGGATAGGCTCCAGCCCCCCGCGACTGTTCACAGGAATAAGCGGTTACTGAAGATGAATGAATGAACTTTGCTTGTCTCTTTTTAATGCAGCAAAATGATCAGTTATCTTCTCACTGAAATCAGACACGTTCCTGACTAATTGTGTTTGACATTAATGTCTTGATCCTATCTGATCATTTGCTAACAGGCTGTCCCAGTGATCAGAACAAAACAGGTTATGTACACCGATCAGGTATAACATTACGACCACCCTCCTAATATTGTGTAGGTCTCGTGTGCCTCCAAAATAGTTGTGACTCATTAGAGTCTTCTGAGGGTGTCCTGTTTTCAGGCAGTGGAAAAAATGTCTATGACAGTGACAGTAACTGCAGCTCTCCTCTGTGGTTTTATGTGGTGGAAAGTAATTCCTTTCCTGCTCCCTTTGGTGGTGCGTCACCGATTGCCCAGCAGAGAAACCGGAAATGGCTCCAAAGCCACATGGCCACACAACAAGCGCCTTGCTTACTCTATCTTTAATAACTTTTCACTTTGCTGTGTTGATGTGGAGGTCTACTCCAGAGAATGTCAGTACACTGTGACAGAGAGGTGGTGGATGTGGTTTCAGCAGAGCACACTGCGAAAGACTAACTTTCAGCCTAAATAAACAAAACAAGATCAACAACAAAGTTTTATAATTTGCCACTTGTTCAGACAAAAAAAATCAGCAAATTATTAGACAAGATCCTCTTCCAACATTTAAGAACATCCAGGGTGCACTGTAGTTGACATGAGTATGACGTGTTCTTCCACCTGAACCACAGCTGCTTACAATGATACAAAAGGTCAACAGAAGAGACTGGATAGCTGTCAGTACTATTCATAAATTATAAGGGACACGGAGGAAAATACTTTAAAGAAGGTCACAACAAGTATTAATAGGGATTATTTAAGCACAGGATAAAATAAAAGATGGCATGAGGAAGTGAGAGGCAACTATGCTTGAGTAAAGTGACTTTACTGTACATTTTGATGACAACACCGTTGATAGTAAGTGTTATTTTGGGAAATGTTCTCCCCAGAGTTTGGCTGTTTTACATACTGCACATCAATCTCCCTCACACACGCACAAACACACACTCACTCGCGCCTACACATACTATTATGAGTCTGGCTCATCCTGTTGTTTTTATCGCAGGGAACTCCCCATTGTCTGCCTTCAAGCATATTATTTGTATGTGTCGCTCTTGTTGACAAAGGAGGTCGATATATGGTTATTAATAGCAGACGGACTTTATGGAAAAGGGAAGAGTGAGGTCTTTGGGATTGCACCATCTGCATTAAACAATACCTCATTCAGCAGCAGCTGGCACAGTGAGAGCAGGGAAATAGACATTTTCTGATTTCTTACCACAGAGCGTCGGCGCAAATGGACATTTTCTTGGCCGCTTCCTATCGGACGCCAGCAACTGCAGCTGTTGGGTTTCTGGTGTGTGATCTCAGCATGAGAAATAATTAGCAAATACAAAAACACTATACTCTGCATTTTATGAAATATATCTCAGGTGCAGATGTGCTGATATTCCAGTGCAAGCCTATGGGAGTTTTAAAGTTTTTACAAACTATGTGTCATAAGGAAATAGCATAGTTATAAAGGTCAGTGCTAGAAACTGCTCAGGCCAAGGCATCAAAGTTGTGATTCTCTGAAGGTTTAATTGTTGGTGTAAATGTGAGTGAGTGCACGTGTGATGTATGCATGCATGTGTTTGATTCTGTGTCAGTGCTGCAGTTAAAGGGTGTTGCACGCCACGGTAAATCCCAGAGGTTGTTAGCACGGCCAGCTGCTAGCGCCGGTCTCCATGTTTCTGTCAGCGAGGTTGTTCACTGCACACTCTTTCACCTCTGATTGAGGAAATCCTCTGACTGTTTGCTCTGTTTGCTGAAATGAAACATCCCAATGGTTCCGCCATCTCTCCCACAGGTCCTGTACGCAGAGACTTTCCCATGAAGGACATACATGTTTACTGGGGTTTGACAGATATATAGCCCTTTGATGAACCGTAACAGCACTGGTGTTTCTGTGTTGTCCAGGTGGACAGATGATATTATGAGATAAATAAAAGGCTATTTTTTAATTTACTCTAGAATTTTTATTGTTGCTAAAATACACTTAAACCAAAGCCAATTAAATCCTTCGTTGTTCAGTCGAGTTCATAAAATATCTTTATTGTCCCTCCAGAGGAAATTATTTTTGCAGCAAGGAAGCAAAGGAATAAACATAATAAAAGCACAATGAGACAATTGGAGACATATTACAGTCCAGAAAGCAATAAAAAGGTTAATGTAAGAAAACCTAGAGAAATTGCACAACAATAAGAACACGGAGAAGACAAATGGGGTTTGAAAACTTGGAAACATGTCTCTGACCCGAGGGAGGATGTCAAATTCCTTCAAGAGAGGATGGGTCATGTGTCATGATGGTTTTCTGCGTGATTTGTCGGCTAAACATTTCTGACGAAGAGGGCCGATGCACATGAGTCTCGGTGCTCCATGATTCATGTATCACACATTTAAATACTGTATGAGTGCAGCTGAGTGCAGAAAACAACTGGACTGATTCTGTAGTGAATCTGTAATACTACTTTAACAATATACGTTTTTCCGCATTATGAACATTTAACCTAATTTCTTGTTAACTGGAAGACGGCGACACACATACAGCTAGCTAATTTCTTGCCCACACTTCTGGAGCTATGAAATGCTTCATAGAAACTTTTAGCTCATTCTTTTTGAATTCTGTCCTGTAGCTCTACGACTTTAATTCACTGTCACTGCTTGCAGGCAGGCATTTTGTTTTATGGAGTTCCTGAGTATATACAGCTAGACTAGTGGCTCTTTGAAACTTCCTTAGTCGAACTTATCGACAGTGAAGTTCTTCTGATGTACAGGGATCGTTGGTCCAACAATCCAACTTTCACACCCACTTCAAGCTTGGTTTATACTTCTGCAAGGGATCTAAGCAAAGCCTACATCACAGCCTACACTACTGTGTGCATTTCATATCTGTGTGGCGTGTTGGCACCATTCTGTAATTATGTCGCTAAACCTCTAGTGGGTGGTGTGATTTCTATGACAGTGCAGTGACTTCAAACAATGTTGACTGGACCTGAATGGCTCATGTTGGGGTTAATAAATGCT
Source organism: Chelon labrosus (assembly GCF_963514085.1). Taxonomy (NCBI): domain Eukaryota; kingdom Metazoa; phylum Chordata; class Actinopteri; order Mugiliformes; family Mugilidae; genus Chelon; species Chelon labrosus. The sequence goes on along the minus strand of NC_140360.1, from coordinate 20,927,839 downwards.
GATCACAGTTACCTTTACTGAAATCACTGCAACGCAGAAAAGAAGGAAGATGTCTGAGTAGATGATTTGCAGGAGGCAGAGGGGGGTGGATTTTCTGTGCTTGTCTGGCCGCTGAGGCACGTGGATGAGAAAATGCATTTGGGAACAGTCACAGCGGCTGCGGTCTGCGTCAGCGTGAACTGTAGTTACATTTCTGGGGAGGTGCACATCAAGCTGCAGCATAGGTTATCGACTCGCACCGCAGATCTTGCACAGAAGTATAAACCTCACTTTACTGGATTGGTGTGGAGGTTAAGGATTCAACTTCTCTTTCTTTCTTTGTGTTGTCATGTACTACACAACTGTTTGTGGCAGTTTGATGTGTTCAATCAGCACTTGTCCTTCCATGTGTGACTTTTAATGTAGTCTTTATTAAAAATGTTGTTTTCAAACAGGCCTGGAGAGCTTCAGAGTTTAAGTATATTTGCTACTTAGCAATTAACACAAAGTATATCCAAACATGATCACTTGTCCAATTATTTTGTCAAACAGTTCAATGCTAAATTTCAGGTCGATAGTTTCCCATGAAAATTTCGCTGAAAACCATTTCATAATGAAACCGGAGGTGAACTGACTGACAGTGTTGTTCCTGAAGCCATGAGGTTAATGTGGCTTAGCTCTCTGTGCATTAGCTGCTCCATATCAAACAACAGGAGTGAGCCACAAGAGGAAACTAACAAGTTTGTCATACTAACTGTGTGTTACAGCTCATTTCTTCTGCCTATAAATGGGCACACACACACACACACAGGGACAAATTTCTCACCTCCATACAGTAACACTGTAATGAACAGATACATGCACAGAAGATGAGCACTTTTATGTTCAGACAGAGCAAAATTTCTTCCACCATTTTCTTCTGGATAATGTCTTTGTTTTGTCCTGCTGAATACGGCCGTGACTAGCTGCAACGATTCCTGTCTTTGTGTGAGAATTAAGGCCACAGAGCTGCATCACACCGCCTGTTCAATTGTTTATTTAAGGAAGCAAAAAACCCTTTAAGTCTGCATTGCTGGATTCTCACCTCTGCCTCCGTGCTTTGGCAGGCTGCTGACTGCTGGGGGTTGATTGTCCGAGCCCACGACAGAACAGAGCGGCGTTACGAGGAGCTGTATTGTTCCCTAATTTCTTCTCTGGGATTTCCTCTTACTAACTCCCCCCACCCACTCTTTCTATTCAATCTACAGCCCTCCATCATCCTCCCTCTGTCTGAAGGCCTTGCCAAATTCTCTGGCACATGAAAACAATTGTTCTTGAATGTTTGAGGAGACAGAACTAACTCTTTGCATGGGCCTTTCTCCACCGCTGACGCTCAGCTGACCGACTTCCTCCTCCCACTTTCGGAAAAGTGGTCATATTCAGTAAAATCGAAAGCGAGGTATCCGAGCCTTGAGCCACAAAGTGACCCCGAACCATTAATATCTTTGACATCCAGGTGGAGCGAGGGGCCATCTCCCCAACCGGCGAGTGTTTGAAACATGCTGAAATGGAGTCTGTGAGAGTGAAAGCTATTAGAATATTAACATGTGCAGGTTTGTTGCTAACAACAGCTCTCTGGCAAGACTACAAAATCCTGAAGATAAGCACCCACCTGGGAATCAGGACCGCGCTCCCAGAAGATGCTGAAAAAACGCTTCACATCCTTCCTGTTTCTGGATCATCTATTTTAACTTTTTTCTTTCTCGTCTGTTGTTGAGACAAGGACAGGAACACGTTTGAGCTGTCTGAGCCGTGATTTGTGTTTCATCTGCGAAGGTGTTCTCAAAGAGCCATTGCTCAACAGGATTCATTAAAGTGTGCTTCCTAAGTGTGACTGCTTCCTCCTCTGTGTGTTTAGATCACATAACTGTCATTCAACGTGTCCGTTTCTTCTACTTTTATTCATCAGTGACTCTCTCCAGAGGTAGAAGCAAGAATACTAAGCCGCATCAGCCTACAAATTAACAAAAAAAGACAAAAAACTAAACACATTTCACACACACTATATTTATTTTCCAACTGAATATCGTACAATAAATATTAAAATGAAATGAAAACGTATTCCTGTAAGATACGATGCATCCCACACAGTATTAACTAATATTGGGTACAATTAGATCTAATTGATTTAATTCAAAAACAGCAGTGGAGTAACTTCAGTTACCATGAAAATAAAAACCACCTAAGAAAGGGAGTTGGATATCTATTCCAACAAGTGGATCCATCCTTTCATGCACGTAGCATGACTGATATTGACAGGACGGTGAGTTAAGATGGACACACCATCTAAAAATGATAATTTCAAGTACCAATTCTATAATAAACTTCCATTTACTGTGTATTTACAGTTTCATTTGTGTCATTTTATTTTTCTTGTGAAACATCATTTTGAAAATCGTCTGTGATAATTGTTTATTTCTAACATCCTTCTAATAAATGACACAATATAGCAGAAACAAGAAGTAACAAATGTTCTGTTCTTTTTTTTTTTAATGATTCAAAATTTTACAAAACAACAGAGCTCTGACTGCAAAAGTAATTTTTCATCTCAGGTCACAAACTGACATGAGGAGGAACAGGAACTGCCGTCTAGCTTCATTTCATCTCCGCTGAAATTCTTCCTGCAAGAAATCTCTGCAGGGATTAAACATCCGAGGAAGAGAAAAAACTTCACCAAAGCGAAGTGGTAAACCTGTGCAGTGGTTCCCAGGTGGATCCTTTGGACCCTCGCCTGTCAGACATGTTAAACAGATCCACACTGACCTTATCTGCTGGCTTTGCTTTTTCCCCCCTTTTGATGGTCTCTGGCATCAATTTGTTACCTGTCATCTTAAAATAATCTTCTGATTTTGTTCAGAGCTCAGTGTTCGGTTCACTCGCTCTGAAAAGTACCACTAGAGAGCTGTACATCTGGGTCCAAGTGCCGGATGATGTCAAGACTGGCGATGACCCAAGGCTCACCGCACAGAGAGTTCCTCAGAGAGGTCGGCTGCTCGTTGTTTTCTCTTCCTCTGCCTACGTGACATCTTCCTGCCGGGGGGAGCCTCGGGGAGCCATTTGAGGAGGCCCGGTCCTCAACCATGGAGGACAAATTCGACTTATCCTGACAGGCCAGGTGGGGGAAGGAGGATGAGGGAAGCTCAGACCCCCAGCACGCACCTTTAACTGCCTTAAAATTCACTTTCCATACAGCCCACCGTGTCACCAGGGAGCCACGCTCTGTCATTTTTAGGACTGGGTTTGCAGTCTTATTCAAAGCGATGCCAGACAGGAACTCGGGCTCAGCTGTCTGTGCATCTGAGCAGCAATCTGCCTTTTGGAGCGTTCAGCAGAGTGGCTTTTACAGACCGGAGAAGACGCAAAGAGGCCCACAGAGACTGGGCTGCTTTTTGGTTAGCAGCCTGATTTCTCAGTAGTTCTGAAATATTTTCCATTGAAAGTTGTCTGAAATGGATCTGTGAGAGAGACCGGGCTGCAATAAAACTTAACTGATGAACAACACATGAACATTAACAAAGTTTTGCAGCTGATTGCTATAATATAAATAAAACTACAGTTTTCTGTCATGATGATTGTGACACCACTAAGAGTCTGAGTATCAAATTCAGAGTGGATCTTGCTGCTGACAACTCAAGAACTAATAAGAAACGACAAAACGGTTATCTCAAGGATCCGTCCAAGGGTTATATTTGCATCATTTGCCACGATTACATGTCAACAAGGTTTCACTTCAGAGCGCCACTGCGACCTCTGACCTCTCTCCCCATCTCTCCCTGTCCATTGGGCCCACAGCAGTGATTTATCCCTCTGACACACCGACAGCTGTGTTGGGGGCTCCTAACAGAGTGTGGGCTACTATTTGCCGTGACTAATCGATAACAGACTTCAAAAAACACCAATCGTGAGATTTGGGAAAAATACACCAGTCTATGACACCAGAAACCCCAAGCATTTAGTTCTGCAGGCTTTGTAAATAAAGTCTTGGCAAACAATGAAAATGTGTGTGAGAGAGAGAGACAGCGAGAGAGATTTTTCAGCAAAAACAAATATTTAATACCACGAAATTTGTAAAATGGACCTATGTTGGAAAATGAAGCTTGTATCAGTCATTCTCCAAACAGCTAGATATATAAACAAATGCCTTAAAACGTCTCACCTATCATGGCCGTCACCTGAAATATCTACTGACATAATTTAAATAATTTTGTCTACCTCACAGCTGTGTCTTTGTTCTGATTTGGTCATAATAAAACGTGAATAAGACATCAAAATGGCTTTTATTTTGATAAAATAGATTTTATTTAAACTTTCAATGCCACAAACAATGGACATAAGTTTCAAACAAATGCACTGCATCTTTGAAAGGCTTATGCCTAAATTTCTCAGTCAAGTATAAATAGTCTCTCCTTCCTTCGGTCCCATCATTTGATCCAGCATGTGTACGTGTGTATGAGTGCGGGCGCGATCTGCAAAACCAGCTCTGACTCTTCCCTGAGAAAGTCTTTGAGGATTTTCAGGTTGCTTTTCAATCACTGGTCTTCAATCAGCGTCTCATTCGCAGCGGAGCCAGCCCTCGCATTTTCAGACAGTCTTTTCCATCCTTTATCTGGAAAGAAAGAAGGCTCTCGGTCATATGTTGAACAATATGTATCTGCACCAGAAGTAAATTCAGATTATTTCTGTATTCTGCAGGGAAATACAGTAGTTTCAACAAATCAACTGCCATTTCGTTTCAGCTATTATTTTCAATTATTTTCCACATGCAAGAGGGTTGATTATCACACACACACACGATTTGCACAGTGAACTGTGAAGGTCTTACTGTCGAGCCATGAGTGAGACAAGATATTCCGTGCGTAAAAGTACTTTTGGCTCCAGGAAAAAATAAAATATGTATAGCTACATAGAAACGGTTATGATACGGACATAGCCCTATTATGTATGCTCAACATTTAAATTTTAACCCGTGACCATGGAGATATAAAAACAGTATTTACCCCTTTTCTCTGGTTGCTCAGGCAGAAGGTGCAGATGGTCCGCGGCTGTTTCGCCCCGCTCTCTCCTTGCGCATGAACCGCGCCGAGGCACGGCTGTCCATCAACGCTGCCGTCTCCAGTGAGAAGCACATTGGCCAGATGGGAGATGTAGCTGGACGCCAGTCTTAGAGTTTCTATCTTGGAGAGCTTTCTGTCCACTGGCTCGGTGGGTATGAGGGTCCGGAGCGCCGTGAACGCGGTATTGACGCTCTGGGTCCGGCCTCTCTCCCTGGCGTTAGCCGCGCTCCTCTGTTTAATGACCACCGTGGGCTCCCCGTCCAGTTTGCGCGAAATCCGTCTTCGTTTCTGGTCGGAGCCACAGTAACTTTGCTCCGAGCTGCCGTCGCTTTCGCTGCGGTTCTCGTCGTCCTCGGATGTGGCGGTGAAGTCCGAGTAGATCAAGTGCGTCGCCACAGGCCGCAGCATGGCAAAAGTCATCTTTAAAAGTTACCAGCGCCCGGGTCCAGATCCGCTGTGCAGTCAGTCCAAAAACAAACTCAGGGACCGGTCCTACATCTCAATATGGCACATAGTCAGCGACAAATAACCTGCTGCTAAAAGGCACGTTTTAATAAAGACGTCCGACCTTTCATAAGTCAGTTTGCCTTGGCCTAGTTAAGGATGGACCTAGACTACCTGGTCAGCTGTGCTCTTATAGCTGGATGGGAGGAGCTGCCTGCAGATTTACAGACAGTGGCCCCTCAAGTGAACTGGCTCCATGTGCAAACCCACCAGAAACATGTTAAAATCTTACAAATCACTCAACTGATGGTTTTACAGTAAAAAGATAAAGTGATTACTGGAACCCTTGCTCATAATGTGATGACTAGAAATGCACTGTGCGTTTTTTATCTAATCATTTTGTTGTCATTATTTAGCACAATAAGGATTTAACTTCATTGAAAGACAGGGAATGGCACCAAGTAGCAGTACACTACAAAATACCAGTCGTAGATATAGCGGCATACTATGTGTAAGTGGCAACTAATTTATTTTTAGCTACTTTATAAAATGTGTAATCAGTCTATAAAAATCATGTTTTGTATGTCAAAACTAATATCTAAAGTAATGTCAATGTAAAAATGTAAACTATGTAGACCAATAATAATTGTGATTAAAATGAAGTTGCATAAAAGTAGTTAATGTAATTGATTTCCATTAGTGCCTGCATGCATGAGATGCAAGAACTCTTATCTAATAGTAATGAATAGTAATGAATATTTCTGGGTCGTGACTATACATTTGCATTATTTACATGTTGGTTATAGAGTTCTTTAAATGCATTCAGGGACTAATGTTTGCTTTTCAGTTATTTTACAGTTTACTATATTGTCTCAGTCTGACATGTTTACGGTTTTGCCACCAACTGAGTTCTGTTTTTGTTGGCTGGTAAACCACAAATACAGGCAAAAGGTAAATTAACTCTGTTTCTCCACAGAACTTCAGCTTCCCTGCCATCTAAACATAAACTTTCAAACTGTCAAACGTCAAAAGTAAGAAGTTATTTCATTTGAATATCATATGTAGGAACATACGTTAACTATGTATCACTATGGCAAAGCAATAAACAATCGTACTGTTGTGTCCTGCATTAAAAGCTGCTTCTGACTCATACTGGGGATCAGAGGTCAGGCAGCAGGAGAAAGTTAAGTGTGAGTAAATAAACAATGAACAGATGATGCTGGAATGACAAGGATTTATTTGCTGGCCGCCTGGAGTTCAAAAAAACAAAGTGGTGGCAAATGGATGATTTAGTCCCTCAAAGCCACATGAGCAGAAGCAAGCCGGCAGCACACTCAGCCGCTTCAGCGTGCCTCAGCTGCATCAACAGCCCGACATCAGACACCCAAACTGTCTGCTGGAAGAGCACTGAGGTCTTACAGGGGACACGAAGTGAAAACAGGACTCTGCAGGGCCAGTGGCTGAGCGAATAGTTTGCTGAAATGAGGTAGTCTCTACAGAGATTAAGCTTCATCTAAATTAATTGAAAATATTATGAGCTATGAAAGATACATAACCTGATTTTAATTAGTTGTGATATCAGATGATCCAGTAATAACACATTAAAGGTCAACAAATTAAATTTCAAATCTCACACCCTGCTAAATGGTTATCTACATTCACCATGAAATATTGCTGTTTAAGGCTCCTTTATTAAATGTATTATATGCTCTAAGATAGTTTGTGTGTGTGTGTGGGTGTGTGTGTGTGAGACTTCACACCAAAGACAGAAGTTGAAATTACTTAGAACAACTCTCTTATTTCAGGGAAGTGTGACATGCTCTAAGTGCTCGTCCGGAAGAAGCAAATCTGTTTATCCGTAGTGATGAAGCCAGAGCATGTTGGGTTTGCCACCCACTGAGGTCCATGTTGTTGTGCTCCAGAGATCCCAGAGAACAGAAGCTCTGTCTGAGCCACAGAGAGGAAGTTATCTGGTGCATGTTTTGCTACTCTGTTGTCCATCACTTTACGAGAGGGATTACCACAGCATTTTATGCATAAATTCGTGGTCCCCAGAGGATGATTCCCACTGACTTTGATGGGTTTTTATCTGCTGCCGCTACAGTATATCACAGAGGTGGACATGTTTGGCTTTTAGTGAAATGTTTTGGTAACTAATGGACTGGCCGCAATAAAGTTTGGTTAAGCTATTCATGCTTCCCAGGGGATGAACCCTTAAAACCATTGTTAATCCTGAAATTACTCCAACTACCCCAGCAGTTCAGATAATTCCAGTACTTAAAATGTTCACGTAGGCTGTCAGCATTTTCTGAATGGTTTGGCACAAAGCATAAAACTTGACACAGATATTGTTGGCACCAAGAATGGTGATTATCTTGAGATAAGTTCTCAGCAAATTTCGGACATTTGGCAAACACATTTTTGTCTCCTTGAGGATAAACTGAAATGAACCATTTCCAGTTGTCCCTATATACGATACACAATATACAGTCTACTGCTGTATATTTTAATACTGTGCCGAGCCAATGCAACACAATTTTTCTGTGTACACTTGTTGTATACCTGAATGACAATACAGTCTAAGTCTTAGTCTGTGGCTGTATCCGTTATCAAAGTGCAGCACGTCAGCAGTATTAGATGGTTGCAGTGAACCACACATTCAATGAAACAACAGCCCAGAACTATTAGGTTTAAACTGACAGTAACATTGTTGTGATTGATTTGCGTTGCATCAGAGTTGGTAAAGTTGCAGCTGAGGTTATTTGGTGCATGTTCAATTCCATCACTGTAATGACTTATTGTTACAAGGCTGTTCTTATTTCCAGATTTAATAAGGTCAAAGGGTCAGCCTCGTTGGAGGTTTTAAAGTCTACAATATAGGAGTCCCATATAATCTGTAAAACTAATGTCATTCATCTAATGTCATCTCAACCTGTGCTTTGTATTCAGTGCTGTGATCAGGAGCAACTTCAGTCTAAGGACACATTGGCAAGGAGCTGGGCATCAGCCACATTGTCACCATTAGCATGTTAGCGTATTAGCATGCTGACACTAGCATTCAGATCCAAATGCAAATGTGTCCAAGTACAACTTCACGGAGTTGACTGTGTGGCTACAGGAGCTTAGATTTATTAAGACATTACTACTCTGTCCTACTATTGACAAGTCAGTGAAAACATTTGAGGTTCAGAAGCGTACTCAGAATCATGTCTTTTCGTGATTAATGATACCATTGGAAAATTGTGCAAAATGTAGCATAGTAGCCATTAGTTCTGTCTCACCCAGGAGTAGCTGTGGTACAGTATTGTCTAGTTCCTGCTTTTCTTCAACTCTATATGAAGAATGGCGGCGCAGTTACAGTTTTGCTGTAATAATGTGAGGTTGCAGTCACTGACTGTGGAAATGTGTGAAGCAGAGAGCAGTGGTAAATCTCACCAGCTCTGCCCCACTCTCCTGGTGTCGTCTGCTGAGCTTGTTAATGCCTTCCTTTACATCCCTAGAAAAGACTAAATTTTAATCCTGTCAACAAAATCCCCTGGAAAGCTGAAAATCAAAAATGAATAGATCAAACTGACAAGTATCGCGTGTGCAGTCACAGATATAGTTTATTCCCCTGAGACATGCAGTAGAGCTCCATTGTTGTCCAAAAGCTATTAAAAACATGTCAGTGAGCTCAAACTTGTTGCACTGTGTGACATTTCCCTTTATTACAATCAACATGGGCCGTGCTGTTTATTTTGAGTTGATCTCATACACGCTGTCCTGCTGTGCTAAATACTCACTTTGAAACTGAATCTGAAAATAGTCCCTAACAAATACAGTACATAGTTTGAGTAGAAACAGTGTAGGGAATTATTTAGTTTAAAAAAGTGAAATTATGTTTTTAGAGGCTATTGATTCATTCACTAGGTGGAGGTTGTCTTGAAGTAAAGATTAAATCAATCCTGAAACAAGCTTAAACACAACACATTTTACCTCATCCAGCAGCTCATGACCACATCTGTAAAATGTTTAGGCACTGTCCATAGTCCATAGTCTTATCAGCTAAATGTGTCCGGGACGTACAGCGCAAGATGGTGACATCAGGCCCAGTGAGGGCGGAAGTACTCAGATACTTAAGTAAAAGTACTAATACAACACTACAAAATACTTTTGTTGCAAGTAAAAGCTCTGCAAAACATTAAGCAAAGACTGTAATTATAATCAGGAAAATATAGAGCAGGAGTTAAATTGCAATACACAGGACAGCAACAAATTTATTTAGTCGTCAAGGATTTATTTGATCTATTTGAGAAGCTGGATCCATGAAAAAGATGCAAACAACGTAAATGTAAATTATTAAATTAGTTGCCAAATAATCTGTCAACTGTATTTTGTATGACACAATCTCAACCTCAAGTTTATATCTGACTGAAAGAACTTTCACAAATTTAAATTGCACCACTGCTTGGCCCTATTAAGACTACATATGTATTGGCTTGTAGATGCAGCACCCACCTAGGTATCCAGGTCAGCAGTTCCCAGACTTTTCTGTTTCGGCGCCTTTTGAAAGTCAAAGATATCACTCATCACCAGTATTTATTCTTCCCTAATGCTATTTAATGCTATTTACACACTTTAAAGCCTCAAACATTATGAATGTCTTTTTTTACAGCAGACATTTTGTCTGATCACAGCAAGAAAGGCACAGGTGCACCATTATTGAGAACTATTCAAATGTTGTATAATAAAAGCTCCATTAAAACTTTAGTTTCACACCATATCTTCCCCATAGTTGCAATGGCACTGTCAAATGCAGTGCCATTGCAACTATGGGGAAGATATGATTCACAGCAGAATCAGTGGGGCTTTGCCTACACCTCCATCTGAAATCAACAGATGTTAGAGGACAATGTTTATTTGAAGTGCATGCCCGTTAACTCGAGATAATGCCTTCTAATGAGTGAGGTCATGTCTTACAGGGAAAGTTTACCTGGAAGTGTTTAAACTAACTGCAGCATCATAACAGAAGACTATTTCTGTTATACCACATGTATACTTTCACAGAGCTACATGGAGAGGAGGGTTAATGCACAATGTGTTTGTGCGGTGAGGTCAGAGGGTGGATACAGCATTGCAAATCTGGGACAAATTACACGCCTTCAGCCACCAGTAGTCTGAGGGAATTCCGGATAGGAAGCTGTGAGAAGTCCTCAGCGACTCGAAACACCTAAACCCAAACTCTTTCCAGAGGATTTGGCTGTAATGCCTCCCCAAGTGGAACAAATGGGTGAGCTGGCTAACCAGAGATCATTTTTCAGCTTTACTTTAAATGTTAAAGGACTCTGAAGGGGAGTCGGAATCAACTTCCCAAGGTCTCAGAAGTTTAATTATGACACTGGAGAACTTTCTAAGTCAGGATTGATCACTTTATACATGAGATACACCCAGATAGAGAAATCTGACAAAAGAAACACCCAAAAGCAAGCTAAAGGAGTCTTAAACAAGCAGCCTCTAGTTTAGTAATCAAATATTTTAGTGTGCTACAGTACAGTCATGATTTCAGCACTGACTCAAATGTGTAGATGTGGGCTGCTTGAACACAAATGTCAGTAACCACAAAGATGTTCTTATAACGTAATGTCATTAAAGTTACACTGGTGAGTTCTGATTTTGTAAATCATGAAAAGATAACAAAAGTGAAAGATATTTTCACCTTGTTTTTTATTGAATCCAAGATGACTTGTTTTGTGTGGCACACATGGATGAACCTGACAGCCAATATCAAAAGCAGATGAAGTAAAACTAGTTTGACACAAGTGATTGCGGCGTTTTAGATCAATTCATTCTTGTCTTATATTTATTCAGTGCTTGAAAAGCGTTTTAAGTTGCACCATGTCTCTTAGCTCCGGACCTTATGAGAATAAACATACGGTATAATATTGTGTCTCAAAACAGAATGAAAAACTGTTGAGATTTACAGTCTGTGCATTCAAAACAAAACAAAACAACACGAAATTTAAATATCACTCACGTTTATTTTAAATTCCTCCATCATTAGTCACATTGTTGTTTGTTGCAGCAGTTACAAAAAAGGCTCAAAGTCATATATATTTATTTTGATATTTATTTTGGTAGTATCTTTTTTGTGCTGACGATGCATGTGAGAACTTACACAGAAGAGATGAAATAAGATTCAGGTTAGGGGATAAAAAAAAAAAAAAAAGCCTTCATGAAATCTCATAAAAGCTTTGAACCACAACTGACCAATTCATTTGAGAGAAAGAGTCTGGGTCTGCCGACTGTTGTATTCCCATAATGTTTTATTGCTGTGCCACATTTCCATCAGTAAAAGCTTCTTTACGCACAAACACTATTAGCAAATCTCTCATTGTGTACATACATCACTCTGAACAATGACAGATGATCAAGCCAGGAAACAGGAAATTGGTTGAAACCCAAGTAGGCCAAACAAACAAGGTCCTCCTCAAACCCACGTGTGAACACATTGAAATGAACAACATCCGCCACTATTCACAAAATAAATATGTAAATAAAAATCCAATCCATTCGGGAAAATGGCCTTGAACAGTTCCTTGTCGTGGCCTTCAAATCCCCTTGATCTCTTTAAATCCTCAAAGATAAAGCGTGCAGAACCACCCATGGAAACCGCTCCCTGCAGCAACAGGTGCAATGTATTTTTTCATGCCGGTATTGCGTGTCAAAACCCCTTTGAGGATATGGTTACTTCCAGACAGTGAGCAAGCTACAGGAAATCTTCTCACACGCGACGATTCAGGGGAGAAATTTAGAGTCCATCAGGGGCCGGACGGTAAAACCTGCCCCGGGTCTCCCTTCATTTCCTCGATGGCCACAAAGGGACAACGTCAAGCAGCTCCGAGCTTGCATTGTGAAAGTGCTGATGTCGGAAAGGCCTTGTCTCGACGTATAGGTTACCTATATTATTCTGCAAAACTACAGTTCCTTCCTCTAAGACAGACGCAAGGGATCTGCTGTCTGATTTGATTTAGTAAGCAGGCCCACACTCAAGGTCAGCGACAATAACAACAAGCGGGACATTATGTCAGCTGAAGATTATTTGTGTTATTTACTGTAACTATTACATGCAGCATGGACCATAGTCTGAGGAGTAATCGGGTTATTTGGATTATTTTCTGATGTGACTGTGGTCTTCATATGAGCTGACCAGTACAATGAAGGTAACGCGGTGCTTCCCAATCTTTCTGTCAAAATGTGGAAGGTTACAGGAGGGATGGCGACAGGCAGAAGGAACAGACTCAGCAAGACTCCACAACATCTTGCATTTTGTCAGGATGATGTTTTCGTAACACCCGACTCCTTCGACAAACCATCTGGTCTATAGGCTCCTGTCTATTGGCTCGCTACCTTGTGCTGTCGGAAACATCACAATCAAAGTTGAGCGTGCATGAACAAAGTGGGTGAACATCACTGAAAGATGTGGGCAACTGTGTGACACTGGAAGTACTGATACTTCATCAAGTTCTGATAAACATCTGAATTGTTAGTTACAGAAATGGTTTTTTTTCTGCGGTAATAAAAAAAAGAGGTGCCCCATAAGACATCTTCATTTCCTTCCACTACTAAGCTGCTGCAACATAAAGCAGGTCTGTGTCTTTGATTGCCAAAATTAAAACTCATTCCAAAAAAAGAGACCGACTACAGGGACCGTCTGATATAATTTCAGACAAGAATAGCTTCAACAGAGACAACGTGTATTTAAATCTTTGTCAGTACTCAGTGGGAGGAATTCACATCAAGAAGAGCCACTGGTGTTTACAACAGGCCTATTTAAAGTGCCACAGTAGAAAAAGCACAGGAAAAAGGGGTAAAATTAACAATAGCTGAATTCCGTTAATCTGCGTCAGTTGCAGGCCCCTGCTATTTTGCATGATGAACAACCTGTGCTTTTCCTACTTTGACGAAATCTTAAGCCATCTGTGGTGTAGTGTCATTAAATCCTGACTTTTCATCACTGTGCAACTACCTTGTTCTTTTCTTTTTTGCCTGTATTTTATCTATTGTATTGCAAAAATAGATACTGTACAAGAGGAAATATATAGTGTAAATACTTTCCACTTGGTAAAAGAACTAACTAAAACATCCTTACATTTAATTTAAGCAGCTTCAAGTGACAAATGACATGTGCTCCGCTAAAGAGTTACATTTCCCCCTGCTGGTAAACTCTTTGCTTTGCAGTCACCAGTTGTCAAAACTGTGTATGTGTGATCCACCTGTGCCAAATCTCTAAAAACCAAAAAAAAAGTAAATCGAAAAAAATATAAAAATAAAATAGAAACACACCAAAAAAAAAGTATCACCGCAGATCAGGTGTCGAAGCCCCCAGGTAAGTGCTAAGGTCTGAGATGTTTGATCTGATGATCTTGGCTGGAATGGTTGGCATGTTCAACCTCTGATACGCAGCAAACCTGTGACAGCCTCCGAACGAGTAGTAGTAATTTCCCCCCTCTCTACCTTTGATCCAGAGCACATCAATCGGAGGAACAACGCTGATGTCTGCTGACTCCTAGAAGGAAAGACAGACTGTCAATTAATGCACACAAGAGCTGTGAAGCAGAAATGATGCAAGTATTACAGAAATGTCTTGGGGAGAAAAGGAAGTAACACACATGTTCATGAGGGAATATACTGTCTCTTTATTGCCTTTAAACTGCCGCAAAGAGTAAATTATGGTATGAGTGAAAGGTAAAACATTACTATGTTAACACCTTATTTTTTGAAATACTGTAAATACATTATACACATTAATCACTGAATTATTGTCACAGTGTTAGTGCGCGTAAAGGTGGAGGATCTTTTGATAGGACTGAGTTTAAAATGCATAAAAATTAATCCAGATTTGAAAAATACTGGGTCTATATTTCTGAACCGCATTCACAAAGACCCTTATGACAAACCACCAACCAAACACATTTATGGTTCAAATACACTCACTTGCCAGTTCATTAGGGACACTAGTGTAAATGAATGCATGGTAATCTAACAGTCCTGCACTAAATCTGTTATAATGTTCAGTTTATGTTGATCTTAACAAAGGTGGTAATTGGCTGTACTGTACATGCTGTATGATCATTTTGAAGGATGTAGTCTGTGGTGCTGTTCTGTACTGGAGTGATTTATGGCGGTCTGTGTTTATTCTATGATTTAACAAATAAAAGCATCCACGTTTTATTAGATTTGTGTGTTTTGTATTAATTTGTAAATGAACTCTCATATTGTCATGCTGTAAGAAAATATATTTTCCTCTGACATGTAGAAAGAGAATTAAACACTTTAGAGACTTTGCAAAAACACTACTTCCACTTTAGTACTTGATTTAACAAAGTAAAAGTACTTTTATAGGCCCCTCTACTAAAAATGTATTCACAAAAACCCTGTGACACTGGAAGAGTAATGTTTGTTTGCTAACTAGGCCATGTTCCAGGTTAGTGTTTCATTATATAAGCAGACACAGATACAGCTAAACAATAATAATATTACCTTTATTGTGTCCATCAGACTCTGGACCTTCAGCTCGTCCAGCTCCGGGGGAAACGGCCTGATGATGACCTGCATCGGGACGTTATGAACCTCATCGACAGTGTCCGAGTGAATCGACCTGCTGTCGCTGCTGTTTTTACCGTCCGCCGCAGCACACTTGGTGGACATTATCGATGTATTTCTACTGGATAAAAACACCAGCTTCAACTGCGTTTTAGTGCCGTGCCACAAACGAAACATTTACAACTGTAGTTCGGACATAGACTGTATTTCTTTACTTCCTGGAATTACTCCACGAAGCGCGTGAGTCTTCAGGAAAGGTTGTGATTGGTCAGTCTCACTGTCAATCACACATGCGCAGTGCCCTCTCTGGTCAGTTTGGAACGATTAAAAAAGCCAACTTTTAATAATAATTATTTCGTTTTGTCAGTATTTATACACTAACATTTGCCGTTATTTTGAGAGATAAAAGGCAGCGCATTGTTTGCAAAGCTGCTGTAAATCAGCTAGTGAGTAAACCATTCACCAGAGTTTATACTACAACAGTGCCATCAAATTTAATTTGAATTTGTTAGCAAGTCACACACTCAGCAGTTATGGACGGAGCGACTTAAAGTGAATTTGCAGCAGTGTTTGTGACCACTTGATGAATGTAAGTCTTATATTCACTTTATTGTAGGTCTACTTTTGGTCTCCACAGTTTCCTAGGGCATATAGTGCTTTAGCTACTAAATGCTTCACATTGTTTACAAGCTAACAGTTAACATTGTTTGTTAGGTGGTGGCTAAGTCATGTACACTGAGTTCATCAGAGCTTTTTCACTCTTCTACTGTCATATTTTATGTTTGGGGTCAGTAAGATCCAATGTCAGCCATCCAGATCGCCTTATTCTGAACTTTGAGTGAAAATGTAATTGCAAAATTAATGATTTCTTCCTTTTTATATGTTTTTTTTTTTTTGTCTTCCAACTCATTAAAGCCCTTCATGTACACTTGTTGACGTAGGTCAGTTTGTCATAACTACTGTGCATGGACAAATGCTTGTTTAGTTTGCAAAATAGCCATTAAACGACAAAGAAATTCAGTATGCAATCCTACATAGTTATGTTTTATGTTTGTAAATACTAACCACAGATATTAATAATGTAGAAAGCCTGTGAACTTTAACCAGCTGGGTTTTGTGAGACCCCAATTAGAAGATTATTTGGTAATGGTATTTCTTCTGCAGACTTCTGCAACAAGTCATTGAAATCATGTTGTTAAGTAGTTCTAAGTATAACAAGCTGATAAAACATTTTAGGTGTGTTTTTTGAACTGTCAGACAGAACGTTAGGGTTAACCGATCTGATTTTTAACGTGTAAACAGGCCTGTTGGGTGTTTCTTCACTGCTTGTTCATGTGCTGCTAAACTACACACTAAACACAATTCGGGGCCAAACTCTTTCTCATCAAAATTCACATCCAGCAATTAGTCATGCAGTTAAAAAGAACTGCTATGAGCCAAGAATCCTTTGGTGACAATAGTTTTTAATGAGGTCAGTGTTTTGTATCGTCGACTGTTGCATGATATAGGCTTCCTCCTTCAAAGGGCGCTACTTTGTGATATTCTATTTTTGCAGGGATTTCAAAGACCCAGGCAGGTTGCTGTGGTTACAAAAAAAAGGACGTCTGGGCTCGCAGCTTTGCACAGGTAAGTGGAAAGCTTCAAAGATCTTCAGCAGTGGAGCGGAAACAGAACTATTGTTTTTTTTTTTCTTCCTCTCCAGCCCACTGCTACAGCATCTTCTAATGAGACAATTAAAAATGATTTCTTGGACAGGAAAGGCAGGCCATTATATTGAATTATTACAAATTCTTTGAACTACAATGGCAGCGCCTTTTTATGTTGATTAATTGGTCACAGGGGAATCAGTTACAACATGAAGCAGGTTTATATATATATAGTATGTAATCATTAACAGTGAAATCAGTATATTACATACCACTGTAAAATGCAAAATGCATCCTATAATTTAGGTGCTGGAGTGTAATCATCCTTTTTTGTCATAGTCAATAAATAGTGCAGTAAAAGCAACAATACGTGTATAATGTTTTCCCAAAAACAGCTTAGCTTTGAAAACCAACTTTGTTTCTTTTAAATTTAGCTGACGTGAGAATAGTGAAAACCTCTAGACTATAATATTCTGCCATGGATCATACAGCTGGCTGCATGACTTAGTGTTTCTGTATGAATAACTATAGTAAAGTACAAAAAAGGTGTGGTGACATATATCCCCTGGGCATTCACTATTTCATGCCGTAGTCAAGTTGCTGCTTTGCTGTCAAGCAAAAGCCACTTGATCACACACCAAAAGAAGAAAGCATCACATCAAGACCCTGTCAGTCAGCACATATAGACATGCAAATTGTCTCCGGTGCCGAGGCGTGTTTGGAGTCCCACTACACTCTGCTTGACCCTCTGCTGTCACAGCAGGACTGTATTGTATTTGCTAACATATCTCAATTACTTAGATTGAGTTAGTCACACAGGTACAGTGGCAGGTCACGGAAGAACAGTTCCCACATAATGATTTGCTGTTAATATTAGATTTTATTCCCTGTGGGATTGTCACACTTAGAGCAGCTGTAGAAAATTACCTGCCAGCTCTCTGACAGGGAAGTGAGCTATATTTATTTATGCTTTCTCCTTTATTCTTTCACACAATGACATGCTTTTAAAATGATAATTATTCAGATTTTCTTCAAACTATAGCTTTGTGGTAGATGAATGTATGTGAAACCACAACACGGTTTAGAAACGGATGTTGCTGCGTTTGTGGCTGAACGTGTGACTGATTTGTTCAGTGATGTTGATTATTCACCGATGGCTCTCGCTGCCCAAATCTATGAAATTATTTTCTACGCTCCCTCCTTCTGGTACAGCTGCTCAGAATGAGATTTCCCGTTTAATGATCTCCCTTGCCTTGAAATAAATTTGCTCTCCAAATCTCATCCAGGGAGAGAACAAGCGGTGCTTTGCAGGGAGGTTATTTAGATGTGGATTAAGCTGCAGCCTTTATTTTCATCT
The DNA here is from genome assembly GCF_963514085.1 of Chelon labrosus. Taxonomy (NCBI): domain Eukaryota; kingdom Metazoa; phylum Chordata; class Actinopteri; order Mugiliformes; family Mugilidae; genus Chelon; species Chelon labrosus. Next base: position 20,909,738 of record NC_140360.1, on the reverse strand, counting down.
GCACTTAGTTCAGTTCATTAACCTTACACCAAAAACAGAACCATAATGACATCTTTAGCTGCTCGAGCTTAAATATCAACACAGAAAGCCACACTGCAGTTGTTGAAATTATGTAAAACAAATAATTAGGGCAGCAACTGATAGTAATTTCCATTAGGAATTAATCAGCGGATTATTTTTGATTGGTTTTAGCTGTAAAATGTTAGAAAAATTGTCTATTTTATCCAAGCAACAGTCCAAACCCCAAATATGCTCTTACGTGCACTAATGAAAACATGCATCCTAATACAACAGTCCTGCACTAAATCTTAGCGTTATGAAGATTATGGTATTCATCGTTTGTTTAAAATAACAGAGAGCGTTTGATTCAACTGTTTCGTTTGGAGGCTGTGATTTGTAGTACTATTGAATTGTATTGGGATGAACTGACACGTGTTTCTATTATTTTTACGTTAAATAACAGAAACACTTTTATGTTTAATTCAATCCAGTTTCATACCACCATAAACTACATCCTCCAAAATGATCACACCGTTGAATTACCACATTTCTGATGCTGCTGCAACATAAACTGAGCGTTATAACAGTTATGATAGAGGATTTAGTGCAGGACTGTTACAGCAGAATATGTTACTTTTCACTGGTGTGCCTAATGAACTGACAAATGAGTATATTTAAATAAAAACATAACATCCTTACATTTTTGAATATCAGTTTTTGTTAACTGAACAAAAAAGTAGCAGATTAATGTTCATATCTCCAATTCCTTTGCTATCCTTGTTTCTGCGCGTGCTGTATATGAAGGGAAAAGGAGCTATTTAAGGAGTGCCCTCCTCGACTTTTGCCTGAGTGCCGATGACAAGTTGGATATCTAAGATGCATAAAAATGCGATTTTGACATGACTTCAAAAAGAGAAGCATACGGATGAGGTGGACCCTCTGCCAAGAGAGAGACGAGGAAACAGATGGGTTTTACACAAACAGCACAAACATCAAGAACACTGAGTTAAAGAGCTTGGCAGTCTCACTTGATGAAACAGTGAGGAATGGAGGCGCTTTTAATGAGCATCTCTCCTGTGATGCAGAATGTGAAAAGACAAACTGTTAGCTCTTAAAGGGACAGTTACAGCTGGTCGGTCCAAATGGTTTTACTGAACTAACCTCTTGTTGTGTAACATTGGTCAGTATGTATGTAGGCTGGTTCTTTGTTGGTTATTCTGGTAAAGGATTTTCATTTAGAGAGCTGCTTTATCTGGTTCGGCGCCATCATCTACAGACGTGGTGTTTATTGTTGTCGAATTGTTCACGGTGACAGTTGGTGATCAGCCAACAGATGGCGCCAGATGTATGACAAGGGTTAAAGTGAAGGCCGGCACCAGTTGAGGGAAACCTGAGTTTAGCATTGATGGTTTATCTAATTACAAAAATGACTTGTTGTTTGCCGGGTCATCTGTTAGAAACAGAAATACACCAGCTGCAACAAAAAGGCTTTTTCAAGAGGGATTTTGAATTCCACAGTGGCATCTGTTAAAACATTTACCCCCTGAAATCTATTTCTTTAAATCATATTCTTTCATTTTTGAGCTTCTTGAATCAATATATCGAATCTATAAAATGTAGAAGAAGTCAGCTTAAGTAGATATTTTCATTTGTCCTGTTGTTTTGTTATAATTTGAATAAACATCCCTAGGCTAAACCAAGCATGTAGCTTTATGTTCATCAAGTCCTCTGCAGATTATTTTATTGATTGACTGATCTTTAAAATGTCATTGTGAGAGATGCTTGTTTCTGAATGGTGATATGTTCAAATCCTTCTTCCCGAAGTCTGAAAAAATAATTAGTTGGCCATCACATCCCATTTTTGACATTGGGCTGTTGATTAATTCTCTGTGGATTGACAGCTTTACAAAGATGACATGTTTGCTGTGCTATATGAAATGGATTCTTCACCCTTTTCTTAACCAAAAACCCAAAAAGATAATTTGTTTGAGGAGACATACTGTAACAGATGAAAATCTGAGAACATAATTAACAATTAGTTTCCCTGTAACGTGATGAAAAATGTTCATTGTGTCTATTAGTCAATATAATATTACAAAAGACAAACCAAAAACGGCAAATAGTCACACTTTAGAAGAAGGCAGAGAAAATACTCAAATGTAAATCTGAATTTAGTTGCTTGGTTAATTGATTAATCAACCGATCGCCCATTTACACAACATCTTAATCCAGTGCACAGTGTTTCCTCCCCCTGTCTGTGATCTTCAATATCTGTATCTGCTGCTTTAGTCTTGTGCACTAACCTTGTGGTAACCCCATCAGGAGGCAGTTATCTTTTCTCTCAGTCAGTCACTCAGAAGACGACTGCGTTCTCAGGTCAATATCTTTGAAGAGAGACTGTAGCGCGCTCATTTTGCAGGCGGTTTTTAATAATTTACCTGATATGGTGTGAGTGTGAGTGGCAGTGGGCGGCGCTGGCAGCGTGCCGCGCTGTGGAGTGTTGAAGGAATATGTATGCAGGGCCACAGCCGCCCTACCTGCCTCCCAGTGCTGATCGCTCACTGTTGTTACACACACAGCACACCCACGGGTGATGTAATTGGATTCCACGGGTCCCCATTTTACAGTCCATTGCCATGTAATGAAATCAGTTATTTACTTTCATCATAAAATCTGATAAGGGACAACATCTGCTGGGGTAAGGTTTGAGTGAGCACTGCACATGAATGCTGATGTGCAGCGTGACACATCTTGATCTGCAGCACCGCAAACTATAGTTTTGTTTCGAACGAATCAACACTATGTCATTTGACTCAACATGTGAGAACTGATATGACAATCTGTTTTGTTACTTTAGCAGCAAAACTAGCACAGAAGCAACAGCAAGGGCAATCACTGCTTCCCCACGCTGAAGAGAGGAGTGTCTTGTTTCAGAGTCCCTGCTCTGTTCTGCCTGCTGTCTCATTATACTGCCGCTGTGCTGCTGGAGGACACTGAAGGACACAAGCGATTGAATTCAAGTGTTGTATATTCCCTGGAAACCAATCAAGAAAAGCCCCAGAATAATAATCCCTGTCCGCTGTCATGATTCATTTTTATTTTGTTCCATATTTTTCTCTGGCTTTTGAGTCACTCAGGAAGAGTACTTCCAGCATAAAATCAATGTTCCATTAAAATTTAATGACCAGGAAGGGCTTAATAGTGGTGGAACAGATGCCTCTTCTTTTGATAACGCCGGCATCTCAGGAACTCTTATTCAAAGCTGTATTGGTTGTGTCAGGTCTTCTGACCGTTCTCGTTGGTGTCTGCTGTGAAAAACAAAGGATACTGGCATTTCTGTACCTCAGTGGGGTGATATTAAAAGTTAGTAAACTGACAGTAAAGCTCATAAAATCCCTCAAACATTGACAGAGAGGGCTGCAGCTGATGGAAGCTATAATTACTCACAGTGTTAATGTTGACTAAGGGCTACTCCAAACGGATACCAGACTTTTCTAAGCATGTCGGCGAACATTTGCAGGGTATGAGCGTGTTTCTTACTAATTGAAAATAATAATAAAAAAAAATTAAATAGACATTTTACCTTTGATATAAATGGATTTTAAAAGAAATAAGAGAGCACTTGCAGGTTCCTTGTGCTATTGTTTTTATTAACGTTATCATTGCTATTGTTGTCATCATTATTAATTGTAGCAGAACAAGATAAATCAAAACACCCCTCAGCAATCATGGCTTAAGTTTCTTCATACTCAGCTGGAACAGAGAGAGAGAGAGAGAGAGAGAGAGACAGAGAGAGAGAGAAAGATAGAGAGAAAGATAGAGAGAAAGATAGAGAGAGAGCGAGAGAGGAAGAGAGAGAGAATGAGAAAGAAAGTGGAAAATCTTAATCAGTGTTTTTTTCTTTGAGGACCATATGGAAGGTTTCAAGCAGCCAACCATATGTTGAAGGCTTTTGTCATGGAAATCATACTTTTTGGCACTTTTTCATTGCGCAGCCAAGCCGGGCACATAAATAAAAGAAAACAAGAACAAAAAGAAAAAGAAAACCAAAAAAAAAAAAAAAAAAAGAAATCATACTTAACATGATCAAATCTTTGAGAATACACAGAGTTTGAAAGTTTTGTTTGTAACTTACAACAGATAGCTTTTTAATCAAGACACTCCCTGATTCGCGTGGCCTCCCAGACTGCAATTGGTACCTGTATTTGTCTTCTCTTTTCATAAAAAAAAGACAACATGAATAGAAAAAGAGCAATTAAATGTCTACATGCATTGTCATATTATTGCTGTGATATATTTACAAGTATATTTACAAAATCATCAAAGAGGAACAATGTTTCCCTACGTCTAAATCCAGCCGTTTGGGATCAAATTGTGCCTCCTTTCTGTCTGCAATTAGTGTATTCTCTGAGGTTTGTAACACTGCCAGTTTTAGCTGCGAGCCTACAGATACCGTACATTTCCAATTGATGTTTTTAATGATCTCAGTGCTTTTATCTGGCTTATTAAAACACATTCCCCGGGTTTTGAAGATACATTAAACCCGGCTCCCACAGTAAAACATAAAAGGTATAGAAAAGAAATCTGCTGGATGTAATGATTTCTGCATTAGTTTGATAATACAAGCGTCGTGCCAAACTGTGTGTTCTGCAAGTTAATCAGGAGACAGGTGGTTTGGATGCTATCATGCAGTGATTCAGCTGTAGCACTTAGGCGGCCATTGACAGGATGATGGTGAGACGGGGAGGGGAGGATGGATGAACAGAGCAGAAGCTCTTCTTTACTCGCCTTTCTCCTCCCGTTTTGTGTTTTTTTGTTTTGTTTTTTTTGGTTGTTGTTTTTTTAGTTCAAGCTCAGCATTACTGCGATCGTGTCATCCATTTGGAATATGCAAATAGCTGACAGTGCATTTGCCTGCTGGTGCCTGACCTTCCCCTTGGAGGTCGCTCACCGACTCAATTACGCTCCCTATCTGCAGTCTGTCTGCAAACACCTGTTATCCTCCCACACTCCGCCACCCTCCGCCAATCCCACTTCAGCACATCTCATCCTCGCTGCGTCTGTTTAGAGGCAGTTGGGACAGGATGAGGACGGCTGACGGGGAGGGGAGGGACGAATTATGTGGGAGTTGCAAGTGCATTACAGCGCGTCGTTTTATTACAACAGTCTTGGAAACTTTCTCCACCAATGCGGGCCGCGTCCAGATTATTTCCATTGGTGCTGGTTAAGACATACACGCAGCTGTCCTTGTGATGTCTCAGAGAGATGTTTTAAATTGAACAGACACATTTGGGAGCAGTGGTGTATTTAACTGCGTTGAAAAATGTATGTTAGTGACTAAAATGAGATTATTTTTTAATACCATAGCTAGCAAGCCTTAAACTGCCAGAAGATAAATTCTTACCTGGTTAAATTAACACTTAAGCAATTTAGGACTCACTGTTAACTCACCACCATCATTACTGCTTTCGCACCTTAGCAAGCTTGGTGTAACCACATCACACCTACATTATTTCACTCATTTATTTTAATGGTTTTATGGCCAAAATCTTTGTCCACCTCAGCCATTTCTGAGAATTATTTATTGCCTGAGATTTAAAGACAAAAAGGTCCCAAACTCTCTGGTCACAAGGAGGCTGCAGACTTTTGATAAACTGCAAGAGTTTTTTTTTTTTTTTTTTTTTTTTTTTTAGCATTTTGTTTTCATTGTTTCTTTTTATTGCCCTAAGTCGACTGCAAACAAGACAGCTGTGATTGTTATACATGTCAATTGCTGTGTCATTAAAGTTATTGCCACGAAAAAAAAATAATAATTCTGCATTCATTCGTTGGAAGTCGTTCTAGCACTGGTACTGTACATTGTTCCTCTTTAAAAAACTAAGTCCCATGGACTCTCTACAGTTTTCATGCATATAAACATTTTCTTTGAAGATCAGCAGCATCTTACAAGGTCAATGGATGTTCATTTTTTAAATTATAAACAATAAATAAATACATGATAAATAAGTGAGTCTTCGATAAATACACAAAATAAGGTAAATCAATAAATAAATAAATAGGTAGATAAATAAAGTATTTACATGATAAATAGATGGTATGCATCTAAACCGTGGGCGGAGCTTTTAGCGACGTATAAAACAGACGAACAGAATAATTTGACTGTCACTTTGTAACTGAGGGTGTGTTGAGTCCATACCTTCACCCTGAGGTAACACTGGCGGAGGGCGGGGGGAGCACCTCAAACACTGGGTGAAGATTGCTCATTAAGACCGGACGATGCACCATAAAGGCAGCAGAGTTTATGCAAGCCACCATGGTGGAGGAAGAACAACGAGAGTTTTCATTGCTATAGACGACCGCGCATGGCACTTATAACGATAGATCATTTGGTGTGGCTCTCAGTGTTTTTGTCCGAGTCTGTACACATCAGGGTGAGACTATGAATTTGATCAGACGTAGAGTGTGATAACCTGTTCAACAGGCCAGCGTTTTAAAAATCACTGCTCTTGCAGATTTGAATTGGATGACCTATGATCTTGTATAGCTTATTTAAATGAGTTTTTCTTTTGAATACCCACAGTTACAAAGATGCGTTCCATCAACAAGGGATAAGAAGCACAAAAAAATAAATTTAGAAAAATCAAATAGAAAAATAACATCCGTTGAATTGAACTATTGGTGTGGAAAAAAGGGGTTTGTCTTTTTACCTTTTGAAAATGATCTCCCTTTTTTGCAAATACTGTCATAGTTCACATTTTCATAAAAAGTTCATGTTGGCAGTTGCAAAAGAATTCAATTCTTAGCAAATAAAAAGCAGCATAAAAATACAAGAGGTCATTTTGTCTCTAAAAAAACAAAAGAACACTGTTAGTCCTTTTTTATGTTTTTGTTTTTCATTTTCTCATTACTATTTCCTATAAAATATCAGGAATCTAAATATTATTACTATTGATATCAATATCATTATAGTCATTGATAAAAATTCACATGCCAGGCCTCGTATATAATTGTGTATGTGTGTACATGAGTGTGTTTGTGTGTGTGTATATATGTGCAAGCGTGTCTGTGTGTTCGTATGCGTTTACATGTTCCCACATCCGTGCGAGCACATGTTGCTGAATTGTGTACAACTATCATCTACAGTCTCTATTTGGGGGAAGGTTGTTTGATTGTATGTTTCTGTGGACGATTAGCTACTGTGCAGGGAAAAAATCCAGCATCTTTTGAAATTGTCTTTGCCATAATCATTAGAGTTTCTTCACGTAATCTCAGTGAAAATATTGCTTTCTAAAAAAAGGGAAGAAAAAAGGCATGGAGGGTAGAGTGAACAGGGTTATTGGTTGTGAACCTACAACAGGGGTTCAAAATTTTGCTTCTTCCTTGTGGTTAGTCTTCTGATCCAGAGTCGTCTTCGTCTGCAGAGCCCTTGAAGCAAGCTGACTCATAGTGCTTGTTCAGGTAGGACTTGAGAGCGAAGGTCTTATTGCAGCGCTTGCATCTGTAGTGCTTGAAGGCAGAGTGTGTTTGCATGTGGGCGCGGAGGTTTGAACGGTCAGCAAAGGCTTTGCCACAATGGGCGCAGGCAAAGGGCTTCTCCCCCGTGTGTGAGCGCATGTGACCTTGAAGCAGCCACGGCCGGCTGAAGGCCTTGCTGCACACATCGCACTTGTGCTTGAGGTCGTGGGTGAGGATGTGCATGGCCAACGCCGGCATGGACACGTACACTTTAGCACAGGTGGGACACTTGCGGGCCATCTTGCTGTCCAGGCTGCGGTGCGTCTGCTTGTGTCTGCTGAGGTTGGAGGAGGTGGCGTACGTCTTGCCGCACTCGTTACAGGTGTGGCGAGCTGTGCCGGCTCCCCTCTCCTGTGCCCCGCCGTTGGCACTGCTGCTTCTTGACCCTTCTCCACGACTCTCCCCGTCTCCCTTCCGCCTCGAGCGCCCATCAGAGATGAAGAAGGCATCCATGGTGTAACCCTCGGCCAGGGCCTCCGATTCACCACTGTAGAAGCCGCTGGCTGTCATGCCAGATTGGGGGCTGTCGGGGTGCTTCAGGTCGGGGTCACAGTACTCCTCTCCGCTGCTCACCTGGGTGTACAGGGGGTCTGACACTGGCGAAGCCAGCTTGTGCTCCATCTTCTTCTCCCCCTGGTATACAGATGGCGTGATGTAATCCTGGATGTATCCTGGGTAAGAGACACACGCAGACACAGTTGGCCAGGGGTTGTGATGGATAAGGACACAGTGACATGCTGGTGATTACATGATTATAACGTTGGATGATTGCCCTTTGCAAAATGGTGAGTGTCAGCACAGAGCTAATTGCATTTTTTCCAGAACTCACAGGTTGCACAAACAATAGTTCAGTGATGCAGGGAAACTTGACGCGCTCAGCTGCATTTAGAACGGTTGCAATTTTACACTGAGAGTGAGCGATGGATAATAGCTCATCAAAGAAGTCTCCTATGCAGGAAGATGCATATTGAAAGCCCTCTTAAATAAAGTAGACTCATTGATTAGACATCCTTTTTTTCCAAGTGCAAGCACATATGACGCCAAACACAGAATCGTGTCTCCTCTCTAAATTCCCCGAATTAAATATTTTAATGCATGAAATTTTTTTGTTTTTTTGTTGCAAAGTAGTAGAGCATGTTAACTTCTTACATTGCTGCTTACATCCTGTAGGATTTTTGCTACTTCTTCAAGCAGCTGTAAACATGATGCAGCAAAGCACAAAGCACCATAAGTGATTTAAATGTCTCCAACTGTATAGAGCATGATTTCAGAGAGATATATTTTTGTTGGCATCATTCATGTCTTTCGTTTCCCACCGAAGCAGCTCAGTGCCAGAAGAGCTAAAAGGCTTGCTGGCAGCTAAATGCATCCAAACAGAACTTGATATATTCCTATGCTGTGAATCTCAAGAGCTGGATACATGCTAAATGCATTTTACCTCCAGGGTTGATATTCTGTAGTTAAAAATATGAGTGTAAATATAAAATGTAGTGAAAATCCTTTGGTGAGACAAATAGTGCACAACTGCAGGAAAAAAAGCTATTCCTAAGCACTGTGCAGCAAGCAGTGGAAATTAGATATTGACTGCGTTTTAATGAAATTCAAAGTTTTGAACTGATCAATAGGCTATCATCTGTAAAATAGTGCAGCTGTTAGAACTGTCGAGTGCTGGAGAAGATAGAAATAACGCAAGGAACAGATCAAGTGTCTGCGACACATAATAATAGTTTATTGAGCACAGCGTGCTGGAGGACTGATAGTGTGAGACATGGCATCATGCACATTGTTTGTGAAGAGGGTCACCTGTCTACAGCAGCGAGCACGCTGAAGTACCTTCAAGAAACAAGCCGTAAGAAATCAGTTGAAGTGCTCTCTTACTACATCGTCTCTATTCCAGAGGGTTTCAGTTCACACACCCACTTTGTCAAAGACATGACCATGACACTGGGGACAAGGAAACACCAGGCCTAGGCACACATTATTATGCTGCACTGCAGGACTTCACTGTTTTAAACAGACAACGTTTGTCAGAGAGAGACAAAAAACCTTCATTTTAAAATGATGAAAAAAAGACTTAATACAATCTATTTTAAGACTGAATTCTTATAGTTAAATGCACGAATCCTGCTGCTTCAACAATCCACCTGTTTTACAGCCACACTATAAACTGTTGTGATTTCAGCCGAGTGGTCTTTGCACTATGTACGACAGCATGCTCTTTATTTTTTAGAGATTTTATTTTATCAGCAAAACAGACTATGCTGCACATGTGTTTACTATGTTTCAGTTACCCAAGGTCAGACACGCAGCTCATCATTTAGGACCCGCGCTGTATCAGCCTTTACAGCTCATAGGCTCATTTCTGTAATGCAAAGCAAGCATGTAATTAATGGACCCTCTCAGCCACCCCTCTTTGTTGTTCGACAGACACTCAAGTCAAATGTCTCCACAATGGGGGGAAAAGAAAATCTGCTGGCACGGCAGAAGTGCTGATGTTAGGTGTTTCAGCCACGCTGTGAATTCTTTTATTTTACCTTGGCGTGAAAAACACAATTCTTTTGTTCAAATTAAACAGCTTTTGTCGACATCAGAGTAGAGCTTTATTGTTCTTTTCTTTGCTTTTATTATAATGCTTATTTTTCACGGTGTTGAACAATAGATTCAAGAACAATAGAGAGTGACAGAAATTATCCAGATGGGTTCTTAAATAGTTCTATGAAATCCTGAAGCAGGGAAACTAAATGACTTTCAGTACAAGCTGCTTGCTAAATATATCATTTTATTGTCATAATTATTTAGAGTTAAACCAGTTAGTTATTTTTAGTTTTGCAAACCTGTTCAGTCTCCTTTGCCACAAATCACATGTTTATTAAATCCTCTAATCTCAGTCCCTTTAAATTTCACCTTGTTACTGACATGGTTGAATAACAGGTGGGTATCATCACAGCATTAACTGAGCACTGTGACGCCTCTCTCACTGTGAAAACATTCTAAGAAATCACAACAAAGACTCACATATGGCCCTCTAAACGTGGCCACAAAATGGAAGCGACGAGCTTAAAGCACACCGTGAAAGTGAAGGTCGCCTCTCCGCTCCGACTGGAGCTTAGTGTGGCCGGTTGGTGTGTTGACCACAGTGCAGCTATGTGCCTTTCTTCGTGTTTACTGTACAACCTCTTGTCACGTGATCAGCCTCATTGCTGCCCCAAGCATTTTTGTCTCCTTTTTCTCCTTCCCATCACTACCCCTTCAGCCCAGCTCCCCACCTCCCTCCTGGCTCTACTGTACAGTGTGTTGAGGTCTCTTGTGGCGGCGATAGGCCTGCACGGCTGAAACTCTAACCCCTGCTAGTTTTCAAATGCCCGGAAGGAAGAGAAAGATGTAGTGGAGCGATGGGGGTGGGGAGACTGTGCATGCTCCATTTGGATGGGAAGAGGGGGGCAAGGGAGGATCGGACCGTGATGGGAACTCAAGGACAATAACAGCTAAGGACAAATGTATCATCCGATACTCATCTCTCATATTCATGAATTTTTTAGTCCACATGATGTCCAGATATCGTCTTATGTGCGTGCATCCACCACACTGCTGGTGCAGTCATACAAATACGTAACTGGAGCTTCTCCTGATTAGACACACGTTTTGTTCCCTATTTACATAAACTAATCCGCGGCTGTGACCTGAATTGTGCCTGCCCTTCACTGAAGTCAAAAAAAACAAAAGTCTGGGAGCACTGTAATGGGGGTGGGGTGCCGCTAGAGAGGATTATTTAGGATATTGGTGCAAAAATCAGCAGGCTGCGTATCACTTCTCACATTAATTTACATACTACAAGCATGTTATTGGCTGACTCCAAAATCTCCCCCAGCAAATAAACAAAAAAATAAAAACAAAGGAGGATACCATCTGTTCTAAGTGTGGAAATGTCAGGCATGCTGAAGGCAGCTCCAGAGCTGTTTACGGGCAGGAGTGCTAGCACATCTTTAACTAGAGCGGCTCAGACTGGAGGCATGTTAACTCACCATTCTCACTGAGACGAACCCCAAGGCTGGTCACCGAGTCTGTGATGGAGCGTGCAAAAGTGAACGAGTCGTCCAGGTGGTGATGATGATTGGAGGTGGCCACATTGGACGAAGAGAAATCATCAAGCTTGATCTTCTTCACCAAAAATGAGCGGGGCATGTTTCAATGGATAAAAACACAGAGCTGAGAAAAACGCATGAGAGAAAATAAAAGACCCTTTGAGGAAGCACACAAGCAGAGCTGGCTTGACGGTAATCCTTGTGGTTAATATGAAGACAGCGGCCAAAAACATAAGATAAGAAAGAACATGGAAACCAGTGGAGAACAAGGCTGACGGCAATGCTGTGTGATACTCTCTGGCTCCCCCAGCTTCCCCCAGAAAAATAAAAAAATAAAAAATAAAAGCGATCCTGTTCAGCACTGGATAGCTCCTGTGATGCAGCAGGCTTAAGGGACCAGTGAGGAAGAGAAGAGATGGAGACAGACAGAGAGAGGAGGGAGAGAGAGAGAGAGAGAGACTGTCAGACTAGCTGAGATCAGCAATCACGCCAGCCTTTATATGGGGCACAGGCAGTGGAAGATCAGGTGGTGCTGCGAAATGGAGCTGCTTAGCTTTAATCCATCAAATGTCCCCGGGGACACACATCAAATTACTACTGAACCGTCTGTGCATTCGCACACAGACAGAGGAGAAAGAACACAGCCAGACCCCCACTGCCCCCACTGCTGCTCCCCCTCCTCCTTCCCTCCCCCCCTTTCACCCCGCTTATGCTCCATGCTCGGAGGAGGAGTAAAAGAGGAGGCAGACAATGGAGATGTGGATGAGAGCACACTCAGTGTCCTGTCCCCCATTGTTTTCAGATGAAGTGGCACAGTTTATGTTTGTCTTGTACAGGCGCTTCCTCCCTCATGTCATCTCCGTTACCTCAAACAGCCTCAGATCTCTCCTTCCCTTCGACCCACTGCACTGCACTCACATGCTAAGAGCACACATACAGTACAGGAGAGGTTATTGCAGCGTCTGGGACCCTTCTTTTTTTTTTTTTTTTTAAAGCTGCACTGGATTCCAACACTGTTGACGAGCCGGCTACAGGGAAGTACCAGTGCTGCACGGCTCAGCCTGTCTCTCTCCCTCCCCATTACTGCTGCACAGATGTGTGTCCTGCCATGCGTGGCAGTGAATTATCTGATTAATTAATTACATCTTTTTTGATTAGGGTGAAATCCAGAATTAGATCCATGCTCACTAAATTGGCCACCTATCTTTGGTTTGCTTTGCATTTGTGTGAATTCATTAGCTCACTCTGTGATTTTCATGCTGCATTATACATTAGTTTTCATTACAGCTTCCATTAGACATATTTACCTACACAGAAGAATCTCATTTCTGAGAGACACCCAGTGTGAATGTGAAACAGAAATCATGCACCTGTTTGATTCACTATCAAATGGAAACACTTCACTTGTGTGATTATTTAGCATCCAGTCATATTCAAACAACTAACGACTGTTAAAGAAAAGCTGTGAATGTCAGAAAACACAGTATTTAAGGTGGAACAATTCAAAACTCCAAAATATTTAGTTTTATATTCCAATAAGACGAACAATAAAAACAAATCTTTGCATTTTAGAAGCCGTAATCAGAGAACACATTTGATTAATCATTGTTTTAATTAATTGACTGTCAGAATGATCTGCTAATTTACTGGCAGCTTAATTATTCTTTATTTTTTATTCAGCATCCTGCCTTTCTGTTGACTGCAATAGTAATCTTGCTGTTATGCAACATATCTTAACTGATTACATCGGGGACATTTACAGCTACTTGTTTGTTTATTTTTTTACTTTATTAGAAGCCAGATCCAGCGTTTAGAGAACAATTTCCCAAAGAGAAATGTTAAAAAAATATATATATATATGTATGTATATATATATATATGTTGAGACCACTTGTAGATTTTATATTTATTTTATTTATTTACTGCTATTAGTAAGGGAGACTTGGTCTATGCTCTAAACTGCTGTTTTTACTGTGCATTTAAAAATAATTCTTAAATTTTGATTAATTATTTATTTAATACACTTTGTATTTTTCATATTGATCAGGCTCCTAAAATTGCACTAGAATGTGGTTAAAGGTATCGTAGATTTACTCCGACATTTAGGCTTGCCCTCTCGTCCGGGTCGCTCTAAATCATCCTCGCCGCCAACAGTGACCCTGCAGCTCGGACGCGGCCGAGGGGACGGTGTTAAATCAGTGTGGTCAGGATTTATCTCACATGTGTGATTGTACATTACAGGAGAAGTTGACGTCGCTGTCACCAAGCCAAGCTTATAGAGCAGAGGCAAGGACGAGGAAGGTCGGGAGGAGAATCCAAAACAGTGCGCTGTTTAGAGTTATTTCCTAGAGAAAGGCTTTTTAATAATTACTTTTCCTCTTGTATTGATATGTTTGGGTTGTTTCAAAGATCCTCATTCATTCAAGAGAAGGAAAAAAAAAAATCTGTGTAGCTGCTGAATTATTCTTCAGATTTTATTCCACCGGGCGGTGAGGTTAAATGAACAATGAACCTTCCTTGACTCATATTGACCTTTCCGGCAGCTCCTCAAACCCTGCAGTCTGTCTCCTCTTGAACTGCGACGTACCTCTGGCAGAAGCTCTCATTATTGTGCTCTTTGTAAGGTGCAGCGGTGCACAGCTGGTTTACCTCTTTTAAGTCTAAACACGGCACAGTTATTCTTTCGAGTTCAAGGTAATATTTTGGTGGTGATAGTTGTACTCTGGAGAATTTAGCCAAGGCTAAATATTATTTTTATGATTAACAGATAAATATATTGCCTCCTATTTTACTACTTTCCAGAGAAATTCAACCAGAGATTGAAAATATAATACATGACCAAAAACTGCACAGAGGAAAGATGTTTGACATTTTTATCATTATTCTGCCATTGAACAATCTTGTTTTACTACTAAATGTGGGATTTTATATAAACATTAAACGGAATTATCATTAAAACAAACTAAAAGTAATTCAGGTTGTTGTTTTATATGCATTTAAGTATTTAGGTGTACAGAAAAGCAGTGGAGCATAGCCTAAACCATGAGCTGTTGAACCTGATGTGTTAAATTTGCCTTAACTCAGGCTGATAACTGTGTGTTATGCTGAAGGCAGCCACCTGTAACTGGAAGCAACATCAACCAGCATGATTACACAAACACCACGTTAAATATTCTGTGCTCAGGGTGTTTCCTGTCTGCACGGCATTAATTAATTTCATCACGTATGAATTTTACTATTAAATTAAAGAATGAGTGCAACAAGTCGGCTACATGTTAGAGGCGAATGGTGGCAAACAAAGAAGAAGCACGCCATGACCAAAAACATCTCTGGGGTTACTTGTATCCAGCAGCAGGAAACTTCTTGCCAATTGTTTCATCCTCCTTCTCCTCCTCTTCCTAATGTCAGAGCTCCGGTCCACTTATGGCCTCCAGACTCCCACTGACATGTGGTCACTGCCTCGGGACGTTACCATAGTGACTGCCCCCCTCAGGCTGGAGGAATGGTTTTTATTTCGCTGTGCCTGATGGGGGCTCTGCTCTGGTCAGATGGGGGGAGGCTGTGATACAATCAGCCTCATTAACATCCTGTATGGCCCTCCAGGGCTGTGGAGATGACCTGGCCAAATGAATGAAGTCAGTCTAGTTGATTTGTTCCTTCACGCTGTTCCACAAGGGACGCTGCAAGGGACAATTACCCCATCTACAAATCAGTTTATTATCTCTATTTACAGATGCGTGAAGTCTGTTTAATCATTTAACTTTTGCCTAATTCACACATCTGATTTAGTTAAAAAATTACAGAAAATATGACATTTACTTGGATACACATGCATAAAACCTGTAACGTCAATGTCATGTACTAGGCTGGGCTTATATAAAAACACTCTGAGCTTGTTGGGCTACGTGAAGAGAAGCTAAGAGTCCATTAAGCACAGCCATCTATAATTCACCTCACTTTTGCTTACTGGGTCACTTCAGAGAGGCTTTTTTAAGCCGCTACAGTAGAAGACTGTTTTGCTCTTTATACCATTTAAAAAAGAACACGGTCTCAGTTTAAATGCAACAAGTATTTATCTCATTTGAAAATATTTTTCTTTTTCATTATTTTGTGGCAGCCACAATGCATGCATTTGACACAAAAATCCTTTTAACACCAGTGAGACATGGCCCAGTGAAGAAGGTTATAAAACCAGTATGTAACAGTGTACTGTGGATTTAGTCTGGACCTTAACTACCTCCCCAGTCACACTATATCTAATGCTGTTTGGCAGATAGTTCAGTGTATCACTCATGCCCTATTTGGCTTGTGTCTGCCTGTTGTCCTCTATGCATCTTGGAGCGTGTGCGCGTTTGTTGTCCATGGGCAACTGTTCAGTAAATAGGGCAATTAAGTGTGAAAAGCAGAAAGGAGCTAGCATGTTCCTATCTCTTTGGTGGGGGAGATAATTTATGCTAATAACATCTCTACCGCTCAAGCTGCCCAAAAATGATAGCAGACCCTTTTGGCTTCAGAAGAATCTTTTCATCCTCTTGGAGAAAAAAAAAAAGTGGTTTCTCAACACCTTGCAAATAAGACAGCTGTGTGGCAGTGAATGAATCTCTCTCTCCCTCCCTCTCTCACTGCCTTTCATCTCCAGATGATAATCTTTTCTCCTTCACTGTCTTGTATGGTGCATGTTTGTTCTTCATTTAGCCTGTGGAATACTTGAAACCTAGTTCCCTTTCTGTCTCCTCCCTGCTCTCTTATAGCCTCACACCCTGCACACAATCTATCATCATTTTTCCTTCAAGAGCCGTCATAGGAAGTCGCAGCATGTGTGAATGTATTACTGTAAATAGTATCCTATGCATGAGCGATGCTTCTTAATAACACTTAAACTCGAGCTCAGTATGCTGTTCATGTGGCATAAATTCCTCTAACATACTGTGGGGCACACAGGCATTGGGTGGCTGTGCAGAGCAGAGGCCATGCTGGCAGTTCAATAAATAATCCCAGTGAAAGTGGGAGCTATAAACCATGTGAAATCTCTACCAGCGGCCCACTATCATGCTCGGTGCGGAGCTCCATTGTTAGCCAGTAAGAACAAATGTGTCAGCTTCTTCTTCTTCTTTTGTACAATGGTAAACAAAAAAAAAAGCAAGCCTGATTAAAACATGTGTTATAGTTTTAAACCTTTGGTGACATCTTAGTAAAAAAATATTATTTCTGAATGAACACACACCTCATAGCTGTATATGAATTGACCATGGCAAACCGTGTTGTAAATGCATTCAGAAACAAGTAGTGTAGTGGACTACTATTTCAGATTTATTAATCCTACTAACACCAGTTACTTTGATGTTTGCTTGGTCAGATTTGATCCAAGGTTGGACTCACTGATCCAGGGTGTATTTGCTGGAGCTGTGTCCAAAGTCTAGTCTAAAGTTGTCTCACATGGTGAGTGCTCTTGCTAACATGAAGTACCACATTAATGCATGTCTTGGTTTTGCTCAGAATTGGAGGGTGTTTGAACTTGAGGATCACCAATCCTTCGGTTGATATGATAAAAGAAGAGTGGCTTGTTTCAAGAACCTTTGACAGACTAGGGCTAGCTGTTTCCTCTTTGTTCTAGTCTTTATGGTCAGCTAAGGTAGAGTGCTGCTGGCATTGAGTTCATACTGGAAATTCAAGTGGTGTTGAGCTTCTGATCTCTGCAAGAAAGCATATAAGCATATGTTTGTTTACCTCAGTTGACTGGACAATATGATCTTGTCAGACCAATAGTAACAAGAAATCACCTAAAGAGATTAGGGTTACATCAATAGCCTTCCAGTAGTAACGGTGTGTTTTTTAATTTAATTTAATGAATTAATATGTGTCCATGGATATGAATTAAAATTTTATGAGACCACCACATAATTGAAAGGTAGCCCAGTGTCATCACACATAGCCATCAGTTGATTTGTGCACATCAACCGGTGGGTAGAAAGATCAACAAAAGTCCACATATACATACATGTTGGAAAGGGTGATGGTGATACCAGTCACATGGAATAATCAACCAGAAGACTTGAGATTTGAGTCCTCTGAGGGATTTTTTTACATCCGTAAAGCCGGGCATACACTGTGCAATCGATTGCCGGCTCATTTTGAGCCTATTTGCCACTCGTGCGACTATTTTTTGAATGGGGCCGAATTTCGTCTCAATCGCGTGTCATGGTTCGTGCAGTATACGTGGGGTAACGAGGAGAGATTAACACCTCATGACCCGTATAGTGTGACAACATGATTCGTGGGCTGCGAACTTTTGAACTCAGCGATCTAGTCGTGCAGTCTGAGGTGGAGCTGAATCAAAGGATTTAAAATATCGCACAGTGTATGCCCGGCTTTAGTTTCCATTTAACTTGCTTTCTTTTGCTCTGTGTCACTGTTTTCTTTGACTCGCTGCTTGGTAAGGGATTAGGCAACAAAAAGGAGTCAAAAATAAGTACTTCATGATACGATGATTTGTGATTGATTACTTTCAAAGTTGTTCCCTCTATCACAAAAAATAAAATTGTATCCATGGATATAAAACACTTAAATTACATTTTGTGACTACTTCAGCTGGTTTAAACTGATGTACAAAAAGTCAAGTGTAAACTCACAATAGTTTGCTCATCACACATTAATGTGATTCTGCGTTACTTTTGAGACTTTGAGCATAAACATTAAAGAAATATCGCAGGCGCCAGTGTTGTGCAAGTTCACATTAAACAAGAACTAGTTCTAGTTCATAGTTCACATTTTTTAAGTTTGAACTAAGTTTCTTTTTTTCTTTTTTTTCTTAATGAGCCTCTTTGAGCTTTTCTTGTTCAATGGAATCTCTGACTGACCTGCCCATCCATCCCCAGCCCGTGGTATTTTTTCTGCCAGGATCTGTGCTGCTTTTTTGAATAACCATTGACTGTATGTACTAGGAAATAACTCAAACGTTTGTGTGGATCAGTTGCTTCTGCGGTGCCGGAGGCGGCTTCTCTTTGAGCTGCACTGGCCATGCTGTATGCCGTAAATCGCACGTCGGGTGACAGCTGTCGTAGAACTTTTTTTTTCTTTTTTTTGTCCTAAAGGGGGGTGAACGTCATTATTTCCCCAGAATGAGTGAAACTCAAATCTACGCTGACATTTGGAAAAATGATGCGTTACGTTCACAGTTCACAAAAATATGAACATGTTCAATGAACGCCGTTTATGCACAACACTGACGGCGCATAATGGTTGGCTTTAACCATTTCAGTAAAAAAATGATTCAATAATTTAATATACTGCAAATACTAGCTTTACTGTTTATCTATAATTTAGTTGGCTGATGAAGTTACCAAGTCAAGTGCACTCAGTTCGCTGTGGCCAGTTTTCATGCAGATTTCTTTTCTTTGCGACCAATCGATTGGTGGAAGAGAAGGTACATTTTCGGTCGATCCAGATTTTCTTTGGTTGATTGCAGCCTCTCATTTAACTAAGAGCATGTTTGCTGTGGAGGATGATTTCTTCTTTGTGGTTTCACTTTCTAGTTTGTTTCGTTTTGTTTTTTAATAGGAAGCTATAGTAATTTCATTAACACCCAAAGACGTTCCGCGAAGCCTTCAAGTGTGTTCTGAGCAAAGCACTCTCATTTTCTAAAGCTGTAATTAAAGCTCAACTATAATAGTCATCATCATACCTTGCTCTGATTTATCGAGAAATAATTGTTCAGATAATCTTAGTCTAAATTAATTGGGTTAATTAATCACCACAGTGTCCTCGCCCTCCCTCCCTCAAATAAAGGCATTGTAGGTCTTTTTCACATTATGTTCCATCACGAAGGTCAGAGCAGTGGGTAATAGACTGTCGTTTCCAATTTGTACTTCCACGCAAAGGAAGAGCAAATGCATTAGTGAGATGGTATCAGCCTGTTTAAAATTAGACAACAAATGGACAGATTTGCATGCATACATGCAGCATGGATAGACCAGCCCCACACAAAGATTACTGTATTGTGAACAGCAGCATCAAGTCTGGCGACCAGTTACTAATTTTCTTTTTGAGGATTCACTACACCTGTTTGCAGCCACGAGGACAAACAAATATACCGGTTCCTGACACCACAGTGTAATGCAGTCCTATAAAAAAACAAGAAAAGAAATCTGCAACCAAACAAATTTTCCACCAGGCAACACTGAGACAGGCATTTTCCTCTTATGTGTTTTTCCTGCTAGTGCGTGTCAGGGAGAGAGGTGAGATCAATTTCCACAGGATTAGGCTGCCTGGGGAAAATGATTGCTTTTTCTAATACTTAGTAACAATTTTTCAATTTCCTGTGGTCTTTGTTACTCTCAACATTTTTGCAAATGAGCAAAACAGAGGCAAGCGGCGTTGCTGCTCTGCGAACTTCACCTTGGGACCAAGCATCATTTGCATATATATTGAGAGCATACGTTTTTGGTTTATAATAGTCACCATTCTGGGGTGGGGGCGGGGAACTGGGGGCGGCTGGCAGGCATTCTGTCACCTGTTATGAGGCCCTTGTCCGCGAACATCCCTGGGAGACGAAAGCGGGCGATAATTACGGTGCTGGGACTAAACTGGTGTTGCTCTCTCCCTTCACACATTGTTTTAAATCTGGAAAGGAGAAAAAGTAAAACAAAGACGGCTGCGGGGCACGGCTCTGTTTCTGAGCTCCCAGTGATTCTCAGAGGCCACAGAATTCACAGAAAATGAAATTAATCTATCGGCACAGCACTGATTCTGTGGTGATTACAGTTTGAGCCCGCCGCTAATAAATCCACACGTTCCACTCTTTGCGCTTTCACAGGGGCTAACTACATTCAGGCAGAATCAGAGGAGATGCTCTGCAGATGGTCACATGACAAATGGCTTTATTGCCCCGTTATGGAGATTTGAATCATAATTGAGTGTCTCTACAGTGATGTGTGCACTTGGTATGACTCATAGTGATGCTTTTGCTAGAGGACAGAGGAGCTTTGTTGCTTCTGCTTCAATCTTCTGCCTCATATTTAGATTTCACATCAGATCGTTTTAAACCAGCCTCAGTGTTTTTGGTTCTTTTTAAATATTTGTGCAAGATTTAAAACTAATCTAAATAAAGATGAGATTCACCAGGAGGAAAAAAAAATAAACAGAATTTATTCTCCTGTGCGTTTTATCTAATTTATTATTTCAACAGTCAGTTGAAGTTGCGTAAAGAGTAATGCGAGCATGCACGTTTGCACACTGAGGCATGTGCACCACGCATCACTGCTTTTGTGTGTGTTGAGCGGTTTTCAAAGGGCATGCTTTTGTGCAGGCACAGATGATGCAGCTGGCAGAAACATGACTATTGCTGGAAGCACGTCCATGTTGGCACACTTACAGAAAGCCCTGGCTCCTGGGTCACACTTTATATAGGCTACATAAAGGCTGCCTGCCCGTCTGCTGTCTGGTCCATCGATAACGGCTGTAATGTGCAGACTGTAAAGAGCAGAAACCATTTGAACGTGAAGTTTCTCTTATGTCTAGAGCGGAAATGTTTAGTGGATCAAACAAGTAGTTGAAGGAAGGACATTAATACTTAATCAGTTGGTATTTTTCAAATAAAACTCTGCATGAATGCAAGAATTTGATGCTTTTAGTTACCTCATGTGATAATAAAGGGAGTATCTTTAAGTTTGGGACTGTAATCCAAATGGAATGCATTCTAATGTACTTCTGAGGTGTTGTTTTTTTATTATTATTTAATTAAAAAATAGTTTTAATGCAATTATTTAATTAATCGAGACAATATTTGTATTTTTTGTGCAGTAATTCTGACAGCTGGGATAGCTCTATCCCACCCCCTCCCCCCACGACCCTTCACAGGACAAGCGCTTACAGAAGACGAATGTGCTGTAATTCTTTGTGTTAGGTGTAAGAGGTCAGACAGTCTTGGACATGAACAAGAAACAACATTAATTCTTTAGACACTTATCATTTATTTATTCTGAACAACAGCAAGTTAGCCTTCTTTCCAGTACTCGAAATCTACCTCTAAAAAGAAATCACTTTATTGTGTAATTTCCAACAGGATCAATCATGGTTCCCATGTATGGATAGCTCCATTTATTCCATAATTGCCTGATAAATTAACCAGCACAGACACCTGTCAAAACAGCAGACAATCTCTGTGAATCCACCTCCCAACAGGCTCATCTTGATGGGCTAAGTTGATAATGACAACTCTCCAAGTCTGTCCCCTCAGGCTGAAGGATGAGAGCACCATAGAGTTCTTTTTTCCCATCCGTCCCTATTACGATAATGCATCAAATAGACATTTTAATTTGAAGTTCATTTTCTCCTCAAGGCCCTGTAAATGTCTGCAAGCACGAATTCTGGAAGAGATAACCTTTTAATGTGCGATCTTTTTGTTTTTGTGTCCTGGTGAAATCCTCACTTATCATCTTCTGCATTTTGGCATCGTGCAAGAGTGTGACTAGCTCTGTATATTCCAGCTGCTCTTTCAAAATTCGGCGCCTCCCAGAAATAAAACAAAAAAATAAATAATAAATCCCGATGTTTCGTTTAAAAAGCTCCTCCTCCAGCTTCACTAGAAACAAAACTGCAGATGAGTCATTGATTTCCACAAACAAACCAAATTGCCAGGAGTCGTACACGCAACTGTGACTCGGAGGAAACCTCATCACTCAGCAGTTATATTGTTGTGCACCCAGCGACCTCCTTTTTCAACCTAGCTAGTGTGGCGATAACGTGCGTGAAATGAGCGCCGAGGCCTGCCAGCGGTGCCTGAGCCCTCGCAGGGCCTGACACCTGCCTACGCTCAGCTGTTCTTGCCACGCTTGACCGCACGTGGCTAATAAACAGACCTGTCCTTATCACTGGAACTCCATTAACGGGGGTCGCAGTCACCTGAATCCCTCGTCGGGGCGACAGCAAATTACAAGGCAAATGTAATGGGTTTTGCTCTATTGCCACACACTGAGATAGTGAATTACACCAAAGGCCTGATGTTATTACATGTCCCCAGGATGCTCGCTCTGTGTTTTATGATGACTACACTGAAAACCAGGTCAGTGCTCAAATTGTCATGGTCTTCGCCTCCATTGCTCCAGTTCTATCTATCATGTCCATTCAAAGAGGGGACAAAGGCATGCAGCAGGTCATCCACTTCATGTCAGCCAATGCTGAGTACTTCAGACAAATGTTTCCGTCTGTAGCCACATATAGACATGAAACCACCCTCTTCATTAATATCAGTTTGAAGTGACAACAATTTATTAAAAACTAAATAAAATGTTTGGTCAGGTCGCCCTGTCCTGTTCTGACCTTAAGTCTGTGTCACACCAACATTCAGAGGGCATCTCTTTACAGAGTCCTTCATATCAGCCAGATGTCTATAGTATGAATACGTCTTTAGTATAAAGGGCTGTACGCAGCAAGAGACCACTGGATGTTTATCAGATTGCGCGAGTTGCAGCGATGATAGGCGAACAAACCTTTGGCGATGCGTAGTGGGTGGTTTTCAAGTTGAACTAATCTCAGCTTAGAGGTGACTCGATTGAGGTGATGACCAATAAGAGTGACTGACACAGTTTATTGACACATGTCGCAAACACAGAGTTTCCCAAATGTTTTGCAACTAGGAAACACTGTCAACAACTTCGGTTCCTGCCGCCAAATTCACCACGCTGATAGCAGGCTCGGCGTGTCCATAACGTGGCAATGTTGTATATGTTAAGCAAGAAAAGCTAGCTCTGGCTTACACACTAGAAATATTTGTATGTAATGTCTGTTTCATTCAGGAAAAAAATCAGGTGAGAAATATCAAAGCATCTTACCATGCCACCAGAACCTGCAACGTCCATTAGCGACCAACAAAATAATGGGCAACGAGCAGATCGCTTTATATGTGGACTGCGCTTAAAATGTGTGAACATATGTCCCCTTATTGATTAAATAAGCTCTCCAAGGCTGATGGCCCTACGAGTGTTTAGCATCACCTATGTATCAACTACAGGCTAATAAATATAGTGCATTGTTTTTAGCTAAATAGCTTGAAATACAATTTGAAACAATCCCAAAAACCAAAATAAATGATATGAAGCTTTTATCAACAGTTCAATGGCTCAGTAATATTTTTTGACTGTCTGATACATTCCTGCAGCCAGTAGTTATTAAATGCAGGCCTCTCTGGTGTACAGGAGAAAAAAAAAGAGCCTGTGTAACAGAAACGGTCAAAGACAAGGGGTTTGTTTTTGATTATTGAACACTATATCTTTTCTGTGGTCATACATCTTCCTCTGCCAGGCCTCCCAGGGGCTTCCGCACATCCAACACCACAGGCCAACTCTTGTGAAACAGGCAGGGACAATGGTACCTGCAGGTCCCTATCCAGGCCCAGGAGATACCACTGGGGGCCTCATTGACAAATTGTCCTTGTCTGGCCGCATGAGAGAGTGGGGATTGCGGTAATTGCATATTTCCCTCTAATTGCATTTGTCACATGTGGGGTCTGCTACTGTGGAGCCAGGTCTGAGACCTTTCTCAGTGATGTGTTAAACCAAACAGCTGAACTCTCACCTGCACCATGAGAAGTGGATGTGCAAGAAGAGGCCTGCAAAGAGGGCAATAAATTATGCAGTGGCACAAAACATCAGCAGAGCAGCAGTGGAGTCGGGCACAGACGGAGACATGCTGCAGGTCCATTAGAGCCTCAGACGTGGTCATGGAGGACTTGACTCAATGATGCTGTTTAAGGACAGTCAAGGGCTTCTGCCTTTGCCTGCATGATCACATGACATGAAGCTCATAATGCTGTTATAGGCAACGAAAAAAAAGATCCTCAGAGAATTTTGCATTATAAAATTTTCTGTGTTTTATTGAAACACAACCACAATTATTGTTCTACAAAGAGACTTCAATATACTCTTTCAATAAATACAGAGGCTTTGCTATCCTAAAGCCAGAAACTGAAAGAATTGAAAAGGAACAGGTGAAAAATCTGGATCTGTTCAATGTATTTTAATGCAACTAACAATTTTTTTTAATCCCAAATTAAGATGCAGATTCATAATTGTTTCATGTCCTGTTTTACCAGATTTATTGAATGTAAATAGGTAAAGAAAGTAGCAAATCCTCATTTTTAGGTGAATTTTTGTAATATTGATGAATTAATCTTTTGACTAATTCTATGACGAATAATTTTAGGCCCGTTCCGTGCGTTTGAGCAAAGTTTCACGTTGGTGCGATAGCAACAATAACAAGCGGCTCTCATCTTGGCTTCTGCTGCCTCATGATATGCGGCCAGGCTGCTGCATTATACAGAGGGCTTGTACAACTACATTTTAATCCACTCGTGTTTCTGGCCTGATAAAAGGATTCTCTCCATCTCTTTCTGTTTAATTCACACCATCATCAATCAAATGTGTCCCTGCTTCCCCCCTCCCTTTCTTCCTCCTGGGTTTTGGGGGTCTGCAGCAGATAGGTTGGGGGTCCCCCGAGGGGGTTAGGGACATGACGGACCGGTCACAGATGCCACAGAAATTAAAATGCAAGAGTCTGTGCAAGGTGTTACATTTCTCAGACATGCTCATTTGCAGTAATATCTGAGCAACATAAGGAGGCTTATCTGTGATTTCACATACGACTCTCACAAGATTATATGAATATGATTAAAACACCGCTATTTGGGTGTGCTATCTCCACAGCGTGGCTACAAGTGTGGAAGCTTCCCTGTGCGGCATATACACTGTTTTTGTCTTTCACCATTGTCTGCACATGACAGTCGCCACAGGCTACTTAGTAATGAATATGTGCCTGTAGCATGTGTGCTGT
The DNA here is from genome assembly GCF_963514085.1 of Chelon labrosus. Classification (NCBI taxonomy): domain Eukaryota; kingdom Metazoa; phylum Chordata; class Actinopteri; order Mugiliformes; family Mugilidae; genus Chelon; species Chelon labrosus. The sequence continues at coordinate 20,884,317 of NC_140360.1, read as the reverse complement.
GTGCCGCCTATGAATAGAGTAAATATGCACATCTCTGCACAACAGGTCAGCCTCTGAACACGGATAGAAGAGAATATGATCAACAGCGGAATGAGCTCCTGAAACTACAAAGGAATTATGTATAAACAACTGCTCAGTCTGTGACTAAAGTGTCACGCGATGATGCCTGATGTCCCAGCAAACCCTTTTTGTCTAAATAAGGCTGCTATTCTGTGTTCTTCATTGTCTTTCATAAATATCCATAAACCTCAGATGGTAGCGCTCTTTATGTGACACATGAATATGCTCTTGTCTGACAGGTACCACGGACGGTAACAAAAATAGCTTGTCTGTGAAAAGCCTATGTTGAACTATTTCATGACATATTTATAAAAGAGAAGCATTTCTAGCACATTTGTTAATCTAACACAGTTACCTCTGCGTTGTCTCACAGGAGAGCATAGTGGAACAGCTTTATTTTTATAATGCAACAAGAAAAACTAATAATGAGGTTGTCTGTGAAGGTTCTCAGTCATCCAGGTCATGGTATATCCAAAAAAGGTTCAAAAAAGGCAACTGGATAATAATGAGGTTTATTTGTGCCGCACTTAGTCAAAACCAGAGATTACAAAGTGCATTTAATGGAAAAGGCAACAGTAATGCAAACATACATCTTTGTCTTTTAATTTGGAGCAGCCAACAGGTTTCTGTTTGTTAAACCTCAGACTGTGTGTTCAGAGCAGCACTTAAAGACCTTTTAGGATAAAGAGAACATTTAAAACTACTTCTGTAACTTGTAGTAACTTTACTTGTTGTAAAGTCATCAAAAGATGAGTATAACCTCTTGTTTCTTGTCCACCTGCCATATTTTACTCAGTGTGGAGTTTGTGAATTGTGTCCTGCTTGGAGACCTTTCGGTAATCTAAATGTGACGAGCTGAAACCATGTATGATGGATTCTGGGTCGCTGAAGCTCAGAAAAGTTCAGATCTTGGCACTGTTGCTTTTATGATAAGAAACAAAATACTGCACGACCTTCCTAATACTGTATGCGTCTCAAAACGAAGATTGAAATCAAAAACACGACCATGGGTTAGCGTTGCACCAGAAGTAAGACGTTTTGTAGTAATTTAGGTTTTTATTTAGGTTGTTATTTGTGATCCTGCACGACATGAAACAGGAAGTCCAGTCTAAACACGGAAGAAACAAAATCTGGAACAGGAATGTGTGCTACATACATATTACATGTGCCAGATTATGCTGCGACAGCAACTCCAACAACAGGATGCAGTGCAGTCAGTGAGCTTTACTAAATGATTCATTTATGTTTTAAAGAGGACTTTGTTCCTATTTTCACCTCCTACACCAACATTACATCCCACCGTAGCTAACTGACTGATAGGCATGTGTCCTCTGATCCATCCCAATATTAAACCACACAGAAGGCGTAGCGTGAACAAATGTTAGCCGAGCGGCGGCAGCAGCAGCAGCACCGGTGCACCATCTGTGTCACGCAGGAGCTGTTCAAGCACAGTATGGAGTTGTAGGTTACTTACATCTGGACGCACTCCGACTCTAAACATACAATCACTTTAGTTACAGGCATCAAATAAAACGCTAGCCGTGTAGACAACTAGGTTGATTAGACACACAGACAGAAGACCTGTGGCAGTAAAACAACACACTACACAACCTGTTCAGATGGAGTATAATCTGGACACGGTCTGACTTGTGTGCAGGATCAGGACCTCCTTAAAGACCTCTACTTCCAGTATTTGAACTGACTCTCTTTCTTGTTGCATCCATAAATTTCCCGACAGATGATCTTGTTTTCCCTCCCGTATGCTAAGCCTTGAGTGCTTTGAGCGTACTCAGTCTTCCATATCACATAAAGGTCTCTGACAGACTAGTACTGTAAGATGTCAGTATTTTATCTGCATGAAAGTGATACCCCTGCACTATGTGGCATTTCTGAAAGGACAATAGATGCAAACACGGTTATTTGTAGTAACAGCCTGTCTTTCCACTCTGTGGCCCTATAATACATGAAAGCAGGTGCTGGAGACGGACAGAAGGTGAATGCCTTGTCTTGTCCTGCTACAGTCTTTTTGAACGGTTCAATTTGACTAAAGGATTAAGTGTCCCGCATTAATTGTAGGCTAATCTTGTAGATTTAGGCAAGTGGTCCCCGAAAGTCAATACAGCTATAATTTAATCAGAGAATGTCATCACAGTTTAAGGAGCAAAATGGAGGATTTACAGACAGTTTGCCTTCAGCTGATAATGTCTGTGCCCTGTGTCAATCACATTTTATTTTTATAGTGAAATAAATGCACGATAGATGCAACTGAGGCTCAAACAGATACTGTATTTAGACACAAATTAAACTGCTTGGACGATGTAATGTACTACACTCAATACAATACTACAGTATCTTGTTTTGGCACAGGAGGCTTTAATGAAATCTGAAGTGAAGTCATGTTATATTAATAAATGTCAGTGATGCATATATTTAGTTTATATGTCAGTAGAAACACAATAAAAACTTGTTCCGTTCGCGTTAACAACTTTTAGTAAATTCACGTTTAATGATCGCAAACTGTTTATTTGTGTCACATAAATAACATAGTTTTTGCTCCGGCAGTGACTGCACCCCTGCTTCATAGTTGTAGTTAGTAGTTTGTGGGACAAAAGTATGAATATTTCATTGCGAGTAAATAATTCAACACCTGTGTATTCCTCTGTGGTTCACTTCCAGCTCTGATCCAGTCACTTCAAGACATCTTTTGTGGATGGAGGGCCCCTCAGCCTAAATGACACTTGGCCAAATAGCACTTAAGTACATGCTCAATATTTTAACAGGGCCGCGCAAGGAAGCTGTGGAGTGGCTGAGTTGTTCCTGTAAAGCAGAACAGGTGGATTGTTTTTAGTGCGGTAGCACAAGCTTGAAGCTCTTATTAGTGACTGAAGAGCTTCTCTGCTCAGGTCTAATAATCCACTCAGAGGTGCTGTGATATAATGACACAAGGAAACCATTATTATAATCTGTTATTTTAAAGAATACGGCTGTGAGAACCAATCTGTAATCATTTCTACCTTCATGAAAGCTACGCTGTTCAGTTTTTGTTGTCGCCGTCAAAGGGAAGGGTTGATTCAACATCATGGTCATTTTATAGGATGTCGTTTTATGTACGGTTCTCCATTATTCATAGTGCGCTTTCTGTTGGGTTTTTTTCTGCCCTCATTTGCTGCGTTTACATCAACACTACTATTCCATTAATAATCTAAGGAGAAATGCACCATGGAATACACTCAATCAGAAGGAATTAGGAGTAGTGTAAATTCATTGATAATCCATTCAGTAAAAAGACATTAGCACCCAATTACCATGTAAACACTTGATGCTTTTTCTATTTTTGCAGTAAATATATTCTTTCTGCTTGTGTTTTCCCATGCGGGGTAAAAATCAGCTGAGGTGATGAGTTTCCAGGAGAGACAGAGACATGGAGGTAGTAAATAATGTTATAAAACAAGTGTTTGAAAAAATGATCAGTGCCAGAATCAGTGAGGCCTGCGCCACTGAAAATATGGGTTAATCTTGGTCATCCTCTTCTTCTTCTTCGATTGGAAGATGTTGTCAAAGTTGGGGTGAAAAAATGTGTTTTATATTTCTGTCAGGTTTAACACTCGTGGCAGAACCACTGTTATGGGATATTTTTATTTAGAGTCTGATCTTCTTTTATCTCAATGAATTCAGTTTGATCCGTTTAATACAGTAAAGTTCAAATCTGCCGCAAACCACAGGCTCCAAAGCCATACAGCAGAATCTACCTCAGTCCAACACGTTTACAACAAGTGAAGATAGGATTTATTAAAGAATGATCTGCAACAGTTTCACAATACTACCTTCATTTTCATTTATTTAAAAATGGCACACCAATTTTGCATGTTTGCTTTTGAATGAATTAAAATAAATTGTGTATCTAGGACAGTGTATGTGGGATTGACGCTTGAGAAACAACGGTGTGTCTTTTCATGAAGGGACTTCAGTGCAACAGTGCAGCTTACTGATGTGTTTTAGTAGTTTTGGGACGACGATGAAGCTTTGTGGCTTTGTGGAGGTAAAAATGATTTGTCATGTTATTGTCAGTTTTTGTCTTATCATAGGAGTTGTCAAAAACAGGAAAACGATTCAGCACCTCCAGTCAAATATTTTAAAGTCAAAGAAGAGATGTGACAGGAAAACCGGTTAAAATAGTTTTACTGAAAGCACGGCTTACGTCAGAAGTTCTTTTTCTGCTCTATTAGCAAGTTCTGGTAATCAAATTTACCAAATAGTTTTGTGAACTGTCCCCGAATAAGCGTTGAACTGGCCATTGAAGAAGCTCTGATTAACGCTCTGTTGATGGGAAAATTAACTTATATACACTTCATTATAAACCCGGCAGACCTCAAGGACCTACACTTTTATGAAGCTGGGACCAGATGTCATCCAGCCACAGCCCCAATTAATCTCTGGGCCTTGTAACACGCCCCTAGAAACAAAAAAAAACCCTGATTGGGTGTGGAGGGCAGAGACAGTGAGTAGAAAGCGAGGGTGAGAGATGCTATCCGGGGAGCAGCCGGCCCTGGCGAGTCTGCAGAGGGTGAGATAAGAGGGGGGAGGCTGCGGCGGAGCCTGGGTCTCAGAGTGGAGGCTGAGGTTATTCATTGCTCTGCCGTGAAAGCTTGAGAAGATTACCCAGAGCCTGGTTGGCAGTGATACAAGGGGGACAGGCAGAGGGGGCCCCCCTCTCACCCCTTTGTTCCCCATCCATCTGCTTGAATCTCACAATGGCTCATCAGGACCAAGTAGGGTGGAGGGGTGGGGCAGCGGAGGCTCGCAGAATGGGAGGAAGTGAGCGGGGGGGTGGGGCTGAAGGGGAGGAGGCAACCTGCAAGACATTGGGAGGTAATGCGAGGCAGCGTAGGGAGAGTGGGGCTAAAAGGAGGGAGAGATAGAGCAGGGCGAGGAATGAATCCTGCAGCACGGTGCTTGTTGAGATTGAATGAATGGTGCTGCAGCTGACAAGCTCTGACAGACTACATTGGGAAAGGCCGGGCAGGCGGGTGTTCACATTGTTATTTTCTGGGAGGTAATGGGCTGGCAGCTCCTCTTCACTCTGAATAATCAGTACTTTGGTTCGACTCAGACACCACTTCAAACCATGATAAATACACCACTCAAAACCCTTGTCACCAAGAGGATAGCATTTGTCTCTAAATGCCTTGACCACCATATTTATCTTGTTGAGGAATGATCAGATGATGAAGGGTGCTTTCTTCCATTACGCAGGTAATTATAGGTGTTTTTACACAGGAAACACATCAGACAACTTACCTTTACAGTAGGGGGCCTCACAGTTCACTGCAGTGATGGCTTTAAAGGGGGAAATAGGTCCAGTTTATGCTTGTTATATTTTGTGGCAGCCAAGGAAAAATGGTAATGCACAAATTCAGTGAATATGCACACTACAGTTTGGTACTTTAACACAATTATTTATTCAACACGATAACAGTTCACCACAATCTGCCTCTGAGATGGATGATTCACTGCATGCAGGACTGCTGCAGTCTTTTCTCAGGGAAAGGAGGGCAGATTTTTTTTTTTTCATTCGAAGTGCAGCAGGTTCTATTAATGGCAGTTCATCATGATGCAAGATTCACCGGCTCGCTGAGACTCACTGCTCTTTTTCACCTTCATACTCACAGAAGGAACACAGTGTAGCAGGGCTCCTGCATCACAGAGACTGTAAATCTTCTGCTAAATGCTGCAGACTGGAGGCCTGTGGATAATGCTCGACACATTCAATCAGAAAAGGATTTATCTTTTTATGCATCCCGTCAAACCGGTTACATTTTCTCACCACGTCGTATCGGTAACCCCTCCTGAAAAACTGACACTTGGGTCAACCCATCTTTTGATTGTTCTCAGTGTAACTAGTTCATGTGTGACTGTATGAATAGCTAGAGGCTATTACACTGCTGAATATGAATAGCAGACCAATTACTCTGGCCCAGATGGAGCTGTGTGCTCCTCGGAGAACGCCCTATCCTTGGCTAACACCCATGCACACGACTCTCACAAGTCTTGAGACCCTCACTATCTTGGTGCTGAATGTCGAAGGGATGTGGAGAAGGCTAATGAGGTTCACAAACATGAATGTCAAACTGATATCACACTTTTGGACCAACTGATGCGTTCTCACTGTTTGACATTTGTGTCCAACAGTGTTTTGATTAGTTGCTTATCGGTGACAGATAACGCAAACCTCTGAGGGGAAAGGCGCACAGTTTAAGCATTTCAGCTGACAAAAACTGAACGAATGAATGTTGTAGCTGAATCTCTCTCTCCGTCCCAGAGGAGCTTTTACCGGGACGTTCCCAAAAGAATCCAATCTCAAACCAAGCCAGTGTGGCTGGCGCTCACACACACAGTGGACATATGGCCAATCTCCCATCGTCTGTTGTGCTATTTACGGCTCAGTAGTCTGTCATTTGCTTTGCCTCTCAGAAAACCAGTATGACACCTGTTTGAATTCCTAATAAAAGGCTTTTTTTTTATGTCTGCGAGAAGGCTGTTGTCACTTAATCTTTCTCTCTACATCACCAATGATTGGCATGGTGTTTTTCTCATGAGGCTGACTGTAAGGTGTCTGTTTTTGTTGACGGAAATTTGTGCTCACAATGATTTTCGAGTCAGCTATCAAAAGTCAACGAATCTGAAAATTGTTGAAGCATTCATGTGCATCCGGACATGAATTAAAGCTGCACGCCGTGTCCTCTTTACACATAAACAGCACGGCTAAAATCTATATATTGTACTGCCACTTTATAGAACTGCTGACAAGGTGGAATAAACACCAAAGTGCGGTCCTTATCTCCTCTGGACAAAACAAAGGGAAACTTTGGGATAATGTCAGAAAGTGGTCGGTGTTGCAGTTTCTTCTGGCAACAGTTGATATGCTCACAGTGTGATAATAAAAGTATCCTTTTAATGAGAAAACCTATCATTAGATCATATCTACTCTTCATTCAATGGGCCATAATTATCCTGGCTTTAGGCGTGACTTTGTTCAGGGTTTATTCAGCTTCTGTGTGATAAGCAGGTAGAAACAGTGGACGGATGGGCAAATGGAAATTTAACACAGTCAGTTTTTTTATTTATTTATTTATTTTTTTCATTAAGTAGTTTAATCATATGGGAAATGTACAGAGAAACACTGAGCATTAATGGGTTAAGCAGTCATTAAAATTACATATTGCTGTTTACCATCAATGCCATAATAATAAAATGAAAACAAGAGCAGCAGCCTGTAACAAAAAGTTAATTAAATCATTAAAATTATGCAGTAGGCAATGCAGTTTAATGACAAAACTTAGACAAGTGTCTAAGTTAAAACCATATTTAACATGAGCTCATATACACAAAAGACGTGGGAAGCATTATGGTTTCAGGACTTCACTATTGCACAAAACATTTAAAAATCCTCCTTTAAACTGGCAGCTTGTCAGTTGTCCAGAGGGTTGTCTTACAGCGTCTAATTCTCAGTACACTTCAGGAGGTAATGGCAGAAGATTGAACTCTAATTATGAAACTATTAACCATAAGTGCAGCTACACTGATGGCAGGGACACTTAAATGTAGGTGTAAGGTTGGAGTAGTTAATAAAATTGTCAAAACTGAGTAAATTCTGCTTTTGAAGTAGTGATTTGGAAAAGTTAATTATAGTGATCCGGTTCCAATGCTTTCTTGCCCAGGCCTATGATAGCTTGATTATACCTGAGCTCAAGAAGGTGTCTGCTGCTGCTCTCATGTTATTTTGCCGTTTGGCTGTTGCTGCAATTGCATAAAGAAATGAACCAGTAAAAGACTGGTTGCCGATGAATAGGACACTTTACAAATAAATATAAAATATAAATAAATACATTTAATGTTTCATTTGCAGTTCCCCAGTTTGATTCCACTTTGGCCAACCAGATCTTTATTACCTGTCACTGCCCCCGCTCTCTTTCCCTGGATTTCCTCTCTGTTGCTACTGTAACTAATAAAAACAGATCAAGTTGATTTGGAGCATCTTCAGACTCTGTAATGTAAGAAGTGACAGAGGCATTGTCAGAGAAGGGGCTGGATTGCTTCCACCTGCATGCCATTTACCTCTGTTATGAGATCATGAGGTGGACAATGAGGGACAACACAATAAATGATAACATTTGTAAGGCACACATTGTATTATGTTGTGTTAAATACTCACATATACTGTACAGCAGTAAAGTGTCAATGCTACAGATGTGAGTTTTACCCATCAAATGACATAGCGTGAAATGACAAATGTAACTGAATCACAACATCTTTTAATTATAATAATAATATCATAATATCACTATGCTAATTTTCCTTATTTTGAATCTGCTATATAAGACTGTTACACTATGCATTGTCTTTTCCTATGTATTTTCTCTGAAATATAAAAACCTGTGGGGAGTTAAAACTCAAAGGTCAAAAACCTCCAGATTTCTGTTTTTAGTCATTGCATATTTTAATTCCTGGAGCATTTAAACCTCCTTATTGGGAAATAAAACATTACCACAGATACCTCAGTAAGTTTCAGTATTTTCTGTGAAGGTCACTTCAGTTGCTTTTGGCCTTAGAGCTGCTTCTTTTTTTTTTTCTTCTTCTTTTTTTTAATAATAATACAAGAGCTGCTTCTTTTTAATTAACCCTGAAGAAAATATTATGTAACAGTTAAATGGATATATAGAAAAATAGCTGTTTCCACCAGTAAATCTGCATACATGTAAACAGTTCTTGCCCCTGGCGGTATATCCAGGTTTAATAGATTCACAGACGCTTGTACTCTGGAATATTTTACTTCATAATATAATATTTTTGGACACCCTGGGTTGGGTCTGAGCAGAGGCTGAAGAAATGAATCATCCTTAACCTCACACTTGTACGCCTGATCACTTATAGCAGAAAAACAGTTTTGCTCTCTGCGTTTGTAATGATCCCTTTCTTCATTAATCTGAGAGCGAGTCTTCATTCTGAGATCAAAGGTTGTTTCCAGAGCAAAACAGATGTTTGCTTGGAGCTCTGTGGTCCATAGGAGGCGAAGGCACAGGCCCCAGGGGGGTTGTGTGCCCTGGATGTAGAATCATCTTTTGTAAATGTGCAGAAATGTCTTCCTCCTCCACTGGCTGTGAATGCAGCAGACAGCCACAGGCATCATGCAGTCAACAGAAAACCTGGAAAGGACAAAATACACTTAGAAGAAAGACTGGTGTTATAAAATATTAGCTGGGTGAGTTTATAAGGAGCTGTGTGGAAAATAGTATGGGTTGACCATTGTCTTTTTTTTTCTGCATATGTGGAAAAATCGAGAGTTTACAGCTGTACAAGCATTTCTGTTCACCTGCACCAGAGGTAAAATAAAGCCAACACATCGCTAAAAACTTAGACCTTCATATAAAAATGTCCAACTTTACAGCTGAAAAGCAGGCTTCATTTTGTTTTCAAATGAAAATGTTTAAATTATATCAAGGCTTAAAGTTATGTATAATTAAGAGCGTGGTCTCTTTGAGTTAGGTGGAGTCAGGCTTGGCCAAGATGGGTCAGTGCCTGACTGATCTTCCACACAGTTCATGTGCAGCACATCATCATGCTAACACATCATGTTAACATATTTATGGCAACAATGCCAAAATACTAATGTGTTGCAGGTAAAGTGTTTACCATGATTAACATTATAGTTTAATGTAAACTTGTAAAACTAATCAACATAGATTTCTGAGTCGTTAGCAGATAAATAATGAAGGTGCAGTTGAAATAACTTCAGTCACGCTAGCATTGAGGTAGCTAAATTATACTGAGCACTATGTACGATAATTAATGGCAGAATGCAGTAAACAACTTCTTTTCTAATTGGGTCTATGCTGCAGAAAAGGTTTGTATCGTTAGGTAAAAGTTATTTGGAAACTATTTTGAGACTCACTCGTAGAGTTTTTTTCATGCAAATATGGCTAAAACTTCATGATTTCAGTTTGTTTGTTCAAACAAAATTCATCAGGAAATCTGTTGCTAACAAAATTGTTTACAGTCACATGCAATACATGTACAATTAGACCCACTCAAACTATCTACAGAAGAAATGTTCACCTTTTAGTACTTTAACTATGACTGCTCTTATCATCACCACTCATTTTTATCACATCTTCTGTGATAATGACTTTTGCTTAGGAAATCAGGAAGCAAGCAAAGTTGACTGCATTTACTGTCAATGTGAAATTAGTTTATCACCAAAGTGGCTACTAAGAGTGTTGAATAACACAAATATGAGAGGACAGAGCAGAGAGCAACCCCATATTTATAAGGGTATTTTTCTGACTGTAATATTCATACATACTTTGAGGACTTTTACTTCTAAAGCCGCGTCTCCACAGTTGGTTGCGAGTGGATGTTCGTGGCTCTGGTTGTCTGGGTGATCCTCTTTTATATTTCAAATGTTTACAAGTACAACAAGCAGAACATGGCAATATTATTAGTGTATGAATGGAGCTAGTTCTTCTTGTCATCACTTCTCTCTATTCTTAAAGAAGTTACGTCAAAGATGCCGTTCCATCTGGGTTGACCCATTGCTCCAAACTTTCTATCAGCATGGTGAGTTTGGAGGAAGGAACAAAACGTGTTAGTTACTCTGATTGGTCATCACCTCAGTCGCCTCACAGTTCAGATTAGTTCAACTTGGTGTCAAAAACTTTATTTACCAGTTCAACTTTCCACTAACGTTTAAAGATCTCTTGTTGCCACACCATCCTGAGTCTACACCTCTTAAGAAAGTATTTTTACAGTGTGCTGTAAGTACTTTTACTTCATCCTCAGCACTTCCTCCACCACACACGGTGGCTACAAATGCTTTAACAACAAACTATCTTGAGCTACATAACTTTTATGTAGCCTGATGAAGCCAAGCTTCCCGTCCTCCTCTGTGTTTGGATGATGATGATGTGACGGCCAGCACAGGAGACATACTGTAACACAACAACCTGTTATGAAGGGCACAGGATGCAATGCTCAGGTTTTCGTGTCACCCTCAGGCCACTGAGTGCTGAGTCAGTCGTCAGCGACAAGGTCTCTTCGCCCTGCTTTCACCCTGACAGCTGAATTATTCATTAAAGGAAAGGAAAGCACAGGGGACCCTGCTAATTTCTCAATGGAATTGTTGGCTGTCCTCACAATACTCTCGCCAATGAAAAGACAAGCTCTGAGGGCCAGTTTGAAATGATCTGTGAGTATTTTACTCAATACATTCATGAAATGGACATCGTCCACCATCCATGCAATTAAAGGTGCTTTCTGTGACTCATTGACTGGTGGCAGAGCGGATAGATCTTGTGTTTCCTGAACTGATACGGCATTAGCTGCTTTCAAGGACACCGAATGGCGACGTGTGTGGGAGTCAGAATCAGACCCTCGCAGATTTATTGAGTGCACTCACACCATCGGATACATCCAGCAGCGGCTCGAGTTGTTTTAACGGCTGGGGACTCTGCCAGGTGTCGTCATCAGAGAGAGTGTGACTATGCTGGTGTCCTTTCATAACTGGCAGCGTGCCACTGAGGCATGCAGAGGTTAACTTAGCATATGACATTCTCTCCCGCGCCAAATCCCAAACTAAATCATGTTAAAGTGGAGAGAAAGCACCAGTATACACATGGCACGTTGCTGTTTTTCATCATCAGCTACTCTACTTATTGAGCAGTGCAAGAAAGGGGAGAGATCAATAATCTGTATGAGGTAATCATAATCATTAAAGCTTTAAAAACCTACGCTAGTTAACACTCAACAGATGTAAGTACGCCACAAATTTAATATTTTTATTACATCCCAGTAAATAAAGGAAACGGCACAGAACACAGCAACAGTTTAACACATGCTCCCTCTCTGTTAGGTATTAATTATTCATCTATTTCTTATATATTATGTACATCAGATATGACCCGACTCAACACAGAGCAGCCCTGGATCGGCTTATGTATCGCAGATCTATCAGGAAGGTTCAATACTTACAAGGTCAGTGGTATCAAGAATCATATTCCCATGAGTTCTTTGGAGGCAGAGATCCTTCACTGAAATGCATAGGCCAGATATGTTATGACCTGTGAAAATCAAAGGAAACGTTTCTACCACTGAGCTTAACATGCTTAGGACAAAAAGAAGTTATGCTTTTATGTGTTTATTTGATAGGTCAGTTTAAAATCCATTTCGTGTCAAAGGAAGCTCAATCCAGTCCCTTTAACATTTAAAATATAATACAACAGAACTGAAATGACTCATTTACGGTCTAGTTTTGTTGAATGTATTGTGTACAAATAAAATACTAATACTGCTGTACTAGTTTCCCAATGGTATATACTGTAGTACAGTATTAAACAAGGCAAAAACATTATGTCAAAGCATTTTTATTAAATACTTGATAACTACAGAGTCATTGGTGGAAAAAGTCCTCCGAATTTATGTACTAATAAAACAATTTAATGCTGCTAATTTAATAAGAATCGTAAATTGATTGATCCATTGATTACTTTGTTGATTAGTGGATTAATCTATAGTTTCTTTTTTCAATTTTCAATTCATCTGATTATTTTCTGCGATAATAGCCATTAGCTCCTGCTCTTACTGGGTCTTTGTTGTTGTCTGAAGCACAACAGAAGGCCACAGCGACCAACAATCAGGCAAAACTCACTGTAATAATCCAGATTATGCCACTTCTGTCTTGTCGCTTTGAAGCTGGAAAACTGCCACATGTTTACTGTTGAGGTGCTCGTCCATAATGGTTGTGCTGCTGCGGTGGGCCGTTTCATTGTTACAACACACGCATCTTGTTGTTTAAAAACAATAATACGGCCATAATAGGGAATAATCTTCAACACTGTGATGCAGCAACATAGTCCATGCAAATCTACGCATTTACGTAATCAACACTTTTGATTGCACTGACGTGTCATTGCGGCCCCTCACGTGCACACGTGTGCAGCTCCGTCTGTACTTGTCTTTTTATTGATGCTTCAGGTGAAGTTTGGGCTGATTTGACATACTTCACATGTTTAGTAATACATATGTTGTGTTAATAATCTGAATCTGCGTAGTCAGGTAGAAGTTAATTACTTAAACCACTTTTTACCAATGCGTGTTGTTCAGTAGTGGGAAAGAAAACTTCATCTTAAAAACCTTGATCTTCTGCAGAATATATCAAGTAAGAAAATATCAGTATAAATACACTGTAGGTGTTATGTTCTCAAAATGACAACATAGCTATATTTCTTTCTTTTTAGCTTTGTGATTTGTTTCCAGGGGTGCAGGTGTCTGAATTATAAGCTGCGGTGGCTTTTCCTAACCTCCTCTCACTGTCACTATGCTTCATGCTGAGCGATGAGCAGGCGGAGCGTTCAAAATCTCATGTATTCAAGGACGTCTTTCTGTCACGATCATTTACATTGTTCTTCAGTTGAATTTCAGTAAAACAAGACCCTCCGGAGAAAATGTATTTTCACTCTCGATCGCATACAAGAGTATTTAACGCTGAAGGCATTCACCGGCTCCATAAAAAGGCTCAGGCACAGCCATTTAAAGCGGACTCAGCAGAAAATACAACAGTTGTTACAGTTAGAATCTTTTTGTCCTTTTTACCTCACTTTTTATTCGCTCCAGGTATATCTTTACATCTGGTGTGAGGGCAAATAAAAGCCGCAATGTGCTCATTTTATTAGAATGTACAGATCTAAGTGCTCCCCCCCAGCTCTCTAATACTACCTCTGCTTGTGTTAATTACACACTGAGCATCTTGCCACATTTGTTTGTCACCTCTTTCAGCTTTAAATATCAGTTTCATGACTGCAGCGAGAGTGAGAGAGCTACACCTCTGGGAGCCGAGATGTCAACAGGAGCAAAACCACAAATCACATATTTTCTGCAACCTCCCACACCCAACACTCACGTGCGCTCAGTCAGAGGCCGACCTGTACACAGGCACATTCACCCACAGCCGCACTTCCTCACAGCAACAGATGGACGGCCTTGAGGCAAAGCCTGAGAGACTCATGCGAGGGTAGAGCTGCCAATTGATTGCTAAGATCAGGTGTGCATCTACACAAAGGCACCTCCTGCTCTTTTCAAGTATCGGGGTTTGCTTGCCTCGGGACAAATGGAGACACAAAACAACAGTGGCATCTGTGGCAGGTAATGATCCTCTCACCAAAAATCTGGATAATGACATACCTCGACCATTTGTTGCAGTTAAAATCACTGTTGCTCATTCAAAGCTCCACGTGTGTCCTCCAGCAACATGTGCCGGAGCTGTGTGAGCGGCTTGGTCGAGTTACAGCCCTGCATCAGCAGTGAGCCGGTGTTGGAGCCGAGCCAGGTAGAGCAGAGCCGGATGAAATGATTTCAGCTTTTATCTGCCGCTGATCCAACCTGCATCCATAAATTGGGCTGCACACATTGCATGAGGTCAAAGGTGGATTAGAGCACGCTGCATCAGCTAATGAGCGTATTACTGTTCCTCATTTGGTCATGCACATTTTCTGAAACAACAAAAACATGTTGTATTCTTCACTTGTCCTGCAAAAGCCACCAGTCACTCACTCGAAATACTTGTGTCAAAAGTAAATGCATTGGTTAATGTTTGCATCATCGCAGACAAATTGACCAAAAAAGTCCTCTAACCTGATATTCCATAATCTTATATTTAATGTTGTGTAATACTGGATCAATAGTTCCCGCTTGTGTTGAAGCAAAAAAAAAAAAAAAAAAACTGGTTATGTTTAGGCATGGATATGGAAGAACTGTGGTTGCAATTATTGTAAAAAAATATGTTTGAAACATGTTGAAGTCCAATGTTTTGTTGACCCACACTTCCACCCCAGCCTCCTCCCTGTGTGGCCCTTGTGGGCAACAGCCACGTCACCTTCTTTGTTCCTGTCATGAGTATTGCAGTCACTAGGGAGTGTTGTCAGAAGGTGGCCATTTGGGATTTCTCTAATCCATATTTGATAATACGTTTTTATAATGAAAAATGCTTAAAACTATGTCACTTGTAGCGTTGCAACTGCATCTGCAACATCTGCTGCTGCTGTCAGCTTTACAAAGTTTTACCGTTAGTCGCTGCCTGGCTCAACTTTACTGTTTTGGTTCATTCTCATAGGGAAAAAAAAAAAAAGCTCTAAATGATCATTGTACAGCATCTGCTTGTACCGATCAGCTGACAGACACAGTTAGTCATTAGCTTGTGAATGTACTGGAGCGATAAAAAGCCACTTATTTCCCCGAGGAGTTGGTAGTGACCAAAAATAGAGCACAAAGGAGACGGTAAGCACCTGTTTGCTCACAAATTCACTAAAACCAACTAAGAAAGTAATGGCGTGCCAATGTAACGTTCACAAAAATGTGAAGGTTTGTATCAGGACAGTTAAATAATTTGTCAGATGAAGAAACATAATTTCTTATTGATAGAGTTCGACATGCCCTACAGCATACAGAATAAGCTCATAGTTTGTTCACAGGTTTCTACTCACCAATAACCTTTTATGACATGTTATGGCATGTTAGAAAAAGCAAGACATAACAAAAACTGAATACAAGTCTCGATACAAAATCATGTGATTAAGGATTCCTCATAAAATAATAAACATGTCAAACTCTTTTTCTTATCTGAGGAACACCATCTCTGTTATTTCCCATTAAAATACACGTTTTTGTTTTTTTTGGATCATTCAAAGAAGAAGCACATTAATTATTGAACTGAACTGTACCTTAGAGGATTACACACAGTGTTTTGAGAATCATATATTTTTTTTATTTTTTGCCAAAGCAAATAAGAAGAAACAAGTGTGAGTGCAGGAGTTTTGTTTTTCTTGGCTGCATTGTCTAACCCTGATTCGATAATAGTCGCTCTATTCCCAGAGAAGAACACAGGAGGCACGGAACGACCTGTTCCCTAAAAGCTCGACTGACGTGTTGAAACACAATCTCCACCTGCCTGTGAGTGATCCCATGTCATGTTTCCCCACAATGCCTCTGTGGCGTTGCTCAGATGAGCTCCCCGCCACCACTGGATTCAAACATCAACCAACACCGTCTCCCCTTGATCCCCTCTCTTCTCCTTTTGCTTTAGTAAACACGATAATAGCAGTGCCGTGTTCGTGTGGGCTCCATGTTAACACTGTGGCTGTCAAAGGCCATCATGCCCCTTCAAAGGATGATGGCTCTCTAAAGTGGGCTCTCTCAGTGGCAGCCATTTTCCACTTGACTTGCCCCACACACGGAGGGGGACTGGTAGCCCCTAGCAGCTGGGCTAGACTGGTCACTGGGGGTAGGGTGAAGGAGATGAATGGGTTGAACGTAAGGGGAGGGGGCTAATAGCAAGAAGAGAAGGGTATATAAATGCATCAAGAGGTGTGTTTTTTCCTAAAATATACCCTTTACCCTTCAAAACACACGTGATGACGCTCTTACTGCCCAGGTGTGTTTTACACATTTCTGCTGACAGTGTTACTGACGTACATCTGCGCTCACTGGAACTGAGAATTATTTTGCATGTCAGCTGAAACATTTTGCTGCTCAGTGAAAACCTGGCAGATTTTTTTTTGCACGCCTTGATGAGAAACAGCCTGCCAGTATCTCATCAGGAACTGGGAACCGAAGCCCATTGAGATGTTATGATATGAATGATAATAACCCGGTGAGTGTGTGTCTGCGCAGCCATATGGGCTTTGTGTCAACACTCCGGGTCCAGTCGGGTCTCACTCGGGACAGAGAGAGCAGGATACATTTTCATAAATCATTTCTTGACACCAAATCAAGGTTATGTGTTTGGCAGCCCGTAGCCTGTAAATTGCCTTTGCATTGACAATGCACCGGAGCTCCGCAGGGAATTAAGTAGCTCAGTAGCTATTTATGGCTAGAAAATTAGGATGACCTTTTGCCAAACTGTGATGATGGTTCTTTCAATATAAACCAACTCGCAGAAGAGAAACATCTCATGACAAGCATTATGCATAGAGACCAGCCTGCTTTTGTTACCCATGCATGATGCACTGGTTCTGTACTACCCACAGTGAGGAGCTAATAATTAGCTCACTACAGCAGGGTAACAAGTTTGCACCCCCGTCCTGCTGTGCAGCTCTGTAATTGGTCCCCTCATGTGGCACAGTCGGGCCCCAGAACAAAGGGCTCCCAGAAGGGGAATCTATGCTGACCCATGCTGAACCCTCCACAACAATGACAGGCAGGAAGCATTTACATATGCTGACAGACTTGTCTCTTCCTAGGGTGGAGTGCTAGGCACTTCATTAAAGCAACATCAATACCTGCTGATAGAAAACGAGGAGTGGGCCTGTGTGCATCGCTGTCTGCTCCGAGACACGACGGCGAAGTGACATAGGGCTATCACATCCAATTTTAAAATAAATGGACGGCATTTATTAAACGGAGTATGTGTGGAAATTGATGGGAGAGAGGCTGTGAGATGAGCCTGTCTGCGTGCATCAGCAATTGGTTTACCCACAAGCTGTTCACCTGAACAGCAGCTGCCAAAATTTGTCAGCTGCCGGTTACTCCCGAGCAAATTTCCCCACTTCATGAGCATTGTTGTTGTAATTTTGGACATAAAACAACAGTTAAGATTGTTTCTGCAAGGTTGTGCTTTTACATAGTGTTCTGTCAAAGGCTAACGTGCGGTGAACCCTGCGTTTGTGCCTCAGAACAGGAAGATGCTGTAAGTCAGACACAGGTGATATATCTGTTAATTCAGCAGCCAGGCTGCAGGAGTGCAGGTGGGTTCATCCATTCATTGCATCTTGTTGCCGTGAATTCATTCTCTTATCCCGTTAAAGGAAGGGCAAATCCTCCTTCCATTTGACACGCTGCTCATTTAGTTGAGAGGCACAGTAGCTGGCTGGAGGGAGGGGAGCCGGGGGTTGGGGAGGGGGCCACTCTTTGGGAGGTGCCGACCTGAGCAGATGGACTTCTCAGTGGCGTAGTAAGTGGAGTCTTCACATGGCAGAGGAGACTGCAGGATCTCACAGGACCAGGACTCAGCATCCAGGTGGCCACAGCCCCTCCTGACCAGCTGGAGGAGCGATGGGACCATCTGACACTCGCAGGAAAATGATACACTTTTCTTTGCTGCTTTGTTTTGTCTCGACACAAAAGCCCAGAGCCAATCAAGGAATTTAGCTAATGAAGCATAGAGAAAATCCTTTTGATTACATACAAGTATTCAAGGTCATGTTAACAACCGGAGAACGGCATTAACATGCAGTCTGCATGGTAACGCAATTTCTTTACGACCACCCTCAGTTTATTTTATTTCAAGATAAAAATAATAAATCTAACGTGGTGTTTGAGGTGATTAAGAATTTATACAAAGCCATCCTTCCGATCTGCATCATCCACTGACTGCAGTGATTTCTGCGCAGCTTTACACGTACTGCAATGTAGATTCAGCAAATCCAAGTGAGAAAGTCCCATCTGTGCTTCTCCTCCACTGATCCTGGGCCCTGGAGGCTACATAGGGCTAATTGTGGCCCCATTTTCCCTTCCTTATCTTTTTGTTTTTACTCAGTGTCGGGGTCAGGGAAGCTCCCAAGTGACCAGCGGCGGGAGCAACAGCTATCGGCCCCTCCTGAGCGTCAGTAATTAGAGCCCTCCTCCTTCTCCTCTCCCCCTTCCTCCTCCTCCTCCTCCTCCCTGTGCTTCCCTTCAGACCCGGGCTGGGGAACCTCTCCTTCTGAAGGGCATGGGGGGCAGAGAGGAGGAACAGCTGCTGACGGGAAAACCACTCTCCGGTTCCCATGGATGACCAGCATCCTTCTATCCTCCTCAGAGGATGTGCAGCAGCATCTGAGATAGGGATGATACAGGCCTGGTCCAGACGTATTATGGGATCATAGTCTGTCTGGTTTCTCATGGCTGTTTATCTCCTGTTATCTCTTTTTTTTTGTTCGCCATCACCATTTTCATTTGGTGTTTAATAATGAGAGAGCAGGAGAGATGTTGAAAGAACCACACATGAATCATATGAACAATACATTATAAGAGAACTATAACAATACCTTTTGTGAAGGTAATGTTAAAGGGTTATAATAGTGACTTTAATTAAAAATAAAACCATCTTCTGGACTATGTAATGGTATGTTTTCAGGGGCTGGTGACAGAAAATTATTGGATGGTGCTGGATGAAGCAATATACAGTACTTAAGTCCAAGTAAAGAAAATCTAAGTAGAAGTAGTCCTTCTGCAGAAAAACACATGACATTGCCCATTTTTTAATACGGTTGCAACAGCGTGTAAGCTGCTTTAAGATCTTTTTAAGATATTTAAGTCCTGTGGTTCCCAAACTAAGGGTGAGAAACAATCAAGGCTAATCCGAGGCGACGTGAGATCATTAATTGGAGAAAAACTAAATTTGATTTCAGACTCTATTTCCATCTTGGCCATCCCGCTGATTGTTCCTGAGCTGGAGCTGGTTGTATAATTCTATATATAGCTGCCCAGTCGCAACACCCCCTCCATCACAGTAATAACATGCACCAACAACCTGTTTTTATTAGTTATCTACATGGATGATTTTAAAGGGGAAACATCTCATATAAAAAGGTGCATAAATATCCACCTCTAGTCTTTAGCTTTCAGTTAAAAAATCTATTTTAACCCCCTCTTCTTCTCATGTAAACAGTAGATGTTGAAGGATTTGTGTGGACACTGAGTGCTTGGTTTTTGTGAACTGGTTTCAAAGTGTGCTTGCTCCATCTAGTGGCCAAAGATGACAGTTTGATGACTAGTGCCATTCACCTTTTGATCAGTACATAGACTACATGCAAAAAAAAAAAAGTTGCACGCTCTAATATTTCTTTGGACCGCCTTAGCTTTGATTACAGCACGCATTCACTGTGGCATTGTTCCGTTAATCTTCTGCAGTGTCGCAAGATTTATTTTCGTCCAGTGTTGCATTCGTTTTTCACCAAGTTCTTGTATTGATGATGGGAGAGTCTGACCACTGAGCGAAGCCATCTCCAGCACATCCCAAAGATTCTCAATGGGGTTAAGGTCTGGACTCTGTGGTGGCCAATCCATGTGTGAAAATGATGTCTTATGCTTCCTGAACCACTCTCTCACAATTTGAGCCCAATGAATCCTGGCGTTGTAATCTTGGAATATGCCCGTGCCATCAGGGAAGAAAAAATCCGTTGATGGAATAACCTGGTCATTCAGTATATTCAGGTAGTCAGCTGACCTCATTCTTTGGGCACATAATGTTGCTGAACCTAGACCTGACCAACTGCAGCAACCCCAGATCATAGCACTGCCCCCACAGGCTTGTACAGTAGGCACTCGACATGATGGGTGCATCACTTCATCTGCCTCTCTTCTTAGCCTGATACACTGGTTCCCCACTATCTTTCCAGTTTTTAATAATACGTTGGACAGTTCTTAACCCAGTTTTAGTAGTTTCTTCAGTCTCCTTAGATGTTTTCTCTGCTTGATGCATGCCAATGATTTGACCCTTCTCAAACAGACTAACATCTTTTCCACGACCACAGGATGTGTCTTTACACATGGTTGTTTAAGAAATGAGAAGCTACTCATTGCATCAGTTGGGGTTAAATAACTTGTTGCCAGCTGAAAGATAGTAATAGACAGTAATTATCCAATAGGAGGCTTGTACCTATTTGCTTAGTTAAATCCAGGTGGCGACCTTTTTGGCCAGGCAGTGTACATCAGCTGTATCTCACAGTTGAACTTATTAGATTTAATATTTTTAAAGTTGTGTATGAAATCGTACAAACAAGGACAAAGTTTTGATGTATAGACATGGCTTAAAAATCAAAAGTCAACAAAAAAATAAATCCCAAAAAATAAAAAGATTGATGCCAGTCTTATGTTTGTAAATTGAAGCTAGTAATTTGTTAGCTTAACTTAGCTTAGTGTAAAGACAAGACAGAGATAGATGCAGTCAACCCAGCTCTGTCCAAAGTTAAAGAAAACGGAATCTGTTCACTAATATATATATATATATAACCTATTGGTTAATTGTTTGATTATTAAGTGTTATTTTCAAAGTTCAGAGTTGGTGGCTTTCAAGAAATCATTTCAGCATGTAGCGTCCCTCAATGCACAGCCTCCTCTTATGTTTCAGTTTGCCCTCAGATTAAACACATACAGCATCTAGTTATTTTTAGCATTAGAGAGGCTGGTTGGCAGAGCGTTGTGCTTCAGACAGAGACAGACTATCTGTTTCTCTGTGTTTTCAGTCTTTAAGCTGAGGCAAGCACATGCTGGCTCTATCTTCAATTTTCTTCAGAGTGATATCGACCTATCATCTAACTCTCAGCGTGAGATTAATTAGGATACGTCCCAAAATGTCACTGAGCGTCTCCAGCTCCTCTTCTGCACTGTGGTCCTCAAATGGACTGTCATGAAGGACATGAAGTGTTGCAGAAGTCTCCTGACTTAAACAGATGGTAGACGTTAACCAGTGGGAACATGGTGACGGAGCCGACCAGTGAGCCCATCTGTGCTGCAGCTCCGCACCAGACCAGGGCACTGTGGCTCCGGTCTCTCAGGATGACACCCACCATGACTTTGACATAAGACAGCGTCCCAGTGAAGAAGAGCCATGAGAGCACCTGTTGAGGACAAAAGAAGAGCATGGACTCAGCAGCAGCTTTCAATGATAACCTGGGAAAAAAAGTATCCATTAGATCTAAAAAAAAAAAAAATAATCAGGATCTGACACTAACAGTGCAGCTACGTCACCTCATCATCAGATATGAGAGTGAGCAGAGTACAGCCTTCACGTAATTTCTAATGGAGGAATTGAACTTTGCCACGAGTGTTTTCCTGATAAAGCAGCTGTTATTTCTATGCCTCTTACACAACAGGTTCGTGTTTCACTCACAATGATCGCCTCTCCCACCACAGACCCTTGAAGCAAAGGACACGGGCTCATGGCTGCCATGGCCATGTTATAGCTGCCGAACCCTGTCCCCAACGCTGTCAGCACGCCAAGAAAAACCAGTGACCTGGACACAAAAGAGTTATCAGCCACAGTTTACTTATTTCTAGGAATCACTTGTGAATAAATGGTAAAAGACAAACTCTGTTTTAAAAAGGGAGAATTTGATTTACATATATATATTTACACTAAAACAGCTATTGTTGTAATCACTCTTGCTGTTCATATATGCCGTAAAGAGACTTTTTAAGCTTCCGAAGTTCAGTTCAAATCATCTCTGTACATTTTATTTTATTTCCCTTCACTTATACAAGAAACACGAGGGGGGAATCTGGTACTCCAGTATGGGCAGGAGAAATCTGTCAGTAAAACCTGTTGATTTGTGTTGTATTGTTTCATTTACCTATTCTGGAAGAACATAGCTATAGTGCAGGCAACTGGGTTGGCCACTGATGCCAGAGCTGCAGAGAGGTGATAGGCCAGGTTCCCATATGGCATACAGGAGTATGTCTGCACAGAGGGCAGCAGGCCGTTGGTGGCAGCATTAACCAACACCACCAGAAAGTAGATGAAGGTCGGCTGGTACACGGACTGTTCTTCCAGCTGAGGCTTGCTCTGGCCTGCCTCCTCGCCCTGGGTTTTCATTGCCCCTCCGTCGGTCTCTGCTCCTGGGTTATCCAGGCCGGAGCTGATAGACGCCACAGTATCCGACATAAGGTTTTCCCTGGACAGCTCGAACACCCGAGGAAGCTTGTTCAGTGCAACAAAAGCAGCCAAGCTTATGCACATCATGGCTGCCAGCAAAAAGAAAAACACCTCAGTGGAAAAGTTTGGAGGAAGATACTCGGTGTGTAATGACCACACGCTCTCATCTGTGTGGTTTCCTGCAGTCTGAGAGGAGTTGACACATTTGGCGATGCCCACGCCTTGTGCCAGAGCGACTACACCGGGAATGAAACCACTTAGCCCTTCTCCAATAAAATATGAGGTGACGTATTTGGCCGGAAGCTGCATCATGAAAGGGAGGAAGGTAACTGAGGAGGTGCAGTCCACCAGAGAGAGGAAGAAGGTGATGATGAAGAAGGCCGTGCTATGCCATGCCCCGGCCACGATCGTAGTCTTGTTCCAGAAGAAGGCGAGAAGGATGCAGGAGACCACACCTATGGAGAGGATGCAGTAAATGACAGCACGCTCGTTCAGATAACCCGGGCGCATTTTGTGCATGAGGGTGACCAGCAGAGGTCCCAGGTTGGCCAGCTGGATGATGACTGTCAGGTAGGAGGGGAGATCCCAGCCTTCAGGGAGCGTGTTGACGATGAGCGGCAGCTCCACCCACAGACCGTTCACTGCCACCCAAGAGCCAAGGCCAAAGGCGCAGGCCAGCATGTGGACGAGCAGAGCCATGCTGCAGTCTGGAGAAACAGTTCCACCTCTGCTGTGTGTCAAATCTGGAGGAATGCATAAGTTAACATAGTTAAAAAAATAAATGCTAATGAATTACTTCAAGATAGACTTCAAATGAATAGAACTCAGACTTCTTACTGCTAATAAACTTTAAATTAAATTAGCTAAGTTCTGTGAGTAGAAATTCCTTACATACTTGTTGGAAAAGGAGGAGTGGACCTCATGCACTGCACATTATTTATCTTAACAAGCTGCCCAGTATGACTGATTACATCTAAAAACATCATTATAAGATTAGATCGCAGCATATTTGAACTTTCCTCCATATTTAACAACCTGTACCATACACTATACTATTTATGCCACGTGCACTTACTGCCTATTGGACTTCTGGTTAGATGCCAAACTGCATTTCATTGCTCTCTACCTGTACATGTGTAATGACAATAAATTTGAATCTAATGTAATCTAATCTAATATTTAGATTGAAAAATAGATTCAAATACTATTACCCTCATGAATGAGACAAGTAGCTATGAAGACTCTCTAATTTTTTAATTACACTTGCCATAACAGATAAAATCCATGTGAGGACAAATATCCACTCTATGCAGGAACTGTTAGGTGATTATGTCTTTATGTCTTGTAAGCCATCGATACTTTTATAATACTCAAATGAATGTTATAATACTGAAATAATGGCCTCAAAACCTGCCAACCAACAACCAAAAAGAACTGACAGTATCTATAAATGCAACATAACTGTCCGTTTTATTGAAAGCTGCTGTAGATATAGGTGTCTGCTGAACGTTGGAAGCAGAGAAATATTAAACACCGCAGTGAGGCTGACTGGTTCATCTCAGATCACATGAGTCTGAGACGGATTGTGATTGAATCAGTTCAGACTCGCTGGAGAAAGTACTTCTTTTTTATAGTGGCAGTATGACAATGTAAAAGTGCTCCATTACATATAAATGTTCAGCAGCTAATATTATGTGTTAGCATTTATTAAGGATTACACCATATATAATATATATACCCTGCTGACTGAGGTTGAAGAGGTTATTGTGTCTTTCATTTGTGCCGATGTCACACCAACTAATACATCAAGCATTTGTGAGACTTATTATTTGTTGTTATTTACGTTCACTTCTGCAGTTTTCTGCAGGTGAGGCTTGATTTTAAATATTTTTTGAGTTGAAGTATTAATACGACAGTTTAAAATGCTGAAGAATCAAAAAGTCTCATATAGTTGTTAAATATTGCTGTATTTTATTTACTATTATGGTGAATTCAAGTCTGAGCAAAAATGTAACTGCTGTAGCTGGTGGGGTTTAAGCTAATTTAATACTTGACTATTTAATCTAATGCCCTGCTTCATAACTAGCTGAGCAGATCTTAGCTGAGTTACTTATCACTTTAACTGCTTTGTGTGCTTTAATGTAACAAAGAGAGTCGAGGACAAGTTACAAACCAACTTTAGTTCTGGTGTTTAAAGCAGTGGATGCAACTTTCACATCCCGTTCACATGTGGTTGAGGAATCCAGCCAACAATATCTCTCTGTCTCTCCCTCTCTCCCTCTGCCTGCCCACTTGTTGCTTTCACACTGATCTCATGATGAGGGACTAAACAGGTCAGGAAATGTCTTGTATTCATTCAGATTTCGGGAAACTGTCACAGAGAAGTCTTGACAAAAACAATGTTAAACTTTAAACTCTGTAATCAGTTCATATAAAGAAGATATAAAGAATGTGTGGCATTCATAAGAACATGCATTCATAACAAAATGTTTAGAGTTACTCACTTACTGAGCCCCCAAGAATATAGCCTACTTTTCTGACACAAGAATATACTCACAAGTTTCTTCTTGAGTCCTCTGAGGCGCTGAGTACAGCTTGTTGTCATCTTATGTAGAGGTTAGTGACAGACCTCCTGGCTGCTCTGGCTGCACACACACACACACACACACACACACACACTGCTGGGACTCGCCTGGCTGCTGGGTAGGTCAGAGTCCACTGCAGCTCCAAGGATCTGCTGGATAACAGGGGGCAGTGTCTGAACGCACTCCCCTTTCTCCACTGCCAGCTAGTCTTATTTAGGTCAAGTTGGCCTTGGATAATTTTAAGGTGTCCTTGAGATCAAACATAGCAGTAAAATAAAACATGCTGAAGTAATCATTTTTGGCTTGTTAATCCCAGCTATGAAGTGAAACATTCACAGTTCTCCTGAGGCAAATGTCACACTGACCTAATCACATGTAATAGTGAATTCTTTAGTCTACATCGCCCTCGACTGGCTTCATGTGGAAGTTGCAGTGTTACAGTGAGGTCGGCTGTAGTCTTGTGCAACTGTTGCAAAATAACTCTGTGGAAGGAGCCACTTCTTCTTCCTTATTCGTAATAAAACACCAGTGCCCTCATGGAAAATGGAGCTGCATGAAGTTCAACTCACTAATACAGTTTTATAGTGTCGTAATTTACGTCAAACCATGTCATATTTGCAGATCAGAATTTTTTGTTTGGTTGGTTTGGAGTATTTTTTGGAGTATTTTTGTGCCTACTTAGATCTAGTCTTAAGTGAAGGGAGACAGGAAGTAATGGGGTGATGGGGGGGGGGGGACACCATGCTGCTAAATAGCCTCAACCAGATGAGCTATTGCGCCTATTAGTTTTTCATGCCAACAGGGATTTTCTAAGGAGGAGTTTTTCACATGACCTGATTAAAAAATAAATAGAGGTAAATCCAATCAAAGAAGGAGAAGTCACAGAAAACTTTTTTGTCCTGTCACGTCCTGGTACGGAGCATGCTTACTCACTGTCACATGGATCCCATTTCCATGACTTTTGTCCGCTGCTGCGGCCACACCAGTGACTCTGCGAGGCTTTGCTTAGTCACAGCTGTTAACTAAATGTGAACAAGTTGATGTTTTACAGACTTTTACCAGGTTTATCTAATACACAAGGTACAGCTGAGGTTGATGGTATTGTCAGAGGTTTTACAGGTTATTTTGTTATAAAACAATATATTGACCTGATGATGGCGCCTTGAGCAGCTACAAATCGTCCTGAGGGGGAATTTCGTGCCAGTACATACATTAGTTGTTGAGGTATTTTAGTCAAAACTACAGATGTGAACCTCGTGATGGCACTAGAGCAAAGGTCATGGGATTACACAGCGAGTCGGTTTAGTCATCTGCTGAACGTAAACTTCTGTAAAAATAGATTTCATCAGTTTTGACCCAAGTTTAGAGCTGACTGACGATTACACTGCTGTTCTGTGCTGTTGCTGGACTCTGTTCTCCAAACATGTAATGCATAAATGTGTGGACGGGGTTAAAACAGCTTAGTGGTCATCCGCTCAACCATTTACAAATATATTTGTGAAGTTTGATTTGCACCAGCGACATTTCACATTTGGAACTTGCTCAACAATAATAATACTTACGGAAACAATAATAATTGTGAAGCACTGTTTAAAACTCAACAAGTACAAAGCAGCAATAAAAATAGAAGACAAAACCAGTTTCAGTAGTAGTAAGAAATTATAATAAGTTAAAGTTAGAGCAAGGCGTTTGTGACTTGGGTAATTTCTTCAGGGTGGTTGGTCTGGAGCCCTGAGGTCGCTTTTAGTTTTTAGCCTCTGAAACAGATAAAAGGTCAAGTCTATATATGGGTGAGAGGCCACTAATATATCTTTAAAAGTATTAAGTAGTAATCTCTTGAAATCATTTCTAATAAACATACTGAGCACGTAAAGTGGCTAAAAGAAGAAGGATATGGTTAAACATGCAGTAATGCATATCTGTTAACACTTCCTGTTAGTATAGAAATATGATGCTGTTTCTAAACCAACAAAGGTCTGTATGAATATCTGTGAGCTGATGTGGCCTTTCACCATCAACCACCATGAACAGCGCTTTAAACAGGCTGACCTAAGAGGTCACATCAGCCTTGTGCTGTAGTTTGCATTATGTGGTCAAACAAGCAGGTGGCCCTGTTTCCTTTTTTTACGTTCTCACACCTCGTATGTTGTTCTCGGTTCTGCTTTCAACTTTAATTTTGCTTGAGGCTGAATTTTTTATTTATTTTTTTTAGATAAACATTTGCTATTTTTGCTCCGTCTGTTTTTTCCAATACCCAGTTTTAAATCCCCCCCCCCAAAAAAAACTAAAGTCATTTTGTAACATCAGCACAAATCAATGACATGTATTTACACCACACATCACGGTCAGCACTTTATAAAGTGCTAAAAATATGGCATCAAATAAAATACCAAGCAAATATGTTAAACAGTTGTTAGCAGTAAATCAGAGTGAATGATAGGACTCAGAGCAGAAGTGGACAGTCGTTATCATGTGTACACATTCCTACAATTAAATGTATTTTGATGCAGGCCTGAGGTGTTGCTGTCCAAACAGATCATAAAATATTACCTGGGCCGCCATAAATAGAGGTTTATGCAACTATCCGGGCATGGAGTGTGTAATTTGCGAACATAAATGCTTTATATGTGTAGCATTGAAACTGAGTGCAGATGAACGGTGAAGAATTAATCAGGGATGTTCATGACCAAACTGGAGCTGAGTGGAGCTGAATAGTTTAAATGCTTTCTGCTTTCACATTATTTTTGGTTAATGGCATAAGACAAATGACATTTTTACCTTTCCTACTCCCCATTTTCCTTTCCCACAAGTACCAAATTTCCGATGATATATAAAAGTACTAAGGTTTTAATGTACACACGCTGAACTTGGTGGTAATTTTATTGATTACAAAACAACATTTATGTCTGTAAATTTCTGATTTCATCTGTTTTTATGTTATAAGTCACGTTTGACTTTGAGACACGTAGTCATGTGCTGCACACATAACTTTTGATCAGTGTTTATTTCACAAACTACAAAATAACATATGATTCTAGTCAATAAATTAAATGTAATTAAAAGCCCAGTCCCTTGTGTTATTATAATCATATGGTATAATGGACTAATAGCAAGATAAAGACTAATAGTGATGTCAGACATTTTGTAGGATATTGATTTTGTATTGCAAATGTTTACCTTGAGCTTGTTTAGTATTGTTTGCTGTTAAAGTCTTTTTTACTTAATTGAGACCCACTAAAGACGTCAAAGTCAATCAATGTGTTCCTTGATTTGCAAAGAGGCAAACCTCTGCACTCCTCTAAAGTTTTCTATTTATGATTTAATGTTTTGCACTTTTGTGGATTAGTTTGTGGTCAGTGTTGTAACTAACTCTATCCAGTTTAACAGAATGACCACCTTCCTGACACTGTTTCAACATAAACTGAATTTAGTGCAGTGCTGTTATGTTTGAAAGCATCCGTTTTCAATGGTGTTCATGAGTTAGTGTGTTTTAAATAGTATTAAAATAGGGATTTTTCTCTGACTAAAAACGAAAGCATCTCATGACCTCTCAGATTTCTCGTGATCTCTTGGAGAGTCCAGACCTGCAGCTTGGAAACCACTGACCTCGAATCTGAAACATCTCAGTTCAGTGTGATCACTAACATCTTAACTAATTCTGTTTCCTGCCCAATAAATGGTTTCACTTGTGTCAGCAGAGACCAAAATATTAACGTGAAGAGATCGGAAATAGGATTCCAAATAAATCATGTTGCCCCTTAACTACTGGAGATGTAAAAAGGGTGACCGTGTGCTAATATGTTTACAGCTTCATCTGTTATTGAAACTTGAAGCCTATACCGTAAACTTTCAGCAGATTAAAACTTAAATGAACTGTCATTTCTTTAAGTGGTAACATTTCACAAATTAAGTTTGAACTAGCAACAGAAACTAGCATTATTTAATGCTAAACTAGAGGTGAAACCTTCAGAGACATTTGGGGAAATCTGCATAATTGGTTTACACCGATCAAGCATAACATTATGACTAATATTGTGTAGGTCTCCACAGCAGTTGTGACTCATCAGAGAATGGACATGGGCCTTCTGAGGGTGTCCTGTGGTGTCTGGTAGCAGAATGTTGTTAGTGGGGGCCTTTGGGTCCTATGGGTTGAGGGGAGGGGCCTCTGTGGATCATCCCACAGATACTTGGATCAATTTAGGATCTAGTGAATTTGGAGGCTAGGTCAACACCTTGTGCTGTTTTTCATGTTTTCTGAGTTGTTCCTAAACCGTTTTTGTGTGTGTGTCTGTGTCAGGCTGCATCCTGCTGGGGATGACTGCTGCCATCAAGGAGTGTCATTGCTATGGGGTGGGGGTGCCTGGTCTGGTCTAGGTGGGTGGTACATGTCTAAGTAACATCCACATGAATGCCAGGTTGAAAAGTTTCCCAGCAGAACACTGAATTGTCACAAGATGGTCAATGTTATTTACTTCTCCTGTCAGTGGTCATAATGTTATGCCTGATTAGTGTACAATTATAGATCTAGAGGTGTTCTTTTGCTCATTTATTTACATTGTACTGGGCAAGGATGTTTAGATATTTCTGGTTAATTTCTTGAATTGACTTTTAGCTAAAACCAAAAGCTGTCTCTAGTTTTTAATATCCATGAGCGGCATTGGTCTTCTTGGTTCACTCTTCGGCAAGAAAGTTGAGGTGTTACCTAAAATGTCAAACCATCCTAGCATGAGGCAGAATGCATGGATCTTAATGGATTCAGTTTGATGGCAGATGGAGGAACAGACTGATAATGCAGAGTATGGGCAGAAACTGGTGAGGCTTTGAGGGCTTTAAGGGACTCTTCAGGTTGGCATGGACAAAATCTGCTTCATTAGTTGTAAGTTTAACCTTAATATACTTATCAAATTAAAATATTTAGGGGAGAAATTGCAAATATTCTTTGCGGTTTCTATTTTATGTCATATTGTTACACGTCCATATGCAAGACTCACCTTCTAAAGTAGAGCCAAATATTCTGCCAAGCTCATGGTGTTTAGATTATAACCTCATAAATTAATTACATCTACATGGTTTCGGCTCATTCAAGAGCAGCAGTGATTTAAATAAGCGACTGTGTCGAAACGCTGCATAAAAACCTGCAACCCATGAACACGCAGTGATCTACAACAACACAGATGCATGAAAAGCATGAATTATCGTTTATGAAAGAAGTGGAAAAAGTAAAACAATCCGTCACATGAAGTAGCAAAGACAGTTTCACAAGTCAGAGGGCTGCTCCGACGTTACACAGGACCCCAAGAGGTAGCTGATTTCACTTCTACTTTCAAGCACGGTTTAACTGCACACCTACAGTAGATATGCTCACTAGGCTACTATGCATATTAAGATCAGACACCGTGGCATAGATACACAATGTTCACATTGGACAATTCTTACACAGGAGAACAAAAATAAGCCGTGTGTGGCTAATACCTCCACCTGTGAAAGCCCACGTCAGAACACACTGGAGAAAATGTTTCACCTGGCCACACGTCGAAACAAACTTAATGTCAGATCAAATGTGTTTTGGATTCAGTGTTTCATATGTTACCACACGTCTACTGAGCTATGTGGCACTATCTTAAGTGGCCGCTTTCAACGATACAAAAAGGCAACACACAAAGAGATACACTCAATAAGATTATTTATGTTATTGTACAATCTGCGTTTTTTAACAAATAATAATAATAAAAAAAAAAGTTTAGTAAGATGTACAGTATTCGAATGATCGTATCTGGTGTGGACTCGAGTCCAACCAGAGCTCCAGTGATGGGAGAGGGAGGGGCCTGGAATGACTATGATGAACGCTCAGTAAGTGTGTGTGTGTGTGCAGGTGTGTTTGTATGTGTGTGTGTATTTGCTGTTGTATACTTGAGTGCTGTGTGTGTGTGTGCTCAGCCAAGGTGTTGCTAGTGGAATGACACATGGTGGAGGACGGGGATAAACGGATGAAAGCAAAATGGGGAGAGAGGGGGAGTCGGGGAACGAGGAGAAAAAGATGGAGGCAAAAGTAGCAGGGGCTCAGTTGGTGTAGATCTGGCCCTCAGGCGGCTGAGGAAGCTTCATGTTCTCCTTGCATGTCATGAGCCGTCGCAGCTCCAGCAGCACCATCCGGATGCTGTAGGAGTTCTGCCACTTGGCCAGAGCAGTCACTGCATGCATGTCAACCTGCAGGAGGAAGATGTAGGCGTTTTTGACAACAGCCTGTGTAGATCACAACTACAATCATCTCAGCTTTTACTTAAAAAATAAAGCACCAACATGTTAAGATAATTGGCTAGTATTGTTCTCCATCTCCAACTGGTTTTGAAAGAGTTTACTTCTGCTTCAATCTGCGGCGTTCGAACAACTAGAACAGTAGATGAGTGGGCGGGGCAACATTTGAGCTACTGACAGCTGTGCAGTCACCCGGAAAGAAAAATCAACAAAAATGTTCCACAGACTTCCTGGAAAAAATGTGCCATCAGGTTCGCCGACATGTTCAAGTTTGACTGATACCAATCTACTACAATGGTTTCTTGGACCACATCTAAGTTGGGAAAAAGTGTCCATTTATTCAAATGTTTTAGTCTCAACTGCTTGTGTTAATCCTAGACATATCTAATAGCACGTAGTTGAATATCGTACAGTACATTACATTGATTAATATCTTGCACCACAAGGGTTGCATTAGCTGTCGAAATATTCGTGCATAAGAACAGGAACATGCTTATCTGGACTGACCAGCCTACAGGACAGACACGACAGTCATGCAATAAATGTGCTCCTTTCATTGTGCGCACCATGAATGTTTTTCATACATGCCGATCTAATTTGTTAACACAGTTCGTGCTGAATTCACAAACATTCAACACAATCAATTTCGGAAATTAGGCTAAAGAAAATGTAAAAAATAAGATGTACATACCACACCGTTGGAGGTGTGCACGCCATTCAAGTTTATCTTGGTCACAAATCTGACAAACGGTGGTGACTCTGGGTATCCTGGCCCACATTCAACCTTCAGATTGTACATCCTGTTTTCGTAGCTCGTCTGTGGACGGAGAAATGTCGGGAGAGAGGACAGCACTAGGCATGAGCAAATGTTCAGTGTACTCAAGAATCCAATATGAACTATATGCTAGAAAATAATCCACGTACAGGTAAAATGTAACTGCATTTTTAGCTGAGTCAGAAGTAATCTAGCAGATGGTAAAGTCCACAGTCCTCTGAAAATTGTCCCTGAGGTACTGCAGTGTCTTCTAGTTATAAATATCCTTTTTGCATGTGTTGCACTTGAACAAACCGAGCCTCTCATCTTACTCTTAATAAAAGTGCAGACATTGAAAAATGATTGAAACTGTTTCATAGCTGTTCTGACATTTCATTGTTAAAATAACTATGAGATCAAATCACAATGCAGAGATTAATCAGTAGTTTAAATAATCCTTAGCTGCAGTCTCATAAAGGGATGTTTTACCTTTACAATCTTGTTTTATTGTGTTGCCACAAACACATTTGTGCAGTTAATGTGGCGTCATGCATAACTTCCCTTTGTATCCGTGTTGAGATTTCGTTTACTTAGCTAAAGCATTCAGTCATGGCAGAGTACAACTAGTGTGGTAGATAATGCTTCTGTGTCTTCCCTTTCAGAACATGTGCATTCACAACATTCTGGTTTATGCACAGGAGGCAACACAGATCAAACCTGAGTTGGTTAACCCCTTTGCTTGGCCCCTGAAATGCTTATTGCACAGTTCTCGGTGAAGTGTTACTAAAAGGAAGCACTGACCCTCGGAGGCCCAAGGATCACTCCCCTCCACCGTGTTAAGGTCATGTCCTCGTCATCCTCCAGACCCCAGCTCACTGTCCCATCTCCAACACCTTTCTGACCTTCTTCCAGCTCTTCCAGGAGCCGGAAATTGCGAGGAACTTTAACGCCTGTTTGTGGACAAACACAGCAAATCTGTCATGCTCATACATGCACACCTCCAACAGGACATGTGGATTTAGGTACCATCAATATTTACAAAGCTGTCAGATTCTAAACGCCTATGCCAGAGCAGTGACTTGCAGTTATAAACCTATGACTCATTCAGACACAACGGGACAGCAAAGTAAGGAACGCCTTAATTGAGCAGTTCTCTTTAGCTTCAGCTAATGGCAGGTGTTAGCCATGTCCTCTGACTTGGCATCTGGCTTCGTCGATGCTGCATCACTTGGCCTCTGCGGTGAGACACGATGGGGCTGCACCGTTAAAGGAGACTCAAAATAAACAGTCACACGGCCAGCTGGTGCAGCAGTTTAGCTCACCGGCATCTCCTGAGCCCTCACTGAGACTCCGCACAGATCATGTCTTCTAGATTAGCTGGCAGCATCTCAGAAACCGTACAGTCATTGTTGACGTTGAGCAGCCACACGGGAAGGCTGGATGCGGGTGAACCAACATTTGTTGATCGCATTAAAGTAACGCCAAGGAGCCTGTTAGTAACACGTCCGTTTCAAGCTTCATCTAATAATCTCAATGTCGAAAATAAGCTAACGTCGTCCGTTAGGGTGGAGAGGTGTTGTGGCTCCCCAGCGTCAGCGCCAGACACCATCCTAAATTACATTCTCAAATAAAAACAGCCAGTTATGCCATATACTATATACATGTGGCTGGTAATAATGGCTTAACGCCCGTTAAACTGCATGGATTTGCTTTATTAGCAGTTACGCGGCTTCTCGTTGTCATTTCATCTAACTTAACTTACGTTAGCTTAGCTATTAGCATCGCTTCCTATTCATTCTCTAAAGCATCTCGAGCGTCACATTAGCTTGTATTTTTTCGCACAGCAGCTACATTAGTAGAAAATCAGCCTCGTTTGGAATCTAAACAGCTACACGATAAAAATGATCCGAAAACATTATTCAACGACAGCTTCTCGTTGTTGCTAATATATCTCAATCATTTACCTGATCCGGCGGCGACCGCCATCTTGTCGCTATAAAGCGGGGACGCGCACGTACTTTTGCCATTGTGGTGAGCGGTGCGTGCGCGTGGCAGAAACGCAAAGCAGCACTTCCTTTGTTGTTAGATAATTTATGTGGCTATTTGGAAATTGAACCGAGGATAACTGAGTGCAGCGGATGAGATCAGTAATGTCTCAAACATATTAAAGTGTGTGGAGAATCGATACGTCAAGTTTAAGTGTTTTCTGAAACAGATAACTGTTTATACTTAAAAATAAGCATGGGGTGTGTGCCAACAGCTACATTAGTGATGTGATAAGTGTAAAGATACATGACAAGTGTTAAATGCTGCAAATGTTAACAACCCAAAACAAGGACTGGGTTCCAAACATGTGCCAGCTCATTAATCAATTATTAATCTACCTTTTCAAAGCAAATCTATTGACTAGTCATGGTGGTAAATAAGAATTGTTTCTAATAGCTATGACAGTTAATCAGTTTTATTACTTACATCTTTGCTTTTGCTAAAGTGGCAGAGAGCGAGATTATAGAGGCAGATAAAGACAAAGCTAACACATAAAATGTGCAGCCAAATATAGTATTTCAACACAGTTATGCTAAAGTAAATAAAAGGAAGAACAACAGAGAAAGCTGTTTATTAGTTTATTTATAAATACAGTTTAATATATACATTGTAAGCCTCCCAAGCGGAAGACAACAAAAAGGCATCAAGGCATTATTCTGATATCTAAAACTCCATCACCAACAACAACATCCATGTGGGTCTTGCCTCAGATGTGGTGAGACTCAAATGAAGGGCGATTTAAAGTCAGTCAGTGAGCTGCTTTCCCACATCATTGGCAAGATTTACAGTAAATCAATTCAAGAGGGTATAAGGCAATTCAATAAAAAGTCCAAGGACTGATACAAGAGTGATTTCAACACAGTATGTAAAACATACCAACACTTGCCCACGCCGCTTACCAATTTTTGTTTTTACCCCAGTGGGAGTGTATTTACTTAATCACACATCGTCACAGACTTCAAATGCACTGAGGAAAGCTCATCATCTCCAAGCAGAAAAACCGAACATGGCTCTATAACAAATTCTACCTTAATAACAAGAAGCCAATTTAACTGTGATTTTATAGCTACGACAGACCTCATAATGCAATTAAAGAAATTTGACTACTTTGGCCAAAACATCTGATATAAATGAAATTTTTTATATTATAATAATGGTCATAACATCATGAACGGGGTGTTTTTATTGTTAGAACTACTACTGTCATTAAACACAATCTTGGGGAATAAGTAGTTTAGGTCTATACTCACAACCAGACTACACTACGACAGTTATAGCAAGCCTGTCTCCAAGCAAAGGTTATAATGGTTTGGTTCACTCTGACCTCAGTACACACTTTAAATAGAATGATGCCAGTTTTGTGAACCTTCAAATTAATTGTGGTGTCACGTCCAGTATTTCCAAACATTGTCAGTAGCTATTATTTCATTTCACTGATTTGCAAAAGCACAAAACACCCTTAAAATTTAAAAACATCCAGGAGAGTCAACGGCAAAATTTAGAGAAAAAAAAGAGTGTCAAAGTTCAAATGTGTCTTCTGGCTGCAGTTTTCTGAGTGCATCAACAATACATTGCCTAACACTGACCGCGAAGAACTACATGAGTAGGACTCAGTCCTTAAACTTGACGTGATCACACATTTCACTGTCCGTTTATCTATATTATACTACCAAGCGCACACAAAACTGCTTCTCACTACACTCTACAAGCACTATGCAATCTGCAGTGTACTCCTGCTCTTGACCTATGGTGAATGAATGTATATAATCAAGTATGAAGGATTCGAAAATTGGAATATCACGTAAGATAAAGCATAACTTTGGCTGAAAATTTAACTATCAACAAACTGTCTACTTTGACTGAAACACCAGAAGCCTTTAACCTGGTTAATCTGACCGAAAAGGCAAGGTTAGCTTCTCCCATTTAAAACCTGAAAACCCTTGCCGGGATTGCCTTGGAATGAAGGTAATATTTTGGTGGTTCAAACCTGGGACCATTTGGTCAAAGTTTGGGGTCATCTTTAGAAAGCAGTAGAGTTAATTTGGAGCAAGCACAGACCTCCCTGCTCAGTGTCTGCTTTACACAAACTCAAAGGAAAAGCTGGTGACCCAGTGTATTGCTTGTACAAGCCGTCATGCTCTACGCATGCACGCATTCTTACGCCTGCATTAAGTGACGATCTTAACGGGTTAATGTAATTTCGTCATGCAGTTTATTAAGTAGCTCAATTTTTCAACTCCAGTTTTCCTACTCAAATATGTGTAAACTATTAGAAAAAGAAAGGCATTTTCACCTAATTAGATAAGACATATAGTTAAGGGCCTCTTATTACACTGCATAGTTATTTGCTGTACAACACATTTACAAATTACTGGCTAAAGCGTTAAAAAAAAACTTTCAACCAATCAATCTCAGCTGTAGGAGAAATTCCTGGACCGCCAGCCTTCACTGAAGCCCTTGAAACATCACCAAGTCGGCTCGTCACTGCTACCAATAAGGTGGGCAGTCGCAGCGTTACTCGTCGGGAATGTTACGCTCATGTTACAGCTCCTTCTCATAATAAAAAAAGGCCGTCAAGATGCAAGGAGTGAAAACAAGGTTGCACACAGCTGGCACATAAATTAACTGAGAGACAAACCAGAGAATGACAGAATTACCACGGCAACACCACAAAGCGCTGCAACTGAGGCAAAAGAAATAAAACAGTAAAGTACTGCATCTGCGGTGTGTGTTGTAAGGCAGCTCGATAAAACTGTATG
Organism: Chelon labrosus; assembly: GCF_963514085.1. NCBI lineage: Eukaryota > Metazoa > Chordata > Actinopteri > Mugiliformes > Mugilidae > Chelon > Chelon labrosus. The sequence continues at coordinate 20,847,180 of NC_140360.1, read as the reverse complement.
TGTCGCTTTCCTGCAAAACTGCTCGTCTACCGGCAGTGAAAACTAAAAGTGCTTTTCTTAGAGGACACGTGGTCGTCAAAAAGACAAGAGCCACACCATAATCCAACAAGACCAATGTTCGGCATGTTTGCACAGATTTTCTACTGGCCTACAATCAATGCTGACAAGTTACACATTAATCAAATTAATCCGCTTGAAAATAAGTGTTTCAATGCCCTGATCACGTCCAAAATAAACAAAGATTATTAATAATAATTGTTGTCTTTAGCATCTTGGCGACTGTTTTCTTTTTAATGGAGTCAATGTCAAAGCCATGTTTAAATATTAAATATGGCTGCAGTCTATGACGCTAATTTTTGAGCACATCTCGTCATCGGCTCTCTCTAAAATAAAATGTATCGCAACTGTGCAGAGCTGAACCCAAATGTGCAGGTAGACAGCAAATGTAACAGTAATCAATCAGTTTGTTCTTTAGCTATCAACATTGGTAAAATATCCAGAAATCCTAAATCTAATTTTATCACTTGCACATTGAATAGATGCTTGATAAGGTGGAGGTGCAAAGACTGATCCACGAAAATAAAGCAGTGCTAAATATAACATGATTAATCAATTTTCCCAGGGGACAAAGTTGTGGCTCTGAAGGAGAGAAAAAAAGTGAGTGTTTATTCCTTCAAGTATAGAATATTCTGATGAGAGAGGAATCGTTTAATCTCCTCAGGAAGTGCTTTCAAATGTAAGCGACTGCACTTTCTTTAGCAAAAGCCTTAAAAAAGTGATGGGTTGTGTTATAGAGATACAAAGATGTATTGCAGGTTGAAAAGATTATCTCCACGAGTGAGTAATGAAAACTTCCACCAACAAAGCCCTCCGTTTTTCCAAAAACAAAAAATGTGCAAGACTTAAAGCTATGGCATCAAGAAAAGGGGATGAGAAGCCTGGACGGAGCCAGCGTCTTCTGAGGTAGGGTGAAATTAGCCTGCAGTGTTACTTCACTTTTTGAGCCCATTTCAGGTCGTCTGACCTGGGCTTTTCTCCCGTCACACCCTGGATGAGATCCTCCAGGTATCTCCAGAAACCAAGCTTCTCCAGAGGGTAATTCAGCCAGCCTGCAAAAACAAACAAGCAAAAAAAAAAAAACTTTACTTGAAACCCTGAAAAATTTAAGACTTCATGATTTCATTTCAGGACTTTAAAACATACCCGTTGTGATGCAGAAGTACGTCTCATGAGGGGAGACGTGGTGGACGCGGTGGTGCTTGCGGGGGAGGATGATGTGGCAGTCCTGCAGGAGCACAACCCAGCGAGGCAGGCCGAAGTAAGTGTGCGACCACTTGTGAATCTGGTTGGTGAGCGTCACAAAGATGGCCAGTGCAAACAAGTAGCAGTACCACGGGTAGTTATGGTAGATCTCCGCTAAAATTACAAGAAAACAGAGGGATAGCTGATTGTTTGTGGTTGCTTCCTGTGTGCAGGAATATTTTGGAAGGAACAGGTCGGATCAGATTATTATTGTTGATACAAAACTCACCGGGGGAGAGGGTGAGAAAGTTGAAGGCCATGTTTGCAAGCGGGATTATGGTCAGCATGCAGTTGTCCCCGTTGGTCTCTATGAAGTCATGACGGGTGATGGCTGTAGGGTCGATGTGGTGCTCTCTGAATGGACGTATAAAGGCCTGCGGGACGGATCAAGAAAATGGTAAATTGGGTCAAATATTCCCTTTCAAATGGCAAATTATTATTTTGTCTCTGGTACCTTTCCAAAGATGGGTACATCCACAGATCCCCACGTGTCAGCCCCCCAGTGAACAAATCCTGACGCAAAGTCTGCAGTGAGTATTCCTGCCGCTGCACATGAGTTTGTGGAGACAATCGTTAAGAGAGACAAACACCGATAACACCGCATCAGGACCTTATATTATTTCTGATTTCGTACTTACCAATGCCTATCAGGATGAACCACAAATGTCCCAGGTGGAAATTGGCAAGAAGGTGAAAGAAATTGAAGGCCATGAGAGAGAAGCAGAGGAGGACACTTATCCATTCTTGACATCGTTTGCCTTAAGGAAAGAAAAGCATAAGGATAGATGTAGATGATTAGATCATCAGTCCAGTCCTCTGCGTGTGAACTTGATATGACATCCTATGATCCAAAATAAAAAGGTCCAAAGGTTAGTAAACTAGTCAGGGTTATTCATCAAGCAGCATTCCTCTGCTCTTGGCTTGTTAAATGAGGAGCCGGGCCTGAAATACGTGTCACATTCTTCAGACTCAGCACACTCCAACCTGGCAAAGGTCTGATCACAAAGTTATATGAAGTTCTGGGATGATATGAGGAGCTGTTTAAAAGGCATCGAGTATTTGTACAATGGGCGTGAATGCCACTCACTTTCAACTTAGTATGAATGTTTGAGATATCAGAACAATTAAGAGCACTTTAATGTCTCAGAGCTGCCTGACACAGAGACACTGTTATGAAAGGTCAACAGCGGCTCCTCGGCCACATGAGGCTCCGGAGCCTCAAGCAGGAAGAGGGGGTTCTTCTAACCTCTGCCTGGTGCTGGAAATGTCAGAGCAACACAGAGACTCAAAACCAACCAATCTCACATGATTCCTATTGTGTAACAACAGCATTGTGGCTGTAACAAACCCCACTAACTATCGCTCATTGTTCGCTGCCATTTAACCACAGCACACGATCCGCTGCTCTTTGTTTGTTTATTGAGTAGTTTTGTTTCAGTTTTCTGCTAACTACATAACGACTGTCGTTATGTCACGCCACTTATGGATTCTTGAAGCGGGGGGTGGGGGTTATAAAACGGAGCTGCTGAGAGAATCCACTCACCTGGCGAGTACAAATTAGCGAGTTCTCGGGCACCGGCGTGTTGTGGGCCCCATCTGACCGCGCCCCGGCCCGGTCCCTGCTGCTCCGGGGTCCGTGTTTCCACTCCGCACCCGTCCTCGGTCACCATACTCGCCATTTCTCCGCTGTGGGCCCGGCCCCTTCAATATCGCGACTCGTAGCCAGGAACCAACGGAATCATCAACTTCTCAGCCCACAGACAGCGTAACGGCTTCGACCAATCGGGCGCAAGCCGTTGAGCGCAGCAGCCAATCAGCGTACGAGACAATGTTCCACAGGCGGCCTAGTGGCCAATGGGGAGCGAGGTTGTGTGGGGGGAAGAACGTATTTCCTGACCCCACCCGTGCAGTCTGGTGCCCGCTCTGCTCTTAGCCCTCTGCTGGAGGAGGTACACTTAAAAAACCGGAACAGGTGTTAAGGCGACATCTGTCAGCCGTGAGGTTCTGTCACCCGACAGCTTCGAAAGACAGTTGGCCAGGTGAGGCGTAGTAACATTAGCACAGAGACACTTTCATAACTTAAAAACACAGTCTCAGCCCAAACAAAACACACAGTTACTGTTTTTCTGCTGCAAACTTATTTCAGTGTGGTGTGAGTAGTGGCTAATAATGGCTAAATACTGTTAGCTAGTGTTAGCAAACTTTACATAAACACAAACCTCTGCTCCACCACATTTTAATAACTTTTTTATATTAAAACTGTCAATATTAAAATACTAATTTGCAACTAGGCTGAACCTATAGTATTAGCAGTAAAATGCGAATAAAATAAATTAAGGCACCGCCTACATATTAAGCACAGTGTTCTATCATAAGTCACTGAGTATAAAGCAGCAAAAAATAACATGTTCAAGTAAAATGTGAGCATTTCAAGTTATTACAGTGCTCGAATATATTCATGCAAGCATTATTTGCAATAAAAATAAAGTGAGAATGTTTTTTTGAAAAAAAGTGGAGTAAACAAAAGAAAAAAAACACCAGAATTTAATGTGTGAACCTTTTCCCTTTACAACGCTACTGATTCTCAGTATACTAAAGTTGTTTCACAAGACAGTTTGTTTCCAAGATACTAGAACTACACTGTGTATTTAAGTTTTCCCTTCCTCTAAACCTAGAATGACTCTATGACGATGAGGTCAACTCCTTTGGGTCTAAACAGTTTGTAACAAGACTCATCGCTGAATGTTGATATTTTTTAGTCTGGCTGTTTTGGAATGGGAGCCACTTAAAAAGTTTATTATTCAAGCAGCATTGTGCTAAATCACCCATAGCAATGACACTACTTGACGACAGCAGCCATCCCCAGCAGGATGCAGCCTGACACAGACACACGCATAAAAAGGTTTAGGAACAAAAACTCCAAAAAAAAAAACAAGAACAGCACAGGGTGTTGACCTGGACTCTAAATTCACTAGATCCCAAACTGATCGAGTATCTGTGGGATGATCTACAGAGGCCCCTCCCCTCAACCCAAAGGACCCAAAGGCCCCCACTAACAACTGTCTGTTGCCAGACCCCACAGGACACCCTCAGAAGGCCCATGTCCATTCTCAGTCCTGAACTAAATCTTAACTTCATGACTTATAATGTTCAGTTTATAGTGAAACAGCATTAGAAATGAATTCACTCGCAAAGTAGTTTTTATTTAGTATTAAGGCATCAAAGCTGGGACAAAGGCAGATGGACTTGTTCAAGGTTTCTCACAGACACTTTTTTACATTTTTAAAAAGCAGAAAATCTTCACAGACATTTTTTCTAATTGATTGCAAATGTGTTTGGGAATTTGCACCAATACGTCACGGAATCAACTGTAGCACGTCACGCGCAAACCAGGATCAGATGATGTTATTTCAGGAGTTGTATGTGTATATAATGAAGCTGATGTGTGTCATTTGATTAAAAAGCTGGAGGCAACTGATGACGTGCACCACTGACTTCCCACTGACCTCGGAACATGTAAGTCTGGCTTTGTGTGTGTCTTATCTAGGAAGTCAGCATTTTTTGGTAAAAAGCAGTTAACAATAAAGAAACACGCAGTATTTCCCAGTCACAGAGTCTAATGGATCACAGAGGGGATACAAATGTTTGTGTGTGGGCGTATCTTTCTGGGAAATGTAAGAGATGTTTTAAATACCAGACAGTGCTTTTGGCTGCACACCAGTGACACAGTTTATGGAGAAATACACCAGCCCTAAACATTTATTGACTCTTCGAGTAATCTTGCATCTCACCACAAGGCGGCAGCACGACGTAATGGAAAATGTTTGTCATCTGTATTGTAAACTTTTATTCAGCTTGTCCGTACACTGAGCATCTCAGGTTTCCTTATCAGTATCGAGAAAGATAGCTTGTAAAGGCAAATGTGTGAGCTGTGACTGAAGTTACATTGACCTCACAATAAATCAGATCAAATGATTCAGTTGAGATCATAAATTATGTAACGAGAGAGTTATAAGGAGCCTCTATGGCTCATGAGAACAATTGTGGGTTTATATGTGTCACCGACACTGAGTATTGGCACCTGAGCGTTTATTTAGTGACTATTTATTTTAAATGTAGACTTCCGAGAAAACAAACATGCATACACGTTTATAGGAATTCATTTAATCGAGGACGCACGTTTACACTTCACACATCACCCACCCTGACCCTTATACACAATTGGAGTAAATGCATCATCTTGCACACACAGACCGGTTTTAACTAGTCTGTGGCGGGAACAGCTGAGTGGAGATGTATCCACAGCTGCTTTCAGGAGCATCGTTGTTATGAGACGATTACGCATGAAAAGAAATAAAAAACACGTTGCCACTGAGTGGGATTTTTCCGTTATTTTCGAGCTGTCAATAGCTACGTGACTGTGGGGTGCGTGAATGAATGCGTACACCGCACTGTGGTGACTTCAGTTTTGTTATGGCACTGTTGAGGATGGTGTGTATTTTCGCTTTTTATTTGCGTTTTAGTTTCATTTTATGATAAATAAATGAAAACCACTGTGATCACACCCAAACTTATTTAAGACGCTGCTCAAACTTTGCATCATCTGTGACAATGAGACACACACAGGAAGAAAAAAAAAAAAGAAAAAAGATGAAGTTGGTATTTTTTTATTCTCAGGTCCTCTCAAAGCAGGGCAGGTTGTCCTGTTGGCTCCGCGTAGCTCCGCGCAACTCCGCGCGTCACACCTGCCCTGCTAAACCCCGCCCCTCCAACTAAATAAAACCCCCCCGAGACAGGAAGATCTGTCAATTCCTCCCCAACTATGAGCACAGCCTCTTCAAAGTAGTTCAACTGCATGTTGTCACGGACAGTGACTCAGGAGGTTTCAACTCGACACATTTCACAACAGAGGCAACTGAACCCAAACCACTCAGGGCGGCTCCTCTCAGCCCTCCATGCTCCTGCAATCCGGCGGGTGTTAAGATCCATGGAAGTGGCCGGCTTCTACGACGAGGGCAGCTTTGCTATCCACAACAGAGACAGCATTATCAGTCCCATCGGCGGCGGCTCATACTGGAGGCTCGGCGACTCGATGACGGAGCTGGGCATTGAAGAGCGGGAGAGAGCGATAGACTTCAGCGTTTACCTGGATTCAGCTTTGCACTGCCCGCAGCTGGTGGCGCAGACGCAGCAGCAGCAGCAGGGGGACGTTTTCTCAGATTTCCTCGCAGAGAACAAGATCAAAAGAGTTACATCTTTACAGAACTACAAGAACTACTCGTTGCTGAACGAGCTGGAGGCGAGTCAGTGCGACAACTTGAGGGACCCCAGGGAGTCCTACGCGCTGGGTTACACTGAGCTGCAGGAGACCCGAGTGGATAGTGTGCTCAGCCCTGAACTCGTCGGGAACCGCTACAGAGCTGCTGTTGCTGCTGCTGCTGCTGCTGAGAGAGACGACAGTCAAGAAGACGCAAAGATGGAGAACGGGTCGAATGGCTTTGACATGAGGTCCTACCTTCATTACCAGTCCACCAGCGGCAGTCTTGGCAACATCTCCACTGCGTCTTCAACTTGCTCCAGCCCGCCCGGCACACCTGCTCCGTCAGGTAAAAGCAGGTCACCGTCTCACGGTGGCAAAATGTCAAGCGGGAAGTCAAAGAAGCGCCTGGACAAGGACAGTGAAGAGTACAGGCAGCGGCGGGAGAGGAACAACCTCGCCGTGAGGAAGAGCAGGGACAAAGCCAAAATGCGCAACTTGGAGACTCAACATAAAGTGCTGGAACTGGCCGCAGAGAACGATCGTTTACAAAAGCGTGTGGAGCAGCTGTCCAGAGAGCTGGCCACCCTGCGCAACCTGCTCTCCGCCACCGGGCAGTGTTAGAAATCTCCACCCGGGGACCCCGCACCTTTCTCTGGGCTGCTCGTCTAATCATTGATGGACTTTAGAGCCTGATCCACTGTGCTGAAACACGGTACGCTTAACAGCTGAAGACAGCGACCACCAGTTTACAAGGACACTTTGAATGGGACTGGAGAAGTGGGTTGCATGGATTGCGCAATCATTCACGACTCTTCACATGCCACCGTAGCTTTATTCTCAGATGTAATTTTTTGGTGTTATGCAGTATTTCTGTGCAGGTTTTACATACATGCGAGTGAATTTCTACATTTTTGTGTATCTGGAGCAGTGGTTGTCAAGGGAAGAGTTGTGCTGCAGTGAAATGATGCAACTCTTTGTAATAGTATTGGCAATGAATGAAATAAGTCTAATTATTTAATATTAAAAGGTGAAATGCTTTAATTGTACTTGATATTTTATTGAATTAAAAAGATTTATACTTTGTTTAAACAATTTCATTTGTAATATCTTCTTTTCTGTCCTTTTTGAAGCAGGCGAAGACTCAGACAGACAGACATGGGCGTTATGCCTAATACACACTCATGATAGACCTTGTAATGCCATGTTTTTAGGTTACAGCATGCTGCAGATAAGAAATCCGCTCGACAGTAAGGCAAATTTGGAGTCTTTATATTCAGGCCAGTGTGGTAAAATTTAAAAAGACACAAACACACTGTAGCTTCTTTTTGAAGATGGGGTAAATTTTATACATCTAGATGTCACCAGGAATGGGACAAACATTTGAACATTTTCTCTAATCTCTGTTATTACAGTTTACTTTAATCATCTGTTCATATACAAAGCAGAAATAGCATCAAACCTCCACACATAAAGAATATTACACGATTAATGTGTGAGATACTGTTTTCCATGAGTCTGCACAGACTCCACCTAGCAGCAGAGCCATTTTTGTCTGTTTACTTAATGATTCGACTCAAAGTCCTCGAATCCTGAAATAAATCCAACCACTTTATGCTGAAATGATACTGCTGAGAGCAGCAAAAAAAAAGAGACTTGCACGCAGCATAGAGATGTTAGCTTTATCTTTAGCACACGGCTCTGTCAATAGTCTGCTGGGTCCACTGGCCCAGAGAGGGGTTCAAGGTTGCATGGAGATTAATCAGCAACTAACCTCCTCACACTACCTCAGGTCATGCTCCCAAACAGCCGAGACATGTCCGAGAGCGAATGTAGACAAGCTATGTGTAACCCTTAAACCCTTAGCAAACCTTGTTTTGTGCAAACGGCTCTCTGCAGAAAATGTAGAAGTTAGAAATGGGAGTGTACACCAGACATGATAAGCTGACAAATGGTTTGTGGTGGAATTTACCAAGCCCTCAGACGCCATTTCACTGTGTGCACAGAATGAAACGTATCTGTCACAAGAAAAGCAAACCCCAGACGGAGGAGATAACGGAAAAGAACCAGGGAGGGAACTGTTGGGGATCCGTGACAATTCAGAGAGTAAAATGCTTTCCAGCGCTCACGTCTTAGAAAATATTGACTCAAAAAATGTACACATTTCGCTATATTAGCAGTGAAAAGTCACGTTTCACTCTCTGAAAGAAGCAGGAGAATTGTGAGATGTTGTTTTGTTCAGCGAGGGATGACATTTTAGATATTTCAACACACTCATGATGAACAGTTTAGCTTTTAAAAGTTGTGCAATATCCTCCCTTTCCAACACATCCCCACTTGAAGAATGCTACACCCACATTTAAATAAGACATTGTTATCCTCCATGTACAGTACAATAGCTGTAAAGTATTTGTGGCTTGGCTTGATGCCTTACTAGGCACAAACATTTGTTCTCTGTGGAAGATTTTGTAAGTAGATTTAATAAATAAGTTAAAAGAAGAGCCCTCCATTGTTTTGACTTCTTCGGCACAGCTCCTGCTCTCGCCGAGCTCGCCATCGCTGCCAGCGTTGGCCCATATTCATTTAAACATTCTAAGCATTCTTTCTTCGATGACCCCTCGTTTCCTATTGGAGCCCCACGCAGCCTTTTCCTGCTCCTGGCTCACATGCTGACAGGAGAGAGGGAAATTCCCACACAGGATGACCTCCTTTCTTCAGAGTTTAGCCCGGCCCCCTTTCCTCATTTTACCGTCAATGGGCAGTGTCAGTCCGTAAACTCCTTGTTGCATCACAACCCCTCCAAAGCAATACAAACACTCTCGCACACACACACCTGTCATCCCATTGTCCACTCTGTAACAGTTGTTGTGAAATGAAAGAATTTTTTTCCTTCCTGTGAGTCATGCTAATATGTTAGCAGTTATTTGTTCCTCAAAAGACTTTTCTTACACTGTTGTAAAACACTGTGTTTCCCACACGAATCAAAAAGGACGGATGCTGGAGTCACACCCTGGTTTTATTAACACTTTTAATAATAATGATCATTTAATTATGCTCAGTTTTGAAGCTCAGTTTTACCTTGACAGTGTCTCAGCTGACATTTGTTAATGATTTACATTTGATACATTACATTAAATACCACCACCTTCAGATGGTATATTGGCGGTGTAGTTCAAAAGTTTGATGGGTTTTGTTTCATCTTCACAGACAAACTAATAATTCATAGATAAGTAAAATAGATCTGTAACAATTATGCAATCATTTAAGCTATTCTTATAATTAAATAAGCATTTGAATTCATTTTAAGCTAACATTTTTAAATATTGTCTCCATCTTGGCTCTCAGATGAACATTTGGTGCACGTCTCACTCGCACGTTACAGTGAACTGAATATGTTTGGGGTTTTCTCAGACAAAACAAGACATTTCAATATTTATCTTGGCCTGTCAGAAGTTATAATGGGTATTTTCTTTACGGTTTTCTGGCGTTTTATTAAAATGAAGAGAAAAAAAAAGAATCTGCGGATTTATCAATAATGGATGTTTTTTATTTGCAGACCTTATTGTCGCAGAACAAGATTGAGCAGTTGTTGGTTTAACAGACACAACTGGCTATGGTAGTTGATTTATATCACCATCATGATCATCCGGTTATGAAATGCATAATGTGTACACACTGCAGCAGTGATGACAAGGTAATGACTACTTTCTAAAAATTTAGATAAAATTTGAATTTGTTTTGAAATTGTTCTATTTTGCCAAATGGTGTTATGTTTGTCTGTCTCTTTATACATTTCTGACTTTTATCTGTCACATAAACCGAAGCTTTAGCAGCTCAGGTTCAGTTCTATCCTGTAGTCTTTGTTGCATTCTTGCTTCCCTTCTGTCTCTCCACGAGTGAATTATCACATAAAGGCACAAAATGTTAAAAGTAACTAGAGTCAAATCCAGGTTTGTTGGTTTTAAAGTCATAAATCTATAAAAACTGGTCACAAATATGTCTTTTTTTTTTCTTTTCTTTTTTACATTGAAAAAAAAAACTAATTTTCCTAAAAAAGAAGTTGGGCACTGTAGTGTCTAGAAAAAACTCACTCAACTAGTTGTGAATAGTAAACTGAAGAACTGTTTTCAGCTGTAGATCAGTAGGGCAGGTGGTTAGCACCGACGCCTCACAGCAAGAAGGTTCTGGGTTCAAATCCATCGGCCGACTGGGGCCTTTCTGTGTGGAGTTGGCGTGTTCTCCCTGTGTTTGCATGTCCAAAGACATGCTCATTAGGTTAACTGGTGATTCTAAAATGGCCGTAGGTGTGAGTGTGGTTGTCTGTCTCACTGTGTTAGTCCTGCAATAGACTGGCGACCTGTCCAGGGTATACCCCACCTCTCGACCAATGACAGCTGGGATAGGCTCCATTCCCCCCGCGACCCTCGAGAGGACACGCGGTTACAGAAGATGAATGAATGAATGAATGAATGAATGAATGTAGATCAGTAACAGCAGAATGGTACACGTGTGGCTCATTGATGCTTTAATTTAACAACAAAGCTGTATAGCACAGATAAATATTAACATATCACATAGTGAGTGTGATTAATTTATAACTGCAGAATATCAATAGTCATCCTTTAAGTCATAACATATTTCAGACACCTCCTTTCGGTATGTTTACACTTTACCTCATAAAGTTTAAACAGATTATTTTATGAGCTATGGAGTACCCCAGAGCTCTCCTCTGAGTCCCTTTTTGTTTTTTATTTTGATACCTTTTTATGCTTTTATTTCCCTGTTAAATATCTCAGATCAGCTAAGACTTATAAAACATTGTTGGTTACCTATGAACCGCGTTGCACTCTAACCACTCTTTAGTGATTAATAGCACACTGGGAGTCAACTTACTGGTTTCAATTTGTATAAACTGGTGGCCAGTTGTGATTTTCTTTCTTGCATTTTACAGGAGCTGTAATCTTTGATTTTGTAAATGTTGATCACATATGTCATGATCTTAAATAATGCTAAAATAATTTTAGCATCATTTAGCAGTACATCTTTGAAAGAGTATTTATATTTGTGGTTGTAGTTTGAGACATTAATTTATCCTTATTATAGACTCAGATACTTAGTTTAAAGACTTTTTGGACAAACGATGAGTGACCAACATAAAACCAAAGGCAAAAGGTGCTCCGTAAATACTGATATAATCAATCAAAAGTAGTCAAACATGTGTGATCTTGTTAGCCACAATAAGAACTGGTAATTATAGATGATTTGTAAGTTTGGGTGACTTTAACACAGTGATTTTGCTTTATTAATTGCAGTTCCTCCCCCAAGTGAAAGGGACACCGGATATCCGGACCATGGCTTGTAACGGGAAGCCAGGCGGCCTGAGCTACGGTAAACGAACCAGAACATGATCTGTCTTGAAGTGAACCAAGATTTCAACATTTTGTTCACTTCTGCTATTTTGCTGTAGATGACTGTGAAAACGCAAAATTGACGTGCAGAAGTGACTTGCGGTCACTACACAGCAAGTATCATTGCCCAGATCTTGTGTAACAACAGGGTATCCTTGCAAAACGGACGTTGCCTTAAGTATTAGAGCAACGTTTGTGTCTGAGGAGAGCTTATTTCAATATAATATTGCAGTATTGCAGAGTGATTAGCAGGAATGTAATGATGTATCATTAAAGAACCAATGTAAACATTATACATATTAACAATATAAATATTAAGCCTGACGGGGGGGTTGTTAGTTAAAGCTGTATCAAATGTTGGTGCAGGTTTCAAACTTGTTCAGGTGCCTCTAATTTATAAGAATTAAAAAAAGAAAAAAGAAAAAAAAAGAAAGAAAAAAGATTCAATGAGATTAATCAAAAAAAACAAAAAAAAACAAGGCCGCTGAGGATGATCTTTAGCAAGGCAAGGCACACTCATGTAGTTTAGTTAAACGAAGCAATACTAGAGAGCAGACACAAACACCCACTTACAGTAAATAATTCTGCATTAACACAGAAAAATACATGAATAATGAAATATATCTGGAAAATGTAGCTAAGAAATATCCACTTTAACAGTGTTACATGTATTTCACGAATAATAAGAACGCATCTAGCATGACGTAACTCTTAGGTGGTTTAATCCTGTTTTCAGGAGTAAAAGTACTTCTGTTAAATGACTGTAACTGAGTAAATCTTATATTTCCCTCTGAAATATAGCAGAGTAGGGCTAACTTTTAAGGGTAAATGCTAAAAAAATAAATAAATACTCTTACTAACCTAAAATAGTACAAACATTCAGCTATAGATTTATTCATTTACTTTCCACCACTGAACAAAAGATGGCACTTGAAGGAAGCGTCATCTGCCAATCAGTATTCACCAGAATTATGAATAAGCTCTTTTAATGAATAAGCGTCTTGTTAAACGGTTGTTTAACTGTGATACACTAATAGACAAGTTTATGCTTGTAACTCTGCGTGTGGTTCACTAAGCAGGAATTAAAAAGTAAAATAAAGGGAAAGATATCCGGCTCGTCTTTCGAGGTGCAGAAGTTTCTATCAATATTGAAAGTTCAGCCCATTGCACTGTTCCTCAAAGCTCTCCTCCAAAACTTTCCTAGATTACTAGACTCGACACGCTGGTCAATAGAAAATAAAACATCCCGTTTTATTCTGACAGCCAGGCGTCGAATATTGCCCATATTATGGAAGTGAAAGTTTGTCACCGTCTTTGCTGTAATGTACACATTTAAGAAACACTCATTCTAACTGTATTCTAATGGTATAACGCTACTTCTGCTTTTATTCAGTAAAGAAAGTAAATGTGAACATTTTCCATCTATAGGAGCAAAAAAAAAAAATAAAAAATGCTGCTGTTAAAAAGGTTAAAGTTAGATTACATTTAATTTGTATTATGAAAACACAGTTGTGCATTTAATGGGGAGATAAAGCTGTGGGAAGATCTCTCATCTTGTGACTGCATGGAACAGCCTGGAGGGAAAATATTTTAAAAATGAAACATCACTTTTTGTGTGTGTGAGCTACAGTGCTCAGTGAAATCACAGACAGCATCTTCATATAATAGTAGTAGTGATGTGTAGGCTTTAACATGTACAGATTACTCAACAGGAAGTAGGGTGTGTATTGACGCTGGTGGCAGCCATGAAAACATCACCACCCACACTAGCTGAGCTATGTGGCCACCTTCACGTTCACCGTGTCTTACCGCCTCATTCCTAAACGTTGCTGTTGCAATCACAGAATCACTGACAGGTTTGTGCTCCTCTGCCCCAGATTCAGTGGCGCATCAGTTAATCAAAATCATCACACCGGCTGCAACAAGTTGTCTTTTTCCCTTGTTGTTGTGAGGACAAGATCAGCAACGAACCAAAAAAACACAGTGATGACATTGTGGTGAAGCAGGCGGGTCAGCCAGCTTTGTTTACATGTGGACCATATGTCTTCAGCGTCATCACTCCTCACTGCGTTAAGCAAGAGGAAGGATGCGGGAGCTTTGAAGCGCACCAGGGGGAAGCACCAGCTCCAACCTCTTAGTATTTACGCTATGACCTACATGCATGGACTTAGCCTGTTACAGACGATAGCTATATGTCATATTGATGCGTGCATCTGACGGTTGGTCCTCAGCAGCAACAGGCAGGGGGAGAGGAACAGGAACAGGAACTGCTCACGGGTGAATGTCTCAACAGACATAACCAAGACATCAGCCTCTGACAGAGACACTGCAGCTTAAAGAAAACAACAACACAGTGCCTTTCCATTCGAGGTGAAAACAGTCATGCTGTTTATTTTGCAAAGATGTGGCCCCCATTACATCATCACACATCATCACACAATTAGATTCACACTGATGCATTAATGCCTATAGGCAGCTGCTTTTAGCTACTTTCTTCTGAATTGAAGAATAGTTTATATAGTGTAAATAATCCAGATATAGTGTAAATAATCCAAATAGTCTCAAGACACTTTACAGTATCTGGAGCCTGAAACATCCAGAACAAGAAATAAAGAGATGTTGGCAAGAAAAATCTCCCTTTTAACAGGAAGAAACCTTAAGCTGCTTGAGGCCAGCCAGTTAGAGACACAAAAGAGGTAGTTGGGACAGAAGGGAAGGGAGGAGATAAATCCATATAAACTGAATTTAATCTGAATAAAGTCCAAAAACCAAAGCTGAAACAAAGGCCACTGGATTTGTTTGAGTTTTCTTGGAGCCGTTTAGGTTTTTATTTCAGACTATATGTGGGTGGTGTCAGCATTCAAAGTGTTCGTAGTAGTTCACAGTTTACAGCTTAACTACTACTACAGCTGTTTAGTCCAGTCGGTCAAAGGGTCACAAGATAAATCGGAGCAGTTGTGACATGATTAAAAGAAACGCAAAGAAGAAAAAAAGCAAGATAAATATTTTTCCACTATTTCAAATCTGTGCTGTTTTAAAATGTTGTTTACTATTGTACGCCACCTTGGGCCACTATTTAAATGAAACCAAGAACAACTGCTTGTAAGAGGCCTCAGCAATACCAAGCTCTGAAAGTGAGAGGTCACAAACTCTAAAAGTTGTGAATCACCGGTTTAATCTTCAAAGGAAACATGAAACAAGGGGGAAGAGTTAGCCTGGCTCTTCCGGGGCCTCGATAGATCACTAATTAACGCATTATGTCTATAAAATCAAACAGTACAGACATTAGAGTGCTGTCAATCTTCAATCTAACTCGTAACAATGTGTAATTGCACAGATATGACGTGTCAGTCTGTGAGCTTCAGACCTGTGGGTAGACAGATTTATTACTTAAGACTGGGACAAAGTTTCAAGGCTTTATACTAAGCTAAGTTAACTAGCTGCTGTTTATGGCTTGTATTTACTGTCCAGACATTAGACTAGTTTCAGTACAGATATGGTAGGTGTATTTTTCAAACCTATTCTGCAAAGTTATCACCAAGTACAGCAGTCAGATAATCATAATAAATGTCTGTATTTCCCTGTGAAATTTTGCAACAAAAAACCAAACCAAAACAAAAAAAACAGTAAGAGTTGTTTTTCTTCACTGGTCGATACTGAATGCTAAGTTTCATTCACTCCCCCTGGATAGTTTTGAGTTTTGAAATGATAAGGGCATGAAGAGACATGGCGCACCTGACGGTGCACTCACACCTTGTGGTATCAAGCATTCATTGTACAACGTTTCTGTATTTGGTGACTCAGACATTGCAGAGTCACACTTGGAAAGATCTGACTCTCCTCGCATTCAGGAATTTCCTGAACCCAGCTCAGCTCCCTGTGAAAATGATCTGCAGGCAATGGGAGAGACTTACAGTCAGCGAGCGTCCCACCCACCCTCACAGCTGGCCAGCTATTGGGAAGTTCCAGGTTAATAACTAAACGCAGGACACACGCTGGAGGAGTCAGCAGGGCAGGCCTGATATCCTTTTCGGTCGACTGTGTCTGTGGAGTCAGCATTGTGCACGGTTAGGCTGAGTAAGAAGCTACTATAGGTTAACACACACTGCACCTTTAACATTTCAACCTCTTGTTTTCTACTCTGACAGTTTCTCTCCAAAGTTACAGACATTGAACTGTGTGGGCCTGGTAGATGGCATACATAGATATGAAATGCTTAAAATGGTACTTAACATATTAATCATGACGTGGTTTGTGACAGCTCTGTCAGATGAGACGGGGTGTATAAGTTCAATAGAAACAACTGTGGCTTTAAGAGGACTTCCGGCCCCTGGTTGTACCTTGATTGTAGTTTTCCTTCAACAACGTGTCCTATCTTGTTGCCTCGCTTGACGTCAGAGAGCGGTGGTTGGGAGTGCTATTACTCACTGTTTAAGTTACATTCCTGTACAGCACGTACCAGTGCCTGCCTCGAATTTCCCAAACAGGAAGTTCTAGCCAAGACTGTTGCCAAATCATCTGCACTACACCCATGTGGTGGAGCTTACTAAATCAATGCATGCGTTTCTGACATCTTCACCCTTCCTTTAGAGTTCACTGACTTTACACTACACCACTCATTTTTCAGCCATGTGTGCTAAAACAACTGGGACGTCAACCTTAAAACCGTGTGTGTGTGTCCAAAAAAGTGTTTGCCTGCTTTAAGAGTGGCCAGAATAAATATTGGTACTTAAAGTCCAGTTTTTTGAAGGCAGAGCACATTTTCATGAAAAATACTTTTCGTACAAATGGAAGCAAACAGAATCTGACAGGGAGAAATATTTGTGCCATGCTGCCCCACTATCGCCTTATAATCTGAAGGCAGCGCATGTCCTGCCAAAAGAGTAATACTCTTGGCTCCCATCCAGTGTAAATACAACATAATTGATGAGCAAATGTGGGTACAATAGAGAAAACAGGAAAGAGTGGGTTGTAACAAAAAGCCAGAGCTTCATATTCAATGACAGAGGCAGGAGAGCACCACAGTCCCACAGAGCCACCCTGTGGACTTTTTAAATCACTTCACTCTGGAAGTAGACGCCAATGGTAAACACATTTTCTGCAATGAAGTAGAAATCTAAAGCAAACATTAAGAATACAAAAGAAGAAATGTGTTGATTAACTCCTAGCTATCATATATTTTTTTTTCATATTGGCCATAAACCATCTGTAAGAACAAATGTTTGGTTTTAAAAACTACCATTAAGGTTTCAGGCAATGGAGCATTTGTTTGATGAGTTAAAAATCTCACTATAAATAAAATAGCATTTACAAAGAATCAGTCCAGGCTCATTTCTCCTGTTCTTAAAAGTTAAATTAGTTCACACTCAGTATTAACGTACGTCCTGGGCGATCAGATGTGGAGGGTCAAAGTACGTCTCTTCACGCCTGACATTAAATTGTGTCTCCACAACTGTCTCGAATGACCACTTCTGTTTAATGCAAACACCACCAACACCATATGTGACGCGGCTGAATATTGTGCAAACATCTGCTCTCAACTAAACAACACATCAGCGAAGGAGTGACATGATACTAAAAGTGTGATGACCACAATGACCCAGACCACTTCTGAATATGCTCTAAGGGTTCAGGTCTGAAGTGTGTCTCGTTTGTGTTCACACTTGTATTTTAAGCTAGCTGCTTAAGATCCGTTCTCTCGTATGACAGATGTTAATACCAGGTCAGTCACAGAGGCAAGAGGAACTATCATTGGTAATAGATTGCACCAAACAGCCAAATACGTCTAGGATTAGAAACCCTGCAGGTTTTCTAGACGTGAATGAAGCAACCTGCCTTTAAGTTACATGTTAAAACACAGTGAAGCAGTTTTTAACTGCAGAGAGAAGTTTTTAACTCTTTAACTGTAATGTGGGAGTAGACTTAACTTGCTGTTTTTTAAATAAAATATACTTTCACTGTGAAAAATGCTCAAATGTTAACTTAGGCTCATTCAGAAAAATGAAAGTCAGACACATGGAAACACAAAGATAGAAGCTGCCATCTTTCATAAAGCTGATTAAACTACATAACTCATGTAGGGACGAATGTGACTATAGAACTGTACGTGTATGTAAATCTATTCTTAAAAACCAGAACAAATCAACAGTAGACAGTTTCTTCTTTATTTAAAAAAAGAAAACAACAAATGTAAATAAAAAAATACATGTTTTTGAGCTCAGCGTTAAGTATAGAAAAACAGGAAAACCTGGTGCAATGCACAGGTGCTGAGATTTAATCCCATGCTAAAGCAGAACAAAAAAACTCAGCACACTGAATCCTCCTGATTTTATATATAGTGTGTCCTTGGAGAGGACATTTATACATTCTAAAGAAGAAAAGTACAGCTGTTGGACAAAGTGCTGAACTTTGTCGAGTCCCAAAGGTAAACGAATGCTAGCAGCTTAACTAATCTCTTTTTGGGACAAACCTGTTGATTCATGAATGCAGCATGCTAAAAAATAAACAATTATACAAAACAATATTGCCAGCTCAGGGCCATGCCATGATACAACAGATAATAATCACTACAGTGTATTGTTTTCATCCCTGCGCTGGTGTTGTTTTTTTTTTTGGTTTACTTAAAATCCCTGGTTCCCTGTTCAAAGTAAAAGGTGACACATTATTGAGTATTGCTGGCAAAGAGAGTTGGGCATTAGCTACTTTTTGTCTCAGTTCGTTAAAGCTGGCACGCATGTGAGTTACTTTACAACAGGTTATCGTCCAGTGTGACTGAAAACAGTAACTTAAGACAGGTTACGTTATAACCTCATCAAATATCTCAAAGTGTAAAGATTACGATATTATATTAATCTGCTATTTGAATGGAGGCTAGGCATGTCACCATATCCTATTCATTTTGCACCATTTAGTTTTTTTTCCCCCCGTGTCACGGTTGAGCTACCAGGGAGAGAAAACGCAGAGGGAATCAAATACCAGGAGAGAAACCTGGTCTACATCTCACATTTGACATACTGTAAATGTTACATTAATAATTCTCGCAGAGCAGATTTATCTCGCACAGGAGTAGAAAGTTTCAATAACTACCACTCTCTCGAATGCACATACACAAGACACACAAAAACGCAAACCGTATGCACTCAACCAGCAGCCAAACACAGGCCACTAGTGAGGTTGGATAACAATTCAGTGCCGTGCATTATCTTATCTAATGGGCACAGGTTTGCGTCCCTTTTTACTTTCACGTACTTAACCTTATTGTTGAGTTTTAATAACAATGGAAAGAAAGTTTCCCTCCTACTGGCATATTTTCAGTCAGGCTGATCAAAAATCTGGTTCTGTGATTTCTGGTCTGTTGGTTTTTAAGCAAACAAAACAAATGGTGAAAATCTAACTGGCACATGAGGGATTAGGGATGAAATGGAAGAACACATTCAAGTTTCATTTGGTAAATAAGAGAGGAGACACGTGTAAAAAAGGGGCTTTTCCTCTACAGACTGCGATGAGTGTTCTATGTTGAATCTGCAGTTATGTCGGCACACGCGTTTATGATGTGACACCTGAAGAACTGAGGCCCTGAGCATCCAAGATGACGTAAAGAAAGAAGGTGGGTGATAAGGAGGAGCCAGCCGACTGCTCCCACTGCATTTGTAAAATTAAAAACGAGTGAATCTGCTGAACACCACACAATCCACTCACTCGCAGAGTCTAAGCAGGCTGATTGGCCAGCCACGTCCACTTTGAAACATCAGTGGAAACAGAGACAGGAGCAAAGAACGGAGGACTGAGGAGACGGACATCAGTGGAAATAGGCTCGATAACAGGCATAAGCACTGAGAGCCAGCGCAGTGCACAGGCACACGTTGGCAAGTAGAGGGGACCACGTCCCCGGCACAGGAGGTTTTTCCTTCGGCTGCTTAGCTGCCTCAGGCAACTCCGGCTCTTCCGACTCATGCTGCTGCTGCTGCTGGGATTTGTTCGGAGATTTGGAGGCAAGATCTTCGATTCCTACTTGGCCATCGAGCTCATCAGCATCGTCGGAAGGTGGTGGGGGGGCAGGTATGTTCCTCCTTCGCACCTCTGTCTCTGGCGAGGACCTGAAAGAGAAAATAATGTGTAAGTAGATCAGAGTAAAGCCTTAAAGTCTCACCGTTGCAGGTTGCTTTTATCTGCTGGATAAAGCAGTTGGAAGATGAAAGTATTTCTCTTGACAAGTAGCTAGGGGCACAAAGTCTTCACAGTCCTTTGACTAGTAAGTATGTAAGTATAGCATACACAGCAAATTTCCAAACCAATCAAAAATAAGCAACAGAGATAAAATGAGCACCAAAATTCATCTGATTAAAATGCATGAGACTAAAAAAAGATTACAGGGCTGCCTGAAGTCATTTTAATTCCTGAAAATCTGATGATCATTTTCTTGTTAATTGGATAATCTGAACAGGATGTTCAGATTGAGAACAAGTTCAGAGATTCATTTGAAAAACAGTGGCTTATTATTTTTTTTTGTGTGTTATTTTTGTTCATTGCTGCAGCTCTTTATTAAATGTTTACATCTTGTCACTGTCAAGTGAGGCTAGGAGAGGCCAGCAGACAAACTCAGTAACTTGAAATAGGAGGTGTAAAGGAGGATAAACTATTATAAAATGTTATGAACTACACATATACTAAGTCTGTATTTAAGAGTCGAACTTGTCAGGTTCAAACGACCAACTATGCAGGTCTGAAGTGTACTTAGTTTTGAGCCCATAAGTCCTCCATCCACTGGTTTAACCCCCTTATCCTTGTTGGTGCAGATGGGCGACAGAGCCAACCCCGGAGGCTGGGTACAACTCAAACAGGTCACCTGTCTTTTACAAGACTGATAAGAAGACAAACACCATTTAAAACTACAGACAACTCATCTAACCGGCATGGGGGGAAACTGAAAACCCAGAGAGAGAACAGCTGCCAATTGAGATTCCACACCTCATGTGTCACCTGCACTGAAGTGGTACAACGCAAGAACAATAAGGTAGGGCTTTACGCATCAAAGGTTAAGTATGCTGTACAAATAGTCACTGCAACCTAATCCTATCCTTTGAAAATATATTTTGAAATGAAGGTTTGACTGAAGTTCAGTAACATCTGTTCAAATGCTCTGTCTCTCCACGGTCAATTTGGAAGATTTCCACTGCTCCATTCTCTTTGTCACTTTCAATATCCCGTGCTGTAAAATCACATCATTCTCAGCTCTCAGCTCTCAGCACAATTACTCTGGTCCAGTGATCTGTCTGCCTGCATTCTCTGACCCAAGTCACCTTTTCTTTAAATTCACTGCAATTCCATCATTCTTTCAGTCAGCCGTTACACCCTTCCCGTCTCCCCTTTCTCTGGTCGTTGAGGGCGTCTCAACTAAAATCTCTGTCAGCTTAACTGTCCCACCACCACCTCCGTCTAGAGTCTGGGGCGGTCCTGTCTCAATCAGCCACCTTCACCTGGGACTCAGCTCTATGATGGGTTTCTTTTCATCAGCGTCCAACCAACAAAATATCTCATCTTAAAGTTCTTGTTACTTCAGTAAATTTCACTCTTCACTTCCAGATCACCTCTCATTTTTAACAGTGACGTAACAGTGACGTTTAAACTCAAACATGTTTAGATCGTTACCCCAGACTGTAGGTTGCCACATGTCGAATGAGTTCCTCATTTCCAGGGAAAAATGAAGACTCAAATTTGCCATTGTGAGGGTCTCTGGGAGGAGGAATAGGAGGAGGAGGGGTGAATTCAGGAGGATCATCTTCCTCGTTCGAAAGCTCTTTCCAAGACTCCTTGAGGAAGAAAACAAAGTTCCATCAGCAAAAACAACTTATCTTGTGCCGCACATGCTTTGTTTTTTCTTAAAGCATACATAAGCACCTTAAGAACAAATGAACTTACCTGCAGAGAGGTGTCCCCCTTGATGTACTTGGCACCTTCGATGACAGCCAGGTAGGAAAAACGGAGTTGATCGGCAGTCTGAATCAAGCCCATTCGATAGCGCCGCATCTCCAGCAGCACATCCCGAATGCGCACTGATGACGGGTCCTTACGGAGGGACATCTACATTTAGCAGCAAAAACATTCAGTATGTAAGGTTTACGTGTCTTAACCAACACAAGTCAGACTGGGGACGCCATTTATTACTGGTTGCTTGTACAGATTATCAATGAATTTAGTGTTATTCTGCTGTTTGTTTCTGGAGATAAGTGCAAATTTCCTGTGCACTGTTAATGTTACGAGAGATAAATTCTGTCAATGTCACGATTTCTTAATAGCAGAGTTCAGTACAAACCAACAAGAGGCAGGTGTCTACGAGACAAAAGGTCCCAGAGCGTCCGATGCCAGCGCTGCAGTGCACCACCACTGGTCCCTGGTCTGAATTCAGACAACCTGACTCTCGCACCTTGAACAGGAAGTTAAGGAAGGAGGCAGGAGACTCTGGTACTCCAAAGTCAGGCCAGGTGGTGTAGTGAAACTGTAAAATCTCACGTGTCTCTTGAGTCTGCAGCAGAAGATCAGAAAGAAAACAAAAATAGCCTCATAAAGATGATTTAAAAAAAAAAGAAGACAGAATTGACATGTCTACTTTTACAAACAAACTCAAGAGATAGACAACTTACAGACAAATTTTCCAACTCCAGCTGACGGACTGTGTAGTAGGATTTAATGTCTTCTGAGACAAGAGTAAGCTTGAAACTGGTATCTGAAAAGATGGCATCTCTCTCCTCTCTGTGTGGCCAGTATTGGGCGCATTTAATCTAAAACCAAACGAAGGTGGACATTACACACAGATTTAAGATGAAATGAGGCTTGATGACACAGTCACACATTACCCCCACTTACAGATCCCTTCTCTATGACTCGATTCAGCATCACGACGCCACGGGTCCTCTGCTCCCATACCATCTCCCAGAAATGGCCACATGTTGTTGGAAGGGGTCCCTAAAGAGGAATGTTTACCGCTGGTTATATTCTTGGGATAACACAAGATCTTAGGAAGAGTGCATCTATTTAAAGACTTTTGATTAAGAAGAAAAAAAAAAGAGACAACAGCATTAATGGCAGTCGTTGCGGTGGAAGACTACTTTACATCACTCAGATATTTACATCTCCCTCATCCAACATGTTAACCACAAGTATCGACTGTTAGCTTACCATCTATTATGGTCATGTTAACTCACTGTATAACATTGTGTTGACATAGACTGATCAGGCATAACATCATGACCACCTTAGTAATATTGTGTAGTTCTCCCTTGTGCCTCCAAAACAGTTGTGACTCATCAGAGAATGGACATGGTCCTTCTGAGGGTGTCCTGTGGTGTCTGATAACAGAATGTTGTTACTGGGGCTCTTTGGGTCCTATGGGTTGAGGGGTTGTGGATCAGGCTTGTTCCAGTGCATCCCACAGATACTTGATCAGTCTGGGATCTACTGAATTTAGAGGCTATGTCAACACCTTGTGCTGTTTTTCAAGTTTTTTCAGTTGTTCCTAAACAGTTTTTGCTATGGGGTGGGGGGCCTGGTCTGGTCTAGGTGGGTGCTACATGTCTAAGTAACATCCACATGAATGCCAGGTCCAAAAGTTTCCCAGCAGAACAAGATGGTCAATGTTATTTACTTCTTGTGTCAGTGGTTTTAATGTTGTTCCTGATTGGTGTATGAGGACATTTTAAAATATTTTTAGTGCTTATTAATGTACAGCCTGTAACCCCTGTCATCAATTGTAACTTCTTCCGGGAAGTGACATTTCACACTACTACAACTATGTTTTACTACGTTGTCATTCAGTATCTTCAGCCTCTTCTTATCAGTTATAATTGTTGACCTGTACATTACTTCTACCCCATTTGTAACAGCACAACAAACCGAATGCTCCACAATGTTCATAAAGTTAAATCTACACCTCCACATAAACAAAAAGTATTATAAGGGTTTAAGGTGGAGCTCTTGAATTATAAATGCTGCAGGCAGGAACTTAAAATAAGGTGCTGCCACGCTGTCTAATATAAAGAATAAGGTCTCCATTATGGACCCTAAAGTTTAATTCACGTGGGACTTTGTTGACAAAATATTTGTGTAATAGCATACTGAATTAATGCCATACTCACCTGAGTAAGGATATAGTTCCTCTGTGTCTCTTCTACTGTTATCAGGCTAGCATTAATGTAGTCGTTCGTCCCCAGCTGCAGACATATTCTGCTGTGATCAACTGAGGAGAGAGAAAAGAGTTTTTTTAAATATGCCACAACGCCCAAGGGACGAGAAACGCAACTCTCAGACGGACACAGCTGCTGAGACAAGTGAACAAAACAACGTTTGACTTTAATACCAAAAGGTCAACTTTTCTTGAAACTTCTAGCTTAAACGTGAACAACATGAACCAGTTGCAGGTTCCTGAATTTCATATCTTGTTTAAACACAATAAGAAACACCCTGGGTGGTATATACCGGTAAGTATTTGCAACCCGGTCTTCATGATTTGCATAGCTTATACAGTGTGAAAAAAGAGGAAACCACACAGTTCAGCTGGTGGATCGTGACGTTTGGTAAAAATAGCGTTTATTAAATAATAATTCATCTTGAACACTGACATGTACGCCTTATAGTTTTTCCAAGTGTCCTCAAGTATGGCTGATCAGTAATCACATAAAAGATATATAATAACAATTCAATAGGTCTAGATTCTGCCTTTCTTAGACAGTGTGGTATTAAGTCTGAATGTGTTGCCGGTTTAAAACTGGTGTACGGTATTTACCGTATTTACTACGGGTGAAAATGATCTGTTGAGCTACTCCTGTAAATAAATCATAAGCACAAAAATGTAAATTTATAAACAACACTAACAAGTCACACAGAAGGCAGCATTCACATCACACCGACATAATCAGTAAGTACACAGTAATAAATTAGGAGGCATTAATATGTCAGTGTGCAGTGCTGTGCCTCTTGTAAAACACTAACTTCATGTCATAACTACAGATCATTACAGTGCTTGGACCTGAGGAGAAACAGCAGTAAGACGAACCACTTGTATCCTCAACGAACTGTGAAAGGCTCAGCAGAGTTGATGCTGCTGCCTGAAGATGTGTGATGTTTGAGCAGAAATAGATTACCGACCCCATCAGCTCTGTGGGAAAGACTCCAACACTTTCACGAGTTTAGATTAATATCCTGGCACAAACCAACTTACACGGGCTGACATCTCTGTATCGGTTCCGGGTCTTGTTTTCGGGCAGTTTGGCAACCTTGCATGGTAGTTCACAGGACTGGTGACGAATCTCCTGTGGCAGAATAAAGAGAAATATAGCCGTATATTAGTGTTACATTCACACCACATTAAAGGAAGTCCATCTGTAGCCGCTGTAAGCTTTAAAAGTGAATTCAAAGAATCATCAAAGGGAGGGTTGTTCCTTCCTATTTTTTATTTCTGCAGAAAAACTCACACAGTGAACTTAATGTAGAGCCCACAAAGAGTGTGTGTGTGTGTGAGGCTGTTACACATGTCAGCACACAAAAACACATGTTTTTACAATCAGCTGATTAACACTGAGGTTTAATTAACACATTTGTGCAATAAACTGAGAATAAATCTTTAAAAAAATATATTTTGTTTTTGATTTTTTTTTCAGATTACATTTGAAAAGCTCCTGGATGGGATGAGCTGCTGGCTTCAGACCCCGGGCAGACGCATCAATCATCGGATAGGTCCGAGCAGGAAGAGCTCGGGCTCAACTAAACACGAACAATACCCGATATCTGGAGGAATGATATCTATGCTGCTGCTGCTAGTAGCCGCTGTGTATTAGCTACTTTCTGGCCTAAACGTGACAGGTCCGTTTCCACCTTGGTTTTGCCGAGAGGTCCTACCTGATAAATGGCGCTCCAACTCCCGTTTTCATCGATTTCCCGAAACTCGGCTTCCATTGCTGACAGTCCAGCTGCCGCTCTCTCTTCTCTCCTCCTGATATGGACAACCGCAGATCCCCTTGTAGGTTAAACAAATCGTAGGCAAACAGTTTCCCCTCAGTAGCTGCCAACAGTTCTCTGCTGTTCAGTAATTCTCAGTACGGCTGCATAGATTACCGTCTCGGCCCGCTCAGAGCGGAAACACGCTGCTAGCTCCTCCTACACGGTGTCGCTGCCGTCCTTGGGTGGCTCAAAAACAGCAAAATGTGTTTTTATAAAGAGAAACTTTTCCGCTATAGATCTTCTGAGTATAAAATCTAATTTACAAGCCCCCGCTACGTCCGTAACTATAACTCTGTTGGTATAAAATCGTCACTTTACCATCCCTTACGGCAGCAGTTAAGACCGAGCAGCGAGGACGCGCGGAAGGCATCTTGTTTCTGGAGCGCGCACGTAAACTCACGTAATGGTCTGTTTACGTCCTATCTGTGGAGTCGCTGCTGCTGTGACCTGCTGCAGCTTAGTCAACGATATACAGTAGCCGGATAAAAGCCCCCCTTCGGGAGATAATATGACGTTAGTTTGACATTTCAGGCGTGTATGTCCTCACGGAGGCCGCGCAGAGAGTGACCTAGCAGAGGTCATCATGGATTAGCTGTAGCTGAGTGTTTTTTCCTCAGACAGTGTGACTGACAGCAACTGGGACAAGGGACTTTGGTGCTACTAACGTTAGCTAGCAAGGCAACTTAGCTAGACGTGTTGAATCAGCTTTACTGCTGCGACAGGTATTATACAAATTCTTGACAAGTTCTTCTGTGTGTGTCGCTTCGTGTGTTGTCTTCCCCTGGCCACCAGCTCACTTTGTATAGCTGTGTTTTCTTTAGTTGTTGTTGTGTAGCGTTGGTGTTAGCCGTCAGCTGTCGTTGGCTGCTGCTGCTGCTGCTGCTAGCTAATGTGTAGCTATAGTTATTGCCTCCCAGTGGTGGAAAAAGTAATCAGATCTTTTAACGGTAAGTTGCATTAGCAATGTGCCACAGTGCAGAAATACGCCATTAAAAGGAAATAAATATTACTACACAAAAAAAATTAAACCTGCATGCAAGAAGTATTTTGTTTTTGTAAGTTATTATAATGCTTCTGTAAAGTGGGATGTTTGTTTCTCTGACTTTTTAAATGATCACACGTGGATCATAATATGTATTATTCATACAGTAACTTGGCACATCATTAGGTACTATAGTGAAATAACTACGAGCTGTTGATTCAGTTGTGTTTTCCTTTTGGAGGCAGTGATTTTAGTACTATTGAATGCTAACACATGTTTCTGTTGTTTTGACATTTTGTAGTCAGTGGGCTAAGCTAAATAACAGAAACACCTTTGTGTTTAACTCAATACAATTCAACAGCACCACAAACTACATCCTCCAAAACGATCATACAGTTGAAATATGAATTATTACGCTGTTTAAACAAAAACTGAATATTATAACAGTCAAGATGGGAGATTTAATCTGTTAATTGCTTATCTTGTTTAGAAAATAAGGAAAATATCAGTTTTATATACTCCTATAGATCCATGTGTCCATTTTCAAATGTTTTGACTGAAAGTATTTCATAATCATGCGTTAAAATAACTATTTTAGATTGTTAGCGCAGATGCTGATTAACTGTCTGTCTTACTAATCATATAATTGACTTTTTGTTGCATGTCTAATACAGTACATACACAAACACTCACTCTTCTAATGCCTGTTTGTCAGTAATGGAAAGTTTTTATGGTGTTAAGGGTTGTTATCCTCACTGCGTGCGGCCTTTATTCCCTAAGGTCGATCTTAACAAAGGCTGTCTGTTTATTTTAGATTCCTTGACTAGTTTGAGATCCTTGAGAGATTCTCAAGGCAGCATGGCTCCCAAAGACATCATGACCAATTCCCACGCCAAATCCATCCTCAACGCAATGAACTCGCTTCGCAAGAGCAACACACTCTGCGACATCACTCTGAGGGTGGAGAACACAGATTTTCCAGCTCACCGGATTGTCTTGGCTGCCTGCAGTGACTACTTTTGTGCCATGTTCACCAGTGAGGTACAAACATCAACAATTTATCGTGCAAAATAGTTTTTTCCCCCAGTCTTGAGGCCATGTTATACTTTACTAAACTGCAGGGTAATACTTCAAGTGCATAAATAATCTCTCAATTATACGTTTGTGTTGTTGTGACTCTGCAGCTTGCAGAAAAGGGAAAATCTTTTGTGGACATTCAGGGGCTCACTGCATCAACTATGGAGATCTTGTTGGACTTTGTCTACACAGAGACTGTGCTGGTAACAGTGGAAAACGTACAAGAACTGCTTCCTGCAGCGTGTTTGTTGCAGCTCAAAGGTGAGTTTAGGGGTGCCTGATGTACATTGGTTTGAGAAGTGCTTGAGTCTCATTGTCTCATTGTCATTGCAGGGACAATGTGTCCACGGGCCTGTGAAAGCCTTTAGTTTCTGTAGAAAGTTTTTTAAAATTTATTTTAAAATGCTTAAATATGGTCTCTTGCCTGCTGCAGATAGTAAAGGTTTTGTGTCCAAATATTGACTTTTGGGACATGTTAAAATTACCGGTGTGACAGTGAATTGGGGACTATCAGACCTGTGGCAAACACTGTCACTACGGTGAGCTGCTAAGAAGCTCAGCTACCTACAGTGTGTAAAAATCCACCTTTGTATTGTTAGCTTTTAATCAAGTTTTGGTTGTGTTAATGTAATTAAGCATATCATCAAGTATTACTATTATTATAGACTGCAGGTTTGTACAGAAAAAAAAATTGTTGTTCTGCTTATCAGGGTTTGGACAAATTTGAGTGATCTATGTGGGTTTGTATACAAACATATCTTTGTTTTCCTCAGGAGTGAAAAGAGCGTGCTGTGATTTTTTGGAAAGTCAGCTCGATCCCTCCAACTGTCTGGGTATCCGTGACTTTGCCGAGACTCACAATTGCCTTGACCTGATGCAGGCTGCCGAGCTCTTTTCCCAGAAGCATTTCTCTGAGGTGGTCCAGCACGAGGAGTTCATGCTGCTCAGCCAGACTGAAGTTGAAAAGCTCATAAAATGCGATGAAATCCAGGTAGGTAAACTGGAGGGTTTATATCCTCTGATGTTGTATGTGGTTGCTACTGAATTTTAACTAAACTACTAACTAAATGATGATTTTAAAGTTGCATATAGTAATGAGATATTTGCTCTTAATATTAGTATTAATGCATGCACTACAAGAAAGAGTTCAGTCTCAAGTTGCCATGGATGAAAAATGGTTTGACGTGTGAATTGCCTTTCACAACTTACATGTTGTCTTTCAAACACCTGAGCGTGAAAAGAGAGAAGCAAGTACTAACCTGCTGTAATCTCAGGCAGTGGCCCCCCAGTTTCTCTCTAGTTTGCGGATTGGCCTGACAATGAAATTGCAGAGAAGTAGACCTGATTTAAGTTTGCCTTTGTGCTCAGGAAATTCCTGTTTCCCAACCACATGCCTTGCGTTGTGAAAACACAGTTATTATCACATGATGATTTATAGATCATCAATTCTGTCAAATTGTTCCTCCTGTCATTTCTGTTATTTTTAAAATAAAACCAGACTATACATGTGAGTCACAGTCACGCATAATTTGACTTCACTTAAAGTTTTCTCCGTCATCTCCAAGGTGAGAGTTGACGGCTTGCATTAGTTTTAGGAGGCTGCGTTGTTTTACTGTTGCACGTGATGTCTTTGCACTTCAAGAAAGACGGAAAACCTTTATGGAGAATTAGCAGAGCTGCAGTGATTGCTATTTTTTTAATTAACTTGTGCATTCTCTCTCATCGCTGTGATTCTTGTCGCTCTGTATGTCGTCTGTATGCAGGTCGACTCAGAGGAGCCTGTGTTTGAAGCGGTGTTAAACTGGGTCAAACACAACCGAAAAGAGCGAGAGCCATATCTGCCAGACATGCTGGAGTTTGTTCGAATGCCGCTGCTTACCCCTCGCTACATTACAGATGTCATTGATGCTGAGGTGAGCCAGGCGACACACAGCAGGTTGTTGTGTAATCATACGCCGAGCTTCAAATGAAATATCGCCCGTTGAAGTATTTATCGCACCGTAATTAAGCGTGTTTTTACACGTTCCAGCCTCTCATTCGGTGTAGCCTGCCATGTCGAGATCTCGTTGATGAGGCCAAGAAATTCCACTTAAGACCGGAGCTGAGGAGTGAGATGCAGGGCCCACGCACACAAGCCAGATTAGGTAGGTATCCTGCTCTCAACTGTAATTTGGCTAAATGCATGTCTTTTGTGTCGCAGCTTTGTAATCCACTATTTTCTTGTCAGGTGCCAAAGAAGTGCTGCTGGTTATAGGTGGCTTTGGCAGCCAGCAGTCACCGATAGACATCGTTGAGAAATACGATCCCAAAACTCAAGAATGGAGCTTTTTACCTGTGAGTCTTGAATATTACAAACGTTGCCTTGTGTCCTTTTTTTTCTTCTCAGTGATTTGCTGATGCAGAGAGTTATGTCTTATACAGAATATTGCAAGGAAAAGGCGTTACGTGGCCACGGTGTCTCTCCACGATCGAGTTTATGTGATCGGAGGTTACGACGGCCGGTCCAGGCTCAGCTCTGTGGAGTGCCTGGACTACACAGCAGACGAGGACGGCGTTTGGTACACTGTCGCCACCATGAATGTTCGTCGAGGCCTTGCCGGAGCTACGACGCTCGGAGGTGAGGGAGCATCTGTGCCGGATGACATCTTTATTAGCTTTCCCTTTCTGTGAAATCCCTAGTGAAGTTTCCTGCTCTCTCAGAAAATTATACATAACACTTGTGGTGTTATTTGACTCTTGACAGACATGATCTACGTTGCCGGTGGCTTCGATGGCAGCCGACGTCATACCAGCATGGAGAGATATGATCCAAACATCGACCAGTGGAGCATGCTGGGGGATATGCAGACAGCTAGAGAAGGAGCTGGTCTCGTGGTGGCCAGTGGCCTCATATACTGTCTGGGTATGGAGAAATAGTCTTCAGTCTGTCTCACAATCTGGTCACTTTATCAACAGTCTAAATGATGTCCTCCAGCTGTTAACAAGTTTCAGACTTTATCTTTAAGAGCTCGTTGTCAGGCGGTAATAATTCTTGGCTGTCTGGCAAATGAGTCAGACCATCGTCCAGTTCTGCAGTGAAGACACTTTGGACTCCTTTCCAGTTGTCATGATTTTGTACACATTGCCATCAGAGAACCCCTGCAGGACAAAACTAAATTCTTTGGGGGATAACAAACTCTAAAAGATAAACAGACTTGAAGATACAAACATTAGAAACTATGAACAGGCCTTAGTAAAACCCTCTCTATAGGAGCCTTCTCTCAGTTTAAAAAGGAATATCTTCACATCATCAAATACAAGATTAGCTCCATTTGTAAGAACTCAGAATATTTAAGCTTCGACTGATCTATTAGCCGACCAACCATTGCAATTCTAAACTTCCCTCACAGGTGGATACGACGGGCTAAATATCCTGAACTCGGTGGAGCGGTATGACCCACACACAGGCCACTGGACCAGCGTCACGCCGATGGCCACCAAGCGGTCAGGTAGGTAAGAAAACGCATGCAGTGGAATGTCGCCGCTGACTGTGTCGTCACTGTTAGTCTGACTCCTTCACGCTGTTTCCAGGGGCGGGTGTGGCTTTACTCAACGACCACATTTATGTGGTGGGAGGTTTCGATGGCGTTTCACACCTCGACTCTGTTGAGGTCTACAACATCAGAACGGACTACTGGACGACTGTAGCCAGTATGACGACTCCTAGATGTTACGTAGGAGCGACGGTCCTCAGAGGACGACTCTACGCCATCGCTGGGTGAGAAAGAGTTTCCTATCTGTCATACTCTTGTAGAAATACTACTCTATAAAAATCACACTCCTTGTTGTGTGCCAAAAAAAAAGCAGAGTCTGAGCCCACTACTCTGCAGTTTAGCACTCTGTCAGAAATGTAACTACAGGTTGTGGCAACGCAGACCAGAAGAACAGTGATTGTTAGAAAGTTCATTCCCTCATTCACTTCTCTCAGCGACCGGACACAGACGTAAAATTCTCCCTCCTTCTGCCTCATACAAACCATCTGCTAGGGTTGGTTGTTTATCATTTATTAACTTTAACTATAACTTAACTTTAACTCCAGCCGCCATGGTGTCAAGTGTCCAGAGAAACTCAACACAGCTGACTAGCCAGCCAGAGTTTTGTTGGCGTAATTACAGAACGATGCTGACACACCAGCACAAATATAAATGCTTACGCTGAAAAAGGGCCTGTCCAGAACTTGCATTAAGATCCGATCTGGGCGATCCGATCACATGAAAGACAGGCGTGAACACCCCCAGGATGCATTGAGAACGCATTTGAGAGATCTCTGACCAAATTTGGATTTGTTCTGGATCGTGTGTGTCCACATTTGTCCGCATTTGTCCACATTCCTTTGGTAGTGTGAACGCCGTGCGTCCTGAGTCACGTTAAAGACCGCCTATACTCAAAAGGGGTGCTCCTGGGTCAGTGGAGTTTTGCCTCATTCATTCAGGAAAAAAAACACATGACCGTTATTATAAATGATCGGCTGGAAAGGAAAAAGCACCGTAAGTGATGTTTGGTCATTAGTAATGAGAGACTTTTAAAGTACTCTGTCCTTGTACAGTAGGTGTTCATTAAAATATAAATAAATCTAAGTAAGAATTTATAAACTAAAGTATTTAATATGAGTCCACATCTGTCATCAAATAACGTATCAGCAGGTGATTAATTATTGATGTGGTTATGTTGAGGTATGAGAAGCTGTGTGTGGTTAAGTTAAGAATCACTGATGACTTTATTTACCTTTGTTACTGGAGATTACAGGGCATATGGAAGCTTTTAGGGTTGGAGTTATAATCTGAGTTTGGTGCAGGTCTAACTACCGTCAGTTAAATAATAAAATTTAACATTTGCGCCGCACATTAAACAGCGCCGTTCTCACTTCTGGAGCAGCAGTGGAGCTCCATTAGAGACAGCAGCTGTTGAAATATTCTGCTGCTCCCCAGATGAGGTTAGGGTTTATTTGCATACAGAGCGCAAAACTGAGATGGGATCTGGAGATGCATTTGGAGACGCATGTTAATGCAAGGTCTGAACATGCGATCGGATTGCCCGGATCGGTTCTTAATACAAGGTCTGAACAGGCCCCAGGCTCTGCGTAGAGCTGTTGGAGAAGTACAGACCAGTACAGCATATGTTTGAAAAAAATGATAAACTTTAGAAGCAACTTTAGACTTTGTCTCATGATGAAGATTCACACGAGCTTTGACTAACAGATAATTTGTTTTTGTTTTTTTTACATAAAATATGGATTTTCCTGACTGTCTCCTCAACAATCAATAACACTGATGTGATATGTAGATGTAGTATTGTAATGACATTTAAAAATCTGCCCTTTCAATGAGGTTGAATTTAGATTTGGAAAAAGTCGGCACACAGTCATGAGTATTTTAACAGCTGCACCAATGAGACTGTGTCGACACATACCGTGCTAGATCGCATAACCCATCTATTGGCCTACAGCAGTGGGGGTGCAAACACAGGAGGGTCCAGCCAAGATGCAAATTTGTTCCGATTTTGCTGCGGTGTTGGATCATGTTTCTTGGTATCATAATCTGCTGTGCAGTATTTTGGCATCTGACGAGCCAAACTCACAGATTAGTTACTGAAATGAGACTTCTTGGGTTGTATTTCTCTCCAGGACGTGAAGCAACATGTCTTCACCAGCGCACACCTCCACATCTGTTTAACACCGCTGGCTTTGTTGCGTCCTCCTTAATCCTCCATTCCAGTATAATCATTAGTGAAAATCGTTTGAAGGACAGTATTAGACAAAATGCATTTCATGTCGTCTTACTTAACTGACTGACAAAGCCAACATAAAGTCTAGCTTCCAGACACTGGCTTAGGACCTACAGGTGATTACTGACGCTCTGACGCAGGTAATACATCATTTTATGATGTTTAAGAAGCAATTTATATTTTGTCTTTTATTTCATTCTCAGATAAGTTGACACTGGCAGCTGAAGATGAGTCACTTCAGTGTTTATTTTCTCACAGTTGTTGTTAAATTGGACCTTATGTCTTCAAGTGCAAATAAACAAAGACAGATCTAGTGTGAGACACAACTAGTTCCGATTTATGTGAATTCACTTTGACTTAACCTGCAGTATGCTGAAGTGGTGTAAGAGGTAGTCATTGTGTGGTATTGTAATTCTGCTCAATGCCTTTATTCAGCTCTGTATCACAGAGCTTTGTTTATTGTTGTGATACAAACTCTCAGTTCCTCTCCATTTCTCCAGATATGACGGAAACTCTCTCCTCAGCAGTATCGAATGTTACGACCCGGTTATCGACTCCTGGGAGGTTGTTACTTCAATGGCAACGCAGCGGTGCGACGCCGGCGTCTGTGTGCTTCGAGAGAAGTGATGTTTGCCAAGAACCACAAGAGGAAGAGCAGGCAGGAGGACAGGCAGCTAGACTTTAATAAAATGCCACTAAAACTGAACCACAAAGGGAGATGTTTGTTCGCCAGTATGCAAATATATACTCTCCAGAAAAAAAAACAACAACAAAAAAAAACAAAAAGAAGGACAGCAGCAGTTTGTGCTGCGCCTTCGCCACTTGGACTGTGCAGATTCAGCTTCGCCGTGGTATACTTCACCTCAAAAGAGGCCTCCAAGGAGCCCATCGCCACTTGCATGACTCTTCGGTGGTACTTGTGTCTGTCGTTACCTGTGAGATTATTTTTTCAGTCAGTCTTCAAAGTGCAATATATTTCTACTCATCATATGAAAGCGTAAAACGATGGAGCACGTTTAGGCTCCACTTGCTGCTATATGCCTTATATGACTTTGGCCTACATCAAACTGAACATCCACGTTGCCTCGCATTCGACTTTGATGGTAGTTACACTACATTAGCTTGTTATCAAGTGAACTCATGTGGCATTCGCCAGTTCGTGGATGGGTCAACATTTCACCCCCTTTTTGTAAATCTTCCTGTAAACAGTGCTTTTAGATTGAAATAACTTTAATACAGATGGTTTAATACTTAAGTGTTTCTCTCAGAAGATATATTTAGAGATGAATATTGTTTTAGAAAATGACTGAAATGTACCAGTCGATCATTTTGTCCCTCAATGTGACAAAAGTGAAACATCAAAGTATCAGGTGCATGTGATTTGTTTTTTTCTTCCTCAGCGTAATGAACATGTACATGTTGGATACGAAGTCCCAACATCACTGTTGCCTGGAAAAAGTAAATAAACACAATGAGAACGGACTCATTTGATCTGTGGTTCATACTAACACCTTCCGAGAGACATACACCAATCAGGCATAACATTATGACCACCTTCCTAATATTGTGTAGGTCTCCTTGTGCCTCCAAAACAGTTGTCCAGGCTGTCCTGTGGCGTCTGGCAACAGTCAGTGGTTTTAATGTTGTGGCTGCACAGTGTATATAGTAAACCTTAAATGTGGGAAATCAAAAAGCGGCCTTAGTACTCAGTAGTTGAGTAAATTGTTTTCCTGCACTGTCAGTTAGCAAGTACTACATACATACATGCTAACCCGCTGCTAACCATTGTTAACCATTAACTGTTCACTAGCATGTTAGCATGCTAGTGAACAGTTAATCCCAAAGCAGTGCAGCTTCACACATCTCGTCTCAGTCTTGTTTGCTTCTCTGTTCTTTCAAACTCATGTACATCAGATTTAACACTGCTCACGTGTCAACCAGTAGAAGCTGTTCCTGCTATTGAGTGAGTTCATTTCTGTTGGAGGAAATTCTGTCTGAACCATTCACTCGGCTGCATTCCTGCTGCTTTCAGAAAAAGAGCAACCTCCCGTTCAACAGACTAATAATTAATGCTGCCAAAACACATCACCTCGCGGCAAGGTTTGTCACCTATCAAGATGAAACTCTGGTTTGCAACCTAACTCTGCTGAAAGGCTGTCTTTCTACTCGTTGTACTATCATAAAGACATGATTTAAATATGACTAAATAAAGACAAATATCCAGCTTAGTTTAGTTACAGTCAGAAAACACTCCAGCAGAAACGATGGAGAGGTCCAGATTGATCGCAGCATGCTTGTTGACAGCTGCTACCGTAGTTTCTACGCAAAGAAACACCTCACTGAGGATTAAACTGGTTAAACTAGTTGAGACTTCCACCGAAAATGATTTTCCCTCTCAGGCTATCTGACTGTTTAATAAAAGATAATTGTTTTAGGCTCAGGTAAGGAAATGTGTTTGATACTTTTATCTTCAACTCGAATCATGACCTCCAAACTTCATTTTGTGACCCTTCAGAGCAGGGGTCGTACCGATCAGTCGACTGGTCGACTTTGCTGCTGTGCAGGAAGACGACTAGTCGCCGATCACGTGACAATAACAACACAGACGCCTCAGAGAAGACAGGTGAGGAGCCCAGTGGGTCATTGCGGCGAACTAGCAGCGGTTCATCAAGTGTGTGGAAATACTTCACTAAAGATGACGCCCATACTACCGTGACATGCAGAATATGTAACTGAGTACTGAAATACAACAAATGTACTACTGTAATGCACATAATCTGAAAAGGCATACACTAACGCCGAGCGAGTGCCACATACCAGACTGATGGTGTTTATGGTGTTGACTTGGTCTACGGCCGACAGTATAGTTTGTGTTCAAGCTTCAATAAACTTTCGAAGCTTAATTTGTGAGAGATGCTGCAGTATGTATTCAGGTGAAAAATACAGATTTCATTGTGTGCAAAGCATTGCTTTCTACCGTGTTTTTATGTGTGACGTCATCGACTAGTCGACGTGGACTCG
The DNA here is from genome assembly GCF_963514085.1 of Chelon labrosus. Lineage (NCBI taxonomy): Eukaryota > Metazoa > Chordata > Actinopteri > Mugiliformes > Mugilidae > Chelon > Chelon labrosus. The sequence goes on along the minus strand of NC_140360.1, from coordinate 20,810,378 downwards.
ACTTTCACCACATATTAGCCGACTTTAAAAAATCTGAAGTCTTTCAACCCCTACTTCAGAGGGGCCAAACCTTTAAGTTTGGACCTTAACATCCAGTCTGTTTATGTACAGCTGCAGAATACATGCTGCTTATTGCACCAGTATAATAATCTCATAAACATATTCACAATAACGTGTCACATCATTCATGTACTTTATATTCTTGTAGTTAAGGGAGGGTTGTGAAATAACAAGGGGGGCTGTCAAGTCAGGGAAATATGAGAACAAGATGATAAATCCACCTGCTTTTCTTTCTTCTGTAACATGCAGGTAACAACAAGCCAGAAAAGGGACTAAAACAACATTTTGAGGGGGAACTGGCTTAATGCAGGAAAGTTATCATTCCTCCCTCCCTCACTCCCTCCTCCCGAAGTCCTGAATCAGCACCGTCAGACACATATAAAGGGCAGCAGGCAGCGGGCGGGACAGAACGGAGCTGTGCTGGCGGAGACTCGTTACTCGTCCCGGGACGCTGCAGAGCAATTACACTGTCTGTCTGGAGCCTTTTGGACAGACGATAAACTTCAAATATCCTGAAACTTGTAAGAACTGCAGAAACATGGTGAGTAGATGTATTGGGGAAGATTTAGTTTTGTTTCCATATATTGTATCTATACCTAGGATGTTGCTTTCTCTGCAAATGTCCCCAGCTTTCTGCAGTAAATGTATTTATGTGTATTTTGATCTAATAGTTGTAGGAGTTTAACCATACTGATTTCCAGTCTCTTCGCTACTGATAGTTTCATCGTTACCTTGAAGCCTTGTTAACTGTGAATATTTCATCTTTCATCAGCTTTCATGTTTGCCTTAGTCCAACATGCCTTACAAATGTCACTCAACAACAAAAAATCATCTAAGGGGATGTTCCCCCTCCAGGGAAAACAAGCTGAAATTCTCAGCATGTTGAAACACGCGCTCTGGAATATGCAATAATCAAGTGTTGGAATAAGCTTCTCCTGTTTAGACATTGTTCACGCCTAACAATTGGAGGAGTGAAACTCAAATACAATAAGGAGCTAGGATTATTCATTAGACTTCTATGGCAGGACATACTTTGATTTTCTTTTTATACTTTAATTATGACATTGAATCAGTGTTGAACTTAAAATAATGATAAATGAGAAACATCCGCTCTTTAGAAATGCGCAGTTTAATTTCTAGTTGTACAATGGGTTTATTTTTCTTATTTGAGAACTGAGATATGCTATTGTATTTGACTTCTTTTTGGATCATTAAGTTTTGAACTTTTTTGTCCTTCGCAGAGAGAGTGTATCTCCATCCATGTAGGCCAGGCAGGTGTCCAGACAGGGAACGCCTGCTGGGAGCTCTTCTGCCTCGAGCACGGCGTCGGCCCTGACGGTGTCTTCCTGGATGTTCCTGCAGAAGGGAACTGCCGTGAAGATCCATTCAACACTTTCTTCAATACAGGGAGCTCTGGGCGCCATGTTCCCCGGGCGATATATGTAGACCTGGAGCCTACAGTGGTTGGTGAGCAGTCATGTATAACTGTTTGTCCCCCCGCTCCTTATCTCGTTTCTATTACTACACCCAGCCTCCAATTATGTGCGCTTATATTCATCTGGTGACGCATCCCCATCCGCGCCATGCAGGTAACCGCTGATAGGAGCACTGGTATCCAAGCAACAAGTGCAGTGGTGACACCTTCGGCTTTTATTTAGTGTGTACATAATAAAATGAAGACTGCAGCCTTCAGTGGATAACAGTCAGAGAGGAATAGTTTGTTCCAATATGTCCTTTGAATTTACACTGAAGCTGCTTTAAACCTGGAAGACAAATCATTTTTCACAACTCAATCTTCGCTGCCACTTCACGTTTAAAATGAATAAAGTTCATATTTTAGAATTAAATCAGAGGAACCGTGTATATGTATATTGCCTGTATTAGTTATATTTTTGACTTTCAGATAACCTCTGTCCTGTATCACATTTGAGTCCCCATTTTAACACCTTCACCACTAAATTAAAAATCATTTTACATTAAATTCCCTTTAAATGAGCTGTGAAAAAAATAGTAAAATTGAACACGATTATACCAGAACAGTGAGTTGGAGTAGAAGATTAAAGATACGACCACAGCCTAGAACGGTTTGGACGATGACCTGTACGTCTACATGTGATAGCTTCAGGTCTGAATTAAGTCTTTCTTTCCAGATGAAGTGAGGGTCGGAAAGTACAGAGATCTCTTCCACCCAGAGCAACTGATCTCTGGAAAGGAGGACGCCGCCAACAACTACGCCCGCGGCCATTACACTGTCGGGAAAGAAATCATTGATGGAGTAATGGAGCGGGTTCGAAAAATGGTCAGTAGTAATGAAACACAACAACCTTGAGGTTTCCCCGTTCAACAAAGGTTTTCATACAACACATTGCAATTGCAAATTTTCCTAAATCTTTAGTTATTTGGTTGAATAGTGATGCACAACTGATCAAAACTGCTGAGAACTTTCTGTTAACTTTCCGTTCTGGGTTTAGAGATCAGTCTTGTATGCTGAGTCTTCATTTCACAAGAGCCTGTTTTCAGAGCAGACATTTTGACTTGTCTTGGCAGGGAACACCCAAGTGTGTTCATGCTGACTGCATTTGATTTCAGGGAGCGGGAGATTAGACATTTAAAGGAATAGTTTGACATTTGGGGACTTCTTTCTTGAAAAGACGCAATTTATAACAATGCTACCAGTCTCCAGTCTCAGTGTATAGATTGGAGTGTTTACACTAACACTGTGCTTACACTACGACCGACAAAAGTTACAAAATGGCCAAGTGTGGCCAACAAGCCCGTCAGCAAGTCACAGTTGAAGCTTTGCTCAAGTGCTTGTTGATGTTGCTGGTGAAGTCATCCATTTAATATGGCAAACTTGTTATCAGCTTGGTTTTTTTAGCTTTGAGTGGTGTTTAAATAAACCTAATAAATACTGTCTGCTCCTGCTATGACTAAAATTGTGCTATGAGGACAGTAAGAGTGACCCAGAATGGTTTCATTGATTCAATTTACAGATTCAGGTGATGATTCATTGGTAGAAATGACCTCTTAGTTACATGTCGTCACATTGTCATCGGATGGCTGTTACTTTAGAAATATGTAGCTACTTTGAGTCAATGGAGACCGTTGTGTTCATCTCATCAGACGGACCAGTGCACGGGCCTGCAGGGGTTCCTCGTCTTCCACAGCTTTGGAGGGGGGACTGGCTCTGGCTTCACCTCTCTGCTGATGGAGCGTCTCTCTGTAGACTACGGCAAGAAGTCCAAGCTGGAGTTTGCCGTCTACCCAGCTCCTCAGGTGTCCACCGCTGTGGTGGAGCCCTACAACGCCATCCTGACCACCCACACCACCCTAGAGCACTCCGACTGCGCCTTCATGGTCGACAACGAGGCCATCTACGACATATGCCATCGCAACATGGACATCGAGAGTCCTGGTTACATCAACCTCAACAGATTGATTGGTCAGATCGTTTCCTCAATCACCGCCTCCCTTCGTTTCGATGGTGCCCTCAACGTGGATCTGATGGAGTTCCAGACCAACCTGGTCCCCTTTCCTCGTATCCACTTCCCTCTGGTCACCTATTCGCCCATCATCTCTGCTGAGAAGGCTTACCACGAGCAGCTGACTGTGTCTGAGATCACCACCGCCTGCTTTGAACCAACCAATCAAATGGTCAAGTGTGATCCTCGTCACGGCAAATATATGGCATGCTGCATGCTGTACCGAGGAGATGTCGTCCCAAAGGATGTAAATGCCGCCATTGCAAGTATCAAGACTCGACGTTCCATCCAGTTTGTTGACTGGTGCCCCACCGGCTTCAAGGTGAGAAAAGATATGAAGGCAGAGGGGTACAGCTTGAGACATTTCATCTTTCTGATCACTCTCTCTGTCTCATCAGGTCGGCATTAATTACCAACCTCCAACCGCGGTTCCCGGTGGAGACCTGGCCAAGGTCCAGAGGGCTGTGTGCATGCTGAGCAACACGACTGCCATTGCCGAAGCCTGGTCTCGTCTCGACCACAAGTTCGACCTCATGTACGCTAAGCGGGCGTTCGTCCACTGGTATGTGGGCGAAGGTATGGAGGAGGGGGAATTTGCTGAGGCCAGAGAGGACCTGGCCTGTCTGGAAAAAGATTACGAAGAGCTGGGCCACATGAGCGCCGATGATGAAAATTATGACGAAGAGTACTAAATCTTGTGAGAGCTTAAGCTGTGGTAGCAAAACGGTTATTGTACTCTGATTTTATCTTTATCTTCTAAGCTACAGTTAGTAAAAGTCATTACCTTTGTCTCTGCCATGTTTTTATAATCTAAGTTTTAGATTAAGGAAGCAGAGATCAGAGTTGCATTTGAATTGTGCTCTTAAATAAAATTTGTATTAGAAACTTGTTAGAGTCACAGTTTTCTGGCGCAGCCATCGAACGTACTGTAGTTGCACCACCACTTCTCTGCTCTACGTGTTCCACATAACCTAAATATGAACATGCAAACAAACTGCCTACTGGTGAAATAAGAAGTTCAGTATAGCTTTTCCGCTGACCTTATTAAAATCCCAAAAGCACTTACAGTATGCAACACTTCCCTTTAAACTGGTCTTTCGTATTTGATTTAGGTGAAAAAAGGAAGCAAGAGAAGAAGTTCTATACACTAACAGACAAAATATAGACATTTCATTTCCTGTCAAAAAGTTGGTCACAGAGAAAGAAATGCACAGTACACTTTGTGAACAGAGACATTACTTGTATTGAACGTGAGTTAAATCGCAGTCATAGATGTCTAAACAGACCTGTTTTAAAGGTAAATACACCAATCACAGATATAGAGAATATGAAATAAAAATCTTTGTTACACAAAGAAATTTGTGATCCCAAACGGAACCAGTGCACTTATGAAACCAGTCATCATATCTTTTTTCCCATGTTTCTTTTTTGTGATCAACTTTTTATTTTCTTTTTTATACTGAAAAAACTTACAGGTACAAGTCAATAATACAACAATAAATCATAAGCCACGTATTCATATATACCCATACTTATAAACGTACTGTATAGATACATGAAAGTGAACAATAAAACTAAAATAATAATAAAAATAAAATAAAATAAAATAATAATAAATTACATGTGCATGTAATAAGGTCAAAGAAAAAATAACAAAATACATAAATAAAATGATTACCCCAAACACAATCCACCCACCCCCTGGATCCAGATTCCAATAGCCTTAATCACACACTACAGTTAAAGCGCACGGAGGACAGTTAGGAGCGAGTTCCAAGCCTCTATTGCGGATTCTTTGGCTCCGTGTACTCGAGCTGTCGACAACTCTAAATAGACAATGTCCAGGTACGTTAAAATCCATGCTCGGAAGGAAAGTGAGTGAGGAGGTTTCCAGCGTGTGGCAATTAGTTTTTTTGCAGCTGTGATTCCCGCCAGCAAAGCTCTCCTCCCGTCCAGTGTCAGACCCAGCCCTGACAAGTCATTTAAAATTAGTGTGGTAGGCAAACAAGGCAGCCTGATCTTGAACAACTGGGACAGATTCAAGGCAACCATTTTCCAAAATTCCGCCACTGGTGTGCACTCCCAGAACATGTGAAAATAACTGCCGATCACTTTGGAAGAACATAACGTACATGTAGGATCATTTATAACTTTCATCAAATGAAGCTTCCTAGGAGTAAAGTATATTCTATGTATATAATTATAGTGTATTTGTTGATGGTCAGGATTTCTGGATGCTAAACTTACATCAACCCATACTCTATCCCAATTAAATGTAGCTTTCAAATTTGGGATATCTTTCCTCCATGTTTTATCTAATGCCAGAGGTCTGTAAGAGTGTCGCAACACGAACCAATAAAGTCTTGAAACAAAACCACTTGTATTTCTAACAGAGTCGAACAATTTGCGGATTGGGTGTGTTACAAGAGGGCTCTGTAATGAAATACCATTGTTTTTTAAGGTAGATCTCAGTTGCAAATAAAAGAAAAAGGAGGTACACGTTATACCATATTTAATACAAATGTCCTGAAAGGTAAGTAACCCCTTTTCCCCAAAGATATCGTTAAGTGTACAAATGTTTTTTCTTTCCCAGTCAGGAAAACGAATGTGTTGACCTCCGATCAACAATCTATCATTGTTAAATATTGGAGTATGTGGGCCCCATCCAGAAGAACAACCAACTAACTTCTCCACCCTCCTCCATACAAATAATAAATATGAAATTATGGAACCAAATCTTAAACGACATTGGTGGACTGAAATGTTAGAATGCAAAAAGCTAGCAAACGAATATGGGGCTAGTATCTGCTCCTCTAGGGCACGCCATGATACCTGAGCATTAGGTTGAAACCAAGTTAATAAAGGTCGAAGTGTAAAGGCCCACTTATAAATTTTAAAGTTTGGGAGAGACAAACCGCCGGCTTGTCTTTCTCGCTGCATTGTGGTGAGATTAATGCGGGGTCGTCTACCACGCCAAATAAATTTTGTTATAGCTGATTGTAATTTACACCAATATTGAGGGGGCGGAGGAAGGGGGAGCATTGAGCTCACAAAATTGACTCTGGGCAGAATATTCATTTTAATTATAGCTACCCTGCCACGGAGTGAATTTGGCAGGTTAGACCACCTGTCCAGATCTGCAATGATTTTATTAAGTGTATTACCAAAATTGTTTTTAGCTATTGTCTGTACAGAAGAGTAGATATCAATCCCCAGATAAATAAAGTTTTTAGAAACTGGAATGGATGCAGGGATAGAAACATTACACATGGCCTGATTCAAAGGGAGCAAGGCTGATTTCTGCCAATTTATTTTAAAACCGGAAAGCTTGCCATAATCTTCAAAGGTTGACAAAACATGTGGGATACATTGCACTGGGTTGTTTAAATACAATAAAACATCATCAGCATAAAGCGAAATGTGATGGTGTGTTCCTCTAATGGTAATTGGAGAAATTGTGGGAGATATACGGATGGCCTGTGCCAGTGGTTCAAGAGAAAGGGCGAATAACAGAGGGCTGAGAGGACAGCCCTGCCTCGATCCCCTCGATATAGCAAAGGGAGGAGAGCTAGTTTTGCCTGAAAGCACCACGGCTGTTGGGTTTTTATACAGCACCTTAATCATATTAATGAACGGCATGCCAAATCCCATAAACTCAAGCACTGACCATAGAAAGGGCCACTCGAGGCGGTCGAAGGCCTTCATCGCATCTAGTGAAAGAACAGCAGCAGGGGAACTCAAGGTTTGAGCACCATCTATAGCATGCAATAGTCGTCTAACGTTATCCGTTGCCAATCTAGACTTTATAAACCCTGTTTGGTCACTGTGAACCAACTCTGTCATATGGCCTTGAAGCCGCCGGGCCAGTAATTTGGCAAAAACCTTTAAATCTGCATTTAAAAGTGAAAGGGGCCTGTAACTGGAGCACTCGACCGGATCCTTTCCCTTTTTAAGAAGGAGTGAGATTAAAGCCGAATTAACATCTCTCGAAAATGAACCCACTTCTATTGAATATTGGATCATGTCCACTAGCAGTGGACCAATCAAAGGCCAGAAAGTAAGATAAAATTCGGGTGGGATTCCGTCCGGCCCTGGTGATCTACCTTTACGCATGTCTCTGACGGCTGCTTCACACTCCTGTAAAGTAACAGAGGCATCTAGTTTTACAGAGTCATCTTCGCTAAGGCGAGATAATTTAATGTCATTTAAGAAATTATTGCAGGCATGTTTATCAAAATGATTTTCCGAACTATACAGCTCCTGATAAAAGGAGGCAAGAGAAGCATTTACTTTTTTTGGGTCAGATTGTATGATGCCATCTTTATCTTTAATGCAAAAAATATCAGCAAAGTGCTCATCCTTTCGAAGCTTCATTGCTAGGAGATGACTGGGTTTAGAGGAGTTAAAATAGTAAGTTTGCCTCGTTTTGTGCATGAGGAATTCTGAACGGCGTTTCAGAAGAGAGTTAATCTCTTTTTTAATCATTTCTTTCTGTAGGGCTGCATGATCATTAAAATTATGTTGCAAGGTGGCATCAAGAGTTGCATATTTTAATTCTAAAGCCTCCAATTTGGCCGAGCGCTCCTTATTTCGTGTTGAGGCATATAAGGTGGTGTTGCTTCTTATAAAGCCCTTCACTGCCTCCCAAAGTATTCTAGGATCAGAAACAGAGCCGACATTAAACTCCAGAAATTCGCTAAAATTGCTTTCAAACTGAGTTTTAAATGTTTCATCTCGAAGTAAGGATGAGTTAAAGCGCCACCTAGGGGCTTTAGTAGAAGATGGACGAACAGTAACCGAACAATGTATTGGTTTGTGGTCAGACCAGGTAACTGGAATATAATGCGCATTTTGAATATTTTGAAATAAATCTTGGGAGGCGAAGATAAAATCTAACCTCGAAAAGGATTTATGTCTCCCTGAGTAAAATGAGAAGTCTTTTAGAGAAGGGTTTAACATACGCCAAATATCAACCATGCCTGTATCAGCTGCCCACTGGCGTAGCGCCTCGGATGCAAGACGTTGGTCTCTGGTCTCAATGCCGCCCGTTTTGTCCATACTGCTGTCCCAAACCGCATTGAAATCTGCCCCTAGAACTAAATGAAATCCTGTGAGATCAAGCAAAGCTTTAGTTAATAATCCATAAAAAGCGGCATCAAATGCGTTAGGGGCATAAGCAGAAATAAGTGCAATGTTTTTCCCATCCATACGGATTTTGGCAATGGCCATCCGACCCGCATCGTCTGCCCAAGAGTCAATCATATCAAATTTCAGTTTTCGTTTACACAGTACCATTACTCCTCTACATTTAGTAGATGCAGAAGAAGTTGCAATGGGGTGATAAAACTTATTAGCTAAGCGACCCGCATCTTTGGATAAAAGATGTGATTCCTGAATCATAGCAAAATCTATATTTTTCTTGCGGAGAAAATCTAGTACAGTAGTTCTTTTATGTGGAATGTTAAGACCCCTGGCATTGACTGAAATGAGATTAAGAGCAGTCATACGCTAAAAGAAGTTGTAAAAAATAAAAAATAGATGAAGTTGCCTCCATAGTAGTAAGAGAGAAGTCTGGATCCAAAAAAAAAAAAAAAAAAAACACCCCAAAACAAGAAAGGACAAAAAACATCAAAAACACCAAAAAGAGCAAAGGAAGGTGAAGAAGAAAAGTACTTTCAAACCTTCCTGACAAGTCCACAACCGGACAACTAACTCAGAGAACTATGAGTTTCTGGCCACTCAAGTAAGGCAGCAACACCACCAATTATCAAATATCAAAAATAGCAGCAGTGTGAACTTTTTTTTTTTTTTTTTTTTCCCCTCTTCTAGCAATAACACATCTGGTTTGTAAACATTATGTGGCACCTTTAGCAGTCTGTGACATCTTTGGACAAGCTCCCCATCCCACATACACACCCCGTGGATCCACATCACTTGTAGCCTAGGCACAGATACAGTATGAATGCACACCTACTGATGTACACATATGGCCTATAGATTATGCCAATAAAAACAATAGTGATGACGCTGGGATGAAGGAGCAAAACAAAACAAAACATTCCCATCTTCAATATAATGAAACGAAAAATGTTCATCTAAATGTCCATCAGAGAGGGGGCTGAAGATATGAAGATAAACATAAATCACGTTGTCTTACCCAGGTCACCCTGACGGGGGATGGGGGGGGTCATTTGAAGTCAGTGTCACTTACAGGTTTTTGATGCATCTCAGTGCCTTCTTGGGGTCATCAAAACGATGCTTTACCCCGCTTGCTGTTGTGAATGAAAGCACAGCTGGATACCCGATGCCAAACGGGATTTTAGCTGAGTGAAGCAGACGTTTACACTCCAGAAAGGAGTGTCGTCGCTCCTGCGTGGCCTTGGAGAAATCTTGATAGAAGCTTATTTTGTGATTCTGCCAACGGACGTCTCCGATTTCTCTCGCCAGTTGTCTCACCCGCTCCTTCTGTTGAAACCTCAGGAAGCGCACGATGAAAGGCCTTGGGGGGGCTCCGGGCTTAGCTGGCAATAACGATCGATGGGCACGCTCCAAATCCAGACCCCCTTGGAAGTCATCTCGGAGGATTTCAGGGAGGGTATCTCTCAAAAACGATATAGCATCTTTATCTTCAACCCGTTCTGGGAATCCATAAATGCGTAGATTAACTCGCCTTTCCCGGTCCTCATACTCAGTTAGCTTGGCGTTCAGCCTTTCAACTTCAGAAGCCGCAGCCGGGGGCGAGTCGCACCGCTGCCTCTCTGCTTCTTCTAGCATGTCCAAACGAGCCTCGGCGCTAGTCATCCTGGTTAGCACGTCAGCTAATTTAGCTTCGACCGCCTCGACAGCTCTTCTCGTTTCTGACACGTCTTTGCGGATGTCTGCAAAGTGTTTGGTTTGGTCGTTGAGGATTTTCGTTTGAGACTCTGATAGTTCCTGAAGAAGCTCATGTATTTTAGCAATGGAAGTTGACTCATCCACGGGCTGCCGGGCAGGCGCAACAGGAGAGGCCGGGTTAGCTCTAAGGCTAGCGTTAGCCCTGGTGCTCTGTTGTTGTTGAGATGCACTTGCATCATTTTTCCGGTTATTCGGCATATCGGTGGTGAGAAAAAGTTACAATCGGCAATTTGTGAGAGAAAAATGTGGGAAAAAAAATGCAAAAGCCGATATATTCACACAAAATGTCAAAGGGTGGTGCCGCAGCTCTCAGCCTAAGCAGCCATCTTACTCGGCGTCATCACGTGACCCCTTTTTTCCCATGTTTCTAAATGTCATTTGTCTCTTACCATGTCTTCTCTTGTCTTGTCTTGCCAAGACTGTTGCTTTCGAAACTTCTTGTTTAGCTCTATTCCCAGAGAGGAAAAGGCTCAGAAAGTGAGACTGTTGATCTTTATAACTGACTGTGTAATGACATTGCTTAACATCATTAACTCTTTATAAACCTGAAAGGAGAGTGTTCAGTGGAAGATTTTTTAATCATTAGTAAAGGAATCTGGAAACAAAATACTGCTGTTTCCCACTGCTGGAGGCAATGTGCACAAAATTCAGCCGTAGGCCATGTTATTTAGCCTGCACAAATTCTACTGTTGTGCACATTATAGATTCTATAAAAATACTAATATTTCCTATGGCTGTTATGTACTCAGCTAACTCCCCAGGGAAACAAGTCACAAAGGCATGTTACATATTGTTGTAAAGGTCTCATTGCCTATGAAATGTAGGCAAAGGACCATAAAATACCATACACCCTAATGAATGACCTACTTACTAGCAGATGAATACAAAAGATTTTGACAAACCTGGTATACCAGGTTTGTGGGTGGAGGGGTTGGGGATCGCTTATTTTTTTTCTCATAGTCTACCATCCTTGTTGCAGCAGGCTCTTGGGGTTACATGGAGATTGATGGAAAACCTGCAGACTATCACCAAAACGAACCTCTAAATTCTGGTCTGAGTCTGAAGGCTTCAGGCTGCTCACAGGTTGACAAGTAGATAGAGCAGGTCTGAAATATGGCCTGGCCATGAAGAGCCTTAAAAGTAATCAGTATACTCTTACGGTCAATCCTAAACAAACACGTAGCCAGTGTACAATGCTAAAAGTGGCATGATGTTCTGTCTTTTACTGGTTTAAATAAACAGTCTGTTGGTTGACTTCTGACTGACACCTGTTAAAAGGCCAATGTCACCTTAGTGCTTACTCTGGGGTTTTCAAGTTCTAGGATCTGTTAAGCATCTTGAGACAATTTGTATTGTTATTGACAGTATACAAATAAAACTGAATTGAACTGAAAGACAAACAAAGCCTTCTTTGCTGACTGCAAATACAATATTAGCTATAGAACTATTTCTATCATGAAAACTAACTATAATTTTAGTTCATGACACATCCCAGTATAAAAATGTCACACAAGTGTCATCATTTTTCTCAGGGCCCTTCTCAGTGGTATTTATACATACATAATTTTATTTATACATTATACATATATATTTAACTTGTATTGCAAACTTGTATGCAAATATATTTTGTGAAATTAGGGCAAAGGCAGCGTCTACCTTTGATCTCAAATTCAAATGAGTAGAGTAGCGTCACTTTCACTTTCACTTGATTTATGTTTGAAAGTTTGAAGTGTGTTTGTAGTAGCAGCCATTCACCGGTTTATTACAGCAACCCTGGATTTGCATATACGGCACTGTGCAAATAAACTTCTCCATCACACGGGACCATCAGGGGAGACGTCTGATTAAAATACAGCCTGAGACATGATCAGCCATATAAAGAATGAGGAACAACATCATAGAGTGAGTTGGGATTACAAGGGAAGAGCCATAGAGTTAGAACAGTTATGGATTAGATTCATATTTTTTTCCCCTGAACTTTTTTGGAAGTTAATTCATAATGAAAACTATTCATATCATTAATTTTGCATGTATACACACTACAAGAGGGAAGTGAGAAAGAAAAGTGCTACATTTTAAACAGATTTTCTCTCTCTTTCATTTCATTGTGTCTTGATAGCCGTCCCATTAAACAGCTGACAGTGTCTCTGGTCCTCTCTGGTCCTCTCTGGTCGTTAAGCAGCAGATGTCTTTTTATGAGAAACGTCCAATCAAACTGCTGCCTATTTAAACAACAAGTCCCGGCAGCCGTGAAGGTGTCACCTGCACATATCCATCCGCGCGAGTGTAAACACAAGACATTGTACAAAGAGGAAGATTGTTTCACACACTACCATTAACCATTTCCTTATAACACGGAGCGAGACGTTGTGCACAGTCAGACGACATGTTACTGAGGGCCGATGCTGGAGTGGAAGAAGTCAAGAGTCGTTGCAATCGTTGGTGTAAAAGATGGTGTGTAGCATTTGAGGCTGTGGAGGCGTCATGGTCTCCCGTGGACTGCAGACGAGTGTGTTATCACGTAGGATTTACTGCACTGGATGTGACCGTGTTCATTTGTAAATAGTGATAACACAGGCGGGACCTAGATCATTAAAAAACCCTGCATTCAAAATTGAAAAGTACCAAACAAAATGATAAAAAACATGTATAAAGTAGGACAACTAAAACCAGTTGTTATGTATAATGCACTGTATAAAAGAAAGAGTTAAATATTTACATACATTTACATTGGACTTTTTGAAGTGTGAAACGTCATTGGACTTTTTAGATGTCTGACATACATTAACAGAAACATGATGCCAGCACATACAAATCTACAAGTTTGTATTAGTAAAAATAAACATCAGGTTTTACCTGTTTTACACTTGAAGTCACTGCCACCATACAGCATGAATGCATTTTTAACAGTGCGCCATTTTAATGCTGCAGCTGCAAAGGGTGGGGCTGACTGCTTGGATAAAGTTTTATCTTATCTTAATCTTTTATTACAAATGCAGCTTTATTTGTTGATTGCATTGAGAGGTATTAGTCTGATCTGGGGAGTAAACAACTGCCTACTGAATTTGTAGTGGAGTTTAAACAAGTAGCAGTACAGTATAAAATTGTATTTATAATTATACTACTGACTACTGGAAATGCTTGTGCTTTGATTAAACATATAGCATTCATATATCCTTTGACTTTTGTCAGTGAAGGGTAATCTAATTATATAATTATTATACATTTCTATAAAGGTTTGAGTTTCAGATGTTGATTTTATCTGTAGCATTTACATTTATACAACAGGGAGGCTTCATCTCTTATTAGTTTAACTTTAATTGGACAGTATCCTGCTCTAGGAAACTATACAGTGAAGTTACAAAGCATCAAGACATGAAAAGATTAGATTCATGATAAAATATTATGATGTATTGTTTATTATGTACAGCGGGGTATAGTGAGGAATAGTTAACGACTGATTTATTACACGACAGAACTGAAGCCGTGTTTAGCTCTAGTTACCGACGAATGCGGGGATTTAACTGCAAACACTGAAGCAAACAGAGAAATCACACATGCATTAATAAGAATAGTGTGGTGTCTAGTTTTTCGGGCGGACGTGCTGACTGCCTTGGAACAGTCTCTTCACTGTGCGTGGATGTGTGTGTGTGGATGTGTGTGTAGGCTCTGTGTGTGTGTGTCTAAGCTGCCTCCTCTCGTGTTGATGTCGACCGACTGCCACCGACTCTGACGGCGAATAGACGGGATTTTTTAAATAAATTAGAGCAAAGCACACTCGGGGAGAACCGACACGAGCGGTGACCTGTCCTGTCCGAGCAACCACCGGGTCGGTCCGCAACCATGAGCCACCCTCGGCCGGACGAGTTCAAGCCTCCTCCGGAGTGCCCGGTCTTCGAGCCCAGCTGGGAAGAATTCCGTGATCCCTTTGCTTTCATCAACAAGATCCGTCCCATCGCCGAAAAGACGGGCATTTGCAAAGTCCGGCCGCCTCCGGTGAGTGCCGTAGCAGCTGATTAAACGTTACCGAGGCGCGGATGCTGGAGTAGTTGACCGTTAAGACGGGCTGTAGATGAACCGAGCGCTGGGGATTTAAAGGGACTGTTCAACATGGCGGATGCACGGCTGTGTTCATTCTTTGTGCTGCCACCGCTAGCTACCCAATATTTATCTTTATTTACTACTGAGCCGTTTTGGTCGACCTTGAGCTCATTAGCGGTAATATAGACGTCTCGGTGTATTATAAGTGGGTTATAGTTGCCGTTCACCGTGTGTCAACAAAGCCTCGGTGCTCCGGTCATTGAGCCACTTAGCTAGCAGGCTAACGCTAGCTAATAGCCAACCTGTCATAATTTAGCTGCTTTGACATAGGTGGCTATGCGGAAGCCGTTCAGCTGCGTAGAAGAAGACTATGATAATAATGATTTCATAATAGACATTAATATTCACTTTATTTTTTATATATATTTGTCCATAAATGTCCTGACAGCCGTGAAGTTGACATTATTATCGGTTAATTTGTTGGAGAGCATCATGAAGCAACTCATTCACTGTGAGCTCCATCACTTTTCGGTCATTATCTAATAAACAGTAATTATTTAATGAGTCTGGATGAATTACTGCAATATTTTGTTCTAATGTCATTTATTTTTTATTTTTGCTCCACGCCGGAACAAAAAGTACACTGTGTTTTTTAATTGTAGAAACTACTCTTCTTGAATAATAGGACTTTTGAAGAAGTTGTGGTGAAATCCGCCATATTACACAACATCATAGCTGTGGTTCATATTAATAAAATTAAGAGTTTCATGAGAGTGAGCCACTGTTCATGTATGAGCCTGTGTTGTAGGGTGTTGTCCTCCATGTTGGCTTTGTGGTAAGCCTGTGAGTGAGTCTTCCATCTGGCCATTTTGTGTGCCAGTGGGGGGATGATGTTGGCTCCAGACTCAAAACACAAACTTGGGGGGCCCGGCTTGTACAATGGGGGTGTTTTTATTGTTAATGCCAAGCTGTGTGTGGTATTATTGATTGGTGTTGTGAGCTACAAAATGAGAGTAGAGCACTGTGTTCTTTCAGTAATCTGCAGACCTGGCTTTCTTTACCTAACTTGATTCTGTCATCAGTTTAAGAAAAGAAAAGAAAAAACAGTTTTATTTACCTGCTTAATTTCACTTTAATTGAGTCATCCATACTTGATTGCCTCCGTAATTAAGAGTACACAACTACCACAAACAGAAAAACGCTTAGCCTTCGTAATATGATATATCCACGCAAAAATGAAAGTAATAAAAACCTCCCACCGCTTCAGCTGATACGTATGTGCTTTTGTTGTTGTTTAAGGGTTGGCAGCCTCCGTTTGCCTGCGACGTCGACAGGCTTCACTTTGTTCCTCGGATCCAGAGGCTCAATGAACTTGAGGTGAGTTTTGTTAGTCAGATTATACCAGACGTCATTTGACTACTTTATCTGTCTGTGCATCACCACTCTAAAACCAGTTCCTATTTTTAGCTCATTAATGCAATTACTAGCTTCATGCAGGCTGCAGAAATAATGCAATAGTGGAACAAAGAGCGGTTCTATTAATGTCTTGTAATAATGTTATGTAACACAGCATTTAGACTGGATATTACAAGGATTAATTGTTACTGATGAAAGTGCATTTATTATACAATCAATTGTAATTTTATTATATTTATATATTTTTTTCTAATCCACTGTTATTGTGTTACTACCAGAATGCGCTGAGTCCATAGTGTTAATTGATTGTGTTGCATTTAATTTATTTATAACCCACTGCCTACATCCTTTCTCAGGCACAGACCAGAGTCAAGCTCAACTTCTTGGACCAGATTGCCAAATTTTGGGATTTGCAGGGATGTTCTCTGAAGATTCCCCATGTGGAGAGGAAGATTTTGGATCTATATAAGCTAAATAAGGTTAATTATTGATTATTTTTTGATCATCTGATGTATGTGTTTTAAAATGCAATGAGACAACTTAACTTCATTAACCTGTGTCATTATAGCTGGTAGCAGAGGAGGGTGGATTTGACATTGTCTGCCGGGACAGGCGATGGACTAAGATTGCACTACAAATGGGCTACGCTCCTGGCAAAGCTGTTGGCTCACACCTGCGAGGGCATTACGAGAGAATCCTTTATCCCTACAATCTGTTTCAGACCGGAGCAAACCTGCTGGTGAGTTGGGCGCATGCATCAGTGTGACGGCATATTGTGTTCCTGGTGAGTCTGTGGCTCATCATGAACAAATCTCTAATAATGCAACTCGTTAATGTAACGGTCAAAGTTCAATTACAAATGAATCACTCTGAAACAGTTCAGTTTACCTTTTTTAATAAGCAGTTTACAAGGACGAAGTATATATGACTAGTATAAACACAAATAACCGCATTATTAGGACGTGCATGTTCTGTGTTTAATTACAACTTACATATTATACTTTCTTTAGAGATCTATTTGAGTTTTGGAGAAATGTTTAAGTTAACTCTGTCTTCTGACTAATAAGCTGCCATTGAATTTGTTATCTGGTGTCTAGTCATGTCATTTAATTACTT
This sequence comes from Chelon labrosus, assembly GCF_963514085.1. Lineage (NCBI taxonomy): Eukaryota > Metazoa > Chordata > Actinopteri > Mugiliformes > Mugilidae > Chelon > Chelon labrosus. The sequence continues at coordinate 20,793,369 of NC_140360.1, read as the reverse complement.
TTACACCCTCATATTGTGTAACACATTGCAAGAGAGCTTATCCAGTATCACTGAATTGGTGCTGTGTGACCTCTTTGATAGGTCACTCTAAATTGTTTAATTACCTGAGCTCTCTCTTGCCTCAGGCACCAGATCCAGCTTCCAAACTGATGCGTTTGGAGGCTGATCCTGAATTTGAAAAGGTACGTTTGTGTCGTGAATAAGAAGCCACACAATTAACAAAATGCATGTTTATTTATGTGTGGCTGGGTAGTCCACAGTATTTACGCATTAATGGGATTATATTGGCAGACATGATATTGGGAATTTAACCTTTCTTCGGTCTGCTTTATTCGCATCAGTACCTCTGCGTCGTCTATATTCTATTGCGATCTATGGACAAACGTACTTTTGCTGTTGTGACATTGAGCAGGTGCTAAGTTTAAATGTCCTCTGTGTGTCTCAATGTTACTGGAGAAAGTAAACAAATACATGTAAAGGGGCCAGAGCTTTTTGACAGTTATGCAGCGCAAACGTTATTATATTAAAAATGAAATGTGGGGATAAAGCGTCTTTTTTTTGGAATACATTTTTTTGGAATAAAGTTTGCGTGCATAATGTCACAGTGCTCCATCCGTTTGTGTGTTTTCTACAGTTATTGTGACATGTTCTGAGCATGTTCTCTGCACAACAAACTGTAATTTGTTGAACTAAAAAAAATAATCACCAGTCACTAACCACATCCTCCTCCTGGCCTTTTGTCTTACACGGTTAACACAGTTAATACCAAATCAGTTGAGTTCGTCCCCATCTTTCAACCAGATTTGATAATCAACCCATGTGGTAGTCCTGCTTATTTTATTGCCACTGAAGTAGTAGTCATATTATATTGTACACTATTACAATAGCAATAGTTATATATACACTTCCATTTAAAATGTACCGTACTCTAAACTCTATCTTAAATCTATCCTGCCTGACTTCATACTGAATCTACCATTCCATTGATAAGTTAACTTTTCTCTACATCTGAGTGAACCAGTATTTCCAGTTAGGTAGTGCTATTTTAAAAGTGGTATTAGTCAGTTTGTTGTGGTTTTAATTGGCTCAATTATTCTTTTCCTCCAGTGTGTTCAGAAGCCCGTCCAGCCGGTGGAGAGCCTGGGGAGCAAGGAGAGCTCAGACACCAAGGAGCAGATTCTGCAGGATCAGGCTAAGAGGCTGCCTGCCCAGATGCCTGACATTTGCCCCAGTGCTCGCAGGGCCAAGCGCATGAAGTGTGAGGTGGGAGCCACAAACGCTTGACTAAAACTGCCCTGAAACCGCCAGTACAGACTTAAGTGTTCACCGCATATTCTCACATAGTGTGACATTAGTTAGGTCTAAACCCTATCGAGAAGATTCATACTGATGTCTTGTCTCTTGCTGTCGGTCTAATGTGTGCACTAAAAGTTGTTGAAAGTTGTTGAAATAGATACACAAGTAATATTAAAGTACCGTATTATAGATGAGGACTGTCATATGTGAGAGGCAACACGTAAATATTTTAAAAGCCGACATCTGACTAAAACTCCTCTGATACCTGCAGTACAGACTTCACCACGTAGGCTGCATCCTGATTGTGGTAGCTTTAACCTGACGCTAGTTTCACTTCTATCTGTTTCCTGTAGGCCCTTTGTGTGAAGACTGAACCAGGTGAGCCAGGCGAGAGCAAGCCGAACTTGAGGCGGAGGATGGGTTCTTTTGTCGTCAAGCCAGAGCCAGGTCAGACTGAAGAAACTCTGCTGAATTATGGTAACACTCATTCTTTTGGCCTCCCTATTTAGAATCTGTGAGCATTACATCATCATTCACAAATGGTTTATAACAGTCTTATGTGCAATCAAGCAATTTAAAAAACTCCTGTGGGAATTGACAACTTCACACATAATAAAAGGCATTATAGTAAAAAGCATTTGTAACTGCATAGCTGCTGACAATACAAATAAATGAACACCCTTAAAAGTGTACCTACATCTGTATACAACTTCAATTAAGTGAACCATTTATTGATTATTATTATATACTTCTTATAACGTGGTGTTAACGTAAACTGCCTCCAGTTAAAGTTAATGTTAAAGCACTTGTTAGTCTTGTTATTAATGTTTTCTGTCGTCTTGCAGAAAAAGAGATTCCCATTCTGGTCAAACAGGAGCCTGTTGAAAGTAAGGAACTTATAATTGAAGCTGACAAACTGAAGTCACGGTACAAGAAAATCTTCCCTCCGGTTCCTCCGAGCCCCGTGAGTAGAATAATTTTTTATCTGCTCTCCAACTGAGACTAGCCTGTGTTGAGATACGAAATTTTAAGTTTAGTCAGATTAATGCATCGTCCGACATTCAAATCTCCTGTGGTTCGCTGGTGTGCACAAATAACACACAAATCTGACATTTCCAGCTGGAAGAAGTGACATGGATAAAGGAATAATGTGTTTAAAAACAGGTTTCCACTCCTACATCAGGCGGTGGCCTTATAAGAGTACATTTACATGAGTCAACATTCCCAAGAATATTCTTCACATGCGCTTTGATGCTCTTTATGTTGTAATAAATTTTGTTGAAGAAAGATTGCTTTTCATGTTATAGTTCCTTTCTGTTGCCTCATTACAAACTGCTCTTCTTGTCGTCCAGGTGGATCTGGTTGTGTGTCTGGTGTGCGGCAGTGGGGGAGATGAAGACCGTCTGTTGCTGTGTGACGGCTGTGACGACAGCTACCACACCTTCTGTTTGATTCCTCCTCTGCACGACGTCCCTAAAGGAGACTGGAGGTGCCCCAGGTGCCTGGCTCAGGTGGGGATAAACTGTTAAAGTCTGATTAAAGTGATGCTTTAATAATTAAAGGGAGTACATCATGCATATTTACAGATCTACACACGTGGACAAAATTGTTGGTACCCTTCCGTTAAAGCAGTGGTTCCCAAAGTGGGGGGCGCGCCCCCTAGGGCGGGCGCAGAGCCATTGCGGGGGGGGGAGGCATGGATGGAATTAGAGGGTGATAATTTTTCGGGACTCCCCCAAGTCACGATATTCCTGCGGGAGTCCCGCGGTACGGGAGTCAATTTCACTGTTGGTAACGTGATAGGAACGGGATAGAGCAAATAATCAGCGGGACGGAGCCGGAGATTAAATTATAAAATGACACTGCAATGCGGTGAGTGCGCCCAACTTTAGAGAACAACATAGGGAGCGGGACGGGACTTGGGGAGTATTTTTGTGGGCTCGGGATGGGATGGGAGCGACAATTGATTCCCGTGTCACCCTCTAGATGGAATGAATGAATCAATAGAGGACACTGCTAGCGATGAGATGGACGAGTTTTTTACGGGCTCCCACGCAAACCCAAACCTGTTACACTGAACATAATTATACAGTAAAGGTTACTTTTATTTGTTCAAAAAAGGTTGAGGTTTGTATTAATTACGATGTGTGAAATAAATAAACTACGATGGAGTCTGAAAACAAAATATTTATTTTTTTCGGGGGGGGGTTCTTATGTACCAAAGGGGGGCCCAGCAGAGAAAGTTCGGGAACCACTGCGTTAAAGAAAGAAAAACCCATGGTTTGCCTGATGGCAGTAGGGAGAAGAGAGAGTGTCCGGGGTGGCTGGGCTGTTCCAGGATCGTCTTGGCCCTTAACCTGCAGCATTTTGTATAAATGTCCTGCACGTTTGAAAGGGGGGTTCAAAACTAAGAGAGTTGTCACAGGAGATTAGAAACTAAATTACAAACAAGCTAAAGGCTATAAGACCATCTCCAAGAAGCTAGATGTTCATGTGACTACAGCTGTAAATATTATTCAGAAGTTTAAGGTACACGGGACGGTAGCCAACCTCCCTGGATGTGGCCGCAAGGGAAAAATCTTGCTGTTTGAGCCAAAGTTTATTTAATAGAAGACGGCCGAGGACAGCTCCACTGTTGGGTTGGAATTTGCCTAAATGCACATTGACAAGCCACAAAGCTTCTGGGAGAATGTCCTTTGGACAAATGAAACAAAACTGGAGCTTTTTGGCAAGCCACATCAGCTCTATGTCCACAGATCCAAAACTGAAGCATCCAAAGAAAAGAACACTGTACCCACTGTGAGACATGGAGGAGGCTCGTTTATGTTCTTGGGCTGCTTTGCTGCATCTGGCACAGGGGGGGTTGAAACTGTGCAGTGTGCAGTGTAATCTCTAGACTATCAAGGCATTCTGGAGCTAAATGTGCTGCCCAGTGTCCAGTGCCCAGAAAGCTTGTTCTCAGTAGGTCATAGCTCCTCCAACAGGATCATGTCCCAAAACAAACAGATGAAAACCGCAAACGGCTGAGAACAAAACATTGGACTATTCTAAAGTGGCCGTCCATGAGCCTGGATCTAAATCCTATTGAACATCTGTAGATAAAGCTGAAACATGCAGTCTGGAGAAGGCACCCTTCAAACCTGAGACAGCTGGAGCAGTTTGCTCACAAGGAGACGAGGAGTGGGCCAAAATACCTGTCAACAGATTCAGAAGTCTCATTTAGAGTTACAGAAATTGCTTGATTGCAGTGATTGCCTTAAAGGTTTGTGCAAACTAATGCTAAGTTAGGGGTACCATCATTTTTATCCAGGCTAGTTTCATTAGTTTGATTTTTAAAATATTTCTGTTGAGTTACAATTAATTCCTGTTGTTCCTATCCCATTAAGCCAAGTCTCTCGATTATCAGACATCTACAAGCTAAAAAAACAAACACTGTCATTTTCTCACTCTTTACTCAAAATGTCAGCTTCTTACTTCTTCTATTTATGTTTGAGCCCTAATCCGAAATATATGAATAGACATTAACATAGCAATAGGTTATGTAAGTCTGCAGACTTTTTTATGCTTTTCTGACACTGCTGTAAAGAATCCCATATGACTAACCAGATTGCTGTTTTTCCACGCAAACTTTATGATATGGTCCACACCGTAATGAATCATGAGCAGATAATGCTGTGTGAGCACAGGTGTATTCTCGTGCAGCGAGTGAGTCAGAAGGCGTAACTTAATAAAGCCTGCAATGAGGAACAATGATCTGCTGAAAGATAACACAATACCACTGCCACTCTGGACACTGTGATAATACTTAGCCCATCAGCTATAAATGTAGATGTTTGACACTTTTCAGAATCACCTATTAAAACCGTATACTCACCAGGGCTTTGTGTGCAGGTGACCCGCTGAGCCACAAAACATAGTTTCAGTTTCACTTGTATAACCGCAGAAGCAGTAGTGAACTAAGGAGGTGAGGGGTGGTTGTGTATCTGATAAATGGAGCAGGTAGTTTAGCATTTTGCTAATGCCAAGATCTAAATTCTGTCCAGAAGATTCACACTGACGTATTTTCTCTTAGTATAGCCTCAAGTGTGCACTGAATGTTGTTTAACCCATTTAGGCCTAAACACTCTTCTGTAAAGCCCCTCTCAAAACCTGAGGTTTTTCAAAATATGTCAACGCTTACTAAAACCTTAATTTCTCAGGCTCTGTAGCAGATAAAAACATGAGATAAAAAGCATTTGACAGCTTACTTCTTTGGCTTTTCAACTTGACTGACTTGCTAGGGCATAATCTTCAAATGCATTTTTTTTAAAAATCAATAAACACCAAACATTTTTAAAATTTTGAAAATCAGTAAAGATCTATTTTTTCAATTACTTCGTCAATATCACTTCCTTCACTTGAGTCAGCCATGACGGATCGCTAGCACGGTGTTTAAAATTTTCGACCAAAACATACTCCACGTGTAGGCTTATTTCGGCCAATCACAAAGCGTTTTATTAGTCACATGAGTTTAAAAAAAATCCCTAAGCATCTCTGTCACTCACCCAAGAATATTTCAGCCAATCACAGTGCATATAATTGGCCATGTGCCTCGAAAAAGACGATAACGCTCAAAATGACACGTTTGCCGGTCTTAATGGTAACTACGCATAGATGCGTGATCCGGTCTTAAAGGTAAACACGCACAGATGCGTGATCCGGTCTGAATGGGTTAAATAAGGGAAAAAATTGAAATAAGATACATTTTCTAGCATAAAGCATGACATGACAGAAAACTGATAACAAACTAATGTATAAATGTCTATGAATGTTTAGCATATTTAGCATTTAACCAGTTTCTAATCTCACCCACAGGAATGCAGCAAACCTCACGAGGCGTTCGGGTTTGAACAAGCATACAGGGACTATTCCCTGCGTGCGTTTGGGCAAATGGCAGATGCATTCAAATCTGATTACTTCAACATGCCAGTTCATGTAAGTAGAAAAGGTTTCAACATAAATCTGTCAGTCACTCTTGTTATGAGTATTTGAAACTTGAATCCCCACATTGTCTTGATAGATGGTACCTACAGAGCTGGTGGAGAAGGAGTTCTGGCGTCTGGTTGGAGCTATCGAAGAGGACGTTACAGTAGAATATGGGGCAGATATCGCTTCAAAGGAGTTTGGGAGTGGATTTCCTATCCCGAATGGAAAATTTAAGGTTTCCCCAGCAGATGAGGTGCGTCACGTCTTTATATCTGTGGAACCAAGTTTCATCTTTTGTGAAGTGAGCAGGATCACTTCTGTCTTAATGATCTGAGTATGTTGCTCCTCCTGCAGAAATACCTCAAATGTGGCTGGAACCTCAACAACCTGGCGATGATGAAGCCGTCTGTCCTGACTCACGTAACAGCTGACATCTGTGGGATGACGCTGCCATGGCTTTATGTTGGCATGTGTTTCTCCTCCTTCTGCTGGCACATTGAGGATCACTGGAGCTACTCCATCAACTACCTGCATTGGTACAAAAGTTTTTTGATACTAAGCTCAGCTGTTTATGCAGGTCTAGTTTGGCTTGTGTTCCTAAAATCTCCTCAGTTTTGGCTCAGTAGCAGTGAATTTTATCTTCTTCAAGGGGGGAACCCAAAACCTGGTATGGAGCTCCGGGTTTTGCTGCAGAACAACTGGAGGAAGTGATGAGGAAACTGGCCCCAGAGCTGTTTGAGTCTCAGCCTGACCTGCTACACCAGCTGGTCACCATCATGAACCCCAACACCCTAATGGCCCATGGAGTCCCAGTACGTGCATATGTTTCTGCTTTCACCTTTCTCTATCCACAGCAGTTGATTTTTAAATGATAAGGTGGCTTGTATTTCTTACAAGATTTTCTTTTGTCTCTCATCTGTTTCAGATTTACAGAACAAACCAGTGTGCTGGTGAGTTCGTCATCACGTTTCCTAGGGCTTATCACAGTGGCTTCAATCAGGGCTTTAACTTCGCTGAGGCGGTCAACTTCTGCACTGTGGACTGGGTAAATGTCTCTTTACTTACTTTACTTTTTAGTTTGTTTTTTGAAAAAATACTCAAAATGAATTTACAATTATGATTTAATTTTTTATTTGTTTATGATTTTCAATTACAACTTAGCTGTTAACATGGACGGCAAATAAAATGATCAGATGAGATACGCTGTATTTATTAAATACACAACAGAACTGCTGGAAATAAAACAGAAGAATTATTTTTTCTTCCTCAAATTTATTTACAACACTGAATTGCTGCCCACACTGCCCAGGTGAATTCTGACTTACACTGGTTGTTTTAGTACCTCTATTGCTCTGAAACTCATCATATCACCGTTACGCCTAACATTTCTTTTTGAACGGATTATCGAATATTTACACCACCCCTTTTAATATGGCTGAAAATTCCTTCTCATTGTGGCAAATCAAGCCAGTCTGTTTAACTGAGGTGGTTATATAAAGTAATTGTTTTGATTGGGCTATTACTTTGACAATTAGTGGAATACTAGTGTCCATGTAAACACAGTACACTTTACATGATGTAAACTGTCCTCTCAATCCATTTTTATTTATTTATTTTTTATCTTTTTTTTATACTATAAGATGCCGCTCGGGAGACAGTGCGTTGACCATTATCGTATGCTGCATCGGTACAATGTGTTCTCCCATGATGAGATGGTGTGCAACATGGCCTCAAAGGCAGACACGCTCAACATGGTCCTGGCCTCAGCTGTCCACAAGGACATGCTCATCATGATCCGGGACGAGCAGGAACTGAGGGAGAAAGTTAAGAAAATGGTATAGTATTGCTTTCATGTTACCACAATTAACACTATACACACTGTGTGTTGTGTATAAACAATTACATTTCATAGTGTTCGCTTAGTGTAGAAATGTGTAATACTGTGTCGCTTTTAGAAAGGTTTTGTTGCTAGCTAGATGTACAGGATTTAAGACTATGTCAACAGTTAAACACAGTACAGAGACATATCATGACTACTCATGCAAACACAGTCACAGGGTCTCGCTCTACTTGGATTTGCTTTGAACACATCTGTTGCTGTCTCCCACCTTCAGGGAGTGGTGCACTGCAAGGAAGCAAGATACGATCACCTCCAGGATGACGAGCGGCAGTGTGCCAAGTGCAGGACCACCTGCTACCTGTCGGCCATCACCTGCCCCTGTAGCCCAGGAGTCCTTGTCTGTCTGTACCACATCAACGACCTCTGCTCCTGCCCTGTCACCAACTACACACTGAAGTAAGTCGCTGGAACTGATGCAGATGTTATTAACAGACATATCAAATATGTCTGCAATTATTCATATTAATTCTTCATACTCTGTTTGCTTATAACTAGATTTGTGCGTCTTAATAGTGCTTTGTTTGCTGCTGCAGTTACAGATACACACTGGACGACCTGTTCCCCATGATGAATGCTGTGAAGCAGAGAGCTGAGCTGTATGATGAATGGGCCTCTCGTGTGACGGAGACTCTAGAGGCTAAACTGGAGAAGAAGAAAGGTAAGCAGCAAGAGCCAGTAAAAAAAGATAAACAGCGCAATAAAGAGCCATAACAATGTTATTGTACAAATGTCTTAAGGTGATACACCCTTCTTACAATGTAGTGCTTAACGGAAACATCTAAAACGTCTGAAAAACATCATTTTTGCTCATAAAATGCATCACTCATGACAACATTGTAGCTAGGAGGGATGATATCTGAGTGGCTCATCTCTCTTGTAGGTTTATCCACTTTATTACTGCCTCACTCGTCCAGCTTTGCGATATATATTACGTCCACGCTGACTGAATTCTATTGCAGGGACAAATGGCATGGCCGTCACATCGCCATAGTTACTTACCATAACTACTGCAGTAAATACATTAAAAATGCCTGCCAAGCCAAAGAAACAAAAAATAATTTACTCTGATTGTGAAACAAGACAGATTATTGAACTGCACAGAATCGCCAAGTATTATGCCAAAGAGCCGTCCCTCCTCACACATTATTAACAGTTTGTATTCTTAGAATATAATACTATTACATGTATTGTTTTGGTTACTTGGCCTATTCATACAAGTTAAAACACTGTTGTGTATTACAAAGTTAGTCATGTGTGACCACCTGCTGTCAGTCGATGTCCTTCCTCACACTGCTTGCTTCAGCAAACTCTCCTCTGTGTATTTTGGGTCAAACTGATAGACGTGTGTAGTCTTTGTCTTATTTGAGCTCCTCTGCATGGTATTAACATTTACTTACTAGTTACTACTTGGGGAACTAGTTTTGGAAAGTAGTTTGCTGGTCTTTCTGTTTCACTCTGAAAGCAACTCCACACAGATGGTGCATTTACATTCTGTGACAAAGCTACTGCTAATTTTTAAAGACTATTTAACACAGCTTTCTTCAACCTTTGCATGATTAACACTTTGAAGATATAAAATGAAGTTCATCAAAAACCAGTAGATCAAGTTTTCCATGTCAGCTTGTAAAGTTTAATGATCTGAATACAATGAGCTCTTTGAAAGGAGGGGGAACATGTTAAAAAATGACTGCACCACGTGAATGAATAGGTTGTCATTAATGTCAGTTACATGAGTTATAGACAGGATTTACTGTGTTACTCAGCAGTGTGTTGGGTTATTTACGATGTGTGTCAGACTGATTAACCAAGTGTTCACTCCTCAGGCCTGCCAGTCTTTCGCTCCCTTCTCGCTGAATCAGAGTCCAATCTGTTCCCTGACAACGACCTCCTGCGTCGGCTTCGTGTGGTCACACAAGATGCAGAGAAGTGCTCTTCGGTGGCACAGCAGCTACTGAACGGCAAGAGGCAGACCAGGTAACAATGAACAGCAAATAAACTCGTAGTTCATTTGACCACAAATTGTCCTTCATGTTTCGTTGTGTTTTAAAATAGTATTAAGGCCTTAACAGAGTTGAATTCTTTCCCAGGAATCGGTATGGTAGTGTGAAGTCACGCAGCCAGCTGACAGTGGAGGAGCTGAGTTCATTTGTGAGGCAGCTCTATAACCTCTCCTGCAGTCTTCCTCAGGCGCCCATGTTGAAGGTGAGCTGGAGAGGATTTTATCTCAGTAAAATTTTGTTCTCAAATCAGCTCGATCTGAACTGATTTTATATCTTAGTATAAGTATTTTAATTTATTCAGATTGTTCCCTCAACAATGTAGACACACAAGGAGGGAAAGGCAGCGCTACTTACTACTAATACATTTTGCCGTTGATAAATAATCTTGTGACAGGAGCCATGATGGAAATCAGACCATGGGACTGGCCACACTGCTGAATTGTCAGTTTCACATTGTGTCAGGCGATTGATTAAGCATAATGAGCCCCCCCCCCCCCCCCCCCCCAAACTGAACAACAACCAATATGGGAGAAATTCAGCCACCAAGAAGTAATGGTAGAAAATAAATTAAGATTTAAATTTGAATTAATCTGTACAGAAACACACAGTTTGTTGGGGGATATAATATACGTGATTTAGATTAACGCAGAAATCAAGTTTGCAAAAGCATTATTTAGACTTCCTGTGTTTTCTAAATGATCATGTCTGTCTTTAGGAACTCTTGAATCGCATTGAAGACTTCCAGCAGCACAGTGAGAAGGTCCTGGCAGATGAAGTTCCCAGCGTCGCCGAGATCCAGAGCCTGTTAGATGTCAGCTTTGACTTTGACGTGGACCTGCCAGAGCTGCCTCGCCTGAGAGTGAGGCTGGAACAGGCCCGGTGGCTGGAGGGGGTGCAGCAGGCCAGTGCTCAGCCCGCCACACTGACTCTGGAGGCAATGAGGAGGCTCATTGATCAGGGAGTAGGTTTGGCACCTCATCCGTCTGTGGAGAAAGCCATGGCACGCCTTCAAGAGCAGCTCACTGTGTCCGAGCACTGGGAGGATAAGGCGAGCAGCCTTCTGAAAGCCAGGTGAGGGCAGCAATTATTGACCCGTGATGTAAGCCACAGGGTAGAAAAAACGTCCAAAACAACAACTAGAGCACGTTCCGATAGGTTGTCATGCTCTGACTTTCTTAGTTTTAACTTTCTCTCCAGGTATTTGCACTGATTGTAACTGAATCATGTAATATGACGTCAGTGCTCCTGATTTTGCTTCATTTTAATTACAGCTAGTGCAAAATGCCGCTGCTAGAATATTCAACAAGACCAACAAAAAGTGAGCATCATGTTTAGTTCTGCCCTCATTCCATTGGTACTCAGTGCTGTTCAGTATTAACTGTCATAAGTGCTTCTCACAGGCTTTTAATGGCATGGCTGTCGGGAATGTGCATCTCTTTTTCTCCATTATCCAGTGAACTAATCTCAAGTCAGGGTTTCTACACAGGGTTCATCATGCTTAGTTTTCTGCAGCTTTCAATTTGGGGCTTCCCAGCATTTAAAATAGAACGTATCTTTAGATGTTTGAGAATTAAAAGTTACTGTCCACGTGGTTTCCTGTAGTGCTACAAAAATATGTGTCCAAGATATTTTCAAAAATTCAGTTGAAAAATAAATATTCAGAAAGCTTCTGAACAAAAATGCCATGGCAGTTCTTGTCGTAGTTAGTGGTACTGATGCAGATTTTAAGCCAAAGTTTATCGCCGACATTGTATCATTACTGTTTTTATCGCCCCAACAGACCCCCACACTCCATAGAGACTCTTAGTGCTGCTGCTGAGAAGGCGTCTGGCATCTCTGCTTACCTCCCAAACTGTCTCCTCCTGAAAGACACCATCAGAAAAGCCCGGGAGTGGCTTCAGGAAGCTGAGGAGATTCAGGTTAGAGCACACATGGTAGTTTATGACAGAGAGGAAATGACTCAGGTTGATTTGAGAGTGACTGTAGATGATCTGATAATTTCAGGCCACCGGTTGCATCCCGTTGATGGAATGCCTCTCTGACATGGTGTTACGAGGACAAGCCATTCAAGTCCACCTGGAACCTTTAGACAGGCTGGAGTCTTTAATGGTGGAAGTGAAGGAATGGAAAGAATCAGCAGCGGCAGCTTTCCTCCAGAAAGATACAACACTTACCTTACTGGAGGTAAAATCAGACAAATTTACTATTGAGTTTAGTGAGGTTCAGCTCACTTACTACTCTTCTTCACTGGATGTAACGCTGGAAATGTTTTGTCTTTTCATCATCAACCACATTAGTTGTGGTGCCGTCATTTTTAGTTTTACAAAAATACAAGATAAACGCGTGTAGCTCATTTCTGACGACACGTGTGGGAACGGACGCTTTGTGGTTGGACTATGAGAAGACAACCCAATTTGTCTGTGATCTCATCCCACAGCTCACCCGTTGACATAGTCTAACACCATGGTTTGAGGTCTGAGCCAGGAGGGGAACCAACCAGTCTGAGGTTGTCAAAATTAGACATACACATGTTAGATAAAATGGTACTGACACATTTGCTGCATAATGAAAACTACGTAGATAGAAACATTTAAACTGGTATTTTTTGGTTCTCACTAAACACTAGAAGGCTACTTAGTAGACCTCTCATCCTCAGTGACATGCCTCTCCAATCAGTTTTGTTATGTCAGCTAGCAGCTAGCTCATCCCAGCTCATTCCAGAAGCTAGCTAATGACAGTTTTGTATCAAAATGCAGATTTTCCAGTGCAAAGATACACTTGATGTTGTTCTGCCCAAACAGGAGAACCGTTGAGTGTGTGTGAGCTTATTAAGAGTATAGAAAGGAGAGAAAGGTTGGGGATACTACGTACAAGTGATAATGCAGTGGCGACTCAGTCTACCCGGAATTCATGAGCCACTATTAATCACGTCTTATAGCTGAAGCTGTTGTCCCTCAATAGAAACTGAAAATGTTTAAATAAGAACAACTATGTCATGAGTTTCTGAGAGGGGATAAAGTTTTCCTTTTTTCTGTCTGTCTTTCAAAAAGACAGAGTCGGCAAATTCATTTTACGTTAATGGTAGAGCCACAAAGGTTTGTCGTGAATTGATCATCAACAGTAAATTAATCCGCTGTTGTGATAATTGTTTAATTTATTTTATTTTTATATAATCTCCAGCCTAATTTACAGCCTTTATTGTTTTTCTTTTCACATCTGATAGTGAACACTTTTACACTGTTGGTTAGAAACAACAAGACATTTGAAGATGGCCTTTGGGCGTTTTCCACTGTTTTTTGACATTTTATAGACAAGACATAAATACTGAAGATATCATGTCATGTGAATAAAATACAGACCTCTATATTCATTTAAAAATGCTTCTGAGAGCTCAGCCAATTGCTGGCATGTAAACACAGTGGAGCAGCAGAGTGACATGACGCTGGATGTTAGGTTCAAAAAGACTCAGTTATTTTGTTCGTTACAGGTTCTGTGTCCAAGATGTGAAGTTGGAAATCTGGGTTCTCCAAAGAGGAAGGCCAAGAAAGGGAAAGAATCACCTAAAGTTAACAAGAAGAAGACACCCAGGCTCAACACTCTCAGTGATGTGGAAAAAGTGCTATCGGAGACCAAGGATTCTACCTCTGCAGTAAGTATATATTATTAAGATACTTCATACACATACTGAGGTATTAAGAGAAAGGTTTGGGCAGTAAGACCCTGGTGATGAGAAGTACTGTTTATAGGTTGAATTACGAATAAGGGTAAGGAGTGTGGTCAAATAATGAAGGGATTTTGACAGTTTGGGGAAAAGGTAAAGTAGAACAGTTGTAATGGTGTAATATTGTACGTCACAGAAACAAAGAATGGAACAGAGCTTCCTCTCTGAACTTCCTCTTTTTAGAAATGTTTTAGAAATGTCTGCTGAAGTTTCACTGTCAGAAAATGTACTGACTCCACATTTTTTTCACCAGATGGCAACTCTGGAGGAGCTGCGTGTGAGGGAGATGGAGGCTTTCTCTAATCTCAGGGCAGCAAATGAGTCAAAGCTCCTTCCCACAGCAGACTGCATGGACCTGAGGGTGTGTTTCTGTCAGAAGGCACCGATGGGTGCGATGCTGCAGTGTGAGCTCTGCAGGGATGCTTTCCACAGTGTGTGCGTCAGGGACCCATCAGACTCCTGTGAGACACAGCCATGGCTCTGTCCACAGTGCCAGCTGTCAGAAAAGCCCCCATTAAGCAAAGTCCTCTCGCTGCTAGCGTCTCTGCGGTGCATAGGGGTGCGCCTGCCAGAGGGTGACGCGCTGCAATATCTGGTTGAGAGGACGATTAACTGGCAGCAGCGTGCACAGCAGATTTCACAGGTGTGTAATCTACCTGAACTAGAAGAGAGACCAGGAACCCCTCCCACACTAACCCGCTGGGTATCAGGCAGCGAAAACGTGCACAACGACACTCAGGTCACCCTTCATCTCTTTGTGACACTTTTTTTTTTAACAATTCGCTATTTGCAAGTGTTAATTTTGGGGTTTGATGTTTTTTGATACAGGCTCCATGTTTGACTCCAGAGTGGAACAGGACAAGCCATGCTCAGACTGTCTTCTACACCGAGCAAAGATGCATACCGCTGCAGGGTCAGTGTGCTTCAGCTGCCGCTAGATGAAGAATTGTGTTTGAAAACAGTGGTTCATTATTATTTTAGGGGATTCTTTTTGAAGTTCTGTCTCTTGGTGTGCATGACAGGCTTAAGCCACGAGCTGGAGGAGCTGATGGTGGAGGGGCTCCTGCTACAGGTGTCTCTGCCAGAAGTCCAGAACCTCTACCACGTTTTATTGGACAGAGCCAGCAGCCAGCACACAAACAGATGCATGTCGCCATCACAGGAGAAGCCCACAGACTGTGACAAACACATGCAGTTCAACTCTCAGGGAACAATTCTGCCACTGAACCAGGTACAGACTCTTACCACTTAAATAATTCATTAAAACCATCAAAGCTTCCTCTGCATCAGTTTTGTTGTGTTTATTCTATTGTCAGGATGAAGCCAGCGATGTGAGGGAGACCGTGATCGGCTCAGAAAAGAAAGCAAAGAGGCATCTGGAGAGGGAAGGTTTAGATGCTGAGCGCAGGGGGAAGGACAAAAAGCACTCTCACAAACGTCAGAAGATGAATAAAAAGAACCGGCAGCGCAGGCCAACCTCGACATCATCCTCCCCGCGCTCAGATTTCTCCCAGTCCGATGACTCTGACGAGGAAATGGCCGTGTGTCCAGCAGAGACGTGTCTGCTGCCAGAAGGAGATGAGGTGAGGAAAATGTTTGCAAAGAGTCGGAATAACCTCATAAATCTGCAGAGGACACTTTAGAGAGCTGTTATGTGACTATAGACTCTACATAATGAATACAATGTAATAAAATAAATTGAGTTTAGCAGCAGATTATGGATATAATCAAAGTCTGAGTAGCATTTTAGTGGCTGTGTTTATATGAACACCAATATTTCACCAATAACCAGAATAAAAATGCCTCAGTTGGAAGACCTTTTTAATCATATTAAGAGCAGTGAAATAAAACATTGATAATCGGTTTTCCTAATAACAGGAATATATTACTACTTTTTAACCATGCTAATTAGGGATGTCCCGATCCGATCACGTGATCGGAAATCGGGGTCGATCACGTGGTTTCAGACTCGATCGGAATCGGACGTTACATCCCGATCAGGGATCGAATATATATATATATATATTTATATTTATTCTCATTATTTTTTTTATCAGATCTATAATATTTCAAAACAAATGGGAAAAATAACAGCTTAGTATTTGCTGTTATGTGGTGGTACAGAGTCAGACCGTCTCAACTCCACACAGAAACAACGTATGCGGCATGACGTCACTTCATTTTTTTTAATGTACTGTAGAAGTATCGGATCGGGACTCGGTATCGGCAGATACTCAAAATCAAATGACTCGGACTCGGACTCGGGGGCAAAAAAACCTGATCGGGACATCCCTAATGCTAATGCGTGATCAGTTAGTCGCACATGTTGCCCCACGTGGGGTAAACATGAGGGGTTGGACAAATTTCTGTGATGGACAGAAACATGGCGGTAGCAAAATAAGTTATACAAACAAGCGTTACTATTTAATGAATTCAGTATTGTCAGTAAAGTTGGCAGATTCAACGCCCAGCAGCAGTTAGAACCACTTTGTCAAAAAAGGTTTTATTTTGAAGAATGTTTTGTGTCATATAAACACACATATATCTTGTCAGGTCATTTGTTTTAGCGTCCAATGTAAACAGTTCAGAAGGATCTTTGTCAAGTTAAAGACATATTGTCCAGATAAATGTATTTATTATCTGTGGATTTTTGTTTTATTTGAATTTTTAGAGGCTTCGTTGTGGAGTTTTCCCACAAGAAAAAGACAAAAATCTGAGAGAAGTCTGAATAAATTACAATATTTTATGTAGATTTTTCGGGTCCTTGAAAGTATCCTGAGTATCTTCAAGCTACATGTTTGAAATGATAAAAACCCTCGGTCCGTGTTTGCTCAGTATCAAACAGTAAACAGGGGGAGTTAGAGACTGGCTGGTGAATACAGTGTAACCTTTAGCAGCGGGAACTGAGAGAGATCAAAAACAAAACCTACATGAATGATGATGTTGATCATGTAAATAACTGTGGCCATAAACTGTCTGTCATTGCTGGTTTTAGTGTTAGATCTCTTGTGTGTGCAGGTGGATTGGGTCCAGTGTGACGGCAGCTGTAACCAGTGGTTTCACCAGGTCTGCGTTGGTGTCACGGCGGAGATGGCCGAGAAGGAGGACTACATTTGCGTCACATGTACACTGAATGACGGACACATGAGGAAATGAAGCCGTTTGTCAGAAGTCTGCGTGTCCTCATTCCGTTACCGGAGCCTCCGGTCTGGAAGTGTCACTGATCCCTTACCCCCTCCTCACCCCCCTCCTCCCGTCTGTCCGACCCTTTTGTAACAACGGTGCTATCTCCTCTTTGACTTGTTGTCCAGAACTATAATGTTTAGTTATTTTTTTGTATTTTTACATATATATATTATATATATATTTCTTTCTTCTGAATTGTTTGTGGTTGTCTAAATTGAAAAAACAAAAACACAGGATGTGAAGTGTGATGCATGGGATTCCATTACATCAGCAGAGGAGTCTTACACCATGATAATTAACGAGATAATCAAGGGTTAATATTATCTTCTTTGGAACCTCCTTGCATGTTAAACCAGAGTTAAAAGGACAGAAGTTGAAGTTTTCACCCCCTTATAAACCCCACAAAATTACATTTTTCTTTCTTTGAACTCCGGTGTTTAGTACATGCATCTTAATATAATTATTTCCATTTTTTTGTAGGATAGTTTTATTTATCTGAGCAATAATTTTTTGTCTGAACTGACTTACAAGGCTTGATCTCGGCTGAGTTGTGCTCTAGCGTTGGTGGTGTGATGTACTGGAAGCTACACAGGTGGTTACAGCTGTTGAGACGCTGCTGACGTGTCGGACAACGGCGTGTAACTCTGAACAGGACGCAGCTGGAAGGACTCGGGGTAGCAGAAGATGTTACAAGTTTATATTGTGGAATAAAGCCCTTTTGTTCTAGGGAGAAGTCTGGTCTATTCACTTAGACACAAACCACTAGATGTCCTCATAACCATGATTTAAAACTTTTAATCTTTACATGTATTCTGAGCATTTCAGTTCAGCTCTAACTTAAGTGCTTGTTGTGACGGTAAAATAAAGATCTTAGATGACAATGATAATTAACAGTGACTCAAGGATTTTGAAGGCTGAATGTTAGGGCTTTGTTTGTCATAATTTTAAATAAAAATAAATACATTGTTCACAACCAAAGTTGAATATTCCTATAGGTTTTGTAAAAGGCAGGATGTGGTTAAATATGTCAGTGCAGTCAGGAAGAGGTAAATGTATGTGAAACTGCATCAGGTCCTCAGATAATAAATCTTGATTTAATTTGTCAGCAGTCAATGTTTTATCATTTAGCAGCAGAATTCAGTTTCATTTTCAGCCAATGACCTGTTAGTAAACCAAAAAATATACCAGATTGTTGTTAATTCTGGCAGAATAGTTCACAATTTATTAATCATAACTACTAAAAACAATTCATAATACAGAGATGACGGCAGAATTTCCCTGACGGACTTTTCTTTGCATGCATGTGATTGATCATGTTATCTCTTGAGAGACGTGCTTTTATTCTCCAGCATCACCAAGTCGGTGAAAATACAATAAAATTTCTATGAACCTACAACAGATCCTAATAGACTCCAAACATCCACAGTGACATGATTATTTTGCTCACGAAAAGCTCAGAGCAAAGCTGTAAAACATGAATGAACGTGTGCTATGACACAGCGTACTCATTTCCTCTCTTCTTTTATCTGAAGTCTTTGGGGCGGAAGTATCCTCCTCTAACAGCCAGCAGAGAAGTTCAATTAAATTCATTTATAGAAGGCTGCTGCCATTTTAAAAGGCTCAGTATATGTTACAAAGACCATTCACCGGTCTACCAGAAAACGCTGACGAAAGGAAAATGATGAAATGAAATATAGCAGGGCTCCAAAAGTCTGAGACCACATCACATATCTGTCATATTTTCATGTAAACCTGGAAATGGTCCGAATTTTTAAGGAACTTGTGATGATGAGGTCAGATGTGGTCAGATATCCTTGAGCTGTATCCATTGATACTCGCTGGATTTGATCCAGTCATCAAGTCATCCTGTTCAAGGGTTAACATGCAGTCATTGTTCACCTGTTATAAACATGGCTGTGCCTAAAGCCCCCGACAGCACATGGATGACGAAACAGCACTGTGATAGCTGCTGTCATTAAAGCATCTTCACTATATGTATCAGACTTTTCAACTCCACTGTATATTAAATTCATTTATGAAGTACAGTGGAACCTCAAGACCAAGATGGACATATGATGATGTGGCTTTATAGAGCAAAACGTTCACTTTCTGTTCCCCTGTGTCTTAGTTTCTGTTTCTACAGTCCAAGAAGGGGATCATTTGTAAAGGTTATTGGAGAAAATCCACAACTCAAGGTTTAAGTACACAATGAATATTACTAATGTTTATCCACTGATCAGCCACAACATTAAAACCACTGACAGGAGAAGTAAATAACATTGACCATCTTGTGACAATTCACTGTTCTGATGGGAAACTTTTGGACCTGTTATTCATGTGGATGTTACTTAGACATGTAGCACCCACCTAGACCAGACCAGGCACCCCCACCCCATAGCAATGACACTCCTTGATGGCAGCAGACATCCCCAGCAAGATGCAGCCTGACACAGGCACACACACAAAAACGGTTTAGGAACAACTCAACAAACCTCCAAATTCACTAGATCCCAAACTGATCAAGTATCTGTGGGATGATCCACAGAGGCCCCTCCCCTCAACCCATAGGACCCAAAGGCCCCCCACTAACAACATCCTGTTTTGCCAGACACCACAGGACACCCTCAGAAGGCCCATGTCCATTCTCTGATGAGCCAGAACTGTTTTGGGGACCTACACAATATTAGGAAGGTGGTCATAATGTTATGCCTGATTGGTGTATTTCTTCCATTGTATGTGGTTTACAGCTCATGAAACTGACAAATTGAGTTAGGTTGCAGTGTGTATATTAACTCAAAGTAAATTTTATTTATCAATAGTCCAATATCAGAGTCAAACTTATCCTTCAATGGTCTCTACACTCTGTAAAGTACCCAACATCTTCAGTGAACAGAGACTGAGTACGTCCTTTTCTCCTAATTATTCAACACTTGATACCACTTTTAAGATGAAGTCTGTTTATGATGAATTCAAACAGCATCATAGCAGAGTCTGCAGAAAGACAGAGCACCATTAAAACTAAATGGAATAAATTCTTTCATTACAATCTAATTTCAACTTCCATATGTATTGTTTATGACTGTGGCTATAACTTTTTAATTAGGATGTCTGTTTAAATATGCAGGGACCTTTTGTTTGAATAACACAGCAACGCTGTCATCGGCCTGCAGCTCATGAAATGATATTTGCCATCGTAAGTCATGGGATGATGAGCAGCCTCTTGTCTGCCATGAACTCAGTGTCCATATTTAGCCATCGTAATGAGGAAGATATGCAGCCAGAGTAACCCTTCTACTCCATGACCGGCTGGGCGTCCTCTGCCTCTTTCATGCGGGCCCTTTGTCATGTCAGCAGTCACAGAGAATGGGCCGACACACAATGACAGAGGAAAATATCAAAGTGAAGGAAACAACTGCCAACAATGCAACACACCCACGTACATTAAAGATGTCTCAGCAACGGACGTAATGTTAGCTGACCAGCTAAGTGCTTAAAACAGTCGCCAAGAGTCTGTAGCTGTTTGATTTTGAGCTAAATGCTAATGTGCTAATATTAAACATTTGTCACGTTCATCATTTTCATTTTTATCTTGTGAATATTTGATGAGTAACTCAAAGTGAGTGGGTTGATCTTTGTCAGTTATAAACTGACAAATATGTAAACGTTTTGGACAAATCCCATCAGAGATGAAGTGGTTGACAGTTTCAAATACGTCATAGTGACAATAAACTTGGCTTTGATCATCTTATGAAATGCATTCATAAAAGAGAAATCAAAGCCAAGAAGCTATCCATACATATAAAGAACTCTGTATTGATGCCATCATCTCCTTCTGTTGTATCAAGTTCAGTCCATCTTCAGTTTCTTCAGCATGCTCCCTGTCACAGACAGGCACAACTCATATATAACCGTAGATAGATAACAGATAGATAATGGGCCTCCACACACAAAACTTATCAGAGCTCTATTATAAAGCTATTACATGAATTAAAAATACAATAGCACAGGATATGATGCATCTACTGAACCACCACGTCCCTGTCCTGCTCAGGTGCAGGAGGACTAGCTGTGACAAAGTCCTGATACCTGTCACCATAGCAACAGGGTGAGGAACCACATGTTTTGTTTTTTATTTCATGCTGACACCTGTCTGTCTGGAACTGTTTGTGAGGTTGTGTTGTACCTTGTGTATAATTTCTGGGTGGGGACATGTAGCGGTGATGTCTGTATTTGTTTTGTAGCCCTGTGCTGTGACTGCGCTTCTCTCCTTGTTACTGACAAGAACAGTCAGTGTACACAAGGTACTATAAAATCCTTCCCCTCTGACAATAAATCTAACTACCAAACTTACTGAAACGTTTACCTGACGGTAGATCTAGAAGAAAAGTAAAGGGAAAGATACTACAACTAATCCTGACTGGGCCATAATCTGTGCTTAAAACCCCCAAAGTCACCGGGAGACGTTAAACATCACATTTTGTTCCAATCCATACAAGTGGACATACTGGAGTATATTTTATTGAAAAATAAAGCTGACCTGCTGGTGGCAACAAAATAAACTGGAGTCATCCTCAGGGGACAGCAAAACGGTCGTAGCAATCCATCTAAAAGCTGTCTCAGTGTGAAAATACAGATCAAGTCTGACAGAGCACTGAAATAATCATAAAACCCAGAGGATAAATTAATAAACTGACTGCTTGCTTCTTAAAATTAAATATGCTTTAAGTTGTTCTCTTGGAAATACTGAACAGCGGCTCACGTGTGCTGTGTACTTCCTGAAATGACAGCACTGTTTACACATGAACCTTTGTGGGTGAACCAAAAGAGAGAAGCATTCAGCTCTCGTGCTGCGTTTTGCTGATCACCAGATGCGATAATGACCAACACACACTGACAGGGTGAATAAGACACGAGTTAAAAGGGAAAACAGTTCATATTGCAAGTACATGTGTTTCAGCTCGAGACTGAACCTGCTCCAAAAGATCACATCACACGTTAAACACGAGAGCTGTATATAGCCTGGTCCCTCGAGCAACGAGGGACTAACATCATGAGACTGGAGCTTCGCGGCACAAAAACCAGGAACAGAGACAAGACAACAATGTAATATAAGACTTTATTGATCCCCGCTAGGGACAGACAGCGCACAATCACTACTAATAATAATAACTACAGTTTGGTGAAAATCCAACCAAAACTGAATAAAAGGCTGAAGTGGTGGAGGCTGAATATTATTGACATTCATGAATATCATGAGTAATGACATACTCCAATTGCTCTTGAAAAACAAGTATTGCACCAAAAATGACACGAGTATGAGAACAATGTGAAAGTAGCTGAGATATGGAAAAAATAAAATACAATGATAAATAGATATAGACAGTTCCTGATATTGTTATATGACTTTAAATCTGTCAAGAAACAAGCTTTCTGCCACCTCTCAGTTCACATGTAACATCTCAAAATGAATGGCTGTCATGTTAAATTATTATTCCATACATCAAAGCACCTCAATTTCAAACGCTCGGCCTCTATAGTCACCTGCCAAACATTGGTCCTCAGTGCAGCTGTGCTACTTTTCATGATCCATCTGTTTTCTCTCTGCTGCGTGTTTTCTTCTTGGAGTGCTTGACTATCAGATGTCCTCTCCTGCAACGCCTGCGTCCCAGCTTTGTAAACAAAACGTGCTTTCCGTTTCCTGGTGACATCAGTGTTGTGATTATTGCTAACAGTGACAACAGTTACTATGGTGTACGCCTCTTTTTATAACTTTTATTGGGACGTTATAAAATATAATTATAGAACCAGTGGTATAGTACATTTACTTAAGTGTTCTACATATATGAAGGACTTGTTTTTTCAATCATTATCATTACTCTTATACATTTATCAGCAGCAATAAGTAGTCACTTTTATTCTAAATTAGAAACTATACAAGCAAAAACAGGAAAGCCTGAGAAAATGGATGTTTTGTTATAAATTAAACTACAATACAATGAGGAACTTTTATATTATATTTTGCTTAATAACACTTACTTGCCATTTCATTAGGTACACTATTGAAAAGAAATATATTGTAGTATTATACTCCTGCAAGATGTAGTTTGTGGTGTGCTGTTAAATAGTGCTTCTCTTATTTAGCTTAGCCCATGTTGTTAAAATAATAGGAACATGTGTTGGTGCAACACAGTACAATGCGACAGTACTACAAATGTTGTATAAATGGATTTCAAACGAAGCGGTCCAAAGCCAAGTCCACCTTGACAATGGGGGTAAAATCTTATTTTTACATTAATATATGAGTAATTATTCTTGTTATAATATATTTTTATGATACAGGACATGGCAGTGAACGCATTCTCCACATTAAAAACATTTATTTTCAGTACTTTTTTTTTCATTACCTCACAAATTTTTCTTTCACTAACATATTAAGTACAACACTTTTTCCTGTATTTTTTCACAGTCAACCTGTATGGTATTTGTACATTTATTTAAGTAAAGAATCCGAGTACATCCTCCAATCCATGTGTAAAAGACACTAATGAGAATTAAAGTGTGTTTGGTTTGAAGTGGAGGTTTTAATGGTGCCGTAACCTGGATCGCGCTGATTGGCTGCTCCTCGTCCAATCAGCAGCCGCCGTGCCGACCCTTCCGTACATCCACAGTCTCATTTAGCGCACACATAGCGGAACACGGTAAGTGTCTTGTGAAGCTTTACCCCCGAGTAAAATTTAATAGCTAATTACGCAGCTTGTGGGTTCATTAGTTTAATAATTAGTCCCAGGGTAGTTGTTTGTCTCCGACGAGACACTAAACTTACTTCCAGCTCATCTGTAGTGAAATAATAATTGTGAGTAAAATAGCTTAGCTTAGAAGCTAACTTACAGTAGAAGACTGGGTTGAGTAGCTAACGTCAGCTAGTGACTAACTAACGAGTTGTCGATACAAACATGTTTTGATGGCCAAGTAATTTAGTGCCCGATCGTGTCTTATTTATCCTCGCATATGTAGTAGTTTATCCGCACACTAACACACCCTCAACCAGGGTCTTAAAGCTGAAACCGGAGAGGAAATACAACACGACATTTCAGAGTTCAGCCCGATGCTAACTGGCTAGCTAACTTATTAGCCCGGTCTTAGCCAAACAGTTTTGTTAGCCGTCAAGCAACTTAAAATGAAGTTTAATGTTTGTCAAACAGGAGCTAACGTTAACCCGTGAGCTCAGATTTATTTTCTCCGCCATGCCGACATCAGTTAACGCGGTGTTTGCGCTGCCCAGCTCACCGTATCCCTGTCGAGCTACCACCCGTTAACGCTAGCCACGGTTTACCAGAACTTGCTAGCTCAATGCTAACGTTGGGGTTGTCAAGCTCAGCTCGTCGCATTTCATCTACTTTTTGGTAACATCTACAGCCTCTCAAATATGGCGTTAAATTTACTTTTAATTTACGTTGACCCGTTAATACTCTCGACGTGTACCGGTTATTTTAAACGGTGTATCAGTCGCAGTTTGTTGCGTTGGGAAACTAATAGCCACACCCTTCCTTTCGAAACTAACTACGTTACAAGTTGTCCCGAAAATAACTTCATATCATATCTCGAATCCAAACACTGCTCTGCTCGTTTAAATTTGAGTTTATTTTTACACGATAGACCGTTAAAAAAAAGAAAAAATGAAAAAAAAAAAAGTTTAATTAAAGGACTTTAACCGGAAGTATGTTTGTTTTTGTTGAAGTTAAATCCATTTGCCCCCTTCTGGCTCTGACACATTATACAAGTTTGTCTGTTTGTTGTTTTTAACTGAGGAGTAGTTTGAGTCTCCTGGTCAGCCATACCACCTTAAAAACCGCACATTTTGTGTTTTTAATAATTAAGATGAGCATATTTTAAATGTTTATGTGCTGATCAGCAACAGGTCTTTAAAAGAGTTTTGTTCATGTCAAGGGGGAAAAAATGGTTAGATTGGCAATAAAATGTCCTTCGTCAAAATCAGCACAGTGGATTATTTTATTAATTATTAAAACATTGTGTTATTGATTAGTCCAGTTTTATCCAGTCATCTCGTGCTGACATATGAATATGTGGTTGGTGTAATTTAGAGTTGGTTTCCTGTCTGAACAGTTTGGCGTAGCCTTTCTTTCTGGCTCCCAAGCAACCCTCAGCACCTTCCCGCTGACAGCAGTGTACCTGAGGATCTGTCGGCCCCTCTTCCCCAGATGTAGAGGGAGTTGTCATCTGCAGCAGCCGTGTACACAGTAGGTTAAGCTGTTTGAAATCAATTCTTCTTTTTTACGGTGCAGGTTGCTTGTGCAGAGGACACGTTTGTAGAAGCATTGTTCGTTTGTAAAAGGAGTCATATTCAGAGTTATTGTATTCAGAGAAAGCACAAAAATGTATGTGTAGGATTGGTGAAGGTTGTCATCTCGACGGCTTGATATTTCCACTGTTGGAGTCTAGACTCGCATCTAATCAGGGAAAGGCTTGGGTTGCTTATCTGATGTCGAGGCTTTTAAGCAAGTTTTGTGACACCCACATAAATTAACAATTCAAATACTGTTTTTTTTCTAGGCTAACAAATGCATCAGGCACACACTGGCGTCACTACTTAGGTGCACCCCCTTCGCCCCAGTAATGATTTCAGAGCAGTGGTCATGCATGCTCCCTCTGATCTCCATTCTCTGTTTGTATGGTGTGCTTGAGTAGGGGAGGGTCATTACAATGGCTCTTTGTAGAGTGCCTCGTATGCCTGGCTCACGCTGTGGGTTTCTGGTGGTGCTTCATACGTCGCAGTTAGAATTGCAAATGCCGGGTCGAGTGTGACAGAGTGGTTTTTGTATTGTTTGTCTCAACATTTGACAAAGGTCCTACAGACCTAGCATAATTAGTATATTCAAAGAGGTTCTTAAATAAGATTTTGCCATGCATCACCCCCTCTTTGACATTTATACATCAAATGAAGATAACATTTGCATTTCAGAATAGCATTTGAAAACACAATTGTCAGACACACTGCTTTCACAGCCTTTAAATTGTTCATGTACACAGGAAACTAAGTAGATTGACTCATCTTTTATCTAAAATAATCTGACGTGTTGCTCATGAGACTCACTTCATGACAGGTCTAATGATAACATCTGAGGTGGGGATTTTCTTTGAACTGGTGTTCACAAAAAGTCGATGTAGTCAAAAGTGTTCTTTCCTTTTACATACTGTTTTTTTTTTTTTTTATCTTTGAATGATCTTAGAGGAAACGTCTTTCTTCATCCTAAACATTTTCATGCCGGTGATCATGTGTTCATCTCGCTGCCAATATTTTCTAGGCCATGAACGCTGTCTAAACTGTGTCAGGCTGATGGAGTTGGTGATAGGTCATTCTCTGTGGCCTTTCTCCTCTGTATTGTAATGAGATTGAGTTATTTGTGGCACCAGAACACTTACCTACCGACTGCACTGCCATTTTCAGGATCTATTACATGTCTTTGAGTCCTCAGCTCCAACAGTGCACAGTTATAGATGTACTTCATTATCCAGTGTTAATACCAGATGAAACACTTGTTCTATTTCCCAGAGTTAAGAACCAGTCTATGGTTTTCTTCAGTTTTTCTGTTTTTTTCTTTTTTTTTTTTTTTTTAAAGAGGCAACGCCTATATCATCATGACAACTGTAGTCCCTTGGTAGTGGGTGTGAAAGAGAACTCATTTTTTGGCAGAGGAATGAAGTTTCAATCTGCTGAAGATACTATACAGACAGGGTGTTCACTCTAACAACGGCTTTGTCAATAAATTCACTGGGTTGAGTTGTCAGACAGATTTTCTTGTACCGCTGCAAAAATAACCGCTGTTTTTTGTCAACACATTGATTCAAGTATTTTCCTATGAACAGGGTCATTTGGAAACAATTGTTAATTTGTTCTGTAGCTGAAAATAACACAACGATCCTCTGTCCCATTTTATCATCCTTCCTCTGTTCTTTCACAGACTCTTGTGCTGTCCAGTGAAGTTGCCCACCATGCGCGAGTACAAGCTAGTGGTGCTGGGATCAGGAGGTGTGGGAAAATCTGCACTGGTGAGTCATGCTTGCTTCCAAGCCCTGAAAACTCAGTCAACGTATTTATTTTTTTATAAAGTAAAACTGTGTATTTTGCTGTTTAAGACAACCGGTGTGCATAAATCCTCCTTTCGTGGAGGTTGTAGCGTTCAGTTTTTGTTGAAAACGTTGCAGAGAGTTATCGATTTGACTGCTGTTGAATGGTTTAGCTCTCAACCAGGAGGTGTTTCTTGAATTAAACATTGAACGTCCACCTTACTAAGCCAACACTTGCACAACAAATTACAAAACCTGAATCGATGTGTCTGTAAAAGAGAAACAAAACTCCAACATCATAATCTTCTTAAAGAAGGATGATAGCTGTACCTAACAAACCTGACCTAACACATAATAAATAAAACATACAGCCTCCATGTCTTCATAAAATAGAGGTAATTTTAACCCTCAACTTTAAACTAACCTACCTTAAGGCCTTAATGCTTATATTGTTGGTGATTGATTGTAATATTCCAATTCAAATAAGTTATGATTATGTTTTTGATTAGCACTGATGTACTGTGTCGGTCTTCTCTTCCCTTTGCAGACAGTTCAATTTGTGCAAGGCATTTTTGTGGAGAAGTATGACCCCACAATAGAAGACTCCTACAGAAAGGTATGACCAGAAACACACGTGTAACACCTCATTTGACTCCTGAGCATTATCAAAGAAAATCATCTGTTCGTTTTTATCCAACAGCAAGTCGAGGTCGATGGGCAGCAATGCATGCTCGAAATCTTGGACACGGCTGGAACAGTAAGTCAAGTCAAACACGGGTGGTTGGATGAAGGGGTCTTTATAAGCAAAGAGTTTGCTCATGCTGTCTGTTATCGGTCTGTAGGAACAGTTCACGGCTATGAGGGACCTGTACATGAAGAACGGCCAAGGCTTCGCTTTAGTGTACTCCATTACAGCGCAGTCGACATTTAATGACCTACAGGACCTCCGGGAGCAGATCCTGCGAGTAAAGGACACCGAGGACGTGAGTGCAACACTCTTTTAAAACATTATAATTAGTTTTCTCCTGTGAATTCATTCTCACACCGATTATAGGGATTGTTGAGGAGTAAAATGATGATTCATTGTTGTAGTTTAAAAGAAGTGTGACACATAGCAAAATGCTGGTATTACACTAAAATACTAAGCATTTATTGGCATTCAGACATCAAATCAAAAATGTTTTGGATGACATCCGTGTCCCAAAACATCACATTTTCATGGAATTATTGTGAATAAGCTGAACTACAGCCCAAGGTGATTATTTTAATTCAAGACCACAAAAAGCAACACAACTCACTACTGAAAATTTATAAAATTTTCAAGAATGAGTTTAATGATCATTAAGCAACACAACATTGAATAATAGCTGTAAACCCTTTGTTTCTCACAAAAGCATAAAAGGAAAAAATTTACGAGTAAACAATAACAGAAATTGAAATGATGCATGCAAATAATTTCAGCTTAATTTGCTTTAATCGAGTTGGAGCATTATGCCAGTATGTATTCATAACTGACATTTTCAGTAAGATACATGTTCACAGTCTGAGACAACCCACAAACACGTGTTACCCACAAAAAAAAATAAAAAATCCAACCAGGAAGGAAGACACTGGGCCACCATTGGCCAGATGTTTTCACAGATAAGAGAAAGCATAAATACTGCAAGCTGAGACACACAGAAAGAGGAATGAATACATATACAATGACTCCATTTTTTTTTTAAGAAAAACATTTAATATAATTCACAATCTACAAATTTAGTTTCCATTTGACAACGATTATATTGTATATATGAGTAAGAAAATGGCGTATAAACATTTCTGCTTGAATCACCTGCTCCTGTAATTGTGTAAGGCACCTCCTACGTCCACAGAGAGTTTGTCTTAAGTGATAGCTCATGGTGTGTCAGTGTATAATCTGCCTGGGTCACCTCTCGGTCTCATCGCTGCCTCATTAGAGCCACCGCTGCAGGAGAGAGGGCAGAGCGAAGGGGGGCAGGAACTTTGTAAGGGGGTGGAAATGTCAGAGCTGTAGTGAGACGCTATCTGCCACTTTCAGTCTTCATCTCTTGATGTAGAGAGAGGATGTGCAGCATGCTGAGTGTGGGCTTTATTTATTCATAGCGACTTGCTCGACCGGCCTGTGTGTCTTGGTTTAGGTGTCAACCTGCTAGACATTTTTGCTCCTGAATGTGTAGATCAACTCTACACAAGATCTCCAGTCAGTACAGGGTGAGGTGAACATCGTGTTGTGAATTGAATTATGTAGATTTGGCCACGTTATTGCTGCACAGAGTACGTAATAGTTATAATAGTTACAAACTAGCAGCAGTCATGACACTAGATAAAGAAGTACACAAACTTAGCACTGTAAGTACAGAGAAATGTGTCTTAAGTGTTGGTTAAAAGCTGCTAAAACACATCACCCTGCTGCACAAGCTTAGGCCATTGGTTCATTCTGGTTATTGTTGTGTAACATTAGCATACATGAATCTCCTGCTCCTTCATCAAAATAAACCAGACACTGGATACGCTTTACATTGAGCCAGGTGTTATATAAAAGTAACATCTCACATCACTGTTAACAGGCAGAGCTTCACTCCTGACAAACTGTATCAATACAGGGTTTTATCACTGTTATTGATCAGACACACAGGATCGTTAAGATAGACTCTGTAGACATTTGTAGACGTTTGTTTTTATGCTTCTGTCCCTGGCGACAACTGTGGCTGGAGGTATAATGTTTTCACGTTGTCCATCCGTGCGCTTCATTCATGTGAACGTGGTCATTCTGAAGATCTGACATTTCTTCTTATCGATCAGGTTCCCATGATCCTGGTGGGAAACAAGTGTGACCTGGAGGACGAGCGTGTGGTCGGCAAGGAGCAGGGTCAGAACTTGGCCCGTCAGTGGAACAACTGTGCCTTTTTAGAGACTTCAGCTAAATCAAAGATCAATGTTAATGAGGTAAGCGCTGCTGCTACATACTGAACAGCATGTATCGCCCGTTTATTGGTTTGTTGTTTATAGATATATAGCCAGACGTAGCGCCACCCAGGACACTATATACACAGTGAACATTTATGCAAAACCAGGCTATTAAACACACTCAGTTTACACAACCAGTATAAAAACAAGGATTGTTACATGAGTCTAAAACTACAAGACTGTTTCCTCTTAGACAAACTGTATTCAAGTTTAAAATGATCCATTTAGACTCAGGTTTAAATATTTCCACATTTTGATTGTTCGAACACGTCTGTCCAAAGATTTATCTTGTTCCTGTTTGATACGGCCCGTGTTCCTCAAATGATCAAAATCAGCTTCCTGTACAATTAATGTCGCCCAAAGCTGCCTGAGTGTTGTAGACGCTGTTTAAATATATATGCATCAGTGACTCAGGAAAAAGAAACCATGTAAAATGTCCACCTTCTTAAGCATTTCTGAGTGCCTTAAAATGGTCACGTCACATCTTTTATGAGCAGCTTTCACTCTCCTCAGACTTCACATAATCCGCTCACGGCTGAAACTAAACACTGAGACCGTTCCATTTTCTCTTGTGCAGATTTTCTATGATCTGGTGCGACAGATCAACAGAAAAACGCCGATGGAAAAGAAGCCAAAAAAGAAGTCAAGTTGCACATTGCTCTAAAACGCCCTCCCACGGTATCTCCAGGCCAGGTGAGTGGGTGTTTAAACAACGTTTATTCCAGACAATTGCAGGAATCACTCGGCTCGCTGAGCTCTTGGTTGTGGCTTAGCATTTAGAGGATTGTTGCAGTAATTATTGAAGTGGTTTCATTAGTTTTGATAGTAAACAAGAAAGTGTTTCAGCGATGAGCTGGACTTAGTAGATGGAGGTAAAAGCCTCACTGAAACAGTACACTCGGGAGAAATTGAATAAACTACAACACTCTCAAATCCCATTTTTGCCCTGTGCCGGTTAGTCCTCTATTTTAATCTGTACTGAAGAAATTAAGTTATTTTAAAGGAAAACATGAAGCCTTTAGCCTTCCCATATAACCTAAATATATAAAAATCCATTTTAGTGTTCCTCTTTTAATGTGATCAGAGATTGTTTAAATGGTTTATTTACATTTGTCAGCTTTATTGAATGTTGTGTCTCCATCTGGTGACAGAGCAGTGCAACTGTAAATGTTCTGATCCACTTTCTACAACAAACTGGACTTTATGTCACCAGCCACCGTTTCCCAAAGCATGCCGTAGTATCTTTGTCTCTGCTTCCACATGTTTGTGAGTGTAAATGACTTCTGTACGGTCCTCTCACTGTGGTGTGAAAGTCGGCCTCAGGAGGTGTGAAGCTTGGTGGCGACTCAGTCAATGAAATAAAACATGATGATAACGGCCCACAGAGTCCTAAACCATAGGAAGTAGAAAATAAATAAAGATCAATACTTTGTTTATGTTCAGGTATTGATAGTTTTTGCTTGCTGCAGTTATTTCTCATGCCTCATACTAGTTGTTAAGAAGCCGCGTCTAATTTGTCTCCAGTGTAAATGATGAGGGAGCTAAATCCTTGCGGGGATCTTCAAAAGTTACTGACCTTTCAGTAAAGGAAAAAATCTCCTGCAGCTCAGCTAGAAGACACAAAGGGCAGTCACCTTGGAAGAAAATGAGTTTTAGGAGTGACAGCTGATCGTTTTATCCGGCGCAGTGTATCGGAATTGACAATTTTGGCTGCATCCGTAACACCTTACGACTTTCTGACAGAAAGATTGTTAGATTTTTGTCTACTTTCTCTCCCGTTATGTGACAACTTATAGGACCCAAAGCACTATACTTCAATGTTAATATTGTTTACCTTGTGTGGTGTGTGTAATTATTACTGTTTTTACTGTATTACTTTTTACTACTGGCTGCAAGTACAAAAATACTTCTCTTATCTGAACAAAGCACATAAAATAAAGTAAAAGAAATGCCCATATGTCCTTGGTATGACTCACTGACCGATCCACCCAGACTTTTCTGAACACGAGACGGTCAGTATCGTTCACATTTCAGTTGTGCATTTCCATTTTTCCTGGTAGTTTGTCCTCTGTTGCTTCACACTGCTACTGCTCAGACTGCTGAAGCCTCAGATAAAAATGATCAATAATTACAGCAAGTAAAAGCGGACTGAGTCCTCACTGAGTGTATTCACAACCAAAGTTTTCAGTAAGATCCGAGTTCACAAATGGTGGAGGTGGATGGTAATTTAATATTTTATAGTGTATTTACCAGAAGAACAGGCTGTTTCAGGACAGAGGGGTGTACACCTGATTATTTTAGTTTCAGTTTTACAACTTCCTGTCTCATCTGAAAGCAGAACACTGCTGTTCTCTAAAGATAAGTGGCAGAAGAACGTGTCCGAAGCAGAGGAAAAAGGAACATTTGCTGAGTTTCAGAGTGTATATATTTAATATTTGCTGATTTACTGAAAGCATTGGATTGTTGAAGCTGCACCTGAAGGAGAAAACAACCTGGCCAGTGGGTCTAGTGATTTCTGCTTTAATCTCAGACTCCTACTTCCTTACAAGCAGCTTGTGTCGTACACATTTTGAATTATATTTACTGACTGTATGTTTTCCTGCTTGCAGAAACTTGTAATGATTAACTGTTTCCCAGTGGATCGTGCCAGCATTCCAAGTCCTCTCCAGAGCATTTTGAAATAGGCTGACAGAGAAACTTCACCACTCGCAAAATGGCAGGAGACGGCACATACTCTCAAGATACTCTTTTCTGCTTTTTAATGGCAAAGAAATCCACCTCTTCTTTCGTACTGTCAGCCTGATGACAACTCTGTTCTGTTTTTGTTTATTTTTCTCTCTTCTCCAAGGTGTCTTTCTTTTGGAAATATCAATGTAAAAGAGGAGACCATGGATTTATATCCATATATGGGAACTAAACCGTTTTATTAAACGTAACATCTTTGGCATATTGTGACATTTGCAAATGAATCCTTGTGAAATGTTGGTCTTCTTGTACATTTCTGCACTAACAGTGTCAATGAAAATGCATCATTGCCATCAAGTTACTCGCTCCTACTTACAAGGATGTGTGTTGATGAGATAACATCTTTCCTAAGTGACTTTGTTTTATATTGAGCGCTGCAAGCCTTCCATATTTCCCATAATATATTCTACTTCCATTTTTTGCATAATAAAGCTAAGGAAATTAGTATTTTATAGACTGATGGGGGAAATGGTTTGTTCTGATTTGTGTCTTGAGGCTGAAAATATATTGTACTAAACCAACTCTAATATTGCTTCTTGTGTTACCCTGTCACAGATGATTTTCCAGCTTTTATGAATGATTAAATTTTAGTACATTTTCATTACTTTTAGTCTGGTTTTTGTCCTTTATTCGTTTTACTTTAGAGTGTTTTAAAAGTCTCAAACTGAACTCTAATTATTTGTAATGAACACATCTTGTAATGGCCTAACCATGAGTTGTCTCCACATTAGACATCAGCTAAAGTCGGTAATGTATTGGTGAAGCTTTGGTCGTCTGGGACACCAATACAGCAGTGGAAGAAGATCAATACCTCCAGAGAGCATTGACAGACTAAAAGCGTAACAAGAGTGTTTCCTGTTGGCAGAAATGACGGCCTCAGCCCGAGTCGCCAGAGCAGTTTTAGTGGACGAGTTGGCTCGGCTGATCTGCAGCGGATGTTTGAGCCGAAAGAGGAACCCGGACACCAGAGCGTCAGCAGTCGACAGACAGGGCGTGAAGTGAAGGCAGCAAAAAGCAGAATAGAGACTGGGAAGAACTCGAGCGTGAGGAGGGAGGAGAGGCTCACTCAGCTGCCCCACTTTAGGGTGCTGCTGAGTTCAACAAAAGCTTATTTTAACATTTAGGTGCAAACCTGTTAATATCACCTTTGAGTTTTAAAACAAGGCGGTACATCTACTCGAAGACTGTTGAGTGACTCATACTAATAAAAGTCAAATTATCTCCCCATTAGACACCAGTTCTCATTCTCTAATGCATCAGTCCTGTGACAGCTATAGTTGCTTTGCAGAATGAAATTTAATATTTTAAAAAAAAGCGTTATAAAAGATTGAAGAAGGGATTCCCAACTTCCCAGTATGAGTGGTTAACATTTCCAGTAAAAAGACATCTAATTCCTTAAAGTTAGTTCATTCATTCATTCATTTTCTGTAACCGCTTGTCCTCTGGAGGGTCGCGGGGGTGCTGGAGTTTATCCCAACTGTTATCGGGCGAGATGCGGGATACACCCTGGACAGGTCCCATCTGTGGTTCAAGTATTTAAATCCACTCCACCCAGACCTGCTTACATATTTAAATAGATGCAACTCATCATTTGAATATCATTTATAATTTGTACTATTACAAGAGCCACAATCTGTAGAATTTAATACATGTTCATTGACTACTTAGGTGGGATTTTAAATACAAAACGACTTCTTGTAGTATATCTGGACACTTCTTCCACCACTGGCTGCAAGTGATTGCTCAAATGCTGAATTTCTATGCAGGAATATGAAGGAGAAATCACCTCAGACATGTAAACGCCCCTCGGTGCAGCTGACCACACCTGCAGCTTACATGTCTTCAAGTCTCATTTTTCTACATGATCACAGCTTATTGATGAGCTTCGGTGACTCCCCGTCTCTCTCACCTTCCCCCGGCCCTCCTCCTCCTCTCTGCCTCCTTTCCCCTCCCTCTCTCCCACACGCATGCATACAGACCGACAGGCTACGCGACCCCCCTCCCCCCCTTCCATCATTTTCCCATCTCTTACTCACTCTCTTCCCTACAACAAACATGGCCGCGAAATCTGATGGTGCACCCATTTCTCTACGAAACGAAATTCCACCCGAGTGTCCTTCCAGGTCGGACCCGCGGCCTCCGCAGCGCGGTCCCGCCGAGCAGCGCTACTCCCTGTCGGACTGCTGCTGGACGCTGTGCGCCCTTTTGGTCTTCTTCTCGGACGGGGCCTCAGACCTGTGGCTGGCCGCGGACTACTACCTAAGGAGGGACTACTGGTTCTTTGCACTGACTCTGGTCTTTGTGATAGTCCCGTCCGTGGTCGTGCAAGTCTTGAGCTTCCGATGGTTCGCCTACGATTTCTCGGAAACCGTCGAGAGCGGCACGGCCGCGGCCGCCGTGGTGGCGGCGTCGGGAGCGGAGGAGAGCGACTTCAGCACCAAGGACAGCGGCGAGCGGGGCGCTGGCCGCACCGCCGCGGCCGGGGTGCTGCCAGGGCCGGGCACCGGGGGAGGAGCACTGGGCTGCTGCACAGTCTTCATGTGGCTCTTCCAGGCCATCATTCATATCTTTCAGCTGGCGCAGGTCTGGAGGTAAGCCTGAATACTCATAGCTTGACCTGAGAGGGGTGGGGTGAGGGGGGTGTGGGGGGGTCGCACTACACATTCTGCCTTTGTGTGTGTATGCGTGTGCGTGCGTGTGTGCGCGCGCGCGTGTGTGATGTCCTGTAGTTATGAAAGCTAATCATTCACGGAGGACTGTGTCCAAAATGCCAGAATGTCTTTTGTATTGTTTGATGTCTCTGTCAGGCTTGGGAAGGAGAAGTAGACTCCACCCACTCCACCCACCCTTCAACCCTCCTGATGGGCTTCTAGGTCAATATCTCAGAAAATCATCAAGTCACCCACACCAGTCGCCTTATAAAGACAAATTATTAAAAATAAAAAAATATCCCTTTGTCTAAAATGGTTTAGGCACAACGGAGCTGGTGAAAACGGAGTAGTCATGAATGTCTTCCTATTTGCAGGGATGTGTGTACATCTTTATCACTGTGTAGTGTGTTTAGTGTTTTAGTTGTGTTTCCATCAAGTCTCCCAGTGGTTTTTCAAGACAGGTTTGGACCAAAACAGGTTTAATTACCATGGAGACTAAAAACAAACCCATGCACACTTTGGCGTTCCTCTCACATGGATGGCAGTAGGTCTGTAGGTCAGCTACTCAGTCAGTGATGGTGAGTCGGTGCTCAAGCTTAGAGTGCTCTGATAGATTTTGACAGGTTTGAGCTGCTGCCAGCCAGGAGGAGGCATTCTGTTGAACTGTAGTGGGAGGAGGGTTATACAGTACATGCTCACATTGAAAGAAGGGTCACATTTTAAAGACGTGTTAGTATTGAAAGACAAATCTACTGAAATCAGATGCAAATCAATTGTTTGATTTAACTGAACGTCTACATAATCTCTCTGTCGTTCTCTCTTTGTGGCCTCTCTCTTCCTGCCTCTTTAGACAGCCCTGTGGGTAATATATATTGATTCCTTATTTCCTCCTGGAGTACTCGACTTATGTGTGTGTGAAAGTGTGTCCAGGAGCACATTAAAATGTTGTGGCGGCACAGAATTACCGGTAATGCCATTAAAGCTGGTGTGCATGCCCCGTTCATCGCTGCTGCTCTCAGACTGGTGTGTCTGCACATTAAGAGGATTACCGCCGCGTGTTTCACCCTCAGCTGTTAACTCAGGATTGATCCGTCATTGATACACAGTTAGTCAGGTGAACCAGGATCAATTTGGACTGGCTACCAGAATTAAATGTCAGCGCACATGAGATGTGATAGGGGTGGTGTCATAGACGGAGCGTTCATAGAAGCTGTGTTGTCCTCCTGCCTGGCTCAGACTTTGACCCTCATTACTACACATATGCTCCATTTTCTCAGTGTGTTATATCCCAAGGCACACTTTGTGTAGCAGGGACCAGAACAAAAAAGGGTTACACAAACTCCCTTGTGGTTCGGTGGGCTTGTTGACATAGGGCTCTTCTGACCCTTCTCCCTAAGGCAATTACTGAGACATTTATAGCTCCTGTCCTCGGTGGCAGCCGCTGGTGTTTTTCAAACAGTTAGATGCACTGTAATGATAGTCGGTATATTTGCATAGTACAAACAAATTTGTGCAGGGATATGTTTGCACAGCAAACATACGCGATCCGGTGTGTGTCTACAGAATGATGTGTGTTAGTTACACAAGGTCATTGCAGACAAGCTGAGACGGAGTGGGACTAAATGTCAGCCAAGCTCAGGAGTTCGACAAGGGACTTAGGTCAGCCCTTTCCCCCCTCTAACCTTCAATCTAGAGCATTTTCCTACGGTCTTTGTACTTATTTTATTTGATGAGAGACAGCCCCCCCCCCACTCCGATGCCTGCACTGAAATTATAACCACAGAGCTGCTTAATTCAGTTTCTGTCTAATCTAAATCCCAGAAGACCAAGTAACCAGCTTTTTGGCGAGAACTACTGACAGCTCCCAGAGTTTGGAAGAATAAGTTCTGACTTCTGAGAGTCTGTGTTTGAAGCCCAGACGTTTTTGAAGCACAGCATTAAAACCTAATCTCCTCACTTTTTTTTTCTTCCCAACAAAGCCTAAAGCGGTGATGAATGTGTCTGACTTCTGTCCTCCTCCGACACACAGGTATGTTCACGCCTTGTACTTGGGTGTGCAGAGCCGCTGGCACGGAGACCCGGAGCGACGTCACTACTACTGGCGCATGATGTTTGCGAGCGCTGATATCAGCATGCTGCGTCTGCTGGAGTCTTTCCTGAAGAGCGCCCCTCAGCTGGTGCTGCAGCTCAGCATCATGATCCAAGCCAGTCAGGTGCTGCCCCTTCAGGGTGAGTGCCCGAAAAAAGACCAGTCATCAACATGTCAAAAATAAGTCATCACATCAGTCCGTCAGGCGTCTGCATGATGAGTCACTCGCCTCAGTCAGGCCTCCACAGAGTCGGAGGATTGTATTTTATCCATTGTTTTTTCCATCCCATCCAACCCCTCTTTCTAAATCTCCCTCCTCTTCACTCTCTCCCCCAGGGCTTTCAGCTTCTGCCTCACTGATATCCCTCGCCTGGATGATCTCCTCCTATCAGAAAGTCCTGAGGGACTCCCGAGATGATAAGCTACCCATGACCTACAAGGCCGTCATAGTTCAGATCCTGTGGCACTTGTTCACCATCGGAGCTCGCACTCTGGCCTTTGCCCTGTTTGCCTCTGTGTTCCAGCTTTATTTTGGCATCTTCATCGTGGCCCACTGGTGCATCATGACCTTTTGGATCATTCAAGGTGAAACGGACTTCTGCATGTCCAAATGGGAGGAGATCATCTACAACATGATGGTGGGCATTGTGTATGTTTTCTGCTGGTTCAGCGTCAGAGAGGGGCGCACTCGCTGCAGGATGCTCATCTACAGCCTGACTGTGTTCGTTGAGAATGTGGCGCTCACCACGGCCTGGTACGTGTACCGCGGCTCTCGTACCTCGGACTTCTACGCAGTCGTCATGGTGTGTGTGGTGGCCAGCAGCTACGCTCTGGGCACATTCTTCATGTTTGTGTATTACTGTCTGCTGCACCCCGACGGCTCAGTCTCAGGGTGGGGTTATATAGTGGAGAAGGAGGTACCCGTGGAGTCGCTGGCTTCCCCAGTTTCCAGCTTGCCCCCTGACCTGGTGAGCAGCCCCCCCAGGACTCTTCAGAGAACTAAAGGGTCAGAAAGAGAGCAGGGGCCTGTGATAGATGGAGACGTGTTTCAGGTTCGGCCGCCTCGGGGAGCTCAAGCTCCAGTGCCCCACCTCACACCCAGGACAGAGGGGCCAGTCATCCGAATAGATCTGCCCAGGAAGAAGTACCCCGCCTGGGATGCCCACTTCATCGACCGCCGGCTGCGCAAAACCATTCTGGTGCTCGAGAGTGCTGCCCCAGTTACGCCAAGGATTCAGTACCGTTGCCTGGGCACACCCAAAGAAGTGATGGAGTATGAGACCACCGTGTAATGTGCTGAAGGTGCTGTGACTCAGCTCGCTGGCGCGTGGACGTCCTGCCTTAAATAAAAATGGCAGGAGGATGACTGTCGTTGAGCTGTCTGCTTCAGCTCCTCGCCTGCTTGATGGCTCTGTCAGGCACAGGACACAAACAAGCAGAGAAACGCACTGAGTGTTGTGTCTTTATTTCCTACAAAGGCAAGAATCTGTGATATTGTCTGATGATGGTGCATATTTTGGTTTCTGTATCATTTCTCAGGTCAAGACGTGGTACAGGCGGAAGTTAGCCACAATGCTCACTGTACAGTGAACATAGAGAGAAGCACAGGCAGGCAGAGAAGTGGAGCTGTTATCAATCAGAGGCAGAAAGCCCTCCTCAGTGACGGTGCTTCAGCACATCCTCTCCAGGTGGTCGACAACAGAGACAAGCCTTCAACATGCATGATTATTTATGGCAGCTAGAACTGAAGCATCCCTGGTGAGTAGGCGAGACGTTCAAAGACGGCAGACTTGCACTGTAATTTTAAAACCTAGTCTACAATAAACACAGGTTGTGATCTTCATAATCACACTTATCCATAGCTACTCACTCATGTTGAAGGAGTCTCTGAAAAATGCTGCTTCGAGGGCAGTTCAAAAAGCAACATTTGAGTTGAATGTAAAAACAGTTGAAAATGTGATTATTTGTGACAAGGCTTTTGAGATTTTTCATGCTGTTAGTGGGGTTTACAACATTCCTGTGGTACTATATTTGGTTTTGTTTGTTTCTTTTCTTTTTTTTTTTTTTTTTTTTTTACAAAAGCTAGAGATCTTTGTGTGTTTACAAGCAATCTGTTACTTTTGAGATATGCTATCACTGTCATGACAACAAGATGCACCTTCCTCCAGAATGTGTATGCACTGAACAATAGCACACGTTATGATTTCGACTACATTTACAGGAATTCCAAGGATAAGACTCTCAGCTGTTGTATTTTCATACCGCATCCACAACAAAAGCAACAAGACCGACGTTCATTTACATGTAAATTACTGTACAATGAAGATGAATTTGCAGAGGGACAGCACAGTCTGTAATTGTACTGTATCCATACTTTGTTGTCTGAAAAACGGTTTTTAGAAAAATAGCAGCAGACTCCTAACAGAGAAGCTTTGATATTATTGATTGGTACAGATATGTACTCTGGGAAAGCTTTAATTTACCGGCCTCTTATTTTCTTGTGATTTCCTCAAAACTATCCTTGAGAAAAAAAATGTAATTTGGTAAAAAATGTTACCACAAAATATAGACAAAGTTCACCGCTGCTAGTTTTATGTTGCTGATTTCCAGAAGAATTTTCTGCTCTATTTAATTCATTCATCATCCACTAATTGTTAGAAACACGCACATTGCACACAGTTTTACATGATCAGCCGACCTGCTTTACACCCACAGAACCAAGTCTGTATTGTAAGTATAATCAGTGAGAAACTGCATTGAACTGAAGGAAATTATAAGAACTATATGGAGCTGTAAAATGAACCTTTACCATGCGTTCCTTTACCAGGGTTGTTTTTCAATAGGATAGTCACAGGAGCAACATTTGAACATCTGAAGCGTGTGCTTGTCTGTGTGAGAGCTCACATACCAGCATGTGTGTATGTGGGGAGGGGGGTGGGAGAGAGTCCTGCCATGCGCAAAAAAAAGTGGCTTCGATTATGGTGCTAACTGTTTTGAGTCCATCACGTAACAACCACACGGGGTACCATGAAAAAATGAGCTTGTTGTGGCAGGGAGCTGTTAGTTGGGCGGGGCTGTACCTCAAACACAAAGCTAAAAGTTAAAAAGCCTTAAGCTGGTCATGCCAGACTGTTGCTGGTCAGAGCAAGAAAAAAAAAAAGAAGACAATTTCATTACGTTGGTGTTGCTAAAATAAAGAGCAATGTGTTTACCTTTGCTGTAAGTGCCTTTTTACACACCAGAAACTAGATAGATTCAAAAATGATATTTGTTTTTTTACATAAACACAATGAAATGTTACATAAAAGTGAATTTACAACTGGATATTAGTCTTAAAAAGGCAACATATACTGTACATGTAGAGGTGTAGAGTTTAAAGTTCCCTCAGATCAATCATTAGATAGATAGTTTAAACTGATGCGGATAAGGTCATTAGTTTCACACCAATTATGGCATAAGATAAA
This sequence comes from Chelon labrosus, assembly GCF_963514085.1. Lineage (NCBI taxonomy): Eukaryota > Metazoa > Chordata > Actinopteri > Mugiliformes > Mugilidae > Chelon > Chelon labrosus. Next base: position 20,752,278 of record NC_140360.1, on the reverse strand, counting down.
GAGCCTAGTTCCTTCTTAAGGTGGAATGAACACCCAAAGCAAATGTAAAAGTCATGTAAGATAATAAGGTGTAGATAATAACCGCCTTATGCCATCTTAGTTTAGCATGTTAGCACGCTAACAAGTACTACAGTTAAGGTAGACAGAAATATCATCACTATGACCTGTTGATGATATGCGACAAAAACGTCTTCTTCCTTAAGGTGTAATTAACGTCTGAATCCATTTTTTTTGACAAACTAGTTCATTAGGTATTTGTTCCCAAACCAGGAAAAGTCAGCTAATCACTGAAACCAACATGATACAGCTTCTGACAACCAAGAACACCTGCATCAAGATTGATGGCAATCTTCTGAATGCTTTTTGAGATATTTCATTTTGAAAGTGAGATTTCTATGAATTGTTTTTCTCTACATAATGTCCTGGTGCCACGTTTTGTTTTGTTGTGGTGGCAAACACTAATATTGTTTCTTTGTAATGAATTATTGGAATTTTTTTGCATAAATGTTATATGAAAGTGTATTTATAATAGATAGATAGATAGATAGCTAGATAGATAGATGGTAGCAGATTGTTCTGAATAGATTGAGACCTAATCCCATCTCTGCCATGGATCAGTGGATTAGCAACACTGAACTTGTCACCACCACCTACATCCACAGAGGTCAGTGACCTCACAACAGATGAACCTATTCTCCAGACAACAACACAGCACAAACTGCAAAATGCTAGCATTGAAATTCTCCTAAACTGTGAAGGGATTTATTGGTTGCTACCGTCCACCTAGGAGAAAAAAAAAGTTTGTGTCACTCAGTCAGTGAGGTGTGAAACCAAAATGAAAATCTCATGCAGACTATCCCACTGAATCCTGTTGCTGTAGTTAAACGAGAGATCAAGCAGCCGAGCTGTTTGCTGGATCTTGTCTTTGATCACACGTCTCACATTCCACTGAGTCGTTCACAGATGCTAAACAGATAGCTGAAGCCGAGAACAGTGATGTGAAAACATGTCTGGACTTCACAGAGGATGATTCAGTTAAACTGATTTATTCTGATAAACTTTAAATCATGGACAGCCACAAGAAGAGGAGGATTTTTTTTTATAGTCTGTGTGAACAATATCTAATATGGGTCTAGATAGGTTGTGAATAAAATAATAAAACATTAAAATAAATGGCACTATTGTTAAATGTGTTTATAAGACATCATTTATAAAAGGGTATCTTTGGGGCTGCCAAATTGTGAAAAATATTTCTGTCGCCACTTTAAGATCCTTCAAAGGACAGATTTACAGACTGAATAAATACTGTTACATTTAAAAAAATAAATAAATGCTTCTTGTTTGAATGACTTGCAAAGCATAATTCTCAATTTGTAATTAAATTACCAAATTAATTCTGCATATTATTGCCAAAAAGATAGCACAGAAAGACTTTTTTTTTTTTTTTTTAACATATACTCAGATACATCGATCAGCCACAACATTAAAACTACTGACAGAAGAAGTAAATAACTTTGACCATCTTGTGATAGTTCAATGTTGGGAAACCTTTGGACCTGGCATTCATTCATGTGGATGTTACTTAGACATGTAACACCCACCTAGACCAGACCAGGCACCCCCACCCCATAGCAATGACACTCCTTGATGGCAGCAGCCATCCCCAGCAGGATGCAGCCTGACACAAGCACACACACGAAAAAGGGATTAGGAACAACTCAGAAAACATGAAAAACAGCACAAGGTGTTGACCTGGCCTCCAAATTTCCTTGATCCCAAACTGATCAAGTATCTGTGGGATGATCCACAGAGGCCCCTCCTCTCAACCCATAGGACCCAAAGACCCCACTAACAACATTCTGTTGCCAGACAAAACAGGACACCCTCAGAAGGTCCATGTCCATTCTCTGATGAGCCAGAACTGTTTTGGAGGCACAAGGGAGACCTACACAATACTAGGAAGGTGGTCATAATGTTATGCCTGATCGGTATAAATTCATAAGAAATTTGTTTAGAAAAAACTGTAAATTGGGTCATAAAAAGAGGTGACAAGCAACTTAATAATTTAATATTAACGTTAATAAATCAGTTATATACTGTAAAAGCGTTATAATGTAGTTGTCAACTCCAATATATCGCCTTTACAGTTGGTATTATTGAATATTTCCTTTGTTACTATTTCTCCACCCACTACAACGCTACAGCCAATCACCGACGAGCAACAAGGCCATCGTTGCTAGCTATCCAATCAGCAACGAGGACCTATAAGGTTTCGGTTACAAAATTACCCTCTCAGCCAATCAGAGAGGCGGGGCTACAACGCCGCTACCGGTTACTCGTTGCCTCCGCTTTCAACAGCCACATTTCAAATTAGAATGGCGACTGCTCTCTGCGGTCTGCAGTCCACCGGCACCACCAGTAAATCAACCAAGACTCACCGAGAGCAGCGGAGGAAAGCGAAGGACTCCCGGCGAAGACAGGCGGCTCTGTTGTTTCTCAACAACATCTCTCTCGACGGACGGCCTCAGTTCCCGGTTAGTGATAAAAATGCCGACCAAAAAGCCACCGAGGAGCCCCCATTCAGGGACGGAGATGGCAGCACAGCGGCCGTGCCTCTACCGGCGGACAGTCAAGGACCAGTCGCCCAGGTGACAGACCCCGCTCCGTCCGGTAATGGCTCGTCCTCCAGCTTCCCAGGGGTGGTCAGTCCTGCCCGACCTTCTTTGGTAATGTCTCCGGGACCTGCCGGGGCAAGTGTTGTGGGAGCCAACGAGGTATTTTTGGAGGGTGGCAGCGCGGCCGAGACGCTAACCCCGGACACCCCTCTGTCTCCGGTCCCCACCGCACACCAGCCCTGCTCTCGTGTCAGGTCAACGCCCGCCGTACTCAGCCCGGTCCCTGCCGGTAATCCTCTGGATTCACGACAGAGGTGAGCCTGTTAGTAGCCGGTGTCTCACCATACAGCACAGGGGGCCTTTAAACGGGGACACCGACTTCCGTATGAATGACAACAGCAGCTATGATCAGAGGAAGTCACTTTCATTTTCATGTGTTCCGGCATTTTCTCTAATACAACATAGCTACAGTATGATGTGAGAAATTCATTCTAGCCTTCACTTGAAGCCGGTGTCTAAGGTGTTTTATGGTAAAAAAAATACTTGATATCTTAAATAAGGAAGGCTGAATTTGACCTCCTGTGTCAGCCTCAGCTCAGGACCTGTGAGATTTATTACAGAGGAAGCTGTATCATGTGAAAGGTCTTTGTTTGGTTGACATTATGAAAGCATTACTTCACAAATGGTCTTTCTGCTCAGGCTGAGGAACGTGTCTGGTTCTCCTGGACCCAAGGTGCCAAAGAAAGTCCACTTCATCAAGAGTATGAGACAGTATGATACCAGAGGATGTAGGTGAGTCTGCAAATACATTTCCATACATCTACATACAGAGTATAGTAGAGGAATGTATGGAAAAAAGGAGTTTTGTTTTGGACTCTGAAACAGGCCATCCCTTGTTATAGTCCTCCTGTGAGTATTGTAATAAGCTGCTTAAGGCATAAAGGCTGTAGAGGAATAACAGGGGGTACAGCTGCCGACTGCCGATTGCTACAGTGAATTTAATCACACTTGGAGGCTTAGCAAAAGCCAAAAGAGGTGCAGGAATGAAATCTAACACCCCATTGCACCACGAGTAGGGTAACCCCCATAGCAAGAGGCAAGGCCTCAAATACCACACCACTGGCACTCTATCAAGCTGGACACCACAAGAGTGTGGTATAAGTATTTGTTAGGATTTTATTACATGAAACACAAACACGTCACATACTCTTGAATATTTTATTGCCCATGTTTCATTTCTCTTTCACTTTGCCAACATCCACTCCATATCCATTTCCACATACATATGTGTGCTTATGTGTCATGAGTTTCCTGTGGGTGTGTGCAGACCAATGATGTAGCAATCCTAAATGGTCCAACAGGTTTGGATTTCTGTCTCTGTGTCAAGGCACGTCACACGTTATATCCTGAGCGGAAGGGAAGTTGCCTTGGTTATGTAACTTAAGGTAATTAACACTAGTAGATTGTCAGCATTGTAAGAGATTTGATGTCTCTCCCTCAAGGTCTGGCCTGGGTGTTTACAGCCGAGTGTCCCTGGCAGAGACTGCTCGCTGTAGGTTATCGATGTTTCGTGAGGAGCTGAAACCTCCGGCTGTTTTTTTGTTTTTGTTTTTTTGTATTCACTGGTTGTGGTGCTGTTGAGTAGACTGTGATCGGTCAGTTTGTCCACATTCCTGTCAGCACTGTAGAGTTGTAGTGAATGTGTACAGTGTTTATTGGCTGTGTGTTCATGGTTTTTGCTAGTCCAACTAGATGCTGTTTCTTGTGCGTTACCAATACATTTGAGTCAAACAGTTTTTATTAAAAAATATATTTTAAAAAAACACAGTCCAGACTCTAGTCAGCAACATTAAAACATTGTCTGATGTACAGAGACGCTACTAATTGCTAATTAACAGCTGCTAATCAACAGCAAATTTTGCTAAACATTTGTCTCCTCTCTCAATTAGTTCCCATTAATCCAGAATTACATTTTTTATTTTCCTTCCTATGTATCATATTTTCATTCCAATTACACTTTTCATATTTGGCTTGTGTTTAATAAAACAAGCACTGATGTTGTTTCGGCCTACCTGGGTTACATGACAAATCACTGATTGCAACCCGTTGAGATTCTGTTTTTATAAAGATCTCTTTAACATTAAAAATATTTAGTTTGATGCGCAGTTAAGATTTGTATCAAATGAAAACTGAAGGTGCTAATCTAGGTAGCTAGAAAGATATTAAAGTGTTATTTTAATATCTTAATAGAAGTGTTTAATATACACTGCTTGGCCGAAAGAAGATTTGCCACTAAAAATATTTTGTAGGACCACCTTTAGCTTTGGTTACAGCATGCATTCGCTGTGGCATTGTTTCAATAGGCTTCTGTAATGTCACAAGATTTATTTCCATCCATTTTTCACTCTGTGGTGGCCAATCCACGTGTGAAAATCTTTCACAATTTGAGCCCGATGAATTCTGGCATTGCCATCTTGGACTATGCCGATGCCATCAGGGATTGATGTAATAACCTGGTCATTCAGTATACTCAGGTAGTCAGCTGACCTCATTCTTTGGACACATAATGTTTCTGAACCTAGACCTGAGCAACTGCAGCAACCCCAGATCATAGCACTGCCCCCACAGGCTTGTACACTAGGCATGAGGCATGATGGGTGCATCACTTCATCTGCCCCTCTTCTTACCCTGATTTCAGGATTTTTTTCCTACCACTCGAAGACGATGGTTCCCCACTATCCTTCCAGTTTTTAATAATGCGTTGGACAGTTCTTAACCCAATTTTAGTAGTTTCTTCAATCTCCTTAGAAGTTTTCTCTGCTTGATGCATGCCACTGATTTGACCCTTCTCAAACAAACTTTTCCATGACACGTGATGTGTCTTTCAACATGGTTGTTTAAGAAATGAGAAGCTACTCATTACATCAGTTGGGGTTAAATAACTTGTTGCCAGCTGAAAGATAATCGCCCATGCAGTAATTATCCAATACGAGGCTTGTACCTATTTGCTTAGTTAAATCCAGGTGGTGACTTTGGCCAGGCGGTGTATATTTCAGTGTAACCCAGATGACACATAGAAAAAGAGGATGTTCTTTCTCGCGTTTTTTGATCCATGTGGTTCAAATGCTTTCAGCTTTATGTGCCTGGGTTTAGAAAAAGCTCTTTATATTTGCATCATGAGCATAGTTCTGTAACTAACACATGTTTTTATTGATTAATCTGCTAATGTGAATGTAAGAAAACATCCAATGGGATGCCTTCAAGTGTCTTATTTTATCTAACAAACTAAACAGTGTATTAACTGGAGACATTTAAGATCACTGAAGACAGAGTCAAATATTAAGTGCTCAACACCACTTTCTGTTTGATGAATAAATAGTGATCCAGATCTGAAAAGTACCTCTGTGACTTGAATGTAACAGTAATACACGAGTAGCTCAGATGTGCCTCCTCCTGCTGTGAGCTTCAGATTGTTGTAGGTGGCTGTGTAGCTTTGGTAGTGATCTGCATAGAAATGGCTTCATCAATGCAGCTGATGAATGGCCTGCCTACACCAGCCGCTGAGTAGCAGTGACTGTAGTCGTTGCCTGTAGACTGACACACCATCTGTTTTGTCTGCCTGTACTTGCTGTGTCCTGCAGGATCATGCTGATTTGTGCCAAGCGGTCGCTATATGCTGCTTTCTCAGTGCTGCCCTATGGAGAGAGTGCTCATCTCAGGTACAAAGAAAGGCACCGTCCCAAGCAGAGATCACCCACCCCTCCTCGCTTTTATGTTTCCATCATCCTCTGTGTGATCCATGTCATTCTCAGCAAAGGGCAGTGTGTTTGCGGCATGTGCTGTAAATCACATAAGTGTGTCTCTTTATGAACAGTGATCCCAAGCTGGAGGTTCAGAGACAAAGACTGTCCTCCGTGGTGGCTGTTGACCTGCTTCCCTCCCTGGAAGGTGTGGAGCTGGGCGCCTATGGCAAGGTGAATGTCTGATACGTAGAAATACATAGAAGTCCAGCAACGGTGCTGTCACTGACATTCATTCTTCCTCCCCAGACCGTGTCCTACGCTCAGTTCCTTTATCCGACCAATGCCTTGGTGAGACAGAAGGGCGGCGGCGCAACGGAGAACTGCACAGCTCACACCCCTCAGTCGCGTTTCCGTGGCAACGGGCAGAAGAACTTTACCCCTGCTCGTCTGAACAGCAGCGTGGCACAGGACCCATGTATGACTCCAGTCTGAGCTCCCTGACACACCCTGGCACACTCCTGACCGTAGATGTCATTGTTTACTTTGCTCTGTCTGTGTTTCAGGCACAGAGGAGGTGGCAGAGTACGACCCCAACCTGCTCAGCGACCCTCAGTGGCCCTGTGGGAGGCACAAGAGGGTTCTTATATTTGCATCATACGTGGTGGGCAGGGCTTTTATTTTCATTATTTCTTAATCATCATCTCATCAACACATATAAGTGAAGATTTTAGCAAAAGAATAGGTGAATAAACCCTTTTTTTTCTAGATTGATGCTGAGATATGTTTGTAGAATTGATTATTACACACCGCTGGGAATGACAGAAAAAATATAGCAATACATAATTCTGTTCCACGCTGTTTGATTACATTTAATTCTGTCAGGTATTAAAAATGTGAAAAATAGTTACTGATCTGTATGTATAGACTTGTATACTTGTGTATAGATCTTCGATCACCAGGTTTTTGTAAATGTCATGGTTACTTGTGTCACCATTGTTTCAGAGTCAGATCATTTGACTAGTAAATTGTTCTCACAGAGCAGCTGTGACTCAACCTCCAGCCATGTTAGAGAGTAAAATACATCCATTATGCCTTGTTTACAAGATTTTTATTGCTTCTCACTAGATTGCGTCACAAGACTATAACCTCTATCATGAGTGTGTGTGTGAAACGAGCATTTAACAGACACTCTGCTCGTGAATTATGGCAGCAGTAATCTGTTCTGATCAGCTGCTTTGTCTTTCCATCCCTGCAGACGACTGTTATTGAGTATGTGAAACCGTCTGACCTGAAGAAAGACATGAATGAGACTTTCAAAGAGAAGTTCCCTCACATTAAGCTGACACTGAGCAAGATAAGAAGGTGTGGACATATTTAATTTCCCTTTGATTTCAGTCTGTCGTCTAAGAGCCTTTAAAAGGTTGAATCTTGGTTTTGAATCTGGTTCAAAGTTGACGCACAATGCACTCTTTCTTAGAAAACAGATCAGTTACTGTGTCTTCTCCCTTCCCTCAGCCTGAAGAGGGAGATGAGGGCCGTGAGTGAGGAGTGCGGCCTCCAGCCGGTCACCATAGCGATGGCTTTTGTTTACTTTGAGAAGCTGGTGCTGCAGGGACGTCTCAACAAGCAGAACAGGAAGCTGGTGGCGGCAGCGTGTGTGCTGCTGGCTGCAAAGATCAGCAGCGACCTGCGGAAGCCCGACGTCAAGCAGCTCATTGATGTGAGTAATGTTTCCACACACACACAGCATTAAAAAAAGAATATAAACAAAAACAGGGCAAGTTCATTTGTTACCTTCTAATGTTAAAAAGACAAGTGGACAAACCTGTAGCACATGTAATACTAGCTCTGTGTTGTTTATCCTGTCAACAGCGTATGTTCTATCAGACTGGAAACATGTCCTAAATAATGATATCTAACTAATGCTAAACATTTAATTTAAATATTTCCATTTAACACCAGTCTTTGTTTGTTCAGTTTACACACAAAGTGGAATAACTTTTTAAATTATTGAAGTCCTCATAATTGTAATCTTGGTTGGAGTGGTGCCACCTGTGGTTTCCGTAGTAACAGCAACTGCAGTTTAACATCTCAGGTCCCACAATTCGAGGGTATATAACACTCACTGAGCCCAAGAAGAACAGCTGGTGTTTCAGTTTGCAGTGCAGTGAATCAGATGCTAAAATTAAATGGCTTTAATAGCTTTTTTTGGTCTGCAGCAGCGACTTATCTGCTTAGTCAGCCAGCTCAGCGTGCTCTCCGTTTGCTTTGAAAACAAAATAAAAACTAAAAGGGACGACACAATATCACGAAAACAACTCCCACCACTTTTTATGCGTCACGCTTCACAGGATCAGGCCTGATGAGGGGTTGTTGTCACTCTGAAAGGCTGGAATATAATATAGATCTTTTATTTCTATGTTTACATTAATAAGACACATACTGTTGGTGTTGATCTGCTCATTGTGCTGTTCTATCAATAAGAGTTTAATGGTCAACAAGTTTAATGAATTAAAAAAACAACACAGAAGCACAGTTATAGGTTTTCTAAATAGATGTTTATGCATCACTCAGTAAAAACTCAGTAGGGTAGTATTTATTGCAGGTAGTATTTATTTTTGACAGACCGCACCTATACTGACACACCTGTAGCTTAAGGAAGCAGGTCAGCAGCTGTAGTCCACACAGCAACCTCTGTTAAGAAATATGAGAAGGTCTCAAATTATCTAATAAAAGTAAATTCATTTATTTATTTTGAGGTCCATGCCTACAAAGATCATAATTACTGCTGACAAAATCCACATTTTTATTGGCTACATTGCAACGCCGGGACACAGAACCCACACTTTTAATATTTCATAGTTCATCGTCATCTGCTTCTTCTTTTAGTTTTTAGTCTCAAACCACTTCGTCCCTTTAAACTCTTCTGTTATTCTCCCTGTGGGCGAGCAGAAGCTGGAGGAGCGTTTTCGTATAAACAGACGGGAGCTGATTCCTCTGGAGTTCGCAGTGCTGGTTGCCTTGGAGATGGGACTTTACCTCCCGGAGAGCAAGGTCATGCCGCACTACCGCAGACTGGTGCAGCAGGGTTAGTGGACGTGGTGGCATTTGACACCAGCAAGCATGTGTGTCTGTGTGTGTGTGTGAGAAGAATTCATTCAAACCAGAGTAAGCGTGATGGGTCAACCAGCCTATAAGCCGTGGTGTTTAAAAGGAATAATTCTGGTACTTCTGGTATTTATTTTCACTGTAAATCACAGATAACTGGTTTACACTCGATGGTATGTGTCGAATGTCTTCATGTATGTGACGTTCAGGTGTTGATCCAGTCATGAGCTCTATGTTAGAGATGTTCAATGAGCACGTTGATTGTGCTTCTATTTTGGTTTCTCGTTTATATTCATTTTTTTTAAAATGAATATTCTTGACGTCTATTTAAATGAAACGTACGCTGTGATGTCTGTGTTTGTGAAAAAAGTCCTCACCTGCACCTTTCTCATTACTTTACAGTCCGTGTGTATTTATTTATTTTTACTGACGAAAAAAACATATTGTGGAGTTTTTGTAAATGACTTTTAAACCCACTGTGACACTGAAGCATTTTTTTGCCATTAGACTGAAACATGATACTGTAGACTGTGGGCGGAAAGCATCTTTAGTGAAGGACGTGGCCTTTAATTTGTTCCTTTGATATTTTATACTGTTTGTATCACAGTTGTTAAGATTTATCTCCGATAGTGACATTAGTTCAGACTCTTGGCAGCTTTGGGAGTTTATTGTCGAACGAACAACAAAGCAAAAACAAAAACAAGACCATGGGGTCATATTATTTATAGTAAATGTGTTTTTTTGTTGTTATTCTATGTCATTATCCAGGGACACATTTTGCACTGGACTAGTTGCTAGTTGTCATCTTTCAGTTCTCAGGAATTTTTTCTTTTCATTTTTTAAATAGCTCATAAAATCAAACCCAAAGAAGTCGTCACTGAAATCACCTGTGCTCTATTGCAAGTCAGTCGAAGATAATTGATTGTGTGGCTTTTTCTGTGACTCATGGCTACATGAATCGATGTAAAAGTTGTTTCTGCGAGTACTAGACAGATAGGTGTACATGTGTGGGGGGAAAAAGTGCCTGAAACCTCAGTGGCAGAGAAATGGTTAACAATCATAATAAGTAATTACTTAGCATTGACATTTCTCCATCTCACTGTGGTCTATCTTTAAACGTTTTCATCTTGGGAGTATAATCACATTTCTTTGTAGACGTGATGGTGATTCAGTTTATCCTGTGCGTCTACCGTGGTGAAAAATGTGTTAAAAATATACATGCAGTAACAGACCAAATAATACGTCTGTTACTGCAGGAAATGTACGGTGGGTGTCTAACTGGTAAATGTCCGTCGTGTGTTAAAACTGTATTGTAAAATGAATGATTTTGAAATATATTTTAAGACGGTGAAAAGTGAAGAGCTTGTTTGTTTTCCTCTGTGCGTATGCAATGTTTTTTTTTCACTCACGGTACTAAATAAAAACTAAAGTAATTGTTCACAGATCAGCACAACTGCTGAGAAAGGTGAAAAATTAACACAACAGATAAGTGTGTTTGTATGACTTTACTGTTCCCTTGTGTTCAGACAAGATGGGCTACAAGCTGACATGCAGGTACAGGACATGTTCAGTTAAATCACTAGATATTAATTCACACAGATTCTGCTAGTTACCATAATCTTAATCCTTAATCAAAACAGCAGAGGTAGCTAAATAAATACATTAAATAATATTAGTTGGTATCTTAAAAGGTAACTTAGTCCAAACTCATGTCTTCATCATCATCTTTCTTGTCTTTGGAGTCCCCGTCCTGGTCTGACTTTGTCTCCGTCTCCATGGCTTTGGCAAAAGCCTCGACATCTGTGAAGAAACATGTCCAGAAATTAGAGCTGCAGCTACAGGCCATTTTAACTGACGGTGTCATTTACAGTAGTTTATTGATCATCCTTTAAAACCTGTAAAATATTCTGGAAGATCAAAAAGTACCAGAATTAAATTTCTGCAGTGTACAACTATATAAATGAGAGAAAAGCAGCAGCTACTGTATCTTTTTTTGTCATTGATTGATCAACTAATCACTACATCTCTATCAGAAGAAAACAAATACTAGAGTTTTTCTTGTTACAAAATCACAGCTGTACTTCTCTCCTTGTATGTAATGACAACTTTGGAAACTTAATTCAAACTTCATTCTGTCATCCCGTTTTATGCTTTTTTGAGGTTTTATAAAACTTTGTATTTCAAAGTTAAACCTATTATCGGCAAACTGACCTCTACTAGCACTGTTGAGCTGCTTATCTACAAGCCCACTGTTGTTTGCCTCGTGCACATGCGTGAGGACGTTACACACAGCTCTGCAAACAGACCTTTCTCTCCAAAGACATTCTGACTTACCACAATAACAGAGAAAACACAGGCTGCATTACACTTTGAGAAGTTTGTGCAATTGATTCACGTTCAGATTCAAGTTTAACTGTTTTAAAGGATGCTAAATAAAATGCCCATATGAGTCAGAACAGACTGCCCTGATTAGAAAGGAATCGGATTAAGAGAGCTGGTGCAAACCATTGATAATCTGTTCAGTAGGAAAATATTCGCGCCATATAACCATGTATATAAACACTTGATCCAGTCATTTCTCTCTGCATGCTATAAATAATTCATCACGTTTGCCTCAAGAGGCGTAAACCTTAGGTGACGAGTTTCGAGGGGAGACAGAAACGTGGAGAAAGAAAAACAAGTGTTTGAAAAGATGAACGGAGTAGGAATCGATAAGGGGAAGGCTGGAAGAAGAAAACTGCCAGCAAACGATTTTTTATTTGAAATAAGTGCCTTCTTTGGAAATGTTTTGTAAGAAAAGATATGTATTCAATGTTTGTTTGCCCTCACATCGGGAGTTAATGAGAAAATATTCTGTTTGGAGGTTAAATCAATACCTTACATTTCATATAACCAAGTGCTTTATTTGCAAATTGCCCACAAATGACAGATAAGGGATATGAAGTAAAAATAAAGTATTTCCCTTTGGGCCCAGGTGAACAAGAGGTACAATTCATTACAATCAGAATATGCTTTGTAAAAATAAAAGATAGTTTTTCTGCTTGATGTGAGCCACATACTGACCTCCTTTGTTGGCTGCATCGACAGCCTCTGCAGGCAAACCAAACTGGTTCATTAGAGGCCCCAACTGTCCGGACGCTAGAGCGCTGCTGAACATGCTCATAGCCTGAAGAGGAACAAGCACAAATACCACAACAAGACATTAAATACCAACAAAAGAGCCTCACACTCGACCTTAATCTGTTTCTGCCTCGAAGGACAAAAAATGTGAAGTTTAGTGCCAAGCTGGAAAATAAACCCAGGAGCAATTTGTGTGTTTATCAGATGTGTTGCACAAGCAAGGGTATGTGGTTTTCACTTTGAACTGAGGCACATGTGTTTCTAGAGCTAAAAAGAAAACCATCGGTTGTTTTCAAGACCATGTTGCAAAACAGTCTACCTGCTGAAACTGAGGAGAGCTGAGCGTGTTGTGGAGCTCCTCTGAGCTCTGAGGCAGAGACTCTCCAGAGGGCAGATAGGGCATCAACCTCTGCTGCACCTCAGGGTTGGCCAGGATGGGAGCCATGATCTCCGGTGTCAGGACGCTGGCGAGGTCCACTGCAGGTAAGAAACACCACACACATGTTCTCCAGATTTTAAAACCAACCAGTTACAAAATACCTTCTATAACAAATACTATGAGGCTGTATCATGGACAGGAAGTACATCCCTCTAGATGATAATGTGTTTGTCAACATCTGAGCAAAAAGCTACTTTGCAGCCACTGGTGCATTCAATTGCAGCAGGATATCCTGGTGCTGAAGTTGTGGAAGAAAGTTCTGTCCACACACAAACACACAAACTTTATTTTCATCATCAACCAGTCTCCCATTTATTAATTCATTCATCCTTTTAAATATAAAACGTAAGAAAAAAAACTGCTGATTTCTTGTTTTATGGAACCATTCTTGAAAGCAACCTCACAGTAGATATATAATTTACACCTCCACTCTTCAAGTCCTATTTTACCACTGATGGACCTGCTTTTATTAGGCTACTTTCACTGTTTTTTTTTTGTTTTTTTTTTGTAATAATTGCATTCATTCAGATTCGAGTATTTATAATTTCAGCTAAAGACCCAGATGTTTTGTTAGGAAAAGGTGTTTAGGGGCTAAATGCTGCACTGTGTCCTCTTAACTCCATTCACTGAACACAGCTCCCTGCTGTGGTCAAATAAGAAGACAGGCTGACATTTTCTACAAAGCTCCATAGAGGTGAGAAGAACTTTGAATTTCTATTTTAGTCACTGTCACATACAAGCAAGTTGTGAACAGTGGCAAGTTTTCAGCCGCTAAAACCTCAGCTGATGCACTTTTTCCGCACCTCTTCGGCCCTTTTTTCTTGCCCTGTTTTACCTTCATTCTCGTTCGACTCCTTCAGCAGTATCTAGTTTCGAATCTGTTGTCATGGTGATAAGGATAAACAGTGTCTCTGAAGCAGGAAGCAAAGTTAAGATGAAAAAAAAAGATTAAATCCAAACTGTAACAGACATTATTTCAGGGGGTTCCTGCTTCTGCATCTTAATTTATTATGTTAAACTGTATCACAGACGCTGCTTGATGAAATTTCTCTAATTAGGCCTAATTGTACCTAACTGTATGTTCCCTTCTGTGAATTTTAAAGTTTTCATGCTGTCTCATCTGTGAGAACAGGTTTCGGTCCGCTTGAAGCTACGTTCTCTACAGTCGACTCCTCACCTCCCTGGCTGCTGGCAGGTACGTTCATGGTGGCCAGGATGCTCTGCAGGTCTCTCAGCTGGATGGGCTGTGTGGGGTTGGCCGCCCCTGCTGCCACAGAGGACACAGCAGGGGTGGAGGGGGTGGTGGCTGTCGGGGAGGCAGCTGAGGTGGCAGAGGGAGTGATGGGAGTGGTGGGCACCTGGGTGGAGCCGAGCCGGCTGGCAGTAGATGTAGAGGTCGGGGTGACGGCCGTGGATGGACTGAGAGGAGAAATAAAACGCCATAATTCAGTCTCTTAAAGATCACCTAATGGACAGCAGTCCAGCAGGAGGCGCTGTTATCCTAGCCTGGTCGTTACCATCCTACGTTTCCGCCCGAAATTTGATTTCGGTCTGGCACGTTAGTCTGGCCCAGTGTAATAGGAATCTGTCTCCGTAATGGGCGGATGCTTATTTTGAGGTTTAAAATCATTGGAGTTCCCTTAACCAATCAGCAACATTTGGTAATGACGTATATTGTGCGCCGGAGTTCAGGCTCTTACGCTTACCACTTCCGCTTCCAGTTAAATAAATCAAACTTTTCCCAAAGCCAGTTGGAAGGAGACCTACGACGTCCTTGCCATTTGTAAAATTGACAAGACAAGCCTCTTGTTCTGGTTTTAATTCCGTGATGCTCTCGAGAGTTGAGACAACTTCGCGGATGGCTTCTAGCGTCTCTTCCTCCGTCGCCATTGTTGCTATGCTGTTGAACTACAAGCTTCGCTGGACTACAAGCAACTCGGCATGCGAGTTCCGCGTCATCACTCAACTGTTCGCTGATTGGCGCGGTTACACGCGAACCGCGGAAGTGCAATTTGGCCAGACTCCGTGCCAGACCGAAATCAAATTTCGGGCGGAAACGTAGGATGGTAACGACCAGGCTACTGTTATCCAGCATCAACCTAGAAACTGACAATTAGCTTTGAAATTAGCTTAATGCAGCTATGTCAATTCCTGCATATACGCTGGCCAATAAATGATAAATGGCAGTAAAGCAACGCCAACGACACATTTAAAACAATTTGGAACAGTGGAGGTTTCTGATACTTTGTCTGCGATCAATCTGATCTGTTGGCCGTTCTTAAAAGAGGGACAGTTATCACAAATGTTTGTGTTTCTATTTATATATGAAATACATTAATATCAGTTCTGCCTCCAAAATCTCTAACTGAAAAATACTCTACACATCATCTAATAATATAAATAATCATCAGTTGAAACCCTCCTGTTGGAAATTTCAGCTCTAAACATGTATTACCAGAAAGGTTGATAGTGAAGAATTAGCCTTTAAAATCTCTCATTGCTTCAGCTGGCAAACCTTCTGTCTCAAATACATCTTGGCAATGTCTTGTCTTCTATGTTTGACAGTTTTCCAGCAGTAATGAAAATAATACGCCTAAAAGGCACCTTGTGGAGGAGTTGCTGGCTGCAGGAACGCTGCTGCTGCTGCTGCTGCTGCTGCTGCCCAGAAGGTTGGCCAAACCTGGACCAGCCAGCGCCCCGAGACCACCTGACATTCAGAGACACAGACACAGAGACAAGACGTTTGTCTTTAAAGGTCTTTATACTGTTGGCTGCACAGCCTGTGGACTCTGTTAAGAAGGTACGTACCGATGCCTCCCAGTCCGGTTGGTCCGATGAGCTGCATGAGCTGGTTGTGGCTCATGTTACCCAGAAGGCTCTGCAGACCGCCCTCCCCTTGACATGCAAACATAGAGACGTTTCAGCTTGGTGCCTGTGACGGAGTTTGAATATGATAAGTAGGAAGTGAGCGTCTGTTACCTCCCAGTGCAGACAGATCATGTCCTCCACTGCCACCGCTGCCGAGAGCGCCCGGCATGGGTGGGTTGTTCAGATACTCGTTCACTTTACGGCAGTACTCCTCGTCCTTCTCGGTCTTCGGCTCCTGAGATCAGAAAAACAAAACTGAGAAACGTTTCATCTAACACCGTTTCCGTGCTTGCTATTTAATTAAATAAATACATTTTATTTAATTAGTTAACATAACATTTTCTTTCTGCACTGATCACTTTCACCTTGATTGAAGGTAAAACAATGCATGGAGCAGCTGCATACCTGCATCCAGAAGAAAAGTCTTTTGGACCCTGCTTTAAACTTCAGCACATAAACCCGTCCGGTGGTGCACTGGTTCACCCGTTTGAACTCACAGTCATCAGGGAAGATGATCAGGTCCTACGTGAATGGGACATAAATATAGTTAGAGTAATAGTAAAAAGTCAAACACAAGTCAGAAACGTCCAGACAGCGTCACCTACGTCATCCACATTCCCAGTGGTCCGATCCTTCCAGCAGAAGTGGATGAGGGAGTCGTCAGTCTGCTGGATGTAGACCTGACCTTTACGCTTGTCTGGGGTCACCGTGCTGCCCTTCATGGTCATCTTACCAGCCCGAAACTCCACCAGGTACTTGCTGGAGGAGCCACGGGAGCCAGATACCATGCTAGGGAACAATGCTCCAGACGCCATGATGAGGAGGTTGGACTGCTGCAAGGGCAGAGACGAGGGAGGCTTCAGATTGTTACAGGCAGTTTACTGACTTTAAGCATACAAGATAACTTTACAAGATTAGAAAAATACATCAGTTGATATACAACAGACTTGTTCTTGCTAACATATTTCTTAGGAAAGTGTGTGATATCATGTCCTCAAACTTCTAATATCTGTGTTTAAGTCTGACATCCATACAATACAATCCATACTAAATTTAGCATCACAATCATGACTAAAAATACTGTCTATGTCCAGACTGTTCCATCATAGACAGAGGGATAAATTATAACATCTGATTGTTGTGGTTAATAATTACAGTCATGTGCTATATTTTCTTTTTTAACACATCCAAACATTTTTTTTTTTTATCCTGCCAAGTCTCTTTGACTTGTCATTTCATTAGGTACACTGGTGAAAATGAATTCATTCTAATATAACAGTCTTGCACTAAATCTTAGCTTCATGAAGGTTCTGGTGTTCAGTGTTTGTCTAAATGAACTGAGAGAGCTGTTGGTTCAATTGTGTTTTAATTTTAGAGGCTGTATGTAGTACTATTGCCAACACATGTCTGCTATTTTGACAACCTCAGTTCAGTGAGTGGGCTGGGCTAAATAACAGAAACACTTCAATCCAGTTTAACAGAGCCACAAACTACATCCTCCAAAATGATCATCCAGTTGAAATATGACATTTCTAACACTGCTTAAACATAAACTGAACATTATAACAGCCAGGAAGACAGTTTAACTGTACCACAAACTGGCAAGTGTGTGTTTAACAGTGGGACATAAATATATGAGACTCTTTAATCCTGCTTAAATAAAACGTATTAAAAGAAAACCTGAAGGCATCAGACACACATATAGTATAAGAAATGCAACTATATAGATTTTAAACTTAATTTCTCCCAGTCAAAAATAAACAAGGTCATTAAATGGCTTATTTCTACACATTTGAGGACATGTTTTGGTGAAATATTACAGGAATATTTGAGGATTAATTCTATTTTTTTAATCAGCTAATTTCTGCAGCGCCACAATATACTGTTTTTATTCTCACCCATGAACACATGATCTCTGAATGAATAACTGAGGACAATGAAGGCAGCTTTTATGTAACTACTCTTTGTGTATTCATTTATGTACATTTTGTGTACCTGCTCGTCTGTTTAATATACACGCATCGTTTTGTCACAACCTTTAAGGGACAGTAAAGCTTTCCTGACTTGACATGACAATAGAAAAAAATCCAACAGAGCCCATGATTTAGAGGGACATCTGAATCGGACAATATAAACTGGACTCGGACTGGTCCCAGTGCTCCCATAATAACAGAAACTGGAGCAGACTCCGGCCACAGACGCATCTCGGATGACTGTGCATCCTGCAGCTAGCATCTTGTTTTCAGCTCGGTGCGGTCACGACTAAGCCGCGGCTTCACGTCTCAGACACACGGACTAAACATGCACCTGCCGCGCGTGTCAAAAACTCTAACCGTGTTTAAAAAACATAAGATGTTTATACTCACATTTCTCTCTGAATTGTCGTGCGGCCGCAGAACGGTCCAAGTCGGTGACGATTACTGTGATTGGCCGAGCGTTGCCGGTGCTTCGCTCTGATTGGTCGAACCGTGCGTCAATAAGGCGGGCTTTAAACGCGCTAAGCAAGTTCGGTAGAGAGATCACGGTACCCTGTTCTATGTACATGTATGGCAGTGTGTGTAGCCGCACTGTGGGCTCCTCCAGACGGATAGTCCATGTTTAACTCACCGCTGGTTTCTCCTGCGTGGCCGCGACAGTCGGTTTTCATCTCAGTTGTCGTTTCTTTAATAGTGGAGACATATGTCGCCACGGCCTGTAGTGTGGAGTTTACTTTATAATCTTTGCGAACAAACTTTCCCATTGGAGGTGTGTGTCCCGGTGACTCTGTACATGTTTAGGTATTTTAGTTAAAATACACGATTGAACTAAATTTAGACAGAGATTTCTTTATTATAACCTGTGAAACGTTTAGTCTAAATATATAAAATTTTCTATTTTACATAATTGTTCTCATTAATCTAGCTAAACAATTAGCAAAAAGCTCTAGTTACCTTTGATGATCATAATTATTAATAGTGAGATTAACCCACATGCTGCCATAAATACACACTGTGCTAAATCTGCAGAGGAAAACAGTCGACTATTTATTTAAATGTATAACCAGTAAGGAAGTCAGCATGTTGTTTTTATGGGTTTCAATGACTTGGATGAAAAAGGGCAAAGAAGACATAATAATTCAAAATAATTCATGAAGGAATGTTTGCTTTGGTTCTTTTTCACTTTCCCTTAAATCCCCTGCAAACACTTGGGTTGATTTTGTGTCGATCAGTTTGGCAAACCAGGACACACGCTGAAAGAACCATGAGACAAAATGACAGGCTGACAATTTTGTAGTCCATAATTTATTTCTTAAATATGCTTTGTGTGCATATGTTTGTGTGTGTCTGACAGTATGAAGAGGGGGACAAGATATCAACAAACATACAATGTAAACATTTTCAAATGGAGGCTCGACAAAGAGAGAGGAGGGTTAAAGAGAACAGAAGGACTATGAGGTTGTACCTGCAGCTCTGAGCGGCTGCAAGCGTCACAAAGTGCTTTGAATTCAGAGTGAAGATAAGAGCTGGGGGAAGACATGATGAACATTTCACTGTACATTTATGTGCATAGGACTGTGGTGTTCAAAATGTGCAGTTTTACGCAAAGTTAGTGCTTGGAAAAGAAAAAGAAACTACACTGTCCAACAACCGCAGCGCTGTATGTAAGTGTTACACTACGAGCACAAATGACATTCATTGGCTGCAGCCTCTGTGGTGTCTGAAGCACACACTGGCTACTAGCTGCAGAGGAGTTTAGTGTTTTATTTTTCACATTTCAGGAGGGCAGACTGTGAAGATCAGTTTGCATAGGTCAATGAAGCCTGGAGCGGCCTGTCTTATTTATTGTGCATGAAATCACAGCTCAGACTGATGGAATAGTGTCTCTTCATTATTGTGCATGCGTGTAGACAAAAGGCTATCAGGGGTCAATATGACACAGTTTTCTCCTTAGGTTTTCTAACTGCGTAAGTGTACCTCCCCTGGGAGACACAGTCAATGTGCAGTTAAACATCCAAGAATCCACTAGAAATGAACCATCTGGAAACAAGATGTTCTTTAAACCCACTGAACTTGACAGAAATCATCACTTTTTTATGTTGTTGTTTTTTTGCCGGCATTTAACTACTCTAATGACAGCGGTCTGTACATCCACAGCTACAGTGCAACAAAAAACTGCTATTGTGATTAATTCAGCAAACATGGAATGGAGCCAAAAAACATGTTTCAGGTTGTAGCTTAAAGCCACAACATAATACTTCCTGTTTAGTGGCCCAGAAGGTCTTAACAGAAGAAAGACGAGATAATCTGAGATTTGTCTTTTTATGTTATGTTACAGAAGTAAGGCTTGGAGTTTCTCCTAATCATTATTTTTATCCGTTCAGTACAGATGATTAGTGCCTTAACAACGGTTTCACAGTGCGTAGTGGTTGAGGGGGCTATGGAGACAGACTGTCTGTATCCCTTTAGTTTAAAGTTTAAATGAATTAAATTCAGTGCAGAAAATGGTTTTTATGGCTTTAACTTGTGTAATCAATCATCTTGGTGACCATGCATGCACCAGGAATCATACACCTCATCTATGTTACAGCGGACAAAGATATAATGTACCAACAACAGCTGTTTACTGTGGCAGTAAACGCAGTTAGAAGCAGCTTTCCATTTCTACTGTAAGTCTCTATTCACAGAAACACTTGTGACACTTAAGGGAGGTTTAGTGCTAACTAAAATAAACATCTAGGTTCCAAATATAAAAGTAGCAGATGTGTTTAAATAACCCCCGATACCTGAATGTATCCTGACAGAAGTGTGTGGGTCGCCTACAGTTTATGTTACCTGAACTAAAACTGAGATCCTTTGTGTCCTGCAGCAGCAGCTTCACCACTCCAGGGATCAGACTGGTGGCGTGTAACAGACATGTTTGGGGCGTATAAAGATAAAGGTGTCAACATTTACAGTAAGTAAACTCTAAAAATTCCTATTATTATTATTACTACACTTCTCTGCATTCACAGTCAGTTGCAGATAATCAGTTGTCACTGATTCTAACAAAGACACAGTACCAGTGAGTGTCTGGCCATAACAAAGTCACAAAACAGAGGATCTTTACACTGAGCACGTCCTGTGTCAATAAATGTTGGGACAGTTTGTGTAGTTCCTGTCAAAGTATCCCCCTGTGTACAGCCAATCCTCGGCTCCTGTATGAGGGTTCGTTCCCAGCTTAAACCACCTGAAGAGACGTGAAACAGACATGATTTTAGTCACAGCGTTACCAGAAATATGGAACAGTAGTCAGTGTTTGCCAGCGTTGCGCTGTCAGTGAGTGTCTGTGGTCCTTTTCTTTGCAGTGTGTCCAGCAGCATTGGCACAAGTCAGAACCTTGTTGGTGGCTGTTCAGTCAGTTTAGCATTTAACAAGTCAGTCAGAGGGATCACTGTGATTGGCTGATCAGTTTAGCGAACCCATAAAGGAGAGGAGAAACTGAAGTGACGAAAGTAAACAAAACAGCCAAAGGGGCTCTCTTTGTTTTTAATCTACATCTCATCTGAGCATTCAATGACATGATCATCTAGTATAACATTAACTGCAGACCAACTGATCTGCATGATTCAGGTGTTCAGGTGTGGTGTGTTCAAGTGCATTTTTTTGATGTCGGTTTGGTGTGTCTGTACCTTGTATGATTGGAGGATTTTTTCTGAAACTGTGTGTGAAGGTGTTTTTGCCGTGTTGATTACCAGACTGTTTGTTGACTCTACATGTTTAACTTCAAGCGTTTGTGGTCTTTAATCTCATGGTTTGACATTCTGACTTTGGAAGCATTACAAGGTTTGATTTGATAAAAGTAATAATGTTGCCATTGTGACTTTTACGTCAGCAGGTTCTCCAACATAAGACCATTAAACTAAACCGCCATCACAGTTGTTATAACGAGATTTATATCTAAATGGAAGATCTAGAAAATAGAAAAGTTTGTACAAAGCCTCATAAAGACTTGCCTGGTTGACCACTCCTCCTCGTCCTTGGAGCGCTCCCTGCGTGCAGCCCTCTGTTTATCCTCTAAACGCTCTTTCTCTGTACTTGCTGACTCTATAAAAACACAAAAATGAATGAAAAAGTCTTTAGAGGATCATATGAAGGTCCTGGTAATAAAAAAGCACATATGTACAGTTTTACTCGGCATGTATAAATGTTGTTTCTTTGTGTTTAGTGTGAGGCTGTAGTTACCTATGTCTCCATTTTCCATGGCTCTGATGTCGGGCCTCAGCCGGCAGTCTGTTGGCGGCAGCAGTCTCTCCATGCCGGGCTCCAGCTCGTTTAGTGTCATGGCAAAGCTGGTGAAGTTATACATCTACAAAAAGAAGAGACGTGACAAAATGAAGGTGAAAAGACATTTGGTTCTGCTGCTCACATAGCTTCTAATAAAATATTCAAGAGCAGCAGCATCATCTCTGTGCAGAGATGCTGAACATGTTGTGATTTAAATAGGAGCCATTTGTTTGCTTGAAGAGTAGCTGCAGAGAAGATTGAATCACATCTGAAGATTTAAATGTCATTTTTCAAGGCTATGTGCACAACAAAACAAAAATCCTTTCATGTCTACTGAACTGTGCTGGAGGCAGAAATCTCAGAGACAGATAACTTTAAAATGAGCAAATAAAACCAAAACCATCTGCACGGCTAGATATCACTGTAGCTGAGTGAGAACGTGTATTTGATTATGGAGCATCAACAAACAGATCGAACTTAAAAATCTAACGAAATAGAAAGATGGCAGACTACGTGTGTGACCTGGGTTGTCTTATCTTTGTGAGATCTAGTCTGAGTGAAGACATTTTAGCTGGTGCTCACTTGCTGATATACCTTCAAAGAGCTGTTTGAGGGTTTGCTTTCTGGTGGGCGGGTTTTCTCACTGCAAAATATTACAAAGTCACAGCGAGCCGTTGCAACAGAGTCGCCATTTTGTTTACCACTTCCCTGTAAGATCACATGAGGTGGTGCATTCAGTGATCTGACACGATAATCTCAGTAACACCCTGTAGTGTGTGTTGTGCTGTTATGTCTCAAATCCTGCAGGTTTGAGATTAGAGAAGTGAATATCTGTGTCTGAGTCTTCTTCCGTATGTGATTCAATATGATTTGAAAATTTGTTCAGATTTTAAAACTCCAGTAGTCGGAGCACAACTTCTGGTTGAAGGCTAAAGCAGCTTAAATAAAGACCACTGAATGACATTTATCGACAGATGCCTCAGCTGAGCTACCAGTCAATGTGTGCTGGTTTATAGATTAACTATCATCTAGCACCTGTTTCTAGTTTTCATGCTAAGCTAACAAGTTGTACCTCCACATTGAACTCATATATAAGAATAGAGCCAGTCCCGGAGTTTGTTGCTGGGATCCACCAATGTTAGCTCATCCTATGCTGAATACTATCTGGTCAGTACACTATGTTAACTACTTCTCCTCCATCAAAATACAAACTTCATGACAGTAGTTGATCCTTGCCATGTTTTCTTTTCAGGTAACATAACCAGCTTTCATCCAAAGCAGCTGCGTGAGACACTGACCTGTGCCGAGTGAGCGGGCCGAGGCGTTATCCTCCACAGTAAGGCACTTCCTGGTATCACAGTCACAGTCTCTTGAACTTCTGGCACCTCGTCTGCCTCTTCGGCTTCACAGCCATGATCCTACACACAGATGCAGGGACGCATTCAGGTAAATGAAACATGGACTAACTGTGTTGAGCCTACGGTACGAACAGTTCGGGTGCAAACAGGTCGTTCACAGAACTACAGTTGCCACAAATTCAACATGTCTCTCAAGCAACAATGCACGTCATTGCAAGGCATTATGGATTAGTGCTGGCAATGATCTAATCATACACTACACTTCGAACATAACTCGAACTAGACAACAGCAGTAGCACACTACAGATATCAAATACACTTTTTACCTTACCTTCTACTAATGCCACTGCATGGTATTGTGAAAGGAAAAGATACCGTTTGAGAAAACAGTTTCACAGTGATGAGCAAAAGTCACATACAAAACACGTTAAAGACAAACGCGAGCGCAAACTCTTAAGCGGCATTTCACCTCAAGCAGATTTCAGAATCTCGTTGTGCTTTCTCACCGGTTTCAGCTTTTTTGTGTCGCCCCCGCTCTTCTTCTCCGACTTCTTGTGTGTGTCGTAAACCTTGGGGTCCACGCTGTACATGCACTCCGTCCACTTCCCATAAATCACTCGCCGCTTCTTCTTACTGATTCAACAACACCACACTCCAATCAGAGAAAAGGAACCACAATGTCTTATCGACAGCGCTGTTGTGGTCAAGCTCTTACCTTTTGTCCTGGATGTGACCTTCTACTTTGTGCAGCTCTTTTCCAAACATCCCACACGGTTTGAAGTTCAACACACACTTCTCTCCAGTGCTGGTTAATTGAAAGCAAAAAGAAATGTGTCACCAATGACCACTCATCCAAAAATCATAAACATCTTTAATGCGATATTCTACCTGTGGTTGACTATCTCCACGGTTCCATATTGTTCAATCCAGAGTTTTCCCAAGATGATGTTATGCACACAGCACATTGGATTTGTCCAAGTGTAAACTTCTTTATGTCTGTAGCAAAATCAGAACAACATGCACAGATTGTTATCACACTCACATCTGAGATAAATATGAAGGAACAACTTGTTAACTTAGTATTTAGACTGGGAACTGCAGAAAACTGAGAAAATATTTGTATATTTGAACATTGATAAAATGAAGATGAGAAACTAGAAGAGCCTTCTGCATGCCATTTGGACTTCGTTGTTTTGTTTACTTTTCATCAGTTTCTCTTCTCAGGGACTAGTTTGCTAAATTGAACAGCCAATCAGAGTGATCTCTCCACTGTCCATTCAACAAACTGAGCTATGGTACTGTCAAACGTCCAACTAGTGGCAATGCTGCAGGACACGCTGCCAAAACTAGGGTCACTATGACTATGTTTATCAACTACCCAACAGCAGCAAACAGTTGACCGTCGCCTTGTTTAAGGTAGCCTTTACCATTTCCAAACTTTAGGCTAAGCTAAGCAGCCTCACACTGAATAAAAATGACAACTGTTCAACAGCAGAGCGAGCGGAAAACACAAATACTCACTTTAGTAATTCCAGCGTCATGGTGCCTTTGGGCTCCGCCTCCACACTTTTGCCCCAGAACTTAAGTTTTGGGTAGATGGAGCCATGAAACTCAAAGTCCTGCTTCAGAGACTCAGCGTGGAAGGCACTGATAGGAGGGTGGTGGCTCACCTGCTCCGAGATCAATCTGTATCCGTCGTCCTCTCTTTGAAAAGAAAAATCATTTCAATTGAAAAGAGTTTGATCATCGAGGCGTAACAGAGATTCTATCCGTCTTGTCCAATACCTTATGAGTTCATATGTCTCCCCCAGTAAAGGATTAAATGGCTTTCCAGTCCTTTCCCATTGAGATGCTACCGCCGAAACAGCAAACGCAGCAACAACCTACAACAGAGACATAAAGTGAATCAGAGGAGCGCTACAGGGACTGATGAAAAATAAATAGACAGACATTTTCTACAGTAAAAACTCCAAACAATCCTTTAATCCTGCTTTTCATTTGTGGGAGTAACATTTCTTTGCATTGTGTGAGAGGCAATAATAATGTTTTTTTGACTACTGAACAAAAAAAAAAGATTTATGTAGACTGATTCATGGGAATTTTTCCACTATTTCCAAACATTTTAAAGACCAAATAATGACTTAAACAGCATGAGATCAGTTTTATTAATTTCCAGGAGAAAAACATCACGTTGATGTGTCATCTCTACCTGCATGCGGTCTATAGAGTCAGATAAACTGCAGGCTCTGTGGATGAGGTGAGTGTGCTCCATGTACTCCGAGATTCTCTGGAGAAAGCTCAGTGGCTCATTAAACACGACAGGCATCGCTATTTTGGACAGCTCCTGTGACACCATAACAAAAGAATCAACTGAGTTAAGATGCATATGATGTAAATAACAAAAAACAACAAAGTGTTGTACCTAATTTAAAGAGTAGCAGATCACTATTGAACAAAAGACATCACTTGTGCAGCTCATGCATCATATCACTTAACTTTTAAGCATTACAAAAGCACTGCTTGGCTTTAATGCTCCCTCTATTCACATTTTCATCTTACTTATTCTGTTTTTTTTTTTTTTCAGATGGCTGCAAAAATCATTTTCAAAGACAAACATAGTGGCTGATCAAAGAGCAAAGCAATGACAGTAAATTATGTAAGGTGTTAAATAATTAAAAACTAAAAAACACCAGCCCATAGTCTAACTGCAGCTTGTTTGTACCTATAGACTCACTTGCCAAAACATTAGGTACACTAGTGAAAATGAATGTATTCTAATTTAACTTCATGAAGGTTATGGTATTCTTGATTTGTTTAAAATAAATAAATAATAAAAAGAGCTGCTGGTTCAACTGTGTTTTCATCGTGGAGGATATGATTTGTAGTACTGTTGAACTGAACAGTTTTGTTACGACACACGTTTCTAGACTAAATGACAGAAACAATTCTGTGTTCAATACAGTTTAACAGCACCACAAACTACATCCCCCTAAAATGATCATAATTACCAGCTTTCTGACGTTGTTTCAACATAAACTGAACATTATAACAGTCATGAAGGGGAATTTAGTGCTCTCGTGTACCTAATGAACTGGCAAGTTTGTAGATTTGTATTGTCAGACACGTGTTCAGAGGCGGGTAGTACTCACCATGCCGATGCATTTCTTCAGTATATTCCACACACTGAAGTTGTTTCTGGAGATCATCTCGGCTGGCAGCGTTTTCCTGGCAGACATTTGGATCAGACGAGATTAAAAGGATCTTGAGAAATCAGACGAAGGAGTAAACTGACTCGCTACAAACGCTCTGCAGAGGACAGCACAAAAATGTGGTTGCACTGGCTTCCTCAGCTAACACGTGTGAGTGCATGCATGACGAAACCTTCCAAACGTTTCTCACAGACACATGTGGAAACATGCATGCAGACATAGTACATCACATACATGCATACCACTCGTCTGCAGATTTCTCACCTGCGCTCCAGTACTCCATTCTCCTGTGAGGCGCTGCCCTCAGTCCCTTTGCTTTCAAACACCAGGGCATCTTTAAAACTGACCTCACAGGAATCATCTGACTCCAGCCCTAATGATACCCAGAGGATGGTGAAGAGGGAAAACACAGATTCACACACACTCATTCATTCATTCATTCAGGCAAAATGAGCAGGTTTATTGAATTTATATTAATATTCTTTAGCCTCTCTCACCTGTTTCAGCGTCGTAAAACTCCTCCTCGCTGTTCATACTGAGCACAGAAAGTAACTAAACGTTACTCAGAAGTCATGTTTCCATCATCGGCCTGTCCCTGCAGCCCAGTCGCCCTCCAAGCATCACAGACAGCCAAACACACCACCTGCAACACGAACAGCTCGTTAAACCAAGCAGAGCAGCTGCCTGGGGTCGTTAAAGCCAAACATTATCCAGTGCATACTATGACTAAAATAATATCGGCTTGCCAGCTCGCTGTCAGCCGCTCTGATCCTGAGAGAGCCTCAACTACCAGCTAGCGTCCCCACTAGCTAACTAGCCGTTAGCATCGCCGCTGCAGTGATTTAAAACGTCAGCCGGAGCAGAAATCACCCAAGGACATCTACACGGTCACTGTCGAACCTGCACAGTCACTGACACGGACACTTAAATACAGTTAAGTTAAATATACCTGGGAATTAAGGTCAAATGAATGCGCTGGAAACATAAACAATCGAAGAGTGTTGCACCTCTGAAGCTGGGCGGAAGTGGGCGGGAAGGACACTGTGATTGACAGCTGCGTCAGCCAATCAGGTCGCAGCCAGCAGCTGTCCAGAAATAGAAGGCAAAGAGCAGATCCAGCAACTATTAATGTTTTCAACACACATTCATTTATGTGACATTAAAACGGCAACACAAGAGTAGTACTTAGTATGTAACAATACACACCCACATTTTCACCTTAAAATAATGATCATAATTAGGTTCAAGTTAACTCCAAACATGGTGGTAATTAATTGGTTAAATAATTGAACATTTATGGCACAGGCTTTTAAGGGATTCTTGGGGGTAAACACTATTTAGATATAATTCTTCATTTTATTTGCCCCCTTTCACTGTGCAAATACTAATACTCAGATAAAAATACTGTAATAAGGACTGGAATTAGGTTTATATCTTATTACACCACAATTACCTACGTTTAATGCGTTTATGTAAGCTAAAACATTTATGGATTTGGTTATATTGTGTCAGCTGTGAGATATGTGAGCCACATTTTTTGATAAAACACTCATTAATTCATGTTGTAGTAATAATGCAGCAAGTCATTATATATTAATTCTGCAGTTATAATGTGAATAAATCATTCATTCATCCATTCATTCATATTCTGCAACTATTTGTCTTGTGAAGAGTCGCGGGGGCCCTGGAAATGTGAATAAATCTAAAAATATAATGTTTTATGTTTGTTTTTTATATTTGTGTCTTTTATTTATTTCTTCTGTACATCACTACGGTTCACTTTGGTGGTTAAAGTGCTTCATAAATAAAGTTGGATAATCTACAGATGAATGAAAGAGAAAAATGTATAATATACAAATGGAAGTGGGTGGTTTCATGGCCATGCAGCCTATATGTGTTCTTGTAATGGCTCATAAAGAACTGATAAATTATTTATAAATAAAGATATGATTTAGAATTCCTTCATAAATCATAAACCAATATCCCTTTCATTAATGCACTGTGGAGATTAAAAAGAGCTCCTTGTGTTCTGAATCATTATTAATTAAGCAGTTTTAAACTAAACTAAACTTTCTTTGTGAAGGCTGTTCCTCATCCGGACCTTCCCTCTCTATGTGTCTCTATTTTTCTATGGTGGATATTCGGTGTCCACAGACTCCACACCTACTCTGGTGTAATGCGGAGCAGTCTCAAGACAACGGAGATGTGATTTAGATGGTTATAATTTGATGTGACCTGTGTGAATGAGCGCCATCTGTTTGACTCTATATCTGCATGCTGGCTGATGGATGTTACAGAAAAACATCAGTTCAGAAGTCCTCCTCTAATCCTACAAACAAAGCTCAGATGATCCACAAGGTGGCAGCTTTACACATGTGATCAATTAACTCAACGTTTATATCACAATTACATTTAAAATGTAAATCTAAACCCTAAAGAGTCAGGGTTGGTGGTAGCTAGGGTGCCTTTTTAATGATTTCCATAATGAGAAACAAATTCTTTCACACTAAATGATTTTAATCATTATTGTATTTTCAGACATGTGTTAATATCCAGCGGGGTTAAATTCACACTTACAAATGTGCTTTGGTTGCAGATGAATTTAGAAATATAGTTTTACTTTATTTTGAAATGCTTTTATTTTGTAAGCAGTGAACGGAAGTCAAAACTAGGCTGTGTTGCTGCGACTGTCAATGGGTCACTGTGATATCTGTCTCCTCTGTTTCAGTCTTGAGGATGGGGAGCAGACAGTCTGACCTCCTCAGTCAGTGAGCTGTGAGCTGCGGATATTTTATAATAAAACACGATGATCATCTGACTTGAAAAGCTGCTCTCTTGTTTGGAAACTGAAGAAAACTAAGAAGGGACTAAATAAAAGTCGGGATGAACAGAGACGCAAAGACAACGCTCCGAAGCCAGAAGCAACCAAGAGCGCACCATGCTTTGGTCCAGAAGAAGAGGAAGGACGTGTCCGCAAAAGATGGACAAAGTGTCTCCTACTCAAAGGACACGCAGTCAGGTCAGTGTGAATCTGTGAAGGATGTGAAAACATCCGGACCGCAGAGTAAGCGAGCAGGGAAAGTATCTTCAAGTAGCAGCACTGAGTGCCAGAGCAGCCCGGGCGCGCAGAGGAAGCTGTCCGACGCAAGCAACGCTTCAGAGGACCTGAGCAAAGACTCCGGCTGTCCGTCTGGAAAACTCTCCAACTCTGACAGCAGCTCAGAAATCTCAGACTGCCCCTCAGAGGGCAACAAGCAGGACTCCACCAGTAGCGACAATGACTTAAGCTGGATAGACGGCAGAGCTTATTTGAGCCCGGACGGCGACGGAAAACCGTGCGTAAAATCACCGAGAGATACCTGCGCGCTGCAGCCGGATGCTGCCGGAGGTGGTCTCGGTTTGTTTAACTCCTCGGGGGCTTTAATGGATCTCATAATGGGGGCGACAACGGAGGATCTTGTCAGGGAAGTTGAAGACCTGAGATCAGAGAATGAGTATTTGAAAGTAAGTTAATCCACCTTAATCTGATTAATGAATTCTTTTGGTTCAGTTTAGTTTGAAATGGTGATTACCTCGATGTAGATGTGAATTTCCAAGTTTTCGTTTTTGCTTATTTATGACATCTTGTAGCGTCTGGATGTCTGAGAGTCCAGAGACACCAGAGCCGATTTTCTGTAAATGCTTATAGGCCATGTCAGTCTTCATTAGTGACTTCAAGTGAGGAGCTGCTCTAAGGCAAGAATCAAGAGTCACTGCTGACTTAAATTATCAGTGTTCATCAGAAGAGGTAAAAGGGTGGAAATTAATGAAACAAGTCGCCATGTCTCTCAGATTTGATTGTAAATGAGAAACTCTTGACTGAGTTTCAAATAGGATTAGATTAGAGGAGGCACTGCTGACCGCATTCCCTCTTTTTATTAGTTCATTTCAACGGGCAGGAAATGAAACTCGAAGCAGTAACTAGCTCATTCATTTATTTGCAGAAATATATCTGGAGACAACCTATGCCCCTCCTTTATTGTGTGAGATTTGTTTTATGAAGAGATATTAAGAAAACTAAAAAGGGTTTTGTTTTGATTGAGTTAGGCGTTTAACCGAACCCATCCAAAGGCTCTGTGCCTGTGTATTGATTGTTTATTTTCCCTTTTCTGCATTTAAAGGAATGATTCAGTCATTTAGTGTTGCACTTTCATAAAGTTGTACGAGTTAAAAAGGCAAGATTTTAAAGAGAGGAGTCAAATTTGAAGAAAGTCACAAGTAGCTATGGGTTAATCAAGCTACAAAACAGAAAACAATGTGGAAAATATTTCCCATGATGCAACTGGATAGCGTTTGTCACGATGCCTCCTTGGCTGTGTCATATGAAGAGAATGGCAGAGCTGAGAAGGATTCGCATGGTAGAGATTTACTAGTGTTCATCAAGACTAAAGACTAGACTAAAACAATGCACAGTGACGATATATGACATAACATCTATTGAATTTAAGTCTGACTGTGCTGAACAACAGTCACTGGCTGTCATGAGACGCCCATGTTTGCTTGGTTTTAACTTCTATATAAATGAACACCAAGTTAGATATCTGGAATTAATAACTGGATAACTGAACAACTTTGAAGAGGATGTTACTCAGAAGTAACAACTCCCACTGATTATGCAAATTATAATTATTGTTATATAAATAGATGCCTTATGGCAGAAAGAGCACATTAGGGCATCAGATGGACGAATAAAACAATTAATGTGTTAGTAAATAAAAATTGGGAAAGAAGTGCTCAATATTAAAATGACTTTAAATTTCTGAAAGGTAAACCAGGAGGTTCCTTCTCACTGGTTCTTTCTGCTTCATAACTACATTGAACATAGTACAGACTAGAGTCATAAAGAGTTTGAATCCTTCTCCAGTGTCTGAAATGATGTTGCAAGATAAAACTGTAGATTTTGATATATGTGGAGTTTTTAACTAAACCATCCAGCAGGATTTCCATCATAATGGCTTTGGACTTTGGTCTCATTAAGATGCTTTCCTCTTCCTCATGTGCACAACACGCACTCAGGCTGTGCAAAGTAACACACTTCATTCATATTTCCAAAATCAAACCGAACTAGAAGGAACCCTGCGATTAGGTCAAGCTGCGATGCAGACAAAGATCTCTCCTTCACATGTTCTGATCATGACCTTTCTTAGCTGCCGTCTGGAAACCAATTTTCCAAGTCTGAAATCTGACACTGTCCCACTGAGTGGAAATATTTTGTCCAAAATCAACCAAGCTTCCCAGCCTCATGCACTATTTGACTCAAAGGTAGAGACGTAGCCTTCTCAGTCCCACTTTCACATAATTTTTTTTTTTTTGTATGTGTATGTTGGACAGGTTAACAGGACAAGCAGACTCTTTCTGTTTTTAATTTTTTTTCATATGTCTCCCAGGACGAGGTGGAGGAGCTTCGTTGTGAGATGCTGGAAATGCGCGACATGTTCCAGGAGGAGGAGGTCTACCAGCTCCAGGAGCTGCGACTGCAGCTGGAGCAGGCCAACAAGACGTGCCGCATCCTGCATTACCGCCTGCGTAAGGCCGAGCGCCGCAGCATCCGAGTGGCTCAGACTGGGCAGGTGGACGGGGAGCTGGTCAGGAGCCTGGAGCATGATATCAAGGTCAGAGGTCTTGCGGTCTTGTTAAAACTCACTCACCACCGAGCAATAGTGAAAGCTCCTTTTCTCAAAGTTGACTTTGACTGAATCACTGCACTTCCTGTTGCTGCGGTGCCACAAAATGTCTCTCATTTCAGTTCATTAAATAGCGATCGTCTTGTTCATACACACTGGAGGACTGGAATCAGTCGACTGCACCCTGAGTCACGGCTGTTTGCTGTGCCGTAAAGTGCTCCCTGCTGCTGGTCCGCACCGCAAGCGTTTCATTAGGCTGAAATGTCTTCATCATGCATCCTGTTTATATTTTTGTAAAACTGCAGTGTAATTATGTGGTGAGCTGTTCTCCGTGAGTGAAGCAGAATGAAAGCAGAGCTCTCTTTATCAGAATCACAGCGGGTCAATCACCGGGGTTGAACTGACTCTGTTCCTGTGAACCAGGGCAGGGTGTGTGTGGTGTAGGATTCCTGTCAGCCTCAACCCCCCTCCATCCTCAC
Organism: Chelon labrosus; assembly: GCF_963514085.1. Taxonomy (NCBI): domain Eukaryota; kingdom Metazoa; phylum Chordata; class Actinopteri; order Mugiliformes; family Mugilidae; genus Chelon; species Chelon labrosus. The sequence goes on along the minus strand of NC_140360.1, from coordinate 20,719,434 downwards.
ACATGGTGGAATTTCCTTGTAAAGTCTCTCGGCTTTACCAAGGCAACTGCCGCAAAGAATATGTTCCCCTGCGTTAAACGAAAAAGATTTGATTTCCGGACAATAACCTGGTGTTTTTATTTTTTATGGCTTGCAGGTTGCAAAGAGTGTGTCCCTGCGCCTTTACAGCGAACTGGAGGCGGTGCAGAAGAAGAATTCCCATCTGGAGTGGGAAAATGAGGCTCTGCGTGAAAAGACGCAGGAACTGGAAGTGGCCAAGCAGGTCTTACAGAGCGAGGTGGAGAAAGCCAAAGAGGTGAACGTACGTGAAAGCCCCCCATCACATTCTCATTATCTAGTTATCCTTGAAGTTTTAATTATTCTTTAATGATAAACTAAAATAGTGTTACCTGGAGCTCAGTAATGTGAATAAAGGGGATCAGCCAGTTAAACGTAAATTAAATTCATTTAGGATTTTGCGTAAATCTTAAGCTGACAAGGTTTTAAAGCTGCCTCAAAAGCCGTTACTCTCATAAAACATGTCAGAAGGGTTTCTTTAATAAATCATTTGGTCTCTATATGCGACCTATAAACCTTGACAGAAACATAAACCTCCATCCCTCTGGTCAGGCGTCCTCCTCTGCATTCCCCCACACAGCTGCACCCATCCAGCCAGTTGTCCACCTCATCCCACTGATGTCAGGTGACACATGACCCTGGTTGCGGATCAGCGATACGAGCGGAGGGGCTCGGCCGGCAGCTGCCTGGTGCCTGGGCTGGGTGAAGCAGCCTGGTATGCTGAAGCCTGAACTCCAGGCACAGCTGATGTCGTCGGCCGAGCAAGGCGGGTGCGAGAGATTACAAAAATAGACTTGCTTTCTCCCTCTCTGCCTGCATTAAGCCCAACTAAATCTGGATCAGCGTGTATTATGGCATTCAGAAAAGCTGGGCAGACATAGTGACCTACAACCATCACTAAACATGCTTCCATCAAACGGCGGCAGACCGCTCCCTGGCACTGACTGAATTCACAGTATACCTTGTATTCCTGCGGCCCCTCCTCCCTCGGTGCTGAGAACCGCCGTGCACTACGGTGACACGTGTTCGGTTTAATCCAGGATTCGGTGCTTTGGCATGAGCTCAGTTTGGTCCACTCATCTGAGACAGCTGCTAGTCCCCTTGATCCCAGCAGGGAAATCCACTTAGATTACCTAATCTAGGAGCACAAAACACAGAGGAGATAGATGTGAAGGAGGATTTCAGAGACTCACTCCGCTGCTCGACTGTCTGCGACCCTGTCAGTAGGAGTTAAACGGAAACGTACACCTGAACAATAACAAAATCCTTATAGGGCCCTTAAAAGACTAAAGCGGCTGCACAAATTATGCCAAATGTTCAGTTCATGTTCAAACCATGAAACTTCCATTGAAATATCACATTTCAGGTCATAGTATCTCCATACAGCCCCCAGAGCCACTGACCTTGAACTGAAAACTCACTCCTTATGCTTGCACCCTCTAAGATAATCCTATTATTAACACAGTGACATCCTGTCTAGTGTTTAAGAGAGAGACAATGCCGGCAGACACAAGCTTACATTCCTCTCATGCCCAGGCTCACAAATAAACTGACTCATGTGGAGAAGGGAAGGAGCTGGAGGTGAGAAACTGTCACATTTAACGCACTATAGTCCTCTCTGAAAACTAAGGTACAAGAAAATCATGAAGTTAGATAGAATAGTAAAGAAATATTCCTTTATTGATTCCTCATGGAGAATTTGTCACACGGTGGTGTGTACACACAGAGCAGGGCTTCCTCATGGACAAGGGGGGATGTGAGGACACCTACATGTGACCCTTCAGTCCCAAGCTGCTTCTCTAACCACTACGCCACAGCTCCCTGACACACATATGAGAGAATGATACAAATCTTCTATAAATCTACCAATAAATGCATAATTATTCATTAATTTGTATTTATACATTTACTAAAGTATCCAGGTAATTTCTATATCATGAATAGCTTTGTTTTGAAGTCAAATAAAAATGTATGCAGTCTCACCTGAATCCTAAATCTTAAAGACATTAGGACCTAAAGGATCTAAAACTCACTTTAAAATGATGCATCAGTGAGTAGTTGCTAAGTCTGATCTGTTATGGGGCAAAGTATGAGTGTATGCATGGCATTCATGATCAAACTTTCTATTCCTCAGAGCACTTTGAAGAAGAAAAGCTTCAGATCAGCCGTCAGTAAGGCGGAGAAGAGGCTCTCTCAGCAGATAGAGGTTTGATATGTTTGTAATTCATGTCTGATTTCTAATAGTGGCTGCACCCGGGGGTTATTTGATGTGATTATGATTGCCGTCACTGTCGCTTGTTTGCCAAAAGGATGACAGCGCCGATCTCAAGTGCCAGCTCCACTTTGCCAAAGAGGAATTAGCTCTCATGTGCAAGAAGCTCACCAAGTTGGTGTCAGAGAGCGAGGCCATGCGCGAAGAGCTGGCCAAATACCGCTCAGCCTACGGCGACGTAGACGCCATCCAATCACCTGAAGGCAAACAGAATTCCGCCCATGCCAGGGAGGTGGAGGTCAAAGTTCATCTGAAACTTGTGGAAGAGGAGGCCACGCTCCTGAGCCGGCGCATCGTCGAACTGGAGGTGGAGAACCGCGGGCTGAGAGCGGAGATGAGCGATCTTAGAGAGAAAATTGGAGGAGGAGGAGGAGGAGGGGAAGAGGAGGTTGAAGAGAACCGGGGTGTTTTGGAGGAAAATTTATCAGCAGAGATGAAGGACAGAGAGGGGGGACAGAAAAGTTTGAAAATGGGAGCTGAGGTGTACGAGCAGGGTCAGGACGAGGAGTCAGAGAAAGCAAAAGGTGATGTTGAGGCATCTTTGATTTGCAGCCAGCCACAGACTGAAGGGATGATTGCTGCTTGTCACATTACTCGAGAAGGTCCTGTAGGCGGAGAGTGGGACCCTTCAGACAGTCATGAGAGTGACAACAAAAAACTTGACAGAGGATTGAATGGCATGACCGTGAAAGACTTTGAAACTCTTCTTGCTCTCAGAGATCACGCCTGCATTTTGAGTTCAGCCATTCAGCTCCTGACGGTGCCACCTAAAAGCGATCACGGCTCATCTGCCTCCTGTTCTTTAACTTCTCAGGTGGATGTAGACTTGAACTGTAAGCCACAGGCGACACTCGTGTCGGAGTCTTTAAATGGGGCTTTAGAGCTTCTGCAGGCCATGCTGCTGGCTTTCATCAGGAGAATGGACACGCTACTGACAGCAGAAGATGCGTTCAGGAACTCTGTTCACAAGGAGGGATATGTTTGGGATTCCTACACGGATAGTCACAATTTAAAGGAGTCGCAGTGTAAGCAGGAGTGTGCAGAAGACCTCCGCACCCCAGAGGTGAAGAAGAAAGCTATGCAAATGAGTAAAGCACTTTCCCTCCAAACGGATCTAGTTGATGGCTGCAGGGATACAAAAATGCAACTTTCACTGCAGATTCTCGGGATCCTCCATCAGTGGTGTCAAGTTAAAGGGCCCGACCTGGAGGGAAAAGAGGTACAATTAATTAAATAAGCTTTATCTGTGCTCTGTATAACAAACATTAAATATCTGTTTCTTTAAATGTTCAGGTGCAAATATGTAAATATGTTTGGATTCTTTTATTCAGATTAAAGACAAAACCATTTCCGTGCTGCAAACGTTGTTGCAAGACCTCGGCGCAGAGCTTCGAGATGAGCGGATTGAATCTGACAGCGCGGCCAAGGCCACTCTGGCCACGGCAGCTGAGGTAAGGATGGTGTTTACCCTTCAGGCGTGCGTCGCCTGCTGCGCGTGAGGCTGTGTGATACAGCGGGAAGTCCTGCTGATGATCTGTTTCTCTGGCGGCGCGTCCTCGGTTCAACAGGCATCATGAAAAGACTCAGGCCAAAGTATTTAGGCTAATCTCTTGCAGCGGCCGCAGCCAAACAAGACGGGCATGTTGAAAAGTGTTGCACGAAAATACATGCAACTGCATTGTCCAAAATCAGTTCTTCAAATGTGCTACTCCTCAGCTTTTGTTTTGTTTCCACCTGCTTGCTGAAATGCAAATAGAAAAAGAGTTTTAATCACAGCGTGACTCAAGAGCTGCTTTGAAGGAACAGATTTATTTCTTTACTGGCTGTTTTTCCTCCTTACTCCACTGACTAGACGGTAATCCCTCTTTTCCTCAGACGAACATTTAGTTTGCCATAGTAAAAAAAGACTCCGCAGCATGCCAGCAGCTTTGTGAGGCTGTACTTGGGCTTTAACTGCAAGCAGCGAGTTATCACAATTCTGTTTTCCACTTCTTAAAAGCCTTATTACTGACTGCATTTAACCCAGAAGACGCCTAACATCAGCCAGAGATCATGAAAGCACCATATTGTTGTTGTCGAAACACCTTGACATTACTTGGAAGTCATAAACATGTCCATCTTTCCCATCGCTACCATTATATATTAGTAGTTTTACAGGACGTGGACAGATTTTCCTTAAAACCACAGTCAGAGGATCAGCACATACATTCAGATTCATCTTCTGGGGACCGTGAACATGTATTTAAGATGGCAATCCACAGAATAGCAGCTGACATATTCACTCAGTGGTTATTCAGCTAACATGTTTTTTCTCTCTTGGCTCAGCGTGCCGTCAGCAGCCTTTTTCATGATGGACAACAATGTGAAGCTGACAGGTCAGTGTTTCTCGCACATTTGTGCCTTCAAATGGTTTCTTGGCAAACTCCATATGAACGTGGTATTGACAGCCTCATGAGTGGCTGAGCTCACTTGTCGAGTACACGACATCCTGTGTTGGAACCAATAAGCTTGCAAGTTGCATTTTAAGGCAGCATGTTTGTGAGTTCATCGAAGCTCACTCATCTCCTGGTGTTTTCATATAATCTGCAGCTCAAAGGGGAAACGATTCAGAAGACACTCTCCTCCGCACGGCTCTAAGACGAAGAACTGGTGCTATCTGAACCAGGAGGCGGCCCAGGTGGACCACGAGGACCCGGTTAAGACATGGGACCATATAATTCTGCCGCATAGCTTCCCTGATCTTGACTTCGAGCAGATGTCCAAGGAGAGAAGCCACACCGCCCCAGAGAAGTCAGCCTTTCGTATCTACTACAGTCCCCCGTCAGCCCGTCGAGTCCAGCTGGCTCAGCTGAAGCAAAGCCCAGTCACAGACAGAGATTCTGTCGACACTCTCTCTCCCTGGTGCACACCGCCAACCTCCTTCTCTCCGCTCTGTCTGGACTCGTCTGCTAACCTGAGCGATGACATGAAGGAAATGACGTCCAGCTGGAGGCAGACAGCTCACGGAAGTTATCAGGAGCAGAGGGGGAGATCAGAAGGCCGATGGGTGGACGTGGCCTGCTCAGGTACTCAGACCCACATGAGGCCACAGATGGTGAGTGTTGGTCAGCAGACAGATGGGACTCAGGGTTCGGTCACCATGAGAAACAGCCCTTCTCGAGTCTCCTCCCTGGTGTCTGCCCGCTCTCACCACATGTCTTCCTCTCTGGATGGGATAGCAGGCCGAGTCGAGAGGCCCAGAGCCTCCACCTCCTCGCCCAAACTGTACCGGAGACACTCTGCATCTGGTGCCTCCTCTCCTCACTCATCCTCCAGTCTGAGCTCCTCCTCCTCCTCCACCTCCACTTCTAGAGATCGGGCACTGTGGAACCTGTCGCACCAGAGCCATTCTAGCCTGACATGGGCTCGCCAAAGCAGTCCGCGATCAGGAGCAGGACAGAGCCACAGCTCTCTGAGCAACAGCGCCAAGACACCCAGCAAATCTACCGGCGCCAACCGGTACGGCATGGTGACAGAATTCCTACGCAGGGTGAGTGGCCGGGTGGACAGACCAGTTCCTGGTGCAGGCCAGAAAACGAAAAACGGCCTGAAGAACGTGGAACGTGTTCCAACGAGGCCTCCCGCCGCCCCGTTGCATAGGAACGACAGCGTGACCAGGATCGTCAACCAGAGGTTCATGAAGCAGAGAGAGGAGGCCAGTCGAACCCAGAGAGAGGAGAAGACGGGCAGCCTGATCCAGAGCGTCAGACACAACCTGAGTACCGTCACAGCTGAGGTCAGTCATTATCATACTTAACTGATCTGTGTGATTAAAGCTTTAACAGACAAATATTTGTCCCAGGATGTTAATCAGAGGGAGTAGTGCAAAGTCACTTCATGCTGACTCATGCGATCAGCTGCACAGATAGATAAAGAGTGTCCACTATTTCATCCACCTTTGAAACAAGTTTGCCATCTCTTTCTCTGATCAGGAGGGAAACTACGAGTGCAGCTCCAGCAGCTCGTTGAGCTTCTGCTTTGCTCGTTCGTCTCGCTCCACCCAGAGACCGACGTCAAACCCGGGTAAACTCCCCCGGCACAGATACTCGCCTCCTGTGAGCGTGGCTGCAGACTCCATCTGAGCGGCAGGAGAAACGGCAGCTCTTACACTGATGCCACAGACAACAAATGTGATCTGTAATCTTTACATGTAGCTCCAGGGTCTGGAGAACTGACAGTAAACCGTTAGATTTCTTTGGTGCAATTAAAAACTCTCATCTCCTTTCACAGGTGAACTTAATCCTTGTTTCAGTTACATACTTGTGTTTGATTTTATACTATCTTTAAAGGTGTTTTGTAGAAATGAACCCATTGATTTAATAAATGTTTAACAGGCCTACATTTAACTGTGTAATTTATCTACATATGTGTCTTGTTTTACCGTCATGCAACTGGACTCATTTATTTAAGCTTCAGAAAGTGCTTTACTCTGTAGTGATCGGCTCCTTCAGGTCTGGTTGTTACCTCACACGCTCAAAAAAAGAAAAAGTAACCACTAAGTAGTTAACAAGATGAGATTTCCTCACCTGTTTGGAGCATGAGCCCCTTCCTTTCATCCTCCAATTGAGTGAGTATTGACTTTCAGTCGATTAAATGAACCACAACCAGCTCATGTATAACTTTAATTATATAAATACAGTAAGAGATATAAATAAAAATAGAGATGAAATTTTGATTCACTGTCAGACAGGAGCTCAGATATTCTCTCAGTTTGCAGCAGGCGGGCTGCGTTCAAGGACAGAGGGAGTGGAGGACGCCCACAATCACACGGGGTCACGTTTCCTCTCACCACACGTGTTCATCTTCTACTGTTCCTCACAACTATGCTGGTTATTCCCCCAGCGGAGTACCTTCAGTCCACCATAACCCAGTTACACAAGAAACAAGATGAAAAAGCAAACTGCAACCAACACCTCAAACGTCCTAGATAAAATTAGTTTTAGGACATTTAGGTGATTAGCTTGATCTGAAGATTTGCACTGCTAAATAAAACTTTAACAAAAGTTCAGTAGTGATTATGGGTTACTTATAGCTGCAGATAATTAATTAATTCATTTAAATTAAGTAAAAATAAAACAGAATCTCCTTAATTTTACAATGAGAACATCACAGCAGCCTTTATGCCTGGTTCGTGGGCACCAAATGGAAACCTGTGCTATTCGTGGGCAAAAAGCTCCTTTGTGGTTTTAGGTTTTGTTTCAGATTAATTAATCGGGTGTCCGAGGAGCTTCGCCGCATGTTATCTACCCTGATTTCATTCCACCTCCATTGTCTCTTAAAAAGACATACATTGCTATAGAAACTCTTTTATCCCAACATGTAAAGACAACAACCCAATAATATGATGTTGTTAGTGTTGTTATAAACTATTGTGGAAATGTTGTTTTAAATTCATACAAACTGTCATTTACAGACATTTTATTATTTACACACTTTTATTTATTTGATATTACTTCTGTAATTGTACCTACCTTAATTATTACTACTTTCATTTGCAGGGTTGGGTCAGATTACTTTGAAATGTAATCGATTACTGATTACAGATTACATGGCAAATTTTGTAATCAGTAACGTAATCTATTGGATTACCCAAAACATGTAACGTAATCTGATTACTTTAGGATTACTTTTTACACAACTTGTACAAGACATACACAATCTTATTTTCCTCTGTCTTTAATTCAAAGTTGTGGCGATGTTGCCAAGTACTGAACGTATTTTTGCCGACTGGAACAGGTCTATTCCCAGATAGCAAGAGGCTGGCGGACCACCGTCAGCCCACTGGGGATAGAAAACACTGGCTAGGCTATCATAAAAAAGTTGCATTGTTTGCATGATAAAATGTAATCAGGTAATCCCCAACAATGTAACTGTAATCTAATTACGCATTTTTGTATTGTAGTCTGGGCTGATTACAGTTACTTGATTTTTGTAATCTGATTACGTAATCTAGATTACATGTAATCAGTTACTACCCAACCCTGTTCATTTGAGTGTAAGATGTTGATGTTCCTCCCAGGGTGGTCGTCAGTTTGACGCTGCAGTACCGATTTACATCTAAGGGGGCGCTGCAGGCGACGCTCTGCTGCTTTCTTCAGCTCTGTTCCTTCTTTATATGAACTTGTTGACGCCAAATACAAACAGTACCGGAAGTTACCATCAGCTGAGGATACATGGGCAGAATTTGACTCAAACCAGAGTGAACATGGAGCCTGTTTTCCTGCGGTTTGACTCGTATAACTTTGATGCTGATCAGCGGTTTGTGGCTGGATTGAAATCTTTAAACGCGTCCGACAGCAGCAGAGACGAAGCAGAAACACTGGACATGAAACTGTTCTTTTATAACAGGTTGGTTATTTATTTGCTGTTGTTATGTTGTATTTACTCTTTCTGCTTCAGATTAAAAAAAAAATGGTTGGACTATTCTGTGGAGTTGATGTTATTATTTCACATGCAATATATTATATTAAACTACTTATCTGCATAGAATTAAGTAGCTAAACATTAAATAAATGATGCGAGCAAGTTGATTTAACTGTATGAAAATGCAGATTATTTGACAGTAATCAATACTTGGATAAAAAGGAAATGTCCTGTAATGACAGCATAAGTAAAATAATATGTGGTCAGGAGAAAGTTCACCCCTATAACATTATAATCATTATTTTTATTTTTATTTTTAAGCAGCATTTTACTCTTGAAGGTTGGTGGACCATGTGGAGGTCGTTTCACTTCTTCCAGAATTGCTGTTTTTAGATTTTAATGAAAAAAGAAAAGAGAGATATATGTAAATATGCTTCAAATTCACGTGTTTTACAGAGATATCAGTGCATCTAATGGCAATACTTTTATTTACAATGTTCATGTTCTTTACTCTGTGGAGAAGCACATTTCGAGATCATTCACATCATGTACTCTTAACTGGAGACACTCATGTCCTGTCTTGTCATCACCAGGTTTGTTGAGCCCATAGACCGCACCAGCTACAAACAATGGAGCTCCTGTTCTTCTCATGGGGCAGCTGTTGAGCAGAGGATGCCTTCACACTCAGACACTGACTCCGGTAAAAACCAAAGAGCAGAAGCATCCGCACACACAGAGACAACGCAGCTTTCCTTTGCGGAGGTGATGCGACTGGTTCAGGAGGGAAAGGAAGTCCCTGGAGTGACAAAACTGGACATACAGCCGAGCAACGAGAGCCCCACGCCTTCTCAGATGAACCGGATGCTGAAACCATGGGAAGCGGCGCCACCTTCCAAGTGACCTTTCACACTTTGCACCACTGTGTACATACAAATCCATATTTTATAATAAAGAGTGTAGAAAGTCAAGTCAAATACATTGTCATTTTAACTAGGGTTAAACAGCAGAGCAATAACAAGTCATAGATGAAGGGAAAAGACCCAACAGAGGTCAATTATTCCAGTTTAAAATGTGTACAAATGAAGACAAATGAAGTCTGAGGGTTCACATAGACTCTCTTCTTCTGGAGGTTTAAGTAGCTGCAAACTGGTGTTTACATTTGTGTCACTGGCTGCTAAATGTGAGAGGAGGTCTCAGAGTAGCTCACACTAATGCTGCATTCAAGAGCAGCGTGGAAAAGGGGACCAACTAATCTTTAGACTTTCAAATGAGACACCATTATACTTAATCAACAGACTACACTTAAAGTTTGACATGAGGCAGTTATTACAAACCTAAACCCCCTGGGATCAGTGTAAGCCACTGAGGCATCTTAAAGGTCCTCTGTGGAGTTTTAGATGTCGTTGTCACTACGTCACTGTGGAGTTGTTCTTCTCATGTCCACCTTGATCTTCAGGAAGTGAAGACATTTGCCAGTATGCCAACAGATTAAGACAGTAATGTAGTATGATCACAATGCTGGATTTAAAATCCCTAAAGAGAGCTGCTAATATTTTCTGAGGAAGTATTTTTGAGTAGGATTAACACAGCAGGTTTAAGAATGTAAACAAAAGTCTGGTCCAAATGGAGCTGTGTTTCAAATGATTCACCAGTTTACTTGTGATCACCGTGTAGCTGCTGTGTTGGGAGTATATGTGTTTCATCACTTTATATAAACAGCAGAGGCACTTTCATGGTCAAGTTCATAGTCTCTCAGTACTAAGACCTCTTGTCCCATCACACTGGGAATAAAGGTATTCTTGAATGACGAAACTGGAAAGCAGGGGAAGAACAGACGTCATGGAGAAGGGGAGCTGGTATTTATATTCCTAATGTGCTAAAGGTTTTATTTTTAAGTTGGAATAACAGCACACATCTTTGGAGAGTTGTATCAGGGACATTCAGAGCTTTGCGCTCTGCTGAAAAATGCAAGAATTAGTTCTGTAACAAATGAAGAGCTGAAGAGAAGAGCAGGCCAATCATTGCTTAAAGCAGGCGTCTGATTGTCGATCTTAGAAAATACATAAATGATCAAACACTTTAAAGAGTGTTTATAGAGGAGGGGGCTTGCGTATAATGACCCTGCAGAGACACATCTGCAGCAGTTTTTTATTCATTTATTTTTTATTAACAGACCAGAGCCCTTTAAATCATCTTTAATTAGTCAAGCGATTAAACAGGTTTTGGCTAAAGAAATGTATTTTTTAGCTAAATTAGTCAAAATTAGAAATGAAAAATACAATAAAAAAAAAAAAATACAAAATAAAAAAAAAAAAATCTGCCCTTAATCAGAGATTACGTCTGAGTACAAATCACACACTTCTATTCATTGTGCCCTGACTTTTGTTTTCACCACAAACTAATATTCTAATTTCTCTACAACATTTTTTTTGTTTAATAAAAACAAACAACTAAACAATGAAAATATTGCAAAACAGAAACCATAAGAAATTCATTTTCATCTGCTGCCAGCTAAGATCAGAGGTAATAAAAAACAGAACCGTACATGCAAAGTTAGCACCGTTACCACAGCACCACCGAAGAGCCACAACATTTCACTGTAGGCCCGTTCGTCACGACTATTATAAACAAATGCAGTACAGTCACATAATAATGTGTGATCAACCACAGGAAAATAAACCATGAATAACACCTGAACAGAACCGTTTGTGTTTTAAAATCGTTACAGAAGTTGTCGCACCAAACATTTAAAAGAGGTAAAAATAAAAGACATTCGTACGTGTACAAACAACGCACACTCAAATCATTATTTTCATTATTGATTAATCAACAAAATGTTCAGCTAATAAAACATCAGAAAACTGTGAAAATTAATTTTCTTGGAGTAAAAAGTGCCGTCACTGAAAGACAGTTGAAGGCACCAATGTCTCGAAACGTTTGCAAATGAGAACAACTATTTTTGGAAAATATGGCCCTCACAGCTGCTCGGTCAAAATGTTTTGTTTAGTTTTAAAAGACACTTTTGAAAGTTTGTGATTATTCGAGGAAAACTAGTGGGAACAAAAGGGGCCTGTTTGGAAAGCTGGAAACAGTGAATGTGCTGCATGACTAAAACAACTCTTTGCTTGAAAAATGACTAATCAGCTATCAGAAACTAATGAATCACATTGATTGCTTTGAAGCTACTATGATGTCTGAGAAGAGCAATAAACAACAGTTTAAAATAAATATTTGCTAAGTCATTTCATGAAACTATCAGTTGATTAACTAACAACTGCAGCTGTTTGCTACAGCTTCCAGCCAAGAAAGAGGCATGAATATCAACAGAGCAATGATCACATTTAGTTTCAGATCAGAATTAGGTGCACAGATTAGTGTTTTTTCTTCTCACACAGCAGCACGATGGACAAACAATCAGAAAACATGGTTGATGTGAACTGTGATAAAAAATGAGGTGAATAAATAAACTATGAATTAAATGCTTGTATGACCAAAATATGGATTATAACCATGAAATACTTCCTTAACATCCCGTTTCTTTTCACAGTGAGAGTTAATTGCGAGTCATTTCTATTTGTTTCCAGCAGTTTTATACACTTCTTTGAAATGTGTTTCCAGTTTCATTTATTTTTATCCCAATGTCTGTCTGTTTCATGATGCCAGCTTCATTTCAGACAAGCAGGTGTTTGACCTTTGGTTGTGTAATTGTCTTGTCAATAGTACATAAATAATAAAAACAGGCTTTCAAGAAAAGACACGGGAGGCTGCTGGAAATAAATAAAAATCAACAGTTGGCAGAATTAAACAACATTAAAGGAGAATCAAATGTGTTTTTCATGGTTACGGTCCATATTTTGACAGTTGTCCAAGTCTCCGGCAGCTGAATAAACTGTTTATATTATGACAAGACTACAGCTAAGAATAAAGCAGACTACATACTCGGAGTGTATTTTCTATCACAACCAGAACAAATAATGGCCCAGACAGCAGCTGAATGAGTTCATGGCTCGCTGCATCGTTGAAGGTCTAATTTGATTATTTATCACTGAGGCAACATGATTTAAAAAATGCTGGTATCTCACAACAGTACGCTTCTCAAGCTCATTAACAGGTGGGTCATCAATATATCCTCACCTAATGATGTTATAGATCAGTCAGCTTTGAATTAGGTGCTCCATTCTCATTTAGTGGTTTGTCTTTCATTTATATTTATTCATCATTTGTTAATTTGCCGATGTGTTGCTTCAAAAACAAACCAGACCAGAACAAAGCCATAGTAGACGTATGCTTTAGTCTTTTGTTCTTCATCTGTGTGTTGTTGTTTGACCCTGAGGAAGATTCATGCCGCTGTTGTTTTTAGCTTTTGTGCAGCTTTTTTCAGATACCTTTTTCAATATAATATGCACATTTTGCAGAATGGATTAAATGCACCAAGACTGTTCTTGCGTACGTGTCGCCTACTTCTGGAGACGCTGATATGACATGTTGTCAGGCCTCTGTGGTATATTAGACACTCCAGTTAAAATATTGTCAACAGTCACAGCCCTTCAGTGAGTAGACTGAAAATATTTTTTGGTCTTGTATAAATAACAGTCAACAGTAAAATGGATAAGATGTGAGCACCAATGCAAACCCAGCGAGGTCACTGATCCACCACGGAGGGCTAGTAAAATGCAGAGTAAAAAGTTTAAGTAAAAAATTCACTGATGAAATCCATATGTATGATCTAGTCAGGAAGAACAGGATCACACTTAAAATCCCTGGTAAGATTACACAATAAAACTACATAAAACACAGAAACCTAACATGCTTCATATTCATAAATTAACAAAGTGTAACTGCAGATTTCACCCAATAAATCCATGTTGAGGTAGAGAGATTGGGCCTGTGCCAAGCTGAGAGGAGACATTTTGTAGCACCTTTTTGTCATGATAAACTCTTATAAACACATGATGGATTTAAAAAAGGTTCAAGAAAAAGTAAAACCTGCAATACCAGATTGTAGTCCACATACCAGCAGAAAAGAGTTAACCCATGATCCCCCTTTACGTCGATGCAGACAACTTGTTAATTGTTTACTCACAACTGTCTGTGTCTGTGCTGCTGTCAAAAGCAACTGAATGCAGCAGGTTTTCAAGCTCTCTGACATGCAGAGTGACTCTACAGATCCAGACTAGATGTTTTGGATGTTTTGATCTGGTCCTCTGATGTTAACATGGTACGGTTACCATGGTGATCTCCCAAGTTAAAAGTGAGGCAGCCTCATCTCTCTTAGTGACACAGGCCTATGTTCGAAGCACCATTATTGATTAATCACAGCACTGTCGTTTCTCAAACGAAACCTGAAAAAAAAAAATTAAAACTAACTGAAAGTGTCTGCTGGTGATAGAGGATCATGACTGAAATCACAGGGTAAAAGGATACCAGAGAGTTCAAACTAGCTATTAATGCAGGGCAGAATTTGGTTTACCGCTGCTGCTCAGGTGTGAAGATTCACTTCACATTCAGTTGCTATTCACATTCATAATAATCCTTCAGTGGAGCGAAGAGGTGACGGATTACAGGGACACTCCACGAGCGACCCAGGACTTTCTGCCTTTGCATCCGGCCCATGTTGTTGACATCCGTATAGTGTTTGGGGAAGCCAAAGATCCTAAAAGTGTCAAACACACACATCATGTCATAAATATCATTCAAACGAAGAGAAGAGTTATAAGGTCACGATGCAGTGGCAGCCTGTGTGAACATTGACCACATTTAGATTTCTGATGACGTGTACTTATCAAGACTTAATGCTGCACACTGAAGAGCACTAAATGAGATCGAGGCGTATAAACACATTTATCTTATCAGATCATTTATTCCACGTACATGGTGAAGGTGGAATCTAATGACTTCAGTCAGGTTGAACAAATACTGTCCATGTAACTGTAGTCAAAGACACAACTAGTGTGACTAGTCTATCTGAACAATCTGAAAGTCACGCTGAAAACTATTCCCTAAATAAAACATTAATTTCTCAAACATTTGACCTGCAAACCCAAAATGAACTGAAAGAGCTTGTTGTTTGGAGACGGTTGCAGACTGAATGTGTCTTCACTTGGAAACAACCTCAGCTTTTACAAAAGCTTAACCAACACGGTGAGGAAGGGATCAATGTTTATTCTGAATTCAGAACAAGATTAGCATCTCAACAGCAGGAACTATCTCCCTGGAAACAAACAGTAATATGTTATGCTTACTGTTCCATTTCGGTGCACCACAGGTAGTCCTCTTTGCCGTTCATGGTGACAGGTAGGGATCCCGTCTTCCCCTGCCTTATGGAGTTAGACTTTGTTGTGATAGTACGGACTTTGTCAAACTGCAGGGAGAGATGACAGTATTTAACCAGCTCCTCAAAAACAACTCACACAACTGTTAATGCAAAAACAAACTACAAACTTAGCATTATATGAAAAATAGGATGAAAATCAATTAAGCTAAATACTTCTTTCTACCTTTGCCTGGCGTCCAGCTTCCAAACAATCCTGCAGACTGACTTTGTCATCCAGAGATGAAGCGACAGATCTAGAAGAAAGCACGGACAGGAACGTGAACTAAACAATCAATATGCTCAATGGAAGGATTATAAATGTATGAGTACGTACCTGTTCATGCCAGGAAGGTTTCCCCAAAAGTAGCGTGCTCTGTGAGCGGGACTGACTTTCACTGCATCGATAAGAATTGGATTACACTGAAAAAAGGCAGAATTAAAATATTAAACTTTAAATCTTAGTGCAGTCTGTTCCAAGCCGTATGGCTGGCGGTGATCTTTCAAAGATAATCAAATATAGTCACCTCGAGAAATCTGCAGATATCTGATTTATCGTTGGCGCTCATGAAAACCACGTTCTCAAACAACCAGAAAAATGGACGGTTGTCTCCCTCCTTCGGCTTCAACAAGGTCAGTATGCGGTAGAACTCGAAAAAGAGCCTTCCGGTGCCCTCTGCAGGACAAACAGACAAACAAACAGAGAGGCTGCTCCATTAAATACGAGTTTATACATGAGATTACTCGCCGTTGAGCAAATGCAGGAATTTAGACGCTCCATACCAAATAATCCTTTTCGCAGGGGGTTGACCATCGACAGGTCGTTACACGGACTGCCTCCAATCAGCAGATCAAATGGACCCCATTCAGCCAGCTGAAACACAAAGCACAAGTTTGGTTTATATTTTAATACGCAAGTAACAAGCAGATCAACAATGAATTTAAATGAATGACTGAATTCAGGTGATTTTTCAGAGTAGTGTCTCTCCAGCTTGTACTCACATGTTTCCTTGTAATGGTGCGAACATCGTTGACATACTCAATCTTTCCCTCGTGCTTGGTCATCCCTACAACGATCGAATCGTCACAAATCTCTGATGCAATGTAGCGTTCAATCTTGAAGCCCAGGTCTTTGAGCACCAGGTATCCTGTTAGGAGGCCACAGTATTTAAAAACAAGTTAATAACAGTTAATAACAAAATAAATTCACACATCTCAGCAGTAAAGCAAAGAACCCTGGATGTGTGGATGTGTCTATTGTCTTGACAAAGTGCTTCTCACTTTGTAGGTGTATTGCTTTGGTGTAAGTAAGTGCAGTGTTGACTAAGATGGTGACTTTTGACTTTATTTGAGCCCACCTGTTGCGATGCCATCAAAAAGCGAGAGCACCTTGATCGGTCTGCGCTGATCAGCGGGGATGCAGGGGTATACTCTGTGAGGCTCCTGTGACAAAAACCAAACACAAGTAAACATCTAGAATAAAAAATGAGATGAAACCCCTGATCTTCTCTTTAACTTGCTTGTGCCATTGACACGAGAAATAAACTTAAGTCCACTTCAAACGCTTATTGTAAAAGCTCTGACTGAGACATATAGGAAAATCTAGGTCTGAATATTTTCTCACTCTGAAGTAAAATGGCTCCATGTTCTTCAGATTACTAAAAAAAAAAAATCCAGGAACAAGTCCTCCACACTGCTTCCAGCAGTAATTACAGTTGAAAGTGACCCATTATTAATAAAAGTGGCATGGCTGACACTTTTAATAATGATTTTACTCCTAATGTGACATGTTTGATGACTTAACATGTCAACAGAGCAGACTGGTCCATACACAGAGCTGAAGGCAACATCACAAAATAGCCCCTCTACCAGTCCTCAATTAAGATATAATAATAAAATACTACACATAAGAAAGTCCCCTGGTGAGGATAATTTAACCGTATTATTATTTATTTGAACAATTATAATTTAAATTGAATTTTAAGCAAAATTTCTTGAGGTGGTGACACTTCAGTGCCGCACTAACGGCCTAAAATGTCCAGTATTAATGTCCTTCAAGTTTTAACCAAAGTTTAACTAATACACATCTATATACACAGCACTATGTCTTTGTGGTAGATGGATACTTTTCAGTGTTGTCTGATATTTTATTGACCAACAATCAGTAGTTATTAAAATCAATATTATTTGTAACCCCAATAATGTCCTCTTGCCAAATCTGGGACATGCTGTTTATCTAGCCAAAACCACAATAAACCTTTAAAACAAAGATGAGAATTAGTTTGTAGCTTGACTCCCATGTCTACTACTAAATCATCGTATAGTGGAAGAAAAGCAGGCGGTTTCCATTAAAGAACAGACGAATCTCGACTTATCATCAGAACACTGTAATCATTCTTTAAATAAACTGGAGTAAAGTGTTGTACATACAAACTCCATGGCGCTGTTGTTGGCAAAGAAGTCTTGAACTTTCACACTCCAGTCTGGTCTGAGTTTGAGGAGACCTTTACACTCTGCTGGTTTGCACATGTAGCAGCTCCAGGGATCGACATCTTTCAGCTTGTCAAAGGTGCCTGGGCCCACCAGGATGTCCAGGCAGTCCTTACAGAAACATCTGTGAGAGACAGAGACACCCAAGAACATAGGTGAGACATGTCAGATGATAACGATCTTCATGAGCCCTCTGAGTGGAAGTGTGTGAGGGTGACCAGTCGCCATTGCCCATATTTGCTATTTATTATGGTTCAAAATTGACAGGAATGTAAATGAAAAAATACACCAGAAGGTTGGACACATTAACATCTGACTGCTAGAACTGCTGCCAAAAATAGTAGAGAGAGAAAAATAACACCTGGGCAGTGTTTACCTGCAGCAGCTATCATTGCCACACAGAATGACCTCCGAGCCTGCGCAGCACACAGTGCAGTAGGACTGGTAGCCATCTTCGTCATAGCGATACAGCGTCTCTGAGAAGTTCTCCTGCAAATGGTGAAAAGGTTGTTTGCAGAGTTTCGGGTGTTAGTTGCAGCTTTGTTTCAGATGGAGGTTAAACATTCAGAGATTGGGCTGGGATGGAGTAAAGCAGACCACATAGGGTTAGGGACAGAGATAGATCATTGTGTTACTAGATTACCTTGCACTTTATACAAAGACCACCTTCAAACAACGGGTGCTGCACTTCAATCTCAGATGACGAACAAGACAAACAAAAATCTGAAATAAAACATGACTTTAACATTAAGAATTTTGTATTAACATCGAAGATTATAATCACAAACCTCTTCCACACTCAGACGTACCTTCAATTGTTTTGCCTTTCTCTTTGACCTTTTCTGGTATTGATTCTATGAAGAATAGTGAAACACATCATAAATAAGGGAGAAAAAACGATTACGTAATTCTTCACATGTATAGGAGCATAATGAAAAATATCAAGTACCTCTGTTAAAGATGACGGGAGAGACGTTTGATTTGTTTTTAAGAACATATTTTTTTTTAGGCGGGGGCTGGTAGTCGGACAGGGCGGAGTCAGAGTCCTGATGTGCAGCGGAATCTTAAGGACCAGGAAAAAGTTTTGTGTAAACATTCATGATTTGAAGAACAAGTTTTCATTAGTATATAATCACCTGAAAATAAGAATCATTGTTCCTTTCTCAACTTAGAATGAGATTTTCCAATCAGCTTCTTACATTGAAGTAGTGTCCAAAGTAGATTTTTCCACGTGCTTGGAAAGATGTTTGTAATTTGTAACTTCACCACTAGATGTCCCTATGTCTTAAACACAAGCCCTTTAATACTTAGATTATCAGAATTATCTAAAACCTTCTCGAGCTTTCAAAAAGATGAGCCATGAAGAAGTGCCTTAATGTGTGAAATGTACTTACAACCCGGCACTTCATGTTTAAAGTAAACACCTACAGCTACAAAATATCTGTAGTAGAGGTTTTTCAGGGTTTATAAATGTGCACATACCAGGAGGTAAAAATCCTTCAGGTCCTGTGGGCAGAAATCCTTCAAAAGCCCAGTCCAGCATCAGCTTCAGCTCTTTTTCTTTATTACCATGTGCTTCAGCAAAAGACTTTCGACATCGCTCACCAGCCAACTGCAGATTAGAGATGAGGTTAAGCATGTGAAACATTTCCTGGCACCTTAGTGTTACTCAACGCAATGATAATACTGTGAAACGTCTTGGCCAAATGGTCTATCTCCTGTTTGTTAACTTTGTAAAAGTGTGTTTCATAATTGAACTTTAATCTGTTGTTAACCCCACAGATCGAAATTTGAGCCTAGTGAAAATCCTGTTGCTGTATTTTTAACAGCATCAACTGATTGTGAATCAGATTTGACATGCTATCATTTGTAACCACAAAGCCTCAGGATTTAAACAACGTAAACCATTTTAAGATACCAACGGCACTACCACATACAGTTTTCACTGTAAGAGTCCAACAAACGAGAAGCTCCCACATTTGAAGTGTTTTTTTAAGTAGCGTTGATCTGATTATTTTGCAAAGTTCTGTCTCAGCAAACATTTAGATTATATATTTTTTCAAACTCAAAGAACAGACAGATTGCTGTTACACTGTAACTTTCCACTCACTGTTTGTTGACAGTGACAAAGCTGCACCGCACAGCATTACAGTGCCACTAGCATGAAGGTTATTTAGCTGTAGTTTCTTGACTTCTACATTCTTTCACAATACTGCAATTAGAAATACTATGACAGGCAAGGAAGATGTTGAGGGTGTGGAAGAAGAGAAACTGCATGGAAATGACATGAAAATCAGTCTTAAGACGCAGGATGTAATAAATTGGTCACTTTACATGTTGGCTGTCAACACAGAGACACATGCATTACCTCGATGATTTGGTAGATGGCTCTCTTGTAGATGGGCAAGGCGGCAAAGGAATTTTTGCAGAAGAACTTGGAGAAGGAACCAAATGGCGTCAGACTGTCTGTATAGACCTGCATGAGAAAGCATGATGATGTAAAAATCAAGTGTTTCATCATCTAAAGTAGACCATTCACAGCCAAGCACTGTAGTTCTAACCTCTGAGAACATCCCGTCTCCGAACCACTCCACCCTGCGCATACCAGGAGGAGCAAACTTAGTTTTCCAAGGCACCACCAGCCCAGGCCACAAGGAGAACCCCTTCAGTTTACCCCACACCAGCTCTCCAGTGAGAAATCCTTTCCCATCCTGCACAAAACACCAACGCAGGTTAAGCATATTTTCAACACAGACACAGACACAGATGTTTTTATAATATGACTAGCAGAGTCTGAGAGCAACAATATTGTGGGACTTTTACCTGGTAGGCATGTTTTCGTCGTCCTCTGTTTGGTGTGAGTTTACTGGGCGGTGATGTTTCTTCCAACTGAAAATTGACCACATTTAGTTCACAGTCAGAAAGAGAATAATAATTTAGGAGAAGACCTGTGTACTTTGTGGAGAATAAACATAACTATAATTTTTATGTATCTACATTTTGAGAATATGTTTCTAGATCGAACAACATTCAGTCAGCGTTGATCAAAGTTGGTTAGGGAAAGAATCTGTTAAAAATGTAAAAACAATGGAGGTCATCATGCGTTCATATTCATTTATTTGTTTTGTTCACTGCAGCTTAGTAGACTGTGTTGTAACCAGTGGTGGACAGTAACGACTTTACTTGAGTACTGTACTTAAGTACAGTTTTTGAGTATCTGTACTTTACTTGAGTATTATTTTTGGGGGATACTTTTACTTTCACTCCAATACATTTGAAGGACAAATATTGTACTTTTTACTCCACTACATTTCTGTTGATGCTCTCGTTACTCGCTACTTTTGAGCTTACGTCAACTGATTTATTTATTTTTTTCAAAATTCTGAGAAAAACTGTTTCTGCTGATTCGCATATGGTTTGTCTTAGTCGTATACGTCATGCCATACAATCCATACAATGGAGGAAGAAACTGGAGAAACAACTGGAGAAACTTCCACCGAGCACCCGAGGCCTTATCTCAAACCCATGTTTGAGATAAGGCCACAAAAACTGATTCGTTTCAGTTTAAATGTTTGTTGTGCTTTCGGAGCAAATTATATCACAGCCTACAAGAACTCGTCTTACAAACCTGAAAAGGCACGTCGCGGTATGGGGGGGGGGGGGGGGGGGGGGGGGAGAGAGAGAGAGAGAGAGAGAGAGAGAGGGTGGGTGGGTGGATGGGTGCGCGTGCCTTAGAATCGCATCAGTGGATTGTATTATGACATAAAGCTACTTCCCTTTCCTGTATTTCTTGAGATACTTTTTAAATACTTTTACTTAAGTATTTTTTTAAGCAAATACTTTAGTACTTAAGTAATATTTTGACTAAGCTACTTTTACTTGCATTGGAGTAATATTTGACAAGGAGTATCTGTATTTTTACTCAAGTAGTGAAGGTGTTTACTCTGTCCACCTCTGGTTGTAACCAAACTGGAAGTACCAGATCAATTAAAGTGTTTTCTGCACTGTAACCCTTTTTTAGACAGCTAGTATAATGCTTAGGAGGTTTCCATGTCATTTCACATTTGTATACGCTGCCACTTTACCAGGTGAACAAAGCAAATGATGAATCTTAAATGAGGGTGTGTCAGAGGTCGGTCTGAATATTAGTGGCTGGCTCTTTTGATGTTCATTACTCAGTCATATCACACAGCAGTTACACCTGTCATTTTGCGTTTGTACACTTAACAAAGACAAATTATGGGTTCTTGACTCTCTTTCTTTTGTCCCTTTCCTCAAAAGAGATCTATCAGGCGAACACAATAACTCACTATTCACTATGTAGCAGGGGTGTAACGATACGTGTATTTGTATTGAGCGGTTTCAGTACAGGACGTTTGGTTTGGTACAGGGCTGTGCATGGGTGAGTTCCCAGAAAGGAAGTTGTGTGTGTTGTGTAGCCTGCAGCTACACATGCACCACGTGCATCATTGCTACTGCTTGTGATAACCTAGAGCTTCAAGTCTCCTGCTTGGCAACACTTAGGCTTCCTGGTTAAATATTGCAACGGAGAAAGACAAGGGGATAAAACGAGGGGAGCGTGCCGACACACTCAGCTGAGATCGAGTACATTTCCGGCAACACGACAAACATGCTCACTCACCTGAAACGGCACCACCCGAGTGTGCATATCACTGCTACTAGGGAAAAAAAACACCTTTCTGCAAATGCAGCTGACTTCGGCATTCAAGCAGATGAAAAGCTTTGTTAACACGCTGTTTTATTTTTTTATAATATTTCATATATTTTTTGTTTATTTGAAAATATTTGATTTATTGGAAAGCTTATTTTATATATATTTTGTTTATTTGAGAATATTTTATCTAACTTATTACGAGGCAGCACTTTGAGATCGTATTCTGTTTTTTATTTTCATATTTTGTATAATGTTAGAATAAATTGTTGGTTCACAAATAATTAACAAGCACGAGGTACGTATCGAACCGTGATATTTGTGTATCGTTACACCCCTACTATGTAGGTTGTAAACTTATTAACAGTATCTATAAAGACTGATTAAGGCCACCAGTTTTCCTGTGAGCTTTCTCACACGAAATGGGAAAAACGGGATAAATGTTCCTCTTGCAGTGTAGTTTAGGTTAAATAGATCATAGAATCTAAAATAAATCTCTGTTGATTGGCCAGCACTAAGTCTGAGGAAATACATTAGTGCTGGTTTGCGCCAAATCACTATGATGATGATAATAATCTGCCATTTTAAAAAATGCACGTAAAACAATGTTTAAAAAATTTAAATCTCAATTAAACTTAGAACTCAAGTAAAACCCATGAAAGGCCCTCTCATAAAAGTATGTTTTAAGATATCACAGAGTCAGCTGAATGATATTACATAACTGTATACTTTGGGGCACTAACATAAATAGTTAATTAATCAGATTATGTGACAGGAGTCAAGTAGATGAGTTAATTTAAGCTTTTTCTTAATCTGATACCTGGCCAAAGGAATCAAAAGCTACAAAGACAGGCAGCTGTGATGGTGCTGACTGAAACACCACATAAAAGAATAAACCAGTCTCTAACTAAAGTTTCGCTTGTGGTTTAAGGTATCTCCTGAACGTCAGCAAAACAGTTTACAAGAAAAGTTAAGGCAAGGCAAGACAAAGATCTTTTTTACTTTTTGTAAATCAATGATATTTTAATACCCTAAACAGTGTCAATTTTGATGTTGATTTGTCACAATAATATATATAGATATAGTACCTATATAAAATAGTAGGTTATTTCTAACACATGGTTTTGAATCATTTGTTGTCAGGTACTTCATTTAAGTTTTTGTTCTTGTAGTAGTATTTTGGTAGTATACGCTGAGTAGTATACCTACCACCTCACGTGGAGACTCCGGAACATTTTTGCTGTCCTTATCAAGAGCTATGGGTTTGGACCAGGTGCTAGCACCAGCCTGAAACACTGTACGAGTCTGTGGCTTCTGGCGCAAGCTGCTGACCCAGTCATGATTTCCCCTACTGGTCCCCTGAGAGATAGCACACTCCCATTACACATTCAAATATCATGCACGTGCAAATGTTAACCAAAACACACACACATCAGGGAAGACCAACCACACCTCATCCCACCAGTGATTACAAAGAGGAAAGGTATACAGAAGAGCAACAAGCTGTTAATATATATGAGAGGGAGTGAAGAGTGAAAGATTCCTTTCACAAAAATGTATTTTACTGTGCTGTTCTGGTTTCAGATATCATAGGTAGCTGACAGTATTTGTGTTCCAATAATAGACTTCACATTTGCTTCTAAAGTCAGAAAAATCACTGGATCTTTGTCATTAAAAACAAAGAATTCACACAAAGGGAGAAGAATATCTGTTACCTCTTTCCACGAAGCACCATTCACTCCAGAGATGCCGTTGTGTTCAGTAAGTGACTCTTTGGAAACATAAAGGATGTTCAAAATAAAAGTTCAGAGGATGATGCCTACAAAATACTTAAATAAAAAAGATTTAACTTTTCTCAGTTACAGATTAAGAAGAATTTATCCTACAAAATAAAGGTATATTCAACATTATATGAGTACATACTCAGCAGTTTCTTAAAGTTATGTAAATTAAATTGTTTTCCTTACCGTTTATCTTTGTAAGGCGGATTTCACATGGCTTCACTGCCACATTAAGGCCATTCAGTCCTAGAGAAAGACATGAAAGTGTAGTAATGTCATTACTTCTGCTCATTTTAATAATGAAATTCGGTTTATTTATCAGGTTATTACAGTTAATTAGATGCATATTTACCCTACTTGTTTAACTGATGAACTGGTTTTCTTCTTACCATTAACGTAAATTTTGGAGTCCTTGTTGCTGGTGCTGTCGGAGAGATTGTT
The DNA here is from genome assembly GCF_963514085.1 of Chelon labrosus. Taxonomy (NCBI): domain Eukaryota; kingdom Metazoa; phylum Chordata; class Actinopteri; order Mugiliformes; family Mugilidae; genus Chelon; species Chelon labrosus. The sequence continues at coordinate 20,695,009 of NC_140360.1, read as the reverse complement.
GTCGGTCTCAGAGTCGCTATCTGTTAAGGCTTCACTCTCAGAGAATGGTGCGCCAATGTCACCCGCTAAGGCCTTAGATGGGACATACAGCCAAAAAGCCAGAAAAATTAATAAAACTCTCAAAAGCTAAAATGGAGAAAAGATGGTGACACGGCTCATCTACTCACATACCTGAGTAAAAACTTGCTGAGCATCAAGTGGAGGACACGGGAAAGACAGCAGGGTCAAAACAAGCTTCCTGAAGACTGAATCTGGCTTGGTGTCCTTCAGTACACCTGTCCAGTGCTTCTCCAGTGAAACCACTGCTGAGTTTTCCATTGCTCCCTCTTCACTCTCTCCCTCCTCGGCTGTCTGATACTTCAGGAATTCACTAGTGAGCTGTTCGACCGCCTCCTGGGAGCTGCAGATTCCCAGCTTGGTTGCAAGATCCCCTACTTCTTTCCCTGTCACACCCACCCTCTTCTGGGGGTTCAGCAGCTGAGAGATGCTCTTTAGCGTGTCGTCATTTAAAGGCAGCCTCTCTGCAATGCTACCCGTGACTGCAATGTAGAATGACAAGGCCTCCTTATGTAACAGTGGTAGTGACTCTTTAGACTCTTTCAGGAAGTCTTCCACAGTTTCACCACCCAGGTAGAGCTCAGGGCTTGATAAGTGGCACCCCTTGTTCTTAAGGATTTGGGCATCCCGTTTCTTGAGAAAGCGAAGAACAGCTTGAGAATGAAGGAAGTAAGAGGTGTAGGTGCCTAGCAGGCTACTGGCTTCTTCTAGGATAAGCAGCATATCAGCCCGGTTTTCTCCCTGTGTTTGCCTATGGAAACTGTGCAGAGGCTTTAAGGCCTGCTCCAGGAACATAAATGTTGCCTTGACTTTGGGATCCTTCAACTGGGAGCAGATTAACTTAGCCTTCTTGTTGTCGTCACAGCAAGAGCTAAAGTACAACCTGAGATCTGACCATATTTCCAAGATTTTTGTGACAAACACGCAAAATCTATGGCAGCTGGTGTCAAGGTCAAATGATGTGCTGTCCCCACTGACATCGGAGCCAAAAAGGGCCTTGAGGTTGTCATTCTCAGTGGGGCAGGAGGAGTAATACGCATGCAGGTCTACCAACAACTCTTGAGTCTGACTGGAGAGTTCCTTAACCCCAGCATGACAAGCAGCATCAGCGAGGGTGTACAAGCCACCTAAGGCTGTTATGTTTGGGTTGAGCTCCTTGAGCTGTGAGCAGATCTGCTCTGAGGCCACAGCATTACCACTGACATAAATGGCAACAAGATTATCTGTGGCTAGCCCGAATTTCTTAAGGGTCTCCACCACTGCTGCTGCTTGATCTCCTGCATCATCAACTGACTGAAGAGCGTCCAGAAAGTAGATGGAGTGACAGGACGCTTCAGCGTCAAAAAACCCAACAAGGACTACTGACACAGTGTCATCCTTTCCTACTGACACCCCTCCATAGATGTAAGCGCAGTAAGGAGTGTGTTGGCAAACAGATACAATATGTTTAGGGTACTGCGACCCGAGCTTAGAGCGTACAAAATTCCTAGACCCCTTTTCACCTTTCACAGATCCAGTTTTAAAGTGACTGTGAATAAACCGAATAGCTGCATTGCTACAGGGCAGTGGCTCAACAACCTGGCTCTTCTGGCCAACACGTTTGAAAATCTTAGCTCTTTTTATGTGTTTCTTTGTTTCCATGTGTCGCCTAAGTTCAAAAATGCCTTTAAAGTATGTGCTTAGGTTGTTGCCACAAGAGGTGCAGTAGGTATATTTCTCTCCAAGCGGACTACAGTCAGCCCAAACGAAAGTACTCTTCCACTTTTCATTGTAAGGAAATCTTTTACTTGGTGTTAGATTGCCATTCTCTTCCGTGTCTGATTCCAATTTGGATTTTCCTGACAAAGTAAGAGATAAAATATTACTACACAAGTGATGTATATGTATACATATATACACACCGTCTTATTTCATAATCAAAGTGAAAGAAATAGTTAAATTACACTTACGGGACGTGGGAGATCTGTTGACTGTACTTTTCACATTTGCTGTGTAGAAAACTTTGAACCACTTCAGGAACTCAAAGTTGCTTTTAAAATCCCCTTTTATGAGATTCTGAACTGGAATGGCCTGCAGCAAAGAAAATAAGACGTGTCAACATTTAAAAATGCTATAATACATCTTACTGAAAAATACAGTTTGATCAAAAATGGATGTCAAAGTTACACCCTAACAGCAAAGAAAGTATCAAATGTTAGTAATCCAAAAGTACATTTCCTTCCTCTTAAAACTGGATTTTTTCATTTTCAGTTATTTGTAGTTTTCTTTAGATGTTTCATACGACTGACACAAATCTTATATCTGTATCACTAATTATAAAGCTACAGTCAGCAGGTATGTGACGTTCCACACGAGAGAGAATAAGACACTAGATCAGGTCTACATCAATATTCCAGCAGCATATCCTGGACAATCAGATCATATTTTCCTAACGCTGGCGCCAGCTTATAAACCCAGGATCTGTTAAACCACCTATGTGCATGATGGCATCAGCCTGTGTGGCCAAACTTTGTTTGTGTTCACGTTCCAGTCTGGTTATGCGAGACACTGCTCCTCCCAAAAAGCATCGGGGCCACAAACCGCAAATACAAACAGTGCAGAAAGCCAACAACAACATAGCATATGGAACGGTAACAAGGCACTGATGGGACTACAAAACCTGACAAATGATGATGGCAAACTGCTGAATGTCCTCAACCAGTTTTTCAGCTAATCTGACATTCCCTTCATGCATCCAGCTGATGATAAGTCAACACTGGCACTTCCAGCAGCATCAGGTAATTACTGGAGAGAATCAAGCTGATCAAGCCGATCAAGCTGATCAAGCCGATCAAGGCGAGCAAGGCAGCGGCCTTAATCGGTACTAAAAGCATGTGTTGATGAGCTTGCTGTAGAGTTCAGACACATTTAACATCTCTCTTCAGTATGTTGCTGTTCCCACTTTCCTTCAATCCACCACCAACATGCCAGTGCCTAAAAAAACTACTTTGAAGTGTATATGGGAAGTAAAGTACTTTGAGAAACTAGTGTTGTTACACATCAAAAACATTCCATCCTATCTTGATAAGCACCTTGGACTTCTTTTTGGGCAGTACACAGCATATAAGAATAGGGAGGCACACCTACAACACCCTCATCACAAATATAGGTGTACTGCCGGGCAACAACTCACTCCTAAACTGACGTAGAACATCTGCTGAGGAAAGACCTGCATCGTGCAGTGCATCAACAGGCTGGAGCTCCCTAATTGGGATACCACTAAATAGGTTAATAGGCTTGTTTCCACCTGTGAAGTCTGATAGTTCCTGCTAATTGGTTGATTCAACCCCTGACTGTTCGACTGTTGTCCAGGGCCCTTATGAAAAGGGACCCAGCCGGACCCAGCTCGTTCAGCAAAAAGATTATTGGTGGTGTCGCTTATATATTTTTGATAATGCCTCTTTGTAGACACGACAGTAAGGCCTTTTGTTTGTTGTTTTTAGCTTAGACAAGTACGTTAGTCAGGTCTTGTTTGTTATATTGTTTAGATTTGTTTATTTGGTGCAACCACATGATCCAATCCTTCCATACTGTTTGTGTGTAAAGCCTTCTCTAATGTTTTGGGCGGTAAAATAGATCTCTAGGTTTTTCTTCGACTCTGACTCCCAACTTCATTGTATGTCGTTTGTTGTAAGTGTAGGGGTGTTACATACCAGGTCAATCCTTCCCCAGTGTGTATCCGTATGAGCTTTTTTAGGTTACTTTTAGTTTTACTATAAAATATAATCTGGCCTCTAGTCTGACTTGTCGTGTGTTTGTCGCTAAATTTCCCTGGTGCGGTCTAGGGATGTAACAACGGCAAATGGGTTATTCAGGGACAACATACATCTCATACGCCACTCCTCCTTTGGATCACTGCCAACCAGTAAAGGGCAGTGAAAACATACACAAATAAGGGTTGCATTGAAAGCACAAATCTGATGCAGATTAGATTAAATTCTGGTGCTATTATTTCCCATATTCGTGCTGCTGCTTTTAATTTTAAGTCAAGCTGCTATTTCTGTTTTATTCACTGCTGATCTTAATATCTGTGTCTGTTAATTTCCTGCTATTACCTTAAGATTTATTTATTTACTATTTATGTCTTGTTGTCTTGTTTTTGTCTTTGTGTCTTTTATGGGTGAATGGAGAGAAGCAGAACGTATCTCACTGTTGTGTGTACAATGACGATAAGGGTCATTCGTTCATAGCTTATCAAGACTAGATACAGGAGGCAGCCGCTGGTAAACCTGTACAAACATTTGCTTAAGATCTCTAAAGCTCACAAAACAATCATGTTCTATCATGTTTGTTTCGTGTGTTTTGTGTTTTTGTTTAATGCATACAAAAGCATACAACAATATAACAAACAAGCACAGACTCCACTTCTGTAACAATGGTGACGAGACAACAAGCACAGATTCCAGGAAGTGAGTGCTCCTGGCTGTACCATATTTGCATTGTATCATATGTGAAACAATCATCAAACAGGATCTACACATGCAAAAACACCCCTTGTACTGTAAGTGCTTCCTTAATAATGGATATATTCAGTAAATGACAACAGTTGATGTACATACCCTTGGGATACCATGCTTGATGAAGGCCTCAAGAAGGAGAGCAAAGTTGTGCTTACAGTCTTCATCAGTCCGTGCATCAAACTTCACGTTGGTCATGTCAATAGATCCGGGTATAATGTGGTTCATGATCTGACAGTGATACGCACCTGTTCAATTACACACAAACAGGTTGGCAGTGAGTGATTAAAGTAAGCTAGAGCAACCAAGCAAATTGAAAAGCTGCATTAGAAAACTCATGAATCACCTGAACTCATCTCCCCCACATCTTTGAAGTTTGTCTTCAGGAGGTTGTTGACCCAGGTCATCACATAAAAACGACTGGATTTATCACGGGAGGTGTCAGGAGTCACAATCAGTCTACTTTCCATCTTGGGGCTCTCTCTAAAAAAATAAAACAACATTAGGTGGAGGGAGCTGCTAAATCACTGGCATTTCCTGTCCTGTACAAGCAAGACAGTGAATCCTAATTTGCATGATAACCTTGCAAAATACCTTGCGACCCAGTCCTTAAATTAAAGCAAACCATTTGCCCATAAGCGGCTTTATACCAGCCCACATCTATGGACTGTTTCATTGTTTAAATATTATAATTGTTAATTATTAAGTCACAACTTTTCCAGTGAAAAACTGAGTGCCAACTTTTCATTCAAGCCTTTGTTTACTGCCAGTGCTCTTCTTTGTAAAGTTATATTTATGTGTAATAGCGCTTTGAGCGATGCTGCATGTAATGTGTACTGCTGTAGTTTTTGCAGGTCAGCGATTCATAAATCGCTGACACACACACAATCATTTAGTGTTGCTTTTCCTGTAACTTTCACATTGGTACTGTTTAGCAGTAAATGTTGCTAAAGCTAGTGTTTACCAGTGACTGACTTCTAGGGGTGGTGGTGGGTATGAGGCCAGTGGGTGGGTTGCCTAATCCCCTATTGTTTGTCTTGATTGTGGAGCATTAAGGCTTTCTGACACGTATTAAAAATATTAACCTGTACATCTTTCGATTGCTTTTGACTGCCCTCTTGGCTTGTGTACATAGAGACACGGAGCTATGGTATAAGCTGCGGGACATTGGAGCCACGCTGCAGCTCTCCCCTCCCCTTTTCCTCAATGTATAGAAAACGTCGATGAAATCTCGCGTTGTCTTCTTTTTTGCCGCGAACGTCCTCAGTTCACGCAACTTTCTCCGAAAAGGAAACTTAAGCCACCACATAAGTACTCAAATCAATAAGAAAAACAAACAAATAAAGTGCATCTGAGGCGGTGCAGTGACAATACGCCGACCGGCATTTCATTTCTGCAGATTCCTCTTTCTCAGTCCACGCACGGTGCAGCACCGCCAGTCTTGTTTCTCACGAGGAGAAGCAATCTTTATCATTTAATGTTATAGTAAGTGGCTAAAACTGATCCTTACCATCCGACAACCGTTTAGGAAAATGTCATTACAGCGTTACTATCAGTGCATTTAGCAGTGATTTCAACAACCGATGTTAAAGAAACTAATTGAAGTCAATTGCAGTTATTAGGAAGTCAAAACGTCCACGGGAACTATCTGCTAGTGTCTCCGTGGGTTTTGTATGAGCCGGTCTTTGTGTTGAGAGCCGGCAAAAGGCTGGATATACAACAGAACAAGACAATAAAACGATAGTGAAAGCATGGTTATGTATGTATCACCAGTAAACAGTCTATATTTCAAAAGCCGTGGAGAAAGCAAAAGCGACTTGTTTCTGTATATACACAAATAGTTAAGACTTACCTCGGCAGTTCCCCTGTTACTACAGACGGTCCTCCTTCCGACTCTCAGTTCCGTCCCGAAGCAATTTCTGATGGGAGATGGGCCCTTGTGACGTCCGGATTAACCCATTGGTCGACAGATGTGGGAGGCTGTCCCATCGAAGACTGCTAGCCATTAAACTGGCTCCCGAAACAGCCACCCCCCTCCGAAGAAGCACAGTTTCAGCCAAATGTTGTCCCGCATCACGGTAATGCTAGTACCATATCGTAGATGAAAAAAAAAAAACACAGTGATTTTCTGTTGGCCACAAATGTAACAGCGGACAAACAAGTACGCCACGACAATTTCGCACAATAGTATGTCAATTATCCCAATGAAAACTAGCGCAGATTAATCAATAATTTGACCAATTGAAATTTAGCTGCCGAATAAGCAAAGCTGAATTTGCGTGGTATTAGCGTTAGTTTTTAGCTTAGCCTATTTGGCAGATTGCTCTTTTGTAAGGCTAACAACTATAAATAAATACATTGCTGCAATTTATTGACAGAAAATAAGAGTTGAATATTATTTTTCATTTGAGTAGAAGAGTTTTTAACTCACTTGTATGTTGTTTGGCTAGCTAATATGTAAATATGGTAGCTACCTGGCTAGCTAAAACCTTAGCTAAACTAGCCAATTTTCGCACAACTTCATAATTAATCCCACTCCAGCGTTTATGGCAGTGTAGTAATGGCGGCTGTGTCACGTCCAACGATTGTGGTTGTCTGAGGAGAAAACAATCCCACGAAGTCAGCATCACTGTCACTATATCAGGCATTAATGGCTGTTGTGGTTATGAAATAGAAAGAGAAACATGTTGTCCACTACCCAGAGCGGAATGACGGTTAAAAGAAACAAAATGGCGCCTAACCGCTTTTCACTTACGTGCGAGGAAAGCTGGACGAGTTTTGTTGATCATTGCGATGCGGGGTTTTTTTGTTGTTGTTTTATTACATGTCCCTGTAAAACAAGAGACATAATTAATCATACTGTAAAATGTTCCTGGAATTAGTTCTCCTGAATGTAGATCTGTTATGAAACACCTATGATTTTCCAGGCCAAAACGTTCGGTGGCCATTTTGTGAAATCAACAGAACAAGTGAAGCCATTAAACCAGAGGCAGAGTTTGTGTGTGCGTCTTTAACCCTTATACCCTCCTCGGGCATTTTTGTAAAATTATTATTATTATTTTTTAATTTGTTGGTCATTTTTGCTGTGTTACCGCTGGCGGCATGACTTTGTGTAGGAACTCTTCTTTTTAGTAAATTTTTTTGTCTTTTACTCTCACATGTCATTTATACTGTCTTGATGCATTTTGCACTCTGCACACATTCTGGCAAAAATCTACACGTGCCAAAAACAGCCATAAAATCCTCATGCATGAATATGTTTTGCTGATTTTTTTCATAAATCACTTAAACAACTTTTAAACTTCTCAAACTACCAAAATTGCAATAGTTTAAAGGATTTTAACCCCTTAAATGCCAGTCTGAAAATATGAAGTATTAAAATGTTTTTTTACAAGAAAACACAAAAACTGAATTATTTTCCATAAAATAAACAGTAGGGAGATGGGGCTTGGTGGTGATTGGCGTCTTGGATATGTCAGAGATTAGCAATAAAGTTGATTTGATTGCATTAGTAGTTTTTATGTGGAGATACTCCCTGGACACCTTTGTGGCCAAAAATGCCCCGTAGACTTACATTATAACAAAAATTTTTAATCACACTGCCAGTACAGTATAAAACCATGCATTCTGTAATGTTAGCATTTCATTTAGAAGAAAAGTAGTGATATTTCATATTTTTACTGTATTTGATCAGATTCAACCATTTTCCCATTGTAGGCCGATGCACGAAATTCTTGTAGATTTGCTATATTATGGAGCCATGTGACTACCAGGGGGCTCCAAATAATGGCCTCCTAGCAGAGAAAGACCTTGAGCGAAGAGAATGAGCAATAATGACGAAGCATTTCAGTGCAGAAGAGGCTTTAGAAATGGTCATGCAGCCTTCATCTGCCAGCGAGCTGCAGGACTCATTTGAAGAAGACACAAGCTCCAAGGGGAAGTCTGACATGGAACACTCACTGGAGTCCTAACTTCGGAGAGTGCCTCTGAAAGTGGAGAGGACACTGTGGATCATGCCCATTCTAACAGTGAGTGGACAGCAAAGAATGGACAAATCCAGTGCTCCACAATCAAGACAAACAATAGGGGATTAGGCAACCCACCCACTGGCCTCGTACCCACCACCACCCCTAGAAGACAGTCATTGGATAAACACTAGCTTTAGTAACACTTACTGTTAAACAGTATCTATGTGAAAGTTACAGCAAAAGCAAACATTAAATGATTGTATGTGTGTCAGCGATTTATGAATCACTGACCTGCAAAAAGTGCAGTAGTGCACATTAAACGTAGCATCTCTCAAAGCACTATTACACATAAATATAACTTTAAAAAGAACAGCACTGGCAGTAAACAAAGGCTTGAATGAAAAGTTGGCACTCATTTCTGCACACAGAAAGGCCCAGTCGGCCCATGGATTCAAACCCGGGACTTTCTTGCGGTGAGGTATCAGTGCTAAACACCTCTCCACTGTGCCGCCCTGGCTCCATAATATAAATGGCAAATCTACAAGAATTTCATACATCAACCTACAATGGGAAAATGGTTAAATCTGATCAAATACAGTAAATATGGCAAATATCACTACCTTCCTTCTAAATGAAATTGCTAACATTACAGAATGCATGGTTTTATATAAAAAATGTGGTTATAATGTAAGTCTATGCAACATTTCTGGCCAGAAAGGTGTCCAGAGGGAGTATCTGGCACTACATAAAAAATACCAATGCAATCAGATCAATTTTATTGCTAATCTTTGACATATCCAAGACTCCAATCACCTCGAAAGCCTATCCCAATACTGTTTATTTTATGGAAACTAATTCAGTTTTTGTGTTTTGTTTTTTTTTTGTAAAAAATAATCAAATATTTTGAGTCATTAGACTGGCATTTAAAGGGTTAAAATCCTGAAAACTATTGAAATGTTGGTAGTTTTGAACAAGTCTAAAGCTGTTAAAGAGATTTATGAAAAAAGTAGAAAAAATATTGATATTTCAGGATTTAATGGCAGTTTCTTTGTGCGTGTACATTTTTGACATCTGAAGGTGTCCAGATGGTAGTAAAACACGACAATATAGAACAAAAACGGTTGTGACAAAATCCTTGCCTTGCTTTCTATCATTGTGTATTAGCCTGTTATTAAGGGATGGCATTTAAAACATGGCATAAAGTTGGTAGCCAACAAAATCGTGACCCATGATTAAACCAATGACAGATCTGGCCAGGCTATACAATAGATTAAATCCTCTCATCTTGGATTTAATCTTACATGGGTTATGATACAATGTGTTATACGTATACCCTACACTGGAAATGTGTTTAATAATCCACGTAGGCCTATAGTTTTAAGGGTAAGATATATAAAACAAAACCAATGCCCCGCTGTTATCACCAGGCAATTTGACTGCATATTACTTATTATATATTACCAGTTAACATAAAAGGATATCTATATTCATTCCTAGTAACAAATCTTAAACCACCCATCACAAGAAAATGTAGACTGGACAGTCTTTTTTTAAAAAAACTTTTTGCTACTCATTACTGTTTACAAATGTAGCTTGTAATATACTCACTTGCCAGTTCAATAGGTACACTAGTGAAAACTAATACATTCTAATATAACCGTCCTGCACTAAATCTTAGCTTCATGACTGTTCTGATGTTCAGTTTATGTTGAAACTGTGAAAGAAATGTGGTAATTCAACTGTTTGATCATTTTGGAGGATGTAGTTTGTGGTGTTTCTGTTATTTAGCCTAGCCCACTGACCAAAATGGTGTTGTCAAAAATAATAGAAACACGTACCAGTACATAATACAATACAAACCACATCTCTCTCTGTTATTTTGAACAGATGCTGGACACCATATCCCCCATGAAGGTTAGAATGTATTTGTTTTCACTAGTGTACCTAATGAACTGGCAAGTGAGTGTAGTTTGTATTGTATTGTTTGTAATATGGGCTTTTCACCTATACATTGATCATGTAAATGTGACAAAATGTGGTAATAACCACAATACATGACATAGGGCAGCTTTTCATGGTGTTATAACATAAAATAAGTTGAGTGGTCAACAAGTGGTCAAGTGAATTCTCATACCGTCTGGTTGAGTGAGAAGTTCACTTTCATCAGTACATTTAAATGAGTGACATTCGTTAATACACAGGATTAGATGTTAAAATCCCTTGTGCCAAGATCCCAGGCAAAACACATTTAGAGGCCCTGTCCAACTGAGAAACCCTAACAAACCTGCAGCCATGCGACATGACGATTAAACCTACAATTTAAATGAACTGAGTAAATGCTGCTGGCTTGTATGGCCTGCTCAGCAGCTAAACAAACAAAGAAATATGGCTACCAGCCAACATGAAGACATCAGATACCTGGCCTAGTCAACAGCAATATTCAGCATGTCATTGGGGTTTTCAAGTGGGCAATGTATAATCTACCTTTCCAACCCTGAGGCCGTAGCTGTTATTAAAGTTTGTTGTTTTCTGATGGACATTGATTGCGACACATTCAGTGAAGATCTGGCCTATTACTACAATCATTAAAATAGATGTGACTCTGTTGCGTTTCATTTCTGTTCCACCAAATTTGATAAAACTGCAGAAAGAATTTTTAGAGCAGGTTCAGGAACATCACTGTCATTGACTCATTGTTAAATAACATCAGTGTCAGTGGTTCACTGCTATAAGGCTGTTATTTATGCTCTAATTTGATTAGGTGGGAGGAAAAATGTCTCGTATCAGTTGAGCCCAAGACTGTTAATTTTGGCCTCTGTTACTGACTGAATTTAATGATGTTCTTTCAAGTAGAAAGAAAAAAGCCTAGGTCTCAAGGCGTGCAGTGAAATAAAATGTTGTATTTTTATCAATAGTGATACCTTTATGTGAAATGGTTTAGAGCTTTTCTTGTTATACATGTGCTATAGAGGTAATCGTACTGAGAGTAGTGGAGAAGGGCCAGGGGTTAATGCGTGTGTCTAAATTTATGTTGGAATTAATGTAACTGAATGCTTAGAAACTCAGGCTGAGTTCTCATGGTAGTGTGTCCTCAGGGCAGTGGATGTCCTCGGCACAGGATATATGAACCGACACCGAGCACCACCATTCATGTGAAAATGCTCTTATAGCGTGAAATATTGTTTTAATAGTGAAAGCAACAAATTGTCCCTGAAGGTGTTCTTATGGAGCCAACGTCGGGCCTTTGTGACGCCATCTGTGGTGAGTGATCTCCAACAGTGGGGTCACAGGGGTCAGGGTAGGCTTTGTTTATATGGCCACTTCTCCTTTAGCCCATCCTCCCCAAGGCAAGGGTCATCATCACAGTGGAGAGAGAAAGAAAGTGACTTCACTTTTCTTCTTGGCGCTAATGTCTTGTTTCACTTGTTGTCAGTGTCTGATCAGTTGTGAGTGTTTATACTGAGTCCTGTAATCAGGTAGAGATCTGCTTTTAGTTTCATCTTGCTCTGGATCAACATGTCAGACAAAGGAAAGAGGAAGTTTTACACGAACAATAAGGGAAGAAACCACCATAAATTCCACAAGTTATAGGCTTCAGTAACCGGTCCAACAAAGTATACCATGTTAAGAAAGCACCTGTTGTCTTAGAGTAAGAGTCTCTAAGAGTGTTTACGTTTGCTACTTTGATTTCATCATCGTGGTTCTCAACAGCTACTCTTATCAGAGAAAGGAATTTCTGTCATCACAGATTCTTGTGTTTTGATGATTACTTAATCATTAGTTTTAGGTTGATGATTAACTCTTGGTGGAAAACATTCAGAACATTACATCGCTTTGATTTGGTCATGTGTGAACGGGTTAAGTTTTGATTCTGATTTATTCTGGATATGAGCTAGTTGAGCTGCACCAGCATCATGAAGAAAAGTGGAGGGAAAATGCAAACACAGTAATCATGTGATATCGAGGTGTATGAAGAGAGTGTAAAACTGAGCTATAACAGGTTGTCTGATATTAAATTGGCCAAATAATGACATTCCTGTTGTCAATGTTGTTATAAATGTTTAAGCAGCTGGGTGTTAGTGTGAGAAAGGAAGCTATTTACGTTTGAGCTGCAAATTATCATTAGATGTTAGCAGATAATCTTTTTTTTCTTGTAATGCAGGCTTGTATTGAAATTATCTAAAATCTAAAAAATTGTGAGACATTCTGGAAAAGTTTTTAATGCAAACTATTTAAAAAAAAACTGCTTTTGTAATGTGACCATATCCCTGTTGTAGTTCGGAATTATATTGCCACTCTTTCACAATTTGAGCACCATGAATCCTGGCATTGTCATCTTGGAATATGCCCGTGTCATCAGGGAAGAAAAAAATCCGTTGATGTAATAACCTGGTCATTCAGTATATTCAGGTAGTCAGCTGACCTCATTCTTTGGGCACATGATGTTGCTGAACCTAGACCTGAGCAACTGCAGCAACCCCAGATCATAGCACTGCCCCCACAGGCTTGTACAGTAGGCACTTGGCATGATGTGGCATCACTTCATCTGTCTCTCTTCTTACCCTGATGCGATGGTTCTCCACTATCCTACCAGTTTTTAATAATGCACTGGACAGTTCTTAATCCAATTTTAGTAGTTCCTACAATCTCCTTAGACGTTTTCTCTGCTTGATGCATGCCAATGATTTGACCCTTCTCAAACAGACTAACATCTTTTCCATGACCATGGGACATTGTTTAAGAAATGAGAAGCTACACAGTGCATCAGCTGGGGTTAAATAACTCGTTGCCAGCTGAAAGATAATCACCCATGCAGTCCAAAAGGAGGCTTGTACTTATTTGCTTAGTTAAATCCAGGTGGTGACTTTTTTTTTTGGCCGGGCAGTGTATGCTTTTGTTTTAGTTACTGTGTTTTTGTACAAGCTACACAGTCCACATAAACACATACTGGCTATGGCTATGACTAATGCAATACTGGAAATATTCCAGTCAGAATAAAACTACTTCATGTAATCACATTGGGCCTAATCAAAACGTAATTTCCCATCAGATGCAGAGGTGTGGTGTAAACCTTTGATTGTCCGTTGTCAACAGGAAAAAATACTGCATCTGAATGTTTCTGTCTGGTTGGAATAAATCTGTCCTTATGTTAAGTAAAACATCAGGTGAGGGTTAGGGTTAGAGGTGACTAGTTTCAGGAAGGACAGAAATATGGGCATAACAAGATGTTCAAACAATTATTTGAAAAAAGATGAATGAAGCTGAAATCAATGTGGACAACACTGTTCAAAACATGGCCCATTTTTGGTCATCTTCTTTTGTTGAAGGAATTCAGTGCTATCAATAAATCTGGGGAATTTTTCGTATGCTTTTGTTATATTTTTGGTAGATTCAACACTGCCAAATAAATAGTGTGTTAAAAAGTACATGAGGCTTGAGGCATGTAAACGCATACAGTACGTATCTTATCAAACCATTTTATCCAACACCCATGTAAACAAGGAAGTTGGAATATCTAATCAGAATGATCTCCATCAGGTCCTCCGTCATCACTTTACATCAGATTATATTGCCAAATATTCAGCCAACAGTTAAATACTGTATTGACACCCTCATGAAACAACATTAGCAGGCTTTTCAGCTGTGGTTGTCTCTCGGGCCACCTCATATTCAAGTTTAGTATTCACTCTTAGTTTCCATTTTATTCTCCACAAACTCTAAATGTGCTGCCCGCTGCGACCAACACTATGAGAACAGTAAGGTTACGGACTGGTCCACTAAGCATTGCATGAAATTCTCCATAAAGCTGTTTAAACCAAGGTAGAGGTGGAAATTCTACATGACATGTTTACCAGAACCAAACCAGCTAAACTGGAAAGTGAATGAACAACAGGATGGGTTCACCACAAAATGCTCAGAATAATAAAATATGAGGAAGCACAACCAATGGGAACAGGCATGGCTACATATTTACACTCCAACAACAGCTCAAACACTGATTAGCATGGCCTTCTTCTCCAGGTCTACCTCAGAGTAGCACCATCACAGTACAACAATGGAGACCGGAGACCAGAAAAACATTTCCAATTTTAGTCAGGAATAGCTTCACAACTGTAAGGCTAAAATAAACAAACTTGGTCAGAGTAACTAACAAAACTCAAACAACAACTGGTATTTTATCTTAGCCTAATCAAAAATGTAATTTAGTCTGCCACTAAAGTTGCTGCAGAAATGAAGCACGCCACACCCACTGTAATCACAGTCATACAAGGCCTCCTCATTGAGCATGCCACTTCCTGCTGCCTTGAAACATTGGCAAGGTGTGCTTTAATTCTGCCTGTAACAAAAGGAGGCGTTGACTGTAAGTCATAACTTGTACAATTTGAAAATGTGTTGAATATCCTCCTGGGACCCAGCGAAATTAAAGTTTGAGAATTTCTCTAATCTTAGCATAAACTGAGTCTATTCGGTGTAAATAAGACAGAACCTTCAAATTCTTTGTTTTCTTGTCTGATCCGACCAAGTTGCAATATCAGCAACAACAACTAACACAATTATGAAGTTAATTAAAACTTGTAACTGAAATATAGTTAAATCGAACGTTGGATACATTTTATGGCAGTATGATCAATGACCAGAATAAGAAAACGGCAGAATAAGAAAGCCCACCTGTACATCTGTCAGGTACTTTACTGCAGTCAAGTTACTTGATGCCCTACACATTAAAAGTCTACCAGCAACAGGAACCATTATGTAAAACAGGAGCCATGCAAGGCAAAGATGTTGACTGATGTTAATGATTGTGTCAGGAGCGATACGTAAGCTTAGCAGTTAAATATGTTACTGTGATCCTATTTTATCTGTCGCTGCTCTTACTACTTTATGGACAACTTGAATGATGGTGTGCATACATCCAAGCTAGGAAGATGTGCCTTATTTTATTTCCTAATTCATTCATTCATTCATTCATTCATCTTCTGTACCCGCTTATTCCTGTTAAGGGCCGTGGGGTCTGCTGGAGGGGCGGGGTACACCCTGTACAGGTCGCTAGTCTATTGCAGGGCTAACACAGAGAGACAGACAACCATTCACACTCATATGAACACCTACTGCCAATTTAGAATCACTAATTAACTTAATGAGCATGCTTTGGACAGAGGGAGGAAGCCGGAGTACCCGGAGAGAACCCACGCAGACACAGGGAGAACATGCAAACTCCACACAGAAAGGACCCAGTCAGCCCATGGATTTTGTTTTTAATAACTCTCTTCCCTCTTCTTTTATGCTCAAGATGTATCTCTACTGACAAACAAATACAATAACATCACATTAATGTATTTAACTGCTAACCTTATGTGTTGCCCCTGACCCAAACAGGATCACAGTGGGTGTGATACAACTTCAGTTTTCAAACAAATTTTCAAATTCCATCTGAAATTTTGAGTTAAACTCTCTCTGCTTCTGTCAAATTACTCTCACCTGTGATACCGTGAATTTTAAATAAAAACAGATGAATTGAGTCCCAATGTCCACCACAGGGGACATCAACAAAAAGTATACTGCTCTGTGGTTGAAATGTTGTACGTATGAATAAAACTTGTTTGAAGATTAGCTAAAACCCTTTTCTAACAAAAACATATCAGATATCCTCTTGGAGCCATGATAAATGTATGTTTTTCAACTATTTACCTCTCCAGGATGGCCAGGATGTCCTCTACATGGCACAACAGGTTTCAGCTCCCTAGCTTATATAGTTTTTCAAATATCAATAAGAGACTCATGTCCTCTACAGAGGACGAGAATGAACTACTGGGTCCCAGAAGGATAAAAATAGAAAAATGTAAATATAAATATAAAACTGCAGAACAGGTGAAGGTGTTTGAACAGTGTGTGAACAGACCCCTGCTGATTTGTGAATAAAATAACAGTTCTGTCAGAAAGTGTTAACTCTTAGGTGCAATCCAATGGATGCAATCAACAGTTATTATGACAAAAATCACTTAACGTCAGTGTGTGTGTGAGGCTACAAAAATCTTTACTAAATCAATTGTGTGCAGAGAACGGATCTCAGAAAGAGGAAGAAAAGTCTTTAAAAGGGGAAGAAATATATGCAAAGGTCAGCAGGAGCAAGTAGGGGATAAGGCTTAAAGGACGGAGGCTGACAGATGCAATCAGATGTGTCACAGGGCCATGGTAAAGTGGATGTCAGTGCAGCTATGGGGGGCTGCTATAAGAATGTCACAGACAATCAGGAGTGTTGAATAAGCGCTGTAGAGTATTTGGGCAGCAGGGACAGTTTGTGTCTCTCCAGGGTGAGCACATTTCAGCCTTCGAAGCTGAGCAGTATTGACACGATCAAGGCCACAAACACAGGTGGCGCAGACAGAACCCGCTCACGTGAGAGGGAACGGTCACTCAGGTGCATTAGTTACACGCACATTTTGTGAAGGTTCAGATCAAGTGGAGTCATGCTCTGGGTTGCAGTTGGCTCCCTGACAACTTGCACTTATTTATGATTCGACTTGCAGACTTTGAAGCCACTTAACTTGTTCATGCCTGTCGACTTAGTAAGCAGATGTTGTGTCAAAGATAAAGTGTTAGTTATGAGCCGTGGTTAGGTCGCCGAGGTCACACACACAATCTGCCTTTGTGTGGAAGTAGCACAGCTTCCTCTGGGCCCCTCGCAGCCTTTCAGGCCTGATATTAGTTCCGCCTGGGTGTCCGTTTGGTTAACTCTCCCTCTACGCAGAGTAAAGGATTATGGGAGTTCGATGCGCCTGTGTGCAGTCCTTTAACCAGCCAATAGGGCTAAACCGGAAAGGGCATGACCAACAAGGATGGGTTGACCACGAGAAGCGCAGAATAATAAAGTATGAGGAAGTACAAGTAAGAAAGATGGTTACATTTTTAAACTCAGTTTTACTCCACTACAAAGAAATGCCAACAACAGCTTAAACACAGATCAGCATGGCTTTCTTCTATAAGGCTAGCTATGCATAGCACCATCACAGTGTAATGATGGAGCCAGCAGACCACAGAGAAGTGACACAGTACGGTAAAGGTTAGAAAGACACATGTACCTTTTAGTTCAACCTTCTTTTTTGGCTACTTGGGGGAAGCAGAAAGAAGTTGTGAACAGAATATTAACTTTGATTGGTTGGTATTTACACATACAGTAGATTTTTTTCCCATCTGATGAATGAAGTCCAATATGTATTCTAATATTTGTCTCTTTGTGGGTCTACTAACTTTCCCAAAGGAAACCCCTGGCTCTCTAGCTCCACTGTGTTCATCAGCTAGTTGATAGCTGTGTCTGTTTGGTGCTTAAAGTCACTGCCTGCTGTGGCCACAAATTATATTATGCCAGTCATTTGCAGAGTGGAAGAGCTAAAACCATAGATTGTAAAGTCACTGCCTGCTATGGCCACAAATGATATTATGCCAGTCATTTGCAGAGTGGAAGAGCTAAAACCATAGATTGTAAATACGGAACTAACAAGCTATGGGGTCACCCACTGGTTTCCATGGGAGCTAAACAGAAGACTGAAATGTCTTTATGGTCTACACCCTGTTCTCTATTTGGTTCAAGAAGGGAAGTGACACTTGAAACCTCAATAGACTTCTACAAGCAAGAGTTAGCACACATACTCTACTTCACGATCAAACTGCGAATAAGGTGCATTAAAATTGGAAACCACTAAGAAAAAGCACACATTTACTCAGCAGTACAATAAACTGGAGAACAAGCCATAATTACAGTGACCCAGAAGCCTATTAAAAACAGGTTAATAAAAACTGTAGTGCCTAAACTCCACAGACAAATGATTTTGAAAATATCGGTCATTATATCACTGA
This sequence comes from Chelon labrosus, assembly GCF_963514085.1. Taxonomy (NCBI): domain Eukaryota; kingdom Metazoa; phylum Chordata; class Actinopteri; order Mugiliformes; family Mugilidae; genus Chelon; species Chelon labrosus. The sequence goes on along the minus strand of NC_140360.1, from coordinate 20,676,633 downwards.
ATCATTAATGTAAATGTGACTTGAGTTTGGATCTTGTTAATCCACACCAGACATGTCAATCAAGGAAATCGCGCCCCCACAAATAAATTTCTTGGAGGCCTAATATTAATTTAACATGAGGTATCTGACTAGAAGAAGTGTATTTAGCTTCCAGGTTTCAAGTTTCTTTTCTTAACATGGCACTTTTTTTCATATAATTTAGTCGTTATCATTTAAAATCATCATCAAATGTTTCCTTGCTTTGTTTTTTCCTCATTCCTTGCCTACTACCGGTTTCACTACTGCGTGACTTATGATCCGTCCTTGTGACTATTTGACCAAAGACGGTAGCTCTACATCAAACAGCTGCAGCAGTAAAACTCTTATTACACGTTGTTGATGTGATAACAATGTCATATACTGTACATTAATAATGAATTCCCAGGGTAAATGTTTGTACAGCAGGAATACTTTCACTTTCAGTACGTGACAGATCTAAGAGGATTTTGAATACGGGACTTTTACTTTTAAATAAGTGTGTACATTGTGTTAGCAGCTACTTCCTCCACTATTATAAATGCAAATTATAAAGTCAAGATACAAACTTTTATCTCTGGAAACATCAGGACCATACACGCATTACACCGACAATGAAAGAAGTACTTGAATACTTCTTGAGTTCCAGCAGTCTGATAATTATTTGCCATAAATGTCATTAATTTCTTTATTTTTTATTCCGTATTTCTTAATTTTTTGGTGACTGTAAATACAGTCACAGCTGTATACTAGCATCCCCCATGGCTATAGTTTAATAATGCTATTAACTGTGCTCATGTATACTTTTGTGGTGTATTTTGAAGTCAGTTGGGATGCAAATATTTAAACAAATATTTATCCCTGCAGGGGAAATTCACAAGCCATACATTAAAATGAGGTGACATTATTGTCACTCTTATTTGCCACTATGTTAAAGTTATGTGAATGGAAAATAAATTATTTTCTCAAGAATCTAATAATTCACTGACAAGATTGATATTTCAGAACTACGGCACATAAAAACCCAAAATGATCTTCAAATCTGAGTAGTGGCAAACTAAGTATTTATTTGATTTGGTCAAACTGAGCTGAGTGCTGACTCCTCTGACTGATGTTTCATTACTATTTGAGATGAAATCGTAGTATTTTTGTTGACCCAGAAGATATGGAGCAACGTTTGGTCATGTCTCTGGCCTCTTAGTGGGTTTAAGTCCAGCATTCACATGTTTTTGCTCTGTTTTTGGTCTCTAGCAACATTGGCTGCTAAAAGCTACAGTAACAAACTGTAACTCCGTGTGGAAAGCAGCTGCAAACGTGATGTAAACAATAATTATGGGTGTAGACAGCTAAACAATGAGCTGAAGCTCATTTTTCATCTTTGGTAGCACAGATGCTGTACAGCAAACAAAAACACAAAAGCTTGGTTCAATGGCTGCACTAGCTCTGCTAGTTTCTCCTGTCCTTGCAGACTGTGCTCATCCACACCCCCTCATGGATCCACAAAGAAAATCGCGGTGAGGGTGGAGGCCTCCTCTCCACCTCACGTAATCTCGTGTCAATCCTGCACACGTGGGGAGGGGGCGAGTTCCCACTTTGGAAGAGAGGAGCCCAGACCTCATCTCCCCATCATCGTCCCTCCCTCCTCCTGATTAACCAGACTCATCTCCCTCCGTGGTCCATCCTCTCCTGTTACTTAGTTACCAGTTGCCATGCTTCGCCTGGGCCGCGTGTGTTTCCATGGCGACTGTGCCCATTCCATCGTCTCAGGGCTGCGCTGTCCCGATGGCCTGCAGCCACCGCGGGCCCCGACCCGCAGCTTCCTTCCTCACCGCCTCATGGTCCCATACGGCTGTCAGCCCCTCACCATGCCAGGCTGGTAATGCAACTTCTGGCTGCTCTGTGTGGTCGCTGACTGAGCAGACAAAGAGGCATAAAATGGACTCTAAACACAGAGGAAGGGTGCTCTCCTCCACACAACAGCAGTGTATGAGGAGAAAGAGTTCAACCAAATAAAATAAATAAAACGAGCAAAAACATATTTATCTGGGCAAATGTTCAGATTAAAAATTCATTGGGATTCCCTCTAAATTTTAAAAATCCTAAAAGATTTAAACAGCTTTACTACAAATATGTATTGTCCCTTTTGCTACTTGCTTAAAAGTATGTTAACAGTACATTTAAATGTCACTTGATATACTATAGAGGGCGCTGTGAAAGTCAAAAATCCTACAAATATTAGTTTCTCCAAACGATTAAATTGCACCATGTGAAGGCCTGTTAATAGCTAATAAGAGGATGTATTTCAGAGATACAATGTGGATTTTTCTGAATAAAAACAACAAGCATGACAAATGATAAAATTATAATATCACTGCAATAACATATATTTAAATGCAGTTATATTGACAAACACTAAAAAACAAACAAAAAACTGAAAGAAAAAAAATAAGTGTAATAAAATAAAGTAAAAAATCCCCCAAACATTCATGCTGATAGCTTTGTAATAATTTCATAGTTTCAGTGCAAAATGTCTCAAGATGAGCATAAACAAAATATTCAGGAATTATTGTTCAAGAAAAAATAAATAAATAAATAAATTCTCCCTATTGGAGGAATGTTCCAATCAAGCATAACATTATGACCTTCCTAATATTCCTAATATCCAAAACAGTTGTGACTCAGAATAGAATAGAATAGAATAGAATAGAATAGAATAGAATAGAATGTCTTTATTGTCATTGTACAGGTACAACGAAATTAAGGTGACCTGAACCCTTAGGTGCCGAAGAAGTAGTGGAATAATAAAAAAAACAAATAGAAAAGAAATACAAACACTAACAACCCCATTCACACATAATGAAGAGAATGGACATGGGTCTTCTGAGGGTGTCCTGTGGTGTCTGGCAACAGAATATTGTTAGTGGGGGCCTTTAGGTCCTATGGGTTGAGGGGAGGGGCCTCTGTGGATCAGGTTTGTTCCAGTGCGTCCCACAGATAACTGATCAGTTTGAGAGCTAGGTCAAATTCCCTAGATCAAATTTGGATTTGGTTTTTCATGTTTTTTTGTTTTTTTTTTACTTGTTCCTAAACCGTTTGTGTGTGTGTGTCTATGTCAGGCTGCATCCTGCTGGGGGTGGCTGCTGTCATCAAGGAGTGTCATTGCTATGGGGTGGGGGTGCCTTGTCTGGTCTAGGTGGGTGCTACATGTCTAAATGAATGCCAGGTCCAAAAGCTTCCCAGTAGAACATTGTATTGTCACAAGATGATCAACTTCACCTGTCAGTGGTTTTAATGTTGTGGCTGATCGGTGTATATTGGTGTTGTCATCGGGCGAGAGGGTGTACAGGTCTCTCTGGACAGGTCTCCAGTCTATCACAGGGCTAATACAGAGAGACAGGCGACCATTCACACTCACACTCACACCTACGGCCAATTTAGAATCACCAGTTAACCTCACCAGCATGTCTTTGGACAGTGGGAGGAAGCTGGAGTACCTGGAGAGAACCCAGGCAGACACAGGGAGAACATGCAAACCTGGAACCTTCTTGCTGTGAGGCATCAGTGCTAACCACCAAGCCACTGTGCCACCCTTTAAATAATCTCTTTCTGGAAAATTTATGCTCTCATAAATTACGATAATCCCTGCACCTCCTGATGAATGTTTAAAGTATTTCCATTAAGGACTGTTGAGATTTGTGTATAAAATCTCAGGAATAAGGAGAAATTACAAAGGGATGCTGCTGCTGCTGAATCAATGAATGCACCTAAAATGAGACAAAAAGAAACAACATTTTGATAATTTTGTTACACCGAAACAAAACATAAACACAAAAAGATTTCACTAAACTCACAATTTTAGGAAAACACTCTACAGCAGTCATACTGCAGAGCCTTCTATTTCAGTGTATAGTGTTGAGTGTGTGGGACGGGTCCACCTCAGGATGGCTGACACAAAGGAGCGTCAGTTTTCCACTCCTCCATCAGGAGGCAGTGTTCATCAAATTGTCTCACTCAGACTTGACCAGGCCGGCAGATCTACACCGAGCGGAGCAGGGTAAACTTGTCACCCTAACAGAGGCTGATTCACCATCACTCCCCCTCAGAGTGTCTGCCTCTCATCCTCTTCTTCAGTCTAACACTCACAGCTCTGTTTACTGTGAGACCTCCTCCTCTTCCTCCTCCTCCTCCTCCTCCTCAATGTCCTCCTCTGGGCTCTGTTTAAGTTGTCAAAAGCAGATTTTGTTTGTTTACGCTACAACTATATGAAAATTGGTGTTGGTCATGTAAACACCCCTGAGGAGAAAACCTGGAGTGGAGTGGTGGAGACACATTTACTCACACCCTGCACTGTCACTGAAGCCCAGTTTCATGTACTCATTTTAAGTGCTGTATTTATATCAGTGGCGTTGTTGGTAAAATAGGGACCCCATGTCTTAGTGGCCCCTTTTCCCTTTTTATCACATGTGCGCAAACACATGAGGCTGTTTGTAAGGTTTTAACCCTAAACATTCACCATTTCTACTTAATATATATGATGCATCAATATCAAACTAGCGTCCTGCACTAAATCTCATCTTAAGGAAGGTTATACAGTATTCATCATATGTTTAAAGTAACTGAGAGAGCTGTTGATCGGACTGTGTTTCCATTTTCTAGGCTGTGGTTTGTAGAACTATTGAATTGTATTGTGTTGTACCAACACATGATAATCTATTGTTTTGACAACCCCATTATAGTCAGTGGGCTAGGCTAAATAACAGAAACACTTCATTGTTTAATTCAATAACAGAACAACATCCTCCAAAATGACCATACAGCTGAGTTACCGCATGTCTGATGCTGTTTCAGTATAAACTGAACATTACAACAGTTATGAAACCCAGATTTAGAGCAGGACTGTTTTATTTGAATACAGTCATGGTCACTAGTGTATCTACTTAACTGGCAAGTGAGTGTATATATTTATATTACTGTAAAGAAAGAAAGAAATCTTCTCAACCTGACCCACTTACCTCAATTCTCAGTAATAAAGTTAAAGTTAATTCAGTTTTATTTTTATTGTGCCTATAACAATCCAAATGACCTCAAGCTGATAAAATCTCTTAAGTAAACTGGCTACATTTCAAAGTTTATTACTCTATAAACATTGTACAATACCGATGATAATAATGATTCTTTTTATTTTTATTTTATATATGGTTTTACGGTTTGTGTTAAATGCGTCAAACTATTTATTTGGCTACCAGTATTTTTTTTTTTAATACTTTGTTATGACAGTGGGCTCTTCACATTGCAGTTTTATGTTTCTTTGTGCGCCACATGGCATTTGACATTTGACGTTTGTTTGCAGATAAGCATGCTACAAACAAAACCTGCAGTGTGAATAACTTATAAATAATTATTAATAAATGTTGCACATTAGTTTGGATCAAACTAACCAACAGTGGCCTCTGTGGTTAGCAGAAACATTTAAACATTGCTTTTAAGAAGATTTTGTTTTACAGCATTTCATCAAAGTATCGCCCAAACTATTTGCTCAACCTAAAACGGAAAAATGAATTCCACTGACCATATCAACACATTTTGTATTTTATAATGCAAATGACAAAAACGTATAAATAGATATTTTAATTTAAAGCTGAAAGTATTAATAAAATTGTTCATTACCAAATCTGAATTAAACAAAGGCTTGAAAGAAACAGACTAATGAAAGAATAGCCAAGAATTAGGGATATAAGTAATAGTAGCCAAAAACCAAAAACACTGGATCCTTCATTTCCCATAATGCTTCTCATCTTTCATTCGACTCTGCTGGACAAGCAGCAGCCTTTTCTGTTTACTTCAACTGCTTTTCTCACAATTATTGTAACCGATCTAAATACTGCAATACCCATAATCCTCGGCCACCATTGCTATGGAGAAGAATCCCACCAAGTCAGAGATACAAATTGGATACAAAGCGGATTAATACAAACTCACAAGTTAATAGTGAATGTTTCTTACAGAAATGCATCTTGGGAGTTGTATTTAACTCTGCCATTTCACATTTTATACACATTTCTCTTTTTATTAAAGCACAAGTTGTTAATATTTTAAATTAATGATTCAACTGGGAGAGTTTAATGATAGTTCTGAGTCTTATGATGTGTTTTTATGGAAAAAAAATAACAAGACTTTTAATTCCTGGGCCAGAGGTGCCCAACTGTTCTCTCTCCAGCGCTAGTATTTTATTACAAGTTGTATTTTCTTGTGTAAAATTAGTGGAATACCACTTTACGTGAACTCTGCTTTCACCACTGGATACCATGAAGACTAGAACATGCTCAGGGCGTTGGCTAATTTAATAGAGACGACAGTGTGTATGGACAGGGAGGTCGATAAACGATCCAGTCGATCAGGCTGTTATTGAGGTTCCGGTCAGGATGTAAACAGATTGTGTGAAACCGCTGTCATCCAGCCTCTGTGTTTAAGGGCTATGTTTTATTTTTGAATGTGGGGTATCTCAGTGTGAGCCGGCCCTCACTGTGGCCCTCCAGGACAGGAGCAGTCCACCTCATGGTAAACGGGAAGCGCTCAGTGGGGGATTCTGAGCGTAATTACAGCAGTTTTGCCTCATTAGGAGTGAGGAGGCGTGACCCTGCCTAAAGGTCCGACAGCTGAAGCACACGGATGGTGTCCCTAAGAGATTATGTCTTCTCAGAAGGCGATCTTAGTCCTGCTTTACAGTGGGAGGACGCATTCAGATCCTTTAATATTATATTTAAAATTTCAAGCAACAGCTCAGTTACAACGCTACTGGTACAAGCTGTGCCATCAAATGGTTACATCTTGAAGTCTTACCAACAAAATGAAACAATCAAATGTTAAAGTAGTGATTAATACTCAGATTTAACCCTTGAATGTTCATTATTATTAGTACGGATGCACTGATTTCAATTTCCGGATTTGTAATTCTCAGAAACATCTTTTATAAACAAGAGTTTGTTAGTTTGTTTCTTATTGGGCTTGTGTGCGTTTGTTCTTTCAAGAAATTTTTCAAATTGGCAAGAAGCTGGAAGTTCTCTAAATGTCCTTCAGAAGAAACAAATCACATAGTAAATGTATTTATTTATTATATATTTCACTCAGGCTGAGTCTTCACAGCATTTGTACATGTTGTTCCCTTTACCAAACAAAAACAAGCTCAAGTTTGACCTTAAACCTATCAAATGTGTTATTATAGGCTACACAGTGAGCTGAATGTGGCATTCAAAACAGGATATGCATAAAAACAATCAGACGGTTTAAACAGAGCCAGAGCAGAAAATAACTATTTCAGAGCAGCCACTTGTCTTGAGCAGGTTTTCTATCCATAGGTAAAGGTTACCGAGCACTGTGTTGCTATATTGACCCAAACTGGGTGAGCTCTGACCCAGAAAAATGTTAGTGTGTGACAACAAATATTCATGTGCAGTTAAACAGCTTCAGTTTCGCCCCTTAAGTTTTGTGCTCGTTTTATGTTTTTTTTTTTTTTTAAATCTCCGCCTGAACAAAATCCCAAATTCAGCTATTAACAACTCCAGAGCCAGGAGGCCAAAATAAAAACACTATACGCTCTATGGGTAGAGACCTTTATGAAATACAATCAGGCTCGTAGTTCAGATCACCAGGTCAAAATGCCCTTAAAATACTCCACCAGAAATGCTCATTTTATCTATTGAAAACAGACAACTAAAATCCTTACAACTATGACTGGCTAAACTCTGATGATCCCAAACATATCCTAAATCTCTCACCTGTACTTCCACCAAATGTGATGCAACAAAAATGAAGCACAACAATGCTACTTTAATCACAGTGAAACTAGGCGGCCTCTTCACTGAGTGTGTTTATTGTTACGACGGTAACTTTATGAGCACACTGTACACCCACTAAGCTTTTCTACAATGACTACTTTCCATCCATTCTTTGTATTCATCACCAGTCTCTCATGCGTCTTGTTGTGTCATGCCTTATCTAGGTACATGTATCTATAATCTTTCCCACCGCCGTCTTTCTTCTGCTTTGCTTCTGGGCAGCATCAAAGACATGGGTCCCTCCATATGAGCTCCTCGAGGTTTCTTCCTGTTAAAAGGGACTGTTTTTTCGTGCCACCGTATCCATATTTCCTGCTCTGGGAGATTCAGGTTCTGGTTTCCGTGAAGCATCTTGAAACAATTTGGATCGCTATTGACTCTGCAAACGTCTGGGTTTTATAGAACAGTTACTGCTTTGTCCTGTTTCAGGGTGCTCCATGGGGGTTAATAGTTGCCATTTTAATGCTATTGTACAAGATTGCAACTAACTAATCCCTTTTATTATTGAATAATCAGCCCCTGATTTTCTTGATTAATATTTTTGTGTATAAAAATGTCTGAAAATCATGAAAACAATTGTTCCATTTTCCTGCAGTGGTTAAATATCCTTTTTGTGATCTTCAGTAATGCAAAACCCAAAAAGTTTCAGTTTTCTATCATAAAAGACAAAGCAAACCATCCAATTCTGACATTTGAGAAGCTTTCTTTATGCTTCACTACATTCATTTCATAGCTTTCATACTTGTCATGCTGGTAGGTACCAATCTTATTGTATCATTTTCTTTCTAAAGATTAAGAAGACAAATGCATCTCAACCCCAAAAACCACCTTTCAGGCTTGTGGCCCATTAAGTAAACAAGAACGACAATATTCCTCTAAAAGTAGCACTTAAGTAAATGCACATTCACCACTCGGTTTTAATCTGTGTAGTCATTTTCTCCCCTTCTGCATCTGAAACAAGTATTCCAGTAACAATAAACTGGATTTTTATATTCAAAACCAACCCTTTCAAAATAAGAGCATGCGTTAAGGTGTTGCCTCCCCTGAGAGGTGGATGGGGAGTCCTGGAGCTCCTCCAGCATGCAGGCCAGTCCTGAGAGAAGACCCACCATGAGACCAAATGATGAAATGAAATGAAATAGCTTGCTGAAATTGCTCGGCCATTCGCCCCACATGCATCCCAACAAACACGCAAATGCGAGCTCTGATTTTCTTTACGTGACGGTAATTCTGTTGACGGAGCGCTGAGCTGCTCGTCATTCAGCCGAGGTGAGGTGGGGCTGGTCGGTCCAGCGTGTACCGGTGTCTGAGTCAGGATGGAGAGATGAGGACGGGGCATCCCACTCACCCTCTGCACGGCCGGAGACACTGCTGCGCTGCTGTCATGGCAACAGCAGCAGTCACCACCGCCAGCATGGGCCTGTAATGCACAGGCCAGGAGGAGTCACACACAATGAGAGCACGACACACGGACAGAAAACTACACAAACGACACCAACACTGTTTGTGTCGTTTGTGTAGATGTTTAAGAAACATCTGTAAAACAAACACACCGAGGACCGTCAGATATATTGGTCTAACCTGGTCTCCGATAAATAAGAGATATAATATCTGTTCTTTGTTTAAAATGCAGGTCTCCCCCTTTTTTCCCCCTTTTCTTTATGGACGGATGGTGCACTGCTGAAGATTTAAATCAGCTTCCTCAGGTGGTTTCTAAAAACAAGCAATCAGTTTGTTAAACTATCCCTGCTCCAATTTTACATTTTTCAGTGAAAAACTGTAAAACAGGCCTTAATCTGCATAAGTCGTTTTCTATATCAATGTTTTTATGTTATAAATTCTGCTTCCACCTTCTATCATCTTCCATGTCTCCAAATCGGACATTTCTTTTTTTTTTTTCCTGAGCTCGGGCTATCCCCGATAGTCCAGTCTCGGAGTCTCGAGTTTTGCTGCAGATTAAGCCACTTATCATTGTAATACAGATTTGTATGTGTGTGGTTTTTCACGAGGTGGAAAAAAGCCGACACTGTAAGTCTGCGAATCCCATTCAAACAGGTGTGAGGAGCGGAGACAGTCCCAGGTGGCGCATGTTGATCGGATACGTGGCCATAGAGGAGCACATTGTGAGCATCTTTGCGCTTTTTTTAAGGGTTGAGCAACCCGCATCCGAAAATAGTGTTGGCTGTTAGAAAGTAGGTCGATAGGAACTGAGAGCGACGTTTGTTTCCACGCTTTTGTCTGTCTTCTTTGTTGTTTAGCGAGGACTGTGGGTTTTTTTCATAGCCTACCCTTGTGTGGAGCGTTTTACGCACAGGTGGGAGATACCCGCTCAGCATAGGACAGCCCCCCTCTCTGCTCCTCAGCGGATGATGTGAGGAAGTGACATTTTTCACCGCTGCGGTTCGGGACAGCACTGCTCCGCTGCAAACAGGTGTGCTGCTGTCCGGGTCACTTTAACTGGGAAAACACAGGGAGGTAGCGTCCCAAAACCTGAACCGAGCCTCCTGGACGCGGGACAGCAGGGACCAGAGGAGGAAGGATCAGCCCGTTCAAGTCTCTTCTTTATTAGCCTGGGCTGTTATAACGGGTTCAGACAGAGAGAGGGAGAGGGGGAGCGATGGCAACGAAAAAGGCGTGCGTGGATGCGCCCAAAAGGAGCCGGAGTCCGGTCGTGTTGGAGGCGGAGATGTTCAGTGAATTTCAGGACTGGTGTCTCCGAACTTATGGAGACTCCGGTAAAACAAAGACCGTCACCCGGCGAAAATATAACAAAATCATGCAGACACTGTTGCAGAACGAAGAGTCGGACGGCGTTTATGTCGACAACAGCCACATCAACGCCAAATTCAAATTTTGGGTGAAGTCTAAAGGATTTCAGGTCGGGACCAACGTGCTGGGAGAGCACAACAAGAAAGGAGCTCCAGGGAAACCCGTCCTATATGTCCCGGTCAAGTCAACGGTAACGTGTGTGTTCGTGTGTGTGTGTTTGAATGTGTGTGTGTTTGTATGTGAGAGAGTGTGGACGTGCGTGTAAACGGGCACGAGGTGTCCCGTTGCCGCCTATAAGTTGTCATTATTACAGGCTGCACACATGCACCTGTCTCATGAATAAAACGGCAACTTATAAGGCTCTGTCGTCCCGGCTCGCCCTCGTCTTTCTCGGCGAAGCTTCACTTTGTCCACATCCCAACCAGAACAGCCCTACTCTCATCCCTTGCTGCCATAGCAACGCCGGTGCCTCCTGGCAGTCGCGATTGTGAAAGGTAGTAGGCTATCATGCATAGCCATCTCGCCAGTGAGGTTGAAGTCCTGTCAGCGGCACGCTGCCGGGCGCAAAGCACCACATAATTGACTATTGACAACATTTTGTTTGAACCGTGATGTTCAGGTCTCGTGCATCCCGGTATGGTGATGCTGTGCGCGCGCACGTGGATGCAGCGGTATGTTGGTGGGTCGGGTATGTCAGGGTACTCTGGTATGCCCGATGAGGGACTACACACTATTAACGCCAACTTAAGATGTCAGATTCATCTTTGTGCCGCGGCGCTCAGCGGCTCTGATTGTCAGCGATTCATTAAGGCACACGCGTCCCCACTGTCCCATCTAAAGAGGACCGTGTCCATGCGTCACCAAGGCTAATCTGTCTTTCTCTGAGAAAAGATATAGGGCTCAAAATACTAACATGTCTGCCCTTTTTATAAAACAGTATCATGGCAGACAGTCTGGGTGTTTGCACCATACTTTTCATTGTCCTGGGCTGGATGCCGATCGGCTCTCAGTCACTCGTTGCTCTGGCAACACCTGTGCACTGTGCAGTCCAGGATAGCCTGCCTCTGCCGCATTTCATTGTGTGCCTCCCAGCATTAAAGCCCATTTGAGTCTGTCTCCGAAGGAGAAGGATCTTAACATTATTTCGACATCTTATGGAGAGTGGCAGCTGTGCGTAATTGGTGACCACGTGAGGGGCTGTGGCGGAAACAAAAGGGTCTGCTCGGGACTGATAGCGACATACGCCCACACTTAGAGCTCAGACTTCACTTCTACTTCACGTTTCTAGATGATAAGCGGTTAAATGTATTGAGTAAAACGGAAGTCATGTCACCTACGTCCCGCTGTCGAGGCTGCAGGTGCAGGCTACCAAGGGTTAAACCACACATTCTTATTTTTATCGGGCTGTCAAGACAAACATGTGCACGATGAACTGTCAGCCAGTGCCCCCAGCAGCTCTCTTTGTGTGCACGCGGCCGCGTGCTCGTGCGCGCGCGCACGCATGTCTATGTATGGGGGTTTGGGCCTGCTGTGCCAGGAAGAGACAACCACCATTTTAAATAAGCGCCTTCGGGAATAATCTCCCCCCACCCGGCCTGCTGGGACAGAGTCTCTCTGGACCTCTAAGAGCAGAGACACATTTAGTGTTAACAAACTAGGGAAGATTTTAGAGATCGAATCCTTGGATTTCAGCTGAATAGCACTGATCCCTCCACAGGTGTTTTACCTGTGTGAATGAACAATTTAGATTTAGGCTGTCTGTCTGTACAAAAGTCCTCTAATCTCTGCTCAATATTATGTTTCCCTCTGGGCAAGAGGGCAGGTGTGATCTGTCTCTGCAGGTGCAGATGGTGCCTCAAATGTGTTGTTGATAAGCCTTTGTCTGTGGCTTTTAGCTTTTTTTCTCTTGTTGTCATGAATTCTTGAATGTCCTCCTGTCTAATATGTTTAACAGAAATAACTCTGAGGCCGAGTTCAACCAAAGCAGCTAGAGAAAGTCATTCTGAAGAAGCTTACTGTTTACTGGAAAGGAGTGCACACACGCTTTCTAGCTAATATCATAAGGCAGGGGGAAGCCTCCCCCTGACTCAGCTCCACTTGGGAAATTTAAACAACAAACAAAACATCAGCCAACACAAGCTGCTTCTAATGATGACTCAGAGGCCACAAATCAACCGATTTACATGCATGTGACTGTATTAGAAAGTGAGATTTTTGCCTCAGCTTGTGTTTGTGTCCTTTATAAATAGGCTGTCCAGGGCCTGGTGGAAAAGTGACACACATGTACAAATACGCGCACACAATGGTCAGTGCCTGCTCACAGGGCTGCAGGGCCGGAGGCGTGTCTCTGGAGCTCGAGCACTGGAAGCCCCTCTGCAGCTGCTCCCGGGGTGTGCCAAGTTTCTGTATGGGGGCAGGCATGGGGCTAAATGACGGGACTCTGGGTGGGGGTAGGGATGGATGGTGGCTGATGTGCAGACAGAGAAGGTCTCTTCTGTGTGTCAGTGAAGCATACAAGGCGGCTTCAGTGTGTGACGGGATAGAAAGACAGGACGCAGCAGCACTCAGCGACTCAGTGCAGAAGCCTCTTTTCAACACGGGCACAGAATTATTTCCTTTCTGCGTTTTCTGTCCATCTCTGTCCTCCTGCTCACGTTGTCTCGCCCTCTCTCGCCGCACAACTCCGAGCCCTGCCAGTGCTCTGAGAATCCAGCAGCCCTCAGTGTGGAGATGCAACCTCGTTTAGCTCTCATTATGTCCTGATTAGAGGACGCTACGGAGGAGGAGGGGAGTAGGACCAGAAACAGACACAGAGATGCACCACAGCAGAGCACACAAGCCTCTTCCTCAGTGCGGCCAATTTCAATAGAAATGCTTTAAACGCCCCGTGTGTTTCCTTCCGCCTGCCACGAGCGCTGCACTGAAAATTTTGAAATACTGCGAGCTGTTGCTTTTTGTTGCTATGCCAACTAAAATCTGTAAATATCTCAGTTGATTTCTCGCACAACTGGGTTTTAGTGGACATGCTCTCACACACAGACACACAGGAATACTTCACAGGACGTTTAAAAATCTATATTCAACACAGTTGTTTCGTTAGAGAAAAATAAAGTGGGGAACTGATCTAAAGCTGTGAAGATGGACGACTGATCAGCTGATAATAGGCAACTAAAGCCACAGAAAGCAACTCAAGATGTCCATCAGACCGTCTATGTCCCAAAGCTGTTGATTGAGGATCAAAGCACTCACAAATGATTATCTGTCACTCAGCTAATCATTGCAGCCGTACTGCTAATTAACTTCAATATTTGTCTTCTTTCAATAAAAAAAGACAAATATTGTTTTGTTTTCTTAAATGTGAGGATTTGCAGTTTTTCCCTGTTTAACGACAATTTGAATACCATTGATTTTTGGATGGTTGCTTTTTTAGCATTTTCTCACGTCTTATGCACACAATTCTCCATCAGTTAATAATAAACACAGAAAATAAACATTAGAAACAGATAGATAGTGACAGGTTACGATCAAATTGAACACAGAAAGAGTTTTTTTCTTCTTCCTGTGCGTATAGGGGTGTATTAAAGCAATACATTAACAAAACAAAGGTTTGTCTCGGGACGTCCACTCCACATGTTGAGATTTCTAATTGCTATTCCTAATCTTTGCCTTAGAAAATGGGGTCCAAATGTTTTGCGCCTCACCATCAGATGGAAAGAGGAACATCATCATTATTATCTGATTAATTAGTCCACGTTTCCCCTGAGAGCCCGTCTTTTGTGGAAGGGCCACAGAGTCAAAAGAATACTGGCCCTATTATTCAGCAGCATTTGCATTAATGCTATTTTTGCATAGCGAATCCCCTTTTCCTTTTGTCCAGTGGTTTTTTTTTGTTTCCCCCTCTCTATGGCAGCGCTTATTAGGAGCAACACATGGGCTCATGCTCATGGGTTCAAATGGCAAAACACTCACCAGCCCAAACAAGAGTCCCCTTTAGTTGCTCTCATCTCCCTCGTCGTCAGAGCTGCAGAGGATTTACCTGAGCATGTGTGGAGGGCATCAACTTGTTTCAACCCTTTCTGCAGAGCTCAAAGGTGTAGGTGTGTCTGTTTGAGGGGCAGAGGCTCTTCTTTGTTAGAGTCAAAGACAGATCCATAAAGGAAACAAGTTTATGTCAGTATGTGTTCATTTCAGATGTTGCCACGTTACTGTGACTTACTGTAAATGGGTGACGAAATCCATGCTGCACGTATGTAGCGGTGGTGGTTTGTGCGTGTATGTGTGCTGGTACAAAGAGGGGGTCGGTGATCGCATGCTCCGCGTTTCCTCCCTTCAGCACCCTCTCTGTTGCCATGGAGAGACCGTTCTTTGCTTTCCCATAGGAGGAGAAATTAACACCATTTTTAACTGGCCCGGGGGCCTCCCCCCTGTGTGGGAGATAGTCGGAGTTGTGCACACACACACAGACACACACACACTCAGAGTCTTTAAGACGGCAGTAATCTTCCTACCACACCGCCACTGTCATTTTTAATACCTTTTGCAAGGCCAACATTTAACGAACTGGGACAGTATGATAATAGCTCAAAAATGGCGAAATGGACTCTGGGATGCGATGATGTGCGTGCCAGTCATTTACATATCATTTTGAGTCAGTGACTGGAACGTCAACAGTGCCAGTCTGCGGGGCCGGTGGGACTGTCTGTGTCTCGGGCTCCGTGGGATATCGGGGATGTCACACACTCTATCAAATAATGTTCATCATGGGAGCAGCCGAGAGAGAGGCAGACACACACACGCAGACACACACACGTGGACATGGACGTCGGACAGAGGGGTTGAGCTCGGTGCACCTAATGTGGATTTAATGACAAGGCTTTATGAACTGAGGCAGAGAGGAGAGGGTGATTTGGAAAAGAAAAGAAAGAGGAAGGGTTTTTTTTGTTAAAAAAAAGAAAAAAAAAAAGGAAAGAAATGGGGACACTGTGGGGATAATAGTCTCTTTTATCCCAGTTTTTCTGCCATGTAAACCTTTATCTTCACTGCCTTTCCCACAACACACACACACACGCACACACAGAGGAAACAAGGATTGTCCCATTTACGTTTCCATTAGCCAGTTGATAGATTTACAGGGGCGAGATGGGACTTTAAAAGATGACCTGTTGTCACATCTGCAGTGAGATAATCTGAGTCATGAGTACTGTTGACACAGCCATCTTAACTCCCTCCTTTCTGGCTGCACACGCACAGAAAGCACCTGAACACAACTTAAGCTACTTATTCTGCAGCCACCTTGTAAAAAAAAAAAAAAAACACATCAATTTGCTTCTTGATTTTAAAAGTTAAGCTAATTTTCAGATTTTTTCACTTGTTTATCTTTTCACCCATGGAGCTAATTTCTTGTGTGATGCCTCCCTTCTATCTTTGCCGGCCTGTCTTTGTGACCCAGCTGCTTCCAGTGAACCTCCTCCCCCACCTCCTCCACCTCCTCCTCCTCCTCCGCCTGACCTGCCTGTGTGCAGGACTGCTCCTCTCTCCCCTCAGTGACTCTCTGCTACGATGTGTGTGTGTGTGTGTGTGTGTGTGTGTGTGTGTGTGAGAGAGACTGCCAGCGGGGGTGGGGGCAGCCGACTCAACCCCTCCAGTCTCCTAGCAACAGAGCGGTTTGGTGCGGGACAGGGGGGAGGCGCAGGGGATGGGGGCTGGTTGTACGGTGACTGGGGAGAGCAAAGTCCTACGGGATTAGAAAGACGGAGAGAAGGAGGAAAGGAAGAGGAAGGAGGGCGAGAGTTTTGCCGTGTTGTTGGCGATTAGGGATGCTGACATGTCTCCTTTGCTCTTTAAAGCAGCGTGCTGCTGAAGAGACCAAATATCTGCAACAGCTGTTCTCCTCTGAGATACTTCAGCTACAAGCTCTGCCCGCCAGACATATACTGCTCTTAAACACACACTGAAAGCGTGCTGTGTTTAGAGGTGAATATTTAACTCCCCCCGTTGACTTGTGTTTGGAAACTAAAAGAGCTTATTGGTGCAAGAGGGCCTGAGTTGGCCTTCAATGTGCCAAGACTGGTGGAAATGCAGTTTTGGCTGGATGCTCTTGATTGAGGAGAGCACAAAAGGAAAGCTGTTATTATTCTCATGATGCTAATAATGATTTGTATGGCAAAATCCTCCAGTTTAAGCTGCTCACGTCTGAATATTTGCAGTTTATCTTGGTTAAAATCACTCTAAACTGACAAAAACAGGACATTTCATCTCCTTGGCCTTATTTCCTCATATTGTTTTTGTCTAGTTCTAAACAATAACTTAAGCATCAGGTCCAGCACTGATGAGTTGCAGTATTATATGTTTTTTTGTTCAGTCCAGGTCAGAGAAAACGCTCCCAGCGGAATATCTGGTGTGCATGTCGGATGTTTTGCCGTGGCAGAATTCAGTGGAGGATGCAGCAGTGATGTGGGTGCACTGCACGCCCTACAGTTGTATGAGATTATCCAAATCCAGTGTGAATGGACCCGACACCATTGTCCCAGCAGCAGCAGCAGCAGCAGCAGCAGCTTCGGCGGTGGCGGTGGCGGTGGTGATGTCACCAGGGGAAAGATGATGATACCTCCAAGTGCGATAGATTACAGCTGTGATGATGAGGTGGAGGGTCGCTATTATTTCATTTATTATCATTACATTTAGCCCATGCTGACAGGGGGGGAGAGTGGCTAGAATGAGAGGGAGTGAGTGAGGGAAAGGGCCGGATTAAAACAAACCCGCTCTGTGAGCTGGTTTTAGTTGCCATGGCAACGATCATTACCTCGCACTTGGGAGAGCAGGAGCAAGGAGAGAGAAGAGGAGGAGGAGGGAGGCAGGGAGGGAGGGGAGAAGGGAGAAAAAAAAAAGACGGGACAGAGGTATGGGATGAAGACACGGTGGCAGGAGAGAGGACGCAGTTGGGGGAAAACAAGAAAATGAAATGTCAGATCCCAGGAACTGTGCAGAAATGTCAAGGAGGGGAGGAGGAAAAGTGTGATTCCCCAATGCCAGGGGGACAACTTTTTGAACTCGGGACCCTCCTCTCACTCAAACAAGAAAAGATCACTCCCGGCTAGAACCCAATCTCCAGAAAATGTCAGAGCTTGTCTCATATTTGCCTGGAAGAGGTGGTCTTCGTGGAGGAAAAAAAAAAAAAAAAAAAAAAACTAATTAAATGCCCAAATCCATTTGTTCCATTTTATGCTTGCCGGAGCACTTTATGTTTAAAATATCAGCAGGTGCAGGAATATAATGATAAGATCTGGTGGGAAATGCAAAGTGTTGACTGTGTGAACGCAGGCAAAGAGGGGGATGAAAGAGTTATTTAGAGGAAAAGATGGAGGCAGAAAGGAGAGAAAAGCCCCATGTGGTGCTGCGGATGGAGGCCGTTGTCCTGGCGATCTTACTTCTATGGTGTGTCACATGACCCTTTGCCCAACACACCTGCCCGAGAGAAATCAGTGGCAGTTTCTATGGCGACAGGGTCAGCAGTATGGGAGGCAGGATGGCTGCCAGAGGTGGTGGTAGGAGGGACTGCTGGTCTTGTACACTGTCTGTGGTGTTATTTTTAAACATAGCAGAGATGAGGTGATGGTTGCCGACCCAGCCGGGGCCAAGACTTCTGCACCTAAATGAGAAATTTAAAGACTGCAGGAGGTGGCCTGGACAGAACAAAGCAGCATCCTTTTATTTTTTAATTCTGTAGTAACACCTTGTGCAGCGTGCTTGACTGTCTGACCTATGACTCATGTCTCTTTAAAGATCCCGTACTTGCACCAATCACATCAGAGGTTTTAGATAATACCCACAAGTGATCAAACAAACAATCTCTCCTGTCTTTCAGTGTTCAGATGGGAATTCGGCCCAAGACAACTCCTCCCTGAAGCGTGTAGCCGTGGTTGAAGACTTCTTTGACATCATCTATGCCATGCACGTGGAGATGGGGGCTGATCCTGGCAGAGCACCTAAACATGCTGGCCAGAAGAAGACCTACAAAGCGGTGAGTAACCACAAACACAGGCCGGCGCGGTGCAAGTCCATGCTAGTGGGCTACTTGTTGACAGTGAGGAAGTTGACACCAAAAACAGACAAATATCATCCGAAGATCAACTATGCTAGCAACACAATGTTTGTTTTATCTCTGTTGTTGTCTGGAGATGTGAATCAGGAACGTGAACACATCCAGCGCCAAACAACTTCAGGTGCAGGACAAAAACACTGAAATCAAAGGGAGACGAGAGGATGGATGCTGCACGCTGAAACTTGCAATGATGCTTATCATAAATATGTTTACCACTTTCACCATCTTAATTTAGCATGCTAAAGTTTTCCAATTAGCCCTAAGCAACTCACAACACCGAGGCTGATGGGAAATTGGTGATAACGTTTTGGTTAAATTAAAAATGTTAAGAAAATCATTGATTTTATTTTAAGACAGAGGAAGCCTCCACGACCATAGATCTTCTGAAATGTGGTTGTGGCTCTTTCTGACGCCATTTATCTAATAAGCCGTGCTAATTCATAAATGAGCAAAGAGGTGGACTCCCCTAATTATTCACAACCTTAAACTTTGATGTAATTTAAATCAGTGAGTTATGTAAAAAAAATACACCTCAATACAATGTTTAAATTAACCATAAAGATCAAAAACGTTTTCTTGTACCAGGCCATAATCGTGTTTAATTCTGCTGTAAAGTTGGACTTCAACATGGAGGTCTGTGAGGTTTGACTCAGTTTGGTTACCAGCCTCAAGTGGTCATTTAAGAAACTGCAACTGTTTCTGTCATGTCTGTGTTGGCTTCATTGTTCAGCACCAGTTGGGAGTCATATCAGTGATAACATGACATGTTGCTCTGTGCACATAAAGACATAAAGAAGCCCATACATGGCAAACTAGAACACACTCCCCTGCTTGGGTTTATACAACTTTGTGCGACCTTTCTTGGTTCCCAAGGGAGGGATCCTTCTGACTTTGATCATCCAAAGATTTTTTCTCTAGTGTCAGGTCAAAAGCCTCAGCTATACATTCTGCAATTAAATGTTAGCACGCTAACTAACTTCTGAGCATATTAGCATTGTTAGCATGTTGTTTTCAGTATTTAGCACAAAGGACAGATGGGTATACGACAGTTTGTGACTGGTTGTAGCTTCCTAGCCTCTAAACTAATTGTAGTTTCCCCCTGAATTATGAATACAGACAACTGCCACCTGCTGGTAGAAGAAGATATTTTCTTCCACACAGATGCAGAACGTTGACTGTGTTCAAGTGCAACTTTTTGGTCTAGACACAATGAGAAAATATTGCAGTCAGCTTTTTTTCCAGGTTCAATCCCCGGTACATGGACCAGATGCCGAAGTGGCTAGTGTGTCTTTTTGTTCAACCGTGTGCTTTCCTGATGAAGGACTTTGTTTTTGGAAGCTTTTATATGTGTCCAACATTTTCTTTTCTTTCTTTTGTGCATAAAGTGTCCAACAGCTGGAGAAGGTCTAAAATAATCCCACTATGATTGTTTGAAATTTTGAAAAGAAGGGAACCAAAGTGAGGACAGTATTGTTTCAGGGGTCCCACGCTTTGAAGCACCCCATGATTGAAGGCAGGAGCGCCAGATACCACCTCTTATTTTATTTGTCTGTGACAGGCAGTGCTTCATGTGTTACTTCTGGGAACATGATATATAATTTTTAGCATTAGGAGTTACCAAGGGAACAACCGGCCACCTTTACCAGAAAAACAAAGTACTTGTGGTACTCAAACCACAGAGTTGTTTTCGTGCCACATTATTAATGTTTCTGGAACAAAGGCAGTGTATTAGTTTGTGTTGCAAACCCAGGGGTGGTGTGTGGTGTCCTGACAAAGCGAGGGGCTTTGTCTGCTGCTTTGGAGGTACATCTGCTTCAGAGGCATCAGCATTTGGGAGGGGGGGCGGTTGGTTATCAGGACCTTGGTACCCCTCCTCTCCTCCCTCCCCTCCAGGAATTAAAAAAGTCATAGAGCCAATTCCTCTTGCCCTGTAGAGAGGTCCTGTCACGTCTCATAGAGTGTACCCTTTTGAGAAGGCAGCATCACTGGGGCAGGGCATAATATGGAGCTGTCACTGTGGCCTTCTGGGAGGTGCACGCTCCTCTGGGTGGCCTTTCCCTCTCAGCTGCCTCAAGGGGCCATGAAGGGTGGGGGTGATGGGCAAAGGGGATGGTGGGCACCCCCACTGCCTCTCCATGGTCACGTGAAGGTCGCATTTTACAGGGAAACGCCAGAGGGGGCGAGGAGGGGAGGGTGGCATAGCAGTGGAGACAAACAGAGACGAAGGGTGGGCATCGGGGAGAGGTGTAGATAAGTCGGCCGCACCTGAGAGAACAGAAAGAAGGATAAAAACATTAACACCACTTGTGTTTTAAGGGATCAAAGCGGGAATATGTCGAGAGCTGCAGCTGGAATTAGGCCATCCAAAAGCCCTAGTGATCGCCTAGAGGGAGGATTCCTCCTCATGCCATGTCGAGATAACACATAGTCGCTGACAAAACATTTTCACACATGTATGGTAAAATAAAAAAAACACCTGCACACGTTTGAGTTCAGCCACAAGCTGAGCCAAATCTGCTGCCATGTTTTTTTTTTTTTTTTTTATAACCATAACCCTGTCTCCTCTGCTCACTCTCCTGGCACAGATAGCAGAGACCTACGCCTTCCTGCCCAGAGAGGCGGTGACTCGGTTCCTAATGAGCTGTGGAGAGTGTCAGAAGAGGATGCACATTAACCCCAGCACTGCAGAGTTCAAAGGTAAAGGCCCACATCCTACCCGCGGATGGCTCGCTCATTCCGGAGACATCATTAACTGATATGCTATTTCTGACATCAACCTTTAAGAGTTGTTAATGCTCAGATCCTTTGACACACACTGACTTGGAAAAGGGTTAATTACTATGTTGCAAGAGATGGTCGAGCCAATCCATCTCCTCTAGCAGCTGGATATTATTGCTGCCGTGATAGCCATAGAAATATTTGTTTTATCTCATAAGAGAGGGAGGTTTGAGGCGGGGATCTGGATGACAGAGTTCTCCATCGTCCTGTCAGATATTAAGTATGAGCTGATGGTATTTGTACTTTGAAGAGTTTCTGAATTGAACCCTCATTAATAAAACATATGTATATCCATCACGGACATGATGTAACAAAGACTCAAGAGGACCAGATCTCTGGGACTGAATAGAGCCTCTAAAATGATCAGAGAGTTCCTCTAGTGGCCGGTGCAGAGACTGCACACGGCTGTGAGCCACATCCTTTGAGTTCAGGTGTTACAGGACTTCAACGTTTTGAAGGATTTTGAAGGATTTTGAAGCACTTCTGAAGTACTCAGTGAATGTGTCTTAGCACTGATCTTTCTTTACAAAGGGTTTCAGTGATGGAATAAAAGTCAAACGTAACACATAAAGCAACAGGAAGTTACTTATTATAGCTGATCTATCCTGCAGTTTGCCCCTTCTCAGAGTCAAAACTCAATAAAATCATCACACACTGACACCATATACATATTTACTGTCAAGAACACGTTCTGATGATATTATTATTCCCCTTGTTCACAGCAAATATGCACGCATAAATCCACTTAGCATACAGAGGAAAGGAAACTCTTCTAACTGCAGAACTTGCCTTTAAATCCTAATGTTTTTAATGTTAAATTAGTTTAAGATGATTCCAGTCATAAGTTGTGTACATCCCTGTGCACACAGCAAGCATGCAATGCTGATGGTTAATTCGGCATAAATTTAATGTTGGCAGTCAAACGTATGGGTGCAGAGAAACTCAGTGACAGGAGAACCTGTTTAAAACTGAAGTATAGTCTGTACAAGCTACTTAACTTTTTTGTTGTTGGTGTGTTTGTTTCACTTTGACTTCTTTTATTAGAGCCGACTGTATTAAATGAAAAGCTGTTTCCAATATTAAATGTTTATGTATAAATTACTATTATTCTTAATTATAAGTATGTGACTTTGTGTAGTTTTTTTTTTTTAATTCCATGCGTTGCTTTACATATGCTAATTTGGGGAACTCTGCAACGATAAAAGAAGAACTCAAATCTTATTTTACTAAAATTGGTGCAATATAAAAGTATTCCTTTGCAAGTAAAAGACCTGCATTCATATATTTACTCAGATAAAAATATTTTTAGAGGTTTTTGTCATAAAATATACTCGTAAGTATCAAAAGTTAGAGTGATTTAATCTACAATGAGGCATCATGTTATCTACTAATCATTATTGATCATTTATTACTGTTTCTAGTACATCAGATAAAGGTGCAAAATTGCACTTGAGTGTCATGACATTTTATCATTTCAGAAATATACTTTGAAATATTCATTTTATATTCCATTTATTAGATATTAATTTATTTTATTTTATTTTTTCCTTTGTCAGAAAATGACAGACCGACATCACTGGTCCCGGACCTCATTGATTACAACATGCCTCTCACTGCCACATACCTGAAACAAATGAAACTGCAGTGCATGACCGCCACTGAGAGGGTAAGTTCCTCCTTCTGTGAGTTAATGTTTGTAAAGTGTGAACATGGACACAAGCTGTCCTCATTTATCTTAAAACCTCCTCTGATTCCTTGTGCTGGGAATACAGGAAGTATTTCCTCTCAACTTTTAATTCATTATTACAACGTGTTCCTCCTGCTCGGAGGAGGAGCCCTGTGTGAAATGAGGATTAGTCAAGCCTCTGTGCAGAGTGACGTCCTGCATGAGACCACTCCCATCTGTAGCCATGACAGAAACACTCAGGAACTGCTGCCACTAAAGTGCAGGGAGCGGCACTTGATGATGATAATGCAGACCTCACTCACACATAATTAGGATTATCCGGAACAATGACCCAGACTGTGATTCGTGGGTGAGTACAAATTAACAAATGCTCCGACTGTTGGTCACATCTGCGTGCAGACTGGGTATAAACGAGCCAATAATTTAATAATTAACCATCACAGAGGGTTATTTCAGTGTCGTAGGAGACTTGTTGTAATTTGTTCCATCTCTGGGCTGCTCTGATTTAGAGCCGAGAGCTGCAGCGGATTCAGAAGGCAGCAGGTTTGATCTGTTGACAGGAGATCAGAAGTAAATTCATGAATGTGTGTTTAGTCTGTTGCAGCTTCACTTCTCAGCTGTCTGCATGTTGTTTTGCAGAACTTTTTGTGATTGTTGCAATTGAACTCTCCCTCTGCTCTTTTGGTGAGGAAACAAACTATCAAGGAGTCTTCGCTGTCACACACTTAAGTATGAGCATTAAGTTTGGAGAAAGGTCAAGCTATGTAAACTAAAAACACAAAATCCGGGCTCTAACTAATGATTACTCTTATTATCCATTAAACTTTTAGTTTGTGAAACACCAGAAATATTTGAAACACTCAAAGATCACATAGTCAAAATCAAGAAGCTTCAACCACAATGTAGATTATTTTGGTAAAAATATTGAGTATCAAAATAGCTGCAGATTTCTTTTAATCCACTCATGGCTACAGCCTTATGCAAACATGTCTGAAAGCTGCATTATCCTCTAAACGGACAGCATTTGTGGAATAATTATTGTCTTTATCTACTTTTAAATATGTAACTTGTGTATCTGAACTGCTTACATTCTTTGTATTTCTACATCTGTATTAGAAAGGTATAAATAAAGTTAAGGTGCTTATAGTCTCTATTTTGTGAACTGGATCTCAATTTTTAAAAGTAAATCTTCCTACTCCATCAATTAAATATTTTCCTGAAGCATTGATGATGCTACATTTCCAACTACTTAGAAACGATGTAATTAGAAACATGCACACACTCTCTCTTTCTATTTAATGCTACATGGCTCACTTGGTACCTAATAGAGCTGTCACTGAGCATTTTGGTCCTCCACGAACCCCTTACAGAGGGGCGGATGCATATTCCCAGGAGTTTAGGCCTATTTGTGTGCTCGTGTGGGGAGAATGCGATGCATCCCTGCTCCGATCCCATCGCACTGTGTTGGTTGTGCTTCTTCTGAGTGAGATGCTAGCTGACACGTGACGGCATGATGGCGTACATGCAGGTCATTTGTTGTGCATGAAGTGAACTGGTCTGGGTCGCTCTGAGAAGCTCAGCTTGGGTATGAAATGTAAATATAATGCATTACAGCTCAGGACAACCTTCGGAATAGAGATTATTTAGCTGTGCTGTGCTAATCCTTACCCTCATGGTTTGCTCGTGTTTGTGCTACCCTACAACAACAATCTTTAAGGTCTCTGCGTGATGCGAGTTAAAAATAGCAGTGCTCAAAGAGACATAGTAAAGAGGCTCCTGTACGCCCTCTTCCATCCTACTGTTTGGCTTCTCCATGTCTTACCAATAAATTGGCCATTAAAGGGTCAATTCACCCTTTTTCAAGTAGGATTGCTTTCTGTAATTGCTCCTCTTGTCCATACTGGACACAATGAGAGGCCTTGGCGAAGATTTTTCAGTAAATGAGATTGGATGCGCAACCATGTTCTGCAAATACAAGTGTAGCTGAAGCTTTCATTGCCATCCCGCTGCCACATCTCAGCTAAGGAAATACTGTAGAGTAAGTGTGCAGAGGAATTTTAAGGCAAAAAAAACCTCAAAAGCTTTGGAAGATACGCTTTTTATTTGTCTAACTCATACCTCTGGCTCCTTATATTAGCTTTCACTGACTATAAAAAGGCGTTTTTACAGAGTACATCTGTGGATTTTATTCCTCAAACTGCTTTAGGATGAGATTTCTTTGTGGCCAGTACACACAAAGAAGCCATCACAGCATCCGGTATTACTTCCAGGGCACTCATAAGCACGTCAGTATTGATGCAGGAGAAACTTTGAAAAGCATCAGCATATCCTTTAATGGCAAAAGTGACAGAAACGTGAGAATCTCTGTCCTGACACCCAGCCGTCCAATCTCACTTTCCCTCTCCCTGTCTCTCTTCAGGACGACAGTTCGGTGAGCAGCGAGGAGATGAACACCGCTGAGCCCACATGGGTCGCAGCTGAGCAGCCCGCAGTGCCTGAGCCGAGTCCAACCAACGGAGAGAGGGTCAGCAACCAAGCAGCCACCGTTAAGGAGGAGGACGGTAAGACCCTCCTGGATGTTATTTGCGTGATGTTTTTTTTTTTCCCCCGTTTCATTCGGCTTTGTTTACATCAGGAATTTGAAGGCACTCTCATTAAACACAGAGGGTGCAGACTGGTGTTGTGCAGGAAACAGCTTGCCTCGTTCTTAGTGGACTAATCCAAATAAATCCACTCTTACAGGGGGTGGGACACCAGCGCAACCCCGATCCACTGTGTACCCCTCTCTCCTCAGGGTTGAGAGCTTAAAGAAGTAGGACAAAGGCCAACACTAACCTTCACAGATTAGACCCCACTATAGAAAAGACTCATAATGGGACCTGTCATTGAAAGGGAGAAATAACATGTTCAAACTCAGTCCAGTCCCTTCTGTGTGAACTCTGGAGATTTCAGTGATACGACAATGACACTGAAACGTTTAACTCATAATTAATACATGAGCAACTGTTACAAAACAATTTCCCATTGAGAATCAATAATGTTTTTCTGATTATGAAATCAGTGTAAATGATTAAAAAGCTGTAATTTGCTCATAATGGATGAAGGCTCCCCTCCCCCACTAGGCCCTCAACCATCCTCATCTCTTTCTCTCTTTGCCTTAAAATCTTCCTTCCTTGAAAACAGTCCCTCCTTGTACTCTAACCTTTATTTATCCTGACAGTTGACCTCAATACACACTTCCTGAACGATTTCAGAATGCACCGAGTGAGGCAGGAAGTCCCCTCCCCCTGTAATAACACACCCACTGTTAAATCAGGCCTGTCGTAGTAAACAGACCCACATTAAGGCTTCACGATGACAAACTTCCGCCCAGCTCATCTCTGTGTCTGTGTCTTCGTCCTGTCCCCTCCCGTCCCCTCTTCCAGATGATGACTCTTCAGAGAGTGGCAGTGCCAACGGGCTGCCGGCCCTGACCTCCCCGGAGGCGCTGGCCGTGGGTGGGAACCCCCCAGACGGTGGGGCCCCGTACGGGGAGGTGACAGAGAACGGGTTAAGCGCCCCCCTGGACTTCAGCACCACCTCGTCCTCGTCTTCCTCTGAGGATCAGCAGCCGGTCAATCTGAGCGACAGACTGCCGCCAGCAGGGAGCTCGCCACCCAACTCCTACTCTGCAGACCCCAACAGAAAGTACCCCATCAAAGCAGAGTACGCCAACAAGGTGAGGACAGAAACTTGGTTCTTGAATGATCAACTTCCCGTGTGTCTGTTTAACATTGTGTGCTTCTGTTTTCAGTCCCCTCCTTACAGCTCAGGAAGCTATGACTCTGTGAAAACCGAACTGAGCATGAGCGCAGAGGACTTAACCTCCAGTCGAGCGCAGATAATTGACGACGATGACGACGATCACGATGACCACGATGACAGTGACAAGATCAATGACGCTGAGGGGATGGACCCCGAGAGACTTAAGGCCTTCAATGTAAGTACCCCGTCAATACATATATGGAGAATAAAATACAGTATTGTTCATCAGTCTGACAGCACAGCTGACACATCATGTGTATTATTACTTTTCTTTGAAAAATGTGTGAATAAGCAAGCACTGGAAATATTGTCCTGCATTGGAGTAATGACTCAATACCCATCCCTCCTGTTTTCATCTCCTCCCCCTCCCTCTTTATCCTCTCTTCTTCCACTCTACCTCCCCCTTCCTCCCCTGCCTTCCCTTTTCCTCTCTTTTGTTTCGACTCTCACACCCCTCTCCCTCTGTACCCACCACTCCATTTTTCTGCTCTACATCCCCTCTCTCCCCTTCCCCCTCTCCCCGTCAGATGTTTGTGCGTCTGTTTGTGGATGAGAATCTGGACCGCATGGTGCCCATCTCCAAACAGCCCAAGGAGAAGATCCAGGCCATCATGGAGTCCTGTAGCCGCCAGTTCCCAGAGTTCCAGGAGCGCTCCCGCAAGCGCATCCGCACCTACCTCAAATCCTGCCGCCGCATGAAAAAAGGCGGTTTTGAGGTACAGATCGCCACCAGCTGAAATGTTTTCTCTAAACATTCACTCATAAATGTCACAATATTCACATTGATAATGCTAAAATCTCACATACCGTGCTGCCAGATACGACCAACACCTCCTCACCTCACCTCTGCCATGGCTGAGAACATCCTCGCTGCCGCCTGCGAAAGTGAAACCCGAAATGCTGCCAAGAGGATGCGGCTCGATGTCTACCAACCGTCGGTAAATGTCTTGGCAGTTAGTGCTTGTGAGCTCACCAGCAGGGATTTGAAAATGCATCATTAACGGCAAACTGCTCAACACAAGCTACAAATATTCAGCTCAAACTGTGATTTCTCATAGGATGAGCCAGCCTCTGCTGACAAGACCAACTCGAGGGACCCGGCCTCTGTGGCCCCATCGGCGTTCACCATTTCTAGCACAGCTTTTGCCCAAGACCAGCTCTACACCAACGGAGGCCTCAATTACAACCTGCGGGGATATGGGACGGTTGGTAGCAACCAACAGAACTCTGGTGCAGCACAAACCAACGGTGAGCCACTTTTAGGTGACCACTTAAAGGTTTGTAGAGCAAACCCATTTTTATTTCTTCAGGTTTTGAGGTATTTCAGTATTTTATTTTTCCACCTCAATGCAAGAAAAGATACTGGAAAGTACAAAAACTAATTTAGACTGCAGCCCCCAACGTTTACGTGGTGTAACTAATCCAAATTTACAGATTTACCATTCATTAAAGCCAAAATGTCGGCATAAAAATATAATACGATCTGAGTAGGACGAATGAATGGATGAAATGTAGATGTCAAATTTTCATGTGTGCAAAAGCATTAGGAAATAATAATCTTCTTCTTCTACTAGTACTACTACTTCTATTTTCTACTATTTTCTTCTTTTTTCTTTTCTTGTACTTCTACTACCTTTTTCTTCTTCTACTTCTTTTAGTACTACTTCTTTTTCTTCTTCTTCCTGTACTTCTTTCCTTTCTTCTTCTTCTATAACTACTTCCATTTCTCCATCTTCTACTTTCTCTTCTTCTCTTTCTTCTTTTACCTTTTCTTTATCTTCTTCTTCTTTTACCTCTTTTTTCTTCTTCTACTTCTTCTTCCTTTTCTTCTTCCACTTCTTCTTCTATTGCTTCTTCTTCTTCTTTGTTTTCTTCCTCTACCTCTTCTTCTATTGCTTCTTCTTGTTTTTCTTCTTCTGCTTCTTTTTCTTGTACTTTTCTTCTCCTTCTTCTCCTCCTCCTCCTCCTCCTTCTCCTCCTCCTTCTTCTTCTTCTTCTTCTCCTCCTCTGTATTGCATGTGTTCCATAAATCTTCCCTGCTCTGTCCACAGGTCCCACAGATCTCAGTATGAAGTCCATCGGTCCAAACTCCTCCTCCTCCACCTCCAACAGTCACGGTCAGGGAGGCGGTGGTGGCGGGGCTTCGGCTCAGCTCAGCCCTCCGGAGGTGACAGCGGTGAGGCAGCTCATCGCAGGGTACCGGGAGTCCGCGGCCTTCCTGCTCCGCTCAGCAGACGAGCTGGAAAACCTGATCCTGCAGCAGAACTGAGTCCGAGCCAAACCGTGCCAACACACCCTCCCCACTCCTCAGCCTGTCCATCTCTGTCCCACACATTTGGACAGACTGTCACGTACAAAGACACAATCGTACATGGGTGATACTGCAGTGCACAGTGGGTCCTGTAGGTATGGTACCTTTACTTATTCCCACATGTTTATGTATTTGAACGGGCCAGAACATGAACATATCACAGGCGGAACAAGATATTTATTTATGCATTTCACTTTGACCTTAGTGCCCTCTTATCTGTAGCCATTCATCCCATTCAGTTCATTTTACCACCTGAACCTCCATACGTCTCAGGAAGCGATGATCTGTGTGAAAAAAAAAAAAAAGAGATTGGTACGCAGACTGAGGTGTTAAATTAGCATTTTACCATAATGCAGCTCATTTGTGCCGATGTGTGGACAAACAAATAGTTAAATAGCAGTTAATTAGCATCATCACTTACACAAATGTAAAATATGCTGGGATGTGGCATGATTTGATTAGGTCGAGTCATTTCTAAACCAGGTTGCTCAAAATCTGTAGATGAATCGCTGCTAAAAGACGTGGCAGCCCGCCACTGACCTGTTAACCTCAACAGCTACCGCTGGATGCGCTGACATGCGAAAGAAAATAAAAAAAATGTAGAGATGAGAAAATTAGAACAGTGTTTTCAGTTTACACCTGTGAAATTTGACCAGGAAAAAAAAAAAAAAAACAGATCCATAATTGTGTGGTCAAAATGATACCTCGATTCTGCTCATTTGGAGTTGTTACCAGACACTTGTGGTTACTAAGAGACTCATTACCCAACTTTATTTCAGTTACTTTACTGTGAATATTTCTCTGTCGGATGTTTTTTCATTACTCAAAGAGATGGTGGCTTTTAAGAAGCTTGGGTATGCAAATTGGGGGAATCAGGGAATAAAAGGAGATTAATATATTGTTTAGACTCTTAGTGCTACTGGAAAAGTGGAAAAAGGTGCAATATTGAAGATAATCAGTAATGGTGTGCTTACTGAAAAGATTTTCTGAAGCATTTTAGGCGTTTTAAGAGGGTGGCAATTCATCACATCCCTCTCCTGCTGTAAGTTGTAAAAAAAAAAAGAAAAAAAAGAAGAAGAAGAAGTGATATCCCATGCAGCATTGTAGCCAATTTCAATGTTGTCGTTTGTTGTGAATACTGATCTTTACCGCTAACCTCACAGCTGAGGCACTTTTCATGTTTGGGATCAGTGACAAAAAGGAAATGGGACCTGGCAGAAAAGTGAGACTTAATGTTGCACGTCTTTTTTTTTTAAATTTATTTAATTTTTACTTTTAAGTGGTTGTTTTTGTGAAGGAAGCGTTCAATGAGTGTTCTTGAGTTAAAAGGACACACATAGATCACATGCGTCCGCCACTTACAAAGTCAAGTGAATGCAGCGTGCTGGACGCAGCGTGAGACAAAAGAAACTGTCCGTCCGCATCTTCACCATCTGACCTCAGCGGTTTCAAACCCTGTATCCCATCTCCCCTTTCAACACCATGTCTGAATACACACTGTTTGAAAAGAAGCAAGAGACAATCTTTGA
This sequence comes from Chelon labrosus, assembly GCF_963514085.1. Classification (NCBI taxonomy): domain Eukaryota; kingdom Metazoa; phylum Chordata; class Actinopteri; order Mugiliformes; family Mugilidae; genus Chelon; species Chelon labrosus. Next base: position 20,645,804 of record NC_140360.1, on the reverse strand, counting down.
AAAAGATGTAATTGCATCACAGTTTACTCTCCCAGCTTTCTGCTATGGTGTGTGTGTGTGTGTGTGTGTGAGCGCGCGCGCGTGTGTGTATGTTTGGTCTGAGGACATGCAAAAGTAGTCAAAGCAGATCTAGAGCACAGTCTCACAAATTTTCTATGGTGAGTCACTCGGCACAAAAAACAATTGTGTAAGTGAGTGTGTGTGTGTGTGTGTGTGTGTGTGTGTGTGTTTTGTTGATGTACGTGTTGTTATTGACAGCGTGTTTGTGTATAAGTGGAGTGACCCAGTTTGTACAACATCAATCTGTGAAGATTTAATTCAGTCGGCTGAAACATTCCAAACAATGACTCTTCAAGCAGCCCGGAGCGGCTCGCACCTTATTGATCTGTCAAAGTTTAGAGAGATATATTTCTGTATTTATCACAAATCTCATCAAATGTGTCATTAATTAATCCGTCTACTTCAGCATTATACGTCAGTTTCTCGTCAGAGTTGGACGCGCACTGTCCTAAACGACCATTCTACATTTCATTACCATGTCACAATTCGGGCTGCATTACATTTACATTTAAATGATCTATTGCAAGTTTGGAAGCACTTTATAGCTCAGGATTAAGGTAACACAATGACTCGAGTGTGTCTTTACCTCATTTGGTTTATCAGCTTCAGTTCAAACAGAGAACTGGTGACAACAAAGGACAATTTGACACAGCTCACAAACAGAGGCAGTTTTCATCTATAGAGAAAAAAAAAATACGGCGTATTTATGGGAGCTCAGTTTGAACTCATCAGTGTGAATGGTCCATCTGAGGGGTGTTTCATAACGGAGGCTCAGTCTCTCTTCAGTTAATCTAACAAAATATACCCACGTGAATTTGTTTCATAAAGTAGGTTTGGAGTTGATGCGAGCAGACCGAAATGAAGTCTGAGACATTAAATATTGATTTTAATCAGTGCATAGAGAATAAATGGACACACAATAAATGGACAAAAATAAAAAGAGAGATTAAAATATTGCAAGCTAAAATCACAGCCTCGAACAAAGTTAAACACAACTTTAAGTGGCATTTCTTTTTAGAGGACTCTGTTTCTGTGCATTTCTTCATATTGTGATATTGAGAGGCCAAATCAAATTTACGTTTTTAACGTGAAAGGCTGCAGAAAACCACTGCCTGAATCTGCAGCTCCTCTCAGCTTCAGCCAAAACTTAACAGTCTAGGTTTACTCTCACTGCTCTCATACAGGCGGCTGATTTCATTGTAAATCTTTTAAAACGCCACCTGTCCAGTGCAGAACAGCAGACAGACGTAAGCACAGAGGAGCCTTTAGCAGCTTAAGCACCAGATATTTCCCTGAGGACCTGGTAGAGACCAAAATCAGAGCTAAAAGACTTGTTGAAACCTCCTTTATGAAACAGTACCAACTTGTCTCCCTTTATGAAATGCCCCTCTGGGCTCAGGCAGACGTCACCACAGATGTTTGTGGGACCCGAGTCCTCACACATGTCTTCCTCGTCTCCTTCAACCTGCTCGTTTGTTACTGTAGCCATAGCAGATCCTGTAACCATCTCGTTGAAACTCAGTGACGCCGTGTTGAATCTTGTCCGATTTTCACAACCGAACATTTGCTTGCAGATCGGTATTCTGTCTTTAAGTCAGCGCTGAGCAACATTTTAGCTGTGTGCTGGAGTTACTGTGATCGGCGACAACCACTCGTTGTCATGTTGTTGTTCTTGTTTTGTTTTGTTTTTCCTAATGATTCCCAATGGACTTTCTCTTTGTATTGACTGGACAATGTAATTTATTGGTGTTAATTAAAAATGCCCTGGTAGCTTGTGGATTGCTAAAGTGGTCAGATAAATGTACTGTATAGCTGTACAAAGAGTGATAAAAGATGTTTTAAACCTTTCTTTTTTTCTGTGGGTGCAGCACTGTTAAAAAAATCAAAGTGGTTTTAGCCCTTGCCTGTTTTAACTTATCATTTGGTGATGGTCTGTATTACTTCTATTGTTATTTATATTATTTCAATTGTTGCCTCTCCTGCACTGATAAGAGACTGTAGCTCTGTGCAGGGGGTTGTACTGTAAACCTGTGTGAAGCTTTGTATTTCTCCCCTCTGGTTTTGGACTCAGTGAAAGTGTGATGTTTACATGTACAGTTTTTCAGAATACTTTGTTTTTGCGTTTTATTCAGGCAATTGTTTTTCTTTACTCACCTATTCCCCCTAATCTGTGTACATTTGCCCAGATTTTTTTTTTCTCCTTTTGTTGCTTCATTGCATCAAAGTGCAGACGTGACCTCTTTGACGACTTGGTCACTCGGTCAGAGGGTGCCGTGACAACTGGCTGTGGTGGGCTCGGCGTTGTGGTGGCTTCCAGCATTTTTAAAAGGTAATCTTAAGTAAAAGGGAGCGTCACAACTTCTCAAAGTGGACCAGCAAAGATTCATTATTAAGGATTAAGACTTTAATCAACTGTTTTAAAATACTATTGTGGCCTAAATGGAGAATGGTACATTTATTATACTACATTAAGTGCTCATAAACGTTTAATGTCCCGGCCCGTGTTGTCAGGGAAAACTCCTTGTCCTTAACCCGACTGGTGCCCTGAAAGGTACACTTTGACCTGTTGTAATATCTCCTCGGTAACATAAAAGCCATTCCCCTCTCCTGGCCTTTTAAGGGGAACCCATAAACCTCAGGAAATACTGAATCTCCAACTTTAGTTTTTATCCACTGATTTCTTCTGAAATGAGATTTTAGTCTCTAACAAAAACCATTAACATTTATATGAGATGTCTATTGTTTTGTACATTGATCATTGTGATTTAAAAGTGGAGCTTTTTCCAGTACCTGTGACTTAATATTTTGATTTTTTGGAGTGTTTATAGGTATGGATATTTATTATTATATATGTGAAACTACAAAAAGACAAAAGACAAGGTTGAAACCTGTTTCATTTGTATGTTTCATGCAAAACTGTCCAGGTGAGATTCTCTCTGCCTCTTACATATCACTAATGAGGGACCTGTGTTTGTTTGGAAATAGCGCTTTTTCAGTGTTGCATCAACGCTATGAGAAAAAAAAAGTAAAAAAAAAAAAAAACACCAGTGGTTTACCAACAGCAGAGTTGCAAGGCTCTCCTCTTCTCCTGAGATGTCAGTAATTGAATAAAATAGTGCGATGAGCTATCAAACTGACATTTGGTTTGTGGTTTCAATTTTTTTTTTCTTTGATTTCTGCAAACAAGTCTCAGATATAAAGGGGAAACGAACAGGTGACTGAAAACTATTGACTGTATAAGGTCAAAACGTACGTGTTCATTGTAATGTGCACAAGAGGGCAGCAGAGTTAAAGAAACCAAGGAAATTGCGCTTAGGAGAACTCAGAAATAGAAATGCAACCTGCAGAAAACCCACATTTACACAAACAGTATACTGTTAATTTATTGGCTAGTAATAACTGCATACATTACAAAAATCTCATTGACTATTATTTGTGTACTTGCACAGCTCTGTAGGAGGTTAAAGACACTTCCAATAAGGTTTAAAGAAAAGGAGAAGGAAAATGGATTAGTGTTAGTATTACTAAGTATTATTGTATAGTAAATATGTACGTACTTCATCACCAGTCAAAGATAAACATTAAACCTGATTAATTAATACAGTGAACATGCATATGAAAGTCAAACTAAATTTGCTTTCAAACAAACTTTTTATAGGATCCTGATTATACCTTTACTTAAGTAAATGATCTGAGCACTTATTCCAACACATTAGCGTGAAACAAGAAGTTTAATGACTGATAACAGAAAAACTAAACCCACTGCTAACACTTGTTTAAACAGTACCCATTATACAACATTTGATGGTTAAAAGATGCAGTTGTGTTCACATACAGTCATGTGTGAAAAATAAAACAGTTAGCAAAAGTTAATAAATAACTTTATCTCTTTAAACTTATTATTCAACTCCACTGCATCCCTTTAATCACTAAATCTATCAATAAAGTGCCAGTCTGACGTAATGGAACAGAAGTCATTTGGCTGCAAAAATAGGTAATACATTTATTTATATAAAATATATATATATATGTATATATATATATACTTTTATTTTGCTGAGGCACACTTTTACTAAAGTAAGTTTGAATGCAGAACATTTTAAAACAAAGTATTTTAACCTTAGTCCACGTAAATAAAGGACCTGAATAATTCTAACACCATTGCTAGCAACACATTAGCAAACACATTTAGTTTAATGATTCGTAGGCTACTAGAAAGCTAAAATACCACCGTATGTTTATGTTAAGTTAACAGCTGTAACTATGGTTTATGAGGACTAGTAAAAGATGCCTGTCGATGAGTTTGGTCACAGATCAACCAAAATGGCGGCTGTAATAAAGTCACCTAACCCTTAGTGTGGCTTGTTAGCATGCCAACATTTACTAAATTTGATGCTGGACTGGATCTGAATGGGAACGTCGTTTATTTTGCTGCATCGTTACCCTAATAATTTTGACCTGAAGGTGGCGCTAGATAATCTACTAAGGGACTGCTACTGTTAATCATACCCACGTCACATCAGCGCGAATGAGGCAAAATTCAGGGAAGTCCCGTTAATGTTGGTGGAGAAGTTGCACATTAAACCAGAAACGGGAAGTTTATTGGTCATCATCATTTGAGGCAAAGGGGGTGATGAAAATCTGACTCACAGTCTGGAAAACATAAACATCAAACTAAATTTGCTCTCTGACAAACTTTTTATGCAATCCTGCACTAACCTTTTGTTTGATTAAACATGAGTACAATATGAGTACTTACTTAGACATCAGCAACATGTTAGCTTTAAACAGGCCGATAACAAATGGCAATTTCACATTATGATAATAGTTGTAAAAATAGTACCTATTACTAAACAAAATTTGCTTGCTGACAAACTTTTCACACAATCCTGCTTTACTCACATAAACAGTACGCTACCCAAACACCATTAGAATTACCTTTTAACAGCCAGTTTAATGGATGATAATAGACAAGCTATAATATCACTATGTTATATAAATTAATAGCTAAAAATTAAACCTATTTTCTAAAAGATGGCATTTTGATTAGTTTGGTCACTGACCAGACAAAATGGCAGCTGTAACAATGTCCCTTAACCTTTAGCGTAACTTAGCATGCTAGCGTTGGCTAAGTTTGATGCTAGACTGGATCTGATATTGCAGGTTAGAAGATTATGGGCGGATGTTTGAATTAGATGAACAGTTAAAGGAATTCTACTATTTATCCAATATAAGTACGAGTAAAAGAAGCTGATGTTAGTGGAAGCGTATCACTCTAAACCAGAAATCTTTATGGCATCCCCTTCAGATAAAGATGGGTGATCAAATGCAGATTTGTAGTCCTAGTAGTACTCTTATTTTTCCTTAGTTCAGCGTGTTGTTGTTGTTTTTTTTATTCTTTTTAATATACATTAATACTGATTAGCTTAAAACAAACCCTGACACTAATATGCCTATAGTTGTCTTCACATATTAGTCATTTGTTCTCATTGGTCCAGTCCACTCTATTGTCACGAGGCCCTGTTTTCCACAGTTTATCATTCCAAGCTGGGAGCAGAGTAGTGAAGTAATCAGATAGTTTGGCTCAGCTTAAGTAGGTCTGGCAAGTTTCACAGCTGGTTTCATAAACACTCGTGTATCGTGAGAAAATGGACGCTGTGTTCCATCAGACCAAAGTCGATATAGTCTCACAGAATGAAAACAAAACAGCGATGACCTCTATACTGTACAACAACAATTTATGTGTAGGGTTTTGTTTTACTTTGTAAAAGTAGCCACCATGCTGTTAAATTAAGCATTTTCTAGTTGGATGCAACTAGTTAGTACGTTAATCTTAGTAAGTCTAATCCAAACATATTGTAAATATCCTGTTAGAAGAAGCATTGACATAGGTATTCAAGTTATTGAATTAATTAGTGATATTATAATGTAAATATAAGAGTAACCTCAGTACAGAAGTCGTACCTGCAAAATGTATTAAAGTATAAAAAGTTAAAGTTCCCATTAACATGGGAAAGGTGATAGGTTCTATATTTTAATAGGGTGTTATTACTGTTGCATTAATCATGTAGATGGTTGAGATGCAGCTGTTTTAAGTAAGTAATGCCTGCAGCTGCTGACGAATTTATATTATTTATATTTATTTATTTAAGTTCAGCATCGAAATGAATATGACTAGTTACATTATTCCACTGCTGTTCAGTGGTGGAAAGAGGCCAGAGAAGCTGTATGTCCCAGTTTGTAGAATTAATATTTTCACCACATGTATAAAAGATAATATAGTATCTAATGTTAATTGGTCTTCTATAGAAGTTTATATTATTCTGCAGAGGAAAAAGACACAACTAAACTCTCTGCACTCAACTTAATTTGTGACTTTCAAGTTACATTATTTTGCAAGCTATTTCCCTATGTATTTTTAAAATGCACAAACTTGGACCGCGCAGGGAACACATAAACAACAGTGTACATGCATGGACTTTGCGCACCATTCTGTGTTCACACTGAAAGTCCCTCAGTGACACGTGAACTCAAGCCCAGCCGTTCACGTTCCCAGCTCATGCTGCTGATCAAATATAGATCTAAAACCGGATGACACTTGAGACCCTGCAAACAGCACGAACCCTGCTACCTGACAAGACAAATATAAAAAGATGTACAATGAGGCAAAGTGCTTGCTAATTCTGTGTACAGGCAGTATGTTTCCTGTAATCCATGCCATATCAACTTGTTCCGTTGTTGGGAGTCCAAGGGGGGACTTTCAGGCGGCACTGACTCATGAGCCAAATACCTTTACCCCTGATTGCCCGTTTCTGCCTGAGCCAACTGATGTTCATGAGCAGCATGTGTGGCCATGCCAGCGTTTTTCATTGACTTTTGGCAATAACAGCAGATCAGGGTTAAAAAAAAGACCCACAAATAAAGTTTTATTACGCAATGGGAATAAGCTGAAGCAGAATCACAAACACTCAACGTTTCGTCTCTGCTTTTAACTACTGTTGACCAAAATATAATACATAAAGTTTTTGTAGTATGTCTTACATAGACAGTAGTTGCAAGTTTTGCTTACCTAATCCACAATCAAATAACTTTCTCATGCGGAAATAATAGATTTTGGCCAAAACAACAAATTTAATCACAAAAATACAATGTTGGTCTATGATCGATACATAAAGAATGACATGATTTGGCTGTATATAGCAATAAATGTTATGGTCGTGTTTGAGTGAAGATCCAAGCTTGTGCTAAAGTCAGTACCTTTTCAGAAGTGACCTTCAGAAGAGCTTTTCCAGCAAGGTGACAATAGGTTGGTTGTTAAGTATGCCAAAAATAAAAAAGGTCTGATGTTTTTGGACATTTGCTGAAACGGCTAACGCTGTCTCTTTTTGGCATGTACATGTATATTGTTGATTCGTCAGCATACACACGACACTGCTGATAAAAGTGGTCCTAGAAATCTTCCTTGTAGATTTTTATTCATGAAAAAAAGGTTGATTTCTATTGGTCAAATTGCTATGAAGTCAGCGATGCAATGAATCCACTGACTGTAATGAATTATACAAATTGGGATAATGCCGCACATTGACGCAGTCTCTCCTCAAAGGTGTTCACATATTTTTCACACAAAAAGAACTGAAAACATTGTGTCTCACTGCCAGCCACTTTTGTGCAGCTGCTGTTGGAAATCCATTCTTGTGAATGGTTACATCCTCAACTTTAAGTCATTTTAAAGAAATGCTTTCTTAATGTTACTTTAAAAATATGGTGACGTGATCAACACTGAGCCTTAATTCAGGGTTGTGCAGGATCATAGGACCAACCTTCACTTCTGTTTTCATTTTTTTTCTTTTCTTATATTTAGTGTTTTTATGGTCATTCTCTCTGTGTTGTTTTGCTATAAATATTCTGGGAATTTGTCCTTCTCTCTTTTCAGTGAACTTTATACAGAGAAACCCAGAGAACCTTCTGCAGTAGTAAACTAAGACCTGCATGATGGGAGACAGCGATGTGACAAGGGTGTGTTTTTACATGGCCTGGATCGCAGGACATTTTTAGACCCAAGAGCCTCTCTGATACATTGCCAGGAATAGAGGAGCTTTGGAGGGCATATTGGACAAGTCATGCCACTCATGCCAAGGTCTGACTAAATGAATCACATCTTTGGTTCCTTTGATGAAAAAATGTTTATCACAGTCTATCAGTGTTCTCCAGGCAGCACCGGAGACCGTCTGACTTTCTTGTTTGAACAGATAGATTACCTTACAACACGACAGGACAGTACTCAGACTTTGTTCTGTCTATTTTTAGTTGTCAGCGTCCACATTGCAAAATGTTTCTAGGGTAACTTTTCATGGAAAACTCAGTTCAGAGAACCAGTGCATTTATTGATCCTCTAACAGGTGCTAGCACTGCATGTAATCACAGCAATGTTTTAATGTTTTATGTGAAAGCTGCACCTCTTACGATGGATCTGCTACAATGATACTTGGTACATTAAGATGATTCTTTTTTTTCTTATCAGAGATTTGCCAATACATTGCAGAGAACCTCAAATCACTCAACAAGCACTTGTAAGTGATTGGACCATATTCAATGTTTTTGTGATACACCATTGTTACACCACTCTGGGGCCCCCAGTGGTCCTCATTCCCCATTTCCTTAATTTAATCTTTAATATTATACTTATTCATATATTAATATATATTGTTTGTTTCTTTGTTTCGTTGTGTGTGTGTGTGTACCACACACGTCATCCATTACCGTCCTGCATTATTGTTTTTATTGTTTGATTTAATCTGCCAGCAATTTACAATACAGTTTTACAGTTTCAGAGGCTGGAACCTCTGACAGACAAGGCGTCGTTAGAGCATCATTCATAGGGTAAGAGGACAGGGACAAACAGCACCCCCCCCACACACACACACACCTCAATGACAGGTAAGTATCTAACTGTTAATGGAAATTAACTGCACCGGTTTCTGGTTGTTTACACAAACAAGCAAGTTTCAGTAGAAGTTTCCTGCTTAAACCTCCGACTTTCCACTAGTCCCCTAGAACTGAAGAAGCTCCTCGGATGAGTGGTGAAACATCTTCTCATAAAACTCTACGGTCCAGTTGCCTTTTTTAAATGCTTTTTTTTTTGGATATACCGTGACCTGGATGACTGAGAACCTTCACAGACATATTATGAATCTGTGCATTTAATTTGTAACCCTGCGATAGACTGGCGACCTGTCCAAAGTGTACCCTGCCTCACGCCTGATGACAGCTGGGATAGGCTCCAGCACCCCCCCGACCCTTCACAGGACAAGCGGTTACAGAAGATGAATGAATGAATCAATGCATTTCATTTGACTGAACATCATTCACCTGACACATAGTATATCGTTATATATATTTCAAATCAGAAAAGTCATGTTGTATTTGAACTTTAAAAGCATCTCAGTATTAAAAGCTCTGTCCATGCATCATTTGTAACATTAACAGACTAAATCTTTCACAAAAATGGATTGTGGCATTTAAACCATGTCTCCAACTCAAGTGTAAGCACTTAGCAGGAGTTTTTATTGTGGTGACAAACTACAGCAAGTCTTAGCTTACAACTGACTATTGATCTGCTTGCAGTGAATTTATGTTATTATTGAACCCAAAAAAAAAAAAAAGTGTGCAACACATGCGTTTTAACTCTAATCATCCCAAATGTCTTAACTTCTGTTCACTTCTCCAGAAGATGTTGACCCACATTCAGGTTTAGAGGAGGCGTCACGTAAGCTGTATTAACACCTGGATTAATCGCCTCTAATCATAGCAAGTTAAACTGATTAGATCTGTTTTGTAAGTGGGTTGCATGTGTTTCCTCACATTGTTTTGAAACAGCTGCTTCACTGTGTCCTTCACATAGACAGCGGTGACTTTGAGGTTTAGCAAAAACACAGAATTGTTTGTTTTCCGACCAAATAACGGTCTGCTAAGCTTAATAAAAAAGTGACACATAGGTGCAGTCTATAAGCATTTTATTATTATTACTAACAGTATCAAGTCATAACATGAAACGGATAAAAACAACTTTTTACAAACTTGAGTTTTTTTTTTTTTAAACTTTTGGTCATAATAAAAATATAATATACAGGCATAAAGAAAGAGCACACTCCATTGACTACAAGTGAAAAAACACCATCAACAAGACCATCATCTCCATCTCCACTGCTGGACTATGTGATGGAAGGCAAGCTGAGGGTGAGGGGGAGGTCCTTGGTGTGGTGGTGGCAGGGAAGACCCCTAGGAGGAAGTTGGTGGAGGGCTCGTTGCTTCAAACTTTCCATTCTCACTAGTTTCACTGAGTTGTCTGTTCAAAACCATTTCCCTGGCGATGCAGGTCACCTGACCGTTGGCCACAGTGTAGGTTCTGTTCCTGCAACACATAAGAAGTCTCAGTTTAGCCCCCAACAACAGAAACAATCAAAGGTACCTGCTCATCATTACCTCCAGTATGGTTAGGTTTGCTTATTAACACACTCACTTTTGATTTTCAGATCCGTTCTGCAGGCCGGGCTGGTTCTGTTTTGCAAAGAAAAATGAAGTCCACCAGTGGCCAGAGTCTTGCCTTGGAAGTCCTGTAAGAAACAGCATTTAATTAACTTCACTTGTATTGTTGCATAAAGATGGCAGTTTTTGACATTTTCAAAATAAAATCATTTTTCATACCTGGATGGTGTGGAATGACCTCTCCTGTGTACTCGGCGCTGCCACAAGAGCTGTTACTTGATGTGGACCCGATGCGCCCTGAAGGAAAGACATTCAAATATTATTTTTAGTAAAAAAAATAAATAAATCCTTACACTGAAATAAGTATAATATAAATACATATAACACATAGGCCACATCTGACTCACTTCTGTAGTAGTCATGGGTGGCGATGAGGGAGCCACTTGATGGAATTGCTGCCATTTTCTCCGACCTTAACTGGAAAACCGCTCAAAGATGGAAAATGGTAACCTAGGGGAAAACACAGGCACCATTAGGCTGGAAAGTAAATGAAAGACAGGACTCAATCTCTATTATTTTATTGAAGGTATTCTATTTTATTGCCTATTTCTTGAATGTTGTGTTTCTTGTTCAGCACCCAAGATTTATATCTCCGTACTGTTAGGACATATTGACTGCATTCACAGAAAAAACGTGCCAAACAGGAGCCTTCTATAATTCATTCATTCATTCATGCTCTCTGTGCTTCGGCCACACCGCAGGCTCTTGCTGCAGAGTGAAAAAGCAGAAGCAGCTGCTTCCAAGAGTCTGGTTTCCCAAGACTCATATAACCAGATTGTATGTGACAGTATGTCCACATGTCATGTCGACCTGAAGTCAGACTGCACTGTGCCCGGCCTGGAGATACCGCAAGATTGTCATAGAGGTCACGTGTGCATTATTGGTAGACATCCAGGCTACTGTGTCTAGCCAGGAAATTACAAAGGCCTCTAAACACGCATTTTAAAGCCAAAAACACAATGTGAATGAAACATTTTAAAGCAAGACTGACTTACATTTAACAAATATAAAAGGATCAAAAAGTGAAAATATGTAGCAGAGTGGCTTAAACTTAAGCATCGAGTGTCTAACAGCCTGGAGAACCAGTTGAAGGCTGTAGAGCTTAACTCCATGTGAGCAGCAGATGGCTTTGGGGATTTCAAGGATCAGACGGGTACATGTCTGCACAAACACTTATATCTACAGTGATCAAATGACAATTCTTCAAGTTGTGTGGTTGCTCTGGTGTATAAAAAAAATAAAATAAAAAACTGAAGTTGCATAAGTGTTTCACATAGGCTACTATGTTTCACTTACGCAACACAATATGTGAATGAGACACTGATGGGAAAACATGAAAAAGGGCACGATTTCTAGCCTTAAGAGTGATAAACTGGACTGTTGTATTATGTATTATGTATTCCATATTCAAGTTGCGTTTAATAAATAATTTAATGTTTTGACTTACCTGTAAAAGTAGGGCGATGTTGTTGGCACCTGATGCGGTTGTAAGGTGCGGATGGCTGGAAGAAGAAGAGGTGCTAGTTGGTACAATGGCCCATTTGTGGATGAAGTCTCGGTATGGACCGCTCTCGGTCGCTTCGCTGCTGTCTCCGTCTCGAGTAGAGTCGTGGGCTGCTTTTTATAGGAGATTGAACTGGCACGTGCTGCTGTGGCACGGGGCGGGGACTGTGACCGCTCGAGGTCGAGAACGTGCTGTTGTTGAGGTCGTGACACCGGCTCGGAGAGGCTTTAATTAACCCGCTGATGGCAAACAGCGGCGGGCTTCTGTCACCTGCTGACACCACCATGCCAGATGGGCAGATTTATGGCCGACAATGACGCACAATCAAAGGGAAAGGCTGAATGCATTTACTGGAGGTGACTTTTAAACATACAGTCTGTCTAAAGTCTTTTTCAAACACTTAATGTTCAAAAACTAACTTTGCTTACTGTTTGGATGGAAAAATGAGCACGATAAAAGATTTCCAGCCGTTTACCCAACTCTTTTGAATGTGAATGATAGGCTGTATGTACAGTCTAACATATGAATAACGTTTGTGATCGGGATAGAAAACGTAGTTGGTTAACAGCATTGGTTAACAATCGCTAACTACAATACAAAACGTGCTAAAACTATCACAGTGGTATATAAATGCGCCTATAAATACAATGGAAAGGACAGTTTTTGCATGGCTCCCTGGTGGTCTAGTGGTTAGGATTCGGCGCTCTCACCGCCGCGGCCCGGGTTCGATTCCCGGTCAGGGAACTACCTTTTCTTCCTCACTATACTTATTCAGGCTTTTATTCTAATTCTCGATATATCAGATGGTCTTAAAATGATCTGTATTAAACTTAACCGTTTCTCCCTGACCTCCAATGAGTCAGGCCATTTTCTTTGGATTTCAGCTTTTGATTTCAATAACATTGCATTAAGTGCAGTTGTTCCTACTACAGTCCATATCCGAAACAAAACTATCAAAAGTGAACTCTGGCGCCACCCAAAGTCTCATATAAGGCCCACCTCTGACAGTAGCACACCCTTTTAGAAACATTTGTTTTTCAGAAATTAAGGGAAGTTAAAGTAAAGAAAAATATACCATGAATACCAGTGAGAAAGGACTAAAATATTCTATTGATTTTAATTGAAAAATGTTAAATTACAAAAATACTTTAAGTAATACAGCTGATTTATGAATATAACTTGACTGCAAAATAAACAAATTAAACTCATTCATCATAATGAGGAATACATGTTGAAATTGTATACTGGTAACATCACAAACTTGATACATTCTATTAGTCATTATGTTTTAGTTAACAGTCAGAAATAACAAATTCACACTGACAAAGAAACAAAATGTTTTTTCATAACTTCCAAAGGTATGAAAATAATTCATTTTGGGATGTTAGACAGGTTCATTTCATGTGCTGTGACGTGATTTTCTTTCAAACCCAGAGGTGTCTCCATTAGTTGTTAGACCACCAGTCACCTTGTCCTGTGAGATTCAGACAGGAAACAAGTGATCAATACTCAAACAGTGAGTGGACTGCATTTACTATGTAACTGGTGTCTTTGAAAAACTCACCTTCACATTCCCGACGATTTCCTCCAAAGACTTGAAGGTAGAGGAGTGTCTAGGGAGAGATATTGAGCCCAATTAAAACACAAATACAGCAGGAAATATAGAAATTAAAGAGACAATCTATTGTGTCATACCTCATAGTCGGCACACTTATGGTGTGGCTCAGGGTGCTAGGTACAAGATGGAAAGAAAAGAGCATTAAAACGGACAAGTAAGACTTACAAACAAAATTAATATTTAGCAAATTTAGAGTGAGGGCAACAACTATGCTTTCATTATCGACGCTTGTATTGTAATGGTACACATGTTTCTGGCAGAAACAAGCGATTGTAATGTCATATATATGATCATTATGAAGCCCTTTGTGCAGCTTTAAACGATTACATTTTCTTAAAACATGGCACGATCTTTTAATTATTTATCTTTGACGTAAGACATAAAAATCAACATGGACATGGTTATGCTTTACCGGAGGATTAAAAGTGAAATGAAGGACTAGAGTATCTTTACAGTACATAAAGTATGTGCAGATACATAAAAACAGTTAAAGATATTTGATCTAAAAAGATGTAAAAAGGAAACTGCAGTAAAACAAAACAAAAATTCATCAACTAACAAAATTATCAACTAATTAATAGCTAATAACTATTTCAGTAGAAGGTATATCATGAACTGTATGATTATCTTGTCAAGACATCTGAGACAGTTCATGGAGCTCAGTTTAGTCCCAGTGCTCACAGATCTTACCGTGGTGGGCTCGGAAGAGGCAGAGCTCTGTTGGTTGGCAGCAGGAAGACAGACAGAAACACAGAATACGTCACACCACCCTCTGTTTCCACAGGCATGATAACAACAGACTTATCAACTGCTGCTGATGTCCAGATGCACCAGTGTAATTGGATTAGGGCTGTTTACAGGCTAAACAAACACACAAGAGGCTTTGGAGGGTGAATCTTCAAAATTAACTTGTGTTTGTGTGGGTGTTAGTAGAGGACTACTTCTAATGGATCCATTTCTTCACTAGACTCAGTGATGATGGAAACGCAAACTTCTGAGACACTTTTCAAGCCTAAAGTGGACAAATCTGTCAGTAAACAAACAAACAAACTTAGGTTGGAGTATCTCCTAACATTTTAAATTGAGTCCTTGTGCCTCTAAGTGAGGTTGAGAAGCATGTGGTTTTCACCCAGCCAGTCAGTGATTCTCAGGTTAAATCAGAGTCAAACGTGGTCTGTAAGGTGCACCTCTGCATGAACACTGAGCATAACTGCTTTATAATGTACAATGAAGAAGTGTCCGATGTTGACAAGTGCCTGAATCAGCACTAACGTTCTAATGGTCTAAATACATGTTTACATTTGTTTACCACTTAAAGCAAAGGAACCATATAAGATAACTTCATTAACTGACTTTCTGCATGAAAATTAAAAATTTCACAAAAGTAAAAAAAAAAAGTCTTCTTATGTCCTGAAATAACACTCTAGGGTTTAAATTTTGAATTTCCAAGTATTTGACTGAGTGCCCCATAAAGGGTTAAACCGGTGGGAATTATTGTTATATAGAAATACCATAAAAAATACCTCACTACAAAACAGTCTCACATTACTTTTAGCAACAAGCGCACAAGTGAAGAAAGCACTGACATAAACATTTGTTAGTGGGAGCACAGGTGTAAATAATAAAATGTATGATAGTTGGATTCTATTTAGAATCCAACTATCATTTAGGGTCCTCCCCAACCATGGGCGTGTCACAATACCAAAAATGCAAACTTCCGACTTGCGCATTTGGTAGTTGGACTACAAGTCTGACTCCGAAGTACAGTCTCTAGTGGACTGGAAGAGGAGGAGGAGGAGGAGGAGGAGGAGGATGAAGAAGAGGATGGAGGAGGAGGAAGAGGAGGAGTTTTGTCTGACATGTTTGTCTCATGCACAGATTCAGATATTAGTGAACATATCATTCTGTCACTGGAACAGAAGTCTACTTGATACACCTCTTGCAATGCATTCTGGGTTCTGGGACACATGGATGTCCCAAGTCCACACAGGTTACCTCCCGATGCACCTTCAATAAAACGGGCAGGGCAAGGACACATCCAGGCATTTGGACTGTATTTGGTCAGATGCATACTTTGCATTGGAACAATACTTGGGTAGTGACTGATCACATACAAACAACAACAGATTTTGATACATGTCTGATTGATACAGTGTATCAATAATATTGATACATTGGCAAAACCATAATTATCTGACATTATTTTCCAGTAATAACTACATGTTTGAGGTGTGGACATTTCCTGATCATGTTTTCTAACCTGTAACCACAGTTTGCATTTCAAATCATTCTTCTGACATACTGTCTACTTGTTGTGACTCTCTGTTGGCCTCTTGTCTGTCCATCTGCCTGGCTAATTAGCCAAAGACAGCTTTTCTAACACACTGATGGTAGCTCATGCAATGTTAACTCTTATTCTTCTTTCTCTCTACACAAGCAGAATCTGTTGTTTTTTCTTACCATGGTGAAGGTGAATCAATTTTGGTATGCTTTGACTCATTACCAAGCTAGGTTTCAAACAAATCAAGGTGGGAAATGATTAAATTTAGTTTTTCTTTTCAAGATTACGAGAAATTAAAGCAGCCAACAGTGGGTGTACCTCATTTCTGCCAGTCTCCTGGTGATGGCCACACCCACAGTGGACAGCGCAGTGGACGTCATTTGACCTGCATGTGAGAGACCATCCCGTGTCCTCACATATCTGCACACAGAAATAAGAAGTCAGGGTGGGAAGGTAACAACACTGCTGTTTGTTACATAACAGGTGTGCACAAGGGTATGAATTCTGACGTAGTTAACACCATGCTCATGTACGTCACAGGCTACAATCCATCTGCAGAAAAAAATCTCTTGTTCACTCTGTTTGAAACGCTGCAGCTTAGTCTTGGTGTTGCCTGTTAATACTACTGCCCTTTGTGCTAAGTCAGGCTGTAAGGCTATTAACAGGGCACCAATCCTATTTGACCTGGAAAATCCCATCACTTGTTTCTTAGAAGAGATCCCTCTTTAACATGTGAGCACAGGAAAAACCTTAGGGAAACCCCTACGCCATGAAATGTTTCGCCAGATTCTTTCTAAGTACAACTCAAGCATGATAAGAAACACTCACACGCTGGAGTGGCTGATGTCCTCCAGAGTGGCAGAGGCTGTGAGATATCTGAAAAGACAAAACATGCTCAGGTTGAGAGATTATTATGCTGATTTAAGAGGGCAGCTAAGACAGTCATTAGTGTGTTTTAGCTGTTATGTAACCATGTCACACTAAGACAATGTGTGTCCAACGTGCCAATATTGTAGCTGGGAGCCAGGTAAAACTATGCAGAGTTTTTGATCGGATCAAAGTGCACTTACGGTGATGAGGTCTGGACTTCCTGCCAACTTTTGGACAGGTTCTGTTTGATGTTGCTGAGAGGACTCAGTCCCAGTTGACGCCTGATATCTGCTGCATACTTTTCTTTGGTTAAAAGCACCTGCCTCAAGGTCTGAATTTCATCCTCTGTCTATGCAACACAAAAGAAGAAGAAGAAACCCCCAAAACAATTAAATTAGCAACACAGAGCAGCTGATGTTATGCTAACATTTTGACTGCCTGCTGTTATTCCATGTTAAGGCTTAACAGAAAAAAAGAGCTACATCACCCGTGCAAGTTCAAAACGCAGACTGTCGATGTCCTCATCTGTCAGATCTGTGGATGAGTATCCATTTTCTGTTATTGTTGTGGAGAAGCTCACGGACGGAGAAGCACTGCTATAACCTGAGAAAGAAGCACAGGGAAAAACAATTAGAAATACTTAATAATACATTATTACAATAAAAGAAAGCATTATTATAACATAAAAAACTAAAACTATCAAAAAGTGATAGGGAAAACATTAGATAGAAGCAAGTAGGTAAACAGGAAAAAATGTGTATATATATAAATAATATAATATATATCTACATATATATACACTTATTAAATGCTTATTTGTATAGAGATAAGAGTGTAGCATGAACAGAAGACGGATAATCCAAATAAAATAGGCCATCAAAATACACAAAACTTAATCATATACTGTAAAGACATATACTAAACCATACACACATTAAATCACAGTGTGATTAGATACAAAAATAAAGATAGATTATGAGTTTTATGTCTTTTATGTCTTTTAACAGAATAAAATCATCGGAGCTGTCCTCGGTGCTGAACTCCAATCTGTCTCCATGGCTACCTAGCTAGCCGGCTAACGGCTAACGTTACCTGTTGAACTCGATGCTAACGTTAGCTAAGGTTAACCGAAGCATAAACTCGCCATAAATACGTTAGCTGACTACAACTAAACACAAACGAGCAGAAATTACTCAAAATATACCGTATAGACAATGCGAGGCGGTTTTTTACCTTGTCGGCTCATCGCTGCCACTTTCACGTCGGAGTGTTTTGACAAGCTAGTTTCAGCCAAGTGTCCCCATCCAGTCAGCTCAGCTCAGGAACTAGCAGGGGGCAGGCGTAGCCAGGATCACCGAGGCTATTAATGGATCTACTGTCGACAGTCTGAGTGCAACATACAAACTAGTACACAAAAACATTTAATGCATTATTTATTCAAGTGTCTAATCATAAACTAAGAAATCACATGCACGAAATCCTACAAATAGTAATATGACAGTGTGGAAATACTTATTATGAGGAAAAGTACACACAGACTACATAGATGTATATACAGTCTTGTTTAGTCCTTTATTATTAAAAAGTGTATAATTAATTATTTTATTTTTTGGTTATTATGTATGTACTAATAAATAAGTAACATTTAAAATGTTACATTTTAATGCTGTAGTCCACCATGAAGAAGCTCTTCATGAGAAAACAGTGCGGCATCTATCATATGTAATATTTTAACCTGCAGCATCGCTTTAGTTATTTCTGTAGTCTAGTGGAATGGAAAAATATTTTCCCTAAAACACAGTATAAAGATAAATAAAAAATACATCATATAAAGCATTATATAATATACAATAAATTACAATCATGAACATCATTTCTACTAAGGTGCAAGGTTCAAGCCTTTGAGAAATGCAATATATGATGTGTTGTTTTCAAAGGCAACATCCACATTAAATACAGTTGATAGGGGTAAATTAAATACAATTCGATTTTTTAATAGTTATTGACATCACACAGTGACTTGGTAAAGTGAAGGACTTGTCTCCATCTGTTGGTGAACTTGTGGAGTATTGTCTCTCCTCTGAAACAGCTTTCCATAAATCAAACTCATAGATCACGCTACACTGAGATAAACAAGAAAACAGCAACAGACCAACACAGCACAGAGGTTTAGGACTGAATCAGAAGCAGGAAAAAAATTGATTGGTGCCTGAAGAGAAATTTGTTTTGTTAAAATTGCTTAAAACACAATGAAGCAAAGAGGAAGTATTAATAGAAAGAAAGGGTAAATTGTGGTAATAATAACACTACAAGCAAATAGAAAATGTTCAGCATTAAATTACAGAAGTTTCACATGTATGATGCAGATGTATATCAAGAAATGAGCATTGAGTATTTGTGTGGTACATAATCCAAGCAGTTGTGGAATGTAACTACGTACATTTATCCAAGTACAAGTAAATTTGAAGTAGGCTACCTGTTCTCTAATGTTTTTAATCTACCTTGTTGTGCAAATTTCTATGTTTATTCTATTACATTAAAGAGGGAAATACCACACTTTTTCCTGCACAACATTATGCGACAGCTTTAATTCCATTTACATATAATTTTATATTTGTTTTCTATATACATATAACATTATATTCAAATACAGATGAAATGATGAAATGAGTTAAAATTGAATTGGTAACAATTACGATATCTGTCTAGGTCATATTTCATGAACAAATGTGAAACATTTCATGGCTCTCAAATGTGAGGCTTGACTTCTTTCCTGTATTTATTACACATTTATTGTTTTTGTTTTTAAAAAAGAATCAAACAATTTCTGTCTTTCTGAACGTGCTGCATGTGCCACTTTCATAGATGAGTGAACGATGATTTCTCTCCAGTGTTTCTATTTTCAGAATTTTTAACAAGCAAAAATAATCTGTTATTTCAAAAAGGATCATCATGTTTATGTAGTTGCAGTCCTATGAAAAATACTTGCATTTCCTCCCAATGCCTCTTTCACAGGTTATAGCGGCGCTTCTTCATCCATGAGCTTCTCCACTTTAATATTTTAGTACATTTCCCTGATTATACTTGTGCTTTTACCTAAGTAACATTTCCAATTGGTATTGGTACTTTACTTTGAACCTTAACATCAAACCTCCACCACTAATTCCCTGTGAAAGTGACACAAAAAACTAACCCTGTGTTGTTGTTATCATCTCCCCGTGCTTCCATGTGAAGCTGTTCGAAAAGAACACGAGTCAAAATGTTGAGGAACATTTATTCAACAACAGCAAACCAGATCAATGATCCACTTGTTTTCTTCCAGACACACAATTACCATGCTACAACAGAAACGTTAAGGTTTATACTTTATATGGGTCAAGTGTATGTACAAGCGACCTTAACCATTAAACCATTCCTTGCGAAATTTAATGGCAACATTACGACACCATACCAGTTAAAATTATAGTCGATCATCATCTGAAACATGACAAAGTAGGAAATAAATAGAATTCCAAAAAAAAAATGCATCATATAACCATTTCACTATAGTTACACTATATACTATATTATCTTTTTATGGAATCATTTCCTGCTCATTGATCCTTTATAGTTTTGTTTTTGTTTTTTAACACACAGTGCATTCAACTTAGAACATTTACAGTAGCATTTTTCAGTATCTCAATGAAAAAGCCATGACAGGAACATCTATGTTTCATCAAAGGTTACAGGAAACGTCATACTAGGGCCACAGAGGTCAACATCCATACCATTAATAGCAGAGGGTGGGCGACGGGAGCTCACCAATTGTAAACCATTGAAACACATTATTAGCAGTTATGAAACTGACATAGTGGCAAAGATGTTCATGGCAATTTATGGCAAAAATGTGTGGCAATATATGCAAATTCAGTCATATGAAAAATCTCTTTTACTCAGAGCTGCCTGTAGCACTGGCTCATAGATGATATGCCTGGCGAGCTTCTTAAACTACATGGGAAAAGAGTCAACAATGACGAACAATTACAGCATTGGACAAAATATCATAAGACTTCAGCTCAAAACACAAAAACGTGATGAAAACAGTAATCCTCCACATGGATATTCTGTAGTCAGCAGTAACTCTGAAGAGTTTAGCATGTTTTTTTTTTCCACATCACATCAACTTCTAAATATATTCAAGACTTAAAAACATGTCACCCTCTGAACAAGAGCTAGGTGGAGCTGCTTGACTTCACGAAAAGGACTGCAATAAAGAGGTCTAATGAATGTCTTTCAGTCTTAACGAGTTGAGATGTCTCTAAAAATATTTTTTACAAGTAGTATAAATTAAAAAAATAAAGAAAGGCTGTATGCTGAATGCATCAACAAACTATTAAAAATAAGCTTTTTGACTAATTTTCATTAGTCAAAAAGATTATGAATTTCTGCATCCTGTGTCAGTTTGTAGCTGCTGATGAAATGTACCTAATCTATCAGGGGCTGAAACATTTATAATGTGAGACACTACAAATTAACGTAAAAGCATCCCTGGAAATAAACATCATCAATAATTATCCACAGCACATTGAGTGATGCAGGAGAGCGTAAGAAACGCTTGGGCTGATTAATAACTAACGTAGAAATGTAAGTCAACTGGGCATTTCTGCAAATAAAGCTCTGTGCCTTAACAACCTCATGATTCACATTAAAACCACTCAAGGGAGCACTAAAGACGATCAAACACGGTGCCACAGATATGCTGTAGGTCTGACAACAGCAGGAGGCCTTTTCAACTAAAATAAATTTGAAATGTGTAAATGTGTTTGACAACTCAGTAGTTGATGGTTTAATGATGGCACAGTCTGCCTAAGTAAAAAAAAAAAAAAAAAAAAATACACATCTCCATCCAGCACCTCCCTGAAACATGGCTCTCCCTTCCTTTAGCATAAAATACACATTTCACCCCCTCCTCCTTCTCATCCTTCTCCCTGTGAGTTGCACTGATTTGAACATACTGCACATACATTATGAGTCTTGCAAACCAAATGTTGCAAAGGAGTAAATAAAATCTGGAGACCATGATTTTAAACAGTGCATGCTACACCATGATGCAAAACATTGGAAAGTAGGGCAGGCGACCTGTGTGGTTAAAGGCTAAGAAATACAAAAGAAGAAATAAAAAGGGAAACAATTTACTTGTTTCTCTTTTCTTCTAGTACCGGGGGAAATATGCAGCGGACCAGTCGGGGAGGGGTGTAAGGTATGTGACTTCATTAGTTCCTTTCATGGGCCATGCTTACTAGTCCCTCGACTCCGCATGGCTCTCTTTCTGAGGTGGAACGATGGATCGCCCCTATCTTTCATCTTGCTGAGGTGGAGCAGGGAAGCAGGCAGGACCGCAGGCCAGGATCAGCGGGAACGGAGGTTTAGTTGAAGCCAGTGTCAGTGTGGTAGGAGAGGTGGCCATCTGATGTTAACTGGGTTGTCTCTGTTGCTGAGGGCTGCAGCACTATAGGGTCACCACCAGCCTCTGTTTGACAAACAGAAACAAAGTTTCAAGCACTCATCCCGTCACTCGCCTGCCAAAAATTTGTCTGACACAAACTGTTTGGGCTCACCTCTCTCATCAGATTGCAGCTGAGCCTCCAGGTCCTCAGGGGACACGTAGAAGTCCTGGTCCTGGCCCTCCCGAGGCCGTGGTTTACATTTTCCACAGCAGCAGTTACAGCAGCAACACAGGCAGCAACAGAAGTAGCAGCCAGTGGCCAGGCCGCAGAATACAAACAGAGCCTTAAGGCAAACAGAGTCAGAGGAGGAGGAAAAATAAAGAATTAGAAAAAGAGGTTTGACAGAGCAAATTGTATTTGGTCAGGGGGTTTCTGTTGGCTTACCTTTGCCCACCAGCTTGAAAGGACAAAGTAAGTGTTGACATTCTCCTCTCCAAACTGCTCAGCCACATATAGACCCAGAGAACCATATTTATCGTAAATGTTGCGCTTCGTGGGGTCGTTCAGAATCGCGTGGGCATTGTTTATCTCCTTGAACTTTTCTGAGGCCTCGGGATTATCAGGATTCTTGTCAGGGTGGAACTTCAATGCCAGTTTCCTGTTAGGGGAAAGGCAGAAACAACAGTCAAATAGAAAGTATCACATTCACAGTAAAAGGGATCACGCCTAAGACGCCGAGGGAAGCCTCACCTGTAAGATCTCTTAATGTCATCCGTTGTAGCCACCTTGTCGACTCCCAAGACAACGTAGAGAGACTCACCAGCGGTGGACAGAGAGCGCTGCCTCTGCTGCTCAGCCATGATGCCTCACGTCCACAGGCTGGACACAGAAACACAAACCTGAATGCACTGCTTAGACTGCATGTGGTGCTTCATAAGCAAAAATAAGAGGCCAGGCTTGCTCTGTTGGGGCGGCCTGTTCATCAGAAAATACACATGTTCAAAAAAACATGAGGCCTCCAACTAAAGTAAAGCTTGGTTGATTGAATGATCCCGACAGTACCCAGTAACTAGTCCTTTTAATACAAAAGTCCTGTCCTGTGCATGCTGTATGGAAATATACAAAATGAAGTCCAAAATGCTGGATTTAGTGTATTTCCCTACACTCCTCTAATTTTTGCAGATTAGCTGCACCAGTGATATAAATCGTCCCTATTGATTATACAGAAATTGTGACATCTTGGCAGGACCACTGATGCTTATGCAGCTTTAGGTAAATCAGTAACTGACATCTATCGAGGCAATCAGACTGAAACAGGCAGGATTTATCAAAATCATGGTGCAAGTAAAAAAGGTAGAGCCATTCTTAAGAATATAGCTGCATCTGAATGGGTGGCATGTCGACACAAATGAAGAGCCACTAGTATATTTGAAGCCCTCTACAGCGTATGTCAACATTTTCATTAAAAACTGCCCCTTCTGTGAAATTTCCCACTGTCACCAGTCGCATCCTGATATACATTGTCCATAGGAGAGATTAGACTCAGTCAGTACGATGCAGGGAACATAATCTCCATGCAAGCATCATCTGCTGCACTGCTATAGCGCACAGCATCCATGTTGGTTTGCTTCCTGGCCTGCTCTTGATGCAAGGATAGGGATGGATCGTCAGCAGTAATTTTCAAGGGCAAGGGCCAGTATCTCGAGGAAAAAGAAAATTACCGAAAAGCTCGAGAAGGCTCACCTTTCAGTCGGCTCCGATGGGCTGCAAAACTAACGAACCCGGCAGGTTATAATATAAGACAGTGTAGCGTGACTATGGCCGCATCTCGCACGTACCCGGACCCTCTCTGATTCTCACTACACAACCATGGACAGCTGCAGCAGTCTGCTGGCCCCGCCCACAGCTCTCCATGGCGACCCGACGTGCGCGTTCACGGACTGACTGAATACGTGGAGGGAAAGATGTGCTTCAGCTACATCAAAGATCAGCACATGTCAGAAAACAACTACATTTTGCCTATAAATTTAGATAAATTGTATTAAATGTTGAATGCTGGTTTACTTAAAACAACTCAGTATAGATTAAATAGACGAGAAGTAGTGCATTTGACTAGAGGCTACAGGTAGCAGCAGTCTGTTAGCTTAGCTTAGCTGGAATCACAGGGAAGCACATAGCCTGGAGAATAGACAGCATCCGAAATAGAATAGAGGCGCTGGGCCGGCAGTGTTCACTGTGGTGGGGCATATTGACATTGTCCTCCTTTCAAATGAGAGTTTTGCTATTTCCCACTCTTAATATATGTGACACTCTAGGAATTAGCAATAAGGGACCTCACACTAAAAGATCCCTGACATCACCCTACAGCCAACACCCTGGATGGTCAAGACATGTGTTGCTTTTGAGTTATTATCACCAACTAAATTTCCAAATATAATCAATGCTCTTGTAACAGTTTGAGACACATCCACAGTCTTTTCATTCTTTTCTAGTCAAGTGGTTAAGGGTGTTGATGTCCTGAGGAGACTGGAACAGGCCCTGACTTGCAATTAAAAGAGCCAAGTATGAATGTAACGTTACAGCCTGTGGAGTATTTAAACCAAACTCCCAGGCATTCATTATTTGTGCAACTCGTCTCTCATCTTTTCTTGTCAAGACACGATACAGTTGCATCAACAAACATCTGAGGACTGCTGCACTAAGGCTAAAGCAAATCTACAAAACCTTTGTAACATGTTTTCAACCAGTTGAGGCTGATGTTTTAGACTTTTGCACATATTTACAACTAAATCAGTCAAGACGCTCTAAACATTAAACCTTTATTCCATTTCAAGTTCTTTAAATACTCTTGTCTGATTTGCATCATATTGTGTATTGTGCAGGTGGAAGGCAGAGTGACACCAAACATGATTAAATAAATGTATGTTGATGCATACAGTGTATTGTTGTCTTCAATGGTACAATGGAGTGCAGCCCATACATTCAATTACCTGAACTACTTGAAAGAAAGCAAGGGAACACAACCCACACAAAAGACAACACAGGGGAAAGCCAACCCTGTGGCCGTCACAAGGGTTGCAGTTTATAGCAGCTTATAGAGCTGCACATGTTGCAGTTGAAATATCTGCATATCTGCATGAATATGTGTCTGTCAGCCACATCTAAAAGGGTATGTTTGCTCCGCCTGCTGTTTTAAATTGATCTGTTGCTGACGTTTCTTTTGTCTCAAGTCAATCTTACAGATCAAGACAATGATCAAGGCCATCATCGTCTACATTTGTAAGTTTTTTTTTATCTTATTAGAATAAAACTTTATTTTTGTAAACTGCATTAAACAGAACATTGATAAAGCAAAAGTTTCTTCTGTGCCTCTAGTTTTGTCTTCATCATATGAAATACATGCCCAGGTTGTGATCAGACTGTCTCAGACATTACCACTCATTCTGAAACGAAGATCAAATTAAGATTTATTTCCCTCTGTCCAAAACATCCTGTTGCGGAGCTGCTCTTTAGATCTAGAGTTATTTTTGGTCTTTCTATTCTTGATGTTTATGAGCCTGCTGTATTGTTCTGTTTATCGACTTGTATAATGATCTTCCTGCCTCCCAGAGAGTGTTCTTCTACTTCTGGATGGTGTTAGGGTGTTTTTCTGTACCACGGAAAGGAGCCTATGATCATTTACCACTGCTCTGTTCTGGTCACTACAGAGGGTTCAATTAAAACTGAAAATGAGTTTGTACTTTAATCCCATCATATACAATCAAAATATAATGGCATCTTAATAAGCAGCTAAAATAAAATAAATGTACCAGTATCAAGTCTATCAGTGTACCTGATTGTCTTCATATTTCTGCCAATGGACCATACCTTAGTAATGTAAATTGAGTGTATTAGCTTAATCCCTCAAATAGATGTTAACAACTAAAACTAGCTCTAGAAAAACGTACAGTACATACATACATACATTGAAAATACATAGAGAGCTGATATTTGCTAAACCTTTTAGCTGACGGATGAAAAATGTTTAGGGATTATATATTTTATGTACTTTTCCCACAGAAATTTGGCTTGACACAATCGTAGATTCTTCACCTGTCCACTATTCCCTTAATTCAACTGAGCAGTTGCCAATTAACTGGGTTAGACTCCAGAAAGTTACTGGTGAAATTGTGATTCGTCTTCTCTATTCACCATTAAAGTCAATTGTTGAGTTTTTAAGATGTGCTGATTTTGTTGCCACCCTGTGCTGTTTTCCTCTGATTCCTGTCTCCATGGTGAGCTAAGCTAATCAACTGCAAGCTGTCCAGCCACGAGAGTATAGTGCATTTAAATTACAGCTATTCCTCAAATACGTTGTACTTTTCTAACTACATTACTGGTAGATTCAAAACATGAATTTTGCGTTAAACCATTATCAGATTATTTTATCAGGAAGGAAGTACAATGCAAGGTAGGGGGACAAGGTGTTTTAGACCAGCCAGGTGAAGGTATGGTAGTTTCAAGGTATACTAGAGTGTATGAGTTTTTGTTTCTAACACTTTAAAAAAAAAAAATTAATATAACATCACAATAGTTATGAAAGTTTATTTCCATTTTATTTTAAACCAGTGATATGGCTTTTGTGGTTCTAACTTTATACTCTCTACCTCCTAGGGGCAATGGGAAACAAGGAGTCACACAAAAAGCATTCATCAGCCATTTTCTGCAGCGATCTGACATTGGCTTCATGCTGTCTGACCTAAGCACCGGCATCTTTATTTATACACATCAGTTTATTTACATGTTTAATGGCACATTGAAATAATCTATAAAGAACCTAATGCAATAAAGCAGGGGTAAATTACTTGACATTTCTAACTGAAGTATAGAATGGTTGCTAATTATTTCGTGCACATATAAATAGGCACTACTGTGTTTTCATCTAGTGCTGCATGGGCTTTTTTCACAGCAGACATTTTGGGATGGAGTATTAGGAAAAGCACAGGTTTAACCCTATAGGGCACTCATTGAAATACATGGAAATAAATTTCAACCCTAGAGTGTTATTGTAGGGCATAATATTTGCTTTTGTGAAGTTTTTAAAATTTTTAATCTTCATGGAGAAAATCAAGTAGAATGAATTTACCATATATGATAGATAGATAGATAGATAGGTTTTATTTGTCACATGCACAGTTATACATAGTACCATGCACAGTGAAATGTACTGTTGTACCTGCAGCCAGTAGTAAAAAAATATATAAGTACTACAGTAAACAGTAGTTACTACAGTAAACAGTAGTTGCACACAAGGTAAGCGATATAAGTGTAATGTACCCCGATAGAGAAATAGAATATAAGAAAAAATAAATAAATAAATAAAATGAGAATAAAAATAAAAATATGGACTGAATAAAAATATAGACTGGTAAACTTGGGAGGTGGGGGGGGGGTAGTTGTATATGTACATAAATTTACAGTATTAAATATTAAGCAGCTACATGAATAAAGTGCAGTGATATATTTCCAGTTAAGGCTCAGAGTTGAGAAGGCGGATGGCATGGGGATAAAAACTCTTCTTCAGCCTCTCAGTCTTTGTCCTCAGGCAACGGAAACGCCGGCCTGATGGCAGTAGAGAGAAGAGAGAGTGTCCGGGGTGACTGGGCTGTTTCAGGATCTTTGTGGCCCTTAACCTGCAACGTTTGATGTAAATGTCCTGCAGGTTGGGGAGGGGGGTTCTGATGGTCCGCTCCGCTGAACGGACCACCCTCTTGAGGGCCAGGAAGTCCTGCCTGGTACAATTTCCCATCCAGGTGGTGATGCTCCCACACAAGATGCCCTCGATGGTGCAGGTGTAAAAGTTTCTGAGCACCTTGAGAGGGAGCTTAAAGTCTCTGAGACGTCTGAGGAGGTAGAGACGCTGTCTGGCCTTCTTCACGATGGTGTTCAGATGGTGAGTCCATGACAGGTCCTGTGAGATGGTCACTCCCAGGTATCTGAAAGTGTCCACTCTTTCCACCACAGAGCCACAGATAGTGAGTGGATGGAAGTCCCTCTGCTGTTTCCTGCTGAAGTCCACAATCAGTTCCTTTGTTTTGCTGACGTTCAGCAGGAGGTGGTTCTCCCTGCACCAGTCCTCCAGGTGGGACACCTCCCTCCTGTAGGCTGTCTCGTCATCGTGGGAGATTAGTCCTACAACAGCGGTGTCGTCAGCAAACTTAATGATGATGTTGGAGTCTGAAGTGGCCTCGCAGTTGTGTGTGTACAGCGAGTACAGCAGAGGGCTGAGCACACAGCCCTGGGGGGATCCAGTGTTGAGAGTCAGGGGGGCTGAAGTGTGGTGACCCACTCGGACCACCTGTGGTCTGCCGGTCAGGAAGCTGTAGATCCACCTGCACAGGGAGGAGTCCAGGCCCAGGTCATGCAGCTTAGCAGCCAGTCTGGAGGGGACTATGGTATTGAATGCTGAGCTGTAGTCAACAAACAGCACTCTCACATAGTTTCCCTTACCAGTGTCCACGTGGGAGAGGGTCTTGTGGAGGAGGAGGTTTATGGCGTCATCATATGGTTCCTTGTCCTTAAGTGGTAAACAACTGTAAACATGATTTAGACCAACATGCACATTATCACATTAGAATACATTAAGCTACTTCTTCATTGTACCTAATAAAGCAGTTATGCTCAGCGTTCATGCAGAGGTGGACCTTGCAGAGCATGTTTGACCCTGATTTGACCTGAGAATGTTGCCTTGGTCTTCACTGATTAGCTGGGTGAAAACGTGCTTCTCAACCTCACTGAGAGGCACAGGGACACAATTTAAAATGTGTGCCAAAGTTACCATATATAGTTCCTTTCCCCATAAAGGGTTAAACTATGGAATTGTTCATGGTTTAATTCCATTGAGCTGCTTCAGTTTCACACTGTAAAGGTTGGGTACTTGACTGGAGAAGAGCCATCGCTAATGTTATTAGCATGACAAGTGAACATGCTGCTATCTGTTGAAGTTCAAAACGCTGAAAGAAAGACTCCATTATCCCAGTTTCACAACAGGCCCACCATTAGAAGAAATTACATTATTGTCCAAGTTTAAGAACTGGAAAGTACTCACAGATATTGACACTTAGGAAAATCAGTAAGTCAAAAGAGCAGTTATGCAACTGAGTCATAAATCCTTGTACAACCACAACTTTCTTTAAAAATACTGTAAATCATTTTCAACTCTTTTAAGCAGACTGAATTATTTTTATTGTAAAAATCAAAATTAGGAATGGGCAGTTCATCCTCCTTGGCACACTGACAACCACTTTTGTTTATAGCCCTCTTGTTGTAGGGTGTTCTTGTTCATCATATTCGGTACTCATTGAGAGCTTATTAATTTGTATCCCTGCGGTACTTCGTAAATTCAAAACATCTGGGGGATGTAATCAATTCAGCTTAAAAACTTAAAAACTGGTGGGAGTCTTCATTTGTTGCATCAAGTCTGTTAACCAGCATTTTTCTCGTTTTTCTCTGTAGCTATGTAGAAGTTTACCAGATAATGTTAGTTTTGTTAGTTGGATGTGGCTACAAAAGTTAATGTGCTCCATAGTTTCAATATTTGTACCGCAAAAGAACCATTTTAAACTGAATGTTTGTTCAAGCAAGCCCTGACATTTAAATATACTCTGACTGTTATATACCTCTAAATTAAAGAAGAATATACTCAATGACTGTTATATATCACTAAATGAAATAAGAATATACTCAATGACTGTTATAGATCTCTAAATTAAAGAATATACTGTATGACTGTTATATATCACTACATTATAGAATATACTGTATGACTGTTTGTGGTTCCGGTTGGTTTTCTTTCTGACCGTAACTGTTCCTCGGCAACCGTGACGTCACGTTTCTCACCAATCGAAAAGCTCGTCGGACTGACGCTCCTATCGCGAGGTTATCACATTAGCTTCGTTAGTTAGCTAGCCGCAAAAAGCTTGACCGTGTGCCTGCTGTTTACAGCCTTTTTATTCTTCTTAAAGCACTGAAAGGACTGTGCATTGCTTACTGAATATTGACTTCTCACGCCTGCAAGAGAGGATAGTCGCCGGACCTTGTGTTTGCTCGGTAAGTTGTATAAACGCACACAGTCGGCTAACTAGCCAGAGCTGCTGTACAGGAGGAAATGGGTTTGTTTTGGAAGCCTCGGAGAATTTCCTACTAATGTTTTAGTGGCGCTTGAACGCGTTTAACAGTTAATAACGTTACCGAATTATCGTGTTGTTAATTTAGCATTAAACATGTGGCATATCCTTTGCTTAAGTGTGTTCAGGACTTTTTAAATGTCTCTGCACAGCTGTAACGTTTCTGTTCATGTAGGTGCAACGTGTGACCAAGCTGTGTCAGTCTTGCTCACGTTTCGCCGTTACCAAATGGTGTCTTTACTCTTTCAGGATCCCAATGATGAGTTATGCTGAAAAGCCAGAGGACATCACAAAAGAAGAGTGGATGGACAAATTAAACAATGTTCACATACAAAGGGCGGATATGAATCGGCTCATTATGAATTACCTGGTGACAGGTGAGAAAACAGTGTCTGTACGCTGAATATACAGCTTGCAGGGTAAACTGGTCTTTATGTCTTCCCCTCTATGTGTTTTACATGTCTGAAGAGGGCTTCAAAGAGGCAGCAGAGAAGTTTCGGATGGAGTCTGGTATCGAGCCCAGTGTGGACCTGGACTCTTTGGATGAGAGGATAAAGATTAGAGAGATGATCCTGAAGGGTCAGATACAGGAAGCTATTGCACTCATCAACAGCCTACACCCAGAGCTGCTGGACACCAATCGATACTTGTATTTTCATCTGCAGGTACGTTTGAGTTTTGAAATAACCACCAGTAGCTCTGATGTTAGTGTGAGCCTTGGTGAACTGGAATGCTGTATTAGTGGTATTTATTGGTGTGAATACTAAACCACCTATTTTAACCCAGCCTGACATTGTCCATAATGAAATTATTGTGATATTAGCTAAAGCTTGAGCACTAACATCACCTGCTTCATTTCCCCTCTTGCAGCAGCAACACTTGATTGAGTTAATCAGGCTAAGAGAGACTGAGTCAGCACTGGAGTTCGCTCAGACACAGCTGGCAGAGCAGGGGGAGGAGAGCCGAGAGTGTCTGACAGAGATGGAGCGAACGCTAGCCCTCCTCGCCTTTGACAACCCAGAAGAGTCACCCTTTGGTGACCTGCTCAACATGATGCAGAGGCAAAAGGTTGGTGGATGTTGATCACTGGAGTGTAATTTAGTTTGACCGGCGATTTTGGGATGTTTTCATGCCTTTATTTTGCTTCGCTTAGTTTGGAACAAGGAGGAAAAAATAAGATAAGATAGAAATAGGGTGTAAAAAGTAGCACGTGGTTATTGGAGGTCAGCTTAATTAGACAAAGGTACAAGCTGTGTTTTACTTCCTGTTTACATTCTAACATATCAAATAAAACCCATGCCCATGCATGTTTACATGAATACCGATTTGTGATAAGTAGATTGGTTTGATTGAATTCATGTTGAGTTCACACCAGAGTTCATCTGTCCTGCGGTTTCAAATGGGTTATTAACTCTGGATATAGATCAGACAAATTGTACAAAATATCACCAGAGTTAGCTTGAGTTAAAACACACAAGAACGATGTTAAACCACCTTAATAGTCCATTCAAAGGGACACAGGGACATTAGTGGGAGCTGCTTTAGATTATTTAATGCTGATGTTTAATCATTAAACTGAGTGAAGAGGGGACGTCCTGATAGAGATGGATGTGAAACACTTATATACTAATAAATATTTATGAACTACACTTCAGATTATTGCTTTTACAGCTGTCTCATATGAATGGGTCTGGGTCTGGTCTGAGGTCTGGAACAAGTCTGTTGAGTTTCTACTTGTTTTGGCAGAATGCAGGTGAATGCAGGTAATGAATTTGTATTTTCAATTTGACTACTGCATGTCTCTCAATGCACAGGTGTGGAGTGAGGTGAACCAAGCTGTGCTGGACTATGAAAATAGGGAGTCCACACCCAAACTGGCTAAACTCCTGAAGCTACTGCTGTGGGCTCAGAATGAGCTGGACCAGAAGAAGGTGAAATACCCCAAAATGACTGACCTTAGCACGGGAACCATTGAGGACCCCAAGTGAACATAAGAGACAAGAACAGCCACCTCCCACGTCCCCTTAATTTATGATCAGTCAGTGACTGTGTGACAACCAGGTAACATATATGTATAAACAAATGCTACGTTGTTTTTTTCATGTTTCAGTCATGAGAGGTAACTTAACTCATTGTGCAAATTGTAAATTGCTGTATTTGCAAAGTGACAAATTATTTAGTTTGAATACTGATCCTGGATTTTTAGATAAATCTCGGATACGACAAAGTTCAAATTGCTGTTTTATATTTTGTCTTTTTAAAGCCTATGCTGATAGTATTATTTATCATCACCATTTTCCCTACCGATCTTTATTTTGCCATAAAGAGAGTCGATGGTGTAAATGAACAATGTTAACGCTGTGTGGGGCCAAAATCTCGGCTCCCTAGGATGGAGGGGAGCACAGCTGTAACAGGAGAGAGTGTTTCAAATTAGAAATGTGTTTAAAATCTGAATTTCATAAACAAAAATGTGACTATTTTTCAAATAAACTCAAAGCTACACTTTATTATTGTAGTAAAATGTTAATTAATGTAATATTTTGTCATTTTATTTACTAAGATGTTTGGTAACTTGATATAACATCAGCCACATGCTTTTTACACTTTAAAATTTGATTGAACCCCTACGGGATGAACTGCCTTGTAAATCCTTTGTTACACCTGAGTTTGAGGACATGAACGAAGTCCAGACTGATGGGTTGAAATCACAGATGGCTTTTCTTAAAGAGCTGAGGCCTTTTCCGACCTCTATGGTATGCACTGCCTTCAATATGGTCCAAATGGTTACATTTGGTTTTATATTGCAGATGCTGAGGTTGTGTTTATTTTAACGGATGCAGGATTTATACGCTGCTTGAGGGAAAGGGCTCCTTCAACAATCAAAACAATTAATTGACTGACAAATATGGCTGCTGTCGAAGTCAAACTAACATTTGAAATTCATTCAGACTGGAGCAGATTATTTAGTTCATTGGCTTTGTTTTGGTTAATCAGTAATAATCCAAAGCATGTTTAAAAAAAATAAAATTCAAGGACTACTGTCATTTATCCACTTTTTAAAACCGTTAGCGTTTTCACTTTACCTGCATGTGAATGGGGAAAGGCACCCGTGCTTGTTCATTTTGTTTGGTTTGTTTACTTTTATAAAACAAACTTGCTGCTAGTTGTCCATCCTTAATTTCTTTTAAGGTTGTATTGTCTCTATAGATATTGGCTTTTATTATTCCACATTTTTAAGATCAGATTTGCAATTATTAAAATAAAACTTTTGTGAACCATAAAAGAGCCGTGTTTCCATTTTCTCTTATCCGTCTACCTGTATGTAGATCATATGAACAGATTCTGATAAAGGCAGATTCACACTTTTGATTTAATTTGATGGTAAAGAAAGTAAAATCGAAAGCTTGGGATGATAAATACACCTCAGTCCTGTACCGAGGTAATATGTAAATGTTGTTCCCTAGGAGAAACCACCACTAAGACCTCTACTGTCAATATTGCAAATCACATCCAGGAGTTTTGTTCCAACAAGTTTGACCTGTTTGGCTCGTCTGTCCTGAGGATATGAAGTTCAGCTAGAAAAAAACAGCTCAGAGTGGAGAGCTGCACAGATAGCAGAAAGACACACGAGTGCTCTGAATGGCTGCACACCACAAACCAGGAGACGAGAGTAAGGACTTCAATTGTTCTTTATTGGATCCTAATGGAGAAAATGGATATACCAAAGAGGAGACAGAAGACCAAACTCTGTGGCCGAGGTGAGAAAGCAGAGGATTAGTGTCGGAGTATAATGCCGCAGTTTTGTTTTGACACCGTTCTGCTTCAAAAAAAAAAAAAAGGACTTTTCAGGGTGTGCTTTTCAAAATAAATACCTTTATATTGCTGCAGCCAAGATACACAGTACATTACATGCTATGTGATTTCTTAAAGTGAGCAGAATATACACAGCTCTATGTTTGCTACTGCACATACATATACCGTACTTTCATTTACTTGATAATCAAAGAGAAATATTGCCGCACACTCCTGATACACTCTTCACTAGCATACTTTTGGGGCATGATCATTTTTTTTTACTTGAATATGTTCTTCAACATATGTTCATACATCTGTCATTCACACACTTATGTCCAGACTCAAATATCTCACGGAGTCCTGGGTGGATTGTCATGAAGTTTGGGACAGGTAGCCCTGTAATTTTTCATCCATCACAGCTCAAAATTATCTCATATTCAGACAACGGCTCAACATGTACGATAGATTATGTAAAAGTTTCTTAGGACATTTACGTCACTTACATAATTTCTCCCCTAACCAGTCTAACAACTACTGTATCAGTGATAAGTCTTAGCAATGTCTTGTTTTTCTGATTTGTTCTGTACTTTGATTTATTAGTGAGTGGCTACTTTGTCAAATGTTAACACTGTCATCAAGATCATGAATATCCACTTGTCATATTTGCATTACCATGAATACATTGTTACAGAGCTGCCGGCAAAGGCTTTGTGTAATATTACAGGTCCGACACTCATCCTGTTCTTAAGTTACAGTTTACAGCTTTCTGCGGTAGCAGTTTTATTGGGATCATATTACTATACATGTCACTAAACAGCACGCGTTTGCAGATCGATGGCCCGGAAATGGATTGTGACTCTGTTTATGGGCACCTGCCTGCTCTACTGTGCCAGGATGGCCATGCCAGTCTGTGCTGTCTCAATGGCAGCTACGTTTCAGTGGAGTAAAATCGACACCGGGCTGGCTCTAGGTGGATTCTTCTGGGGTTATTGTTTCACTCAGATCCTGGGTGGACATGCCAGTGACAAGTAAGCAATTCATCTGGTGAATCATGCATGACAGCGACCTTCACGGAAGGTTTATTGCTAAGTTTAGAGTTTCAGGATTTCAATCCGTAAATGTTTGTTTTTTAGAGTGGGAGGAGAGCGTGTCCTGTTCATCTCTGCAGCATCGTGGTCTCTGATCACAGCAGGAACTCCTCTACTGGCACACCTGGGTTCTCACACCGTCTTTGTCATGACAGTGGCCAGATTCCTCATGGGACTATTTCAGGGTGAGTATTTTACCTTTTACTGTGTTGTAATAAGCACTTTGGGGAAATGCACATTTTCATTTTGAAAACCAGTCTCATGTCTGTGCATGAAACGTTAGCTTAGTATAAAGTCTGAAAACGTGGGGAAACAGTCTGTCTCTGACAAAGTCTAACAAAGTCCACCTCTACAGCTCAATTATTATATCCACATTATTAGCTGCACAAATACCAATCAAAAAAATGGGAAGTTGTGGTTTTCTGCTGTTAATTTGACGTTGGACTGTGCTCAGTTGCTGGGCAACTGGCAGAGATGACAGGAAGTGAGTGTACCCATCCAGAGGTAATGCGGTAGAGAGTTTTTACCTTTGGACAAACTCAGGCTAGCTGGTTTCAACAGCTCTCTAACTTTTATGCTATACTAAGTCAACCAGCAGCGGTTCATACATGCTGTACATTCAGAGTGTTTTATGTAACTCCTGACAAAAAGTAAACATATTTCACTAAGGAACCGGTTCTTTAAAAAAAATGCTTCCAACTGCATATTTAATTGGACAAAGGGGAGCTGTGTGTTACAACATATATTACATTTCCAGCAACTTGCACTTCTGTTAACATCTGTTATCACGTAATCTGAAGATTATTTTTGGAATAAGTTTGAAGTCAGACTGTCTTCTAATATCTTACAGGTGTCTTTTTCCCATCTTTGGCCAGCTTGTGCTCACAGCGCGTGGTGGAAGGGGAGAGAGGGTTTTTAATGAGCGCAATGCACAGCGGTAGCCATCTTGGGTATGTTGCACCCACACACACCAGATCAGACATAAACACACATGTATCTCTGATGACATTTTAGTTTTTCTTGGGCTCTCTTTCAGAACATTGCTAGCTGGTGGGATGGGGTCTCTGATGCTCGACCGCTATGGCTGGGAGAGCATGTTCTACTGCACTGGTCTCTTGTCTGGACTCTGGGCACTCGTAGTTTGGCAGTGTTTGTTAAAAGGTACAGAGGCCAGTTATGTATTCCTATGTAACACAGAGATCATGGTTTGCGTCTGTAATGTCTTCCCAGTCGCTCGTTGAACTACTTTGGCCCTGACAGAAATATCTTTCAGAATGGTCCACAAAGGTTAAACTCTGGTTAATTTAGCATTCCCCTGACTTTTTTTCAAATCTAGTTGAGATTTAGATTTTTAGCTAGCACCAGATTAACATTATTTGTCATGTTATGCACTTTGGTTTTGTTCTCATTAACAAGTGTTAGCATGCTAATACACTAAACTAAAGTGGTGATAAATACAGGGTCAAGTTACGGCCACTTCTCTTTCCAGAAATACCTAGCTAATGAAAATCTAGGTCTTTTTGTGAGCAGTTTCATGTGGGAACTATTTTATGGCAACGTATCTACATTCCAGCCAGTCATGTGGTGCCAGGTGAACCAGCAGTACAGGTTAGCGCTAAACTTATCCTCAACATGTTAGTGCTGTCGTATCTGCAAGAAGGCAGAAATCTATACTGCCTATATCTCCAAATCTCAAAAAGCCAAAATAAAACAGTCTAGATGGATAAACAGCACTACAGGCCAGAGGAAAAATACGTCAAATATCATGATATCTGAGCTATGGCTGTAAACTGTTTATCTACATAGCTAAACATGTCACCTGTGTCACTGTATTTCTTATGGCTGTGTTGCATTCCATGTGTTATTCAGGCGAAGTTGTCCCCAAGCGTCTGGAAACAAAGGGTAGCTCCCAATGGAGTCTGTCAAGAGCACACTGGCTGAGTCTTTTTAAGAAGCCACCTGTCTGGTATGCTCTTTAATCCTTTTTTTTTTTTTTTTTTTTTTACCAGTACATGATTATGTGAGAGCATCAGCCGAATTTCCTCTTTGTGCTTGTCGTCCTCTCTCTCAGGGCCATGGTGTTCGCTCACATGTGCAATAGCAGCACATCCTGCACTTTATTATCGTGGCTGCCGACATACTTCAAAGAATCATTTCCTCATGCTGCGGTATTTCCACCATATGTTGCTGTCTGTTATTTTGACATCTTCAGGTCAAATGTTTACATTTCTTTTCTTATCTTTTCTCTCAGGGATGGGTGTATAATGTGGTTCCATGGCTAACTGCGATTATTTCAGCTCTTTGTGGAGGATATGTTTCAGATTTCCTAATAAGCCGAGGTATCAAGGAGTTGTTACTGTTCTTTTCCTGTGGTGTGTGATTTGAAGTCACTAAAAAACATGTATGTTGTGTTTTTCTTTTCTGAAGGATATGGCGTTTCAGCTGTGAGAAAGACAATGCAGGTAAGTGTGGGAAGACTGTGTAGCTGAGATGTTATGAGAGTGTGGATGTGCAGGTTTGCTATGAGCCACCTCAGTTGCTACTGTTGGAATTTTTGGCACTTGTTTCAAACATGTAATCACAAGCCGGGACAATTTCCCAGGGAAGAAAATGCACAGGTACTATTACATTATGGGTTTGACAAGTGGAGGCCTTTGTAAAATCTGATGTTCTTTAAATGGTTCAATTAAATGGTCATTTTTCTGCCCATCTTAAGCAAAAGTGTTTATTATATGAATGACTAATGACATAAACAATAGGCATAAACAATATTTGTATCTACTGAATGAAGGTGTGAGTGACAGAGAGCTTAGTTTTCTTTTTGACGGTGGAATATGCCTTTAATAACACAACTGCTTGTCTCTCCCTCTCCAGTTTTTTGCCATGGGCGTATCGAGCATGTTCATCATGCCTCTGTCTGGAGCTGTCACGTTTACCTCTGCTGTGATTTTCGTTTCTGCTGCAGTGGGTTTTACCACCTTTTCCAGCAGGTATGTTAAAGAAGTAAGCTGCTACAACCTTTAGTTATTGTCATGGAAGTTAAATGGGATTAACCTGACGAACAATGGATTCTGGAGCCAATGCGGAAACATACACAAACTGTGGAGGAATTCCTCGCGCTCATTCAGATGCAACTTCCTATTTAGGCTGAAGGTTACTTGAGTCACAGCTCAGCCACTCTAGAAAGAATGCACTGAGACCAGATCTGTCTGACGGTACAGGCACTTTCAGAAGTGGGGCTGTCCCGTCACCTTGATTCTCCTCGATCGAGCTGTTGAATAAATGTTTTTGCCTTCAGCATGAGTTAACCAAAATTGCTGCGACTGACCTAGAATTACAGCCTTTCTGAGGCATTAGGATGGCACAGTGAAGTGGAACGCTGACCTTTTGGATGTAAAATGGCATCACTTCATTTAATCTTTGTGGACATTTGTGTGAATCCTTAAGCTATGGTTGAAAAAAAAAATGTGTTTTATGGAGTCACAGTGACCTTTGACCTCTGAACATAAAATTTGAATGCAGAGATTTCTTTAAGACGTTCCTGAGATATTATTAGTTATAGTTATTTTTTGTGGAACTCGCCGTATCCATGGCAACACTATAGTTCCCATATCTTGTACAGATTTCGAATTCATTTCAGCTTTACTGGCAGAGTATACAAGTACACACATACAAGAACTGTTTCTCTGCACACACACACACAGTTGTGGCAAAGATGAACGGATGAATGGATTCAAAAAAGACTATGGAATATCATCAGGCTGGTTGTTTAAATCAAGCTGCACTTTCATGGTCTCATGAGGGAATACACATGAGTTTATCTTGTTGAAGGTGTTATAGATTTTCCTGTGTCTGTGTTCTAGTGGTGTGTCTGTGAATGTTCAGGATCTAACGCCATCATGTGCAGGCTCCCTCTATGGTGAGTTTCCACCAGCCCGTGTTTAAGTTTCATCAAATGGGATAATAATAATTTTTGTTGATAGACGATTAACCAGATTTCCTTATTTTGTAACAGGTTTTATGAACATGATGGGTGCTTTTATGGGTATGTAGTGAATATCTGAAAATTTGAATTTGTCAAAGTCATATCCCATGTCTGTTGTCCTCATGTGGGCTTGGTTTTTACAGGGCTGGTGTTGGTCTCTGTGTCTGGGTACCTGATTGAGGTCACCCTCTCGTGGGCCACGGTCTTCTCCCTCATCACTTTAGTGAACGCCGCAGGTCTCGGGATCTTCATCATCTTTGGAGATGCTCGTCGCGTCGACCTAAAGGAATACAACCAGGTTATTATGATCTGACCCCGGACTGGACTAAATATAAACACAATACATTATAGTGTTCATCAGGGATCATTGCAGGTTTGTAGGCAGCTAAACAGTGTTGTCCCAGTTAAACTGTGGAGAAACTGCAGACTTGAATGAAGGAACATCACTGTAGTCACTCCGGCTAACACTTTGTACAAATGTTAAAAACTATATTAATGTTTGATGTGACAAGTTAAATTTTCTCAAACAAATGTTTACATTAATAATGACTTCACAGCAGCTGCTTGTCACTGGTTCATGGCACACATAACGGATGAATTAAAGTCCAATCAGGGCAAATAGGGGGGAGCAAGACTTGAGTCTGTTTTTACCTCTAAAGGGCAACAAAATCGCTTTGGAAATCATCCAAAAAAACCTAAGTAACCACCACCACAAGCACCACAGCACTTTGTGACTTCCCTCTGTGTCCCAGCAAGCATTCAGTGTCAGAGAGACATTTACAGTTTATTGAGTCTTTAAAGCGGCTGTAAGGCATGTTTGGTCTGTGAGATGTGTGAAGGATGTGTGCAGGCATTTCAGGTTCATTAAGTATACTTCTGGTTAGGTTCTCTGTTCTGCGTCTTCTGGGTATGGTAACTGGACAAGAGAAGGTCATTTTAGGTTGTCACGGCAACTTTCAATTTGGCTACACAGGATGCAATTTGAATGTCTGATTTGTAAGATGCTGAATGGACATTTTGTACTCAAATTAAACTGCTACTCAGACAGGAGCAAACACTTATTTGGGGAATACCTTTGGCTGCAGATACAGTTAGTAAGCAGAGCACCAAGGCAGTGTTTGCAGGACTGAAAATAACCCATGGTGTCTGTGTTGGTTTAGAAGAAGATGAGACATGTCACTAAATGCAGCAGTGTGGCTTTGTAATGTGATGCTTTCAGGCTTCAGA
This sequence comes from Chelon labrosus, assembly GCF_963514085.1. Taxonomy (NCBI): domain Eukaryota; kingdom Metazoa; phylum Chordata; class Actinopteri; order Mugiliformes; family Mugilidae; genus Chelon; species Chelon labrosus. Next base: position 20,605,240 of record NC_140360.1, on the reverse strand, counting down.
CTCTAATATCTTTGATTGGATCTCCCCAGACACATTTAATTGCTCAAAGTGTGCAATGAAAACTATTTTGTAAAGATTCAGCTCTTGAGGTCAAAGTCACATCCGTTTGCCCAGTGTGGTGGTTTGGTGTCAAGTATGTTTACATCCTCTCCATGTAAACGGCAATAAAGGTGACAACCAAGACTTTAAATGTTTTCAACATAATTTAAAAACACAGTATGTATTTATAATAACTTTATTATGAATATTTATTCATTAAACTTTCTGTTTTAATGTACAGTTTGGTTAAAGTATTTTTAAACAGTGTACATGTTTCTCTTTGTACGTGAAATGAAGACTTATTTTGACAGAGAAAGTGTGTTTGTTCTCTCTTTGCTGCTTTTATATGATTTTGATTTGAAAGAGCTTGACTGCGTTGATCTATCTAGCATGATCCATGACATGTATTTTTCTTCATTAGGCTTTATTTCAGTATTATTTAGTATTTAGTATTTAGTATAGTATATATTTAGTATCAAATAAAAAATAAAAAGGATTCTTTACGACTAGTGGAAAGATAACATCCAAAATGCACATTTACCTAATTTGTCTTAATGTATGTAACATACTAAGGACATTTCACTGTGATATTTATTACTTTTAACTACATATTTTAACAAATTAAAGCCTTTTCCTCCAAATTATTATTATTTTTCCCATTCAGAAACTTTCCAGTTTCCAGTAGTTTTCTTCTCTTCTGAAGGGTTAGTTCACATATCATTCACATCTCTACATCTCTTTAATACTTATTTATTATTGGTTCCTAGTAACAGTATTTTCTGACTGGTGGAGTGATTGGCTTTAACCGTTGCACAGATTTCTGGAAATCTGTTCACATCAGCAAATATTTAACCAGACAACATTTTTAAGCCTAACATTTCGGAAAATGTAATTGTCTGAATCTCAAAAGAAAATAACTGGGGAAGTGTTGTGGTAATAATAGTTCAATTTTAAGTGTGCCCCCTTAAACAAACTAAATACACAGTGTTAAATTGTAACCACAGTGGGGAGTCAAAATCGACTCACAGAGAAACGCTTTGAATTTCTACATTTTAATTTCTACATATTAACTGAAACACATGAGGTGAAACTAGAATTTAACTGATTTTACAGCCATAAAAACTGAAAACTTTGAATGTCCACCTCACCCCTCAGTCTGAACTGACACAAAGCTTCACATAAACATAATAAACTAAAAGACACCTCTTAGTCTAAATTCCTCCAAACGTCATAACAAACTTTTCAAAAGTATTTTTTATTTTTATTTTTTTTTAATTTATGAAGAATAATAAAATATATAGGCCTTTTTTCTTTTATTTATCAGGCATCCATATACAGTAATACTTGTTGAGACCTACATACGGATTATGATGAGGGCAATCTGTGTCGGCGTCTTCTTCTATGGTATGTAGAGGCAACGCAGATTTAAAGCGGTGAAAACACAATTAAATTATTAAATGGATGGATATAGAGGCTGCAGGGGATGTTTGAGTCGATTTACAACAAGTCCCGCTTCAGCCGTCCGGTCCGCAGTGTTTTTCCGTGCACACGGATGGAAACAATGCAGCCGCTCCATCACATTAACCCGGTGTCCAGAGGCTTTAACGGGGGGCAGCATCAGCGTCTGTACGGCGAGGAGCGGAGCCACGTCATGACGTTACCGCTTCAGCTGTGAGGACCGGGACATGAACGAGGGACGCAAATCAGGACGAGGACGTTTTCTAGAGAAATGTTTAATATCAGAATGTCTAATGATCCGGATTGGACTGAGACTTGTTTTTGTTTCTATTGGCTCAAAGCCTGACTGGACATCATCATTGTCATCATCATCATCATCATCATCATCATCAGTGGGCCTGCAGGTCCGCCCGCATCAGCAGCACTGTGGACGGTATTGTTCGGCCTGCTTTGCCTCCACAGATCCATCTCTGGGAATAAGACAAGGCAGAAGTGTCAGCTGCAGATCTGAACATCAGCTGGAGGACAGTCAATGATTCTGTTTGTAGCCTCTAAAGAGAAGCTCCAGTAGGCGATTCATGTCTGTTTAGAGTCTCTATTGTTGAAGGAAAATACTGGTTTTCAGTGATTCTCAGTGTGATGTCGCTCAGGCCTGGTCGAGTCATTTATACGGAGGTTTGTTTGTTGTTGTTTCCTGTGTCTGTTTCCATCCCGTGGCGGTCAAAGGCTCCAACTCTCCTCCTCCACACAAGGGACAGGATTTCCGCTCCTCGTGTTCACGGCGGACCTTGATTTATCAGCCATACAATTAAGGCACGCGGTGAATGCCAAGGGAGGAATCACTCTCTGCACCCTGCGTCCTTCATGGACATGGAGAGCTTCAAGACATCTGCACACCGGTTTCCCATCATGCTGTCAGAGTTTGACTAAACACGTTTTGCTTCCTTGTTCACAGTTTCACATAAATACTTTTACAAGACTGTGGAACAGCTGAGCTGATATCTAAAACTATCATTTCTATTTTAGAAACCAAATAATCCTCTATAATGCATGATTTTGACAATTACTTGATCTTAATTTTACTGAAAGGCAGTAATACAAAATCCATGTTTTTACTGTTTATTTGTGAAAATGAGTCCTTTACTTTAAAAATACAAATATTTGATGATGTTACATATCCAGTAAATCCTGTTTGCCCCATTCTCATCCATAGACACCTGACACTGTACGGGTCATGACCATTTTTATTATTTAAAGCAGTTATAATGTTTTTTGTAAGATGCTAAAATAAAGGTGTAGACATATGTTGATGTCTAAGTGAATATAGAGGGGAAGTGTATGTCTGTGAAAGTTTTCCATCATACTGGCCATGGTATCAAAAAAAAAAAAAGAAAGAAAAAAGAAAGAGTAAAAGAATAAAGAAAGGAATCTAAAACCTGGAACAAGGGCAAATGGACTTTTAGAGTTTCCGATGAGCAACGCCCTCAGATGTTCCTATTTAAAGCCTGACTTCCCACCAGTCAGTTAGAGCTGAAGCTACTTGGATGAGTAGCGAAAGTCCAGTTGCCCTTGTTGGACTGTAATCGAGTTTAATAGCACTAGGCTACTCTGAGACAATGTTTACATGTATTTATTACATTCCCATACAAGAGAAAGACAGAGATTTTATTCATATTCCAGACATGTTTCAGAGAGTAAACAAGATATTGTTCCTAGAAGAATATATAGTGGACACTTTACAGGTGGCAAAAATACTACATGTGTAAGTTGGATATGTTTTTAGTAAAATCTATTTTTTACGAGAAAAAAAAAAGATTTTATGGCACTGTCAACAATTATGCACTGTCAACAATCTACGTCCCATCTGGCGTAATAGTGATAATAACAGTAAAAACTCAACAGAGAGATATTTTAAGCTTCCAACTACTGATTACTGATTACTTCTTATTTTTTTTAATGAATTGGTTTATTTAAAATCAGAGTAAATCAGTGGTATCACTGGATTCATGATTTCAGTCATTTTTAAGCAAAAACACAAAAGCTCTTCGCCGCATGTGTGGTTCATGGGATTTAATTACAACTGTTTCACCTTTTTTGGGGTAGGTTTGACTATTTGTGTCTAGGAGGCAAATAAATAAACACAGGCAGCATCACACACATTATGCGACTGATATTCAAGAGCTAAGATGTGCCAGCTGTCCAAGTTTAACACTGACCTGAGTTGGTGGTATCACTTATTCTAACTAAAGACTGGCAGACATTAAAACTGATATACAAAGCTATAGTGGGGGAAAAAAAAAAAAAAAAAAAAACAATTTAAGATTAAACACTGAAAATATGCACATCACCAGGTCTTATAAAAAAACTGAAGTAGAAATAAACTTTAATTACTAATATTACAAACAACATGTCCGATTGTACCTGATGTTGATCACCTTATTGAACCTCCAGTACATTAAAAGCTCATAAACACGTGAGTCATGTTTTCAGCCTATGAGGTGTGTAAATAATTTTTCCACAATGGCTATATGAACGGTAGCTTCCTAAAACCAACAATGAATAGATTAACAGTATTATCTGCAGACGAAGCCTGATGATAGAGCTGACTGAGCTCCATTGTAGTCTATTATAACACATCGATGAGTCACACCGCCAATAGTTTACTGTGATTTAACCCCTCATACACCAACCGGCCTCAGCTGCAGATACTCACTATGTATTTATTCCCATGTGAAAATAACTAAAAAAAACAAAACATTTATTCCTGTTGTAGTGGTGAAACTGTGCCCAGCTGTCATGTTTTAACAATGAATAGAATTATTGCAACATTTTAATTACATAAAAGTTTATATCTATTTTGATATTTTTTACATTTATCTTGGACTTTTCTTTCCAATATAGCTGTTTCGCAGTTTCAAATATCAATTTTAATGTCTGCCAGTCATTAGTTAGCATAAGTGATACCACCGACTCAGACTAGTCTCCGTTAACAACCAGATACTCACTTTCAATTTTGACAAAAAAATTAGGAAGTCAGTTTGGTGGTCAGCAGACCAATCAGATGGCCAACAGCGGGTCACTGCCAGACCCTCATCACGTGAATAACAGAAACACAAAAAAAAACAGATAAGTATATCTTTAATAATGAACATGATCAAATCTAAGAATGTGATAGTGACCTCTGATACAATGATATTTAATTCAAGGGTGACTTAAAACATTTTTTTTGCATAAATTTTCTATATTCCAATACCGTTATATAACTCTGATTGCTCCACAGTCGTACTCCCTCTCTTTCCTTTCACTCTTGCATACGCACACATACGCACAATACAGCAAGCAATTAAAAAAACAAACAAAACAAAGAAAAACTAAAGAAGTAGAAATCACAAACATATACCATATAGCCTAGTCTCTGGGTTTTCATACACTTGACAATAAATCAGTTAAGTATAATGCTACAGTTAAACATTTTGAGGCGATCTCAGTTAGAAATGCCGGTACATTAAAGCTTACATTTTCTGAAGGATGAAGACTGGTTATAGCGATGAAAACGATGGAGATTATAATGATGTTAAGAGAGAACAAAAGATAAAAGCAAACTAAATGAGAGGCCTGGCTTTAGTTTTTAAAAGCAGTACATGCTACATTGCGTCCAGAATTTCATAAACAGAGACCCCTGTTGGAGCAGCAGGGGATAGAGACACACACACACACCGCAGGAATCAGGGGACAGAAAAGCAGATTTTGTGTCGATAAAAACCTGAATACCATACAGTGAATTTGAGTTTCCACCCTTTAAATAAGAGAGGGACAACCTTGACATGTGTTCCTTAAATCTCCAGCGGAAAATTTTGAATTAAGGCTCCACTCTGGAGAGACGACCATCCCACATTTTTTCTGCATTATGTTAAATTTCTATTAGTTGTTTCTATTAGTAAGCCAGGTGATACATTATTCAAAATAATTTCTCTAACATTTATGTGTCCTAATGTCACAATCTTGCACAATTATGTCTATGCATACAGAAACCTTCATTGCTCCGCCAAAATAAGACTCCCCTGGCGCGAAAAAGGGGCCATTATAGAAGTTATTTTTTCGTCTTCTGGTAATATAAAATACACCGGGCCACACACAGATAGCAGACATTTTGTCAATAAAGTGTTGTTCACTCATTTAAGATTAACCAATACAAGCACTTAACATTTCTCCAACACACAAACCACAAAGTGAACAGTCACTGAATATCAGCAGCATGTTGTCAAGAGATTTTTCCGAACAGACGTGCAGATATTTATATTTAAGAAGTTCCAGGGTAGCGACAGAAATTTGTAAGGCTAAAAAAAAAAACAAAAAAAAAAACAAAAAGACAACAAGAAAATAGATATCATTTGAAGCGATTCATCTGGCGGAACTAGCTCCATCCCTGCACGCATCTCAGAGACAGAAGAGGAACCAGGACCGATGTGGCTCGAAAGTTTGACGTGGGCCGACAAAAAAAAAGAAAAAAAAAAGAAAAGAATAGAAAAAAATATGTTTATTCTTTATTATTATTATTTTTTTAATGTCCTGATGCTTTCTTTTTGAATCTAAATATCAGTGTGTCCATCCAAACGCAACATCTGTTGATTGAGATTTCAGAGGCCCCCTTCTGCAGATTACTTCTGACGATCCTGAAAAACATGGGGAGTGAAGATTGGGAAATGATTAGACAGATCACCTCCTGAACTCTGAAGAAACATGAGCTACTTTTAGATCACAAGAATGATGCGTCTTAAAGAAAGAAAGCAGATGAGGATGATAAGTAGAATATATTGGTATCATTCGACCAAATTAGGCTATTTTTCTGGGGTTTTATTTTGACAGAATACTTGATTTAATACTTTAAAAGCTACTTGTGGGTTTGGTAAAATCAATCTAAAACCATACTGCACAGAGAAGGAGATCATCAGACTTTACCTGATCAATTCGGGATCGACTCTGTATTGAGGCAGGTTCATAGCTCTGTTGGGAAAACACAAAGATTGATTAGAACATAACAAACGTTCCCATTATTTTAATGTAATTACCATACAAAAAAGAAATAAATATATAAACAGGCATCGCTGTTTATCGAAACCCGCTTTCAAATATGGGAACAATGTTTACAGGTGTGGTGGGTTTTAGGTGGGTGGGGACGGCTGACATTCATTTAAGATCTTTTACTTGCATTTTCTTGTTTAATCAGATTTTATTTTAGCTTTACATCTAAAATGTGATATTTAATTACAGCAGCTATTCCAATATCAGCTGTATTTTTCTTACTAGAACCAGAAAAGCAATTGAAAAGCCGCCCTTAAGCATGCCTGGTTAAATAATCTATTATTTTGAGATATTCTGGTTGTAGTTTATTTAACAAGTAAAAGCGATTGTCCAAGACATAATGTTCATCCCTCATAGTTTTCTTACATTAACTTCTAAAAAGTGAAAAGTGTTTATTCGAATAGCTACCTTTTTTACCACCTCCTCTTCCTCTTGCTTCTTCTCATAGTGGGAAAAGTCATCAAAGATGGAGGTGGTGTGTTTGTACTGGGCGATAATCTTGAGCACCTGCTTTGCCTTTTCCAGAGGAACCTCTTGAGTGTCACGCGAGTTGGTGACTGGCTTGTTGTCGTTGTTTTCCAGGCGGATGTGGCGCAGCTGGCTATTAGGCACGTCCTTAACAAACAACCAGTTCACGTCAAACTTGCCCTTCCACTTGTCCTGCGCCCACACGCCAGCGCTGGTCCCGTAGTCCACAGGGGAACGCATCTCCGCCACGCCGCAGAAGTGGCCGCTGCCGTTGACGCTGAACAACAAGTAGACGGGGCCTTTAGAGTTCATTCCTCTGAAGGCTGAGTCCAAACGCTTGTTGCCGTGCTCCGTGCTGCACCAGATGGAGTACTTGATGGAGCGGTGGATGTCGTCCTCGGAGTAGCTCTTGATGATGAAAACGCGGCCGTTTTTCAGGTTCCAGTCAAACTCCTTGGGGTTGTAGCTGTGGGCCGCTCGCAGCTTCTCCAGCACAGGGTGGGACTCTGATCCTGGTTCTGGAGGCATGCACCCGCCCCCTGCACCTCCGTTGCCAACACCGCCACCACTGGAGGAGCCACTGCTGTCCAAGCTTCCACCACCGTAGCACATGTTACGGTTGCGTGGGGCTATCCATCGGGTCTGAGGTGTTGGAGCAGAGTTGTGGTTCTGGTAAGATTGCGGAGGAGGGGGAGGCGGACCCTGCATGGTCATCTGTTGCACAAGGGACTGGGCAGACTGTAGGGACTGTTGAAGGGGAGGTAGGAGACTGGGAGCATGGGAGTGAAGCTGGGGCTGGTGCTGTTGGTGATGGTGGTGGTGGTGATGATGGTGGTGGTGGGGCAAAGGAGGGGCCATCTTGTTAGCAGCCCCTTTATTATCCCATGTATCAATGTCCATGTTGTGTTTAATGGGAGGTGGAGGCAGAACTCCTCCAGCTATAGGAGTGCCGGGCTTGTTCTTGATCTTTTGTTGTTGCAGCTTGGCAGGTTTACTAGCAATAGCAGCCCACGATGTAGGTTTGGGAGGAGGCATTCCAATTGGCGTGCCACCGTTGCCCGTGGCAACCGCTGCAGCTACACTGCCTCCGCCACCAATCACGGAGCCGGCACCCTTCACACCTGAGCCACTTCCTGTCACGTCCCCGCCTAATTTTAGGCCTAGCATGCCCTGGTCCAGACTGTTCATACCTGGAGCCTTGCTCAGGGTGTCACTATGGAAACCTGTCTGGCCATCAGGGACTAAGGTGCCTCCTAGAGAGCTGGGTGGGTAGCTGTAGCTCCCGCCGTAGGCTGAGCTCTGAGTCTGCTGCCCCTGAGAACCACTGGTGCCCCAGGCGGAGAACGCTGGATTCTCCGGAAAAAAGTTAAACCTGTGTGGGTAGATGCTGCTGCTGAGCCCACCCGGCTGCCCAAACACTGTGTCGTGCATGAAGTGATGATCTCCATTGCTGAGGGGGGCGTAGGGGGTCAGGTAGGGAATTGGTGGATCACCTCCTGTAGACCAAGGAGCCTCACTAAGAGGGTAAGGAAATCCAATGGAGGGGGCATAATAACTGGACAAGTAGGGGTCTGTCATTGATTGATAGCTGTTATTCTAAAAAAAAAAGAAACAGAATAAAGATATTTCTCAGGTGGAATAATGCAGAGAGAACTACTTAATAATAAAAAGTTTTTGGCGTTTAAAAAATAAATAAATCAATCAATCCAAACCTGACTGGACTGGCCAGTGAGATAGGGCTCAAAGTCATTATCATGGACCGTGTCCTTCTGGTGGAGGGACCCATTCTGCACTGAAACTGGAAAGGCTGCAATAAAATCAAAGTGCACATCAGAATTTACACAAACCTAAAAACAAGCAAAAGAAGCCAAGTCTAGGAAGAAGCCTTAAATATCTATTATTGTATACAACAGCATCATGTTCAGCTGCTGTTGAAGGAAACTAAACACCAAGATGTGCTGGAAATATGCAAATCCTACTTCAACAGCTGTGCAGTGTGCAGCAGCATCACACATATAGCTATAGATAAACAAACTGGCGCTCAGCGTCCATAACGTGTGTAAAACTGAATAGGAAGGTGAGCCGCTGGGTAAACACAGTCTTCAGAAATATGTGAGGTGTTTTCATTTTTTAAGTCTGTACAGTTAATGTCTCCATTAATGCATACAGTAACAAAAGCGAGGATCATGATAGGAACTAATGCTATATATCACACATCAGCTGACATCAGAGCTGATATCAGGGTTTAGTACAGGTTTGTACTATGTCATGCAGGAACATGTTAGGTTTTAGTAGCCATGTATCTCTTACCTTTGCCTGCATCTTGTCCTTTCGATGTCTTATCAGTCATATTGAAAGGATGGGGGGGGAAAAACAGAGAGCTTTTGTGGGTCACAGATGTCATTTTTGAGCATCACACATTATCCTAGCTTCACACCGAGATGTATTCACACCATTTTCTCTCTGACACGTAAAAGCCATCAACTCAGAGCTGCGTGTTATGTTAATGGCAACGTCTGTCACTCAGATACCCAGTGGATGCTGTGGTCCAGGCCTTGGTGTTACCGGCAGGGAGCAGTTTTCTAGCTAACCTCCCTCTCAGTTGGCTAACTAGCTGAATAGCTGCTGCTGCTGGTGGTGGTGGTGGTGATATCGTCTCCAGAGTGAGGTGCACACACAAGCTCATCTCGCCTCCCTGTGGAAATAAAACCTTGGCGCTGATGGTGTCTCCTCGCTGCTTACCTGGGGGTCAATACTAGCGGCAGACATCATTCATCCACCAGGTGCTGTGTTTGACTGAAGCCCCGACGAGACGTGCAGTGTGCGAACTGCAAACTCCGCGGTGTGGAGAGGCTAATAGCCGGAGAGGCTGTCTCCCTGCTCCGCGTTACTTTGCTAACAGTTAAACACAGTTAGCAGCCGCTATTCGCCCCTGGCTCCGCTCGACGCAGACAGTTTATTCGTCGTAGCCCTGCTGGCGATCCGCGCTGCCCTTTCGACATTAATCCAGCGGGGCTTCAAACCGCTCAGACCCCCTCACCGTTAAACTAAAATCCAAGCAGCCCTGGTGGCCCTGCTCACTTGCCCCAACGCTAGCTTCATCCGGGGTCCGCGAGGCGGAAATGACGTCGGTGACGCAAAGGACGCGCTCACGGCTACCTAGCAGCATCACGGTACCTAGCAGCATCATATCAGTACGGATGGTTTTCACTGTTAACATTACATGTATGAACTAAAAACGTCATTTTGTTTTTTATTATTCCATCAAAAACTGTATGTAATCACTGGTGGTCATCATGTGCTTTTTTTCCTTTCATTTGTAGCCTACTGAAAATCTGTGATTTAATGTGGCCAACCAGAACAGCTGCATTATGTAGGCAGATCGATTCAGGACATTATTAAAAGTAAAACATATTAAAGGTAAAAGTAATCAAAGAATTTACTTTTTTTCTTCTTTTTTTTCTTACAATGTCTTGTAGTTACTCTTATGTTGTTTAATCTATAACAAAACATAGTTGAGTTACATGTTTTGCTGTAAAATTCATAATCTGTAATATAACTTCTAAGCAAAGATGTCAGATTAATATAGTAAAGATTAAAAGTATAAAATGGCATGTAAAGAACTATAAAGTAAATTTAATTTTAAAAAAACGTACGTATTCCCCCATGTCACAAAAACACTTTATGAATGATTTAATATTTAATGACAACCAGTGTTAGCAGCTCTCCAGTACAAGGCGTCTAGTAGATTTAGTTTATTCCGCTGAATGATATCACACACACTATACAAGTTGTCACTTTTTGTAGCTGAAATGACACATGTTAATAATTTATACATTTTACAAAACATCACAGAGAAACGACCATTATTTACAATTACCAGAACTACACTGTTGTGTTATATAGCTGAGCTTTAGTGCTTAATAAACGATCTTTCACGTACATGCACACGGGCTGTACACTCAGATTGGCAGCATTTAAGGCCTGACAGAAAACAAAACAAACAAACATAAAACACAGGCCGGCGATATAGTGAAAATTCCCCTCTTGAATCGGGGCGCAGTGCAGTTTAGCACCTGTGACGTGGATTAAAGACGATACGTTGTCTTCAGGGTAGTTTGATCTTCTGCCTGGAACCTCTTCAGCTTCTCTCAAACACTTTCTTTCATTTCATTTGTAATCTAAGAAAAAAACACAAGAAAGTACCATGTATATGAGAGGATGGACGTGACATAGATAAAATGAATCTGTATAGTTGCGATGCCACCTACCATTGACTCGTTACTCTAGAAGAGCAGCTGAGAGGATTTGGATGGATGATGAAATTCACCAATGAAATTAACTAAAATAATTGTGGAAAGAACAACATGAATAAATCACAACGAGCCTCGCAGTGTACAAAAATAAAATAATAAATAAAATGCAAACAGAAACAAATAATGATGCTCCCTCATAATGGATTAGAAATGATACACTGTGTAAAATGAACTGAAATTTATAGGATGACTGACATGCGTTCGGGAAGATACTTACAGCTGTCTTCCTCATCTGAAAAAGTGGTGGCCACGTAGCAGGCATAAACAAATCCCAGGAGCTGTGAAAATGAACACAAACATGTATATAAAGTAAAGAATCACATGCAGTCAAACGGATGAGTTTACAAAGTTTCCTATTGGCAGGAATAGAACAGAATTAATAATGGCAGAATTTCTTTATCACTGTTATTCATGTCACACGTTTCGTTCTACTAGAACAAGCAAAAATACCACCTGTGGAAAATCAGTCAAAGAAAAAATATATTAGCTTCACTGCTTTAGTCTCTATGTAGAAATGTCACTATCAGGTTAATCTCCATATTTTTCCATCTGATATACACCCACTCAGCACTTTATTAAGAACACACAACACAGATCTGCCATAAATTCTATATTTCTAAAGCATATATTTAGATATTTATACTTTGTTTTATAACCTTCCTAATATTTTGTCCCCACTTTTCAACATAAAAAAAAATGTTGAAATAGAATTTTCATTTTCAGACATTGTTAACAGAAAGACAGAAATAAGGCCCAAAAGGCAAACCCATAACCAGGCAAACAGTGGGGTGACATTTTTATATTGATCTGACAAAATACTAATTTATACAAAACCTACAGTTGTCACCTTTTCCAGTGTAAGATAAAACAGTAGAAATGCTGTCCAAGGGATTTTTAGGTTGTTGTTAATTTTGCATATAGATTTAAATTTGAATGTCTTTAGTTGTGGGTATAAATCTTCCAGTGGGATGTGCGTGTGTGTGTATCTGTTGATCTGGGTGGCTAGCTGCTGGATACCATTATAGATAAACAGGATAAAGCTGTATTAAATTCAGCTGAGCTAAACTGAGATGACTCAATACAGTACTGAAAGAGGATACGCCAACATGCACATTTAGAAAGAGGAAACAAACCATTTCATGTTTTGCCTCAATGTGGAAGATCCAGTATCTCAATGGTTGTCATTTATACATAATACAAGAGCTTTAAGTGTGAAGAGAAGCTCAGCAACAAACCAACTTCCACTGGTGTAATAATATGAGGCTGCTCTTAAATCTTGTAGGCCTCTTTTCTAATTTACAGTTTCTGTTGCTAAGCAACAGCCCATTCCAGTGTGAGCAGATGCATATTTAGAAATATTAAAAGAACATTTAATAGTAAATAAATGTGCTTCAATTGAAGTATAATGACATTACAGAGTAAGTTCTGCTGAGATATCTACTTGTTTCCAAACTAGAAACTCACTGAAATGAGGAGCTGGACGACGCAGTGCAGGATTTCTATGTACTGATAATCCAGCCAGCAGCTCATCACTGTGGTCAGCTCCGGGTTTTGTTGGTTCTGCCACCCAGCAGAGGGAAGGCTCTCGCTTTCACACCCCGGCCCATTGTCCTTCCACCAGGAGCGATGTGACGAGACTCCCAGTGAGAGGATATCACTGTCCTGCAGTCGCAAAACGGGAAACCTTTAAATATCTCCGCTTCATTAGACTGGAGTCAAAGATGAGCAGAGAAACCTGACATGCAGGGAGGATCAGGTTTACTATGAACATGATATGGTTTAATGTGCCTCACTTCCTGTCTGGAGACACAACTATCAGTTACTTACATGAGTGATTAATCTATAAAACTGTGTGCTGAATTCATTTGACACATTAAACACAGGGATGTGAAAGACGTGGGCCTGACTCAGTTTATAAACTGTATTACATAGCGACTGTCACACACATTAAGCTATAAAACACCACAAAAACAAAACACAGATGAACATGAAAGGGTTAGGGTTTATTCCAAGTTTAAGTGTTTGCATGGAAAGAGAATCTTAAAACACAAATCTTAAAAGCAGGCTCAGAGTTCTGCTAACTTTTATTTGTTCTGGATCTTAAAAATCTTCCAGAGTTATTTCTTAGGTGAGTAAAAAATGAGGAAGGCAATGTATCTGACAGAAAAGATTAATTAACCGAACCTAAGCTCTGTGTAGTTATGAAACCCGATTCAACTGTGGAAACACTACACAGTGTTGGCTCGCAGAAGAAAGTCTTAACCAGATCATGCAGGCTCTATTGTGGAGTCTAACTAATAGTGGTGGTAAATATAAAATATGATGACAAAAGTCTTTATCACATGTTTAACCTGAATTTCGGTAAGAAAACTAAAATTGCAACTGAGAACATGAACACGCTGAGGTGTGGTTTTGTATTGTGTCTGTAACTGGAGGCAGATCCTGAGACTAGCTTGTGACACGGACAAGCTGAAGACTGTGTTTAGGAGCTGTGGCTCTTTAATTACGTGGCTCTCATGTGACCATTAGACTTACCTTTGAAAGCCCCCCCAGATCCAGGTAGAGACAGCTCACAAAGACATTCCAGCCAACCCACAACAACGTCCACAGCAGGTACTGAGGAAACAGAAACACACCGTTACAGCAGAAATGAATGAAACTTCTTCTTTTCGTACTCGTGTCCTAACTCTGCAACTCTGTTTCCAAGAAAGATCTGAGAAGAGGATTTAAGAAAGAAAACACATTCCTGTTACAAGGAAATATCACCTCATCTGAATGTACAAAGCTTAACAAAAATCTGAATCAAGCCGTGTCATTGCTGCTGGGTTTTATTGTTATGAGGTGTGGATAAAAGCAGTGCACTTTTTCATGCAACAATCGTGAATAACAACAGTTAACATAGCAGCATGCAGATTATCACAGAAACTGTTTTCCTACATGATTCGTCACCCTTTTTTTTCCATGTCCTGCCTTTATGTCACACTAGTTTTAATAAAAATCAAGGGGAATTTTTCATTTTAAAAGAGTAGTTAGCAGATAGTAGATACAAAGATTGAAGCTACTTTCATATTTGTGGTGTAAAATCTAAAGCTAAAGCAGCTGCTCAGCTAAGCTTAGCCTAAAGACTTGAAAACAGGAGGAAACAACACTTCGCATTTAACATAGTTTGTCTTATTTCAGAAGAACGACCTGACTTGTCTGGTTGGCAGCTGCTCCCAGATTGAACAGATATGATGTGTTACTTAAAGCTTTAAAGCCATGCTCTTTCCTGTGTTTAACAAGCTGATAACTGTAGATTCATGTTAGGTATTACTGTTTTCATCCAACCCTTGACAAGAAAGCAAAGTTCTCTAACCTATTCCGAAAACACGGGAAACACTGGTTCAATTTTCAACTTATTGCAGTTCCCTCACCATAATAACGTAGCGGGATCGGTACTGGATGGCACCAAACAGGCCCAGGATGACCATGATGATGTGGAAAAAGTTGATCATGATGGGAGCCCACTGGTAGCCCAGGAAGTCAAACACCTGCCTCTCCAGCGCAGTCACCTGGAAGGTTGACAGAAGCAGTTTCAAATCATTTTAAAACAGTTTATTATTAAACCAGTCTAAGCCAGATGAGACTCTGTTGCAGAGGTTTGTTCTTTGCTTGATTTTTGCTGTGTTTTATTTTCCATGTAAGTTGTCAAGGCAACTGAGCCATGAGGGACAAAGCATGCTAAAGACAGAGCTGGGTGTTACGTCCTCAGAGGTCGGAGCCCCAGTCAGTCGTGAAGGGGCGGGGGGCAGGGTGGGAAACAGAGAGGAGGAGGACAAAGTGGGTGCAACCTCTCATTGTGGTGGCTGACGACTGCTTTTCATAGGCACCTCCAACTATAGCAAGCCTATTATAAACATGTTTCATCAAATAGCTAGTTTTTACTAGTAGCGCACTTTCATTAGTGAATAATGTATCTGATGGCTGCTCTGTGAAATGTCATAAAAATGAGAAGACCTAGGTGGTATATTTAAACTGCTCATTTTTAACTGAACTGAAGCTCAACACAAATAAATCAGATTTACTGTAACAGGAAATGGAAAACAAAAAAATATATTAATGATGACAGAACGGAAGCATTTCTACTTTTAAATTGTACTAAATTAACTGTTTATCATACTTGTTGATGTATTTCATGTATTAATCACAGACCCAATTTTAACATTTAGTCTTCTATCTGAATCCTGAATACAAAATAAAACAACAAAACAAGTAAGGAAGTTGTTTTTGTGGTTCATTTATATTATTTACTAAAGGTGATTTATCTTTGTTAGGAAACTATAAAAAACGAAGCCTTAAAAGAAGCAACAAAGGAACTTTTCTTTCACTATAAACAACAAAGTAATCTCGGGAAACTGATCAATTAAAAGTGTAATTATAGAGATCTTTGGTGTCTACGTTGCTCTGAGGTTGAGCTGATGTGTAAGCAGATGTGTTTTTATGTCGGAGCATCACGTATGAGAGAGTGAAACATCTCACCAACTGCAGGCAACACAGGAGGATCAGCGTGCATCGCGCCGAGCAGCAACCCATCTTCATCCGATGATCCTTCTCCTCTCTGCCCCCGCTGATGAAGATGACGAAGAAGACGAAGATGACGAAGAAGACGAAGAGGAGGATTTAGATAAACGGAGTTAATTTTAAGACGCGCTCCAAATCAAGGGCCAGAGAAACTGCGGGGCTTCACATCCATTTCCAGACGCGTGATTAAACGCACTGTGCACTTTCAGCTCGGGAGGAAATCACGGAGGCTGTCCCTGCGTGCGCGACAATAACACGGAGCAGGGGGAGGGGAGGCTGCGATATGAGGAGCGATCCGTGCCGCAAGAGCCAGGAGAGAGGGAAACCCTGAAGGACAGAGACAGACACTGGATGATGCTGCCAGGTTCTTATAGGACTGTGAGGATGAGTTGAAACCAGTGGCAGAATATGTTTTGGATTCTCTTATTTGGGACTTTACATGTAGATATTGTGGAGCTCAGACATCAGCTTCTGAGAAATAATTTCACCTCTTTACTCTCTTTCTTCATTTATTCCAGAATCAGATTTATTTGGTAAAGTGTGCACACATATACAAGAAATACTCTGGTTTTACATTGTTCATCTATCTATCTATCTATCTATCTATCTATCTATCTATCTATCTATCCATCCATCTATCCTGTCATTCTCCTGGCTGTGGCATGGATTGACCCTCATACAGCAACACCGTCTCCTTCACCCTGATAGGTGGCCGCTCTGCCGCGATGCTCCGGAGACACCAGCAGGTGGCGGTAGTGGTAGAGGTGAAGGCTTCAAAAGGTATGTGAGTGGCAAGGTTAAAAGAAGCTACACCAAAGAGAAAGGCACCACTGGACTACTTTTCTGTTTGTCATTTTATTTTTTTATTCACGAACATTTGGACACACTGATTGACCAGTTATCCTGTTAACGGTTTTCCTGCAGGTTTTAAGGCTCACATATCAACCACATGTTTAAGAAAATCTACATATGAACGTTATTTCAAAGGGAAATCATGGAAACAGGTATTGTTCAACTTTAAGCCACAGTCTCTGAAGTGTCCAAACTGCATCACACTCAAGTCTCTAAATGGCCCTTTATTTGTCTTTGAAATGAACTTAGACACATCCTTTACAGCAGCTTAGGATGTTAAATCAGGAGACGAGAAACCCTCCCAAACCAAACCCATTGATCAGAGCTGCACCCGCACTACCCCGTCCGTCCGTGGGATGGCGCTAGAATCAACAAGCCAGATACATAATTGGGGGGTCTCCAGCTCTGCCTGTGTCACATGGAAGCACAGTAGCTGATCCGAGGGGATGCGAGTAGAGATGGAGGGAGCTTGAGGGACTGAGGAGGAGAAACCTGGCACTCGGAGATAATACTGGAGATACAGCAGCAGGCAGCAGCAGCAGCAGATACGCAGGTTCTACGCTTCCCAGCCTCCCTTCTGGCTGGGGAGCAGAGGAGCGCGGACAGGGCGCGCAAGGGGGTCAGCGGGCGCTCAGAGGATGCCACATTCAATATGCTGCATTACCGTTTTGTGAAGCCGAGGAAAGCCAAGCTATCGCCTTTGACTGATTATGCTCGTGGAGAGCGCCTGGTCCGAGGGGAAGCAGGAAACCGAAGGCAGCGACCAGGGCTGATGCTGCGCCTCCCCAAATCTCTGAGCTGAGTGAGTACAGGGATGCTATAGCGCAATGCTCTGTGCCCGTGGCTGTGTGACAGGCTGGAGGCAGGGAGGAGGAGGAGAGGGGGGTCATTCATATGTGCCCATAGATTCATCTCGATAAGCTGCAAGCTTAAGCAATACACAGCAGCTTTTATTCATCCAGGAATCGTAGCCAGCCGCTTTGCCAGTTTTTTTTCTTTGTGCTCGCCCTGCCTTCCCCTTCATTTCCTCTGGTCATACATTTAACACACAGACACGTGTGCACCCACCTCAGCCTCACTGCATTGCCTTTTGTGATTTAAGCCCCGAAATGACGGGATTCATCAGAGAACTTTATGGTGATTTGTTGGGGGGAGAGGCGCAGGGAGCCTCCAATCACGCGTTTTTCTCAGACTGTGAAGCATAAAGATCATTAACGTTAGACCTTCCCTTAACATTTGCAGCCCCCATCTCCTCCCTCACCCCCTCCCTCACACTCATAAATATAGGGGGGTGTGGGGAACTGGCTTTGTCGTGTAAGTTGCCAGCTGACCTCGGGGACACAACATCCTTTACCATCCTCACTTTGATCTGGAAATGAATCGGAAACGCTTTGATGATTAGAGGAAAAGAAAAGGAGGAAAGAAAATCTCCCCGGTGATAAAAGCACACTGCATCACAATGATTTTTTTTTTTTAATTTTCTGTGACCGCCTATAGCCTCTACCTGCACGTTTGTGTTTTTTTGTTTTTGTTTTTTTGTTTTTTAAACTAGCGACCATTAAAAACCCTCATTTACTCTCTGCACGGTTTTCATTTGGTTTGTAACCTGTTGTCAGCTGCATCACCGCAGTTTGAGGTGTCAGAGCCCAGAGGCGCGGCGAGCCGGGCAGCAGAACCGTCATCCCTGGTGATTGATGCCTGCTGAGTGGGTGCCATCATGAGCCACATACCTCCCCACATATATACACACACAAGACCTTCATGGAGGATTGTCTTTATTTAAGATGTATATATATAAAAAACAATATCATATCATGATGATTCCCTTTAAAACCTCCAGTATCTCTGCTGGTGCTGTTGTTCTCAATGTTCATCACTTTAAAAAATTGATGCATCTTTAATTTGGGTTTATACACATAATGTGAGGCTGTGTTTGTATCAGAGGCAGCGCTGCACAGATAAAGACAGAGCCTCTTCCACACATGGCTCCAGCCTTCTTCCTCACAGGGGCATGGTTAATCGTTGTTGCAAGCAAACATTTGACCTAATTCACATTCTCACACAATAGCAGTCTCCTCTATCCCTCGCTCCCTCTCTCTCTCACCCCCCCCCCCCCCCCCCATCTCTCTCCCTCCCTCACACACACACACACACACACACATTGCTGTTATTTGTGTCACAGAGAGGGTGAGGTTTTTTGCTCCACATGAACTCCCAGGTGGTTTATCAAAACCTGAGCAGATTGGCAGAGAGGCCGCTGTTGGCTGGCTGGGCCCGTTTGAAAGGAGCTCCAGTATTATTAATAATGGACACACATGTAAATGCGACGCTCGTTCCTAGAAAATTAAAAGCCTGCTGGTATCTGTTGCTACTAGGGCAGAGCGTGTTCCTAAAAATGCATTTTTATGAGGATTACAAAATAACTCCCTGTTTTACTTGAGGCCTCGTGAGAAGCCTCGAGCAGAAAGCATTTTCTTTACTGTTTGAAAGACTGCGAGCATTTGTTTGATTAGAGGAAATGATTTGCCCTAGAAAATATGATCTGATCAGGATATCAGCGCAGTTATCCAAAAGCCCCACTGCTCCTTTTAAGACATTTAAATGAGATTAGATCCAAGTCAACAGGTTACCTGCAGCTCCCTTTTTCGTGATTAACTGATTCAACTTTTGATTCATAAAACAAAAGAAAACTGTGAAATCAGGACTACAGTTTCTTCTTCTGATGGTTTTTAATGTCTGGTTAACAGACCACAATCCTGAGAGCCAACTGATCACAATGTACGAGGAGGAAAAGCCGTAAATTCGTTTGAGGAAGATGGAAAACATCAGATTTCTTAGGCAGGTTTGCCATTAATTAATTGACATTTCTCTTCTGTTTCTAACTAATAAATTGACAAGTTGTTGCAGCTTTACAGTCGTCCTCCCACTTAGTTATGACTCACCTGAAAGTAAATCCTTAACTTTGGACTGCTGGTGGAACAAAACAGATAATTTGATGGTATCAGTGAAAGACATGTTTAACTGTTTTCCAGCAAGAGAAGAATAAATAAAAAAAAATCTGGATCTTCTTACATCCAGCAAAACTTGGAGTCTTCAACCAAATCTTCTGAATGTCAAGAATGAGTTTACCAAGGACCTCTGTTCGAGGCAGATAATAGTGATCAATCAATGATGCACCAGTTTCCTCGCCACATATGGCCTCATCTCAGCGTAAGTAGCCTCCTGGTCCGCGATGCTCGGTCAGGGCAACACCTGGCAAATCTGCACCTGCAGGTATTCAAGGGAGCGCTTGTAGTTTGTAATGAGCACACTGAGTGCCACAGGCAGAAGGACGGGGGGGCTCTTGGTGGCTGAGGGAGAGGGGGCTTTGTTTAGCAGAAAGGAAGCCGGTGGAGGGCCATTTCTTGCTCTTGCTCTAAGCGCTACGTCCAATTGGTTGGCTCAGACGAGGCAGCTCTAGGGCCAGAGATTACACTGCAGTGCTGAGGCGTCACTCTGGCTGAACACCGCAGGCAGAGGCAGGGGGATAGAGGGGGAGAAGAATGGCCGAGGAGGTGTGGACACACCGACACAGGGAAGTGGAATAAGGGAAGGAAGGGAAACCTCGTCGGGGAATGTGACAGCCTCTTCTCATCGTCGGCTTTCAGTGTCTTCAAACACCTGCCACAAAACTCCCACGCACGTCTTCCTCCCTCCTCTCTCTCTCCTTTCTTTTCCTCCACACCTACACCTTTCCCCTTTCTTCTCTCTCATTACTCTCTCCTTCTCCACTCCTCGGTTCTGTTGTCAAATCAGCACAGATATAATTATACTCACGTCTTTGCAACAGTGAATTAAATGATAGTTGCCTCATAGGTGCATATTGTGCCTTAAATCCAGCGTGATAGTACCTCTGGAGCTACTCTGGTTAAGGTGAAACTGGTGGAGGACTTAGTGGCATTTAAAGCAGGACCAAAATACTTTTGATTGACACGTTGGGAAAACATGTTCTCTTTCCACTTTCCTAAAACACACTCAAAGAAGAAGAACACAATTATACCGGATATCCACTGTCGGAAAATGAGTCGTATTGATCATGTTAACAACAATCAACACAGGGTTATTGTGAAGTAGAAATCAAAGCAGCTGTTCTCTGGAACTTACAAAGAAATCTAAAAGCAGCGTGCAAAGAATCACCAACACGCCCTTGTATGGAAATTTGGTGCAAATTGGATTTCCCGCTGAGAACAGTTGGGTTCATGTCTGGATCTCTGTTGAAAGAAATGCAAATTACTGAAAGTCAGCAAAACTTGTACAACACGGAGCATAATAAACTGCTGTCCTGCCTCTACAGTGATTCGACAGAATATCAGACACTTGGTAAATATAGTTAAATGAGATGCTAGGAATAACTGCAAGAAAATTCAACAAAGCATGAAAAACACAAAACACATGTGTAAAACTTCAGAATCAAGGTTGTTGATGCGTTAATGTCACTGAGGCTAGCGACTAGAGAGGAGGCCATTTCTAAAAACTGTTTGCATTGAAAAGCATTCAGTTTGTTGAAAGACAACTTTACATTAATTATTAATTATGATAAGCTATCAAATCTGAGATTAATCAAATAATGTAGACAAAAATAATATGGAACTCTGCTGAGGGTTTGTACAGTTGGTAAAACAGCCTTTCAAGGGTAGAAGTTTAACTCGCTTTATTGAAAGGTTATATTTACTGAATGGGAGTCCAGAGTTGATGCATGCCACATGTGGAGGTGATGGGGTCAACGCTGTGCTGCGTTTGGTCAACCTGCCCAGTCTTCATGGCCTGCAGTCTTATCCACTCCTACCTGAATGCATCACTCTCCAACCTGCCTGTGAGTTCTCTTCCATTCAATCATTACAGCAGCTAACTCACCTGAGATAGAACAACTGCTGTCACTAACAGCTTTATTTAGATTCATTATCAAACTGTCAGCTATATCTTGTATTTGTATCTCGATTAGACTCTACATGTGCGCTGTAGTCAGATGGATGTATCCGTGACAGATGTATGTTTATCTCCTTCCTCCTGCTGCTCTCTTCTCTCTCTTTTTCTGTCTCTACATGGCTGACCTCCAGCAGATGGGTCCCTCCATACGAGCCTGGTTCTGCTCAAGGTTTCTTCCCGTTTAAAGGGACCCTTTTCTCACCACCGCCGCCTCCGTGCTTGCTCTTATGGGTTTCAGGCCTGGTTTCAGACTGAGTTTTGCAAAGCGTCTTGAGACAATTTGTATTGTTATTGACGCTATATTAATAAAACTGAATTGAACGTGAGATTTGGAGAATAAACGGACGACACCGACAAGACAGGTGTTCACATTTATAAAATGTGATCTAAAAAGACCAGAGCACTTCAGCTGGGAACATCAGCTGTGAGAACAGACTTTGATAAATCACTTGACACGTTTACATGGTCACTAGTATTCCACTAATAATCAGAATGACAAACCGCCTCAGTCTGAACAAACCAGCCTGGAAGGAATATTCAGTCGGATTGCGATGGGGGATGTAAACCTGTAATAATGTGTATATACAGAAAAATATTAGCACCTTGTAACCATGTTAATTTCTCTCTGGTTATAATACATTATTTATGTGCACGTTTGTCGAAACATGGGGTAAATGTCAGGTGATAAAACATGGAGGAAGCAAAACAGGTTGTCTGAAGAGATGAACAAAGAATGACTTCAATCTGATTGAAAACATGGGTTTGCTTCAGAAAGGTAATGAGTGGTGGTATCTCCTGAAACAGTCTTGAGTTGTTGAAGGCTTTGCCCAACCTTCAGAGACGATACGCGCTGCTCACCAGACTACAGAGAAATTGTTAAAGTAATTTGATCTGGGAGAATTAAATCCTGTCTGGAAGGAAAGCATCTATGTGGAATCCATGGTGTTTGAAGAGGATGCACGTACACAAACCTTACAAAGAGTTTGTGTAAAAGGACAAGAGCCAGCGCAGAGCGTGTTGTTTGGAGGACAATCTGTAGCTCTGAACTGAATAAACAGATGAGAATAAGAGCAGATATGAAACTTCACTTCAGCCAGACACTGCGTTTCGTGCAGTCTGCAGCTCTGTTTGTTGGTGATGGACAAGTGACAAACGCACATTAACGCTCATGAAAACACATTGTCACAGTAGACAGATGGCGTGATTTGACAGCGATTAGGCCTGTTTGTTTGGTCTTTTTGTCGTAGCTCCGTGTTTTAATTGTTTATTTGAAACATACGATGCTGCCAAATGTGAGATTGTCTGGCAAGCAGCAAGGAGCAGAGAAGAAGCGGGAGAGATGTTTCTGTCAGCTCGCGTTGCTTTCACACTTGTCTCCTTCGGTGTTTCGGGTTACTCTGCCTGCTGGCATCCTCGGCTTTACCGTGACTCATTGTACCTTCTCAATATGTATGTTTATTCAATATAAGAAATTTGTACCTACACATACAGATATGCAGCTACCTGACAAGACCATGAGTCCTGGATTCTCACAACACTGTTGAATGATAGATTTAGTTTTTTGTTTCAGGTTATAAATTGCAGACCTAGATACAGGAAAATCTGTGCTGTTGTGCAGGTATGCTGTTGATGTCTATGTAAGCGTGACATACAAAGCCCTGTAATCCCTCAAACAAGGTAAAGCAGAAGCACATGCCGGAGGCATAATGTCTGTTCACTTCACTGCCTCAATGCTGGATGGGAATTTACACTGTTCCTCTGTTCAAACTGCTGCTCTCTCTTCGCCTTTTTCACTGGGAATACTTCACTTCTGGTTCCGCTGCTTTGTTAACCTACTTAATGTATGGTAAAGGTTAGATCATTTTGTAATTAAGCGCCACTCTGTGCCTTCTCGCTGCAGATCCCAGTGAGACGTGGCGCTTCCCTGCGTGGATGAGTGTAAGGGTGTGAGTGTGAGTGTGTGAGAGCAAGTGAGCGTCAGCGCTCCCACATGGCCTCCATGCAGGACGGGCTGAACTTCACGGCTCCTCCCTACGGCAAGGTCCTGCTGCTGGGTGCTATCGCTGCTGCCTCAGCCTTTGTTGTTACAATCCTCATCGTGGTGCTCTGCGTGGGCTGCCAGAGGTGAGCGCAGCGCTGTGAACACATGTATGATCATACACACACACACACACTCAGGATGTTCATTTACATTTGGGTAACACAAGTATTTACACAAGAGTTCAACAGTGGTGGAAGAAGTACGCTAATGTTTTACTTAGGTAGGTACCAGCGAAACAATGTAAAAGTACCCCACTTCAAGTAAAAGGCCCGATCTTAGAGTAAAATGTACCAGAGTATCTAAAGTAAAAGTACAAACAACGCCTCATGTAATTATACTGATGTATGAAGGTTTAAAGAGCATTTTACTGTAGCTACCTAACCCTAACCCTACCTACTCTGCTATCTAAGGTGGTTTAGTCTTGTGGTTCCCAACATAAAGGTCAGGGCCCCTTCTAAGGCTCATGAGATAAATCAAAAGATGATAGTTGGTAAAGTACAGAAGTTTTGCAATAAACATTTGTAGAGTTTAAGCCTAATTTGCTTAAATTTGAAGAATAATTGTATTTTATCCAAAGCACATCATGTTTTATGTGAAACCTGAGAAATATAGCCTTTATAGTGACTACAACAACCAGCTAAATGCTTTAAAAATACAAAATGGCACAACAGTACTTGAATAAATGTACTTAGTTACTCTCATAGCCACGTATGCAAATATAATCTGTCTCTCTCTCATATGCACCGTCAAGATGACTCAGCCACATATGGACAATGACTCAGACACAAACACACACAGAAGTTCATCAGTGTCCTGTATGACAAAGTGGTTGTGTTTATCACAGGAAGGGGAAGACACACAATGTCCCCGGCGAGGGTGGAAAACACCGTCTCATGGACATGGTAGGTATCGTGCTCCTCTGTGTTTTGTTTGTATTGCAGCAGAGGTAGCTGAAGCTGCTCAATTCAATGGGGAACAATATCATTCAGAGGACACCTCTTCAGTCTTAATTAGTGTTTAACTGGCCCTGTCTGTGTGTGTGTTGTCAGGGTATACTCAGGCAGTCGAAGCTGCGGTCCATCAGTAAATCTGACACTGAGATGAACAAGATGAACTGCAACGGCAAAAGTGAGTGCATCTTTCACATACAAATACAGACCTGTAAATAGCAACAACAAAAGGACGGTATCAACAAAGAGACAACAGTTTAGGAACCAAACAGCCTGGTTTGGTTTTAGCTGCATGACAAAGCACTTTTGGCGTCGTTTGAGGGGATTTGGAGCGAAGGAACACATAAGAAGTGTGTGTAATCTTTCAGTTTGTTGGAAAGCATGAAAACCACCAGCGCTGGACATACAAGGTTTCCACACTACGGCAAAAACACGGTCCACGAAATGGCAAAAATGGAAAATCAATAGTCCAAATTAAAAGTGTATCAGCAGCATGACAAGTGAAAACATAAATGATGCACAATAAATGTAGTTGTTGTTGTTGTATGTTTTGATTTGACAGGTTTAACATCATCCTCGTTAATTAAGACCAGGCTGGTCCACAAAAATGTCCACGTTCTGTGTCCGACCTGGCCTTGCATCCGCTCAAACTCCACTCAATAACAAGATGTGAGGAGATATTAGAGGAGAAATTTACCCTAAAACAGAATTCACATTACATTTACGACTCGGCTTTACTTCACTGCACTGTTCAGCCTGGATTTATGAACATGCGCCTCTTTCTCAAAGACACAAATCAGAGTGCCAAGACAAACTCTGGAGCTCCATCACTGACAGTCGACAGGGAGCTGCGTTTGTGGGCACTGTGACAGTAGCCCGAGACGGTCTGAAGAAATATAAGCATATGTCCTGCTTCATACTTGTCCTGCTTCCACTGCAGCGGAATGAAGCCAAGTTGGATGCATAATCTCAAACATCTATGTCAGATCCCAGTTTACTGTCAGCTTCAGAGCCTCCCTTCTCTTAGAAGGATTTATTCATGTTCACAAATGTTCGCTGGACCTTCCAGTAAAAGAGGAGTAAATGTACAGTATGTGAATTCTGTTTAATGGAGGCTATCAGCTGAGACTGTACGGCTGGATGCGCCTTGCAGAGGTATCTAAACAGGAACGGTCCAGCCAGCACAGACCTTCTGCCGCTGGTCTAACTCTGACTTCGTTCTCAAGGCAGGCAGCTTCCCCAGATTCCCTCTGGGACTGGAGAGGACGGCGAGCACACTTACTCTGAAGTGGGCCGGCGCTCCTCCACCACACGTACTGACGATGCCCTCTACGCCATGGTAGGCAGAGCTGGGCAGACAGACACCCCGGCCCCACCAGCCGTCCCAGCCAACACCCCGGCGCCCCCAGACCCAGATGGCGACGTGGAAGGAGGGCTGCCCGAACCTGAGGCCCAGGTCATGACTCCCCCTCACCAGCCGGAGACGGCAGAGTACGCCTGCGTCAGGAAGCTGAGGAAGGCCGACAAGGCACCTCAAAAGAGGGACAGTGGGACGGATATGGGGGAACCGCCGGCGCCGCCTCCACGACACGCCCCGCCGTCACATCCAGCTCCTCCTCCACCACACCCTCACAGCACAAAGTTGCCCCGTAGAAACGTTGAGGCCTTTAACGTCCCATCATTCCCAAAGGTTGGTACGGTTACATGTTTCCATACTGAGCATGGTTGTGATCTGGTTGTGATGTTTGCTTTCTTCCAGAGAATCAGATGATGAGAAGATAGCTACCAAACACATACTGTGTGTCAGTGCATCAATGAAGCTTAGCTCTTAGCTTAGCATAGCAACAGGAAGCAAGGAAGTCCAACAAAAATTAAAGAAAGAGGTGTGGTGGTTAGCAATGATGCCTCACAGCAAGAAGGTTCCGGGTTTAAATCCAGGCTGAATCCAGAGTTTGCATGTTCTCCTTGTGTCTGTGTGGGTTCTCTCTGGGTACTCCGGCTTCCTCCCACCATCCAAAGACATGCTTGTTAGGTTAACTGGTGATTTTAAATTGGCCGTAGGTGTGCATGTGAGTGTGAATGGTTGTCTGTCTCTCTGTGTCAGCCCTGTGATAGACTGGCGACCTGTCCAGGGTGTACACCGCCTCTCACCCTATGACAGCTGGGATAGGCTCCAGCCCCCCCCGCAACCCTTGACAGGACAAGTGCTTACAGAAGATGAATGAATGAATGAAGTTGAAGCAGATAGAACAGTTCTGTGCTCCAGTCATATAAAGCATTTCATTCGTCGTCCATCGCTGTATAGCTGAGAGCTGGTCACTAGTGGCCTTTCCAGGTTCTGGCTGTCCAGGCTCTTGCATATTTTCCACCCAGAATGTTTAAGAGTGAGATAAGCAGAACATAAAAATATTGCTAGTGAATGGACGCGCTTAGTTCTTCTTGCTGTCGCCGCTCTCTATTTGAAAATACCGCCAACAGCTCGGTCACTTCATCAGGATTCACGTGTCGCCTCAAGCCTGCTATCAGCATGGTGGAACTGGGTGGTAGGAACCAAAGTCGTGGATGGTGTTTACCTGCCATAAACATTTGGTGAAGTTAGTGTTTGCGTCATATGAACTGTATCAAGCGCTCCCATTGGGATTAGTTCAACTTGGTATCCATCAGCAAAGTGTTTTTTTTTTACATGACGTTGCTACAGTTCACTGAATTTAATAAAAATCCCACGACCTCTGGGCGCCACTAAATTACCAGTGTGTTGCTTTGTGTGTCTGCCCATTTACTCAGCTTTGCCTGGCAACATCACAGACTAAAAATCAACAGGAAGTTGCAACACGGATGAAAAAATGTTATTTTAATCTCCTCCAAAACCACAAATAGTTGTTTCTACTGTTCTTTTTTTTTGTAGGAATTAAACAAACAAGATAAAAAAAAAATGAATATATGAGGTTTAGCTTAAGAGGATTTAGTTACTTTGGGACAGAGCTAACTCTTTCCCACGGCTTCCAGTCTCTGTGCAAAGCTAAGCTAAGCTAATCGCTTGTTGTCTCCAGATTTATACATAGCAAACATGAAATCAGTGGCATCGAACTCTGCAAGAAAATCAGTGCCACAAAATGTCAAACTGTTCCTTTAAAACTCTGTCTTTTTCAAGTGTGTGATGTGGATTTTAACCTTAATGTTTATTTGATATGTGGAGGTAATTTTGCATCCTTTACAACAGACAATGTTGGGAGATAGATTGGTAAATTTTCACCTTGACTGGGAAGACTGATATTATATATTCAAATAGGAAACTACGGGACAAAGATGGAGGAGCATTAATCGTGATAAAGATCCGTAGCAGGCACATGGTATTTCTGTCCTAAACACAGCATTTCATGAGCAATAATCCTCGACAGCAGCACCTCAGTGGCCTGTTTTATGAGCTGAAGGAAGCGAAGAGGTGATGACTGGAGGGGGAGAGGAAGTTAACATAGTAGTTGAGTTGTTTGTGGTTCTCCAGAGGTCTGACGAGAGAACAAAATGAGATCACCCAAAGTAGAGTAAGATTGACTCGATGCCTTGTGCACAGCGGCCCAGTGTGTTAGCGCGGTTGACTCATTCGTTAGGAAGTTGCCACCGGTTTCTGTTGCAGGCTGTTTTGACAGGTGTTAAGACATGTCGTTGTTATGAATATTTCATGACGTTGATCTTTGTCGGCACCAGTGCGACACATGAATATGCAGCTCAGGTGCAGTGATCAGGATCTGGAGAGTCTTTCTGTCGGATTTCCTGTTGATGCTGCAGAGAATCTGCATGGCTGTAATTGTGCCAATGTTGCAGTTTCTCCTGCGCTCAGCCACATCATGCATGGCGTTAGCACTTCTGTAGAAATGTCTTTGAAGTCTGGGCGGTGAGCGGTGCTTATTTGTCGAGGAGTTCTTGGTGATAGTGGGGTATTTCTGCTCTCAGCAGTGCCACCTCCTCCATATGTTCGCAGCAGCAGGAGTGTAGGCAGACTGTCTGCTTTTACTGTGGATATAAGGCTTTGTGTTCCCCTCCAGGTGACAGTGGGAGACCGTTTGCTGCCCTGTGTGAGGTCAGCGAGGTCGCTCTATCTGCTGTGACCTGAGTTCAGTAACACGCACAGTTCACAGGCTTACATGTGTAAGCAGTTTGCTCTCAGGCCTGCTCACCACTGATTTCCTTGTGGATGACGCAACGGGCTGAAATTGAGTCATCCAGAATATAAGCACATGGCTCCTTACAGGCTCCACCTTCCAGGGAAAATCTATTCAACACTGTTGCTGCAGCTCTTCTTGAAAGGGCCTAATTTGTCTTGGAAGAATCTTGTTAACGTCTCTAAAAGTAATTTTTTATATTCACAAATGTTCATTTGTCAGAGCAGCATCGTGGATGAACGTGACAGCTGTGTCCAAAATGTGATTTGTTGTTCTGTTCATCACAGGAAGTGATGTTCATGGGCAACGGAGAGCAGTACATCTGGAAGCCTCCAGAGGATGAGGAAATGCTCATGCTCCAAAATAAAGCCCTAGGCCCGCTGGCTGCTCACACAATGGAGAATATACAACCGTCTGCTGCTGCGGTGAGCGAGGACTCAGTCTGTCGTTTGCTTTATCTGTCACACTTTGCTGAAGCGCCCTTTTCCTAATGTTCCCTAAATCTAACATGAAGGCAAAACAGCTTCCACACAGTTTTACGGTGCCCCAGCACATCACATCACTTACAAGGCAAATCTACAGCCTCTTTAAGACACTAACCATCTGATGAAACAAAGGATTAAACAAAAAGATTCAGTCTGCTGCACAATGAAAAGATTTTCAACGGATTTTCCAAGTTGAAAATCTTTTTATCATACAGCAGACAATACAAACATTAGGAAATACTCTATATTAATCTAATTTATTTAGATTAATATTAATACTATGTATGGTTTTATGTGTTGTAGCAAGCAAAGCAAAAATATATGTATTTGTGACTGCTTAAACCCTAATAACAGCTTGAGAGATGGGTTATAAGCCTTCTTTTTCCTTTATTCCTTAGTGCCTGCGACTGCTGAGGCTGGAGGTATTATGTTGTTGGGTTGTCCATTTTTTGATTGTGAACACTTTATCTTTTGTAATAATTAAATGAATCAGATATAACATGTTTATTAATAAGATACAGGGTTGCTGATGGGCTGTGTTTCTTACCTTTAGAGTAGGGCTAGTGCGATTTCCCCTTCTTCCAGTCTTTATGCCGAGATAATCTGACCCTCATCTGCTGTAGCTCAATAACATTCTTTTCACTCTCACAAGAAAGTGGTCTAACAAAATGTTGAACTATATCTTTAAAGTCTTTGTGTTGGTTTGACTGCAGGTGGCTGAGATGTACTCTAAGGTGTGTAAACCAGGAAAGAAGAAGAGAGCTGTGCCGGGGTCTCCCCCTGCGAACCCTGGATTCCGGACCTTGGGTCGTGGTGACCGGGACCGAGACAGGGACGGGGGGTTTAGTGTAGTGGTCAAACCCCAGACGTGGGCCCCTCAGGAGGGCAAAGCGGTCGGAGGGCCACTGGACGACCACTGCTACGAGTCCATCGGGACAGAGGAGTGTGATCTGGCCTACGAGAACATGGAAGGGGGAGGCGCTTGGAAGCGAGAGAGGCCCCCCAACACGTGTGCCACCCTGCGGCCGAGGAGGAAGAAAGCCCAGCAGCCCTTGCAGCAGCAGCATCCCCCTCCACCGCCGCCAACGCAGCAGACCCCCAAGTTACAGCACCTGCCTGCCAAAGCTCTGCTGCTTCCGGGGGAGAACCTGTACGAGAGCATCGGCGACCTGAAGCAGGGCTCTGCCACCTCCAGCACCACCACCATCTTCACTTTCAACGATGGCATGGAGATGTATGTAACAGGGCTCTGAGGCGGCGGCTGCACTGTGACCCCCTATCCTTCCAACTCAAGGAGCTGAGCTAACGCCACGAGGAGTGACGGCTGAGCCCCTGTCATGCTCACCCACACATACTGTTTACATTCAAGTCATAACATCAAGCCTTTCGCGGGCTCCAGACGCCTTGGGGCAGTAATGTTGATCTGTTATGACCTGGGCTAAATGCAAAGTCCAATCTATAAACCTTATAAGGAATCCAAAGGTAGTGAATACTAAATGAGCACAAGACCTTTGCAGAGCAATCTGTAGGTAACAGTAGCACTTCTATTTTACTCATACATATGTGCAAAGCACAATAAAGAGAATAGCCTAAATTCTTCCTCAATTCTAGCGGGTAAAAATAGTCATATATCTGGTCCGAGCAGGACTTCTATTTGGGGAGAAGGCACAGCATATGTGAAATATTTTGGTAGCACTTAGCTTGTCACTAACAGGCCTTCCCTGTAGTTGGTCAAGATGTGATTCAGGACAGAATTTAAATGATATAAAGGAATGAATTACTAATCAAAATGCTTGAAAGCTCAGGGACCAAGAGAAACAATTATGAGAGTATTATAAGAACTAAATTGCACACATTTTGCATTCCTCCTAAAAGCTTCGACTAATTTCGACCATTCTCACATTCAAAGGCCGACCAGATTCTTCCCTCCGTCACGTTTTGTTCCACCCGACATGGACTGAACACTGTCTCCACTGCCGTCTGTAAATGAAGTGTTTTACTTTGTTGATCCTGTTTCTGCACTTTGCCTGCTACAAGTTGCATGCTTAAAAAGTGAAAAAAATAACAAAACAAAAAAAATAACAAAAAATCAAGCACTGTCATGTGGTACCTCTATATGAATGTTTTTTTTTTTTTATATCGTCGTTGGTTGTTTATTTTTTTAGTGTGTTGCTTTATTCCTCTGTAGAGCTCAACGCCAGTTAGATTAAGGAAGTCTTTGGCTCAGTGGGACTCCGTGCAGCAGAGAGGAGTATTAATTTCTCTCCTGCACCTGCAACACAAACAGTACAGATGAAACTAAAGAGAACTGCTCGTGTCCGTAAGGTGGAGACAGTCTACTCAACCCGCCCCCCCCTCCCCCTTTCTCTCCCCACAGCCTCCACGTCTGCTCAGTTCTCACTCATATCTGTGCATCTGCATAGTCTCTTCCTTGTGGTCATACAAATCTGCTTGGGTTTCATCATAGTGCAGCGTGGAAAGCTACAGTAGAACTGATGTGTATTAGCAAACGTCACGTCTCATCATCGCTCCATCGATGAACACTCTCTCTGTTGTCAGTGTTAAAAATATTGCAGAAGTGACAGAAAATGTGCGGCAAACAGTTCGCCAAGCGGCAGAGCATCACCCCCGCCTCACTCTTGAGGACGACAAATCACATCCAGATCCCGGACAATTACTTCATTTGACCAAATATCCCCAGCAAACAATGTGATTATACTGTATGTTGATGCAACGTGTATGTACATGACAAAAGAGAAAGAATAATAAATATATCATCAGTGTCAAGAAATCTATCTTTTTCTATTATGTTCAGTTGTGTTTTGGAATGACTTATCTTGTGACACAAACTGCGAAAAACAGCTGCAATGTAAATCTCAGTGTGTTCTGTTCTGTTGTTTTTTGAAGCCATGAAGCTACGGTGGTGTTCTTGGAAAGCCCTGCTAAGTTAAATGTGGCAGCTAATGTTGTGTGTTTGCTATTCAGACTACAGGGTCTTGTACTCAAAAGCGTGTAATTAAGTGCTAAGTGCAAAAGATTGTAATGTTTTATATCAAGATTACTATTCATGAAATGTCAGTCAAGTTTATACTTTTGTAATAAAGTGGCACTTTAAAAAAAATACGTTTTATCTCATAGTCTGGGTTATTAAAGTGGGCAGAAAGCAGAGTTTTCTACACGACGAGGTTTTTCTTCTGATCTTAAAAGGTGCCTGTAGATTCTTTAGTCCTTTTCATGCCTACATACATTTAATTTTAGGCGTCATGTAAAGAAAATAACTTAAAAATTGTAACATTTTCTTTCATATTTTATATTTAAGGCTGCTCCTTTCTTCTATTGTCCTTTGCTTCTTTTGTGTGCACAACCTTACAGCCTCATTTCACATGTGTGTGTGCATGTGTGCTTGTGTGTGAGCAGGCTTCCCATGTCTTCCGTGTGTGAATGTGTGCGTGCACGTGCACATGTGGCAGAGTAGCAGGGTCTGAGTAGCTGTGGAGGGAGGGCGAGAAGGGGTGGGGGTGTGCGTGTGTGTGTGGAAAAAAAAAAAAATAGGTCACCCCTTAAAACAAAAAGCTTGCAGTCAACATCGCAACCGTCTGCTGATTTTTCATTGGCGGGCTTGTCTCCATGGTAACAGGTTAACCTTGAGGCAGTAGTCACATGGGCGATGGGAGTCTTCTGCTGTCTTGGAGAATACAGCATGCGTCGTGTGACATCCGTGATCACAGTGTCACCAGCACGGCGAGGAGCTATCACAGGAGAGCGGCCCCCAAACAAGCGTGCGGGAGCAGGAGATGCTGTAGGTGTGAAGATGATACAACATTCACAGCTTATGCGATGTGCTAATCTCACTGTGAGGAGCATGAATGGTTGAATAAACACATGAATGAGGCAGTCAGATTCATTGAAGGTACATGACAGTGAACAGATCAGAGAGGGAGGAGAGATAACGCCGACTGGGGAGTCGTGCTGTAACAAGAGGATCAAGAGGCGTGAACACAACAGGGGAAGGAAAGCCAGGAGATTTTTACTGCTCATTTTGTGACCCTGAAACAATATTAGCATCTTACATGTTTATCAGTGAGCATGAACTGCCCCACATCAGTCTGTAACATCACAAAGGACTTCCCATTGACACAGAAATGATCGTAAACCCCCAGGTGAGTCAGTGTGCATTTCCCCTGCGCTGTAAAGAGCAGATATCTCAAAGGGACACGCTATAAATCACAGTAGAAGAGGAGCTTCATGTGAGCTATGCTGACCTCTTCAGGCCTTAAAGTGCTTCACAGCGGGGAGCCGGGCGGCCTGTGAGTGAACCCTGAGAGTCAGAGGAGCGTTTAAAATATTCAGATGCGAGTATGTGACGGTTCAGATCATTCCAGACACATATGGACAAATAATTCAAGCAGTGGCTGCAAAACACGTAAAGCTAAATCTAATCTAACCTGCTTTTTCACCTGCTGAATATAAGTTTTACTTTCAACATTCTTGATTTGAACACGTAATATTTGGAAAATTAAATGAACTCCCCTTTGTGATAAATCTTAATATAAAACCTCTGAGAACTGGTTTAATGTAGATTTAAGTTTTCACCATGACATATGTAAAAATGTCTTATTAGGGCAGCATAAAGAGTGAATGAATTTATTAAGGACATATGAAGAATATGTGGTCAGATGCACCAGCTGCTCATAAATTCAAGTTTAGTTTGTGACTCTTATGTATAATTGAAAGTATATGTGAGAATCAGAGGTATGCATCTGATTTTTAAAGAATACAATAAAAATATTCTGTTTCCTAAGGTGTGATTATTTTTTAAATATGTCTTGGAATATGAAGGACCAGTATTTAAATATTAATCATCAGCTATACTATACCACTATGTTCTATATACACTCAAAATGATGAATTATTATTGTTTTTTTAGAGTCATTTGTGGCACAGTAGCTGTTAAATCCAATGATCATACATGAGAAGCACATAGTAGTACACAAATTAAATATTTACAACCTTGAAAATCCCAGACATCGCTGCTGCATGTCTGATCCAAATGACCAACTGATGCTATAGTATGAGCTGTTTACATTAAAGAGTTAATGGGTTTTGAAGGCTTCGAAATTATATTCACGGACAGTGTGGACACAAATATGTGAGAAAAGATAAACTAAGATGACCTATTAACGTATAATGGAAGTCATTTACTGCGACCACATGTTCCTCACTCATTTTAAACCGCTTGCACATTTTAAATATCAAAACCAGACGTGCATCTAGAAAGGATCGGCAGTGGAGTTGAATATAAAGATTGGCCTCGTAAAAGCATCAGTGTCACTCTGTTGCTCAGTTCACAGCCAGCACAATTATGTAAAAATGGACTGTTGTGAAGTTTTGCACAGTTGTCCGTCCCCAGTTTCTTTTATCTGGCAGCACAAAGAAGCTGGAACCTTTCTGTTTAGGTAAACTGTCTGAACATCTTGTGCATGCAGATGTTAACGTCCAGATAACAATGGATAACTTTGTTCACCCCTTAAATTTCTGCTTTACAAAATCAGCTGTCAACATTACCTTAAGTTAGCAGTAAAGAACTAGCGTGCTAACATGCTAAACTAAGATGTTGAAAGTGGTGAACATTACCTGATAAATATTCCTGCTTTGTTGTTGTGAGCATGTTGGCATATTCACAGTATCACAGTGCTGTTCTGTTTTAATCTTGAAAGGCTACACTCATTTCTTGTGCAAGTTTTAATGGTGCAACCCTTTCCAGTAATTTACTGTTTGAAACATGGACTTAAGTCCTTGATATAAGAGCAGCTGGTGCGCCCAGTTCCCATATAAAACCTTTTAGTATATTATAACAGTATTGCATTATTGTACCTAAGCTGATGGCACCATTTCACTTCTGTATGAAACTATTAACGATGAACACTCAGTTGTAGATAGAACTAAATGTCCCACGTGCCTACAACTAGACTGAGACCCGTCTGTGGCGTAACTGTACAAAATGTCATGTACAGTAAATGTAGCAAACTCTTCGCTCGTCTGTGCCTGAAGGAGAGGATGCACGGTAACAGGAGATTTCAAGTAGTACTTTTTTTCTTTCACAGAGGCTCACAGATGTTTGAGTCAGTGTGACGGCTGGTCATGGTCCTCGTCATCGCTCCAGATGTCGGACCCGTCTGTACCGAAGTATCGGTCTCCGAAGTCTCCTGAGAACACAGGAGGGTCAGCTTTGTGTGAAAAGTCATGATGCAATAAAGAGTTTAACACTGTTGCCTCAGACTTTAGAGGAGTTCAATCCCCAGTGTAGGAACCTGTGGTCCTCTCAATTCTTCCCCTCTCTGGAATTTAAATTTACGGAGTTGTTTTGCAGAAGAACTCTCCTAACAGATCAACCTTTTTCACCTTAGCCATAAAGGTGCCATGTCTAAACACTGAACAGACCCACGCTATCGGACCTCCCTAATGCTGAGGACGTCATCTGAGCCAAAAAGACAGATTTACACTTTTTGTGGAATTTCCCACTCTTGTTTCTTGACTAATTAGTCCTGAATCGAAAGAACATCAACATGATATCAGGAACTACAAAGAATGAATTGACTCCTTTTGGATTCGAAGGACAAAGTCTAGAAGCCTTAATGTGATGTTAAATTATGTTTTAAACTTCTGATGTACTAATTTTCTTTTTCAGAGACGAATGCAAACATACCATTTTAACAGGTTTTGCCCCCCTCTCTTGGAATGACCAAGAGAGCGAAACACTGATAAGCCGGTCGTAAATAACTTTCTTTTCCCAGAACCAGACTCTGATACGCATTTTCCTCTGAAAAGCACCTAAGTTTTATAATATGACTATTGAAAATGTAATAACCTGGTAAGTTATATATTATTGTTCAGGAAGTGCTTACGATCACAATGAGACGATTTTGATCATTGTACGATAAAGCTAGCCCAAATTCACATAATTTGTCACAGTAAGGATGGATCAACATTGCCATCAAGTGGCTATCTTTAAAAGTATTATCTCTCTTTTAACCAATTGTTGAAGTTAAAGAATGTTGAAACTTAGGTATGTTCTTATACTAATAGTAGCTATTAGTTGAAATCATAACTGTTGAAATTGTTATTTTAGAAACCCCGACCTTTTATTATTAGCAAAATGTCAATGTAAAGAGAACTTGAGTTTATTAATTTATTGATGCTTTTGAGTTACTTTGATGTGGTCATTCTGATACGTCATCTTGTCATGTTGTAATGTTGAGTGTTGTCGCATACGGAAAACATTGCTAACGAGCCATGATGAGTGATGGAATGATTCAATTTAGTAATATAAAATAGGTTAAGAAGATCAGGCAATAAGACACCTCAAGACAAAGGAGAAGGCGTTCTCTTCTCTTTCCGCGCGAAGATTCTGGAAACCCGATCCAAAACACGCCCTGAATAATTAACTCATAAAACCAGAGAGACGCACCCATTTCTCCGCACCTTTAGGACTTTTATACTTTCGCTCTTTCCTCCGCTCTTTCTCCGGACTTTTGCACTTTCCACTTTCCATTCACGTTTACTTTTATTTTAGTTTTCTTCTTTACGTACTTAGTACTTAGTAACTTTAAGAACAACTTGAATATTGACAATACGGTCCTTTTCAAGCTCTGTTTGTTTCTCGTCGGATGTTTTTCCCGACGTACGATTTTTATAGTGACTTAAATATTTTTCTAGCTTTATTCATTTTTATACTCTACGAACCGAAGTACTAACCAACATCGTTTATAAGTTAGCCAGCGTAGTCAGCTGGGATATCAGAGAAAGACCCAATCTCTTCGACGGATCAAGAAACCAAGAAGCTGTTGCCATAGCAACGACATCAAGAAGACGTGACGATCCGACTTCTTTCTTCAAACACAAAGACATTGCCAAGTGTCATCTGCCTTTGACTGAACACCTACAGCGCTCTCAAGCAAAGCTGGGTGTTGGAGTTGCAGATCAAGCAACAAGTCCTATCTACCGGTCCCAGAGAGACCTGCATCAGCTGTGCCGCTTCGTCACTGATCATCTCGTCATACCGATGCTCCGTCATCACCGACGCCGAGAAGACTCTACAAAAGTAGGCTGAATCGTTCCTACCGCTTAAGACAAAGAGTTGGTGTCACTACTTTGAAACTCCCTACTAACATCTTTTAGAGAAGATTGATTAGAGTAGATATCAAATCTATTCCCTTGAGTTTAGGACTTAAACATCTCCATCTCTCACCATCGCTCCCGAAATTAACTATTTCATACCTTATTATATTCGTTCATTTGATTACACTCCTATATTCTATTAGTCCCTCATTTATTCATAGTTGTCACTTTATTAAATAAATATTTGTTCGCACTTAAGAAGTTGTTTGTGATGTTATTTTACGGCAGAGAATGACTGGTACAAATTGTAGTAAAGGATTCACTCCTTCAGATATGCAAATTATTGAACTGAGACTGATAAATTGATTTAAACCGTGTTCTTCCTACGATAACAGGAGGTGGTGCCCTAACGAGACAATTAAAAGGTGTAGACTACCCTACATATTAATGGTGCCCCGTGTGAGGCTACGTATACCTGATTTCTCTGCAGTAATTTCATATTACAGACAAAACTCAACTGTGATGATTAAGAGTTAATGCCGTTCTTGGGTCCGCTGAGCGATCCGACATCGCTGCTTGTTCGCTGTGCTTCGGTTGTGTATGAGCTTTCTTTATTGAGTCACTACCTTACGTTAAACGTGTAAAAGAAACCTTGCAAGGATAAAATTGAGCAATATTTGATGAAACAACGTCGCCGTACGTTATGTCTGAGTCGAGTCGCTGCGAGTTTCCAGGACTCTGAACTGTTTGCATGCTAGAGTGTTGTAAGCACGCTCTCTTTAAAAGGCCTGTTGGTGGGTTATCAGTTGTTGCGAAGTTCCAAAACTGATTAACGTCGCCCTGAATATTAGTCCACTTTGCTGCGAGGTTCCAGAAAGTTTGACATATTCAGACCCTCTTGTGTTTTCTGGTTAGATTAGCTACCTAACCCAAAACAGCTGTTTTAAAGACAGTGAAAGAGGCCGTATTTTCCCCTCTTAAGTGATGAGACGGGTTGTTGCTGTGGTAACGAAATTCTTACCACACGCGTATTTGTGAAAACAGGAGTAGATAACTCCTAAGTTGTGCTCGTAAACGAGCTGAATTAACCTTGTGCTTGTTGTCTGTCCAGGTGAGCTGGAAAAATTATTTTTGTGTTGAAACTTTAAAGGAGGCCGCCGTGCCCTAGAGTTTCTCTTGTGTGAAAAGTGGATTTCTCGCTGCTGAGAAATTAACCCTGTCGTGCCCAAACTGACACTGAATCAGATTCTGTTTGAACAGGGCGGTCTTTCAGTGGGCGGAGCTAGAAACGCCCCCTCGTGACGCATAAGACGTAACTTCCCTACATTTGTAGACGTAACTTCCCTACATCTGTAGAGTAAAATAAACGACACCGCCTCTGGTGGTTGATTCGACTAATTGCATTCGACTTGCAAACATGGAAGGTCTGAGCTTGTAGAGACAGAGCCTAAAGTAACTCACTCTATCACTATTGAACTAGTGGTTTTGTTAAAACTAAAACTTATACCTAAACTTCCTTGAGATATACTATTAATCCAATTTACTAAACTAAGTTTGTTTGATTACATGTTTGAAGATATATAAAGTATCAATATTATTTGGAAATTGTTAACAAAACACATTATATAATTCTGTGTTTACAGATTCTCATTTAGGCTAAAGCCACTGTGTGTCAACATACACACAGGCTATTGAAATTTAATTTGAAATTAAATCAAGATTTAATTACTTAATCTATTCTATCATAAAGAAAAAAAAAACTTATTAATCAAAAAGTAAACTTTTCTAATTTTCTTAAAATTTGTCATTTGAGTCCTTTTTAATTTTCCATGTTCCTCAACCTAGTACCACATTAGGTTAGCATAGCATAATTAAATTACCACAACTGAAAATGGAGGACCCAACCGGATCCTTTCCCTCCAGTTTAGGAAATCCCTCCGAGAGCCTAGATTCAGCATTGATCGATCTGACTAGCAAATTGATGCCTGGATATGTAAATCAGATCCAGGAAACAAATCCCTCTGATCTAGAAGAAATAATGTCTGTGCTCGTGTGCCAAGCTTTAACTGAAAAATTTAAAGATAAAGATCTAACTAAAATGTTAGGAAGCATGGCTATTGTCTTGGCAGCGCAACTCCAACAGTCAGCTAAGTTGTTGGAGCAAAGCCAAACTAAAATAAGGGCCCAGCAACAAGATAATAAAGCCCTCAAAAGACAACTTGATGAGACTAAACAGTCTTTAACTGCGGCAAAGGAATGCAAAGATGACTTAGAATTTCAATGTAACACCAAAAGGGGGGTAGATAATAAATCATCGGACGACGAAGGTACAGAGTTTGAAAGTAGGAATACTAGACTCAAACAAACCCTCCAATACCGCGAGCAGGAGCTAGCGGAAACAAAAGATCAGCTTCAAGAGTTGAGCAAACTTCTCATCCATTCTGACAATTGTCTTAAAGACACACTAAATGAAATAAAAGACCTAAAAATGAAGCTCAAAGTCCACGACCGAGCTAGAGAATTTGAGAAAAATCGCTTCCTCCACTTGGAGCAGGAACTAGAAAAAGTCCGGGATAATGCTAGAGAATCCCGACGACAACAAGCAAGGACAGAGACAGAGCTGGAAGAGGTTAAAAGAGAGTTAGAATACTCTCTTGAGTTAGGCCTACACCAAGGAGAAGCTTTGGGTGCAACGCACCACAGGTACACTCAGGGAGACCGTCCCCCTCCTCATCCTCCGCCGCCCCCTGCTCTCAACCTTCACACTCGGGTTGGCGCAGCTATACCTGACCGGTTTAGGGAGACCTTGTCCCCTAAACCTCACTCATCTTTGGACACTTATCATTCACAAGGTCCTTCTGACAGAGACCTAGATAAGATCGCCCGCAACATAACTCACTTTGAGCCCAAAGCCGGTGGAACTCATGACACTGACGCTTACCTAAAGGACATAGAGTTCTACTTGAGGAAATTCCCAAATGCTACAACTGATGACAGGATCTACCTAATCAAGGTAACCTCAAATCATCGAGTTAGCAGATTCATCGAGCGACAACCTCACCATATCAAGGAAAGATATGGAAGCCTCTGCGAGGTACTAAAAGAGGAATTCTCTGGCTACACGCCACACACAGGTCTCGCAGCTGCTCTAGCTGTCAAACAAGGAAGACAAGAATCTCCCCACGAATACTATCAGCGGCTCCACGAAGCCTATTTTGGTTCCAGAAACGATATACAGATGGAAGAAGAAATGCACTTCAAATCTCTGTTTGTGCAAAACCTCCATCCCTCAACTAGCCATCACCTCGGAGTCATGGCATGTCCAAAAACCCTCACTAGTCGCCAACTGCGCGAACTAGCCGTGAAAGGGTTTGCAAAACAAAAAGAAACCATGGGGAAATCATCAGAACCCCACATCCTGAGTATCAACACCAGGTCAATTCCCTTGGAGTTAGAAGGAGCTCCGAAGAGAGCACCTTCGCAGCCCATCCCGAATCCTGCTGAACCATGTCAACCTGTCACCAGGCCATATCCTTCCTTTCAACAAAAGAAGCAAGGCCGCTGGCATTCACAGTCACCCTGGTCTGACAAAGGTCAGAACCAACCACGCTGTGAGAGAAATCGGAAGCCTCCTGATTTCCGCCGAGACAGGCCCCCACCTAACCGGTGGAAGGACCGCCAACCTCGTGCTAATAGAAGACATGATCCACGTGACTTTCGAAACACTCCCTTTAGGGACCAGCAACATCATGATCAGAGCTCCTCTGATGAGGAAGCAACAGATCAGAACAGGCGAACTAGCCAACAAAAGAGAAACAGCACTCACGTTAAGTATAATCAATCAGGTCTGACCAAGAAAGATCTTGAAACCATCAGGCAAATGATTGAAAATATATTCAAGAAAGAAAAGAAAGTCGACGTCTTTTCTGTAGCTTCAGCAAATCCAAAACCTTCTCCTCAGAAGAATCCAGACGACCAACCAAACGTCGTTGTGGAAGAAGTCTACTTGGGCCCCGAAGAAACTGTGCATGTGCTGTCTCAGACTCAGGCCCCAACACCCTCAACCACTGCGCTTGAACAATCAGACGCAGGAAGAAAGAAAACAACCCCTCCTAGTGCACTTCTGGTAGTCCAGTCGGACTCAAAAGAAGAACCATTCAAGGAGGACTCTTTGATCACTCAAGGTGAGCCACCTTTCCAACAGTTCTTGTGCCACCTCACAGAAAAAGGAATCGCTCGAAAATTCTACTTGCCTACTACACTTGAAAACGAGCTTGAACATGAAGCACTCCTTGACACTGGTGCAGATATCACTTTGATGTCATCAGCGCTTTTCGACAAGTTGCAAATGGTAACACACCAATCCAACAAGAACTTGAAATTGCAGAGCTGCCTTCTTGATACTCAACCATATTCTTCCACAAGCACCGTCTTGAAGGCCATGGCAGTGATTAACTTCACTATTGGACCAATGAGCCTTGTCCACCCCGTGTATGTGTCTCCCCTTGACACTATTCCTCTTCTAATTGGTAAAGACCTCCTTAACCGATTTGAGCCATTGATTGACTTCAAGCGTTTGAAGATCTGGGCACAGGTCCGTCGACCTCTGCCTATTTCTCTTTCCCATGCCACTGCAGCTCAGTGCTACACCCTTGAGACAAGGACCTTGACAAGTGACAACCTACCTGACACGATACAATCAACCAATGTTGATGAAGTGTCAGAAGAAACTAATAACATCCAGCCACCACCCTTGTGGCCCAAAGAAGAACTTCTGTCTGAACAAGACACTTTCTTGTGCACGTTGACCAGTTCTCTTGAAGCATACAGCTACGACCCTCAGGTAGTAAAAGGCATCAAACTTGAAGATGCTGATGTCAACGATGTGATCTTAACTCTCTGGACTGATAAATCAGCCATCAGCCGAGAGCTGTATAAGTCCTTGTCACGGACAAATCCAAATCTTCCGTTTGTGAAGAAATCCTTCCGCTTCCCTTTAGATCCCACACCTCAGGCGATAGCGACCGCCGACGGGATCTGCACCTTAAAGGTGATATGGAACCACAGGGAGCTGAATCATCTTTTTCTGGTCATTCCTGACCTACCACACTCTGTCCACATTGGCGGTGATGTACTTGTCAGACTTACTGCTCAGGTGGACACGATCAAAAACATTCCATGGTCTCAGACAGGAGTACGAGGTGAAACCACCCTTTCTGACCATGACGACATGAAGACAGGAAAAACAATTCCTGAAGCAAGCCAGGTGGCCAACGAACGCCACCCGCACATACCTGCTAAAACAAAGGACGTATCTATACGCTTCAACAGAAGACCGTTCAAAAACAAAGAGCTCAATGACCTGCCAGATACTTTGGCCAAAACAGGTGCCCCTGACGGGTACCCCTGGATACTTGACACTGGATGTTTTACCCACCCTCCCACCCCAATTGTCTTTGCTCCTCAAATCATCAAGGGCTTTCTTGTCCATGTCTCCGATACACTCACTTCTCCTGAGTTCGTGGTGCCTCAGAGCCACAGGGGGGTAATGCCAATGCATGCCCTTGACTCTCCATGCGCAGGCCACAAAAGAATCAGAGCAACCCCACACAGAGTGACAGGGTTCTCACCTTTTGAAATGACAACTGATAGACAGATGATGCTTCCACGGCACCTGCTCTACCAGCCAGAAGAGACCAACATTGCAACGGCATATACAACCCACCAGTATATGACCGACCTAAATGCTCATCCCAAAGCCACCTTCGCCTTTGCCCAGAAAAACTTGGACAAGAGCGCAGAAGGACACAAGGCCTGTTACAACCAAAAAGCGTTCCATAACAAATTACAAGTGGGGGACCAAGTCTCTTCCACCGTGTACCAAATCAAGGTTAGCAAAGGTCAGAAAGAGCCAACCTTCAAATGGGTTAATCGCAACCAAATTAAACCACACAAAAACCCCATGGGACTTGTCGGGGACTCCAACGTCCTAATTAGGTCATAAACGATGAGAAACATTTAAACACCCAAGGGTGCCAATCGATAGTGGAAAAACAAATAAGATTGCTGTTAACGCAAACTACTAAAATTAATTGTAAGATAGGTGTCCTATCCTAATCCACCAACCTTGAGTTTCTTACCAAATTAAACTCGACATAATCAATTAGCTACAAGTGGGGGTCAAACACCTCACACAACACAGTTCCCTTTTGGGCTCAACTCTATACATTTAACAGAACCCTATCCATGTGTGTTCTTTTCGTAAAGATAATTTGGCTGATCGCCAATTATCGACTGCACACCCAAAATTTTATTTGTTAAGATGAATTCTCGCAAGGCATGTAGGAAAAACTTTCCTACAACCACTGATCTGACCAGCTGGGCTGGTAAGAAATGGAACAAGTAAGTTATAGAACATGCTAAAGCAGACACGCTCTCATGTCGCTGCGGTTGCAGAAGTTCACTGTCACACAATCAAAACTGAATGGGTATGTTCATAGACCTAAACGGTTCATTGGAATTATGTCCGATTGCAGACATAAGAGCACAAATGTACAGACAACGAAACGAGTTGCAAACTGTAATACAATCTTTGAAGAGCACCATTCTGGTGGTTAATGCTCATAGTGAAGCCTTGAGCAAGACTATCTGTGCGATAGTCTCTATTTTCTCAATAGTGTCTGTTGACTATGCTCATACACAACTGGTTAGCATGCTAATGACAGATATGTTGCGAGAGATTCTCAATGGACAGCCTAGCCATTAGTAAGATTTCCCCATATCTTATTCCTAGATCCCTAGAGTAAAACATATTATTCCCTGATATCCTAGAGCTAGCATCCTAGATAACCAAGTGATTCAGAAATTCAGTTAGGACTAGATAGTGACCCTGTACTAGATCCCTTTTCACTGATATTTCCAAAAAAAAAAAAAAACACCAACTCTGGTCTTAAAGGTGGTTATCAAGTCAACGTCCCTTCGATGACAACAGGTCCCATCTTGTCGATCCGAAAGATCCCTGGACAGCGATCATTCGAATCGAGTGGGGGATATGTAGGAACCTGTGGTCCTCTCAATTCTTCCCCTCTCTGGAATTTAAATTTACGGAGTTGTTTTGCAGAAGAACTCTCCTAACAGATCAACCTTTTTCACCTTAGCCATAAAGGTGCCATGTCTAAACACTGAA
Source organism: Chelon labrosus (assembly GCF_963514085.1). Classification (NCBI taxonomy): domain Eukaryota; kingdom Metazoa; phylum Chordata; class Actinopteri; order Mugiliformes; family Mugilidae; genus Chelon; species Chelon labrosus. The sequence goes on along the minus strand of NC_140360.1, from coordinate 20,560,560 downwards.
CAGACCCACGCTATCGGACCTCCCTAATGCTGAGGACGTCATCTGAGCCAAAAAGACAGATTTACACTTTTTGTGGAATTTCCCACTCTTGTTTCTTGACTAATTAGTCCTGAATCGAAAGAACATCAACATGATATCAGGAACTACAAAGAATGAATTGACTCCTTTTGGATTCGAAGGACAAAGTCTAGAAGCCTTAATGTGATGTTAAATTATGTTTTAAACTTCTGATGTACTAATTTTCTTTTTCAGAGACGAATGCAAACATACCATTTTAACAGGTTTTGCCCCCCTCTCTTGGAATGACCAAGAGAGCGAAACACTGATAAGCCGGTCGTAAATAACTTTCTTTTCCCAGAACCAGACTCTGATACGCATTTTCCTCTGAAAAGCACCTAAGTTTTATAATATGACTATTGAAAATGTAATAACCTGGTAAGTTATATATTATTGTTCAGGAAGTGCTTACGATCACAATGAGACGATTTTGATCATTGTACGATAAAGCTAGCCCAAATTCACATAATTTGTCACAGTAAGGATGGATCAACATTGCCATCAAGTGGCTATCTTTAAAAGTATTATCTCTCTTTTAACCAATTGTTGAAGTTAAAGAATGTTGAAACTTAGGTATGTTCTTATACTAATAGTAGCTATTAGTTGAAATCATAACTGTTGAAATTGTTATTTTAGAAACCCCGACCTTTTATTATTAGCAAAATGTCAATGTAAAGAGAACTTGAGTTTATTAATTTATTGATGCTTTTGAGTTACTTTGATGTGGTCATTCTGATACGTCATCTTGTCATGTTGTAATGTTGAGTGTTGTCGCATACGGAAAACATTGCTAACGAGCCATGATGAGTGATGGAATGATTCAATTTAGTAATATAAAATAGGTTAAGAAGATCAGGCAATAAGACACCTCAAGACAAAGGAGAAGGCGTTCTCTTCTCTTTCCGCGCGAAGATTCTGGAAACCCGATCCAAAACACGCCCTGAATAATTAACTCATAAAACCAGAGAGACGCACCCATTTCTCCGCACCTTTAGGACTTTTATACTTTCGCTCTTTCCTCCGCTCTTTCTCCGGACTTTTGCACTTTCCACTTTCCATTCACGTTTACTTTTATTTTAGTTTTCTTCTTTACGTACTTAGTACTTAGTAACTTTAAGAACAACTTGAATATTGACAATACGGTCCTTTTCAAGCTCTGTTTGTTTCTCGTCGGATGTTTTTCCCGACGTACGATTTTTATAGTGACTTAAATATTTTTCTAGCTTTATTCATTTTTATACTCTACGAACCGAAGTACTAACCAACATCGTTTATAAGTTAGCCAGCGTAGTCAGCTGGGATATCAGAGAAAGACCCAATCTCTTCGACGGATCAAGAAACCAAGAAGCTGTTGCCATAGCAACGACATCAAGAAGACGTGACGATCCGACTTCTTTCTTCAAACACAAAGACATTGCCAAGTGTCATCTGCCTTTGACTGAACACCTACAGCGCTCTCAAGCAAAGCTGGGTGTTGGAGTTGCAGATCAAGCAACAAGTCCTATCTACCGGTCCCAGAGAGACCTGCATCAGCTGTGCCGCTTCGTCACTGATCATCTCGTCATACCGATGCTCCGTCATCACCGACGCCGAGAAGACTCTACAAAAGTAGGCTGAATCGTTCCTACCGCTTAAGACAAAGAGTTGGTGTCACTACTTTGAAACTCCCTACTAACATCTTTTAGAGAAGATTGATTAGAGTAGATATCAAATCTATTCCCTTGAGTTTAGGACTTAAACATCTCCATCTCTCACCATCGCTCCCGAAATTAACTATTTCATACCTTATTATATTCGTTCATTTGATTACACTCCTATATTCTATTAGTCCCTCATTTATTCATAGTTGTCACTTTATTAAATAAATATTTGTTCGCACTTAAGAAGTTGTTTGTGATGTTATTTTACGGCAGAGAATGACTGGTACAAATTGTAGTAAAGGATTCACTCCTTCAGATATGCAAATTATTGAACTGAGACTGATAAATTGATTTAAACCGTGTTCTTCCTACGATAACAGGAGGTGGTGCCCTAACGAGACAATTAAAAGGTGTAGACTACCCTACACCAGTAAAACATTAATGAAGTGGAAACAGACTGACAAGTAATCAATGTTTTCTGCTTTCATATCTTTTTTCATAGAAGGAATACATACAAGGAATTTGTTCTCTCAACCGCACCATCTATTTGTACATACAAAGAGTACTTAGCACATTTACATAGGTGCCATGCTCAAACCCAGTGCCTTAACCACTTGGCCACCTCATCTGTGCCAAGAACTAAAAACTGATCCTGGCTGAGTTCATCCATTGGAGCTACATTAGCTCAGTGCTCAATGCTGGCTTTAGTAATCATAGTTGACCGGTGATAATTAATCCTAATTAATTTTAAAAGTTTCCTTCTATTTTGTTTTTACAAACATTCACATCCAACTGAGGCGTTAATGTTCAAGACCCTGAGAGCCGGAGGATGTGGAAATGTAATATTTAATGTGTAATCTTGAAACAAATGATGACACCTACTGCTTCTTCGGTGTCCCATTTACACAAAAAATATATACCGTATCTCTACCTTTGTCATTTAAAAGTAATAATTAACAGAGAGCAGAGCACTTGGTCTGATGCGCGTTTAGTTTAGTTTAGTTAGAATAGTGACATGGAGAAGCATTTGCTTCAAATCTAAAGTGACACAACCAGAAAATGAGAATGTGCTCGGACATGAAATGAAATCTGTCAACTTGAAACACTGGTGCTTTGTATTTTTTATCTTCTGCTACTTTTATTTCCTGAATAAAGCAAAAGTCATGAAGCTAAAACCTGCAAACTGAAGACAGTGTTGTAAGATGAAGATGAATTTGCATTATAGTTTTGAAGGTCGTCTTAATTCAAAAGTGAACTAATAAATAAATAAAAGCAAGAAGGTTCTGGGTTTGAATCCATGCCGACCGGGGTCTTTCTGTGTGGAGTTTGCATGTTGTCTCTGTGTCTGTGTGGGTTCTCTCCGGGTACTCCGGCTTTCTCCCACTGTCCAAAGACATGCTGGTTAGGTTTATTGGTGATTCTAAATTGGCCGTAGGTGTGAGTGTGAATGGTTGTCTGTCTCTCTGTGTTAGCCCTGTGATAGACTGGAGACCTGTCCATGGTGTACCCCGCTCCAGCCCCCTGTGACCCTTCACAGGACAAGCAGTTACAGAAGATGAATGAATGAATGAATAATTGTACTAATTGTACAATTGTACTACATACTAAATGTCTGGACAGTTATGAACAAATACTATTTTTCAGGACAGTAACAGAAATAGTGAATAAATGCTCACAGCATTAATTGAACATAATACACTGAATCGACATTAGAAGTGATGGCCCAAAAGATAATAATGTGAGAGATGGTAGTTTTTTCAAGCATACTCAAGTGATGTTATTTTGACTTTTGAATTTACAATGTGTGTCTATGATTTAATTTAAGACAAACAGTTGCAAACAGTTGTACTCTGTATTGTGATATATTTTAAGGGTTGGAAGCCATTTAAATCAAAAGTGACTGTACAGCTTGGCTGCGCTCTGGGACATTTGTGTAAATCTGATTGATCGTACACCACTCCCAGTCTGCACAAGACTGTTTTTCTTTTTGTATATGTGTATTTGTTGTATTGTTGGATCAGTTTTCCTGTAATTCTTCCAGGCCTTCGTACATTAATGCTGCCTTCAGATGGAACTCGTGAGTTTGTGGTTGGGACATGGGACGTCGATTTACACAAACCGCTTGGTGTCTAAGCAGTAACGTGAATAAACCTGTAATCTCTTACCGATACCAGGAATTACATGTAATAAGTTGTCCAGGCTCTTGTCCACAGCAGTGGTGATGATTTTGACCTTTGGGAAGGCGTAGGCCACAGAGTGAACCCCGAGCTCCGCCATCAGCAGCGACACCAACATGATCTTATCCTCCTGCACCTCGTGATCCTGCTCCGCCACACACATCACAGCGACATCTGTCAGTTGCTTAGTGATCATTATCAGAGGCTTAGTTAATAATAAGTGGAAAGCAAAGGACAAAATCAGTTGACATTTGTCTTTGCAGAAATAAAATTAACCAAACCCTATCAGGATAAAATAAAAGTTCTACTCAATAACCACACCGACGAGTAATGAGACACATGTGACTGATGAAGAGGAGCGGGGCCCTACTGCTGCCTGACAGAAGAGTAACGACGTTAATCTCCACCCACCAGTAGGACTCGTACTGCCATCATGGCAGCAGCGCCGGTGGAGACTGTGCTGTCCATTAGGATGACATGATCTTCACTGATGTCTTTGGGCAGACGCAGGTAATGCAGCTGGCAAGGCCAGAGAGGAGGAGACCAGTTACCATGGTTACAAAAGAAGGAATGGTAGTTACCACGGAGACACACATCATGTGGAAGAAATAAAGAAATAAACAATCAAAACAGTTTCATCTTTTGTTTGATGTGATTTTTGAAACGTGAAATGTTAAAGTAAATGCAGCACCCATACAGAGATTAAAAGAGGCTGAGAGATTTAGTAAGAAATATCTCATCCCTGCTACCTCCGGTTCGCCAGAGTCGAGGTTGGTCTGGATGAGGATCTTGCCGATTCGGACGTCCTTGCACACGGCCCTCAAGGCGGGCTCCATGGTCTCTCCGGCCCGCAGTATCGACACACCGGTCATCTGTGGATACGAGGCAGCAGAGTAAGTGTGAAGACAGAAACCCTGCGGACACTCGACTGGACAAGACCTCGTGGAACAAGAGGATCACTCACCCCTCTACCGTTGTAGCTACGGCCCTTGTACTCCTGGCCCTGTGGAGTCTGAACTACACACGTCTGTTAGAAGACACAAATGATGTGTTTTGAACAGATATTGTTTAATTACACAGTCTGCACTTAAAGATAAGGTACAAATATATCATCTATGCATGTTTACTACTTTTTTTGTGTAATTAATGATCTAGCAACAAATGTGCACACATATATATACAGAACTAAAGGAGTGGTTATAAACAAAAATATCCACTCTTGCTCGTTTGAGTCGCCTCAGGAAGGTCACCTGGCTGAAACCTGGCTGATGAATGGGTTTGCTGGGTCTGATTTTTCTTTTTTTTAAACATATGGCTGGCATGTGAACCCAGTAATGTAAATAGCATAGATTTTTGAAACTGCAGTGTACAATGTACAATACACACAACACTGACAATTCATCACCCTTCAAGTTAACAACAACATTAGTATTCATGTGGAGTTGTGTGTCTGTCCAACTCAGGAATTTGGGTTAAATATTTAATCTACTTTAAGCTCAGTTTTTGGTCTTTACCAACTCAGTTCAGCTGCTAAATACTCCAATGTGTTCAACAGCAAGTCTCTAACTGTGTCCACTGTGGACTGCAGTGTCTGGTGATTTTCCATTAATTGCTTTTGTTAAAACAAAAAACACTGACTACGACCTGTCCAATATTCAATAAGTATCAAAGTCTTCTCACCTGAGATGGCAGAAATGTGAGTGCATGTTCTATGAGAAGCCGCATTAATCTCTTCGAATAGAAGATGAACTCGTCTCGGCTGGTTTCTTTGTTCCTGCAGTGGAGCAGTTGGAGAGGTTTTAATCCTCGGCTTGAAGCAGATGCGGAAAGCTGAGCATGAACACGTGTTGCTACCTGATGATGGTGTGCAGGCCTCTGACCTGCGGCGTACTCTCCAGCACGCTGAGCGTCTGGGGCAGCGGCTGCGTCTGCTGGGCGGAGGCCAGGAGCGCCCTGGGAGGAAGCACAGGTCGTTCAGATCGAAAGGTTACACTGTGTCATTCTGCTGTTGTAGAAAGGAAGCAGACTTTGAGATGACGCGTGTATGGATATGAGAGTAAGACAAAATACATATCAGCATACCTGACACTGAGCTCACGCTGCATAAAGAAAGGGTAAAAGGAAGACAGTGGAAATAAAATGAAGATAGAAAGAAGATAAAGATTTTGTTAAATCCCTGTAAGGAAGAATAATGTTTGTAGACCAAAAGCAACAATGTGTTAGCCCCAAGAATGCTGGTCCCCCACTGACGATGTAAAAATCATCATAAATATACCGTTTTAGGACTAAATAATTTCCTAAACTCCATTATTACTTAATCTGCAGTGTAGTGATGTTATCGGGGAGTATTTTCTGTAAGGGACTGAGTAAGAATAAACTAAAATGGGGGTAGTTTTTGGACAGTGGAGGTGTATGGCACACAAGGATAAGCTAAGAAGGTTTGACAACACAATGAATACTTGTTATTTCAATTAATTTTAGGTTTTGGTCTTTAAATTATGTTTTTTGTGACAGAATTTCCCAAAGTGAGAGGGTTAAAATCAGGACGGGGAGTCTGTATGTTACATCTTTTGGACACTTGGTGGCGCCCCCCTCTAAAGTACAGCGATTGTTTTGGTGACTTACCTCCTCCAGCTGGCTGTGAACATGCTGGACTATCAGATCAATGGCCACCATATTCCCACCACCTTAGAGACAAGACAAGCACAGTTAGAGGTGCTGTTGATGTATTCTTTGCAGCAAAGTCAACACCACGTCAAAATGTTCCAGTTTAGGTTGTTACTAGTGTTCATGTGGAGGTGCGACTCTCTCTCACCTCTTGGCACGACTATGTCAGCCAGCCTCATGGTCGGCTCGATGTACTGCTCAAAGGCCGGCTTCACAAACTTGTTGTACTGCTTGATGACACCTTCAATGTCCCGTCCGCGCTCTGTGATGTCCCTGCGGAGCCGGCGGACGAGTCGAATGTCTGAGTCCGTGTCCACGAAGATTTTCATATCCAGCAGCTGCAGGTGGGCAGAGCAAACCGAACGCTTCACTAATGTTCACTTCAGCAAAGCAGCTGTGCAAACAACAAGCCCTGGTGGTGATTACTTTGCTCAAGAATTCTTCAAAAGGAAAGACATAAAATGACACACGCTGCCTTACCTGAAGAAGCTCTTTGTCCGCAAAAGACATAATTCCCTCAAAAATGATTACACTGGCACCGTACACATTTTTCTGCGGAGAGAGGAGGAAAACTATTTCAAAACGTCTGAAAAGCAGAAAGCTGCTTCATGAACAGTGATTGCCGCTTTTGTGAGATAAAAGTGTCACTTTGGGAAACACGTTTAAAAAAAAATAACGTCATATTTAAGCTTTATATATTTTCAGCTTTGAAACTTTAACAGCTGTCTCCTCACTGCTGCTCCACTTTATTCCTTCCAACATTACAAGATGCATGTTTAACCTTGTCTTTGAGAAAATCAAGGAGTTTCCTGCGGAAACTAAGCTACTTACAAGAGATGAAAATGAGTCTCACCCAGTCTTTCTGCCTCCCATGTGTGGTGAAATCATACACCGGGATCTTCACACTCTTGCCCTGCTTCAGTTTTCGCAGGGTGGCTACAAGCAGCTCGAAGTCGAACGCCCCCGGATGGTCAAAGTTGTAGTCGTTCTTTGCTGCCAGAGCCTGTTCTTCTGAGGATAATACCTAAGAAACAAATCAGATTCATGCCTTCATGATGTGCTGATGCTGGAAAGATTTTAAAGGAGCAGTTTAACATTTTGAGTAACATGTTGACCCACTTTGTTGATTAGTTAGATGAGATCGATACCACGTTCTTGTCTGTGGATTAACTGAAGAGCCAGAGTCAGGAGTTTAGCTTAGCTTAGCATAAATCCTGGAGTCAAATGGAGGAAAACACTTAGCTAGGATCAAACCCTACTTATCAGCAATTAGGAAGTTTGTTCAGTTAAGACACACACGTAAAAAGAAGAAACTGTGATTTTGTTTGATTCTCTAACTATGGTTCTTCTTCCACTGGTCGTCTGGACTGGTACTGACTGGTATATTTGTTTGTTTTTTGAATTTTACTAAGTTAAGATTTACTTAACTTACTGAGATCTAGATTTATTTTGCTGAAATAAATCCATAAACACTGACACCAATTATATATTCTTCACTCAAAACATCTGAGGTTTAAAGTCTGCCACTACAGGTAAGAACTGTTGCCCATCCCAGAGAGGTGTGCAGTACTGGAAACTACAGCTGATATGAGGAACTCATGAAGTCAGTCTCACCTGTGATGTAGTGTTATTTACTCTGAACTCAAACAAGGTCCTCAGGTTTATAAATAGAGACACAGATCAGCTGATGCCTTCTAGACACCAGTAATGAGAGACCAACCTTTTCATGTAAGCGTCCAGTGGTGTGAGGGCAATAGAAACTGCGTGAACATTAATGATATCTGCATAACTTGGCGCAGTTAGTACAGTAGATTGTAGAATGGTTTGTTACGCTCTGTTTCATCCAAGCAGCAGCTGGAGATGCCAACAACTAATTGTCAAAACCTTGAGTTCCTAAAACGGCCACTAGAGGCTGGCCCTTGAGGTCAGTTAATCCCCATAGACCTCCATGTTAAAGTGTCCAGCTTCACAGCAGAAATAAACATGTTTATGGCCTCTGTAGCTAATGTAACTGATTTAAATGTCAAGAATCAAAGTTATGCAATGGAGGAGTCAGGCACTGCAAAGACAAAAGGGCCAGAGTGACCACACTGAGCTTCACACCAGGCCTTCAGGAATGATGTGATGTCCCAGCAAATGATAAATGCTTTCATTTTATTTTACCTAATGTTACTCAAGGTGCTCTACAGTCATAATGACACATCTACCCACTCATTTACACAAGAGCACACACACTCTCATACCACTGCCAGGGTGGAAGCAGTGTCTCGCTAAAGGACACTTCAGTTTGTGATTCATGTGCTGAGGATCAAACTGCTAACCCTCTGGTTCGTGCACAACCAACTCTACCCACTGAGCAAGTTCACTTATCTTTATATACAGTCGGTCAGTGGTTCCTAAGAATCATTTTTGAGCATTTTTAGGGCAATCTGTTGTCTTCAGATCCTACATATTTACAATGCTGCACTGCATCAATAGATGTCCAATAGATGTCCAGTTAAAGCATGGATATGATTGGCAACATTTGTTGTTGCTCTTGTTTGGAGTTTTGAACAAGTTTCAAATGAAACAGAGAAGTCCGGAGGTCATCGACAGAGCCTTTAAAGAGGAGATAAAAAGCCACACATGGCTCCTTTTCATGACTATTGTCATGGGACATTTGGCTATACGTGTTGTTGTTCTCTGGCAGTACTTTGTAATTTAAAAAGTATTTACAGTGTGATTTATTCCCAGGTTCCTTCTAAATACAGATCTGTCACCAGAGCATTCTCTGTACGTCTTCCCTCGTACCTTCATTAGAACAGTATAAATAAATCTACTCTGTAATTTGCAGACATCCAAACCACCACAACCTTTTATTAAGTCAAAACTGTGACAGCGGTATAATGAGTGTATCAAGTTGCTGTGTTCAAAATGCTCTTAAGATTAACAAAACATTATTCTTCCTTAGAAAAAACCTGCAGATAATCTGCAATAACCAAATAAGCAAAGACAAAAAAGGCTGACATGTGTGACGCTCTCACCTTGTAGAAAGAATCCATAGACAACAGCACAACCCACGGCACATCCAGAGCCTCGATGATCTTATTGGCCACGGTGGTCTTCCCTGAGGCACTGCCCCCACACAACCCTGCAGATGCACACAGCATTTCAAAAGCCCATTATATGTGTGTTTCAGAGTGTATCTAATGTTGTCTGGTAGTATGCATGTGTGATAGCACTTAAGTGTTTATGGGAATAATAAGAGGAGAATGGGACAAAGGGACAGGTTCTGCAGCTCAAAATGACTTGGCCTGAAGGTAGCGAGAGAGAAAACATCAGCAGCGAGTGTCATACCGATGACAAAGGCCTCTTTTGACTGCGCCCCGTGCTCATCATACCAGGGAGGTCGGCCAGCGGTGTAGATGGTGCGTGTGCCTGTACGGAGCAGGGGAGGCTCTGTTTTACTCAGCGAGGTAGCGCTCTTCCTGCGAGGGGCCCCGGCGGGAGGCAGAAGCCGGTCCAACGAGTCCTCCCCGCTACCACTGCAAAACGACAAACAGGAGGGCAGGTTACAGCCTGAACACACGGGATTCAAGAAAGAACTTGGAGAGATCCTATCAGACAAACTTTCTGTAGGCCTGCAGATCTATTCTGACAAACGCTGTGCACATGTGTGTACATGTGCACACAGTTGTGTTAACAAACAAGACTACCAGTCTAAAGCCATGCTAGCAGCTCAGGCCCAAAACTGCAATGAACTACAACATGATGGCATGGTTCCAGTGATGATGCTAACATGCTGACGTTTAGCAGGTATGTTCAGTAGCTAATGATCATTTACTGATTCTTACTAAACACAGAATCTGGTGTTAGACCAAAGAACTGGACAAATAATTTTGAACCGGTTGTGACAAGAAGTAGTTGGAGGATCACAGTTTTAAGTTTTAAGGTCTGACTCAAACATGTGTTGGGATATTTGGCTCACAACCACAAATATGGACCTCATCGAACCTTATCAGTGTCTACCAGCTGCATACGTAGCACCAAGTCATTTGGATTCAGTCCTCAATTTCATGGCACCAGATAGCTGCTGAGACATTTTACTAAAATAAAACATGACAAAATGGTCGTGATGCAAGAGGGAAAGTTATCAGGAATCATCCTCTGCAGATCATTTACATTTCATTACAATACAAATGAAATATGGTTAAGATTTTATGAAGATATTCTTTTTTTTTTATTCTAAGTCGTCAAACATCAATATTTGTATTGGTCCACCATCTTTAAAATGAATGATATTCACCATATACTTAGTCTCACTTTTGTTTAGTGCTATTTTGTTTTGATGACTAACTGCATATAAATGACAACCATTACATTAAGAAGCCTACATGATATGTAAAATTAAATACTTTGTATCTCTTGCTCATTTTACTTTCCTCAACATAAATTCTAACAATTAACTTAACATGTTAATAGCATGACAAACCCTTCTCATATTGGTGACCAAAGATTTTATTCTTATTCTGTACACCTGCAACTAGACAAACGACTAATGAAGCTAAAAGAAGAGTAGTTTCTCAAATTTTATTAAGACATGTGACATGTACAGTGAAAAAAGACCTGTTATTATGACGCATGAAGGAAATAAATTTAAGTACAGAGACTACCGTCTGACAGAGTGACAATAGAAGTGCAGTCAACAACATAAAGGTGCAATTTCAAGTATGTTAAAACCTGTGGTGCAAGAAGAAACTATTTTTTTCATGTTACGCAAACACATTATTGTGTGAATTGTGTAAGACTGTTGTTGCTGTTGCTGTTGTTGAGCAGCAGGCCACAAAAAAACCTCCAGTGAGGTCAAGTCCATCCAGTTAGAATCATAATCACTTAATGATATTTTAAAGGTAATGTCCTTTTTACTGCACTTCATTACACACAAGGATTTTAAATTCACTAAAACACTGCATATTATTTAATCTTACACAAACCTTCCATTCAAAAAAGGTTTCATTTCAAATATGGCAATTTGCGTTTTCAGCTTTTCTTTGTGTTAAATGAAAGAAGACTGCATAATTTTGAGGTCTGGAAGTACGTTATTTAAAGTAAACATGTTCCAGACAGTACACATACCTAGTTAACTGAAGACATGTGACATAAGACCAAACATAGACGCCGGCCTAGAAATGACTAACAACATCTACAGAGCATTAACAGATTCTGTACCGTGGGTGATAGTAGAGATACTTTAGTACAACGGCATCTGTGTCGTCACTAATTCTCAAGTCTCTCATAAAATAAAAGTATTTGTAAATCTGGACAGTTTCAGCACTTATCTAATGAATGATTATTGAAGAATTTTCTAGAAAGGATCTGTCAGCCTGTCCACAAATTGCTGAATTCTAGATCCATGCGACTGACCTAACTGGCTGAGAAGCATTAAGAAAACACAATATGATATTTTTTTACATTTACTGTCATCTGTGATAACTAATAAAGGATAATGAACACAGCTCAGATCAGATCTTAGGCCATTAATAATCACTGTCTGACTTCTGTGAGTGAGAAAACTGATGAGCCATCTGATGATTTACATGGAAATAAGAGATGAGATCGCATCATAGAGATTGTTCTACTTTGATGCGAGGCTGCATTTTATTACAGGCAGGTGACTAGTCACTTTAGGGTTTGGGTATCTGTGATGGAAATGTGTCAATTCTGTCTTAAGTTTTACAAACCAAACAATAAGCCTGAGAAAAGGCTTGACAAGTAGTTGTAGCTCAACATTTCCAAACAAGACTTACAAACTTTTACTTAAACAGTCAACACAATAAATTTGTCTGTTTCTCTGTGTTAGCCGTGAGATAGACAGGCGACCTGTCCAGGTCACAGCTGGGATAGGCTTCAGCACCCCCGCGACCCCTCGCAGGACAAGCGGTTACAGAAGATGAATGAATGAATGAACGTCAACGCAACACGCTCACTTGCACTAGAGTATTTGTAACAGTAATAAAGGATCTGGATACTTCTTTTCCTTCTGCCTACACCGTGTTAATACAACTGTATGTTACTTTAACTGCAGTTTAGATCACAGAGATTAAGATAAGACTCCCAGCACTCTTTCCTCTGGAACATACAAAAGTCAGCTTAGCTTTTGCGTCACGCTCTGCGAGGACACTTTTAGGCACTCCTACTTCCACTGGCAGTAATTAGAAATTAAATTAGCACCCCACTTGTTCTGTTTGTGATGCACAATTTCATATAAATGAGACACGTCCTGAATGGAACTAGAGACTAATGAGTGTCTTGCATACTCAACCGACACAGTTTCAAATGTTCAGTAATGACACACTGCAGGCTGCTCAAATTAAACCCACCAAAATCCCTGCAAACTAACCCAGATTCTGCACTTCCTCTGACCCCTCATCAACCCCTGTTTACAGACTATTTATAGCACACACACACACACACACACACACACACACACACACACACACACACACACACATACACAGTGAATGTGAAGCTTTAAGAGGGGAAATTGGGCATCTAGCTTGCACTGAGAGAAAACAAAAGCAGCAACATTGCAGTCAGTCACATCTTACCTGCGGTCAGACCTCAGAGACCAGCAGCCAGAGATTCTGGCTCCTGCACAGTCCAGCAGAGTCATATCTGCTTCAGACGACAACCTGCTACCCTCCAGCTCGCCTGTCACTGTGGCAACCTCCCCAAAACAACAGCGACTTTGCCTCAACATGGACCGAGGTTGTCAACCTGTGTGACTCTCTACTCTGCTGTCACTTCGTCCAGCTACGCATCAGTATCTGTGGAGCATAATCACCTCTCCACGCCGCTGCCCATGTGCCCTCCTTCCTCTGTGTGTGTGAGAGGCAGACACTAAGAGGATCACTGGGACACTGACAGCAAAGAGCTGCTTGGCTGGTATTAATAGATGCACCTGTAAACAAAAAGAGGACGGGACGGACGTCTCCTTTTGATCCTTCCTCTCAGTTCACTGACCTGATCCACAGAAACACTACAGAGCCAGAGGGATGACGTGTTTCACATTGGCACAAGTGAGACACATCATCTGAGACATCAGAGGAAAAAAAAACACCGTCACTGTCCACCCAATGATCTGACCAAAACTAAAAGTTTATCAGTTTCTAGTGACATAAAACCAAAAGTAAACTAGAAACTAGAAGACCTCATATGTATAAAACTACGTTTGAGCCTGTAAACTTTAATATCATGATATACTTCTACAGTTATTTTCATATTTATTTTTGCATGAATAATTGCAGAACATGTAAATATATTTCTCTAAAAGTTCTTTGGTCAACAGCATTTGTTATGACCTTTATGACCTTGTGTTTCCGTTGACATTATTGAGCCATTTATCAATCTGCTAACCTTGAGCTTTTTTGGGTTTAACGCCCACATCTGATATATTTCCTATATTTGTCTTCTAATGGCTTCACAGTGTGTGCAACATTCAACACACTCTATCATTAGACTCATAAGGAAAACCTTTAAATAGTGGCAGTTAATTTGTTTCAGCATGTGAGCAAAGAAAAAATAACAATAATTTGTGATATGGAGAAACAAAGACAATATCAGGTTTGCACTAGCTGTAACTCACAAATATATAACTCTGTATACTAACTCCGATACATGATTTTCGTTCAACTTTTACAGTAATAAGCACTGGCATCCTTTAAATAAGTAAAAGTAGCAACACCTCATCATACTGTACTTCGTTACAGGTGTAAACCCTGCATTTGAAAATATGTGCATAGAGTTCAGTAGTGATTAGCAGCATGGTCAATAACCCTTAATTACTCATTATGTGAAATGGCTGCATTGCGTCAAGTGTGATGTATTACATAAGCTGCATTTCAATGTTATGGAGCTGATTCTAACACACTAATGGGAAATTTGATCATCGTATTTTCTGAAGTGAGTTCACATGTTAAATCTGAAAAGTAACTGTAGCTGTAATAGTTGAAATAGTAGTAAAGCTTTCAGCCCAGAGGAGCAGCAGGTAGCTCAAAAAGGCCCTTAATGTTTGAACAGTGGAATTTAATTAATTATTTACTCAGGTACAGTTTTGAGGCACATGCACTTGAGTATTTACATTTGATGCTACTTCTTAAATACAATTTAAAAAGAAAAGTTTTTACTTCACTACATTTATCTGACTGTTTCCTCATAGTACAGATATCCTTGAGATTTAATTATTGTTCTTTAAAACATACTTGCATGTTAATATGACTAACAACATGATAAATAATATGAATGCATCTATAATAAAAATCTAATTATATAAAAAAAATCTTGGAGTTATTGAGTATAGTTTTTATAGTGCAGTGTTGGTACTTTCACTTACAGTAGGTAACTTGAATTCCTCTACCACAACAATACCTTTGTAAATGTTCTTAATCTGCTTATATAACTGCTGCAACATAAAGTTGCATAAAGTCAGAAGGTTAAAAGGGTGAAACATACATATTTCCTAACGTTTTTAAGGTTCCTCTTCAAAAATAATCTACTGAATATTATAGAAAGGTCAGAAAGGAAAAGGAAAACTATCCTGGTGGTCACCGTGAACGCAATCCTGAGTCCCACAGACTAAATAAACCTGTAGGTTTATTAAAGGTGTAATTCAGAGATTTCTATTTGTGTCCGTGAGTCAACATGAAGCCCACCTACTTCTGAAAAGCTCCGTGTTTCACATTTGAATCATCTACAGCCACCATTGTCCTGAATTTTATGTTTAATGTATACACACCAACAGAAAGAGGTTATAGTTTGATAGTACTGACATGTTTATAGATATTTTTTGCTGTTTTGCGGAGGAAAAAGAGGAGAGGGGGAGTCAGTGTGGTTAGCGTTACATTACAGAATCATGACGCTGCTGCGGCTTATATAAAAATAAAAATAAAACACATGAGTAATTTCGAGGTAGAGAGTTAAATAAAATACTGATATTGTTATGTACCTGTCCGAGCGGGATGACATTATGTTCCCGCACTCCGGTTCCATCGCTCTGCGACCTCGGAGCAGGCATCGGCTGGTTAAAGCCATGGATGGATCCCTTCTTAACAGAGAGGAGGGATTGTGGGTAATGGAGTTTATCATCACGTGCTACGACACAGTCAAGATTAATGCACACAATGCAGACCTTCCGATAATATTTAGATTTTTTTTTATTATTTATTTATTTATGAATGATTTTTTTTTTTTTTTACATTAAAAAAGTTTCATAGAGAGATGGCGAGACAGTTAGAGAGGAAAAATAATCACAGAACAGAGAAATAAATGACAAAACAGATTGTCACGATGCTTTTATCATCACAGTTCACAGTCAGTCTGTTAAGATGATGTCTGTTTATCGTGCTGACAGAGAATGAAAAGCTGCCAACTCCAGTTGACAACATTACTCTACATATCTGCTGCTGGATGGATTTGTCCCACAGATCTGATTCACATTTGAGTTTTTAGGATTTTAAATCCCATGACTCCACAGTGTCCACTTCTTCCAGCTACGATATCTTTCCGAAGGAACCTGCAAAAGACAGAAAGATTAGCACCTTTCAGCTGTTATTCTAAAGCTAAATGTTGGCATTTTGGGAAGTGTACTTCCTAGTTTTCAGGCAGAGAGTTTTACTTGAGGATTGATGCCACTTGGTGTGAGGCTACAACTACCTGTTCGTTAGCTTAGCTTAGCATAAAGACTAAAAACATATAGAAACAGCTAGCCTGGCTTGGCCCAAAAGAAAATGAATTAACCCAACAGTGAGTCTAAGATGTTATATTTAGTGTTTTAGTCTGTATAAAAAACAAATTTTAATTTGCTGTTAATAAACGGAGTATGGGTCAGAACATTTCTTGGCTCCGAGCAGTTGCCAGGCAACTAGTGGAGACTCCTGGTTCGTGTCAAGAGACGGTCACAAGCACTACAATTAAACTGAAAACATTCATGTTTACAATTCAGTTTTTAAAAACTTTATAAACATTTTTTTTTTTTAAAGAAGGGCCTCAGGATGAGGAGGCAGGACTGTTATAGTTCCACTGTGCGGCTCTAACTGTTCTTATTTAGGAGAGTGTTAGAGAGCTGACTGTTAGATTGACTGGTTTTAGGATTTCAGATGTCTTGTCTCTGTAGTGTCATGATATCTGTTGTGTGCAACCAGGAGAACAAGTGATAAATTATCTTTCAGTTGTCTTTGAGTTAATAAGAGAAAAAAAAATGCCACTTAACAGATATTTAAGACAACAAATCAGTAAAAATACTGAAATTGGTGTCATTAGGTTTTGTTACTTACCAGGGATGCAGTAAACCACACCCTGACACTTGCACACCTTCAATAGGGTACAACAATAATATGCAATAACAGTTAAAGTGGAACTGAAATGAAAAACACAATCTCAGCTTCAAAACTGAACAACAGTGTGTACGTAATGAGCTTTAGAGATGTAAACAGAATTTGTTACCCTGTTTACAGTCTTGATGCTAAGCAAAGCTAACAAGCCTCATATTTATCCACCAAATACAAGAGTGGTATTGATCCTCTTGTCTGAGTCTGACAGCCAGAGAGTGAAAAATGTGAATGTGAAAAATGTCCAACTATTTCTTCAAAGCCAAGGTTTGAGAATAAAATAAAAATATAATAATAAAAATACACACCCTCACCTCTGCTGAGCAGCTGCAGGTTACGTCCCTCCTCCTGCACCTGCAGCTGCAGCACCTGTTGCAGCAGCTCCTGTCGAAGCGTCTCTTGCACTAAACCCATCCTCTCCAGCTTCTCCCCATTCAGACGCAGCAATGCACGTCCTGTAAGTGAGGCGTGGGAAAACTGACTTCAGATTTGAATCTAAATCCCAGTGACACCATACATCTACTTATTATCTTAGCAGTGCGACCTGTGATGGCGTGGTGGGAGAACACCTCCACGTAGGTCAGGTAGTTGTGTGGACAATGCTTCTTCAGCCATTTACAAACGTCTTGTTGTGACCAGAGCACGACAGGGCGGATCAGGCTGGGCTGTGTGGGGCTTGTGTGGTATATGCCAAAACTGTCACTGGAGCGGTACTGTAGACAAACAGACGGGAAGACGTACAGATAAGTACAGAGAACATTAAAGGAACAGATTGAGCATGTTGTCCACTTATAGCAGAGATGCCACGGTGTCCTTGAGCAAGACACTGAACCTCAAGTTGCGAGCACCTTACATTCCATATAGGTGCAGACTATTAACATCTAACATTTAGGGAGACATGCTTGTTCATGACTAGCTGATACCACTGCTGGAGCCAGCTTAGCATAAAGGCTAAATACTGGCTGGGGAAACGACTAGCCTGAAAAAACACACGCATTTTGAGTGACAGCAAATGTTGTTTGTTCATTAGAGAGAGCTTTTTAAAATAGTCTGTTCTTGTAGCGGTTAACTAACTAAATAATATGCTAAATAAATCTAAGCACAAATTAACTAATTAAATCAATGATCATTAGTTGCTGTGTGTAATTCCGTCATAAAAAACGTATCTGCATGTAGTTAATTAGCGATGTGTTCATGCTGATGTGCAAATGAGCCATGTGGAGTTACGCAAGTTAACATATTTCCCCAATAATGACAGGTGTCTGTTCAACTTAATTAGCAGGTTCTTCTTTCACTCCTGCAAACAGAGCAGCAGAGACATTACTCTGTGTATGGAAGGTTACAGGGTTTGAGTTATAATCTGAGCTTTTGTGCAGGTCTCTAAAATAACTGATGTCAGGGCGGTGTTAAAATAAATAAATGATACTATGGGCTCTCAGTGAGCGAGAGAGACATTACAGCTCATTATGTCTCACATTTTGTATTACGTCCCCATGTCATGATGCACACACAAGAACAAACAGCTGTCCCGGAAACATCTGTATGTAGCGATCTGTTGTTTTGATGCAGCTGCTGTTTGCAGAATACTCCAAAGTGCCCAAAGTAATGTTGGTGTTTACTTGCACAATGAGCACAGAACTGCAGCCACTTTATCTCGCCATTTCATCGAACCACAATGCTAACATGCTCATAGATGAGACATAGTGCTCAGTGCTGAACAGAGACAACATACTTCCGCCATGCAGTGGCTCTCATTAACTGGCAAAATTACACAGTTATCAGTGTCACTCAATTCCTGACCGTGCCATGAAACTCTAACCAAAAAAAGCTGTGCTACTCTTTTATATCTGATGCTGCCACCGTGGCGATGGGATCAAATCACACAAACGCTGGCTTTTCTACACATACAGGATGTGTGATCTCTCCAAACACTGCCGATTAATCAAGGATCTGCTGGGGGGATTTTATGCTATTAAACACTTACAGTACATAAGTGTAGATATGCCTCGTATTTATGAAAAACTGATAAGATTAGCTCTCTATGAGCCAGAAGAGGTTTCTACCTCATTAAAGCACAGAGTGACGATCGTAACCATATGTGCACGCAGATGAAACGCTCCGTGTAGATGTGAGCCTCGGAGTTGCCTGGAAGATCAGCGAACGTGCAGCAGCTTTTCGTACCACGGCAGCGGCACAGAAAGGCAAGCATGTGGGCCAGTGTGGTGATGAGATCCAGCACTTTAATCTTATGCATGTACAGGATGTAAAACTGTGCAGGAGTAATCAAACTGGGGCATTTCATCAGCAAATCAGTTTTAAAAATTTAGCAGGTTCAGCATTTCTGCAGCTCAAGATTTTCTCAGATGCGAGATAAAAAATAAAAAAAAAAGGTTGGCTTTAAGAGTCAGTGGGACAAATTTTACAGCTTAGATGTTTAAGGTCAGCTTTCATTAATATCCTGTTTTTTTAATCTACACCGGTAATATTCCACCCAAGAAAGATGTTCAGTTTTTTTTAAGCTGACTGCAATTCCAGACTGATCAAGAGTACTTTAATGTTTCGCTACTTCGACATTCATCATGCTCACAATAATAATAGAACAGATCTCATATTATATGGTTAGTGCAGATCAAGAAACAATTTTGCACTTTGTTCAAAGGTGGCTTCAAATCACAATAAAATGATAATTGTCGGTGTAAACATCAAACAAAAACCCAAGTTATTTTGCCTAGCAGACTTACCAAACACACAATTTTAGCATTTGCCTCATCAACCTTGATTATTGAGCAATAGTAATACGTCTAAATATAAACCAAAAGTAACTTTTACACAATGAGTATTCATTTGTCTTACTTAAATGTAAATAAAACGTCTCATTAATGTAAGTGTAAAACCTGCAGTTCCTCGTACGGCCACTTGAGGCTTGCTCCATAAATGAGTCAGTGTACTTAGACCTCTGTGCTAAAATGTCCAGCCTTACAGTAGAAGCAAACATGTTTACAGCCTGGTTCAAAAGGCTCTCTATAGCTGTTTTTCCCATTCAGCATATCTGTACAAGGGATGATTTCTTATATGTCTCGAACTTTAAATTATATCAAGGCTTAAAGTTACGCATAATTAAGGGTGCAGCTGCTTTGAGTGACAGGTGGGTGCTGTCACACAAGGCAGCTAGCTGTCTGCCTTGGTGCCACTTGGCCCCCCTCAGCTCCACTCAGCTCCACTCAAACTCCACGTCTGTGTCCATTAGCTAAGAGTTAGGTGGTGTCAGACACTGCCAAGATGGCGACAGACGGAGCCACCACATTGAGCTCCAGGAATCTTATGGTTGATGTCACGAAAGGTTCATCCATATTTATATGCAGTCAATGGTCCCTACTATGATTTACATGAAATATCACACAGCTCTGCCCCAGCAGTGGATAAATAAATGCAACCTGCTTTATTTTTAGTTCTTTTGGGTGTTTTATGCTCTACATGGATGCCACATATACTGTGCAGCAGCATCAACTGAGGATACAAACTGACTGTAACACTGATATAAAGTTAAAGAAGATATAATCCTCAATCACTGCTAAAAGAAGACCTGACTGTGTTGTCCAGGATGTCAGATAAGACAGAAGTACAAAACTACGATTTAAACCCTTGAACCTGTTTTCTTTCCTTCTTATTATAAGTAGTTATCTGTCTTATTTCTGAAATAATGTTCTGAATAAAGTTGTTCTTTTCAAACACACAGGATTTTAGTTTTTCAGCAAATTCTTCTTTCATATAGGCTGGATTGAAAAGCAGTTTGGTATTTTAACTCAAAACTAAAACTGTAAATTATATTCTCTCACTCTGCTACTGAGTGGATTGTGTTGCTCCGAGCCCACCGTGGTGAAATAGAACAGACTGAGGTAGTTGACAGATAGAGGCAATAATGGCAGTTTTTATGCTGTTTACTGGATCAATATCAAACCAACAATACAGCACGGCAGCAGGGAAACTGATGAGGAGAGGAAGAAATAAGAAGACAACATGTGGAAAAGGTGAACAGTGAATGAAGTGAAAACACATAGTACAGTGCGACGCAAGTTTTTGTTCCTCAAGACCAAAATAAACCGACCGACTACATTATGTGCATCCAAGGGGATTGAAGCAAACAAACAATGCCTTGCATCCAACTCTGTTATCAGCCCTGCCCAGTTCTATGTCTGCAGCTTTAGCTTCGGCTCATAACAGCCTTTTTAGCGAGCCTTTCATGGGGCGAAGACAAAAACACGGGCTCTCTGACTTGTAACCGAGGGCTTTAAATGAGGCCAGTTTGCAGCATAAATGGATAGTCGATGACCCCGACTGTGTGAGCGGAAAATGCTGTATCAGATAACAAAAAAAACCTTCATCTGAACTGGAACGGGATGTTTCACATAAAAAGATCTCTGAAACATGCTTGCTGTTTATTATCCTGCAACAACAGTCACAGGCTGGACCGTATCGGGCGCTTGGTATCAAACTAAATACTGTTTCTTTCTGTTTTCAGTTAGCACACACAGAGATGCTGCAGCATCGAGTGAGTGTTGGAAGACTTGTGCTATTTAAAGCTAAAAGGCTGTTAGAGCACACTAGCCCGCTGGGGAGAGAGCAACATCCATTCTCTGCTAACAAAGTGACCATTGGCAACGATCGGCGATGACCGGCTGCATTAGCCAGGCTCTGATATTTTTTCTCTCTCCGACTTTTATATAGAGAAATGTGAGAGAAGAGTTGGTAGACACTAGAAAGGATAGTTTGCATGTGCTCATATATTGAGTAGACGACAGGGTGAAGATTTTCTTTGAGTGAACATTAGACTTGTTCTGATGAAACCAGTTCTATGCTGTAATGATTTTTATTCCATATGATACAACCAGTACGGTTTAAATAATCACAATATGTACTAGTTTACCTTTCAAGTAAATATTAAGACTTGTTTAGAGCAACTCAGATAAGAATTCATATAAACTGATGATTGTACTGAACTTTGGATTCTCCTCAATTTTGTGTAAGGAAGAATACACTACTTTTTATTTTTTTCTGAAAAGGAATACGACTATTTAAGGGACATATTAGGAGACTGTTAGGAGACTTTAGTTTTAGGAGACTATAGTGACTGCAGTATGTCTTGGTCGTGTATGCCCTTCAAATCTTCATGCCTTTTTCCCTTATAACAACCACCCTAAGGAAGCTTCCTCTGTCATGGCTTCAGTTGTGTCGAAACTGTGCCAGTGATTTCAACACACTGTTTACTTCACCATTTGACACATGAATCAGTTACATAAGCTTTGCAGCTGGTTAACAGTGTGAGTACTGTTGGAATAAAGTTATAATGCAAATGATTTTTTAGTGCATGCCCACAGTAACAACATTATCAGCCTGCAATTAATATTTTGACTGCACAGATAAGAACAGGCTCCTATTTCTTGGAAAAAGTGAAATCTAATTCCAGTTTGGCCTTAAGCAATACTGCAGTTACCTTTTGTCCAATATCATCACGCTTAATGAAGCAGCAAGAAACCTATCTCCCTGATTTTTGAGAGTGAACAAAACCTGAGGGGTTATCCCAGCATGAAGCAGGTGTGCTGTTCGACATGTTGAGGTCATGTAGGTGTTCGGTACCTGCAGGGCCTCGGTGCCCGGCTGCTGCAGCAGCTTCACTGTTCTGCCTCCCGCTGTTTTCTGTCCACGCCCGTCATGCCAGGTTAGGTTCCCACCTGTCCGTCGACTCAGCTGGTGCTTGAAGTCCTCGGGCAGAGCCCTGTACTCCACAGCTGGCCTGCAGAAACTGAAACTCGATGCAGCTGGAGAGATAAAGGCAAGAGGTACAGTACAATGATTAGAAGACCAACGTTACTTGCTCTGCAAACAAAACACCCTCACTCTGCGTGACTTGAAAACAAAAGCCAGAGCTGAACACATGTGGACACTCTGTCATTCAGAGATGATCTCATTATGAAATACCTGCTTGGACATGCGCTGTTGACACTGAGCATGCATGAGGCAATACTCTGAGATCTGAGTCTGGACAAGCTCCTCTGTAAGTCTCAGATGTTAGTGTTCAGGTACCACAGTTACTCGGTGAAAAGCTTGTAGGCGAATTTCGGAGCTGTAAGACAAGCCACTTCCTAATCATTACGAGGACGCCCGTAGGCAGACATCCAAACCCACTCCACAGCAGGTGGCTGCCCAACATCCAGTAATTAAAGAGAGTGTAGAACTACAGTAAACATGCTGTTACTGGCACAGATTCTGGCAGAAAGCCATGGGTCATTACAGATTCATGTGCCAGATTGGAAGGATTTTCTTACTGCGTTTGAAGCTACATGTGCAGCTGTGTTTGTGCGCGCGATAATGTGCATTTTCAATATCTTAAGCTGACTAAGAGAATTTGCAAAGAGATTTCAGAACAAGAGAGGCTGTCAGGGGGAAACGAGGTTTGGAGGAGATGAAAGAGCGCCTTCTTTTTTTCTAGCTTTGCGCCTTCTCCTTTCCGTCATTCATCATCTCCCACCGAGAGCGGAGCCAAGCCGAGTCCTGCAATCATCAAGGCAAACCAACAGCATCAGGTTATTATGAATAAAACTCGGTTTGTGATTTCAGCTTCTTTGAGGTCTTACTCCAAGCCTGTGCGTGTATAAACCCTCCTCCACAGTGTTACTCATGCGGTGCTGTGCTGTAAACACAAATGTGCCCCTTTCAAGGATTTAATGTGCATAATTAGGACCACTTGTCTGGCTCTAGTTTTCCCTTCTACGAGAGGAAAAAGTTCTCATTAACAAACGCACACACACATATAAAACTGGCGGCAGCGGAAAGGAAACATTTTTATGAACCAAAGCCTTACAGAACAAACAATGGAGAGTCTAGCTTGCCTGATGCAGATTTTTAATCAGACTTTTACACAGAAATACATCTTTTTCTGTCAAAACCATGCATATTTTACTTTTAAAAGGGTAGCTGCTGGGGTTAAATCCAGTGACTCTGCACAAATCTGACCAGAGCAGCAGTCAGACCATGATGCGCTGTCCATTTCAGCACCATGTCACAGACCATCAGAAGACCACCCTGTACCCTCATTTGTTTTTTTTTAACACAATAATATTCCTTGCACCCGCAGCCCATTATAAAATACTGAGATTAAAGTTATCTGTGTGTCACTGTGGCTTTTCCCTCTAGATTCACAGTAGTAGGTGGACTTTTTGACCTCATACTGTCTGTACTTTATCATTTAATTGGCTGCAGCATGCGTCTCGTTATCAGCTGCAACACGAACATACCGGATTAACTGGTTTAGGAAGTACTCAGTTAAAGTAACAAACTCATGCCTGCTTTACTTTCTACTGAACGTTTGTCGTTTCATCACAAATAAACGAATGGATAAGGTGCAGAAAGCGTCCTACCGTCCACAGCCATGATGTCTTTGTGCAGGAGTGAATCTAATGAAAGCCTCCCATGGTCTCCTGTGAGCGACACACGGGCTGCGCCTCCTCCGTCCTCCTCGCTCCCTCTCCGCGCTGCGTCTTGACCGAGAAAAGTTTCAGTCAGGTCTGGAAGGAGCAGCAACGCTCCACATCCTCTCAGGAGCGCAGAGAGTCAGACTGACGAAAAAAACAAAACAAAAGCCCTAACAGACGCTTATGTCGTCCTCGGTGTCTGGGCTGAAGTTGTTGAAGACAGACAGGAATGTCCCCGAGCAGCTGACTGACTGGCTCCGCCGGATCGAGGGCGAGCGTTTGCGCGTTCGCGGCGCGTGTGTTTGTGTGCGGTTTTTATGTGTGTCGTGAGAATCGGACGCGCGGCTTTTTCTCAAGAGCATGCATGAGCGCGGGGAGCTCAAAGTGCAGCCCCGGGCCCTGTAATTAACGCAGCCAGTGGAGACTCTGAAAAAACAGGCGGATGAAAAGGCTTCTCATCGCTGCAGCATCCACCGTAAGGAATTCCCCTTTGCCTTTTCTCAAAGAAAGGGAGCTCTGTGCCCGCTGGTGGGCAGTGAGCCCTCCCTGTGACGGACCCTCTATGTGGGGTTTGTGCAGGACATCAGGGCTGAAATCAGAAAGCACGGTTCCTGCTCCCACCTGTCCTTAGACCTGCTTTACTGATCACATCTAGTCTCATAAGAAGTGACCTTTGACCTCCTGTTACCAGCATCACAGCACAATTCAAGTATAGTTATTCAAAAGTCATAAAGATCTTTAATTTCTTTCAGTAATGTTTCAACTTTTTCTCCCAAATAAAGAAATCAAAAATAAAAAGGGCCAATAGAACACAAATAAAACAATAATAATGTTCATGGGGATCAACAAAGTGTCTATCTATTAAAAGGGCAAGAGTACAGCATGCTGACCTATTTACGCGACCTCTAAATGTCAAACGGTATTTGTCAACAGTGAGGACGGATGGGTTTCCCACATATTAGTATCAGGACAGGTTAGGATCTAAATGTATATATGCCACTTTCAATAGATGCCACGTACTGTATCTTTTATCATCACAATAAGACAGAAAAGGAGAACCATAAAAATGTAAAAAGAGAAAAATCATGCTAAATGAATGCATGAATTAAACTGCACACACACATGCAACGCATTTTACTTGCATGTAAATGTGCAGAGGGTGTGAGGGGATAACAACAAGAAACCACATCTTAAATAATTCTATATTTGAACCTACAAAAACATGTTTCATATCAAGTTCTTGACATTTTGGGCTTTATTCTGTCTATGATGATGTTTTTTCTATTTAGACGTCTGAAACGTACAACATTAAATACTGAAGACCTTCAGAAATAAAACAGATAAATACCTACTTATGATAAGAAGGAAAGAAGATGCGTTCAATGGTTTAAATAATTGTTTTGTTAGTACTTCTGTCTTATGGTGATACATCATTTGACGTCAACACAGTCAGGAGTTCTTTTAGCATTGATTGAGGATTATATCTTCCTTAACTTTATATCAGTGTTAGAGACAGTTTATATGCTAGGTGTTAGGCACCGGTCAGGTTGGGCCACAGTGGCGGCGCGCGCGAGTGCAGCGGCTCAGGACCAACCCTCCATGTCTGACCATGCAATCTCGTTATATGATACTTGTATAATATAATGACAAATAAAGGCTCTTTATCTCTTTATCTTTATCTTTATCATCACTTCATACTGCTATATATATGCTGCATCCACTTAGAGCATAAACCCCCCAAAAAGAACTAAAACTAAAGTAGGTTGCATTTATTTAACCACTGCTGCAATCCTTACTGGAGCTGCGGGGAATAGCTGAGGGCTTGCCCCTGAAGGCTCTGGACTGAAGCACAATTTATGGTTCTCCTCTGTACATTTCTAAATATTTTACACTTTCATATCAGGCGGTGCTGGATTCAAAACCGTCTGGGAGAAGTCTATAAATCAGCAGCAAACAAACCGCGATCAAAAGTGTAATGTCGCTGCAGCTGTTTATCAAACTGAAACCAGCGTAGGATAATGGAGAGGGGATTTCTTTATGTGTAGACAAAGACATGATCCTGTTGAGGCAGGCATGGGATGATAGAGGTGTGGTGATGAAAGCAGACCAGGGAGATCAAGGTAACATTAAAAATACTAAACAAGGCTGTTGGTACGTGATCGGTCCAGGTGGTTGTTACTGAGTTTATCGACAAACAGAAACATGTACAAATCATGATGTGCCGCTCCTAATGAAGTCTTATTGATCTTCATATGAATAAAGCGGCCATTGCTGTGAGATATTAAATAAAACAGAACACGTAGGTTCATTTCGCCTTAGATTACATTTATAACTCACTTGGAAAGGCTGAAAGTGTGACATTTTGGGAAATGAGCTAAATCAGTTTATATTTATGTGTCTTTAAGAGCGGACTCTAAACAGCTCGCTTCTCTGATGGCAGCAATTTTGTTGTAAACAAATTCAACTCCATGGCGCTCAGATGAACATTGCTGCTGCTCTACAACGCTCTACTCTGTGATGAAAAGAAGACGATAAGCCCGTCAGATCTGTGCTGGAACGTAACCAGTTTCTTAACGACGCGACTCCAGAACAACTTTCTGCCAGAAAATAGTTGGTCAGTCACAAGTGTGTTACCTTTATGTAAATGAAAATGTTGCCATTTTAAGATAAGACAACAAATTATTCAGCACCAACCCTGTCAGTGTCATATCATCATACTTTATTAGTTAGCATTTAGCCTTTAACATCACAACTAAATACAAACCACATCAATCAGCCACAACATTAAAACCACTGACAGGAGAAGCAAATAACATTGACCATCTTGTGACAATTCAGTGTTTTGATGGGAAACTTTTGTACCTGGCATTCACTCGTG
This sequence comes from Chelon labrosus, assembly GCF_963514085.1. Classification (NCBI taxonomy): domain Eukaryota; kingdom Metazoa; phylum Chordata; class Actinopteri; order Mugiliformes; family Mugilidae; genus Chelon; species Chelon labrosus. The sequence goes on along the minus strand of NC_140360.1, from coordinate 20,533,308 downwards.
TGGATGTTACTTAGACGTGTACCACCCTCCTACACCAGACCAGGCACCCACACCCAATAGCAATGACACTCCTTGATGGCAGCAGCCATACCCAGCAGGATGCAGCCTGACACAGACACACACGCAAAAATGGGTTAGGAACAACTCAAAAAAAAACATGAAGAACAGCACAAGGTGTTGACCTGGCCTCTAAATTCACTAGATCCCAAACTGATCAAGTATCTGTGGGATGATCCACAGAGGCCCCTCCCATCAGCCCATAGGACCCAAAGGCCCCCACTAACAACATTCTGTTCCCAGATCCCACAGGACACCCTCAGAAGGCCCATGTCCATTCTCTGATGAGTCACAACTGTTTTGCAGGCACAAGGGAGAACGTTACAATATTAGGCAGGTGGTCATAATGTTATGCCTGATCGGTGTATTGCTGGCAAATTAATGTAACAATGTTAATCCACAATATGTGCTCTGAAATGTAACGTAGGAAAATTCAAGATAAATAAGTGAAGCTCAGGTATCTCAGAATTGTATTTTAAGTGTTTTTAATAAATCTTTTCTCAATCCAATTTTACAGAACCTCTAAAACTCATCAATTAACATTTAATATCTTGTTAACTAAATCTGTACATATGCTGTATATGTACAATAATGACAGGTTGTTTTCATTTGATGAGCTGTAGAGGTGTTTGTAGAAGGATTTTTATAATGTTGGACAGAGCCCAGCAGCTGTTTCCCTTTGTTTCTACTCTGTATGCTAAGCTAAGCATCTCACGGCTCCAGCTTCATATTCAGCAGACATGTGATTATATGAATTTTATCATTTGCAAAAAAATAAATTATGAATATGCCCCTTAAACTATTTCCTTGGGTTGTTTTAGGACATATTCATCTCTTAAAGAAAAATCTAAACAGTTGTGAAGGGCTTTATTTGGAAAAGTCTGAGGAGGAAGGACTGTGTGGGAAGGATGGGCCTAATTACACAGCTGCTCACAGTAACAACAATAAGGCATTTCATCATGGTGAATGTTGTGACTCTTTGTCCTGATTTAACACTCTCTCTCTCTGGATTTACTAGAATCCAAAGATGCCAAAACTGGATGTCAGGCAGAGTTCCCTGCAGCTTTTGATATTGCATCATGTGGTTGATGTTTATTTGAAACGATTGCAGACTAGATGACAACATCTGTCAGACATCCCCCCACAATCAATGCCTCAGTTACCCGCAGTGATCATCTCATCGCCACTACTGATGACTTTTCAAAACAGTGGTTCAGAGTGGTCAGATGCTTCGTAGTTTTTAAGGGTTACACCACAAACCGCTTGTGGGGCTATAAACCCAGCTAACTGGCCCGAGTTTAATTGGCAGGGTGTGGGCATGAGCAGTTTCTGCAGATGCTTCTGAGGAAACACAGACTGCAGCATCAGGGGCCCTCTTAAACTTTAACCATGGGCACATTTGGCCTGGTTAGAGCGCTGAAAGATGAAAGGGGCGGCTTCAATTAATACTTTCCACAGGAGGGAACATCAAAGAACCTCAAATATTAATAGTACACATTTGAGGTTTACACTGAGCGGCTGCCTTTTGTTTAAATGTTTAACTAAGGAAGTCTTTTTTATCAGTTGTTTTATGGTTATTTCAAAAAGATCCAAAAAAAAAAAAAAAAACCTGGCACGGTCTGTTCAACATACTGTCAGATAGTGGCCGCAAGGCTGTTTGAATAGTTTCTTATTCAGACATAAAATTACACATTTTGAATCTGCTGAACCAAAGAAAGAGGAGGAGGAGGGAGAAAGTGAGGTGGCAGTTAATGAGGTTTAGTTAACACAAGGGGGCAGTCTTATTCTGTGATACAGTCTGAGGCAGTGTGTTGGTTTTGAGGAATATGTGACACTGTGGCCAAAATCACGACAAATCAAAATACACTAATTATTGAACGCACTGTTTATTCCACATCAAAAGCAACAATGACATTTAAGGATGACGACATTTTGTCTTTGCTTTAGCTTTTTTAAATATAAAGCAGCATACTGTTATAACTAGGAATGTCTCCTGATCTTGTTCCCATTGTCTGTTGGTTTCTTACAGTGGTACTTAAGTTATTTCCTTGATGGATTGACTCTGGGGCTGGAAAATGGAGTCAACGCATAAAGTCAGATTTATTGTTCTCCAACAGATGTACACCTACACACAACGCAGATGGCTGTGATTGCTCATTAATGTATCTCATTGGCCTGAGAAGCACAAAAATGTCTCCCTTGTTTAGCCTCCCACGAACCAGCTACTCCAACGTATTCTCTCTCTTTTGTGCTGCAGTGATTTCAGTAAAAGTTGCTACTGAGCAGCATTTATTAACTTCGGCTCCAACATCAGCATTGTATAGTTCAAAATGAAAGTCAACAGCTTATTATCCGCTGACTAGTTTAAGACACATATTTACAGAATGATACCGACACACTAGCACACAAATATAAATGCTTGTATCACCGTTGGCAGTTCCTCGAATGGCCACTTGGGGCTGGCTCCAAAAGTGAGTCCATCCCCACAGACCTTTATGTTGAAATGGAAAACTTTACAGTAGAAACATGCTTACTGCCAGGGACAAATAATTGTTTCAGATTCTATAACAAATTCTCCCATTGATGATAATGGCACAGGGTGAATCTTTATGCATAAACAGCACTGGTCCGCCTCAGCTCCTATGACACTCCACTCATCTTCACATTTTTACATTTTTGAACTAGTTGGGAGTTAGTTAGGGTCAGGGACAGCTGAGATGACAGTGACCGAAGCAGCAAGCGTAAACTTATGGGTGACTTCACAGAGGACTCGTCCACCTTCATTAACAGTCCATGGTTTTGGTCAGCAAACTAATCCAAATGCATTTCCTGCACCGAAGACACGAGAAGATGTTTGGCACTTTTGTGACTTCAATGACTAATCCATTACCAAAATAACTGCTGATTAGTCAGTCAATTTTCAGCTCTAGTGATGACTAGATTGGAAAATGAAAGCAATGGAACACATGACACCTCTTTAGTCTGAATGAATGAATAAGAAAAGCAGAAATAAGGCACTGAATATTCACAGCGGTACAAAAACAATTTAGCCAACTATCTATCCAATTATTAATCTATATATCTCATATATACATTGAGGGGGAGGAATTACAATTCTGAAGTGTCATGTATTGTACCATTATCCTGACTTAACAGCTTCAGTGCTAGCAATTTAGCTACTGTGTGAATGTCACAGTATGGCCTCACAGTATTAGATTCTTTATAAAATCATTATAATAATAATAAATTAGTGTGATTCAGTTTGGTTACATTCATTTTGAATGTGTGCATACAGTATATGATGATATAATATGAGCATTACATGTGGTTTAGTTTAAATGACAAAAATGTGTTCAATATAAACACTTGGTAACTGAATGCACTGTTTCAATGCTATTAAAAGTAAATACAGCATTGTAACATATGTGTAAGAAATTGAGAAAAAAAAGTTTGAAGTAAGCAGAGAAAATTATATATCAGGAACAAAACAGAAGGGATTGTGCATGACAAAAAAATGGAAAGCTCTGAAAGACAATTTTGAGCACATGAGTAGCCCGGATTATCCGGATGGAACTTTGTGTGCGAGTCTGTGTGTGTGTGTTGGCTGTCTCCAGATGTGTACACACTCTCAAGAGTCTGGTAACAACAAACACACTAAAACTCTTAGTGGACATGCGAAGTGTGCCGTGACCCCCGGGTCCCCATGTGGCCATCAAATTAAGTTTGTTCAGGCCGTTTGTCTTATTTAATGACCAAACTCTTAAGATGGTGACGTCTCAGAGTGAATGCATCTTAACAAATACAAAACACTATTCACTGATAAATGTCCTAACCTAGATTCAACTGAACCAGAACATCGTTACACAAAGAGGTTTAAAAAGAAGTATTAACTGTGGGTGTACCGGGACCGGAAACTGCTGAAGATTTATGAAGTGTTGTTTGTTCTTTAAAGTGACTGTGGACATGCAAGAGCAGATATAGGAGACTCTGACAATGCTGCAATTAGACCCAACTTTAAGAAGTTCCTAAATCTGCATTTTCAATATTTTCTCTGTTTTACTGAGTTCAGTGCAAAAGAAAACTATAAAATTGTATAAATCTTTCTTTCAGTCATCCTCCGACTCAATAATAAAGTAATGAACTAGTACTGTCATGAAGGTGCTGTCAAAGTCACACAGTCTAGTAACACATGAACTAGGCTGAAAACTAAAGACACACATGAAAAGATTTACAGGCCAGCTAAGAATGTGGACCGCTGGTGTTAAAATTAAATAGACACAAAGAAACAGAGGAGGGATAAACAAAAATGTAGCTCCGCACATGTCGCACAGACTTACATACACTCCTGTTCGCTTTTTCACAGGCGTACAGGCAAACTGGGCCTCACCCTGTTCATAATGTGGCGATGGTGAGAAGTCCATGAATAGCTCAACTCTGACATAAGCATTATGACGGGCAGGTGAGTGGAAGCTAAAACAGTTGTAACTCTGTGATGCATTGAAGGAAAACTCAGGGTGGATCCGCCGCCGGCCTGCAGAATAAAGCTGCACTTATTTCACAGCACCAGGGCTGCAGCCCGAGCCTGGATCCTGTGTGCTCTACAACATGTTTCACTGGATACAATGAGAGCTTGTTTACAAATCGGGAGGGTCTAAGAGCTGATGGAGAACATGTAACGAACACACGCACACTGTTGTGTATCTGCACCGATCTGAGTGTTTCCAGGTAAAAGAGGTGGGACCTGCCGCAAACAGGATACAGGAAATGAGCCCGCCTCTAAAACAGGTCAGTCAAAAGAACCCTGAAAAATAATGGCTACTCTTGTTCAGAATGAGGTCATGTTACAATGGTCACAGCAAAACATTTTTCAAGAATGTCAGTCAGAAATGGCCTTATGTACGTTCATAATCTCAGAAGTACAAGATATTCTACAGAGCCTGTAAGAGTCTGTCATATCAAAGTAAAAGTACTCATTCCTCTGAAAACAAATCACCCATTTAACTTCACACGCAATATCCTAAGTAGATGAGTATAATATCAAATGTGGTTTCAGTAACCAAAAAAGGATTGCAAGTATTGTATGAAATCATTATGAAACACATCAAAGATGAACAATGAGTTTTGGTAAATTTTTACATTTTAGGATACTGCACAATTTGCAATGCAATAAATAAATAAATAAATAAACATTCTCTAACACCTGAACGGATTGCGGTCAGGTTTTACTGCTTGTTTTAAAGCTTTATAAAGCCTGGTGCCAAGTTACATTTGTGATCTTTTAACAGCTTATGAGTCAGATCGCTGTCTGAGGTGCTCTGCCAGGAACTAATCGCATATTGTGACCAGAGGTGATTAAACTTTTGCGGTTCATGCCCCAAACTTATGGATTTCCCTGCCAGAGGGAAAGGCTAACTAAGTTGGTCTCTTCTTTCAAATCACTACTGAAAACTTTAATTTGACACACTGTTTTATTGTGATTACTCTGTCTGGATTTATTTTATATCTATAATCTATTCTCACATAGGTGTCTTACACCTTGCACTGTGGTTCATTTTGTTTTTATATTATTGTTGTTGGTGTGTGCCGTTTCAATAGTTTAATAATGTATCTAAATGTCAGCTTTGATCAGCGTAACTGATATAAAAAGAACAAAGCAGTTACTTCAATAAAACCATCTTGCTTTGAAGGGCATGTCTCTACGGTGGTTCTGCTAACAGCTCCACACAGCCTTTTTTGTAAGTGTTACCAAGTAAAAAGAAGAACGCAGACCTTCAAACTGTAGTTCACTTCTTTTGGATAGTCTGCATTATCACAGACAGCCTTGTTAAGCACATTATAATAAAGTTGTCACCTTGTAAATTAATTACATTCTCACTCTAATGCTGCCCTGCATTCCCTTGTCTAATATAATAGAGTATGTGCCAAAAGGAAAACTTTAGAGGTAATCATTTGAACTATTTCCTTTTATTCACAAGAATTTAATTTGTGCTCCTAAAGCTGTTAATGTAAATTCCACATTTCACACTTCTCCATGTTGGAAAACTGTTCCAATAAACCGATTATGATAACAACAAGCCATCAAAATGTGGGTTCATTTAACTGGCCTTTCAGAGCAAAGTGTTCTAGCTGTGGTACAATCCAGCTCCAGGCGTGTTTCCATACTCAGGGTGGTGAAGTTCCTAAACTGTACAAAGACTTGTGTTGTGAATGAATGTGTGGGCTTATGGGGAAAGGCTCTCAGTCATGGGTGTGTACCGGCACAGCCTTTAACACAGGGTATTTGTTTTTGTTTGTTCCCGTTCCTGGAGGTTTGCTGTTAGGTCGGGTTTTTAGACTGTGTGAAGTTAAAGAGCCCAAGATGTTTCACAGACTTCACTTCACAGACTTCAATAGTCTTAACATAACATTGGCTACATCAGCATGTAGCATTAAAAATGTGTGACCTACCATACAGATGTCAAACAATATTAATAACCGTACTAAACAGTAAATCCAAACAAAAAAAAGAAATGGCAACATAAATTGAGACCAAAATAATCATTATTTGCCACCGTACACTGCACGACAACCAGATGTATGACATTAATAGCAGATGACATATTCTTTACTGTGTGTTACTGCGAGAATGATAACACATCATTTGTCACAACTAGGTGACAGAGGGAGTTTGCGATTGCTAGATTATAACATGGATATTAAACAACTAACTGGTGTCACAACTAACTTTCCTCGCCTCCATTAGGTCACAGTATTGGTCAGTTATTGTTGTCCATTAGGCCTTTTTAAGAGCAGGTATTTTTACTTCTCAATGCACGAATAGCAAGTGATACTTAAACCAAAACTTCTGAAAAAGAAATTCGTAAGTTCATACAGAAGTTTTCTTCATACTCTGCAGAAATAAAAATAAATAACTGTCGACCACGCAGACTGGGCACAGTAGGCTTCGTGTTGTGGGTGATGTCGCGCTTCCTCTCTAGTTTGCCGTGATGTCAGCATGGGAAAAATAGTTCATGGAGCCTCAGTCTGAGCCCTGATTGGTAGAAGCAGCATTAACACTACATGTCCAATAAAAACTGTATTTTCATTAAGATGTACTAACTCTAACTGTGAAGATGAGGGTTTTTTCCTCTCTACCCCAGCGTCACACTGGTGTTACTTTGAGGAGGTTGAGTGGGAGGAGCTATGCAGATGGTGCCGGTGGAGGCCTATTAGTGCTGACTGTAGTGGCCCAAACTCACAGTGGACTGTTGTCACTCGAACTAAGTCCACCACACCCGCAACCAGCATCAGGGTCAACACTCAAAAGGGTGGCATTCTGCTTTATTTCACTGCCAAAAACGGCTGGACTGCAGAGACTGAAGTCTTTTTCTGAGTTTGTGTGTTTTGAGATATCTTGTTTTGTTTTTATCTCACAAGGGAACTGAGGAGAATATATAGGGTGTTGCTTACCCTTGTATGATCATAGAAAATTCTTTTCACTTTAAAATTTTGACAGAACACTTGGACATTCAAGGATGAATTTTGTAATGGCTATGGGTCATTTTGTGTTTTGGACTTTGCTTTTTTCACTGGTTGAAACCAAGTTCTACAGACCTTTTCAGTATCACCAGTATAAAGCTGGCATCAGTCAATATCATGACCAAGGGAAACCCACCAGCAGACACAAGTAAGTGCTCTCTCTCTTTCTTCTATGTGCTGCTTCACATCTTAATTTACATTTTACTTTGTATTTTGTACATTGTATTTGTAAGGCCAGCTAGAGATAATGTTTATGTTATGCATCTCTATTCTTTCTGAAAGGAACCACTGTGCCTACGTCGTTGAAAAGACAGTGTCCTTCACTGTGCAGGACGGAGCTGCTCCCTATGTAAAAGCTGAATACAACAAATGTTCCTGGGGTCAAAAATGTCCAACGCTCCTGTGAGTAAACAGGAGTGTTTCTTATAAATTTAGAATAACATAACTTAAAGGTTACAAAATGCAGCAGTTAAATGTGTATTTACAGCTAAAAATGGGATGTTTCCTTCAGGTATCGCCTTCTTTACAAGCCAATCTACAAGGTGGCACATAAAACCGTCACTGAGCTGGAATGGCGTTGTTGTCCTGGGTACTCTGGTTATGGCTGCATGGAGGGACATCCAGTTTACCAACACCATATGAAAATGATGCCACCATTCAAGGGCCCGCCAATGAAGGGCCCACAGTTTAAGGGGCCACAGTTCAAAGGCCCTCAGTACAAAGGTCCCATGTTAAAGGGGCCGATGTTCAAGGGCCCGCCTGCTATGAAAGCTAACCCATGGAGTCAACCCAAAGGACCTCTCATCAGCAATTTCAACTCCTACCCAATGCGACACTTTGGGCCTCCGAGGACCTCCTCCTATCCAGACTCCACAATCGAGTCTTATCCATCTGAGCCAGAATCAATGCCAGAGCATGAGGAGCCACATCACCCAGAGGACAACCAAGAACATGAACATGAACATGAACCCGAGCATAGCCAAGGAGCTGAGGAAATTATACCAGATGAAATTCCCCCTCTTCCATCTCGTGGTGAACAGCCCGAAGGGGAACATATTGGTATGTCCTATAGTTCAATAACTCTAACTGCACTTAATAATAACAGTTAAATAAGTTAAAAAACTGAGCATTCTCAGACTGGTATCCTCACCAAGTAATAACTTTTTTTCTTCTCTCTTTAGGTCAAGCTTCTGACAGTGAAACAGAGGAGCGAATATATCGAATGGAGGAGGATGTGCGGCGTCTCAACCTGGGTCTGGAGACCCTGAGAGGAACTGTGAATGGACTGGAGGATAGTCTACGAGCCTCATTAAGAGAAGATGCCAACAGGATGCTTTCAGCTCTGCTCTCTGCCGCCCCTGGTCCTATTCCTGCTCCAGTTATAGCCTCTAATCCGTCTACTGTAGGATTTGTAGAAATTCCAGGGGGAGACCCTGAGACAGAAGGCATAGATGGCAGACATGTGTTTCCAGGCCTCACAGAACTGAGTGGGAGGGTAGAGGAGCTCAGGACAGAGCTGCAAGCCAAGAGCACAGAGCTTCAAGAACTAAAAGCAAAAGTAATGGGACATGAAGGAGCACTGAAGAAAATTTCTGCATCAGACTCCACTGACAGTCTTGGGGGAGCTATAGAGAAGATGATGGATGCCAAACTAAGCGCAGCCAGGACAGAAATCCTTGGTGGTTTTGAGAAGCGTGTAGAGAGTGCAGAGGGCCGATGTGAGGAGAAAACTGGGGATGTGCGCCGTCAGTGCCAGAAGGAGCAAGGTGAGCAGCAGGAGCAGTTGGAAGATGCTCTGCAAGAAAGTACTACAAACCTGAGGATGGGGCTGAGAAACATCCAGACACAGATTCATGGTTTAAAGGCTTCAGAAAGCTGCTGTAGTAGAATGAGCGGGCTGGTTGAAAGGGTGCAGCTGCTGGAAACATCAGTGGCCAGCCTCAACCAGTCCCAGGGGCACTTGAGAGTAGAGCTGGGTGGACACAAAGACCACATAGAGGGAATGCTGGAGGGGCGTCTGGTATATGTAGAGTCCAAGCTCAACCTGACTGGGCAGATTAAAAATGATGGCTCTGAAAGGAGGAGTGGTGTCCTAGACAGAGCTGCAACAGGACAGGCCTTGGAGGCCAGAATGGAGGATAAACTGAGGGCTCTGGAGGACCGTTTACTGACAGCTTTGGAGGAGCTGGGTAATGCCACTGCCCCCGCACTGCTGGAGGGTCATGCTGTTCCTACTCTGGAGACAGAGCTGGAGTCTCTACGGGGGAGACTAGAGGTGGATGTGGACAGAGTGCAAAAGCACCTCAACAACCTTGAGATTATGTGCTCATCTTCCTGTTCCTCACAACAAAAATCTGGCATTCAGGGAGACTCTGCTGTGCCAAGTGAAAACTTGGCAGAGGACCAGAATGCGAAGGAGGTACTGGACTTGCAAGGTGACCGCTTGAATAGCCTCAATGTTACACTACAGAACATCCTAAAGCATCTCACCATCAAGGATCAGCAGCAACAAGCAGAGGAAGATACTCCTGTCCAGGGAGAGCTAACAATCCTCAAGTTCAATGTTCGCTCAGTTAACCACACACTGAGAGGCCTCCAGGATTCACTGGGGACAGTGGTCCACCAGGTGGTTCAAGCCAACAGTTCCTGGCACGAGAGAGAGGCTCGTCTGGCCCAGCAAATAAAGGGTGTGGTCCAGCTGGTTGGACATCAGGCTTCTATGCTTGGTGCCGGCGAGCGCAGACTGGCCCGAGTTAAGGGTGAGCTGCAGGAGATGAAGAGGCGGTTAGCTGAGGAGGTCCGGGGATGCCGTAGCACAGCTATGGTGGTCCAGAAAGAGGTAACTGAGGTTGGAGGGCGTGTTGCCAGCGTGGAGGACCAGTGTAAGGGCCTGAATTACTTGGCTGAGGACTTGGAGAGAATCAGGGAGGAGCTGGAAAAACAATCAAATGGTCTTCTCCTGCAGGTCAATGGGACTCTCTCTAGCCATGCTCAGCAGCTGTCTGAGTTGAAAGGTGAACTGAGAAACTGTACATCTAAGGTAGAGCCAACACAACAGAGTTTAGAGATAAAGTCTGAGGTGAGACGAGGGGACACCTTCACTTTGAATTAGTTCAGTTCACATTGACATTTTAAAAGGGTAAATATTCTGCATGTGTTGTGGGGTTCCAATAAAACCCCTGGTCATTATTTGAATTGTGAAATGAAAAGGTTTTGAACCTGCACTGAAATAAGAATGGTTTAGGCAGCTAATTCTGACTGCACTCATAACAGAATCTTGAAATTGAATCATGAAGGTGCTAAGATAACCATTTGTTGTCATTGCCATTATTTAGAGCCCCAGTGATTGATGAACAACTGCTCCTGTGTTTTTTTTTCTGTAAAACCTACAAAAATGTATTTTAAGAACATTGTTTAACAATGTTAATGCTTTTATACTGAATTTTCTTACGTTTATGTCTAGACTAGAGGTTTCTAAAGTGTTTTACAAGTCTTCAGCTTTTTAGCATTTGTCTCTATTTCAGTTGTAATCCTGCATAAAATGTTGGCATTTCAAGCTATGTACAGTTTAATTTGAAGTTGTTTTTTTTTTTCAAGTTTCTTAAGAGCTCATGTCCTTTTGTTTAACATACATGTCAGACATACATGATGAGCATCTGAATCAGAATATAAAGAACATCAACAACATATTTAAGAAACTTGAGAAGTGTTGATGCAGAAAGAATGCCTGCCACAAGAGGGCAGTAGAGAAGCCTTAAAACTGTTGACCGAAAGGGACATGGGAGGACTGAGGTAAGCCCGGTGAAAATGATAGTCCTTCCAGAAAATTATTTTCATGAAGACAGCCTTTGCTTGCCAGAAGTGAATTACAAATGTGCATTATTGCCAAGGTGACAGAGAAAGAAAACTAAGGTGCACTTCAGTGCAGCAGCTTACATCTCATTCTCTCCCTCCCTATAGGCTACAAATCTACCAGCACAGGTTTCTGTACATCATTCTCAGTGGACATTACAATAGGGCAAGAGGTGACCTTGCTAATAACCCTCCCCTGTTAGTTCCTGTTCCCCTATCGGACAAACACCCATTAAAATGACAGCTATGTGGGAGATGGGCCCACTGCTGTGTGAAAATGTTTTAGCCCCAGACATGTGGTGAATAATAAGTAGGGGAAAGTCAGGGAGGAAAGGAGGGCAGGTAGGAAGAGATAGACACCAAATCTATGCTGGTTGAGGAGCTGAGTGATGGAGCAATCTCAAGATGCAAATATACTGTACACCTAGGTAATGATGCAGGGTCACACATACGCATACACAAAGTGTGAGGAAGACAGAGATAGTCCACCGCTTCCAGGAGCAATGTTTTCGCACATAACCTGCAAACTATAACTAAAAGTGAAAAGGTGTCATGGAAATAAAATAAGTGAAAAATAATGAACTGTATTAACTTCTGCACAAAATAATACACCATTTTCTACACTCCACAAGTCCCTCATTACTTCAGGAATGTTATATCTCTATTTACTCATTTCTTCTCTGTATTCCTCCAGGGACTCCATTAAGTGCACACGTAACACAAGCCCAGACAACAGCACATTAATCTTGTTTGTTTCCAACTAGACACTTGGACAGAAATGGCAGTCAGGGCTCTGGTGAATTTGTCTCCTCTGACTCTCTTCACTGCTCACTCATGAATCTGACTCCGAGTTACACTCCTTGCCCGGCTCGTAGACGGTCACTGTCCAAAGCACGCGCCCAAATCACAAACGACAAAGCTGGCACACAGACAGAGGACAAACGATACTGTGGAGAGGAAAGCGTGAATTATCCAATGTAATGCCCTCTGTAGAAACTTAAGGTGAACATTTTTGTCCTCATTACAGTGATAGCCAGAGAACGGACAGTGTCGATTACAGTTGGCTCACACACGAAAACTCACAGGAGAGGGTTACCTTAAATCAAGGACTCAGAGCTTCAATGTAATAAGCTCTGGGATTTTTCAAGAAGTGGCAGATATGTCCTCTACACTGAAAAAGATGCAGGTAAAATGTGTACTTAAGGTGTAAGAGATTAAGCATCATGAATGTATGAAATCAGAAATAAAGCAGGACCAATGAGTGGATGCTGTGGGGAATAATAGAATAGATTCTGCTGTGTCAAGATAAGGCTGAAATATCGAGTCCTCATTCACACAACACAGAGTCTTGCCAAAGTTGGTTAATTACAATTTGGCTCAATCTTTGAATTGGAAGGAAGCTTACCAAGACAAACAAGGATGGTTGAAGGGAAATTAATTAATGCCAATGGAGAGCAGATGTTCCACGAAGATGAAGATTTTATGAGCAGGGAGTGCACCAAGGTCTTCCACGTAAGAACTATACATCTCTGGCCTTAATAATTTATCCTGTGTGCACTGGATGGGTGTTACAGTAGGAGCATCAAATCCACAAGGGTCACATGCAGATATGCAGAATCTACTTCACACTGCAAACGACCTCTTACTTTTCAACGCAGCTTTGAATGTTACATTTTCTGATGATATTTGTGCTTCTAAGCCCAGTTAAAGAAACCCCAGCTTCAGCTTTTTATGACAATGTTCAGGAGCTGATGCATCAATATGAATACTATAATGGTACGCATGAAGTTATAAAAAGTTAAGGTTGAAGGGATATTTTCTTTTAAAATATCTTCACTGACTCAGAGTTAGGTGATGATGAGAGGGTGAAAAAGCTAAAATCGCTGACTCCAAGAGCACAAAAGTCCACATGAAATTAAAGGTAGTTTTTAAGTTTTGGTGTGAGCCTCGTTTAAACTAATTAGATATAATATATTTAATGAACTGAGTAGATAAGTATGCAGCCTCTCTATGCGCAATTAAGCTAATCATCAGCTGGCTGCTCCATATTTAATATACTTTTGTGCCAAACATCTTATCCATTAGCTTTATAACTATTGAGTGAACTTACAAAAACTTTAACATAAAGTTTAATATAAAAAAACAGCACACAGTGTTTTTGAGAAGGCTTACAGTCTACACCGATCAACCACAACATTAAAACTATTGCCAGGATAAGAATAAAACTGATCATCTTGTGACAATACAATTCTGATGGGAAACGTTTGGACCTGGTATTCATGTGGATGTTACTTAGACATGCACCACCCACTTAGATCAGATCAGGCACCCCCACCCCATAGCAATGACACTTGACACAGGCACAAAAACTGTTGAGTCACAACTGTATTGAAAGCACAAGGGAGACCTACACAATATCAGGAAGGTGGTCATAATGTTATGCCTGATCGGTGTATGTCAGGGGTGTCTTGATCTGCTCTTATTTTGTTTGTTATTTTTACGAGCTAAAATAAGTAAAATCTAAAATACTGGCTACATTCTTTTTAAGAAGCTGAAAAGGATGAAACAAAGCAAACATTAAAACAAACAATCTATTTAGACATGGGTTTAATAAAACCAAATGTAGCACTATGATATTCTCCCCCTCTCATCCCTTACAAAAAAAAAACAAGCAATAAAGTGATGAATAATGATAGCAGTAATGAAGTAGAATGAAGAGTATTAGAGCTGCGGATGAGAAGATCTATTACATCTCCTTGTTCTTGCTCATGCTAAGTTTTAACTTCATTCATCATTTATGTCCTGCATGTTGTGTCTGAGAGAAACACTCTCTCACTTTTCTGATGAAAAACACAATATGTTTTAATGGCTACAGCAACAGTTCACACTCATTAATGTTTGCAAAGTCCCATTCTCTTTCAAAAGATAGATATCCTGTCCCTAGAATTTTTTTGGTAGCAATGATTACACAAGGTTTTTAGATGATTTATTATTTTATTTGTACCTCTATCTGTGAGGTTGTTTAATCCATCAACCCTGTGAGTGGTTTGAAGCCCAAAATAAACACCTTAGAGATCCATCAAACTCTATCCCCATGACTCAGGCTGCTGTGACCAGGACAATGTGGTTACAGGATGCTGCAGGAAAGTCTCTAAAGCCATAATTTAATCCTCGTCATAGGACAGATACACGACTGAAAATCAACCATCTTATGCCAATGAAGTTGTTAATAATGCAGGAGGCCAATGTGCACATTTTTTTATGACTTAAGAAAGTAAAAGTTGTCCTATAGTGATCAGACATTATGACATTTATTCTGTAATTTCCTCTTTGCAGCTAGATTTTACAATGACAGCTATATTAACTGTTATACAAACTGAAGTTTGATTAATTAAAAGCAGATGATCTTGATGCTGACATCACCGATCATGTAATTGATACTGTGTAAGCTGCTCTAGATAAGAATTTCAATATGAAATTGACTAGATTTAACCAATACCTAAAATATATTCTTCTAATTTTCTAATTTTACACCTCATCTCTGGGCAGATAATGACTCACTAATTAAACGGACAGCTGCTACATAAGAATAATAATAATAATAATAAAATGTTTTGATCACTATAAACATGATTACTATACTACTGTCTAATTACTGTAAGAAGCAGATCAAAATTTCCAGCAGCACCAATTAATCATCATGTTGTGGCTTACCAGATTAATTCTATAGCCAAAAGCTTTAATCCATGCTCTCAAAGGGTTGAGAGATGGCCTCTGCTCTCAGTCAGCTGCCACTGCTAACCTTAGTGAGGGCTGGAAGACAATTTCAGTTCACTATCCAACAAGAACGATGTGGCAAAAATAGCTGATTGGAAGCTGGTTTTAGGTAACAGCAGGCGTCAAAATCATTTACTGATATTAATTCATTGGATCAGGTTTGGGGTCATGATTATGTCTCCTCTCAATAAAGATAA
The DNA here is from genome assembly GCF_963514085.1 of Chelon labrosus. Lineage (NCBI taxonomy): Eukaryota > Metazoa > Chordata > Actinopteri > Mugiliformes > Mugilidae > Chelon > Chelon labrosus. The sequence goes on along the minus strand of NC_140360.1, from coordinate 20,517,907 downwards.
ACTGAATTATGTAAGATGATCAAATTACTTACTATACAACATCCAGTATGCTAAAAGTCACCCCTTTTCTTTTAGAGTTTGAAGTACGTAGAGGAGGAAGGTGGATTATCATTCGTCCACATCATAACAATACATTCAGTTTTAGTGGTGAAGGTCATTTCCATAAACGGTGCTTAATGTTGCATGTCCTGAGGCCAAATTCATGTTTCCCTTAGGAATTTATCTCTGCTTAAGCAAGGTCTATCAAGCTCTATTACATTTTTGACTGCTTCTCTACTAAATCCACATTAACGGTCTAGTTTGTCTCAATTTCAGAACATATTTACATATGAGCGCCCTTGTCTCTTGCCGTTATTTGTCATGTGGTGGCTGTCTAGAAAACAGGCTCTATGAATTATACTAAAATGTTACAGCTTATGGTGGCATTTATGAACTAGAATAACTGACCCATGGTTGCATGCTTCTGCCAATTAGTAAAGCTTACGCTCCAGCAGTTGAAATTGTGACATGCACCTTTAAGATACACTGGGTCACTTGGGCTGATCGTACTCATGAAGGTCGTATGCTTAACACTGCATTCCCTTATTTTATAAGTTTCCTCTCAACAGTGCAGAAATACACCGATCAGTCATAACATTATGACCACCTGCCTAATATTGTGTAGGTCTCCCTTGTGCCTCCAAAACAGTTGTGACTCATCAGAGAATGGACATGGGCCTTCTGAGGGTGTCCTGTGGTGTCTGGCAAAGCAATGTTGTTAGTGGGGGCCTTTGGGCCCTATGGGTTGAGGGGAGGGGCCTCTGTGGATCATCCCACAGATACTTGATCAGTTTGGGATCTAATGAATTTGGAGGACAGGTCAACACCTGTTCTTCATGTTTTTTTGAGTTGTTCCTAAACTGTTTTTGTGTGTGTGTCTGTCAGGCTGCATCCTGCTGGGGATGGTTGCTGCCATCAAGGAGTGTCATTGCTATGGGGTGGGGGTGCCTGGTCTGGTGTAGGTGGGTGCTACATGTCTAAGTAACATCCACATGAATGCCAGGTCCAAAAGTTTCCCATCAGAACATTGTATTGTCACAAGATGGTCAATGTTATTTACTTCTCATGTGAGTGGTTTTAATGTTGTGGCTGGTCGGTGTGGATTTGCAAGCCTTCCCGAAACCCCAGTATCAGTGTGTCTGCGGGTTCTTGGCTAGCATAGCATTTTACTCTTTTCAAACTACCTTTACTAAAGAATTTGAACTGTAAAAAAACATTTGTGTCTATGTATGCTTTTGCACAATATCATGTCACCATAAATTGACCTTTGACCTTCTGAATATAAAATGCCACAACTTGATTTTATTCATGTGACATTTTGTTATAATTAACAGATTAGTTACTTCACCTCATGTCACCCTACAGACATGAAATACAGGCAAACAATACTGGACCTCAGAAGCTTGTGTCAGTCTAATGAACCGCTGTGTGTCAACTCCGTGTCAGACCTTGTATCCAGCGACACCTGACGGTTGACGCTGGTGCTTCACAAAGCCTTTTATTGGTTTACAGCTTGAACACTTTACGTGCTTTATGCTACGTATGATGCCTCAGTGACACGGTGGGTATTTGGAGGAAGAGCTGAAGACCCTCTGAAATACTGGATGACCCGGAAAGCAATGTACCCCAACTTATTCAAAGTAGTGCCCAAGTATCTACGTAGTGTATACCTGCATCCTCTGTCCCTTTTCAAACAGCTGCTGTAATCCCAGTCTGCCATCAGATGTCACTGTTCCTCTCATTGTGAAGCCCCGAAGCTTCGAATCATTTTCGGTATGGAAAAGAAAGAAAGCCTCCATGCTTCACAAGGCTTCATTCGCCCATCACTAGTTTACAGTGACGTTTGACCTCCAAATTTTAACCGGTTCATCCTAGCATCCAAGCCAACATCTGTACCAAATTTGAAGAAATACCCTCAAGACTTTGAGATGTTGTTTTTTTAAGAATCTGCTGACAACCCAAAAACACAATGCCTCCAGCCACGGTTATCGCTGGCACTGAGGCATAAACACAGTGAGTCTCTTTACGTACCAAGTCCCACCCCCAGTCTGTAAAAGTGATATCAAGACCTCTTTTCCTCTAATCAGACTTACAACAACAGATTTTCTGAGCACGAACAACATCGACACATTATCACCAGTACAATGGTGTTCAACAACGGCTGCTTTTTTTTGTGAATGGACTGTGCATCTAATATTCACTGTCCTTTTATCCGTTTTTAGTCTCCATCAACTCAAGACAAATGAATGTCAGGAGATATTCATAGTGCGTTGGATTCATCCTCTGGGCACCATAGATATCTGTACAAGACTTCAAGGCAATCCACAAAGTAGTTATTAATATTTAATTTAATATTCTTTAATCTTGCTGATATTACAGTTTCGACCAAAGTGGTGAACAGCCCAACACTTCCATCCACGAAACCAGGCTCTTGCATTGCATAAAATTTGACATCTGCGCTGCCCTAATGCCCAGAGGGAGAATAACTGCTCTTATGTTCAACACGATCTCAGATAATTTCCTCTTGTTCTGATCACTTCCTGCCAACTGCCATCTCCGATAAGCCACCAAAGGGACTTCATGGTACATCGGACCACTGGCTGTGACGCTCATCTTCATCTTAACGTGTCCGAGCAAGCAGCCTAAGAAGGGTCAGGACAATGTGCTGCTGTATTAAAAATGACAGCACTGCTCTTTACAGTTTTGACAGCCCTGCAGCCTCGGCACAGCTCAGCGAGTGAGCCTATGCTCCCTTAAGCAGCTTTCCATGACTGCCAGTCTGGGAGCGGAGCTGCTCCAAGCTAAACGCATGGGCGGGTATGATAAAGAAGGGTGACACAGCGCTCCAGGTGCAGTTCAAATGATCCTCACTGGGACTAGATATGCTGTGTTACAGAGGTGGACACTTTATTTTCTGAAGATATCACGTTTATTTTGGACCCTTAATTTAAGTACAGTCCCCTGAAAAGCCGAACATTGGTCAAAAATCACACAGCACATTAAAATGATGCTGACTGATCAATGCCATAAACTGTTGGAGCAGCTTAATTGCTTCACTATTAATAGAAGACTAATATGCAAGAAATTATGTGATAATGTTTTTGCTTAATTACAGCTTCACAGGCCCATCCTGAAATATTAATATTCTGTTTAAAATCACAGTCTATTTTATATCCAAGGCGAAAATCCTTCAAATGTTAAACAGGATCAACATCCACCTTGACACCGTTACATTCACACTCATAAAATAATAATCTCTCTCTCTCCTCTCCTCGTGATAACCAGACTTACAATGATTGATCAAGTGATTTGCAGCCACTTACAGCTCATACACAAGCGGCTGATGATGATACTGTGAGAGCAGAATTGCGCAGCAGTGCCTTTGTTTACACTGACGATATTTCTTCAGCCTCACTCAAATTGCTCTCGTCAGAGGTTCTAACTTAACCGTCTACATGGACGATAAATAAAATGACACGGTGAGATATGCGTGTGTTAGTCGTTCTGCTGCTGTGGAGCAACAAATCTACCAGAAAGAGAACAGCAGAAGAAGAAATTTCCCCCTCCAACTTATCATTAAGACTGAATTTATTCAATATCCACAGCTGACCAAGATGGACACACAATTTCAACAGCTCTATCCACATCTAGTCCTGTTTAGTTCATCTTTTCAAACACTTGGAACAACTGTTTTTTTCTACCTCCGTGTTTCTGTCCATCCTGGAAACTCACCTCACCTGATGTTGACCTCGACACCAGTCAGAAAGAATTAATCACTCGTTTACGTGGTAGTTAGATGCTAATATTTTCCAATTAAAGAGATTATCAGAAGGTTTACTCCACCCCTGTATGCCTATTGGGACAGTCTGCTCTGAGTGAGGTGGTTACATGAGGCATTTTTTTTACTGTCACGATTAGTGATAGTGAATACTAGGGCCCATGTAAACGTAGCCAGTGTAAGAGTAAAGTGCTGAATCTGATTTGGGAAAGCCCACCTTACACACTCGATTCATTCACATGTAAAGAAGTTGAATAACCCAAAGTGTGAGCAGAGGGGATAAGTATATCAGGAAAGTAGAGGCAGTAAGAGGGGATAGAGGAAATGGGGTGGGGAGTGGTACTTTGAGTCATCAGTGACACTCGGATCTCGCCAGTATTATGCTGATCCCTCTCTCTCTCTCTCTCTCTCTCTCTCTCTCTGCCCCTCTCTCTCCCCCTCTCTTTCTCTGGCCTGACTAGCTGTGGGCTTTTCGTTCTAGATCAGTGGGGCTCAGTGCATGTCCACAATGATGATGACTGAGCGTGCTGTGAGACGGAGGGAGTGTGCGTCCACCTGGCCGGTTATAAGCGCGTGTCACTGAAAGGGAGGAGGCTACCTTAACTGGACTCTTCTGCGTAAGCCTGAAACAGGACCGTTGCTCACCTCTCTTTTTTTCTCTCTCTCTCTCTCTCAATCTCACCCTCCGTCTGTCTCCCCTTTCTGTCTCCCTCTCGGTGGCTGGCCAAGCTCCTCTCCTCCGTGTCCTGCTCTCCACCTGGCCTCCATGAGTTTAACTGAGGACAAGCTATACCTCCCTGGAAGGTAAGCAGCACTGCCGTGGGGTGTCTGTTTCCAAGTGCTATCAAAAGAGATTACAGAGAAAAAGAGAGACAATAACAAAAACGGGGGGTCATTGATGATGGCACATTTGTTTGATCTCCAAAATGTTGCTTGTGGTTTTGCAATCTTGTTGTTTTCAATGGTTGCTATCGATGGACAGACATCGAAGCGGACAGGAGTCAAAAAAAATATTCACTCTGTTATTCCTTTCTCTGCTTTTATTTTCTTTGGAAAGGTCTCTTCACTTGCAATCCTCCCTCTAGCATGATAACATCTGGTTGTGTTAAAAGGATATTTACTGAAGGGCATTCAGTCACGGTTCAAATACTATATCAATGAATTTATAATGGTTCGCGCTGGCTGCGATGCTGATAAGATGAAGGGACAGACCTCACAGCCAACTTATGGGATCTCCGGCAGGATTAGTGATAAGATCCTCCTGATTATTCCTGTCTGTAACAAACGGCTGCTTTTCTTTATCTTTAAATACAAGTTGAAATTGTCGCAATGCTGACCGTATTCAAGGAAGCCTGACGACTTTATCTCAGGCTGCTTGCAGCACATTATTCTTCTGGGCATGTCTCCCTGCATGCATGGACTGCCTTTTTGTTGTTGTTGTTGTTGTTGCCTGCACACATACATGTGAGTGATGACTTGTGTGCTCGTGGGCTCTCACTCTGGTCTCACAAGAGAAAATCAATATGTTTGGACAAAGACAGACTATGATGTCAGAGTATGATGTCTTTCTTTTGGATACAACATCATCTAGCCAAGTGAATGACCTCCAACTGGAGCTCAGACTCAAAGGCATATAACAAATGGAAACCTAATGTTTGGGGCAAGACATTTACCCGTCACATAAATAGCTGCTTCCCATACTCAGTGAGAATATTTGTGTCATGATGTAGACCTTTGACTTAGAAGGGAGGCAGAGTGGAGTTTATATATCCCTTTTCTTTGTGGCTGCTGTGCATTTACATGCATAAGAATATAATAAATAAATAAATAAGGAAAGGACCAACATTTTAAAGCCTGATTAAAGCTCATAAATAAATACTTATTGAGCATCCAAGTACGAAAGTTAATCCAATCAAACAAACATCAAATGGTCAGCGTTTGAACTGTGTGCATCCGACCTCTTGTGATAAATCTTTACCATAACAATAAACTAAATTGAAAAGTCATTGTTGCTATAATCAAACAAAATAGTTTTAAATCCTCGTCAATGCTTTAAAGAAGATACTGTTAACAAATCTATTGATTCTTATTACAGTCTAAGTAAAGGACCATGTTAGACAATCTCCATCAAGAAAAAACCAAAAGGCAAAAGTGACAGTGAAGACATACTGTCTAAATACGCTCAGATTACTGATCATCTTAATCCCATCATGTTAGATGCAGTGTGTCATGTGGTCATTCTCCAGAGTTATTACATAAGGTATGTCACAGAATGCCCTCCAATGTTTTAAAGAGTCATGCTGCCAAAACACGGTGTAAATATTGTACTGTGATGGCATTCGCATGTCACTGTCAGTCCCGCTCAGATGAGAAGGCATTTACACACAGCGAGGGTGAATTCAGTCTCACAAAGGTCTCAGCAGGCCCTCGGGGTGAACGCAGCGCAGAGCAAACTGTGTGTCACGTATGTCGACTTAAAGGTTTGCTTTCCCATACGGAACAATTCTCTCAACCACAAGCCTAAAAACATACTTACTTGTCGATACCTATTTTGCCATTATTTAAGAAAAAAAACGCAAAAAGTTTAGTTGAAGATTTGCTGATTTTGTCATTTATGAATAAAATAAAATGCAACTTTGAGCAGTGAGGGATTGTGACAAGAAGTTTTCTCAATTTATGATTTTTTAATAGGCAAAACAATTAATTGATTCATTGCTTCATTCATTCAATCTTGGAGCCTATTCCAGCTGTCATCGGGCGAGAGGCGGGGTACACCCTGGGCAGATCAATTCATTGATTAATTTCCAAAAAAAAGTAAATAAATGGCACGTTAGTCTTTCATTAGAAGTAATTTAAATTAAATGGCATTTAGTGGCCGGACTGTTTTTAACACATGAGAGTATACATGATTAAAAATAGACCAATGCTGCCCTGAAATGCACGTATGAAAAGTGTAAGCGCTCAAGGGATGGGGCAAGTCAGTCAAGCCAAGCATAGAAGATGCATTGTGACACTTAACATCCAGAAACACAAATATTTAATGATTCATAATGTCAAAGCCACAAACATGTGGGCTGGGTGTGAACATGTGTTTTTCCTATGATTATACTGTCGATACTGTTGCCAGCGTTATTTTATGTACACAAAGGAAAGAAGACCTTATAATGACATATTCCTTTGGCAACCATTTTTGAAATATGCATGATATTCAAGGGTCAGATTTAAACATAAGTCTAAGATTGAAACTGCCTGCTTATCTCTGAAACCATGCAGACACTCAGACGTTGTTATTACTTATGAGCTTGTGAATGTGGTCTATTTTCTTTTGCTCTTAAATTCCCTGGCTTGCCTGTCAGCTTTTAAATGGCTGCTCATCTCCGCTGACTACAGACATTTAATGGTTATGAGTGACAGCTGAAGTTTCAGTATCATCACAAACCTCCCATTTTAAATCGCATGCAGCAGGGACACTTGTCGCAAAATAATAGATTCCTTGTCATTCCGACGGGCGCAGTGAGCTTTGGAGAGACGATGGTAAATCTTTTCCTCAGTAAATATTTCCGCGGGTTCACATCAGCAGAGGATGAGATGTAAATGTGCATCAAAGATGACATAATGGATACATAAGCCCGGTCAGCAGGCGAAATATGATTTACTTCCCACATCATTATCTGGAGGTCAAAGTCGTTGTCCCTGTGTCAAAGGCATCCAATTAATCTCAGAGTTATTTGGGCAGGCTCAGAGACAACGTAACAGTGGGGTCATAGCTCTGCCAGTCTCAAAATACTCAATCTGTCACAGCAGACCAAAGGCAGAGCACGATAAGCCTCCCTCTCACTTTCATCATGTTGGTTTTGGTCCTCTGGTTAAACGGTCTGTTTTCTACTATAGTGGTACTCAAAGTGCTTTACAATGTTTCTCATTCATGGCAGCTCAGTGTCTAGCCCAAGGACAGTTTGCGTTATGAAAAAGCCAATCCTGTGATAAATGGAAAACCCATTTCATCTGTTATATAGTAAAGGGAGAGAGACACCAAAACGACATCAAAGACATAGCAGTAATGTAGGCCCAGTAGGTAACAGTAGTCTGTGTTAATCAATCCTAACAGAAAACTTGAAGCGCCACTGTTAGCTAGGGCTTAGGAAGCTAGGAAGAGCTCCAAACTGTTGTACCGAGCGACAGTTTATGACTGCAGACGATGTATGCAATGTATTGAAATTGTTCAAATGTAATGAAGCCTCCATTTCTCTTCTCTTGCACTGGTTCACTAATTTGAACAGCCAATCAGAGTGATCTCTCTCACCAACTCAACCAGACGTCGATTCAACGTGAGAAGTCACAAAAAGGGGTCGCACTAGTGCCACCCGTGCAAGGCACACCTCCCAAACTAGGGCCACAGACGCGTAGCAACGGCAAACATCCGACCGTCAGCTTGGTGTGCCCTAACACGTCCACAACCAGGGAGAGGGTTCCGCTCTAAAGACTCGCTCAACAGTTACGTCACATCATCCACAGAATCCATCAGGTACCGTCTGATGACCTCTGGGGGAAAAAGAAAAAAGGCAGACGTTGTAGCCGGCGGATGTCCAGATGTCTGAGATGAGAGTTCCTGTTCCGTGAGCCTGTCATCGTTCATAGTCTGAGTAATGGCCTTGTTTTTATATAGTGCTTTTCTACCTTTTGGTACTCAAAGCGCTTTACAGTCACAGACACATCTACCCATTCGCTCACACAAGCACTCACATATTCACACACCAGTGCCACCCACTGAACGACGACTATGGTCAGACAGTTTACCCAGTTTAAAACAAGCACAGTGACTTTGATTAATGGCTTTGCCTGACAAATGTGTGTAACTTCTCTGCATTGCGCCTTTTTTGCCCTCCAACATTTACCTCCATGCAACCAAAGCCCACTATACATACATACACTAATACTACTCAGACTACAAAAAGGAAGCAGAAAGCCTCTGGCAATAAAAAGTCTTGACTCTTGCCCACAGATTTTGTAGAATGTCACATAAAATATATCCAGTGTCTGTATTCTTATTAAGAGGCAATTCAACATGTTCCTTTGTTAAATTAAACAGTACTGAATTGACTCAACATTTACTCAGTAAAAACAAATACTTTTTTTTTTTTTTTACAAGGCCAACACTAGCCACTCAGGCTTGGTGGAGGTGCTGGAGCTTGAAGACCAGCACACTTGAGAGAGAAGCATCTGTTGACTCCGATCTGAGCAATAGGTTTAAATCTTTCAGGCGTGACAGTTTCTGTCCAAGAGCTTGCATGAGATAAAACAAACACGAGGATTTTTCTCGCCCAGGTTGACACCTACAGGATGGTTATCACACAGGAAACATCCTCCCACAGTCTATGTTGTCTTTTGGCATAACGTAACTATAGTCATGACAGAAATAATATGGCTGAAAGGAGGAATCTAAGTCAATACAATTTAAATTGCGCCTTTATATTGGCTGATGTTTGTTCTTTACAGTAATTAATTTAAAAATGCAAATATTTGAATGCTGATCTGTGACTCTTAGAGGTTGGACTCTTAACAAATCTGATAAGAAATTAGTTTTAGTGGTGACAGAAGCCATCAATCACACAACAATGGAGTACTTGGATCCGAGTGGCACTAAAATTGGCCATAACTCTGCTGAATCTCCGCCACTCAGACTGAGTGGAGATTTCGTCATCGACTGGTGTGCTGACTTGCATAGTAATGAAACCTTATTCTTCATCCAGTGTGATTGCCCTGAGAGTCAGTGTTGCCTCTGTATCATCTCTGGTAGCCCTCCGAGAACTACTCCACATTCATCCCTGGTCGTCCTCCCTGGCTTCAATTTTATTTTTCATTCTTCTGTCGGAGCAATGTGGCGCTCTGAATAGCAATCATCGTCTTGTTTGCAAATAGCAGGACAAAAGGATACAGATTTCCCTGAATACGAGTCTGGCTCATAACAAGGAACATAAGTGCCTCTGACACGCTTCAGCTGGTGCAGAGAAGACAATGTATTAGGTTAATTTATTAGCTCTTTGAAATGCTTGAGCAACTGTCAGCTCAATGATCACACTCTTGACTCTACTCATTATGTAACTGGATTGCACTGCCATCACGTGTAGACTGGGAGACCAAAACTACAATTTCCAAAGCTTCTTTCCTGCATATGTGAGCACGTCTCGTCTCAAACATAACTGTTTTGTTCTCTGGCTCTCAATCTCTCATGCTCCAATTGTAAATCCCGAAAGGCATAGTCTTTCTAATTCTTTCCATCTGTCAATCCTGCTTTGTGTATGTGAATTTAATATGAAAGGTTTTCATCTTTTAGAGAGGATTATATTTTGAAAAATACAAAAAAGAAAGCTTTTTCATTTATTTCTACATCTGGTCCTGTAGGCAGAAGCTACTGTGCAACAAACATTGCAGGAAAGCACAACATACTCTACAGACAATAGCAGAAGAAACAGAGTAGAAACCCATAGGACCCAAAGGACCCCACTAACAACATTCTGTTGCCAGACAACACAGGACACCCTCAGAAGACCCATGTCCATTCTCTGATGAGTCACATCTGTTTGGGAGGCACAAGGGAGATCTACACATTATTAGGAAGGGGGTCATAATGTTCTGCATGATCGGTGTAGCTGTAATTGAACACTTTTTCAACAATGCATTTGCTCCGTTCTAGATGGGAAATGCTTCAGACACGTCTGCTGTGTTTGTCTCCACCATCTCCAAGGAACACGACATCTTCATGGGTTCAGTCTACAGTGTATTTTGTGAGTCCTTGCAACAAAGCAATCTTTGCTGTGTTGATCTTTTGCCGACTTCACGCATCTCTAGCCAGGCTCAACCTTTTTCTCTTTTTCTTTTTTATTTATTTACTTGTTTTTTTTGCACAGGCATACTGTCCCTCATAGGAAACAGCATTCTGCTACTTGTTGCCTATCACAAGCGATCAACCTTGAAACCAGCAGAGTTCTTCATCATTAATCTCTCTATCAGTGACCTTGGGATGACACTCTCTCTATTTCCACTGGCAATACCATCATCTTTTTCACACAGGTATCACATATGTCCCTTTAATCTAGCTGTTGATATCTCAGGATTAAATTATTTATGAATTATAATCATTCGATGCAGGCCTACATATCCCTTTGCTCCTCTTCTCTGTGCAGGTGGCTGTTTGGAGAAATCACGTGCCAGCTCTATGCTATGTGTGGAGTGCTGTTTGGTCTGTGCAGCTTGACAAACCTAACAGCCCTCTCCTTAGTGTGCTGCCTTAAAGTCTGCACCCCCAACCATGGTGAGAGGATGATAATCATCATGTCAACAGCATCACAAAGATGAACAGAAAAAAATATTACCATACTGTATTTCTCTATCCCCTCTCTAATCAGGTAACAAGTTCTCCTCCTCACATGCCCGCCTCCTGGTGGCTGGAGTTTGGTGTTACGCGTCCGTGTTTGCAGTGGGACCCTTGGCACGATGGGGACGTTACAGTTCCGAACCTTACGGCACAGCGTGCTGCATTGACTGGCATGCGCCCAACCACGAGCTTTCAGCTTTGTCTTACATTATCTGCCTTTTTGTCTTTTGCTACGCGCTGCCCTGCACCGTCATCTTCCTCTCCTACACGTTCATTCTGCTGACAGTGCGGGGATCACGTCAGGCCGTCCAACAGCATGTGTCACCGCAGACCAAGACCACCAATGCACACGCTCTCATTGTCAAGGTCAGAGCGTATGAGTGCCGCTTCAGCATCACTGAATTCAAGTTTTGCTGCTGACGGGATTTTTGAGTAAAATATGAAATATATTATTCAAAGGCTTTGATGATGATTTAGCAATTATAAATGATTTGTCTGAACACCACTTGTTGACAGTAATATGAAACTAATCTGCCTGTCTTGTTTTTGCTGTATGAATGTGTGAATGCTTCTTCTCCACAGCTGTCAATAGCAGTATGTATTGGCTTCCTGGGTGCCTGGAGTCCCTATGCTGCTGTGGCCATGTGGGCTGCGTTTGGAGATGCCACACAAGTTCCTCCTACTCTGTTTGCCTTGGCCGCCATGTTTGCCAAGTCTTCCACCATCTACAACCCCATGGTCTACCTGCTGTGTAAGCCCAACTTCCGCGAGTGTTTATACAGAGACACGTCTATGTTCCGACAGATGATCTACAGGGGAAGTCCGCAGTCAGAGCCGAAAGAGCGTTTAGGATCCACCTCGCAGCGGAACAAGGACTTGAGTAACTCCACTCGTTTCTCAAATGGACAGCAGGAGAGCTACGGGGCATGTCTGCCCTGCACTGAGAATGCAACGCCCCAAAGGACTGCCTGCGTACTGAGTGGATCAACCTACACGGAGGTGACAGTCAGCCAGCTCTCAGCCAAACCACAGGCGAATTCCCTCTAGTGCTACAACCTTCCTTTCATGAAGCAAACAAGATAGGACACGTGCTCAAAAAGACAGAGACAACAACAAAAGGCCTGCACAAGTTAGAATGAGCCAAGACTTTACAGTCTGACAACCACACACACCTGCAAGGACAACTTGAAATACTTAATAATGAAATACTCTTTTATTGTGAAATGAAATTTCAACTTGTCGGTTCCTGTTTTATTTTATTGTACAGAAATTCAACTGCATTCTGAAGGAGCATAAAATGAGACAGGAAAACCGCTGCAGGCCTCAAGGTTAATGAGGAACGTGAGGAATGCATACCTATGTGCGCACCACACAGAGGTGGATAAAACTAAATTAATTAATCACAAAAGATCTAGTTTCTGTAAAGAATTGGGGTTTCATCACACAAAGGACATGTGCAACTTTTGCATGTATGTACGTAAAGCGATTCTTAACCCTACATGTTGAAGTATTCACTCCCTGTAGGCTTAAATGTCTGCTGATATTTTGTCCTTGTCACCACTGGAACTCTTTGTAATAGAGACACGAAATCAAACTGACAGCTGATGATTTCTGGTAAGAGTAAAACAACCAACTTTTAGCAGACACTTAATGCCCACAGGGGCTGAGTATTTGATACCAAACACACAGAATTGAGCAGAATACCAATCTAATGAAGAGGCTCTACTGTGCCAAATAGTCTGCAGTCGTTGTCCTTCTGTACACAGCTGGACAAGATGGTAAGCCACTCATTTTTGAGAGACATGGTTTTTTACCCCCCTGTCACTTTGGCCCCTATCTCCTACAGACCCCTTCAATTCAAACCTTGAGTTCAGCTTAATTAGAGCTGTGTAAATTAGTACTACGAATGATGCACTCTCCAGAGACTACCCAGTACTTACCTTCATGAGTGACACCTGTAATTTAAGACCATGTCACAAGACGAGGAACCAGAGGAAGTTCACAGTATTTCATTATATTGTCCAAGTCAAAAGAAAATAGCCGACAGTAACAGCTTAAGGGCCTTGCTTACAAAAAAGGATTTTTTTGATTCACGCTTTAAATGTTTGTAACTGATCTTTTAGGTTTGTCTTGCACCTGCACTTTATTTCCCTCTGAATAATGTGCATTTAGAGTGAGTATCGATTTAAATCTAATTAAAATAAATGACTCATTGGATTTAAAAATCGGTCATGTCTGACCCTGCATGTTTGTATCAAGATTAGTTTTTTTCCCAAAAAAAAAAAAAAAAAAGTGTTTAATTCTGATTTCTCTTTTTCATGTGGTGCTGTGCTGTAAGGAATTGTGTGCATATAAAGAAAATCATTCTGTATGTATTTAGAATAAAAAAGCCATTCTTGTGCAGCCTTATTTATTAAAGGCATTATTTGTTTTTGCCCTTATTTTTCTTGGAACGGTGAGTTGCATTGTCTGCCAAAAAGCCAGCGCTCAGGATGATTAAAGTCCCTTCATTTAATCTTTTTAAACTTGAAATAAATCCTACAAATATAAATACTGTAAAATGAAACAGTAAATGAACATCACCTGAATTGTACCCCAACAGAATATAGTGAGGGAAGTTTTAACAGTGTTGTGGATTACGTTTCATTTCCTGCAAACAGAAGCCAATATTTTAAATCGCTGAAGATTTTAATTATCTATGATGAGGTGCTGCTTTGGAAACTATTCATTAACTTCAGAGCACACCAGGTTCAAATCCACAGGCAATCCAATTTTCTACAAAGGAGTGTATTGACGTTATAAGAGGCACCTTAGTGTGGTCTCTGTTTAAAATTCCTCTGTTGGTGTGCACCACTTTTGAACAAATACAGAATGAATGTTTGGAGACAAAAGTAAATTTCGCTTTGATTAACAAATTTACAGAGCTGCTGGGCTAAATTATTAAAAAAAAAAAAAAAAGATCAATTCCTCTAAATGTTTGACAAATCTGTTGTCATTCACTAAAAGAACAATATCCAGGCATGCAAACTGGTCAGGGGTCAAAAAGGTGAGAAGAGTGTGAAGAGGGAAATGGCCACGAACACCCCCCCCCCCCCCCCCCCCCCCCCCTCCTTGGTAAACAGAGATTTACAAAGACAACAGACTACAAATTCACTAATTTTTACCAAAAAAAAAACTTTTGAAACTGTTTTTCCTCGGGCCTGAAGGGCATATTTCACTGCCGGGCCTTTATTTTACTCAAGCACATCGCGGTCCAGGCCTTTATTGGAAGGAGGCCAGAATTAGAGGCAGGCCTTAATTTCTATTTGAGCAAAACGAACTACGAGTAGAATGAATAAAAACAAGATTTTGTGTCTATTTGAACCTATAAAATACTAGGTTCATTTATTGAAAACGTACCGTTACCATAACATGGTATGCATACAGAATATTAACAACAAATGAGCGGCGCGACGCGGTCGGAGCGCACTGAGGACAGTGAGTCCGCTGCCGGTCGGCAGTCGCGCCGGGAGCGAGTGGGACCCGTCCCTCCCCGCACGGAGAGAGGGCGCAGTGAGCACTGATTCCACGACCCCAGGGACCCCAAGTGAGATGCGGGGGGTCGCTGTAAAGCTCGCGGCCGGAGCCGACGAGCCACCTTCGCCCCGAGCACTTCCAGGTCGACCCAGAGCCGGTCGCGGCGCACCGCCACGGAGGAAATGCGCCCGGCGGGGGCCGGCCGACGCCGGGGAGAGGTCCCGCTGAGGGGATCCTCCCACACCGTGCCGCCGAAACCCTGACCCGCCGAGATGACCGGCCTTTATTTACCTCCGCTGACAGCGAGACCGGCAAATGTTGGAGACCCGGCCGCTAATGGAATACAGGCCAATATTAGAGGATTTACGGTATATAGAACATTATATTATTATATTATTAAAATATATTAAAATAAAAGTCAACGAGTAGGCTACCCCCCCCCCCCCCCCCCCCCCCCCCCCAAATATTTTCTCCTCGGATTTGCACGAATCACATAAGTCACCCAATTTGGATTGAAAACGGCGAATTTCGCCGAAAGGTGAGGAGTTTGCATGCCTGAATATCTATTTAATGAGATGTTTAAACGCATATTTTAAAAAAAACTACCAACTTATCCTACTGTAATACTTTTATTGTACTGCAGCTTTATATCTTTGCTTTGATTTTTCTAGAGAGCATCTCTGAGCACACTGACCACAAATCATAATGACAGCAAAGCACCAGCTGAGGCGTTACCAGCCCTGTGGAGATGATGAAAAATCACATTTAAAAAAAAGACATATTTGAAGAATCTTTCAATTACAAAACACTAAACATGTTTCCCTAAATGGAGTAACTACAGAAGTGATCTACTTCTATCAGAGCTGGAATAAAATGAAAACAGTAACTCAACAAGAAGGAAAAGCAGCAAACTTGCATGAAGGATCCACTTGGATGCAAACTAATTTATTTTACCCCAGTTAAAAAAAAAAGCCTGGAGGATAAGCTTTTGACTGGCAAACCATAACAGGGAAGCAGTGAGATACATCCCGAGAAGGAATTAAAAGAAAATGCCACATAATTTTGAGAGAGACTTGCAGAACAATCACAGCAGCTGGGTATTTTTGAAACTTTTAAACTGACTCTGAAAACAATGGTTAATCTTTTTGATTATTGTGAAGATTAAACATGAGACTCTTTAATTTTTTCAGTTGCGTAAACTGCTTTTCTGGAGATGGGTGAGGGTTCTCAGTAAATATGATTATATTACTGACATAGTTACAGCCAAATAATACAAAAGCTGCAGAGTTTACAGATTCTTATCCTCATGTGGTTTCCTTCTTTATAGTAACATTTTCCAGCACCAACTCTCCTCTCCTCATTTTCCCTAAAACTGTCTCTTTCTTAAAATTCAGACTTGCTACACCAACTGTTCTTGCTCGGCCACACTACCCCAGGCACCCAGTTAACACGAAACACAAATTCATTTGGGCATCTCGGCCAGAGACCTCTGCCTTAAAAGTGACTGGAGGAAAGTTTTTGTTGTGTACACTGAATGTGTGTGGGAGAAAGAAAGAGATAAGGGAAGACAGACAGAGGAAGAAGAGATTAAGTGATTGTCTCTGGGTTTAGGCTTCTTCACCTCACCTCTGGTCTGCGATATCCACAGTCAAGTGTGGTAGGTTCATCTTGAGGTCAGGCCTGCAACCTCCTGTATAAATCAAAATAAAGCTAGTTATCAAATGACTCACACCCAATACTGAACTCATCTGAACAGAACGTAGTTGTTTCGTCTGCTGTATATCTTTGTATATTAGCTCTGGATCAGGTAACTCCAAAGTTGATTAATCCAACTAGGCTTTTAAATCAGTGATCTCCTAAAATCTTTACAAAACTCCACTTTCAAAATCTTAGCACAGAAGACTTTTTTTTACTGGATTATATAATTGGAAAATGTTGGTCAGACAAAAAAAAAAAAATTTGAAGATGAATTCTAATATAACAGTCTTGCACAAAATCCCCCTCCATGACTGTTATAATGTTCAGTTTATGTTGAAACATCACAGGAAAAGGTGGTAATTCAACTGTATGATCACCTTGGAGGATGTAGTTTGTGGTGCAGTTAAACTGGAATGAATGAAACTGAAAACTGTTTCTGTTATTTAGTCAAGCCCACTGACTAAAATAGGATTGTCAAAATAATAGAAACATGCGTCAGTACAACACAGTACAATTCAATAATACTACAAACCACTGCAACCAAAATGAAATCAACTGCTCTCAGTTATTTTGCTGAATACCATAATCTTGATGATGCTAAACTTTTGTATAGAACTGTTATATAAGTGTCCCATTTAGAAACACTGGCGTGGTGCTTTACATCACTAACATCAACAGTATCATAGTGTGCCGTTTCCTTGTATTATTGCATACGATGCATGTTATTTCCTGTATGTTTACACGCTTAAAGAAAAATTAAACATCTGAGAGGTGAAGGACAAGCAAAAAAAGATATTTGAAAAACTGAGAGAAAATCTAACTCGGACTGTTATATTTCTGCTGACATGTAAAAAGAAGTGATCTACTTCTATCAGAGCTGGAATAAAATGAAAACAGTAACTCAGCAGGTAACAGCAATAAGAGGTGAAACTTAAATCCAATACAACATCTCACAGGTTGATCCTTCCTAGTACCCTGATGCCCTCTAGTGCATACAAACAGAAAAACATGTGGAACAATTATCAACCTTGACTTAATCTGAAGGATATTTAGACTGATTTGTTTTAAAGAAAAAAAAAAAAGAAAAAATCCACTATGCTGGCACTAAAATCTGTTTTCTGATTAACTATGTTAAGGTGTGGCCACATTATCATACAGTAAAGCTTACCTGCATTCAACCCCAGATATCTTACATTTCTGATGAAGGAAAATAAAGTAGTATTGATGTGATCAATCAAACAATAAAGAGTTGTGAATATGTATGCTGAAATCTGAATTTCTCAACACAAAAGCACAAAGTCTCTGTCTCTGTTGGCCAAACCAGCACATCCACCTATCAAAGGCAACATCACTTTAATTTGTGGGCATGTGGACATCACCCATAACAAACATCCCCTACTTTCATTTCACCTTCTGGGGTGGAACTACACTCATCATCACTGGGTGTTCCTCAAACCTGTATGAATAAAGCCTCATCAATCAAGACAGTTAAAGTGTATTGTGTTCTCTGCTCTCATTTTTCACTTTGCCTTCTGCATATGCATCATTCCTAATAAGATTTCAGCAGAGGAGGCAGGGAAGAGAGAGGAGCTGAGGGAACAGGCATTTAACAAAATAAGACATCCTTCCATCAGAGGCACCGTGTTAAAGTGACGTCGATTAAATATGCACTGTGGCACAACTGCACCAAAAGTGTTCATGGCAACTGATATATTCACTTATAACTCAATTCACCACAGTGGTATAGTATTCCAGCTACAGTCAGTACAGGAAATGATACACCTGTGTATGTTCATTCACAAAGCAGCTCCTCCAGTAAGCCTCTCTCCTCTTGCTCCAATTTCCTCAACATGTATTAAAGGAACTGAGACATCGTTTAAGGCGGCATGCTGACATTAATTTCTGAGTCAGAGACAGGAGGATGGAGGAAAGAGGAAATGAGGTGGAACAAAAAAGAAAAATTAGAAAAGCCCTATGTGTGACAGCACCAGAATGAATGTCTACTGCTGCATCCACGACTCCACCAGTTCATTATGGCATTAAAATTAAATTAACTGAGATGAAAAAAAGAGCTGATGAAAAAAAATATTCAGAACATGAACTACAAACGACATGCCAGCTGACCAGTTAGATGTATCTGCTATTGACTGATTCAAAACTTGTCAGTATTTCTAGTGGCAATCACAAAATTAGCATTTCAGAAACTATATCTTCCTTTTTCACAAGATAGCAGCTGTCAGAAAATGAGAAATCTGCTCAAATATTAGCTCAGGAGCGCAATATGCTGTAACATTCCCAAAGGTTGAGAAATATCTTACTTCTGCATTTTTATCTGAACAGCAGTGACTCTTATCTACAGGTCTGGATTAGCTAAGACCCTTTGGGAGGAGGAAAATAATGTTTAAATCAAAGCTATGCACTCGGTTGAAGTACAGCTGGTAATAATTAAATAGCCCACTGGTGCTTGAAACCACTGAAGAAGGCTGAGCAGATTGCACTTTATTTCTTTTGAGGCTTCCAACACTTCAGTTATTTATTAAGAAAAGAATTTTAGCAACACATTTTCCTTCTTTTGAAATGCTGTACAACGAATATGAATGCTGGTGTAATGAATGAGAAATATCTAAATTTGATCCAGTAAAGTTTATTTTTTCCTCAACATTATTTGTTTGACAAAGTGTTGAATTATTCCCTATTAATATTAGAAATATTATTACCAAGATTCTTTTGTTACATTTCCAGATATTGCTTAGCCTACAATTTTCAAATGAAACCGGAAGTGTAGCTCGACTTCCCTTTGTTGGCCTTCTGATTGGTTGCTGACCCACCAACCAGAGAGCTCCTACCATGGTGACCGTTGTTAACGTACTTCCGGTTAGAGAAATAAATCGAGCGGTAAACTCTTTTTGGAAAGTAAAATTAAATTGGCAGTGAACGCGGGAGGGTAAACGGTTCTTAAACTTTTTCATTTGCACAATATCCAGAACACGTTCCTGAAGTGGTTTTCATTTCTTTCCTCAAACCAAAAATAAACACACCTGTCGGTAAAAAGCCTAAATATATTCGACGAGTGTATCCAAAGCGACAGATAAGTTAATTTCACATCTCCATATTTAACAATGCATGATTAGCACTGTAGTACCTGTGCAAGTCGCACATATTCATTGCTACAACTCCATACCAGATTATTGTTTTGCTACTACTCACCCAGTAAGTACATAAACAGGCCACCACTTCTATGGACATCATGTAGCTTTAGCATTTTAGATGCAGCTGTGAATGTCACGTCCGCGTGGTACAGGCAAAACATTTTGTGAGCGAGCTTTGCCCTGAACGCGCGTCCACCGCTGTTTTCTGGAGGGAGAACATGTTCTGGTCTGTGGTCTGGCCTAGGAAATTTTGACACAAAACCCGGATCACGGACGGGTCGTCAGTTTTTATACAGGATAATGACGCACTAACAGCACAAACTGTGGATTAAAACATAAACATTTCGATGGAAAAGTAGGGAAAACCGCCAAATAGGGAATCAATCTCGATTTTGTTTATTTTAAAATATTTACAAAATATTATTATAAATAGTTATTGATATTCATAGATTTTCTCACATCGGTGTCTAAGTAAAATTGTTCAACATGTTTGTAATCTGTTTTGTTAGTTTATTTAGCGGAAGACGTTGCTAGGTTACGTTGCTCGCGGTGATGTGCACGTTCCGAATGTCAAAACGCGGCACTTTCAAAGTTAAGGTAGGCCGTTCTGTCGGTGTTAGGCCTATACCATATACGAGTATAAATAAATAAAATAGCAGTTTATGTTTTTATCTAAATTATGAACGGTATTGAATGTTTTGCCGCTATAATGGATAAGTCTGAAAAGCTATTCTGCTGGCGCCTCGTAGCTACGTAGACACCTCCTTGCTAATACTGTTAGCTAACCTTAGCTGATGCTGACCCTAGAGGCTTAGTTAGCAATAACATTACACTTGTTAAATATTGATATGTTCTTCACAGATACCATCTAAGTAACCAAAATGATGTTCTACACGCAACTGTTCACGTCAAAGCGTGGGGCTCTAGCCAAAATATGGCTAGCAGCCCACTGGGAGAGAAAGCTCACCAAAGCCCATGTATTTGAATGCAATTTGGAAACAACCATCAGAGATATAATTTCCCCAAAGGTAACCCTTTGCAAAATGCATGTCTAAAGCCCCATATTGTGTGATAACTTACAGCTAAAGTGGGAGTACACTTTGAGATGTGATTATGTGATCCTTGTAGATGAAAATTGGTTTGCGGACATCTGGTCATCTGCTCCTTGGTGTGGTGAGAATCTACTCCAGAAAAGCAAAGTATCTCCTGGCAGACTGCAGTGAAGCCCTGCTTAAAATTAAAATGGCATTCAGGCCAGGTAACACACGCTGTTTGTTTTATTCCATGTCAACAATTATGTAAATAGCAGTGACACATAAAGACAGATAACAATATCAATGTAAAATATTAAATACTTAATAAGAATAAGAAAAACCTTAATTGTCCCACAAATAAAGCTCCCACAGAGCTGCAATTTGTTTATGATGGTGAAGCCTCTCAGTCATCTTGATATTTCCCAAAAAATTAGTTGACACCAGGGGAGCTGGACTTGTTGGGTTTCTATTATGATCCCAGATCCAAACCGATTCCTCCAATCACAGGTAAGACGCTGGTCATTAACAGACCCTAGTCATGCAATTTTCAGGTGGGCAACACCCACAGATGTTCCTGTTAAAATCCCCACTGTCCACCAGCCTTTTCAAACTGAAGCTACTTGAATGAGTGGCAAAATATCTTCAAGAAACTCTACAAGTCCAGTTACTCTTATTGCAATTTGTTTTTTTGGATTTAGATTATAACATTGTTGCTTAAACAAATTAGGCTGAAACCTGTGCAGTGAAAAAGCTGATGACCATTTAATGCAGCAGAAACATGGCATGCTGCACAATCTGATAACAATGAGACGATGATTCTGCAGACTACTACTGCTTAAATATATATGTGCACCTTTGCTTGTTTATTGGGTTTACTATACTAGGACTCATGCAGTCTAACAATTCTGCAAACCAACCAAACAAATCATATCTTAATGAAGGTCTTAATCTTCATTACTGCTGAAGAGAGTATTTGAATTGTTTAGATTTTACGGATGGACATGCATATTATTTTGTCCACCCTTTTCCAATTAATGGGGCAAAGTAAGTAACCGACTGACAGTAACACTTCTGTGTATTTTAAAAACCAGAACACAAACTCGTGTATCCTCCAAACAGAAGATGAGGTTGACTTGAGTAGTTTTGGCTTCCCAATAAACTGGCAACTGAATATAAGGGTTAATACTTCAATTGACTGATGACAGTAGCCACCAGGGGGTGACATAGACAAATGCTTATTTTAGGAGGTCAAGGCAAGAATGTTATACACTCACACTAAACTGTCCTATAGGTATTTATATTTCTTTACTTATTCAAAGAAATACTTCCTCAGTTAAATCAGTGCCTTCCGTTTGTGTATTTTCTACTTATTAATACAGTACATGTAAGCATTATTTTCACTGTTTCTCTCTCAACACACCAGGTCAGACAGATTTGCCAGTGGAGGGGCTCGAGGCCACAATTAAAGCAATTACCTTGACAGAAGATTTTGCTGACTTTGATACCCAGCTGCCACACCCCAGGTACATTTATACTGTGGTTTACTTTGACATATATCACTTCCACTTGGCAATTTAAAAAAAACTAATGACTAGCTTAAAAAGGAAATCATCATGCAACTCAAATGCTATTAACTGGAAACATAACATGTTTTCTGTTGTGAATGCAACATTACTCATGTTCCAGACTTTACTGACGTCATTGGTTAGGAATTCTTGATATCATCTTGATAAATGAGCATTCTGTAAATGTCCGCACTATGTTGTGTTCGGATACCAGTGGCATAGATGCCGCGGACCACTTTTCACTGAATCAGAGTCGGTCAGAAGAAATCACTCTGAAGGAGGATTTTGGAAATGGCTTTCTGAACTCTATAGACATCGGTAAGAAATAGACTGTTTTCATAAGGTAAAGCATTTTAATATATTATTGTTATTCAGCTTTAAATTGTTTTTGTATCAAGTTGTTCTACCCCAAAGACTACTTGAGTAATATTTGCTGAAATTACCTTTCTTTAGTAAAACACAAGTATTGCCAACCTTTTACATATGGCGGTTTACAGTGCTGACTTCTCATTTTCTTTTCCCCCTCCTTTTGTTTCTTCTGATGGTAGGAGAAGAGTCCCAGGACCACCAAAATGAAGTGCTGGATATGAACTTCCAGAGCTTGACTCAATATGGAGACACATTTGGAGATGAGGGTCAAGGCTTCGACCTATTTGGTATTCACATATGAAATGTTTAGGATTAGTTTTAGTCCTGAAATGCACCTTGAACTGAAAAAGGAAATTAATATTTGGGTTACTAACTTGCTTTACTGGAAGTATCTCATCAAACTGTTATGTTATAACAGTGAACATCATCTTGAAATGGACTGCGCTTTGCTTGAAATGAAAAATCATAAAATCTTATCAAATATACCCATCTACTTGCCGTTTCCAGTTTCCAGTCTAGATCTTCCACACTTGACACTTGTACATTTCCATTAAGAAACTTTATTTAAGTCTCCTAAGGGATCAGTAGATTCTGACATTTGTTGACACGTATATGCCTTTAGACTTATTTCAAGTTATCTTGGATTTGATGTCAGCTGGTCATTAATCATTTGGAAAAAGTCCCTGTAGGATGTACGCCATTAAAGCTAAACTGTTGCTTCCTTTTGCCAGACATGAAATTAATTGTTTTTTTTTATTATTCTATTCTATTGATTATGTAGATTTTTTTACAAACACCAGTGATCCTGCCGAGGCAAATGACTTCAGCCCAGAGGAGCCGCACAACGAAAATCTAGAGAACTCTACACTAAATGATCAACAAGGTGATAATTCATCATCATAAATATTTTGCCTACTTCCCGTTTTCATTCGTGCAGTTGCTAAATAGTGATTAGTTATGATATGCATCACCAGCGAATTGTATTATTTACAAAGGAAGTACATTTGCATTCAGAAATGTTTTTAAACTAGTCTCCCTGTTTTCCAGTTGCTCATAGAAGAGATCCCATGGAGGTGGCGACCCCAACACTGAATGAGACCACCCTGCTCGCTAATGAGGAGGCCTTTGCTCTTGAACCTGTGGCCATCACTCGTACGCTTAAACATTGTTGCTTCAACTCCTAAACATTTTTCTATTTTATAAATCTGAACATTTCTATGCAAGGAGAAAAACGGTAGAATTTTGATACAGGAAAAGTACCCTCCCCTCATGACCTCTTGTTATTCCTTCCCAGCAAACTCTGAGAGAAAGAAAGGGAAGAGGAAACGCAAGTTGGTGGTGGACCATGCCAAAGAGCTGAGCAACGAAGCCATTAGAGAGCAGCTGTCTGACTTTTCAGACCTGCTTGCTCATCTGGACATGGCCCCTCCGACCGTTGAGCTGATGCAGTGGAAGGAGAGAGGAAGTGCAGACAAACTCTTTGCACAGCCATGTTCCACTAGGATGGCCCCACAGATAGAGGAGGTAAAACTCTGCTACACTTCCAACAGTATTATTCGAACATCAGCATTTTTTTGGTAACTGCTACTGTGTATTAATAACTAAAAAACTGGTATCAGCGAATAATGAATTTAAATGACTGCTGTAACTTCGAATTACATTTTGCCTCTCCAGCTCTTTGTCAAAAGTGTCTTCCAAGTGAAATATCACAGTGTGTGTGAGGAGGTGGAGGAGATGCGGCAGGATGGACAAGATGGTAAGTTTTAACTTATTATGATTAGTATGAACTATAATCTTTAACATATCACTTTGTTTGGCCTCTTACACTGTACCCATCTGGGTTCACTCAACACTCCGAGCCCCCTTCTAGCGTGATGAATTAGGTGGTAGGAACCTGAGGTAAACGTTTGGGGGAATTCTGCATTGTCGCCTCAATTTTGTTACCTCAAAGTTCAGATTAGTTCAACTTAGTACCTGCCCAGTTTCTCATAAGCACAACAAATCACTGCTGGTCTCTTTCTTCGTGAACGTCACTTTAGAGCAAGTGAACAATATTATGCTAATTCACATTATGGATCATGTAAACCAAGAAAAACTACATGTATACTTACACTCGCCTTTAAAAGTCAACCTGTCTGTCCCTGCTCCTGCCATTTCACATCTGAAACTGTTGGTAACATCAACATGCATCAATTCAACGACACCATTGGCTTGACGTTTCTTGGTTCAGCTGTTATGAAGTGTGACCATCAACGAGGAGTGTGTAGAGGTGGTTCAGAGCTGGAGTCTCTGACATCAGTAGCAGATGCAAGGACCTTGAACAAAATCCAGACCATTATGAATAATGTCCGACACCAAAGTCAGACAGAGAAGCTCGCTCAGTCACAGGCTGCTGCCTCTGTCCTGCTTCACGGACAGATTGAGGAGGTCGTTTGTCCCTCAGGCCATACGACTCTACAACGCCTCCCTGTGAGGAAACAACTGGACTGTGGTCACTGTTGATACTACTGTATATTTTGTACACAGCATTTACATCTCTTGTCATTACGATGTAGTTCAGAGAGACCTAAGTGCCCTCACCACCGACGTCAGTGTCGTAGATTCATCAATGGATCCTGAAAGAACACACAACACTGAGCTGACGGTTCTTGATCACCTGAACCAACATGAGAATTACTCACATCTGACTCAAGTAAGCATTAGCCCGCAAGTGAACAGAGCGTACGATAAATAATGGGCCTCACCTGTTCTGTTTTTAGTTTATAATCTGTGCTGTGTGTCTGTCAGGATGAAAACAGGTCAGAGTTCACTCATCCAGAACTTCCCTCAGAGGACTCCATGTTTGTCCATCCGTCTTACTTGGAGCAGGACACTCAGTCAACGTCCCTTCACACTCAGGTGCCCGTCAACACACAAGGTTACAAATACAAACAGCGCAGGAAACTGTCCTCTGTCGGGGTCCACTTTTTGCTGACTTCAGCTTTTGGAATTTAAGTGAACTTATATGGATGATTGTCTGTGAAAATAGCTGGTACAGTGGGGGAGCTCCAGTCCATCAGCGCTTGACAGATGGCAGGTGTTCATTTACTGTGTTGCCTTGGCGATGAGCCCGGCATTACTGACTGATACTTTTCTAACCTGCAGTCTCTGCTGGACAGCCAGGACTTGGAGGAGAGGAGGATAACGAGGCGAGCACAGAAGCTTCTGAACGCTCTAAAAGTAAGCCTCTAAAAATAAATGTTCACATATTACCACCTTACTCATAAATGGTATTAATTCACATCAATGCCTGCGTGTTCAGGACACGTGACTGTTTTCCATGTTAGAAAGCATCTTAGCTTTATTTAATACAGAGGGGCAGATACAAATCTGAAGTCCCAGTGGACAGGGATTTAAACATGATGAGGCAGGATTACAGTTGGTGGGCAATTAAATTCTCTTGTGTGTGCAGCAGAGACAGAGTGACGGTGACCCTACCTTCAGCCTGGAGGCGCTCTGTGAAGGAACAAATCGTTCGCAGGCTGCAACCACTTTCTTCTGTCTGCTGGTCCTGAAAAAACAAGAAGCCCTCAACCTGCACCAGAGCGCTCCCTTTGAGGACATCTTGGCCACACCTGGACCCAAGTTCTACAATTAGTTTAACAGGAATCACCTGGAGTCCTGGTTCTGCTGGTCCTGCCTCGTGTCTGTGTTACTGTGTCAGGGTAAAGCTAGTTAGACTCTAGTAGGTTTCTGAGCTAAGTGATAAAACAACATTCAAAAAAAATACACTTGTTTGTGTCTAAACAGTTTTTTTTATCTGCACAAACATTTAAATTTATTTATTCATTGTAAATTTATATTGACATCTTCTAAAGCCGTGCAGCACTTCACCTTCCTGTAAGTTCGGTTAGAGTTTAACACCAGTTTTGTTGTGCTGAAGAAAAGTAAATTGACCAGAAGCAAATGTTGCTAAGTTCTGCTTCAGAGTACAAGTATTATTAAGATGTTTGCCAGCTGTTCTTTATTATTCAACAGTTCCTTTAAAACCCATTATTAAACAGCCTCCTGTTTCAGTGTGTAAGCAATACAACTTAATATTTAGTCTATTTGTACACATTTTAATCTCAAAACTTAATTAATCAATAGAAAACTGAGTAGCTTCACCACAGCAAACCGGGGGGTAATATACTCCTGAGGCTATATTATATATTTATTTCCAGTTTTTTTGTTATCTACAAGCATCTTCCATTAGCAAAAAGAAAAATATTAAAAAAAAAAACAACAACAACAGTATTCTTCTTTTAAACACAGGACTGTATAAAATGGTTCATGAAATAAATATTGGGTTATTAAGAGTTTGAGCCATATGTCTCTGAAACTAAATATGTTGTTATGGCTCATGTTACTGTGGACTGTACTAAAATAAATGGCTGCACCGGTTTCAATAAAAGATCTACTGAAAGTAAGACAGGCTCATCTGAAGTGTTGGACATGGTGCACCGCCCCGTCTGTGTTTGATGCCAATAAGAGGGTCTCTGAACAACTACTCGCCTGCCACTCATTAACACCCCTGACATGAACAGAAATGTGCAACTAAACCCTGGCTAACCAAGCGGAACCATTCCCTACTGTCACTTTAAGAAGCTCCGACGCAGCAGTCGCAGTTGCCTCATTTCATCTCCGGGCTCCATGGCTGCAGGATGGACTCTCATCAGCACCACCAGCGTCTTTTCTTCCTGCTGCCACCGGGGACCGTCAAGTCAGGCAGGAACCGAGGCTTTTCTGCGATGCCCAGCTTCCCCCTGCCGAAATGGTACTCTTTAATATGCGGGTTGTCTTAGTCTTGTGCGTGTCTGCAGCTATCCTAAACGTGTGTTTTGAGATTGAGAGTATGTAGGACACAGCTGGGACTGAATGGTGCGTTGATCAGACGCGTTTTTCTCTGATGGAAAGTACCCCCTGGAGTGTTAGGTGTCCTGCTTAGGGATCTGCCGGCTGTGCAAAAACAATCATGAGACTTTTATTTAACTCCCTTCTTATCTAACACCGCTTCATTGCATCCGACAGATGTGGAAACCCCTGTGATTTAATACCACGGTGGTGATGGTGATGATTCAAGGACGAAGCGCATCATCCTGAATCATTCTGGCACCGGGCGCTGAGCACATCACCTGCAGGTGTGACCGCTGCTTTGAGTACAGTTTCATCCTCCTGTACTGTAGGCTGCTCGCCCCCACACCAAACACTCACATTACTCACATTACGTAAGGTGATTGCGTATTTCTCACCAGGACTCGCCACTTGTTGCGCAGACCGAAGAGAGGGAGGTGAGATCTCCTGCCTCATCGTCCTAGAAAATTAAATGTAGGACAAGAACGAGACGCTCCGGGTTACATTTGTGCGCTTTTCGTTATCACCAGCAGTCAGAGCTCTGTTGCCTCTGATTTATTGAGCCGCAGGTATATTTTAAGGCTGGATCAGCAGCTTTGTGAAGCTGCACAGGGTTGCAGGGACTTTAGAAGATAGATGGGGACATTTTGTACTCATGTTGGATTTTTTTTTTCTGTTGGAGCTGAGCTAAACAGAGAAAATGATTTTATGATTTTTAGCTGCCATTTAAGTCACTTGGGTCATGTCAACAATTAATTACATATTTTTATATAACATCAAGACACCTGTGCCTACTGGATGCTTAAAGTTGGGGAGTATATCAGTGCTTTGGTCTTGTTTTTCATTATAAGTCTGTATCAAACTGCTCAGTTCAACACTGAGCACGTTTTATTTAGAGCAACTGTTTTAGCACATCACGCAGAGACAAGCTTAGAAATAAAGACGCAGATCAAAGTGCTGAAGAGGGATTGTTTCCCAGTGTCTGTTAATTAAATTATTGAGTAGACTAAACTGAATTATTGATATTTTTTTCAACAACCTGTATATAATCATATCTATCAGTACATTATAAATGACCCCCGTTTTATTCCTGAAGTTGTGGAGAAGGCTTTCTAATCTTCATGCTGGGATATGAAAAACAAAATAATACAGTTTAATCAGGTACCTTGTGTGGTCTCGGACTCATGACTCATGTGTTTCTATATAACCTGTCTATGGTTTTTCAAGAGTGACGTAGTTTAAATGATTCATGTAGTTGCTATAAATGAATCCACCTCTTCTCTATTAATTATCAGTAATGCTGTATTCTTGTTTCACTGTAGGCAGGTAATGACCCCGGCGACCCTCTTAACTCTGCCAGCCACTGCGTGTCAGACTGTCTTTGTTGGACGACTTCTGACAGCAGTTAATGTGAAGTTTAATCATGTTTATGTGCAGCTCTGCAGACAGGCAGGACGCTGCTCAGAGAGAGGCAGCTGCACTGACCGTGGACACTGTGTCCCCTTTGTGTCAGCAGAGAAAGGAGGCTTTATTTGCTGCTGGCCTGGACTTTTTTTTTTTTTTTTATTAGGGTTAGACGTTTGTGACCAGCCTCCAGTGTAGAAGCAGATAATGACCACACACAGGATCATTCTTTTCTGAACTCAGCTGTTCGGGATTCTTCTTTCTTCCGTTTCACTTGTTTGTGATTTAGATAGCCTAATCATGTGTTTATTTGCTGGTCTTACCTCTGATGTGTTTGTGTCTTTAACGGTTATTCCAGCCCAGCTGTGAGGGCTCCTAGCATCCCTCTCTAGAGACAGCGGTGGAGAGGTCGGAGGTTCCTTTGCACATCAATGTCTCTCACCCCGAGTCGAAAGCCCTCCTCAGGTCAGCGCAGGTACTGTTCCTTCCCTCTCATACGTCTCATTTCAAACACTCAGGTGGTGGAAAAATCCTGTTTTTGTCACTTCTCATCTTAATGTGAATGATCTCCTGACAAGGCGCTCAGTGGGAACTGGGGGCGGCAGCGGGCGATACGCCCAAACTGACACATCCAGCACCCACACCTACCCTGGTCGGGTCAGGGCGCCAGAGGGCAGCCCCACAGCCCGGACGTATCCTAGTACACCCAGGTAACAAGCCTCTTTACCCAGCATAAAAATAAGCTACCAAAGTTAGAACATCATCCATAATCTTTAGCCTTGTCCTCACAAGACTCAAATTAAGTGATTCTGAACTGCCAACAGCTATGAATGTGACTGGTTGTCTGAGAGAGTTAGTCCTGTGATGGACTGGTGGCTTCTTCCAGGGGCTTCAACAGCTCAGACCCTCTCCGCTTCTCTTGTTTATTCCGTTTATGCAAATTGAGATCATATTAAAACAAACTTTCATAGTAAAAGTCAACAAAAACAGCTTTATTACTTAATTGCAATGCTGTTGGAACTGTTTGTATTAGAAGTCTGTATAATACATATTTATTAAAGTATTAAATATTTCCTTTATGGCAACAGTTTTAGAAACTATATTTATATGCAGTGCTTAAGTTTGCTGCCTTCATTAAGCTCGAGGTTAATTTGTTAACGCAGGCTTGGCCCAGTTCACTGCCAGCCATCACATGATATTAAGCAGAGCCCTTTTTGGTGCATGTGTGTTGATTCAGGCGTCAGGCAAAGCACACGGCCTGCAGTGACAACCATGGGATCAGGGCTCCTACCCCGGAGCAGTACCTCACACCCCTGCAACAGAAGGAGGTATGTATACGACACCTGCGAGCCAGACTGAGGGACAACGTGGAAAGATTACAACACAGGTGAGTCCTTTTCTGATTCCATCCTTTGCTCATTGTTCAACGGTTCTTGTTGTGTTTGTTAATTCCAGTTCCCCGGTGCAGTGCTTCTAAGTTTAACTATTATCTGTTTTATCTATGTTAAATTAACACACTCTGTAAAAGTGACTCTGCAAAATATCTCCCTCTATTCATGTATCTCTCATTAGGGACTGTGAAATAGATGAGCTGAGGACACAGCTGTACAGGATGCAGGAGGACTGGATAGAAGAGGAATGCCATCGAGTGGAGGCCCAGTTAGCCCTCAAAGAGGCCCGCAAGGAGATCCAGCACCTCCAGGAGGTGGTGGAGACAGTGAGGTCCAACCTGGGTGTCCGTGAACAGGACCCCCACGACCACAAGCCATACTCAGGGTTGCAGGGAGCTCGGCCAGGGGGGAAGTCTCGCTCCTGCGGATGTTCCCCAGCCAGCACTTTGAGCCGTAGCACCACCTACACCCGGCTAAGCAGCGAGGCTCTGCAGCTGGAGCGCAGCCCGAATGCTCCAGAGCCGAGCGGAGCCTCTCGCCCAGCAGGACAAACCCACCTGCTCCTGGAGGCGGCCCTTCTGTCCGAGCAGCTGCCGCCGCAAGGCCACCTCCGAGCCCCCCCGTCTGTGCCGCGCTCTTCTACCTATGAAAGGCTGTGCAGTGGGGGGGCTGTGCTGCCAATGTCACACTCCTGCCACACTCTCAGCAGCAGCTGCAGGTGCAGTGGACACACCTACCTCCCTCATCATCACTTGTTCCTGCACTTACCACAAGAGGAGGCTCCGGTAACGGCAGCGAGTGCTGTCGCCCCCGCTACTGATCCCAGCCCCATCCCTGTTCCTGGAGCAGAGAAGAAACCCGAGGTCCGCTCCCAGGCCTGCAGCCCCACCATGACCTGGCTGTGTGAGGAAAGCGGTGCAGAAGAGCTGAGTGTCATTTCTTTAGCCACAGCAGACATCACACCCTCAGAACCACAACTATTTCCACCATCTTTGCCTCCGCTGTTCCCCCCTGGGCATTCCTACAGAGCAGAGGCGCTACCACCTGACAAACCCGAGGAGGTAAGAAACGCCCCAGCAGAGCCGCACACCTGCCAGCCCCACCCTGTAGCTCCCCTTCCAGTCAGGCAGGAAGCTACAGTGATAGAGATAGAAGACGACAACACGGAGGAAAATGACGGAGCAAATGAAGACGGGTATTCCCCCCAGCTGTGCCACTGGAGCCGCTACTTCCTTGTAGATCTTTTGGCTCTGGCGATGCCGGTGGTCCCGACCATGGCGTGGCTGTGTCGAGGGACGCCACAGGAGGTCATGCCTGTGTATCATATCGGGTCCCTGCTGAGAGGTTGCTGTGCTGTTGCCCTCCACTCGCTTCGACGCCAGCGTGCAGGCGGTGGACGCAGGCCTACCAGCATGAACGGAGCAACACCAATCTGACACTTTCAGCCCCCTGTGACAATAAGAATACAACTCCCAACCTCTGCAGGCACAGCGCTGATGCTGCTTTACTATATTTTGGTCTCAGCCATGTGTTGGATTTCTCCTCTCTTAAGATTTTTTTTTACATTTTCCATAAAGCTCTTGTGATTCTGTGGTCAAGCTTTGCCTTAGAGAACAAAGGATTAGTTGTGCATTAATTACCTTCATTACTCAAATACTCCTACTGCTACTGCCTGCAGTTTAAATGGATTTCTCTTTATTGCAATTTGCATGTAACCTAGTTTGTTTGGGTTCTCCTGCTTGCATTAAAAAGCTCCTATACGTGGATTTTAATGAGCATCTTCAGTGCAAAATAATATAGTTTATGTCATGAAAACTAAATTTCTGAAGGTGAATGCACCAACATTTTCATTATCACATTTTAAAGATAGTTCATAAGGAATGGGAGAGCCGTGAAATTTCTTCGGCATCAACAACGTCCCACAAGATCAGAAAAATAAATCGGACTTGTTCAGAAGCAGTAAATAATACGGCGCACAGTGGAAGGCATTCGTATCTGTATTTTAGTCATATCCACTTCTGAAAAGCAGAGCATGTGCACTGAATGTGGTACTCAGGTGCAGAACAGACATTTCATCGATTTCTTTGCCATTAAAACGAACTACAGAAAACTCTATGGACTCACTTTTTATTTATTTAATACATTTACCTCTACGCATCAACACACAAATGGAGTTGATTTAAATTCTGAACCATGCTGACAGAAAAACGAGACGGCTTTTTAGCAGGACAGCTTTTATTGTAGTTTGGATCTAAACATGAAGGTGTGCTGGGAGAGATTCATCCATACAGTATGTTCTCAACTTTCTCTGCTCCAGTCATGGAATGCAGAGTCTGGAAAAGATTTGAGGAGATGAGGAGGAATTTTTCTTAACAGAGTAGTTCTTGAGTCACACAATGAAGGACCTGATGACCACTGGTGTTTACTGAAATTGTGATTTGTTAACTGTGATATATTTTCTGACTGAATCAGGTTGTAGGAACACTTGTCTCAGCCTTGGCTGCTTTCATTCCACTGGGTTGCAGTTATTCTAAATAACGCGAAATATGTGAAATTGTTTGTGCATTATTAGTAAAATGTGCATTCTCATCCTTCAAGAGCCTTTGGTGTCTTGA
Source organism: Chelon labrosus (assembly GCF_963514085.1). Classification (NCBI taxonomy): domain Eukaryota; kingdom Metazoa; phylum Chordata; class Actinopteri; order Mugiliformes; family Mugilidae; genus Chelon; species Chelon labrosus. Next base: position 20,485,102 of record NC_140360.1, on the reverse strand, counting down.
CTGAAATATCCACAACTATCATGTACAGTTATGTGGGTATTGATTTCAGCCTTCTTACGCAAACAGAGCAACGTCCTAAGTTTCATGAATCTTTCAAATTTATTAGCTTGTTAAATCAGTGATCCGGTTTGAGGAAGAAACAGATAAACTTTTTACTGTAATTCATCTGCAGTTAACTTGCAAAGCAGCAATATTTCCTTCAGGTTCAAAAACGTGCTTCTAAATTTGTTTAATGCTCAGCATCACCAATACATCAGAGATTATCTGTATCTGTTTTATTTTATTGGAGCGGCCTGTGATGATTGAGAAATAAAAAGGTTTCTGTTCAGATTGCTTTTTTTAATCAACCTTGAAGCCTTTTAACAGAGACTAGAGACATTTTTCCACTAGACCTTCTTTTGACCAAGAAAGTAGATACTGAACGGTTGTGAAGATCAGAGTAATTAATAAAGTAATTCAGCTCATGCTGCAGTATAGGCAAAGACAACATCTGCACAGAGCAATAGTAAATCCTTGGTTTCACTGAATTCCACACGTTTCTAACTCATTCCAAGAGCAAATATCACAAAGGTAATTCATAGAAATATCGTGTCAAACAATTTATTCTTAATTTTATTCAAGACAATTCTTTACCCGCAATCAATACAATTTTATTGTAAAGGCCACAGAGCCACAGGAATGAGACTGATTCAGTACTTACTTAAAAGGTGGTCCTGATGGCAGACACGTTTTGTGAGTCAAATAAAGTCAATTTATGTCAAATAAAAAAAAAAACATCACCATAAAAATACATAGCAGAATATGACAAAATACATGGGATGGAAAGGCCTATGACTTATTACTGTAAAGAATCTGAAGCATATAGTGTTGAAGGATAAAGGTTTAAAGCAAGTGACATAACACGATTTGTATCTAAATGAAAGGAAAGTGGACTAGTGAAGCTATAGACATAGGTCCTATGCTGGAATCAAGAGCAGGAATCATCTGTTAACATTTTTCCTCCATGTTCCCGAGATAGGAGTCAACCTGTAAGAATAAAAAAAACAACAACATGATTTTAGTCCTGTGATTAAGGAGCAGGAGAAGAGGAGATTAGAGGATATAGAGATTAAAGCTTGTTATATCCATACCATTTAATCTCTAAACATCCCTGGGTATATTAGATTAGCTAAAGGTGCACTTGAATGAAATGCTAAATAACACAGAGACATAAATCACGGCACAGACTTTCTCATCGATATTTTAAAGCGGATTATCCAAACAGTGTTAAATTCCTCACCCTGATAATCTGAGTGGAATTAAACAAAGTTGAGTGCACAAGTTTCAGGCTTCCAGACTGAGCAGCTCCACATCGAAGGTGAGAGTGGCATTTGGTGGGATGATCCCTGGGTGACCTTTGCTGCCGTAGGCAAAGTCTGGTGAGCAACTAAGCCTTGCCCGCTGACCTACACTCATCTGTGGAGGAGACGGAAACATTACTTACACAAGCATGCGGACGGGAACCGAGAGGTGGCTACAAATGGCTTCAGAACTGCACGCCTCTAAGCTCATCAGTAGCTGATGCCGACATGTTGTACAGACAGATGCACGGTGTGTAACAATCGAGACGCTTTCGAACAACAAGAGGTAAACGGTGGGGTTACTGCACACCTGAGGGACATAAACAGAGAACTACCTACCTCCAAGGTCATTTATTTGGATTGAATTTGCACTTGCAATAAAAATGCAGACATGACATAATAGCTGGCAGGCAGCTGGAGCAACGACGCACAACAAAATCACATAAAGGCACAATTAAGCCTGGGCATCACCGTCAGTCCATTTCTCCGTATTTCACTCTATTTTTTAAGGCAAACATTAAGAGCTGTGGACTGTACGGACAAAGTTACCAGTTTTTTTTTAAATGGCCGTTGCTCGTGCAGCATTATTTTGTTCAACCAGTGACAACGTAGGAGCTATAAAGAGAGTTTGTGTGTCTCCAAAGGTTATAGCAACTAGGAAAATGTTTCTGCAGTCTGAGATCACTACGAGACCCTTTTTACTGACTGGAATTGCTCCTGTCTCTGCGTAATGATGCTACTGGATACCAAATCTCCCATAGAATAAAAAGTATAGATCTATATTAATTAATTTAATGACTGTGTAACATTAAAACTTTATAATGTGTGCTGTTTTTCATTTTGAAGGCTGGAATAGGTGATGCTGTTGAACCGGCTACAACTTTGTCCGTTTAAATCAATAAAAATATGATTTATAATACAATATTTTTAAAGTACATGTAACAAAACTCAACAGCACCACACACTACAAAAAAAACTAACATCAAGACAATCACTTCAGTAGGATTTATAGCAGGATTGATGCAGGGGGAAAAGCTCCTCCTCACCTGGGCTACTCCTTCCTCCCAACCACGGATAACCTCCTGGTGTCCAATCTTAAATTTGAACGGCTTCCCCCGGGACCTCGAAGAGTCAAACACTTTCCCATCTGCGAGAGTCCCTGATAAAAGAAGAAGCTGGTTATCCCTCCAGAATCACGTCCTGATGTTGATGAGTTATCCCACTTTTCTGCGCCAGGAAGCTAACAAACACCTAAAGTTAGCATTAGCCGGCTAGCACGACAGGGGTTAGATCAGGTTAGGGGGCTGACAGCAGCTACGGTACCGTTAGCTCAACTCTTCTTAATAAAATGTAGTTGAGACATTTTAAAATATCTAGTCATTTATACAAATCAGCGGGCAAGTGGTTGACTGCAGCGCCGCATTAGCTAATGTTAGCCAAACAGACATAACAAACAATTTGATTAACAGGATATGGACGTTAGCTGCAATGCTAACCAGCAGAAACACCACTGGACAAGCAGCTATAGTTAGCCGAAACAAACTCTTCCCAGACTCCGCTTGATCCCACAATTCAGGCAAACGCTGAAATGTAAAACCTCCAACGACCAGCGGGAAACAAATAACTGCCATTAGTGAGGAGAAGAAAGCAAGTTGCGCCCAAATCTTTGAGCTCCTTTCAGTAGCCTCCGCACTCACCGACATAGTGCACCACGACGCGCTGCCCCTTCTTCGGAAATGTCCGCCCTGAAAATAAGAGAAAATAAAGAGAAAAGCGAGCTGTAATGACGACCCAGACACCAGGTGAATGAAATAAAGTATTCCGCAGATAAACAAGGCACATTATCCCCACCGTCGCCCGGAGTTATCGTCTCAATTTCTACTCCCATTTTCGCTCTCAAGTATCCTTCCTCTCTACCAGCCGACAATACGAGCGGAAGCAGGAGGCAGGGGCGGCCTGCTGCTGACGAGCGGGTGGGCTCCGACCGACAGAAACGCACCAATTCACCAGCGATGCATCAGGGCTGTTACAAAAACTCATCTTATATTCATACCAAACGTCAGTTCAGACACGTAGATTATCATATACACTGTGAAATAATGACAAAAATGTCCCTAGGACTGATTATCTGAGGTATTTCCTGCATAACTTTTGTCACATTGCAAGAAAATAAATCACAGTTTATTCTACTTCTCCTGTGTATCCTATTTGTTCTCCTAAAACTAATCAGTAAAAATACAAATCATGCATACTATCCTTTACTCTATGTTTAATTCATAAATAAATATGAATAATTAACACTAAACCAGTTTGATAATCAATGCCTAATATTAAAAATTCTAAGAAAGCATTGAGGTATTACTGAACGCTGAACACCCCTACTGGGTTGAACTTGGAGTAATTACTAATATTTCTGATATAATGACTATAAAGAGATACTTAATAGGTTTATTTTTCCATTTTAGCTCCCTCTTAAGTAACATAAAACCTCATAATCAGCTCTGGTTAAAGTTTAGGGATTGTTAATTATTGTAGTTTTTGGTCTAATGGGTTCCTGGGATCTGGGAATAAGGCAATTCAATTACAAGAAAATCTGATGGCGCAATATGTACCATAAGCTGCGAGACAGATGGTAAACAAGAGATTAACCAGGTTATGTAAACCAGTTTTTCTAAAAATTAAACAGGAAAGAAATGCTGGCATTGATCCAAACCAAGAGGTTCAGAAAAAAACAATGAAGTCTGTCTAATATATTTTACCTGAATATTATTTTCCAAACCAAGAGCAAAAGAAAAAAAAAAAAAAAAAAGCTGAAAGGCACCTTCACAGCCCACGTTTCTCACCCCATCCGACTTCTCATTAGTGTTGTTGTTGTGTTATGTCACCAGGATGTGCTGACATGATATGTAGGCGGTTGCTGAGCCACAGCCTCATAAACAGAACAAACAAAACACTGAAACCGTGCAACACACCGAACCCACAATCCATGACTATGTACTATATCATCAGAAACAACACCAAACAGTAACAGTCTTGATGCAGGTGCTCACTGGTTTGTGTCCTGATGTGACTTCATCTAACAGCTAGCTTTTAGTTTTTTTGTTGTAAACATAAATTAACATATCCTAATGTTTCAAGCTGATCTATAAGTGCATTTTCCTGCAAACAGTTCCTCATCTACACATCCTATGTTTTTGGTTTTGGAATAATTATCATCCGAGATCAGCTATGCCTCTGTGATGAACCGTTCCTGCATGTCTAAATCAATCCAACGTGTTTTTCCGCAATGTGGACAAGCAGTGTTTTCATCCACATCGATGTAAGAAGGTAACACTTACAGTATCATGCCTGTGCTGTTTTTAAATCTCTTCACATCTATTGTGCCACAGCCAACCTTTTTATTTACATTTTATGAACAAAAATACATTATTTAGAAAAGTGCAAGGACGGGAAATTTAAGAAAAAGGTGGATGTGAGCATGTAATGTTTATGAGCATTAAATATGGAGCTCTTCATGCAACTTTAAAGCAAACACTGACAACAAGAGTAGGCTCCTCTTCTGGAGAGTGTGGCTGCTCATTACTGAAAGCTCAAAAATGTTCCTTTCTTAAGATGGAAAGCTGAGATACAGTTTCCGTAACTGAACTTTTACTGTGCTCCAAAGTGTTAAAAAGTCAGCATATATCATGAGCTCTTTTTCCGAAATGAGCAATATACGACATTTGTCAAGGCGTTGGTTATCTCAGCTGAGCAGCTTTGAAATACTAAGTTTAAAACAACATCATTCTTATCAGTCATGGAAAACCTTACACACAAACGCCACTCTGTACAGTCAGTGTGCTTATATGGGGAAAACTTTTTGATTCATGGTGTAAAATAATATTCCTTTCCACCTAGTAAAATTCACAAGAGCCACAACAGTGACATCCAAACAGCGATCATAAAAATTGGTTTTGAGAGGTTTATCAAAGTTTTACCACCAAACTCCTCTATCTTAAGTGCTTTTTCCACTCATTGCCAGTTTTAGCACAGGCACAGAAATTCTTAAATCAAACCGGGCCATAAAACGCTGCCCTTGAGCCGCATGGAGAGTTAGATATCAATGCAATAAAAAAGTCCTGCAAGAAATACCACCTTTATGAAACTCGATTTCAGGTCCACACTTTTAATCTCAAAGCACAACGCTGAGTTGAAACTGCACCTCTCTGAGAGTTAAAAACACAATACAAAGGCACAAATGTGAGATAATATCAGATATGGGAGGGAGGCAGTGTTAACATTCCTTTACACTCAGCCTGTGGCACAGGGTTGTTTGATTTTTTGTGGTCTTAGATGTGTTAGACGAAAAACTGTGATGTTTGGGTCATGTCTGTATGCAGGCTTACCTTAGCGTAGCTTAGCATAAAGACACAGCTAGCTTTTTCACAGCCAAAAGTTGAAAAATCTGCCAGGACTACATTTAACTAAAAAACATTTTGTTTATTTGATTTGTACAAAAAACAGAAATGTAAAGGTGAAATATTGTGTTGTGCTGATTTATGTTGCAAATGCCGCCTTCAAACTGTAACCTGTCCATGAAAAGTCCACGAGTACTGCCCTCTTCCACCCTATACATGACCTTATACATACAGTAAGTGGCGTTTTTGGTAGCCTGAAGTCCGAGTTGACGTGTTAGTAGATGTTTATGGTAATGGTGGAAGTCAGTGGTATGATGTTTAGAATTTTCTGTGTAATTTTTGCTGTTCCCAACTGACTTGATTCTTTCAATATGCTTTTACATTTCCAATATTAAGTTCCTCTGTTATTAGCTTACTAAGTGTTAGCCTTGGCGGCTTCTAGATGCCAACAGTTGCCTAGCTGCAGGGTTCTCATGGCTTTCAGTTGATGCTAGCACTTTAATGCCAAGCACTTTGCGTACAAAACTTCCCATGTCATAATCATGAGCTCACGAGTTTCATTTGAAGGCAGCATTCTTATTCTGGAAGAACCCTTCAGCCAATTTCCTGCCTTTATGCTAAGCTAAGCTAACCAGCAATGAAGCTTCATATTAATGTATTGACATGAATGGTAGCAGTATCTCATAAATCTCACAACAGAAACATGTTATCTCCCAAATCTTTTAAAACAATTCCTTCTTACACCCAAGATACTTTCACATGTGAGCTGGAAGACAAAGACCCAGGATTAGTCCGGCCCGGTTTAGCTTCTCCTGAGTCCTGGTGAGATCTGAGTATCTGACACTGAGGATCTACTTTGGACTGGACATCTGATATACACCTGCCACTATTTCTATGAGGGTCATTTGATACATTTGAACGGTTGGATGACCTTACTGAATATTTTTTATCCTGTCTGTGACGATGCGGAGAAGAATCTGACTTGTGTAAATGGTTATAGTGTGAAGTTGATGTCACATCTGGATTAGGCTGCTGTGGGATTATTGGTAGCTCTGTGTCTTCTCTTGGGTTGGTTGGTGATGATGACGATGTAGCTTCTGGTCTAAATGAGGAATAAAAAAATAATAAGGAATTAGTGAAGGAAAAAAGTGACAGTCGTCAATAGTCTTCCAGGAAGACAACTTTGACCTTAATCAGAGTGATGGGCTGCTAAATTGATATTTATCTTATGTGTGGATTACCAAAGAATATATATAAATAATGTGTGAATATAATGGTTTGTGAACTTTGGAGATGCTGGTAGAACCAGGCTAACTGTTTTCCTGTTTCTGGTCTTTAAGCTAAGCTAAATTGATCTTTTCACGTTTGGTGCAGCAGCAATGCTAACTATTTAAAAATACAGAATGTTTCTAAGCTTTGGAAAGTAGCTTAAGAGCTAGATGACTGGTCTATATATGCTGTGAATACAAGATTGATATATCTTTAGCTTGTTAGCTTTATATGGCTCTCTTCCTAAACACACTTGTAGCTCCATTTTTGGTCTCTACCAACTCCTAGAGAATATGCAAATACTTGTCAGGTATTTGCAGATAAATCTTTCACTATGAGCACAAACAAATTGTTAACTGTGGCTGTTGTGTAGTGGGATTTTAGACATCTTTCTCTGTGTAAAAGTGCTTATGTGGCATAAAACGACCTTCTCCGTTATAGCTGCCTTTAAGATGGCATGTCAGGAAAAAATGATGAAGCTCCTGAGAGGAAAACTAACAGAGAAATTGCTCTTACTGGATTTGCTCCCGGAGCTGCGAGCTCTGCCTCTCGTTGATCGGGTAGGAGTGAAAAAACACCATCCCAATCAGCAGAAGTGTGATGGGAACTGGTGAGAACAGCACAATCAGAGCCGTCACCACTCCATCACCATGGCTACACGCTCCCGCTTTGTAGCCCACGAGCCTGCAGGAGGAGAAAACACAAAATGTGATGCACACACTCAGCAAACACATGAAGTGATGGACGGATGCTTGACTCACTGCAGTGTCATGGTTGAGAGTCCGACAGAGAGTCCTCCTGCCAGCTTACTGCAGAAGGCGTAGCCAGAAAAAAACACAGGCTCCAGGTCTTTACAGGAGGGATGCTTCATGACAAAGTCATCCACTACATCTGGGAGCATTGACCTGTAGCACATACAGCACATGCTCACATGAAACCCACATGTCAGTTTACGTGAGGTGAACTTACCAATCAAAGAAAACCAGATGGAATAATCCTCACTGGCCAGGGTCAGGTGGAGGCGATGTGAATGATTCATGAGCAGTACATTCACTTCTGACACTGATTAAATCTGACAGGGGCCTGGGAAGGAGTACAAACCTCATGTCCAAGCTGGGAACTGACTCACCAGGGTAGCAAGAACACGGTCGCCACGCTGAATCCCATCACAACGCACATAGTCATAAAGACAGGAAAGTTACTGGGAACACAGGCAACTATGACTGCAGCTGGGATGAAGAGCTGGGAGAGATAAAAGCAGGCAGATCAGGGAGGCTTCAAGGCAAAATTCTTAGCGAGAAATTTCAATTTTCTTACAGATAGTCCGATGAAAACTGTTGCTTTTTTTCCAATTCTCAGAAGGACTATTTGCCAGAGAGGAACTGCAATTGAGGCAGAAACCTGTGGATATATTGACATCTTTTCATTTTAAATTCAAATTGTATCTTGTCTATTGATGGTGACATTTAGGTACCGATGTCATTCAAAAGGATCTAGGTAAGCAGTGTGTACTATGTCTAGTTGCATCATACCAGTAGAGCCAGCAGGAGGTGCTGAAACTGGGCTCCTAGTCCAGCTGCATGACTGCAAAACAGTGCGAAATTACCCAGGGACATCTGAGATGAAACAGACGGAAGAAAAAAAACATTAAAGAAAAACATTAAGAAATATCAAGAACTGGGATTATTGTTAGATAATAAATCTGTCAGTGTCATCAGAGCTTGGAGAAATTCAGTGCAGTCACACAACTCTGAGGTTAAACTCTACCTGAAAAGCAAGTGTGCTGAACACAAAGCCGAGCACCAGGCGCTGGTAGGGAGCGTGGCATATCAGCATCTTTAGCGAGGCCAGATAAGAGGGTCGCACACTGCCATCAGAGCACATAGGGGCTAGAAATCAAACAAAAACAAATATGAAAGGGTCAAGAGTGGAAAACTAGATTCATTACATCACTCTTTTTTAGGTGGAATAGCCTGCAGCACAATGTGAAAATGAATGACCTGATTTCTTTGGCTGGTTTTTAAGTTTTAACCTCTTATGCACCAGGCCTCTCTCTCAGATGCTCAGCTCTAAAATGGCATTCCCAAACTAGATGGAGTATATCTGACCAGCTGCAAGGTTTATTTTTATTTTGTCTCATATTAAAGATAAGACTTATATGTTTACAACAGAGGCGTATGCAGAATTGGACTATCTCCTGTCACATTAAACTAAGCTGGAACAGAGCAACATTACCTTTAGCAAGACTCATTTTACTAAAGTGGAGCGGATGAGTTTTAGTAGTAGCCTATTATAAGGTAAGCTCTCCAAACTAGATATTATACCTGTATGTATGTGGCACGTTTGTGAACCATCTGTATGCACTGCTGCCCTCAGCAGATGGGGTATATGTCAGTGTACATGCTTTGGACAAAGTTTAGATTAAAGATTAACTAATCCGTGAAGATTGCGCAATATTGGTTCTTATCTTTTACCTTTATTCTGTGCAGTCTTTGTCTAAATTTTACTGTGGTTGTGAAATGTTGCTCTAATTGGATCGCCCCGTATAAATAAAGGTTGTGTGTGTAAATAAATGTAACATGAACTGTCATGTTACCACATATTACTGTTGAAATAAATCACAACTTGCATCAACTCCTTGAACCAAATATATGTGTTATGTCTAGTTTTAGACCATTTCTGACCGGCTCACCCCGCTGCTCCTTCACCCCGAGGAACAGAACCAGGCTGCAGAGGAAAAACAAAGCACCAATCACCAGAGCTGAGGTCATGAACGCCTTTTGCTGGGGGCGATATTCACACATGAAACAGTTAGTTATAAATGCAGCACAGTAACACAGTAAGTCAAATGCTTTCTTGACTAAAAATTGCATGGTGCTGTTTTGCCTTCATACTGAATCAAGTTAAACTGTAAAGCTTTCTAATCAACACTAGCAGGGTCACGTCTGTGCAGATTCTTGGTCATCCAGGTCAATTTACATCTAAAACATAACTAAAGCAAAGCTCGACTTAGAGGTATTGAGTATTGGGTTGTTAACAGACCATAGTCGTGTGAGTTCAGATTGACATCACCTACAGATGTCCCACATAAAAACCTAAACTCCACCTGTCATGATTACGCTTTCACATGTTTGCCCTCACTTTCTTGCAGAGATCTGCTTGAGAGGATGCGCACTACTCTGTAACGAGTAAAAGAATCTGGAGCTGGAGGGGGTTAGCACATTAGCATAAAAAGCAGGAGAAAATAAGGAACATTTGCTGCCGATGGACTTAGCCAGGACAGCTGCTTCAACTAGTTTTTCTTTTTTGCTTGGCTAAGCTAACCTCTACTGGAATATTCACTTTTTTGTATATATTTGCATAATATATGCAGTGTACATATATATATATATATATATATATATATATATATATAATGTGCATTAAGTCTATCCTTCCAGTATTGCAGCAACAAAACATGTTGAAAAAACTGACTAAGGAGGAAATAACATTGACATTCATTCATTTCCCGGAGACTTATCTTTATCCTGAACTGTCCTGAAGACTTATACAACAGAAATCTTCATTTTCTGGCCCTAAAACAGATGTGGGTTCCCGCAATTTGACCACATAAACGGAAACCCCACCACACAACACACAACAATGCCTGGCTAAGAGCAGTAAATTACAGGGTAACAGGATATCCCTGGGACGGTGTGAGTGCAGTCTCAAAGTAAAGCTGCCTGGCAGCTCAAGAGACATATATGTCCGTTGGAATGACCGTTTTTACTTGACTACAGTATCTACCGTTTCCTGAAGAGAAGCAGCGTGTGGTGAAGATGTGCTTTGTGCTGTTTCATGGGCCTGGTCCAGCTGCTGGCAGGACTCCTGCTTCTCTGTGTTGTACACAGCCACAACCTGTCCCTGAATCACTGAGGCCAGCAGCATCGCCACCACCTCCACACTCATCCCTGGCCAAAGACGGACAGAGAGACTTTAGTCTGGCTGCTGATGGTGCAGGAACGTGGGTCGAGTGTGTTCACTCTTACTGTAGGCGGTGGCAGAGTCTCTGTCTCTCTGATCTCCCCCCAGGAACATGTTCAGTGAGAGGTAGGGGACGTTGTAGCACTGTTCACAGACGACAGGAGGAAAACATGACGCCAAACCGTCAGCACAGTAGCCATGGTGACGCAGCTTGGAGCGAAATGTTAGCAGAAACAGTGACATGAGGAGAGAATGGGATTCTGTCACCATGGCGACACGAGACAAATGAAGAACGCAGGCTGTAGCGAAGGAGGAGTGACGCAGAAGATGGAGGACGGGGGACAAAGAAATACTGGAAGAAGTACTCAAAACATTTCGACATGAACAATGTCTTCAACTGTCATAATAATCATTGTTGTTTTTATGTTGTAGTTGCTGCTTGGTTCCAGTGGTTTCCAAACTAAGGGTCTGGCCCCTGCAAAGGGCCACAAGTTAAATCTGTGGGGTTTTGAGATGATTAATCGAGGGCAACACTAAATTTAAAAAAAACAATATGTGTCAATGCCTTAAACATAAAGTATAAGGTAATAAAAAACGGAAATACTAAAATATAGTTCTTCAAGCAAAATGTGTAAGAAGCACATGCAAATGACTTACACTCATGAGGGTCTCAAAGAGGCAGGTGGCCATGAGGAACCACAGCACGCCGACGGCCTCAGACACGGGGCCTCGCGGCACAAACCACAGCAGCAGGTAGGACAGGACAGCAAACGGAGTGGAAATCACCAGCCTGAGAGACAAACATTAATGGCTCTGCTGAGTACAGAGCCGGAGGACGAATCGCAGCAAAATTCAAGATGAGGTGCGTGTCAGGCACGCGGCTCCACCAACCGACCATGGAGTGAGTTTGCAGACGGGTGTCCAGCTGCTGCGGCTCACCAGATATCCCAGCAGAGGGTCGGTCACAGCATCCCAGGCCCGACTCACGAATAAAATCAGGGACACATAGAAGGCCTCAATCTGGTAAAACATTTTAATAAAACTCTCAGAAGTTGGACAAATACAAAAAAAGGATGCGCACTTCACCCATTGGTGTGACCATCAACAGCTTCACCTCAATGCCAGGATAACAAAAGAGCTAGGAATGTTGTTATAGATTTTTAAAAAGGAGAAATCAGAGAGCAGGAGCCATTCATTAACTTGAAGTCCATCTTACTCTGCTGCTCCACCGGTTTCTTCAGCATGCTCTCTGTTACAAACTGGGACAAAGTCATGCATATAACCAACAATGCTGTAAAGATAATAGTCCTCCTCACTCCCAAACTTATCAGAGCTCAATTATAAGGTCATTACAAGCAATACAGTTATAACAGGACAGGTCATGATGCACCCACTTAACCACCACATTACTGTCCTGCTCTCTGATCTCAGGTAGAGGACCCTCAGGAGCAGAAGGACTCACTGTGGCACAGTTTTGGTACCTGCAGCAATAACAACCTTTAACATGGTGAGCCACTGGTGAACCACATGTGTTTTATCTCATGCTGACACCTGTCTGTCTGATCTGCCTGTAACTGTACCTCATGTACGACACAACCTCATGTCTGTCATTCTTACACAGTTAGTGAATGACCAACTTAATATTTTATCTTGAAGTTGAAATGATTTACCTGCACAACATCCAGTAGGAAAATCTGCAGGGAGATACTGATGGGTACCGTGGTAATCTGATATGGGACCCCTCCCACAGCGTAACATAACTTCCTGGTGAGAGGAATCCCCCTCACCTCCTGTGGAGAGCAGAGAGTAGAGGAGACAAGAAGCAGTTTATCGTCTTACTTGCGATAATCTCCAGATCTATTCTCAGTGAGAACTCAGAGGGCAGAGAAAACTATTTGTCTTGTGTTTTAAGTTAAAAACCCATAACCTGCACAAAGTCACCCATGAGAAGATAAACTAGGTAAATTGTCCAAAACATGGATGCAAAATAAGAAGGTAAAGCAACTCTGTTATAGGGCTGTGTGCATGTAAGATGAGAAAATTCAACAATACCCTGTACAGTCTATGTACATGACTAAATTTAACTAAATGACTACAAGCTTAAACTCTGTTTGAAACAAGATGGAGTTTGACACGCTTGATGCAGAATTAGAGGAGAAATATTTCTTACCTTCTGCTGATCTTCGCCACATGAGTTCCTGTCTGTCCTCTGCTTTAATAACCGATTATTTAATGTATGTAGTTGGTTTGTGAGTTTCCTAAGAGAGCTCATGATTTAACGTGAGGTAGAACGATGCCACATGTGTACCTCTGTGAGTATTTGACGACAATAGTCCTTTTCACACGCACACAGTTGTACTTGAGGCCAACTTATCCGGAATCTGGTCGAGCAACTCTTTTGTGTTTGAAAGTGAGGGATTCTCATTCACTGCTCATATTTAGGAATAAATGGGAGGGGCTCAACAACAATAAATGATCAATGAGTTCATTAACACTCATTTCAGGTGACTTTAACTGCACAGATAACTAGAATTAAATTATCTGCTCATGTTGAAATGACAAAGTAATGAGCACAATAAACATCAAGATTTAAAAGTGCTCAATATTTCTACTGACTCTGATCTGTAAGACATTTTGATGTTGATAGTAAAGAACAAAAGGCATCAACATGGACCACTCTGACCTCTTGTGGATCATCAGTGAAACACTCCTCCATCACGTTAACCCTTGATCTCTGGGGATTGTCAACATCCAGGTCATGGTATGACTAAAACAAAACTACAACAAAGGCAAATTCACTTGCCTACGTTTTTTGAAGACATTTCATCAGTCATCCAAGTCTTCTAAATCATGGGTGGGGATTTTTTGTTTCAGAAGTTTGATGACTGGTCGGTGTCCACCTGACATGACTAAAACAAAAACAAAAGGCTGTTAAGAGTCACCTTTTGTTTTAGCTTTCCTTCAGGTGGAGTTACTTTCTTCTTATTATTTTAGTTTGAAGTGACTGGAATCTGTTGGCCAGCAGCGGCCCTACTGTGCTATGAGTTTGCAGTTCGTCTGTGTTTGGGTGGGGTTTCTCTGGGTGCTCTGGCCTCTTCCCACTGTTCAAACACAAGCTTGTTAGATTAGTTGGTGACTCTAATTTGTTAGATTGTTTGTTCTTATTTCGGTTACCGCCGCGATGGACTGGCGACTCCAGAGACCTAGTCCAGAGTGTACCCCACCTCTTCCAATGACAGCCGCAACCCTTTAGGATAAGCAGTAACAGATAATGAATAAAATGACAACAAAAGGTCAGGTCTTTTGTACATCAGTTTTATTTTTGTGCGTAGAGGAAACAATGTTTGAGACAAGGTCACACTGAATTGTAAACCCATCTCCATTAATGGAATTCTTTTTTTTTTTTTTTTTTTTTACAGGAGACTGCGTGGTACCGACCTGAGGAATTCATTTCTGCAAGAAATAAGCTTTTTTACTTTGGTGCAGGTCTTAAAAACCCATCATAGGGGCCCGAACTAGACGCCTGCACCGTTTAATCTTTAATGCCATCCATTTACAGCAGAAGGATTTGTTGACATCGCTTCAATGTTGGACAGCAGCGGTATTAAGGTTAACAAAAGTCAACATAACAGAAAAAAAAGAAATAGTTCCATGTAACACATGGCATTTCCAAGTTTTAAACTTTCAAAACAAAAAAAGAACAAGAGAACAAACGGAGAGTGAAACTTGGCAGACAGACTTCATCCACATATCTCAGATTTCCAGTTTAATAATTGGACCCTGTTACTTCATGCACATTCCAAGTTTGTGTTGAGGAAAAAGTTTGAACAGTTTCGTCTGATTTGAAGTTTATGATCTGTTTAACACCACCCTATAAATTGGTGCTCTTAGTTGCATTGTCCTTGTCCTGCCTGATTCCATACAGCCACTTGATCACTCTTGCATTTCTCTCGATGACAGATACACCATAGGGAACACGATCTGCAGCTTTTCCAGCATCTTCATCCTCATCATCTTCATCTTCCCTGCCGGAGCCCGCACACTCAGACCCCGGAGCGCTCACGCTGCGAAACCGGGCGAGGGACACGATGTCAGAGCTAGATCCAGTCAGCTCCTGGAGGTCTGCGGGGTCAAGGCCGCAAAGGTTGAAGAAGCGCTCCAGCTCTGTCCCCGCCCGGGAGAACCGGTCACTCATGTCCGACTTAGACCGGGTCAAAGAGGGTCGTTTCCTGGAGCTGGTAGAAGACAAACGGGTTATTGCTGGGGATGGAGGGGGAAGAACAGGGAGGGTGGGGGGAAGCGAAGCAGTGGCCTGGGAGTCAGCTGGAGAGGAGGGAGAGTTTTCAGGTTTTGATGGTGCAACAACCGGTTTCAGAGGGGAAGACCCCGGCGTCGTTCTAGTGTGGAAGGGACGCAGGTGTGAAGCAGCCAGGCGGAGTTGTAAGTGGGAACGTAAAGGAACGGGCTGGAGGGGCTGCCGAATGAACTGAGGTGTTCTGCAGGTGGTCCTCAAAGGGCTGGCCTGGGGCATGACGTCCACTCTGCGTACTGTCCCTGCAGCGGGAGACCCAGGAGAGCCTGAACTTTCTGCCTTGGCAAGACCAGAAGCTTTTAATCTCACCTTAGCTAGACTGGACAAGTCAGGTCGCGGAGGTGGACACGGCCTCTCCTTTTTCTGCTGTGCCCCTGCAGGAGTCGGGCGGGGAGAGTTGTGTGCAGGAGGAGCAGAGGTTTTACTTTCCACTGATCCCACAGCTACACTGGGCTGGGGTCCATCACTCACGCCGCTGATGAGGTTACTGAGATGCTCCAAGTCCAGCTGGGATCCGTCCTGCTTCGCGTTTGTTTGGGTCGGGATCTTCCTGGCGGGCCGCAGAGCGGGGCCTGCATTTAGCAGAGGCTTCCTTACTTCACAAGGCCTGACCGGCTGCTGCTTGGAAAGAGCCACCTGACTCTTGACATATTTAGCCTTGTCTGCTTCCAGCCTCTCCACAGCACTCTGCTTCGGCCGGCCTGCTGCTGTCGCGCTCTGCCGATAGAAGTCCGGCCCCACTGGCCCCTTAGGCCGCAAGCGTGGGGGTGCAGTAGCAACTGCAGTCCTTGTTGGTTGCCTCATCGTGTGTTGCAGCGTCTCCACGGGCATTTTGTCAGTCAGACTTTTCCTTCTGTCACGTTTGTTTGGCTTAAAACTCGTTCCTCACTGTTATCCTCTATTTGGGCCTCGGTGTGGCCGTCTCATGATCACCTCCAGGCCATTTCTGAACGCATGTAAGCTCAGCATCTCAGCTGATCTCTAGTTCCTTGACATTTGGACTTCCTGTGGAAAACAGACACATGGGTTTAGCAGAGCAGGAAGCAAAGACAGCTCAATAAAGAACTCAAAGAAACAGTCCATAAAAAAAAACATTTACCACAAGAGATGAGCAGGCATCTCTCTTTCAGACACTTTAGTACCTCGAAACCCCACAAAGACTCTGCACTCATAAACCCCCCATTCACATAAGACTGCAGCCAATCACTCGCACGAAGCCTCCTCCTTCCTCGTCGCTCATTGGCCGCCAGCACAGTCGGACTTAAACAATTACTCGCAGTCATCCATCTCTCCAGGCAAACACACAATAAAACTGACACTTCATTTTCAGTCAGTAGAAGGGCTGTTAAAAGAGTAGCAGAAGTGTGTGTGCGTGTGTGTGAGCGAGAGAGAGAGAGGGGTGATGGGGAGGTGCAGCAGGACAGCTGTCAACAAGCTATTGTCTGGAGGCAACACAGAGCAGATCACACACACCAACAGCTGCTATGGGAACAATGACCCCGCATCTTTAAATAAAGAAGCCAGTTGCCAGGATTTTGTAGCAGCCTAACTCCTGAAGTCAAAGTTAAATGAAGTCACAAAACAAACTTATCATACAACTATAAGCCTCTAACCAGTCGAAGTCTGACTTTTTTGTCCTGTGTTTCTGCGTATAATTAAGACCCCCTGTTCTTGTTTGAAATGCACCGCTCAAGCAGTCTGTGTCAGACAGTCAAATTCTCGACATATTTGCCATTCCAGTCTGAGCCGGGCCAAACTCCTGCTGACAGGGCTCCGAAACTTTCAGCACGTCCATTCTCACCTGCCTCGAAGACTCCAGATCTCCTCGCTTCACCAAACCATAAGCGATCTCCCTTCACCAGCAAGGACGGCGCAACGCATGATTAAGGCTTCAGTGGCTTACAAACCAAAGAGGAATGTAAGGAGGTGGGTCAGACAAACAAAAATAGAGCCACTAATTTAATGTTTTATGAGTCAAGCCCCGGCGTGTTCCTGTGTTGGGAGTAAATAACAAAAGTGGAAGCAGGTGACAAACAGAAAGGGCAGGTAAGCAGGAGGAAATTCCCTACATGAGACTTGAGGCCTACGCACTGGTCTTGCCCTGACATGCTCAAGTCTGCTTGTATGAAGCTGGAGATTAGTTAAGACAATCTTGTTTCTTTCTACAGGAACTCACCTCGACAGATCCTGCTGAGCTCCTGAACCTTTCTCCTGGGTGTCCTGTTGCGGCCCAGCGAACACACGGCAGTGTCTTATCAAAGAGAATGCGTTTGAAGCCACTTAACAGCACAAGACAAACCTGTTTGACAACTCATGTGTGCTGCTCCTGAGCCCGGCCCCTTGCTCCTGATTGGACCAAGCAGTCTCCTACAAGGAAGAGCACTGACTCCTTTAGTCACATGACCCCTGAACCTTTGTTTCACACTACCGGGAAGATGAGAAACACTTCATTTCCTGGTATCTAGCAATGGGAGGAGTCTTCAGATCCTTTACTTAAGGAAAAGTGACATGCTTTAAAAAAGTAAATGAGGCATTGAACACATGACTGAAGTCAAAATATCGCAGTTTAATCAGAAAAGTAAATAATATATTAGCAGCTTTTTACTGTAATAGAGCTTAAATATCTGGGATTTGCTCAGGAGCCCGAACTAAGGTTTATAAAGGGGGTTAAACTTTACATTATTTGGCAAATCAATTAAATTGTATTTATGTAGTGTCCTGAAACCTCCAGAGCAAGCACTAAGGTGACGGTGAACAGGAAAACTTCCTTTTAACAGGAAGAAACGTTGACCTGCTCATGTGGGGGGACCCATCTACTTCAGCCACACAAAGAAACAGAAAAGGTCGTACACAAATATAAAACATATAAAGATGATACAGTACATGACACTAGGGGATGAATGAAGGATCCATTATTAGTAGTATTTGTTGTAGAAATGGTCAGTGGGTGTACTGTTATAACACTGAGCAGGAGCACAGAGGCATAAAACTATGTCAGTGACAATAGTAGTTCTAAAGCAGGTGAGTCAGTCAGCTGGCATAGTTTATGAGAGTAATCCGTATTATTCATGTAGGAACCAAACATTGCTTACCATTTCATACAGCTCTATAAATGTTTACCTCAACTTTCATCCTGCATAACGTCTCGGCCTCCTGCACCAGAGTCCGTTAACAAACCACTTCCATCCCTTTATAACTGAGGTGTCAGAGTTCTGGACAGGAAACCACAGAGATTTCATTGTTGTAACATTTTTAAAAAGTATAATCTACTCAGTTTATTCAATCCCTTTACACAGACATTTAAATAACAATACTTTCATAACCAGACTTCACCATACTTCCATTAACATCCAGAATATATCAGAAGCAAACAGGAACTCACTGGCGGCCAACAGTAGATTCGGGATCTGAAAATTGTCTCAATAACTAAGTCCTGGTCGAAGTCTGAGCCAGGATTACAACCATAACATCAACTAGTCACCACTTACATATGTGAGTTTACGTTAAATATATCTTAGACCTGATCACTATTGTTTCTTGCAGGCTGTCATTGCTTTTATTGTAGTGTTGATCGTGCATAGTAATGAGTATCTTGAGGAAAGTTTGGCGATCAGGAGACTGGTGGTGAAAATGAGCTTTGGCTATAAACACATGTAGTGTATAGAGCATCAAGCGCTGCTGTTCTTCTTTACTTGTCCCTTTTAGATAAACAAATAAATACTTTTCAATATGAAATCATCTCTTTCTTTGTCTAAATTAATTAAATCATTTATTGCTTGCTTCCTGCCACTGAAACCACTATTCGTCTACACTACATGCCAATACAGTTTCTGGTATTCAAACATGCACGTTGAGTGTGGAGAAAGATCACAGATTTAGACAAACACGTTAGAAGATTTTAGCCATGAATACTACACAGTCAGAGAAACAGAAAGGCTTTACAATCGTTCTTTTACCGCAAATAAAACAAAAAAAGCACAGTGACCTACACCGAGTATATAAAAATAGATGACCTTTAAGTGATTACACACTTGAAGAGTGTTGAACAAACATCACCTCCAAAATTAACACAAATTATACTTTGTGCGGCCATTTAGTGTTCAGAACTGTAATATATTACAGCCACTTAAAGATTGCACATAGGAGGACAGATAAAAATGGTTACAGTAGAGTTAGAAATAAAATATATTCTTTTTTTTTTTTTACAACCACGGTGGAAAAATGTGCTGAGGGCACTTTGGCCCTCTCTCAGTTTTGTTCTTTGCTTAGTTTATTTCAATTCAAATGGTTTGACAAAACAAAAGACAGACGGACTAACTCTAACTTGGCCGCTGGAATCTGGTGCTAAATGACCAAAAAAACCAAAAAAACAAACACGGCTCACAACTGTGGTTGTTGATATTTTGACTGAATAAAAGGGGATGAGAAAGTGCAGTAACATGTTAGAAGGGCCAGTTTTATTAATACAACTGTTGTTTGTGTTTTGTCAGTAAAAACTCTTGAGATGGGGCTTGGTCAGCCCTAAGTTGTAGCTTGAAAAGTCTTAATTAAACAAAAATGTAAGATAAATTACCTCTACTTCGATAGCTTTGTTCAGTAGAGGAATGCAGTCTATTTAAATTAGTTCCATTTACAGTAAGTCAAGTGTGATACGAGTGAAAGCCGGTCTTTGTGAAACTGGCCCAGAGCCATTGGTCTCTACTGGAGGTTTGCATATGTAAATGATGCTAACGGCACGCTTCAACCTAGCTGTAACACAGGTATGAGTCTTCATAACAAGTAAGTCCTCCAGATTCATCACTCCATCATTTTCCGTGCTGTCACACCTCAAAGTCCAACACTGAGACGTCAATTCCATAATGTCGAGGTACAGACTTCTCTGAGGTTTGTTTTGCTTCCCTTTGCTAAGTAGTGGGTCAGAAACAATGGCTGTGGTGAACATGTGTGTTAGGGCCGACATTACGTCAGTATCATAAACCAGATAAACACCAGAGTAATGATGGTCATTGGTTCTTTCTGTGCACCATAATTTAAACAAAAAAAATAAAAAATAACACACTAATTTTACGCTGCTAGCTGTCTGGGGTTAGGAGATAGCACAGTTTTTATCTTTGTCCTTTGCACCCAGGCTGTGAGCTCTTCTCCGCCTTAAGCTACCTCTTAATCCCCAGTCTCTCTGCACCTCCCTCCCCTCATCTCCCCCGATGTCTTTGTCCTCCTCAGGTTGCTGCTTTCTAAGTTGGGGCGGTAGAGGAATGGGCTGTCCCAGGAAGTAGCCCTCCTCTTCTGAGTCTGAGGATGAGGAGCATGTAGAACAGGAGTCTTCATGTTTGTAGTGGACCTGCTGTAACGTGAGGGAGGAGGCGTTGGAGGAGCACCGCCCGTCTCTGTCTTTATCGACTCTCCAGTCTAGTGAGTCCAGCCGGGGTCGTTCAGCCCGCGAGCGTTGGGAGCGCCTCTCTGAGCGTGAGTGGAGGGCGGGGTCTGAAGGGATGCGGCAGCGACCCCACCCTCGCCTCAGGTTGCGCTGCTGGTACGAGGACCCGTCTGAATGGAAACAGAAATCATTTGTGAGAAAGACAAAACTGAACTGAGTTAATATTCGACTCCCTGAAGGTTTTTTTCTTACCCAGCAGGTCCATCTGAGGTGGGATGCCTTTCTGTAAATTCAGCTTGCTACCAAAACCTCCCTCCACCTCATCTTCATCCTGCTGGTTTTCCTCGCCCTCTTGGCCCTCCTCATTTTCGTCTTCGTCCTCGTCCTCATCAACAGAGTAGCTGCTGCTGATTGGTTCTCTGAAGCTGACTCTGGCTGTGCCACTGCGAGTCAGTGGAGTCGGAGAGTCAGAGGGTCCGTCCTCTGACTGACGGAGGTTCGGAGGGGGCGAATCCCGGGGCATCGAGTCACGAGACTTAACGGGTAGAGGAGGGGGGAGCATGGAGGTGCTGATTGGTGGAGGAGGAGGCAAGTCAGGTGAAATGAGCTGGCTCATGTGTGAGTGTTTCTGAGGGGGAAACGCTGGGAAGAAAAAAAATCAGAAAACACATTGTAGTTCAGAGACAGAGATAAGATCACCTTTTCCTGTGGCTACTTAAAGTGTGTTTCCTGATACCTTGCATAACTTGATTGGTCTTTTCCACCCAGTTCCTACAGTCTTTATCAACAGAGGTTCCTCTTGAATTAAGGCCAGTCGTTGAGCTTTTTCCATTTAGTTCTGCCTGGAACTGAAGACTACTGACTGGAGGCTTGACACCACAGTCCCCCGGCAGTAAACTGTAATGTGGAACATCGCTGGGCCAGGACGGACCTAAGCCATTTCCTAGATGAATGTGGGGCAGAGGTGAGTAGGAGCCTCTTGGAGGAGGATGGCTGCTCAGTGAAGGAACTCCATTTTGAACTGGAGCAGTGCAGTGGACACCTGAGAGAAGCAAAGAAATAAAAGTATGCAGTCTCTGCAAGATATGTGAACTCAGTGGGACATGCAGTACAGTACAACACCAACGTCTAATATTCACCTCTGCTTTCCACTGCAGTATGAATGCAGTGCTTTGCAGGTGTTATAGTGGGGATGATGCCCTCTAGCGGCTGCAGAGGAGAACCACATTGTAGCTTGTGGCGTTTCTCTGCCGTCCCACACCTTCTATGATGTTGAGGCGGTTTGATCTGCAGTGCAGAGTCGCAGGAGTCCGAGTTATTGGGGTCCTCACCCAACGAGCAGGGCCTGGAGCAGAATATGAGCCCCCCACGAGGGAGGAAGGGACGCCCGAGCAGGGGGAGTCGACAACGGGCGCAGCAGAAACACGACTCCACAGCGTGCCAGTGCTGACCCTCGTACGTCATCTGGCCCTGATCAATACCTGAGAGGAAAACACTTCCATGATTACACATTAACTCTAACTAGTGTTTGTACATACACATTAATATACTGCATGAATACATATCTGTCACAACATATAACTTCATACCAGTTAATTAAAGTAACTCTAATGTCTGAAATATAACATGCACTGATGATGTTTAAGCTCCTTTCAGACATGGATTATGTTTCTATTCTCGTTAGGTTCTCCATTTATTTAATATTTTCTTCCAATTCTGGACGGGCAACACAACAGTTGGATAATTATAACTATTATTAACTCTATTCATGAACCTGGCATGAACAATAAAGTGAAATATAAAAAGGGATACAGCAGGTTATGATGTTATTGTGGTTCTATGAAAAGCTTTTTTGTGTGGGAGCACAAGAGCAAAATGTCATGAATGAGTATGAATCACCTCAAAATGGACTCATTCACAGTGGTTCCTGTTAATTAAACTGCTTTTACTGGTTTTGTGCAAACAAGATCATAATTACCCGATCTAATGATAGAATTATAAAGGCACTATTTAAAAGTTTAACGCCGCATTACACTGCTGTGGCTTTTCCATTAACCTAACAGCAGTGTATGTTCAGTTAATTCAGTGTGTTAATTCAGGGTTTCTGCAGGATATACCAATTTAATTTGACTAGTGAAAGCCTTTTTTATAGCCACATACTATGCATTTAAATCTCACTTGTAGTTTACAATTAACATCACTGCATTGAGAAGGCAAAAGAAAATTAAGAAAGAACATTTTTAATGACGTGGTTTCGATGACGTGGTTTTCATACTCAGGGTGAAAGAGCAACAGGTTACTGTTCTCTGCAATGACGTGGTGACAGTAAGTTCATTTTCAAATGGAAATGATGATAAACTTTTGTTGTTGGTGTTGTGAACGCAGCATTTAGTATTTTGAAACTCAAATTCTTCCCCCATTTATAATTAGTTCAAAATAATTTAATATATAGTGCAAACTACTATAGCACCTCCTGTTGGGAGTGATAGGTCCAGACTGAGGTATAAACGGATCATAAATGACAATTCAGTACCTATGTGTTCTCCGCAAGTATCACAGTACTCTGCGTAGAGGGACTCGTAGCAGGAGCAGCAGTACGGTCGGCTCTCTCTCATGATGTAGCGCTGACCGCCCAGCGCAGCCTCGCATTCGAAACAGCAGAAGTGCTTCATGTGCCAGTATCTTCCCTCTGCCTCTGTACATTCATCTGCTAGAATAATCTAGGATTGAGATTGAAAGAGAGGGAGGTGGAGAGGTCACACGAAGAGAAGCAAACAAGTAAAAATACTGCAGAACACTGAGGATTTGGGTTAACAGAATAGAGACAACTACGCTATCGGCGCCCTCCTGCTACAGGCTTAGCAATCGTCTGGGTCTAAAGAACTCTTGTAGGTCAGTTGTGCCAGACCCATTAGTCAACTATCTCAACTAATCTTTTAAGTCACAGCGAGAGGCCATTCAAAACAAGAAGAGACCAACAAAAAAACCTACAAATAGAATGAAGCGATGAGGGGAAACACACCAATGATTAATATGGATATACTGATATTTCTACACATTTCCTGCAGTCAGCTTACAGTGGACTAAGAAAGGATACATTTTAATTGGGCATAATGAAGACAAGTTTTCCTTTTAGACAGATAAGATGCAAATGTTCTTGCCTACTGCCTCCCACTACACTTTTGTTTTCAGAAACCTGCTGTCTTTGACCAGAGTTTACAGTAAAACAGTCACCTCATCGCATGCCTGGCAGCGGGGCTTGAGCCTCTCAGCGTGGTGCCGGCCGCAGTATATCTGTCCGTCCTGGTAGAAGTAGATGAGATCGACCAACAGCTCACTGCAGGTGGCACACTGGAAACACTGGGGGTGCCAGCAGCTGCCGTGTCCTGCCCGACTGGCAAACACCGCTATATCTCCGCCACAGATCTGTCTGCCGCACTGGAAAAATAGACGTAGTTTAGCAGGGGTGTGGTGCAGAGGGAAGGAAGTCAGGTAGTATATCCTTTAACAAACGGTGAATGCTCCAGGTTGCCTATACAGCCCTGTAATCATTAAATGTCAGTGTGCTGTGGCCCCCGAGCTATGCCTGTACCTACCTGCACTCTAACTCCAGCCTACATGAGTTTGATGTATATTAATAGGCGTTCACAGACATGCATTAACGTTATGAAGGAGATACAGCTGTTCAAAGTTTAATATTGGTCTCATGAAGGAATCAGTTACTAAAATAAAAACTATTCTCTACCTGCTGACAGATGGCTCCGGTCATAGTTACTGGGAAAAGTCTGACAACACCTCTGCCCAGGTTTTCTTTCTTTCTCTGTTGACTGAACAGACGCAACTCTTTCTTCTCCTCGTCGTCCAGAGAGTTACAGTACTGAGGCTGCAGGAAACACACAGACGTTCATGTTGACATACAAAAAATAAGAACGAGTAAATGTATGTAGTTGCCACTGGAGCTGCAACTGAAAGAGAGACAAGCGTCTTTACAAGAACAAAAGATACAAAGTTTATAATGAACTATTATGTCTCAAGTGTTTTCTTGTAACAATGATCCAACTTTTAGAATCTACTGCATCGCCTATAACGGGCACACATTTTTTTCGCTACCAAGAACACGGACAGATTGTAAGTTTTTTGAGGACACATCAGAGAAGCGGGGGATTTTTGCTCCAAAACTGACTTTAGGGTTAGAGTATTTGTGTTGATGGACTTGTTGAAGCTTGGAGCCTCAGTGATGTTACCTCACTGTCGTGGGCTGGAAGCTGGTGCAGCAGCTGCTTGATTCTGTATCTCTCTCCTGGACTGTTGACATAAGGCACCCTGTCCTCTGGTAAGCAGCTAAAATACTGGTAAACCTGTATGAGGAGACAAGTTTGTTCACATAAAGGCATTATAATGAGCGACAGTAATTTATCCAATTATAGAACAACTGACATGAATCTAAAAAAAATGAATATTTTCCTATGAAAGTCTCAAATCTGTCTATGTATGAACATGTCCAAGTGAAAATGAGCATCATGTGTGCCTCTGCAGCATTAATTTATGTCTTGATTTCGGCGTCTGGTTGTTACCTGTTCGGGCTTGAGCCCAGGTGGGACCCACGCATATTCCTCGGAGGCGCAGCCTGAGTCGTCGTCGGAGATGGAGTGTCTCTGGAAGTCTGATACCAGCTTTGTCATCATCTTTTCCAGCTGCCCCGGCACGGAGCGCACGGCATGCTCCTCTCGCACACACTTGCAGTGTACGCAGATCTTCCTGTAGACACAGAGACAGCTTTGGGCTTCATTCCTGGGTACTTTATAACTGATTTATAACACCCAGCAATACTGAACATATGTCAAACTCTCCTGTAAATTTCACAGCTAGGTTCTCCTGGTGCTTCTGGTAATAAGGTGCAAAATATGCAGCTTCCTTTTTCTATTCTATCTGACAAAGAAATATAGATAAAATAAGTTGAAAGTTGAATTGTTTCAAGTTGTGCATTTTCTCCCAGTTAATCCAAAACAAAGTCTGACCAGTTTTAAGATTAGGTAGAAAGGCCAGCTTCTAAAACAAATCCAAACAGCAGTGCTCTCCAAGTAATAATTTTCTTTTACATCACGCCCAAAGAGGCACTCCCACGGCTTGTAATAATATTATTTATGGACAAACAATGTGATGGAGACACTGTCTTACCAGCCCACATACATTCTTGACACTGACTCAACCAGACTCCTTGCAGTCAAAAATTACTAATACAGCAGTTGGCACAAAACTGATTAACATCAACAGAAAAACAAAGCCAGACAGTTCATGCCCCCATCACATCAACATCCTGTTGCATCTGCATCAGGACATTTCTCTACCAAATAAGCAGGAAATTAGGTCACTGACATAAGCCTGGCTGTCAATCCAGGGCAGTTAAGAGAGGGAGGTGAAGATGGGAGCAATAATCTCCCTCCGCATCGTATTACGACCCATCTTGTCCTCAGACTCTTGGCCACATTCAATCTGGCGGTGGGTGTGGCTGCGTGTGGGACCGGTGGAGTCAGAATAAAGTGCCCCGGGCTGACACTGAGGTGTGGGTGTCAAGTATTTGTGTGGATGCGCCATCGTGGCCATATGCGCCGTGTGTTGCATGTGTACATCTCTGTTGTGATTGCGTAACAGCTTGCCAGCTGGCACTAGTGGCTCAAGTTCACAAGGCACAAAGCTGCTTTATTCCAGCACCCAACCCCCACACAACCAAAAAGATCGCACACCAGCACACACAACTGTTCGTAAACTGCACGAGTACTCCCCCTCTAATCAATTGCCTCATAGATAACATCATTCCTTGTAATGTCATCTCTCTTTACCCAACACAAGGTAATTGTTGAGGAGTTGACAAAACAGAGACAAAAACATTATTATAGGATCTAAGTACATTTTCTCAGGCCCAGGACAGTATATGCTGCTAATGAGCAGCTGTCTTGTGTTGCCAGCTTCTATCCATGGTTGCCAGGAAGGTAGTACCAATAAAAAATAATAGTAAACACAGCAAGCCAGCTTTGGTTAAGCCATGCTGGCACAAATCTGGTCCCAGCTGTATCTGTGTGTAGGCGCCTGCGGTGACAAAAGGAGCCGTTGGACCACGCTACACATGCCTATGTAAGCGGGTACGAGGAGGACACAGCCGGACTTGGCATGATGGGACAGATGGCAGATGCACCATGTCTCACCCAGTCTAAACCTACCACCCCCGCCCCTTCCACCACTAGCCCTCCACATGATGAAAGCATTTGCAGGGGCTTTAATCGCCAGCAGGTGCCAACCCTCGCATGCAACCTACAGTAATTGAGGAAAGTGCCACTTGGAGAGAGTTTGGGCTATGAAAGCATGCAGGAGCGTCACAAATCATGTCTCATTTCATGCTGGTTTATCTGCAGATATCTTGCCAAAGGGGTTGAAGTCTGGTTTGTGCACATACAAAGACATTTAAAACGACTTCTTCTATTTAAACACAAGAAACCCGTGATATTTCTGGATATAATCGGGTGAAATGTAAATTAGAAATTGCGTCAGAGCCTGGGGAGACTTTTCCAAAGCACTTCATCAGTCATGACTTCATGAAGGTTAAAAGCAATACTTTTCTGAGGGGTTCTTCAAGTCCTGCAGTGCTGCTTAGCCTTGTCCTGTTCAATTGTCTGTGATGTAACACAACTAGGCTGTGCTCCCTCGGGATATGCACCACATTTAACGCTGGTATAAGTCAAAACTTAATATGAGGTTATATAATATAGGATGTAACATACTGTAGGTTCCAAATAAGGGAAAATCCAACCAAATATAGTTTGATTGTCATGGTAAAAATGTGAAAAGCAAGAAAGTTGCCTAGTTAAAAAACCAACATATTTCAAATTGTAGTGATTGTCTTCCCTTTCGTAAATTGCAAAATGTCTAATCTGTATCTTCTGTAAAAATTCTAACTGAAACAACATTCGCTGAATTTAACTTTGGACAAAACAAGACGCTTAAAACGTTTAATGTTTAACACAAAAAACACTTAAATATAATGTTGGTTATTGGTTGCAGCTCTCCTTATAATCAGACCATTATGAGGCATACAGTAGGTTGTGAGAGAAGACCGTATAGTTTCCCCAAAAATCAAAGTGGGGAAGTAAACAAAGTAAACAAGGGCTCAGACTTAAGTTTTTAAAGAAATACTGTACCTCTGCGTCTGAATGTATATCAGAAATCAATGTGCTTCAAATACAAGATAAATGGACTGCCCTGAGTCCATCAGTAGCCATGTATGTTATTACCAGGAGACATGGATGCTGCTTTGGATGGAAATACACAATCTGCCTCTAAATACGCTTTGCTCGTCCAAAATGTTGTTACTGACACCTCTGGTCTAGTCCTGGCACAATCACTATTGTTATTAGAGTATTTTTTGTTTATTGGCTACAGTAACTAAATCATATTTAAATAAACTCCAGCTTATAAAGCAGGCTGACTGAGAACGTACAGACCAAACATGAGGATTAAATGGGAAAGTAAATAGAAGCTAAATAATGACACTGAAAAAAAAGTCAGTGACTCAGGTTAAACTCAGGTTAAACCAGTAAAATATTAACCTGCACAACGGATAATCTCCATTAGGCTGACACATATTCACATAGCGTCATATTCTGCACCTGACGTTCATCAAGATAATTCTTTATGTACAAAACAACATAAAGTCAGGCTATGACACACAAGAACAATCATCTCCTTAACAGACACGCATCTCTCAACATAATGACTGTTTCTGGTCCTTTTAATCCTGTCAGTCAATAAAATAAGGTTCCTTCATTACCTGCTGGAATCATGACAGATTAGTCCATGTTGGCTTGTCGATGCCGTCCCAGCCAGACTCGTGTTGCTCTGAGACTGTAAATGGTTTGAATCCAAGTAGTTTCTACAGCCTATCTGTCAGTGAGAGGAGGTTATTCTCTAGCAGCTCCTTTCCATGTGATCATTTCTCTGTCTGAGTGGCTCTTTTCAATAACAGCCCCGGCAGCCCTGACTCCCACCCTCCTCCGTCCTGATAGTGGGCTCAGACAAAAGGCTTCATCACACTGAATATACAACTATACACTACACAGCACAGCACAGATCTCAAAGCCCACACAACTCCTGGGACTTTTGAATTTACTTTACAAGATAAGCTAAAATACACACAAAACTAATGTTTCGATTACACATTACAATTTACTCCCACTGCCTTTGAAGATACGTAGTATCAGAGTCCAAGCGACAACCACAAAGGGTAAACTCACTGTGTCTCTCCTCCTCAGACCAGACTGCTGCAACTGATTCATAACAGATGGACCACTGTAGCTTTGATGCAGTTATTAATCACAGAAATGAGTGGAGCAGATTTTGAGCCCATGAGCAACGCAGTATTTGTCATATTATGTGATCAAGATGGCCTTGCATAACAACAAAGTGTCTGTGGGGAAATATCCAACAGACTTTCAGTCTCTGCGAAGTCACGACACATCTCTGACTTTCTACCAGCTCATGTGACTTCTTTATTATTCCTGTTTGTTGCTTTCATTTTTATTTATTCCCGCCAAAATGTTTCAGACTAACAATTCCAAAAAATCACCAGAAAATTACTCAGCGCAACAATTTAGACATAACTTCGGACAACAAAACTATTTCAATCAAGGAGATAACGGTCGGATTAATCAATAATAACAATAATTGTTAGTGACAGACCCAAAAAACAAAACAGTTTGAAGACAACTAATTTCCAAATAGACAATCTGAACTACTGTCTTTGGGCATGCAGATATATTATAGGTCAGTATATGGTTATTACAACTAATGGGGCATTAAGCTCAGCAGCCATATGCGAACCCTCTGCTTTAAATGTCTGCTGCCGGTGTGATTATCTATATCTGAGGCTAACTGTGGTGGAGAACAGTGACTTCTCCTTAGATCTGATTCTTAGAAACAGATGGGCCTTGTCCCATAACTCTCTGCCACTAATTAGTGACTGAGTAATTGCCGCATGGCCACCCAGACTAATAGCAATGCCGACTTTGAACACTTCTGAAGCGTGGTGGGGACCTGTGGGTCAGATGTAACTCAATTCGCTTGCTGCTGGGCAGCGGAAGCACCATCTGCCCCCCACCTCAGTTTAAGCTCTGTCTGAAAAAGCTCAGGATGAAGATGGATCACTTCCCTCTCAGCGAGCATCAGCAGCTGAGCCTGTGGTCAGTTGCGCGATCTTCTCCATCAGAGAAGGTGTGACTCCAAATTGGTTATTAAGGAAGATGAAATTAGCACCAGACTCTGAGGGTCTCAAAATCTGACCCCTATAAATCTCAATCACTTAATTACTTTCATGTTCCTCATTCTTCTGTAATCAGCTGAGAGACTTAGAACGTCTAAACAAGGTATTTGTCCTTGTCAAGTCACCCAAAGTCATTTGCGATCTGTCCACCAGGCAACACATGTTCATTAGAAAACTTAAACAATCTACCATAGCATTATTTTAAAGCTACACAGATTAAACACACTGTAAACAGATCAATGTGTACACTGGCTGGAGGTAGAGCACAGCACACGTGTTTCAGATTACATCGCAACTTCTAAGCTTTTGTCTTGACCTGAATAGAGGAAAGACAAGTAAGGAAAAAAAAAACTACAAGATACAATTACAGCCTTTTGGTTACATGAAGTGCGCATTCCTGCGCCATTTGTTTTATTCTCTCCATCATCAAGCCACGGTTGGCTTCAGCCACGCAGCGCCCATCTGGGATTGTGAAGGCAGCCTTCATATCTGGGAATAAATCTTCCTCATATCTTTCTTCATTCATTTAGCTGTTTGTAAAACCCAGTGATTGTCCTCTACAGTTTCCAAGCACTAAACACAATCTAGATGGAATCATCATAATCCGGATCACAATGTTCCTTCAGAGGGACTCACTCTTCTACAATACATATATATTTTTTAAATTTGTAAATTAAAACTTAATTAAACACAAAAGCCACATTTGAAATAGGAAAGCCCCACTGAAAGGCAGAAGGGGGGAGACAGAGGGGGGGCCATGAAGTGGTCGAGAGAGTTACTATCACAGCAGTAAGGCCTAATCTTATTAGTGTGATTGACAGGATTAGACTGACCAAGAGACCCAACCAGCTGGATATACACTAAAGGACTAAAGGAGAGAGGGAAAAGAAAGGGGGACTCAAAGAAAAGCACAGAAAACCTGGCTTATAGACAGAAAATAAATTGTTGGTCAGTTGTTAAAGTCTGGCAGTCAAACAGTTAGGTGTAAAAAGTTTGCTGTGGGCGGTTGTATTTAAAAAGAAGGGATTACAAGAATTAAAAGATTCTTACGGTCACAAAAACTCCAAACACAACATAGACAAGAACTCTTTTTCACATTAAAAACCCTGAATACACCTTATGACCATATATTCAGGATGATACATTAGAAGAAGAGGTCTTAAACTTAACTGCAGCTCAGACACACAGCACATGTTGCAGGATGACTGCTGGTAATCCTGCCGTGCTGCAGCGCTTTTGTTTTCTCATGAGATGTCAACTCGGACTAAATGTCAGGGCTTAATAGCACTCATTAGTCTTTAGGCCTGATTCTTTACAACCACAGAGTCGGTATGGCTGATCTGCTCGGTGAACATAATGTGCCGCCCTGACTGGGTCATGTTTGTTGTCTTGTAATGTATATCTGCACTCATCATATATAAACATCACAGCTAAGCTGATTTGAAGTTGTAGTAATGCTGCTGCCCTTGTTAGGACACACACACACAGCAAATAAATCAGTTGGTTAGAAACTAAATCAAAGGAACTAGCATTAATATGCTTTTTAACAGGGCCACGCGATACGTGTATCTTCATGCAGTTTTTATCTACACAAATATGTACCAAAATAATTAGGAAGGCATATCTTTATGAAACGTTTTTCTTTGCTAAAGCAGCAATTTTCTTTGGGACACAACAGCCTCAAAAATGTTGGTTTTAGACTTTAGGCATCCGAGTCATTATCAGAGTTTGTACAAGATCCAGAAACCAGCAGGAGAAACTGCCTGTACCAAAGGTTAATACGCAGCATGAAACAAACATTTCCTGCAAAGTTCACTAGCACCTCTGGCAGTGTTTAAGAGCCCTACAGTTCATACCTCCAGCCATGGACACGGAAGCCGGGGCATTGGTCTCCACAGCGCATACAGGGCTGCCCTCTGTCTGGGTCATCTTCCTCCTGCTGAAAACACAAAGTCACACAAGTCAACACAAAGAACATTTCACGGCTTTTGGCAGAAGACGCGCGGTTAAAATTAGGGTTTGCACATACCGTGTTTGCTAGACACGATCGGAGCGACGTCAACATCATGTCGACTAGTGTTTCCACTTAAGCCACAAGCAGAATGGACTTTAATTCAATTGCCTCAGCCTTTACTTTAGCAGCGTTTGTTGTGCACTATGGGCTGTCTACGTATGACCTAATGACGTCACAATGCACTTTATGAATATCCCTGCATTATACCAAAATCCTGCATTATCATTATACTGTATGAGAGCTATGAACTCACAGCACTGATGGCCAGCCTGAACACAGTGTGTTTTTGTGTCTATACATAAAACATTAACACAGCTATTGTTGAACGTGATTACCAAACAATGCAGTCAGGAATTAAAGGCTGCAGTGGGTGTTAAACTAGCTCACAGCAGACAAAAAGCAGCAAGTGAATTTCTCTTACATGAAAATGGTTTACCCACACAGTTATATTCAGTCTGATGAATGCTCTATTCTGTTTTGAGGTGATACATGGAGTAAAATCCCATAAATGCCTTTTCCCAAAAGTGCTGATCAGTGCATTGGACGTAGGCAAAGGCAGCTCCAGAGCCTAGCGCTAAACCAACAACCTCATATCTCAGTTGTACTCCTGCAGCCTTGCTGCAAACGCAGGCCTCTTTTTAGAGATGAGAGGAAGGAAGCAGACACAGGATGAGAGCTGCACCCTTTCCCTCTCCATGTGGTTGCTCAATCACGACTTTCTTTACCTCTGATGCCTCAGCTCTGCTGAGCCTCTCCTTTGTTTTGCTTAAAGGGCTTAGTGTTGACACACAAAAGAAAGTTCTTCCCAGATTGGCGAAGAAGCACAAACACACACTAACTCGCCAGTTCATTAGGTACACTAGTGAATAGTTCTGTATTAGATCGTAGCTTCATGAAAAAAAAAAACGACAGATGTTGATTCAACGGTGTTTTCATTTCGGAGGTAGTGCTTTGTAGCGCTATTTAAATGTTGCGTTGCGACGACACGTTTCTATTATTTTGATAACACCATTTTAGTCAGCGGGTTCGGTTGGATCACAGAAACACTTGTGTTTAACTCAATATAGTTCAACAACACCACAAACTACATCCTCCAAAATCAAACAGTTGAATTATCACCTTTCTAACCTTCAGTGCAGGACTGTTATATTAGAATGTGTTTGTTTTCACTAGTCAACCTAATGTTTTGTGTGTGGCTGAATGTACAGTAGCACAACATTAATATATATATTGTTTTCTGCTACACTATTCAGAAAAGAGTAGTAACTTAATGCCCCCATAAAGCAGGGCCTTCTAAATAAGTACCTTGAAGAAGAGCTTCTTCAAACCTCACTTTGAAACGCTTAAACAAACTGCACACACAACATGGATGCGTGACGCCGAATTTAATGAGTGAAGCAATAAAACGCAGATATGTGATACAGCAAGCTACGTGTGCATACCTGCTCACCCGTCTTTCTTTCCCCAACCACTCTAACCACGAAACCATCAGTGTTCAAGTCGAGCCTGTTTTCCTATGCTGAGATTTTTATGAGCATTTTCAAGAACTGTACTCCTTTGATTAGGGCTACGCCGAGTTTGCTTTGCTTATCTCGCTGATATCTGAGGGTTGTACGGGTTGTTGTGTGAGCTGTGCTTTGTTAATGCGCTGGGAAAACCACACACACATGAACTTGAAATGTTTTTTAATTACACATTGTTCTGTTAGGGGAGTTACATAACCAGTTCCAGGGTGAATGTGTGTGGTTATTTACACCAGTGTCTACATCCAGTCTCATAGGAACATAAACAAGTTCGTCCAGAATTATCATTCATAGTCATGGCAGTAATTTACATGCCGTTTTCAAATGCCTCACAGTCTGACGTAGAAGACAACAGAGAGACACACACCTGGATGAGTCTATCTCCATGCTGCCCAAATTACCACTTAGATTGTTGTTGCTAAAGCCGGGTATGAAGAGTGACGAGACGGATTAAATGGAGCGTACAAATGACTTTCGGAAGGAGCTCCTGAGTTGTCACTCTGGCAGGAGGCGCACACTACAAGCGTCTGTACATTTAACACTGGCGTACAGCTTCTCTCCAGCATATTACATTTATTAAGGTTACACTGAATGAAAGTAGATAGCTGCAGGATAAAGACACTTTCGGAAACTGTAGCCGGCCGGAGTTGATTCTACAGGGTGTTGCTGCCTTTCCATTCACAGAGTGAAGAAATGAAATGACACTTTATATGTTCGTGCTCCCATTGTCATCTTTCCTCACACAATTTTTTAACCTAGTTCTTAAAGTGAAGCATAACTTTATGCATACGTTTCAATGGATAAATAGGATAAATTATGGACGGTAAACAGATCAAAGTTTTCACTTCACCTAGATTTTACTTTTGGTAAGCGACACCAAGATAACAGATTTTGAAAGTTTGTTGATTCTACACACGTATAAGGGTGAAACACAAGTCATTTTAAATAAGTAAAAACCTCTGAATCCCAGTAGTCGCAATTTACAGGAGGAGAGAGCCAACACACCAGTTTTTAGGACTCTTTAGATCTAATATTAACATGTATCTTGACAAGTGGGAAGCTTAAAGGAACCGTATGTAGGATTGTGGCCAAAACTGGTACTGCAATCACTTTCAAAATACTGTAGAACGGTGTATCCCCTCCTCCTCCCCCTTGACTCGAGGTTGCCAGCTAAGCTTCAGGATCCAGCAGGAACGTAGGCTGCTACAAGGAGCTTCCAATGGCAAGTGACGAGTCCTACACAGTAAGTTTTCTTTTCTGTTAATAAAGTTTATGCTTCATGAGAGAAGTTTTGCGAAGTAATTATGTATCGCAAAAATTTACTAATGCCGATTAGCCAAATATTTCGTAAAGATGTACTGTAATACCACATTTCAGTCGGAACATAGATTGTTTTCATACCCTGCTAGTGGTGCGATAGCGCTTTTTATGAACGCATTTAGCGCGGGCGACCATGGAAAATCCACTGTCTATATGTACGGAAGCACGGGGCTTTTAGCCTATACCAACAAACATGGTAGAATATAGCATCCAAAAGTCGAGGGTCAATTCCATGCCATTCCGGACTTTGTCACGACGTATTTCGGATTCATAACGAGGTCTTTTAGGTTTAGTAACGTTATACATGTTTTATCCGACACGTTCGTAGATGCAGCTGCGGTAACTAGAGCAGAGCTGGCAACCTGGAAGACGAAACTCTACTGACTTCGTGATTGGTAGATAGGTGGAGGGTGGCGCCTCAGGCCAAAACACAACATGACAACATCAACATCAGGTTGAGGGCTGCAACTTTCACTTTTAAATGACAATATCCTGGCCGGACCACTGTTGTCAGTGATATAAGTATTTGAAATGAACATGATTTCTTCATGTCTAGTGACATATCAGGGCCATTTTATGATTAATTGAAATACATTTCTTACATACGGTTCCTTTAAAGTACAGGCACATCTTGCATGCGTCTAAAACCTCCACTCAAGATTCGATAACAGTTTTTGCACCCTGTATGCAGATAAACACCAACATCATTTGGGATGCAGTAGAATACTGTGCGAACAGCTGCTAATGTTTCAGAACGACCAACAGCACTGCTTCCTGTGTGTGTCCCAACATGCTGATGTGATAAAAACTATCACGCGTGATGACAAGTCACTCTCGCTCACTGACGGCACACATGTAAGTTATTATTTATTTATTCATCTCTGCCCTGACATCATTTACTCAGAGACCAGCATCAACTGAGATTGTAACTCCAATCCTGATCCAACCCAGTGTACATTTAACTTCACAGCTGCACTGTTTGCAGCAGTGAAAGAAAAATCTCTGCTAATAAAGGTAAATAAAGACAACATTTTCTATCCACATGGCTACTTGTTACATCAGCCAGACCTCCTCCGAATGTGGTCTGACAAATGACTGATCATGAGGACGCTATGAGTAATTCCATCAGAAAAACGCTAACGGCATATGATAAATAAGTAGATATGTGGAGTTTAATTACGTATTTCTTCAATAACGACTTCTTTATTTACCTATTTATCAATTATTAGCTGAAATTTTTGCTGCAAACAGTGCAGCAGTGGCATTACTTTGTGTTTGGATGCTTCCAGGGTTCGAATCATGATCTGATCGGGACATTAGAGCAGAAAAGCATGTAACTTTTGTAACAAACTGTGGGCAAGTAACTGCAACACAGGAAAAAAGGAAAACGTAAACTTAATAATATTGTTTAGACATCAATACTTTTTTTTTTGTTGCTAATAAACACAACCTTTCATTTGTAAGGAAGGAAACTGTGTTATTTCTTCTTTTAAAAGTTCATCTCAGGTCGAAGCAGAATCAGAGTTTGTTGATGATCAACAGTGATATGAAAGAAGAAAATCCCGGAACGTAGTTGTGAGTTTGAAGAGTGCCAACCTGACGACTGAGATTATTTTCTGACGGATAATTGACCTCCTCTGGCGTTATGTTAATGCAGCATGGCATCATTAAACCCAGCATAATGGTTTGGACTAATTCTGAAACAGTTTGACATAAAACAGATTAGGAGTTTAACGTCACTGCTTGAATGTTCACTCACTTGAGGGCAGATAGCGATTCAGAGTAAAGCATGGGTTCAATAGTGATGTAATGAAGGAAAAAGGGATTAAGAATCCTGAGAAAAGCTTTAAATGTTGAGTCGGGCTAAGAAGAGACAACAAATGTACAAGTTTGAAAAACAAACAACTCGTTTAATTGGGTTATTTTTTAAAAATGAATGAAGTATGAAGTATGAACATATAATTTACTCATTTTTAGCTGTGTTTCATTTAAAAATATGGAGGACAATCTTACAGCCTTGAACATTAGCTGCTGCCAGTTCCTTTTACATTTTGTTATCAAGATAGCAATGTCCTATTTGTCAAGGCTACACAGAGACTTTATATGGTCTTTTCTCCAGATTTCCACAAAAGATAATGCGTCAACTTTGTGTCCCAACAATGAGGTTTTCCTTTTGTGCTGCGACTGAAGGATGTGAGGGGAGGGGGAGTAGGAAGTTTCTTCTAAACCAAGTGCGGGTAAAGTAAATAACACATTCACGAGACGTTCAAGTCAGATCACGTGCTCACACTTAGACCGGCGTCAGATTTTTGTTATCAGCCCCTTTGTTTTCACCAAGGCGGGCGTATGGTTTAATCTAACCCTCGGTTTGCTTGAGCTCTTTCTCGCTACCAGGTAACGGTGTATCCAGGTAATGGACAAACTGAAAGGCTGCCAGCTTTGGTATCGGACATCAGCTTGCAGCAACAATGGATACGCCGCCGATTCATTACAATAATATGAGGGGAAGTGCAATTAATACACTTAAAATGTGTCATTTGGTCCAAATTAAATGCTAAGTGGTGTCCGCCAAGAATGAGAAAACAACTCAGAAAGAATTAATTAGGAAAAATTACATTTAAGTTTTGCTGTTGTTGCTTTGGATGGATTAAACATTAACAGGAGAGGTCATAGGTCGGGGGCCTGTGCTGTCTTGGCATGCCGCTGCACCTCCCTTCACTGGACAGGATAAAACAGACAGTCTCCAGACCAGCCAACAACACTTCTTGTTTATCCAACAAAGGTTCAAAAAAGGTAACTGGACTTGTAGAGTTTTTTGAGTCCAGTTGCCTTTTTTGAACCTTCGTTGGATAAACCATGACCTGGATGACTGAGAACCTTCACAGACAACACGTCTTGTTGCTATTATGGTTTACACATTACTGTTTCCTGCTGCTGAGGTCAATTCTAACAACAATATTTAACAACTGGATGAGTTGAACCACATTAAAATGTTGCCCTGAAGGGTCAACCTAAAACTTTATGATGAAGAACACCTTAAGATGAGGATCTAAACAACAATGGGCTTTTTTAACAGTACACATTTTACCTACAGGGGTAACAGTGACTGTCAAGAGTACCAGGATAAAAAGAATTATAGTTTGGTCTTTTCAAACTGTCACCTTTGAAAATGGCTCCAGATAAAAAATGCTTTGTGCTAAATATTAAAAACATTGCAAGCTCAAATGTATCACTTGCTAGAAAAAATGATGTTCAACATACATTTTGTTATGCAAACAGCTCCTGTACTGCTAGCAAAGACTCAAGAATATCACATGAACACTTCTTTTTTGATCAGCCTGTAACATCAGATTTCTCTTAGGAGGTGCAACTGTACACCCAACTTATCAAAACAAGACTTCCAACGTCGTGAACTGCACTGGGTTTTTGCGTTTTCTACATTTGCACTTAATAGCCAAAGTGAATATTTGCACGTAATTAGGCTGTCTAATGCTGACATTACCGGCTGTGCATGGACTTGAATGAGTCCTTCAAAATCTGAGACACTGCAGCCAGAACATGATGATCTCGATACTGAGCACATTGTTGCTCCAGGCCTCGTCTGCTAATTGCATACACAAAGTCTTGAATTCCGTACATTAATTTAATTAATAATTCAGGCAAATCAAACGGCCATTGTGGAAGTTCTTGATATAAAATTATATAAGGCACTGGCGATTCAGTGATTATTTATTCTGACACATTTCATATTTAATCTATGCACACACTAAGGAATACATAAATAACAATGAAAATGATGACATTTGGACAACTATTTAACTGTTGTCTGAGGCTCTAACACCACAGTCAAACTAATACATTATTTAAGCTGTCAAAAAAAAATCTATTCTGAGACCTCAATGTCGGTGTGCCTCCCATAAGCTTGAAATTGGTTTAAAAACCTAGTTCTGATAATATAACATCTTGCAGGATGTACATTCGGAGTTGTAAGACGACTGAAAACTCACTTTCTAGGGCTGATGTAATGGGAGTGTTGCGTAAAATATTGATGACTATCATTAGCACTTGTGTGCAGTTATTGTATGTAGGGACAGGTGTCCTACATGCTTAAGATCTTTCACTGACTTACCAGTTCATTAGGTACAACAGGGAGAATAAATGCATTCTAATATAGTAGTTCTTCACTTTTCACCTTTGCTTCTTGAAGGTTGTGGTATTTAGTATTTGTTCGTAACAGCTGAGAGCTGTTCACTCAACTGTGTTTTATTTGGTATTTTTGGTATTTTGGAGGCTGTGGTTTGGGGTATTATTTTTAACACCTTTGTATTTACTTCAATCCAGTTTAACAGCGCAACAAACTACATCATCAGAACGATCATACAGGTGAATAACCACCTTCCTAGAGTGTTTCCTCATAAACTGAACATTATAACAGTCGTGAATTTAGTGCAGGACTTTTAATTTCACTAGTGTGCCCAATGAACTGGCAAGTCAGAGATTATTCAAACAGCACTACAGACAAAGTTCATGTGATCTTATTTGCTATTAGAGTAGTAAAGAGTAAGCAGTGGCGGTGGCTGGATTCAAATTAACTGGACATTTTCCAGGTGAGATGCAATACCAGATGTTTCATGACCACACAGATGTTCATTTGCTCTCTAGTCCGGCTGTGTTTTGGACACAAATCCATGTTGCAGTCAGAGCATCAGTTGTCAGCGTTAAGAGCTGACAAAGGTTACAAACATGTTCAGGTTACAGCTACAACACCCCTACCTGCCCAGGAGCACATCTATGACGTAGACCGACCCCTCCTGAGACACCTGAGGCGCCCGACATGACTCAAGAAACAAAGAATGTACCACTTTATAGTACACGGGATAATACAATAAAACAACCCCGTTTCTGTTAAAGAAAACTTCGACTTTTATAAAAAATGTATATATAATTAACCGAGACAAAAGCCAGGTGAAGGTGGGACGAAGTTCCGCTCGGGCTGTTTTCTCCCTTGGAAACCCCACAAGTTCATTTCAAGTCTACTATTACCACGAAATGCTTTGAAACGTTTTAAAGAATCCAAATATGTTTTGTGAGAGAGCGGGATGTTATATAAAGTGTTTTGCGACTAGTGAAAGTCACTAGGGAATAAATGTATGGAGGAGAAAAAAGACAGGCACTTACCGAACGGTTCGACCGTCGCTTTTTAGACCCACGCAGGAACATGATGTCGGCTTGATGTTAAAAAACTGTTCCCCGGTAAAGAAGCGGAGCGGAAATAAAAAACAACCGAGGTTTAAATTCTGAAAGCGACCCTGTCCGAGTTCAAATACATGGTGATTGCGTCCAACTACCCCGGACTCTTCAGTCCGTCTTAGCTAACGACTTGAAACTGAAAAGCTAGCTCAACTGAAAAATGTAACTTCCTGTTTTGCTTTCAAAATAAAACACGCAACCAATCATACGTTTGATATTTTTGGGAAGATACAAAATAAAGATTAGATTAAGACACAACATTTTACCAAATGTGTATTAATTTATTTTATAGCTCGTGGCAATCATTAAAAAACGTAACTGGATTTAAACAGATGCTGTTCTTGGTTTTACTTTGACTGTTTGAACCCGGAAGTGTCTCTACCTGCTAGCATGATGAAGCCCCAGCTTTACCTGTCCTGTCTTGCTGGAGACCTTAGAAAACTGTCCCAGAGTTTGGGCTAACTTCACCTAGGCTACAAGGAAGTTAACATGCATGCAAAGTTACCCTACCAACATGTATTAATTCACACTGTGTCTTTTCTGTATCCATCTGAACACCAACTGCCACTGCTTTAACTTCAAAAATAAATATTCCCAAATACATACATTGATTAAAAAAAAAGATATGTTATGAGGAGTTATAATTACATTTGACTGATACTGAGAGGTAGTCTAATAGCAGCCAGCATGACCCCAAACAAGAGATTATCATTCCACTGCAGGTCTTAAAAATGACCTGGGTTATAAAATGGTTATTGCAATTGAAAGGCAGTAGCATGAAACAGAATAGGAAAGGATTTTCATGAACACAGTGTAATCTCAGAATAAAGAGTAGGGGCAGGATACATCAACTGTCTGCAATAAAAAAATTAATAAATCAGATGAGATTAGAGATCACATGCTGCACTCGGTCAACTGATCCAGTCATTTGTCATCATATTGGAATACGAACAGCCTGATGATAGACTGGGGGCCACAGCACCATAGCTTGGTTGATATTAAAAGGTTTTACAGTGGTAGCTTTCCCAGTGGATACACGGAAAAGACAGGCTTTACGTTTTAACAATGCACTTCAGATAATAACTGGCAGTCT
Organism: Chelon labrosus; assembly: GCF_963514085.1. Classification (NCBI taxonomy): domain Eukaryota; kingdom Metazoa; phylum Chordata; class Actinopteri; order Mugiliformes; family Mugilidae; genus Chelon; species Chelon labrosus. The sequence goes on along the minus strand of NC_140360.1, from coordinate 20,443,934 downwards.
GCTGCCATCTAGCGACAATAAGATAGAAGACAAGCTCATGTTCACTAGACACAGAAAGTCCTTAAAGATCAGTTAGAGGGCAATGGGAATCACAAGACAGAGATTTTCTTTGTATTAACAATGGCTTTTATTTCCTAAAGCAAGACTGCTTCAAGTTTTGAAATTACAGACTGCAGGCACTTGTAAAGCATGTTAGAAAAAACAAAATAATGTGGCAGTGTTTTACTTGGACAAATAACTACCATATGGTTGAGGGAACATTTGAAGTACACCAAAAAATTTAAACTATTTTTCTTCACCTGCTCAGTCAAAAGAGAACAAAAAACTGGACAGTGCCACTGGGCATTATAAAATGTCAACAGAAAAAATGATCTGCACCTTAAAATGTGTTACAAATGTAAAAAAGAAAAAAAACACTTAACCTGAGCAAGAATGGATAAAAGTGGAGGATGACACTATAATTTAAATAACGAACGTGTGGCTGATAGCTGATGGCCACCTATGGGTCTTAATGATCCACTCTATTAGTACAAAATATTTCTGTCAATGAAACTAGGCCACTTCAAAAGTTTACGATTCAGGGACAAATGAGGAACAGTACTGGATAGTGTGAATGAGACTTTTAAGTAAGTGAAACACACTGTCACAAGCGCAGTGATTAAATACCAGAGAAGTTTAACTTGAACAGTAAACAAGAAGAGCAAAATTATGATGTTAAATAACTCCTAAAGCATCCATCCTCCATGTCAGTTACTTCTGAAGTCCAAATAACACAGTTACTATTTACTACAGCAGTCCATTAGTAGTAGACACGTGTATTAGACAAAATGCTTGATGACATCAACCAAAGTGTTACATTGGCTATTTTTGACAGTTTTCCCTTTTTAGTTGGAATAAAAGCTTGAAAGAGGAATTCTTCACGTCGCTGATGAGCAGGCAAAGATGTACAGTGCCGTGCCACTCACTTTTGCTTCGTCATCCTGCTCTTAGACACGACGCTAAATAAACCTGTGCACGCCGTACAGTACTACTTTTGAAACTGTGACCTGCCCATTTTACTGTCCACCGTCCCCGCTGACTCGCTCTTCTCATAACTTCTGCGCAAGTGTCCTCTTTTTGTTCATCTGCTGCGTTCTTGGTAGAGGTACGTGTGTCTGGGAGAGTTTAAACTCTGTCGTCTGTCAAGAAAAAAAAAAAAGAAGAGCAAAAGTTGTCAAACACGGCACATATTTGAGTGAATTATAAAAACAAGTATGTGCTTCTCTCACCGGTGGAAGCTGCCGTGTGCTGTCTGCTACTCTTGATTTGCAGGAAGATGGTGTAGGTATCATATGCAAACAGCACAGCAGCGACCAAGCCAAATACCTAGGAAGAAATGAGACAGTATCAGAATCACTAATATAACGCAAGGGTCAATGCAAGAAGAAAACATATTCACCAGGTAGCTGTTAGCAGTTTTTACATAGCAAAAGCTAAACTAAATGCAGACTAAGAGACTTTACTGCACACAGTACAAGATATTTTAGTCCCAGACTGTTATCGTGTTGACTTTACGGATTACAGACAAGGTGGAATGACTGAAGGATTACAAAAGTGAAACTGGAGGAACTGTTGAGAGTCAAGAAGCCAATGTGATAGTGGATCTGTGTACATTCTTTACGTGCGTCTACATGCACCTGGTAATGAACGGGTATGCTAATGTACGGTATAAGAGCAAAAGAGTAGTCGGAAGGGAGGCTGAGGCGGGAAAAAGAGACATGAAATGAACATACGGAATCTCATTGCTGTCAGACACAGAGTAAGAACACAATTATTAGTGAAAACATGGTTAATAAAACAATAAACACTACAATGAACATCTTCAGTGTAACGTAAAAGAGGAAGGAGTGGGCAGTTGTGGTTTGTGCTGAACTTGTATGCACTGTCACAAGTTTCTTACTTAATATGTTAACTTTTAAAGCAACTAGTGAAAAAGAGGAATTCTGGGCAGATCTTGAAGACTTCAATTTAAATAAATATCTAAGTCACTATCTATTGCAGAATGAGCTAACACAACGGTGAGTGACCCTCTTGCACCTGATGAAAGTACTGCAATATTTATATACTTTATAATATTATGAACTGGGTGTCCGTGGAGAGGAAACCCTGCTGTAATCAGTCACTTCTAATATAATCTCAAGAAGCAAATATTTGGATTTGAATGCAGAATGCTAAGTCCTCATTAGACGATAGCCCACGGGTTTAAATATTGTTACAAATGGAAGCGGAACATTTCCTACGGTAAAAAACATCATCCAAGACTAAAATATCTGAGGTTAGCACTTGGAAAAACATCCCAAATTGGGTCAGCAACATTTCCACAACTCAAAGGTGAAACTATATAATGGTGGGCTTCATGGATAAGACTCGTCTGAAATACAGTGAACCTCCTTGTCCCCATCACCAGGTCAAAGTGAGATTTGAAGGATTTTCTATTTACATCTTTACCTTTCGGTTGATCAAAACTGAGTAAATGACAGACTAAAGCCAATGAGTCAGTGACACTGATGTTACTGAACTTGTTCAGCTCCAGCTCTAGGAGACATGAAACACAACAGATACTAAGTTAATTTTGATCAGAGCAGGACGAGGCGGCATCTTCACTGAACGCTCAACCTTCCAAAACTAGTGGCACAGCAACGTCCAGGGTGGAAGACATTTGTCAAAGTCTTACAGTGAATGTGCTCTCATGTATGGGGCTCTCTGTAGTGAATGTTCAGCAGCACGTTCACTCAACCGAGACAGTCAGACTAAAGACAAACACCACGATTAAAGATTACCCCTGTTGGTCCGAGACTGTTTAAGTTAGATTTTCTTTCTTCATAGAGTTTACAAGAGGGAGTTTAACTCAGAACTACAACCTTGTAAAAAGTTTTAAAATTAGAGGATTAGATTTAAATGCATACAGTTGAAAAGTCTAAAAGCTACGTGTCAGTAGCACAGATATGCACGTTTGAGTTTGAAGTACTCCTGGGACATCACGCAGGTCGAAGGTTACTCACTTGTTCATCAACTCTTATTGCAATAATCATATAATTAGTGACTGTATCCTGCGCCAATAAAAGCAGCGTGCGTGTATGCTCATACAATGCATGCCTTTTTGCATTATAACTGGATGATCATCTTTTTTCTTTTCAGACTTGTCTCCAGGTGTGCGGGGCACATTAACCAAATAGATCTTCATTGATCTGTGCAAACTGCAAGTTCCTAAAATTCATACAGCGATAGGAAGATCTGCTTTAGCTCACCTTGTTGAGTTGTCTGTAAATGTCATTGCCTTTAACTGTTTTTATTGCTCTTATCCTACAGTTCTTATAGTTTTATTTGTTGGTTTCATTTTTAGCCTAGACATTTTTTTGTATTTCAACTGATTTGGCACTGTATTCATCTTCTGGCTCAGATTTTTATTTGTGTTTGCTTTAACTTTTTATTGTGTTTGCTTTAACTCTGCACCAACCGATGCACCAACCACGTGTGCATTCTGGCATAACCCGTGCCCAGGATAGTGATAAGGTGAGGACATGTTTCTGAACTAAAAGATTCTGCGTCATAATTTTGTATTCTTAAAGTCTTTTCTTAAAGAGTCACGTTGTGACAGAAGTCTAAGAGTCTACTCTAGACATTAACAGGAAGGAAGCATGAATATGATCTGATATCAAAATGACTGGCAGAGAGAGAGTTTATGACAGACTACATCATAACAGACACAACGACTGACTGTAAAACACGCCGATTTCCAAATAGAACATCTATCGTAGAAAATGACTCATAGATAAAAGTTAACGGTTACCAGCATAAGCAATAAAACTCAGTGTTTCAGAATACAGTTGAGAACTCTGAGTCATGGTGAATTAACTGACCCCGCCTGCGATACCAGCTCCGTCCACGCCTCTTGCAGTGACACAGACCAGAGAAGTGATGAAGTAAATGGCAGTGCCGATGGCAGCACGGAAAAGATCCTGCACACAACACACGGAAGAAGAAGAAGATGAGGCATTTTGCAAGTTAATGAACTTAATAAATGTGTCGTGTGTTTGTGCGTGCTGAAAAACGCGTCGAGGGACTCACGCTCCAGAGCCAGTTGACCACTGTGAACTGCTTGTCCAGCTCCATCATGAAGACGATATAGAAGATCATGGCGAACACCATCTCGCAGATGGCTGCGGCGGTGTAGCCTCCTGAGTACGATACAGCGTAGCAGATGAGGATGATGAAACTGAGGAGCTACAATGAGACAAAGGAGAGAATAATGTTTGACGTCCCAGAAAACTTCACAGTTAGACCAGAAAACTCACAGATGCTGCATACATTCCTCCCCTCGGGTCGACTTTGCAGGTCACTTTGATTTGTTTAAACAGTGTGTAAATCAGAAAATAATCTCCATTGAGGCCAGTCAGGCCATTGAGGCCAGTCAGGCAGTAAATCATTCAAACAAATGTATCATTGTTATGTCTACTTTATCCACTTGACTAGTTCCAAATCAACATGCATTTTCATATATATTAAAATAAAAAGTCTATACAAAATCCTCTTAGATTAAGACATCTGACCAGATTATAATGCACTCAGTCTGCCACTTCTATCACATGCCGCTTTTATCTTAGATTTACAACGAGTGTTTGTTCCAACATATTTTTCCATATGAGGGCAAAAAAAAAAAAGCAGCGTGCATTCTTCTCAGTCCACTGAAACGCTGCCAACGGGGAGAAATCATAAACCCGGGCAGCCTACGACTCACTATCAGTCTTTCTTTCAGTATCGCTATTGTTGCCGCTGTCAAACTGTGTGGGCAGATGCTTTCACACAAACTGTGCAACAACTGCGAAGGAGTGAAAAACTTTAGCAAGTTCTGAATTAAGCGCTGACTCCAACACACTACACTGCATTCAGTTTTGGTTCTTTAATGGGCTTTTGTACAACGCAGATGTATTAATTCCTTAGGGCTGTGATGATACACATTTTTAAGCACTACAAGAATGCACGGCCTGCAGACACACAAACAAACGGGACAATAACTTTACTATGCTGCAGGAGAAATTTTCACACTTGAGAACCTTTAAGTATTAAATGTGTAGCAGCTATCAATTTATCAACTAATTACTGCAGTTCTCACACACTCAAGAAAAGTCAAACTTATTTTCAATTTTTATTTTCAGTTTGTCCTCTTTCTTATATTGATTATGATTATATTTTTAATTGCAAGCCTCCATAAAAAGCACTGAAAGACATGAAACCCTGCGTTCCACTGCAACATTTGTGCACGACTTGTTAAAATGTTAATAAAATATTTCGTCTTGCAACATTTAACTGCTCCGCTTCCTTGACACAAGCCTAACAGTTTATTCTTGTAATGCTTGCTAAATAAATTTGACTCTAACTCTGACATGTCTCTATAAAAAGCACACTGTGCACATCGCAGTGTTTTATTCTCAGACACGGACAACCAAGCAGACAGTGTCAAATCACTGCAGTCTATATGATACACACATGATGCAACTGACTCGACACCAGCCCTACATCTGTCGCTGCTGCTCCCCTAGCCCGCAACGCACAGCCGACCGGTGAGTCAGACACATCAGTAGTTCATGTGTTCTCGGGACTGGCACAGGCTGCCTCTGTAGAGTAGCGAAGAGGCCGAGGCCAAGGTCCTGCACAAAGGAAGCTCTATTCGGGCCAGGGCCGGCTGCTGTGAGAGCAGAGGCTACAGAGGAGGCCGATGCACAGAGGAACACCCTTTACACAAGAGTCCCTAAGAACAAGAAAGGCTCTGAGACGTTGACACCTTTATGTTTTCCACACAGCGGTGAATCTGTGTGCACGAGGCAGCTTTAAAAGATCCCAACCAGGGTCTATTCACATCACTATAATGGGCTGCTCTTTCAAATCAACTGGAGGGAAACTGTTGTGAACTTATGGCTAATTATAGTCAGCAGCAACATGAGGGCCAGAGACACACCAAACAGCAACAGTTGCTAGGGAAGTCACTTTCATTTATGGGCGTTTTTTTTTTCCTTTCTTTTTTTTTTTTTTGCACAAAACTGCAGCTCGCTAAAATGAACTGAATGTTGAAAGCAAAAAGAAGAGTTGAGTTTCATAACTCCTGCACAGTATTTAATAATTTCTCATTTATTACACAACTAGCATTCATCAACACACTTCACTCCCACTCTGCATTCTGAGCAAGAATTTCCAAAAAGTAGACGAATAAAACAAAAAAATATAGTTCCCAATTGAAATATGATGTCAGCACCTCATGTTAACACATTAACAGCAAAGTGAACGGCCAGCTCAGTGCATGACTCACCTCAACTTATCAGCTCAACTGAGACACATAACAAACAGAAATTTGCACTACATGGGTGTGTTACTGTGGCCTGTGTGCTGCTGTGCACTTGAAACATGTGCAAGTATGGTCATCCTTCAGACAGACGGACAGAAAGAAATTGCATTTACACGTCCAGCAATTTAGCAGGGCGAAAGTGAAAAAGCACATCTGCTCCTTTAGCCTTTTGGTTTACATACTGCAACATCAGTAATCTTGGCTGTTAGTGTCAAATACTTTAAATACTGTTTCCTTGCAAACTCGACGCTCGCCTTCCTGTTTCACCCCCGTTTCACTGTCCTGCAATGTAGGCAGTTTTCAGAAGTCCACTATCACAGCTTACATCCTCTAGAGGTTATTAGGCTACCCCAGAGATGTGTGCTAAGCTGTTCATGCATTCTTTGTTCCCAGGACTAAACTTCACACTAGTCTGGAATTTCCATTTCCTCAGCAAAGGAGGAGAGGAAAAAGAAAAACTTTAGGGTGGGTGGACCACTGACCACTAAAATCTCAGAGCCTGCTTTATAATGAGCTCACTGAGTTACGACTGCAGAAACTACTCATGTGCTCCGACTGTTTAGAGACTATAAATACAGTTTTACATTCGTGGCGTGGATGTGCGGATAATACACCGATGAATGTGCCTGAATGGGAGAGAGGAAGTCTTTCCTGGCCGGGGTTTCAGACTCTGGGCTGCGTAAATTGTCTTGAGACTATTTGGACATTATTGACGCTACACAAATAACATTAAATTGAACTGAATTGAAATTGAACTGAGTATTAAGTCAGTCACAGTCACAATACAACACTTAAATCAGCTGCAAGTGCATTCAGATAACTCTACTGCAATAGTGAGTCATTATTATTATTATTGTGCATGTTGCACTTTAATCAGTTCATGGTGGAGTTAATTTAATGTATTTAAGTAGTTTGTATGCCCCGTTAGTACAGATAACATTGTATCTAAAGTCTTATTGTGTAATATAACTCCAATAAAGAGGAAAACATTCAAATAGAACTATGAAGAAAAACGACAATTATGCAGAGCATTTCAGGTCCAAGTGACTCATGCGTTAAGAGAACAGTAAAATGCAAATAATGGTGCTCATGTGAAACTGTCAAAGACAATCTAAATAGAGAGTCTTCCCAGACAGGAAGTAGTTGCACTTTGCCCAAATGACATTTTATTATTATAATTACAATTATTATAGGTGTTGCTCTAATGTTTCTATGTCCACTTTTAATTATGCACCACTTTCTGCTACCTAGATCCAGCTGTGTGAGGATATAAGTAGGGGAAAATCCTTTTATGAGCCTCTATACCAGCAGGAATGTGATCTCCACTGCATTTTCTCTTTGCCATATTTGGACTATTACTACTCTGCCTACAAATAGTACCCACCTTTCGGTATTAAGTACAAAAGGAGACGCCTTACAAGAGCCCCTGGGCTGAGTTAACCCATGTGACCTTTTCATCTGCCATTGACGCTCAGTATTTGGGCCCTTGGTGTCAAATGAGAAAACAGAGGAGCAGGAGCGACAGGTGGAAACCCTTAACCTCTGCCTAGGATCCCTCAACCCACACGCCACATGCTTTTCATTCTCTGGACTAGTTTCAGAAACGTGTTATCTCAGACATGATCTAGGCCCATTACAGCCTATTAGTGAGAGAAATCTATAGAACGTCAACGCACTTTACTACTCGTGAAATATTTATTAGTTGAAAGCTCACGTCGAACACAGTATAATATTTCTAAGCAACACATAAAGTTGAGGTCATTGAACTCACTATTTCTGCTGCCAGGATGAACCCTTTCTGGGTCTTCGCGTAACTTTTCAGCTTCTCCACGCAGCCCGCTCCGGGGCTGGACGAGCCTGTATCAGCCATTCTCCAACAACTAAGTCACGGGAGCGACCCTGGTCAAAACTGGCGGGGAGTACAAATAAACCTGTCCAGAAAGTGAGAGTTATTTTAGAAGAAAAAAAAAAACGAGTCCTAGTGTTGTTGCTTGATGGTCAGGCTGGGTTCCCTTTCCCCCTTTGCAGGCGAATGAATCAACTTCTCCGACGGAAGGCCGAGGCGAGATTTCTTGACTGGGCTCCGTCAACCACACACAGCAGCTTCTGTGGAGGGGGGAGGGATCAAGTGGAGGAGCCGACAGCGGGGCGTTGGCTTCCCCCAAAGGGAGTGAGATGCTACTGCTGCCCGCTGCCACTGCTGGCACCGGCGAAAACACAAACAGTGCAGAAATACTTTCACGACGTTCATGTGAAATTAGAGGAGCATTATTTGGATTTAAAAATCTGTTTATAGAGTTAAAATATAAATGGACAGCGAGAAGTAAGTAGGAGTCTTATTTTAGGTCATGTGATTATTAGGTTGTGTTGAGGAATAGCCTATGAGTCGGGTTTGGTTTCTCTGGCAACAAGGAAGACTTAAACATTAACAGTGGCCTCTATCAGTCTTAGACTCTGGGGGAACCCCGGGCAACGAATGAAAACCGCAACACCTTGTCAGCCACGATCTAATATCTGATTAAAAAAAAACCACTGAAGACAAAAGACTGCCATGCACACACACACAAATCTGAGTTATAGCATGTCACATCAACTCATGAGCTTGTGTTATTTATTTATTTGTTGTACAGTAACGATGCCACATGGGGAAATTATTTCCTGCATTTTGACCCATCCATTAGAGCAGTGGGTGGCCACACAAGGAGCAGTTTGGTGCTTGCTCAAGGCACCTCAGCCATGGATGAGCCCTTCGGTCTGGATCGCCAGGGCCTTCAGGCTACATGTTCAGGCCCAAAGCTACTTATCTAGCTGCTACTCCACAGCTCCCCCTGGTTACGACATGGGAAGCCATGTGCATGAGGAGTTCAAGTGATAACATCAGCTGATATAACAAATATAACACTGTATATACCACGCCTCTCGCCCGATGACTACTGGGATAGGCTCCAGCGCCCCTGAGGCCCTTCACAGGACAAGCGGTTACAGAAGATGAATGAATGAATGAATGAATGAATGGACTCTGTATATTAATTTACCATCCACCTCAGGTATTTTTTAAAACATCAGCACAGCGCACCCCTGAGTACAGGAGCAGCATGTTACATGGTTTTTAGGCGGTTTGTTTTTTGTTGTACTGTACTGATCCCACATGGGGAAATTATTTCCTGCATTTGACCCTTCCATTAGTACAGTGTGCACTAGGAGCAGTGGGCTAACCCCTGCGCATTACTTAAAGAGCTGTTTGGGAGTAAGGTGCTTGCTCAAGGGAACCTCAGCCACGGATGTGGGGCGATGCAAACTTGTGAGCCTTCGGTCCGGATCGCCGCCGGGCCTTCGGCCTTCGGGTTCAGTCCCAAAGCTGCTCCTCTAATCACTACTCCACAACTCCCCCTGGTTATGGCGTGGGAAGACGTGTGCATAAATACTTACCGTTCAAATGGTAACATCAGCTGTAAATTGTAAAAACACAACAAATTAAGAAAACTTGCCACTAAAACTACATTACTAAATTACATTATACTGAATATTAAATTACTATCCACCACCACCATTTTTTAAAACATGTTCAAACTCAGCACAACAGAACGCAGACATTTTTTAAACTTTCCAATGAGAAGGTTGTAATTACCACGAATGAGGATCATCCACATAAACTTTCCTTGCAAACACAGTAAACTCGACCCCATATGAAGTCAGCAACAATCTTAACCTTCTGAAACAAGATGGTGTTCTTTGCACATCCCCTTCAGTGGGGCCCCTTTTAACCAGCGTATCATGTGCTAGCTGGAAGGGGCCCAACTTGGTAGTTTTGGGTGTTAGCACACAGTGTCAGCATAAAAGGGATAGGACAGAGTTTTTCACTGAAAAATGTGTCAATAGGAGTGGCTATTGGGCCCAGCCTTCTTTTGGGTGGGTCCCCAAATATTTGCCTTAATTGCTTCTCTTCACAGTGCGCCTCTGCCTCTGTCTGGACATGTGCTCAGGCTGAATCATGGAGGTTTACATTCAGTTTCAACATACAATTCAACAGTATTGTTGTATTTTTGGGGGATGTTTGAAGGATCACTGTCTGGTGTTCAAATTAATAAACTTAAAATCAAATTTCTCTTCTGCTGTGTTGACAGTGAACCTTACAGTACGCTCCTATCTTTGGTGGTCTTTCTAGCATTATTTGTGAGAGGAGGGTTAAAACAGAAAATACAGACATTAGCAAAATGAGGAATGTTGACAAGGGTACACCTAAACCACAGACTAGGTCAAACCATAGCCTTTATTTAGCCAGAAATACAGGAAAGCTAAAGAGATAAAGTGCATTTTAAAACTCACTATAGAACTGTACTGTCATTAAATAGCTCTAGTAGTACCACCCTGAAGATAGGAACACAGTTTCCTGTATAATTTCTGTATTTACATTATATTTTCTATTCTAAATTCAAACAGGTAAATCCAAACACAGTCAAACGCTTATGAACAGAAACACACATTTTAACCTTCAACAGAATAATTTCAATTTTATTTCATTTAGTTTCACATGGATCCCATATAATAAGAATACAGCAGAATTCTGGAGAGTCTTGAAATTTTTTTTTTTTCTCTGACTTATCATTATCATAAATACTAATATGAATACATCATACACAATAAACACAGCACTATCCAAAGGCGTAGAGAGTATCACAAGACATCATTCACCACTAACAACAGAGTATATGTCATTTCAGCATATTTATAAGAGCTACAGTGAAAGAGAAAGAAAGACAGAGAGAAAACAAAACAGAGGTGTGGGGGGGGGGGGGGCTAGAGGAAGGAAGGAGAAAAAGCCAGGTGCTTCTACACTGCCTGAATCAAAGAACCCTGATTATTTTCAAAGAAATCAATGAATCCAAGGCTGTACAGTGAACCGATATACCAGAAGTGGACAACGACTCATTCTGATGAGGACTGAGGAAGCAAAACTACCAAATCAAGACACATCTCTTACCATTTGGCAAACACGATCTTGAATATCCAAACAGAGGATTGGCAGTCGGGCAGGTGTATTTATATGTGGGAAGAAGTAATTATTGCAGCACTTTCTTTGTGCTTTGTGTAGAATATAGCAGAGTTGCTGTTCTGTATTCAGTATGTGCTGTGCAGTAACCACTATGATGGCGCAAACATACCACGATATATTTACGGATTAGTCTAACACTTTCCTGCAGCCTTGAGCCTCTCAGATATATTTGTGGATGCTTTGGGATATAAGGAAGAGGATGCATGCATTAAACTGGCTTGCTGTCAGACAGAGAAGAGTTAAAGAAGGATTGAGGATGCATATATGGAGACACACTGTTCGAAATGCCTCATAATAGTAAGTAGTTACCATGGCATGACCAAGGCATTTAATAGAATTCTCATTTACCTACAGATCATGTTAGTGTGAGTATGCATGTCACTGATTACAGCGTGATAGAAACACCAGTTAAAAAACTATATAACTCTGTCTTACAACTTTCTGGACCACATAAAAGGCGATCGAAAACAGGACGAGGTTCATCGACAAAATTTTGTTGGATGCCATTACACAAACCCAAAAAACGATTAAAACAAGCACACGTCGCTAAAAACTTGTTGTTCACTGCCCCGATTCACGATTTCCATACCGATAGCACTACAGCGGTTTCTGAAACATCACGGCGAATATGAGATGCTACCATGCTCACTAATCTTCTTATACCTATGCGTTTGGGATTTTATACGTCAGGATTTGAATACTCAGTGTGTCACAAGAATTCATTCTCTCTCGACGGTAATAATTTGATGGAAAAATACATATAAAAACATAACGTTGAAACAGTTACCTCTAAGGTTACTATATATTACTCTTTCTCTGTTCACTTTTCATATAGATAGATCTGTTTTCCTTGCCACATATGCCATTTTCTGTAGCCTTCACCCTGAATTTTAAAATCCTGCCAGTAATGTATAAGAAATAAATGATAACAGAAAAATAATAATAAAAAGATGCTCAAATTCTGAGATGAGGAAATAAAAAACCTGCCGTTATGGTAAGCGAAACCGAAGGGCAAAGTCTAAACTATGTGAGCTCCTAAACAGAACCAAAGTAAATGCAATTGAATAACTCTGTGCTCAACATTTGTTGTATAACAACTAATATGGAGTGCACAATTATTCAACTGTGTACATATAATCATATATATCAGCGTGTCGATATTTACACAGCACAGACAAATACATTCTCCCAAGTTAAATATTACTACAATTAATTTTTTTTTCTCCATAAATGTAAGTCTTTTCCATTACAAGATTTCTCTTAAATGTTCATCAACGAATGTTTTGGTATTTGTATTCAAGTTTTTCTCGTATAACCAAACAGACAATCCTCTGTTGTCTTCTACAGTTAAATACATCACGAGAATAAACATCATGTAACAGCAAAGACCCATTTTCCCTCCCTGCATTTTTTTTTTCTTTTTCTTTTTTACCCACCCCGATCCTGCTTCTCGGCGGTGATCCCCTGCCCACCCCACCGGTGTCTGCCCTCCATGCCTCCCTCCCTCCCTCCGCCTGTCAACTCACAGATACACAAACAGACAAACAGAGGAGTGTGGAAATGCAAGTGGTGGTCGAGGGCCACACTCCAAAATCACAAGGTCAAGCTGGGTAGAAGGAGAAAAGGCAGAGAAGAGGAGGGGAAGATATTGAATAAGCAGCAAAATGTACTGTCTGATTACATGCATGTATAAAGATAACTACAGCTCAACAAATATGGGATTTTAATAGCAGTCACACCAAGAAATAACCATGACACTGTAAGATTAGGTAGCAATAATATATTAGTTACGCTGCATTAAAATAGCAAAAACAAAAAGTTTAAAACTTTATTCATCGATAAATAAACACCAATCACCAAGAAAGTTTAATTTCAGTGGCCTTTTATTTTTGGTTTCAAATTACTTAAGATTGGTGTTCAGACTGTGTAATGGCTCTTCTGCAAACTATTTCCTGTTTCTGCTGAAATTCTTTTTTTTTTTATCTTAGTTTACTTCCTGTGTTTTCCCTCCACTGATTGCTCCTCCCTGGGTAGTTTCACCCATGCCTCATTAGTGTACGCATACACCGATCAGACAAACATTATGACCACCTTCCTACTATTGTGTAGGTCTCCCTTGTGCCTCCAAATCAGCTCTGACTCATTTGATCTAGTAGTTTTGGAGGCCAGGTCAACACCTTGTGCTGTGTTTCAGATTTAACCTGAAACCTTTTCTTCTCTTTTTAGTAAGTCCTCATTACCCTCCACTTTGAGCTGCTTGTCCTGCCTTTCTGGACTGTGTGTCTTGCATTTGGGTCCTCCATCCCCTCCTACACTTTGTGACAAACCCTTTCTGTGAATAATGTGTAACTTACAATGTAAATGAGGAAATTGTTAATAAAAAAAATTATTTATCAAATGTCATTGTAATTCTTTTTTGTAATAAGTTTTTATCAATATATTCTAGATTTATTTGCTGAATTATGAAGAGATGTATATAAGCCATTTCAAAATGCAGTAACAATACTGATGGCACAAAGGATATATTTATTAAAGGATAAAGGATATATTGCTATACAAATAAATTCTTCTTCGCTCTGTGTAGGCTAGCCTATGAGAACTGTTGTCGGCAAAATTCCTAATCAGTATTTGCCAATACACAAAGTTCAAGGAATCGTAACTGGCATTGGGAAGGTAAAAATGCTATCAGAACATTGCTAATATCAAGTTACAGACCATCTGTATCTGTTTAATTTGAAAATGAAATTATTTCAACTGTAACAGACATCCTCCCTGATATTCACCGCGAGGCACAGCATATATTATGTCGCTTTGACGCATCGCTGTATCAAGCAGCCAGTGAGGTATCTATCTACTTAAAACTATGGCCATCACATACTGGTTCCAGTGTTGCTAAAATCAGATTTCCATAAATTTGGAGCGTTCCCTTTTCAGGTAAAGCACCACACACTGTGGTTTGAGTTAATGAAGAACTCAGTCCCTCAGAGTTAAGAAGTGATCAGTTTTTAGGCTCTTAATATTAATATTACTGACCCAACAGTTAAAATGCTATGTGGCTTCTGCAGTGAACTCTAATCCATGATGCTCAGTCAGAGGTTTCTAAATATTTCAGGACTGAGTGTAGTTTTAGCAGTCAGATGGAGCCTCTGAGCATAATATCAAAAAGCTCTTTGACCACAGTTTTAAGACTATGGTCAAAGAGCCGAGGCTAGTTGAATTCAAAGAGCAAAGAGGGTGTACTGTAGCTGGGTGAGATCACACAGCTAACAGGGAGCTGCACCATAAACTGCTTTGTAAGTCAGATACTTTGTACATTATCATTAATCTCCTTATCACGCTCCTGCGTTATACTGCTTTCACTTGTGTTACATTAATATATATAGGGAACAGTCACTGCTGTCATTCTATCTAGACAAGAGCTTAAGTGATAAGAAAAGGTGAAAATGGGTTTCAGAGGATAACTTAATATTTATATTCCCCTACTGAACTCATCACTGCAGAAATAATCTCAATTCCAGTTGTTTTGTTGGTGCTAAGATTATACAAATAAACTTCAGAGCAATGGTGCGACGTTTTGGAAAAGAAGTTTCAGAATGCTCTAATTGAGTTAGTTGTTGTTGATTGTTCTTCTGTTTCATCTTGTCCATTAAGGAATACATTCTTCGCATAATATCACTGTTAGTGATGGGGTATGAAAGCCTGAGGCAACCTTCTGGCTCATTAGCTCCTAAATGTGTGATGTGTCACTATATTCACCACTGAGACACTAACTGTGTCTGAGTACCATCTGATACATTAGCTTTATGTAGTTTTTTTTTTTCACTGACAAGATTGAAATACCATGGACTGTAAAAAAGATGGCCAATGGAACAGCTCCTCAAAAGTGAAGCCAAAGAAAGTAGAGCTCCTCCTGGTGGCTGGCTGCAGTATAGGTCATATGCTCCATGTCCATGTTAGTGGATGGGACTTGGGCCAAACTAAAACACTAAAATACAGGTCAAATAATTGTTTTTCAAGAAAGGGTTGTGTTGTTTTAGGCAGTTAATGTAATGCTGATTCATGTTCAAGTCTCTGTTTTCATATAAGTTTTGTTTTAGTTATTTGTCACTATAGAAACTGGATGTGACATTATGATGACTAACAGTTGCCATGCCACCTGCTCTATGAGAGTAGGAATAAATACATAAATAAGAAACAGTGTATAATCCATAGTCTCTGTGTAACTAGTGGAGGTAGAGCAGAGCGCATTATCAATCAAATGATCAATCAATCACGTTGCCCTGGAAGCATAATGTATAAGAAAACTGAGCAGACCAAAATAAAGGGATTAGCTTTAGATTGAATAACACATACTGCCAATATACTGACATCCTTAATGTGTCGATGAAATGAAAGCTGACATTAGATATTTGCCCCTGAGACCTATTTCATTGTAATCTTACAAGTCTATAGGACCTACTCACCATCCTGCAGCTGTGGTTTGGCTGAACAGGCTCACATTTGATTAGAGTAGGAGGTGGGCTGCTGCTCATAGCCCTGGCTGTAACCTCCTTCCTCGGTGTAGCCTCCCTGCTGGCCATAATCAGGCTGGTATCCTCCCTGGGAGCCGGCATAGGGGTCCTGCTGTCCATATCCTCCCTGGGCAAAGGAATCAGGGGCGGGCTGCTTCTCCTGTGATGGGACGTATGTTCCAGAAAAGGCTGCCAACCAGCCAGTCTCCTTGAAGACGAACCACAGGTTTCCTACCCACAGGATCAGGTTGATGAAGCCAAAAGCCTGTGCAGAAGAAAGAATATGCATGTTTATTCCTTGGTTATTTACTGTTGATGTTCTCATATCAAATCTTTATATAGCTCAATGAAGCATCGGGCACCTACCACGGAGGTGTTGAGGCCAGAGACCTTGGGGTCATAGACCTCACGGCAGCGATTTTTTGATTCGTCGCAAGCTGGGATGAGAGTGATGACCTTGTCTGGATCGGTGGCTGTTTTCACATCCGACAGGCCTTTAGCCCAAGCACATGAGGACACCAGCCACATGAAGGCAAATACTGCCGTCACAACAAAGTCCTGAGGGCCAGCAGCACAAGATAATCAACTTAACCGCCAATGACTGCATAATATCAACTGTGAGACTACTATTTGTAACATTTATGTAACATTTGTAACATTAAATGTAAGAGGAACTCACAATCTGGGCCCCCTTGTTGTTTTCACGGTACTTCTCCAGGAGGAAACAGTACACAGAGAGGGCAGCCATAGAGTAGAGAAAGGAAAAGACACCGATGGTGACAAAGAACTCAGCTGAAGAAGAGTAGTCCCCCACCAGGAACAGACGGTCGGTCTTTCCTTCCTTACAGTCGGGGGCATCAAAGTAAACCTGGTGGAGCCTGAGGACAGCGACACAAAGAGAGGCAGAGAGACAGAAGTGTCAGAAGAGCTGAGAAAATCTGACAGATGGTGTTACAGTTTAACTGTATATATGAACCATGGCACAATATCATTCAACAGTTATGGGCGTAGTGCATTTGAGTTTATAATGCTTTGCAGTTTAAGATTGTCTTAAGAGTGTTTTATAGTAACAGCCTGACATATTGGAAAGTTAAATTCCGTTTTTAAAGAAGATTGTCTGCCAGGAAATGTGAAGCTACTTATTAGCTTAGCTTGTTAGCTTAGCCTAGCATAAAAACGGGAGGAGAAACAGCCATGTTGGCTCTGTCAAGAACTAACTAAATGTACTTATAGTTTATAATTAAATTATAAATGAACACTTACACTATGTTCAGTTTTTGACACTTTTTCTATACTCAAACAGAGCCATGTTAGCCATTTCTAGTTGTTCTATTAAGCCATAAAAGTTTTAATATTTAAATACTTAATGGATAAATTTGACTAATGCTGCCATCACGAAGCTACAAGTTTAGCATGCTAACAACCAGCAAATTCTAAGGCACAATGATACGATGAAGTCGTTATGAATATCAACATTTCCCCCAGACATATTATAATTAATGAATGTATATGTGCTAGTTTAATTAATCAGATGTCCTTTAAAATTAAAATATTCATTTTACTGTATTTACATAATCTAGAGCAGATTCTTTAATGGTCACTGTCCTCCTTGTGCTGATGACACAGTGAAAAACACTCTCAAAATTATATATTACTTATATACACACACTAAGTGGCATTAAAACAAAGGACCGACTGATTTATTTTCATTAATGTATGTTTAGTATTTGTAATAACATACATACATACAATATTAGAAAAGGCATAATACAAACCTGAAGGGATAGTCAAATTGTACTTCTATGCCTAGGTCACTTTCCGACCGGTTTTCGCACTCCACGCTCAACTTGAACATGCCAGAGTAACTACCGCATGTCGAGAAGGCGAAGATTGCAAAGATCTGCAGGAGAAAGCAGAAAGAAAATAACGTGACAGTTCATCCGAGTGACCTTTGACACACACACAGGACAAACTGTAAAAGACAGTGATAAATAAAATGCACAAATTGATTTATTTACGTCAGCCTTTCCTCCATAATGGTCTGATCACATAAAATTTGCTTTACTCCAGTCTACTGTGGATGATGTAACCATGTAAACAAAGATCTCCAGGGGACAGCCCCATTCACACTGAAAGCTGCAGACTGTGCTTCGCCGCCTCTTGAGCAGACTGATCATGGTCCAACAATCATGACGAGCTGCTAACAAATTCACACTGTGTGCAAATCAATGCAGCCTTGTCAACAGGTTACACAGCAAGGATTTCAACCCCTGTTGCCATGGTACACTTGTTTTCTTTGGTGTAGTTGTTTTTATAGTATTTTTTAAAAAAAATATTTAGTGGTACAACCACTGATTTGTCTATAGGTTGCCTCTTTAATGCTCAAGTGTCGTTCAGGTCAGCCGTGTTCTCAACTCCCACCTATAGCCGACTTAACGACACAAACAGACATGCATTGAGATAAACTCACTCTCTCTCACACACACAGCAGATTAGACAAGTCAGACTATTTTTACCACACCCTCCCCACGCTGCGGGCTAGATCCGATTGGATGAAAATCCAGCTATTAATCTGACTGAGGTGCTCTACCATCTGTCACCAAATACTCAACTACAAGCTACTATGAAGCCAGCCTCAACACACACACACATGCACACACAGAACCGTCACTTCCTTCTTAACGCTGGCCTTGTAGTACTCTCTACCTGCTGCAGGCATCAACACACTAAACTATTTACAGTAATCTTTCAGCCAATGTGAGTAGAAAGCTCGTTTGTTGGATTTAAACACACTGGCCGCCTAAAGCAAGCCTCATTGTGATCACTTCACTCAACCCTCTCTGTTCCTACAGGGGCCTTTGTTATTTTATTTTCTCGTGTCCTCTCCCACCATCTCTAACACACTCTGTCTGTGTTATTTGGAAAAGGCTAATCAACAGGTTTTAATAATCAATGCAAATGACAGTGGTTGTGATGAAAGAGGCAGCATTAAGTGTCAGAGGGAACACGATATCACTGATAATCTACACAGCTACTACAAATTACAAGCAAAATATAAATGTTGCCATCTGCAGTGGAGCCTCACAAGCAAATATATTAATTAATGTATTAAACAGTATTCTACTGTTTAATATCAGATGGCACACTGGAAAGTGCTAAAATCCAAACATGTTTTGCTCTTTATTAACACTCAAGATAGCCTTTAAAAGGTATTGTGCCTGGTAATAAATCCAAATTTATTGGATTACAAACATGGATGTTTTACGCAGTGTTTTTAGTTTAAACCCCAACCCACAGGATAACAGGATTAAATGGTGCAGCAACTGTGCAATTAATCAATATCCACAGCATGTGCAGTAACTGCAGTGTAAGCACAATTCTTCAGCACTGAGCACAGTGGTATATGCTATTCTAAAAATGTATATATCGTCCCTCTAATTCTGTTCAGTCTAAGTACCTTACTGCAGTTTTTACTGTTAAGGACCTTAATGGTTTTAGAGCTGCTAGTGTCATTCTTAACCTCTGAGACGGTCAGATGCTAATAAGATAAATCAAACTGTGTGTAGTTTGTGTACTTGTAGTTAAACGCAAATGTATAGAATTATGTACATGTTTTGTATATATCTACTTCCAACTGGATATTATTGTTCAAAACTTAGGCCTGTGCATTAAAACATAATGAAACGCCTTTCAAGTGACACAGCTAAGAGTCTGTAGCAGCACAAGCAGCTCTGTATGGCTGTGTTTACGCACATAGGTGCTCTGACCTAAATGCTAAAGTCACAAAGTAAAATTTTTGCTGCAAAGTTTGTTGTAACATTTGCTAAATAATGCAACACACTGAGGGGATGGTAATAATTTTGGTCATATTATTTGATCTGATGGTGGTGTTATATGATTAGTTGAGAGTACGATTGTCACAATTTATCATAACATTGTAGAATTTATAGCAGTTCATCTGAATGTTTAATTCAAGGTCATGACCGTCAGCCATGTTTGCCATGGTTGACATCTTAGCTTAGTGCGAGCATTAGCTATTTGCTAAGTAGCACTAAACACTGAGGGGAAATGATCACCTTTGTCCCTATCATTTCATCTAATGAAGGTGTATGAAAAATGTTACTCAAGGTCACAAATGTCGGCGCATCACCATTCATGGTTTCCAGCTTTTTTGTCCAGGAACCACAATTTCCAAATCCTTTAATAGTTCTTATTTTTAGATATTTATTCAGATATTTCAGTCTGCACCAAAGCAACACACCAACTGGTGCTGCCATCCTAGGTTGGCTAAACAACAGTGTTAGGCAAACCAAATCTAAGCAGTAGGCGCCGTAGCACAATGAAGAGCTGTACTCTTATGGTGATAGATGGGTGGATGGAGGAGGGATGGAGACGGAGGAGTGGGACAGCCAGCTTGAGAGAAGAAACACTCAGAGTGTTAGGTGCCATGGTAACATTACTGGCAGCATCACACAGCGAGGAGGCAGAGGCTGGTCTCTACCCCTCCTGGTATGCTGGAGGGTTGTCAACTCTTCTGTGCTGAGAAGATACACCATCCCTCGCACTCACACACCAGCAAGCTGTCTGCTACTGCTGTTCTCACACAGTCTTCCTTTCTTTGTTTCTCTCGCCGTAAAAATTGATCCAGACTTAATCTCACAGTCTGATCTTTATCGTACTTTTGAGGCTAGTACATACAGCAATAACATTTGAACTCAATCCTCAAAGGACGGTTAGCCACTCCAAATGTAGAGCTCCAAAAAACAAAGGTCATGTCAGGTGTATACGATACTTAATAAACTGGACCATCAAAACAAGAATTCATGCCAAAAGCACAATAGAGGAGAAATAAACACAAGCTGTGTAAGTCTTCAGCAGAGGCCCTGGAGTAATAACCATACAGAACAGCAAAAGCCTCTCGAGCTACAACAAAATCTACAACCTTTATTGCACATTAGAGACTACGTCAAAGTGACGGTTACTGTGTGTTCTCACAAACAGCCTATTTTATGCTCTCTGAGAATGAGTCAGAGCGGAAATATGAATGCAGATTAAAATGCAACATAGCAGCGGACTCTTGGAGCAACGGAGACAGGAGGTTGTTTGTGTACTCCGCGGCCAAGCTCTACATCAGCTGCATTTGAGAACTCAATGTCTTCCAGCATCCATCAAATCTAGACTTTGTCAGCACTATTCCCCAGAGACAGACAGACAGACAGAAAGAGAGAGAAAGAGGGGGTGGGGTGGAGAGGTGGGCAATGCTGCTTGACTCACATATAGGGAATTGTTTTAATCTCACATGCTTGTATTGTATTGTGTTTTATAAAAGCATAAAAAAGGTTTGGTTATACGATACAAACTGATCTTTTTTTATTGCTCCTCTAGATTCTCAAAAAATACTTGAGGGGTGGCTCCCCTCACCCCTCCTAAAAACGCTGTGTTGCTGGTAATGCATGCCCATAATAATCCAGAAAGAGCAGCAGCTCCAGCAGCTCCTCCTCCAGCCTGACGCTGAGGCATGCAAGCCCTCTGACAGATGATTCATGGACCCCGGCCTCCCGAGCGGGGCTGCTGATTGGTGGTTGGCTCGCCGTGACCCAGGGAGCCAGTGATGAGGTGTTGGCACACTCACACAGCTCCAGGGAAGGACTACAGAGTCATGCAGTACACTCATGCCTCTGACTGCTCCCGAGCATATCTGCAGAGGCCCATTACAGCGTGGAAATCTGTCAACACTGCTCTGGCACACAAACGTTTTCATCTGGGTTGTGTTACCTGCATTTTGTGGCTGAAGAACAGGGGTGTGGCTAAGTAGTATGGAGCTGATCCAAAGGTGGGGCAACCCCTGCTCAGTTCATTTGTTATTACTCTCCCAAATATCAGTGCCAGGACATATTTAATGACTGATTACCAGGAACTTAGAGCTAATTAAAACCATTAGGATTGCTTAAAGGATTAACCACTTATCAAAATGGTTGACATGGTTGCCTACTTGATTAATAACAAATTGTTTAAACCGTTAACACAAATTGACCTTGGAACAACCCATTACAACTAAACTGCATATATATGTTTAAAGATGAATTACCAGCAACACAGAGATAATTAAAATCATTCAGCCTGAGACTAAGATGCACTGAGCCTGCCAGTTATTTCCTTTACTATCCAGTTTGTTGTTTTGTCAATCAAAACCCAAGGTGGCCTCTGTTCCAACGCTAAATACCTTTAGTTTACTCTGGGGAAGCATTAGATTGTCAAATTTGAGAAAAATGCTGGCATTTTTATTTTAAAATGATGAAATGTTTCTGTGTCTCAATAAGTTCCTGATTATATTTCTGACTCAACTACTATATTTCTCAACTACTTAACACGTCAACTAAGTGATAACGCTGTATAAGCAGCAATAACCAAGTCACTTTGTGCTAAGATAAGATAAGCTGAAATAACACAACATAACATAACATAACATAACATAACATAACATAACATACCCCTCAGGGCTTGCATGGGTAATTAGTACCTCCCCTCCCTCCACTATAAAGCTCCAGCAATAGAGCACTCTGCTCTGTTAACCCTGCAGTCAGTCCAGTATGAGCATGTGGCTGCTAATGGTGGACCAACAATACATTGCCACTATCTGAGACTCTGTGACATGAAGCAGCTCCGGGAATTATTTTCATAATCCAATAATCTGTCCATTATTTTGAATTGTTTTGCCTGTCAGATCGCTATGGTGAAAAAAAAACACAGACAACAACAAAGTCGAAGCCGTGACGTCACTTGTTTTGATACTCAGGTTACAATGAAACAAGACAACGGAAAGCAGGAAGTCATTACAGATACTGATACTATGATATGTGGTATGGGGTATGTTATGTAAACCCTTTGGGATTAATCAGATATAAGAATTTCATTTACGAATCAATTAATCTTTCAATCCTAAAGGGTACTGTAGACACTACCTGTGAAAACCTCAATTTTTTTTTCGTTGTGTGTGTGATTATTGGCTGCTGATGGGCCATATTCTGCTAAAATCAAAATGTCCTTATTATTGAGATGCAGACATTTTATAGTCCTCTATATAAATTATATAATGAATCTGTTAATAAATAACGCTTTTTGCTTCACTGATAAAATAATAGCTCACTGGCTTGAGCATCTCTGTTATAATGGTACTAAACTGCTCATGTATGCAGAGGTCATGTCCTCTGAAATGGATTTAACAAGTCGTCATGATATTCCTCGGTGGACTGACACTGTGTTTCTACAGCAGTGACGTAATACATCCTGCTGGTGTCTCCTGCTCGGGCCTGCTGTGGCAGCGTCATCATAACCATCAGGGTACCAGAGACTCCTCAAGCTCAGCCATTATTTGAACACATGCCTTGGTAATGACAGGTTCTTAGGAGTAGTTTGTGTTTAGAGAAAAAGGTCAAACAATGGCTGACAGCAAAACCTGAAAGGGTTCAATTGCCTTTTTCATAGGAGTGTACATTCACATCCATTATTAAGCACCATGCAGCATTATGACCTCTGCGTGACAGAAGGTCACAAATCTGTCAGCAACGAACATGACATTATTTATCAGAAATAATCATACAAGAGTTTTCTTTGGTAAAAAACAAACAAACAAAAAAAACAACATTTTATTACAGATTTAATTCAAATGGAAAATATTCCAGCCTTTATTACAGTCACTGATGCATATATGTGTGTGTAAAATAGACTTACCCACTGTAGAGCCTTTATAAATCCCAGAGGTTGCTTGATTATCGTGAACTGCCCTTGGGCCACCAGCTGTCGACACACAACAAATCAGAAAGAAGTTTTTTAACGTTTTCACACTCACTGTGTGAACTCTGCGCCTCTCTGTAGATGATGCTGGTTAAAAACACAAATCTGATCAGCTCAGCCCCACGGCCCACAGGCCTGGTCTGCTGCTGCTGGCACTTGCATGTGTTTATTACATGGCAACAATCTGCCAGCAAATAAAGTGAGTAACCTGCCACATAGCTGGTCTGTTTGTGGGCTCATGAGCTGCTGTAGGAGTGCAGTGTAGTAATTCTGATATTGACTTCAAAGGCTGTAGTGTGAGTGTGTCAGAGAGGGAGGGAGGGAGGGAGGGAGGGAGAGGGGTAGAGGGAGCTCATGCCAGCATTACAATTAGACAAAGCTGATTAACCGACGGTTTCTCCTCTCTCTTGCTGCACACTCCACGTTAGTCATTCGGTTTATTTGCGTGGAAATCTTTCGCAAAGGATTGCACAGGGAGGACGCGTTTGCGCGCAGGTGAATGCGACACCGCAAAGAAGGCGGTGTGTCTCTGTGTGCATCAATAAATGGCCGCACAGGGATAAGCGGCAGCGATGGTTTTCTCTCAAGCAGAGGAGCCATACACTTTCATCCTCACCCTCATTGTTTCTCCGCGCAGCCATGGCGCGGCCGTGGATGCCAAACATCCATATTAAACAGGTGACGCACGCACAGAGAAAAAAAATCCTGCTCAGAAAAAAAAAAGAAAAAAAAAAGGCCTTGATGGCTTTGTCACAAATCTATCTGAGACAGGAGCCGTCCGCGGCCACAGGGATGCAGGAGATCGCCCTCCTCTGTGTTAGGGCCTACTGCGGCTGTCCGAAAACACGGAGGGCCTTAGAAATTAATCTGATTCTCGTTTGTTATCTTAGAAACAACCGGCTAATTGAGACGTGACCAATCTAAATCAATTAGGGGAATCTCTGGAGATGATACCGTCTCCTTCCTTTGCTCAAATGTCATTGCTGCAGCAATCTCTGGACATCCTACACATTTTTTTGGACTGTCAGCGGGCCGTTCTATCACATCCACTGCAGCATCAATAGTGGAAGAAAAAAAAAGAATAAATCACACCGCCAGCATCTGCCGTGCATCTACAACGCTGCATTTAATAAATAAATAAATGCATAAATTACTGTTTTGGCTGCAATCGTTCGAAAACGGGCTACAGTCGGCGTATCTCTGGTAAAAACGATTCAAATATCAAAAGCATAATAAAACGCACCAGAAAAGACAACGAGTCATCACAAATGAAAGACATGCGACCAAATGAAACAGTGATTTAATAGATGATTTCCCTCCCAAAAGCCTTACCTGGTTTACAACATCCATCTTGGCCGCTTACTCGCTGATAAGAGGATCAGAGGGGCGGAAGGAGGGAGGCGTCTCATCCGGAACAGCCCAGGGGAGGACAACGACCGGGAGGAAGAGCCGGGCTGCGTCACGACCCGGGCGAAGACGCGTGTGGCGTCGTGACGTCAGAGCCATCGCTGGACGTGGAGTAGCTACATAGACCCATAGACATATATACATAGACGCCTCATTGAGCACTGGACCGTACGTCAACGTCGCCGCCATATTGGAGGAGGCAGCTCTGAACCAATACGAGTCAATGGAGTGAACTTATAAGCGTCTTCTACAAAGTACTATAAATTAATGCCTCTCATTTACACATTCACACACGAACGTATATATTCAAGAAACCGATACGTTGTTTTTGGTTCTGTAACATGTTACAGACGTTGTTTTTGGTTCCTATCGGTTCCCTGGATATATACGTTCGTGTGTGAATGTGTAAATGCTTATAGTACTTTGTAGAAGACGCTTAATAAAGTTCACTCCATTGACTCGGACAGAGCTACCTCCTCCAATATGGCGGCGACGCTGACGTACTGTCCAGCACTCAATGATGCGTCTATGTATTTATATATCTATGGTGGAGGAGAGACGAGCAGAGGCGTCTGTCCAATCACAGCTCTGCTTTATTCTAAGAGAGCAGAGATTGCCTGTGGGGGAGTAATGATGGAGAGAGGAGCGCATGGAGACTGTTCACGCTTTAGTAGACTGATGGAGGGATGGGAAGATGAATTAAAAAAAAAAAAAAGGGTTGACGAATTGCTTCTAGTCATTAACAAGCAGCACGATCGCCTGACGTCAACAAAACGCATGTGTCTCTCTAAAGATGTATGTTCCTTTTAAATAGACTGTGTTAGACAAAATCTGTTCCTGGACATAAAGAAGTTGGGGGAAGTTCACAGAGAGTTCAGGAGCATGTCTATAGAATAATAATGTACAATGTAGTGTAGAGTGACTCGGCCTCTTGTCTCCTTCTTGGAGAAACAAAACAGCTACACGGAATGCTCCCGCTGCTCTATGACGCACGATGACTTTACAAAAATGCAAAGATAAATGTAAAGCCAAGATATTTTAAAATGACGCAAGCTGCATGCATGAAACCCTAATAGGTCTAACTTGAGTTTTGGGGATATAAACATGTTCTCTCATCTGCGGCAGAGTTACCAAACACTGGAAAAGAAATTGTCTCAGTGCTCAAGAGCACTTGGTAAGAACCAGGGAGAGAGATGGTGACTGTGTTTCCCTCATTTATCTTCATCAACTCCTTGTAAAATTCAGAATACAATTTAAAATGCTTCTCCTTGTGTTCATCAAAGCAGCATCTTATCTTATCTGAAATAAGCACTTTGACATCAGGGTGCAGGCTTACTTGTGGTTCCTAGTGATCAGACTCCTCTTCTGTGGAATCAGTTTGGGTCCAGGATGCAGACACCCTCTTTAGGGCCGGCTCAGTCGACCCTGAACCGAGCTTTTGTCATATACTTTAGGCCCAGACTGAACACCTCTCCTCTCCTCTTACATCCCACATGTCACTGACTTTATGTCTCACATAATATGTATTAGCTGCGTGTTTGCTGCAGGAAAAATAAAACTGGACCTTCCAAAATAAAAGTCTTCACTTGAACCACAAATGTTCACAACACAGCACAGCACAGCAGATCTTAACAACGGACAGCTTATTGTTCTGCTTCCTTTCTTTAAAAGGGGGAAGTGAAACCCAGATGTTGCCATCTGCCGCTCCATTAACGGTTGATTACGTAATTCACCTTTCATATTTCACTATGGTTCTCCACATCCGTTCTTTTTTTTTTTTGAACAGAAAAGCCCCTTTCAGTCCAGTATTTGGAACGATACGCTCTTACTGCAAAAGAATTGTAACTAACAAATAAAAAATACATTTGAGAAAACACAACATTTTATTTTTGTACATTGGATAGCCACAAAACTGCCATATTATTACAATAAGTTTGCACCTTAGAATATAATATGTTTAATGGGTTATGTCTCTAAAATAGCTGGATCTCAGGGCCTGTGTAAAAGTAAAGAGGATTTATTGATCTACATGTATTGGTTCAATATAGTCTTATTTTACAGTTAATTGCAACTGAACACATAAATGTATAAAGTGACAACAATTCAAGTAAGTACAAAATGAGAGTACAATGCAAAAGAAAAAAAGCTCCTTCATTATAATAATGCTAAGAGCCAGTTTGCTGTCATATTCAGCAGACTCCTATGTAAAGTCAACATGTTCATCAGTTCAGAGGAAAACCTTGTTGAGTCCTGCCACATGCCGACATGTGCTCTTAAAGTCAGTGTGTGTGTTTTGGCATTTACAAACAGAAACATATCGTACCCAGCGAAACAAAAAATCCTGCTTTTTTTCCTCACAGCAGATATAAACACACACCTCCCTGTTCTTTTTTTTTTTTTATATATATATATATATATATTACAACGTTTACTCATTTTCTTCTTCTCACACACGGTTCTCAGTAAGAAATCACACAGTTCATCTCGTCTGCCAGTTCCTCCTCGAAGCGAGAAATCGACTGACTGGCTCCACGTGCTATCAGGTCAGCAGCGGCGTTCTCCATTTCATCCAGGCTCATGTGACAGGCTTCGGCTATCTCCCGCTTGGCAAAGCTCACAAACTTTGGGTCCCTGGCGTACATCCCGAGACCCTCAGAGATCAAGATCTGTTGTTTGCGAGAAGAAAAAGGAGAGGAACAATGATTTGGGGCAGGAGATTGCAAGTCTTACTGATTGTCATTATGTCCAATGCACAGAGAACTTTATCAGCTGAAAGAGTCACTTAGTCAAATTGAAAAGCCCTCTTAAGTTCTCTGAGTTATTAAATAACTTAAAGAACATCTATAGACGTGCCAGATTGTATCTACAGATATCAGCCATAGAAGAATATTTGAGTCAATATTTGAAAATATATTTTTCCTATTAATAATTTCTATATTTATCAGAAGTCCACAAAACGTGACTGACAGAGGATGCTATGTGATTCAAAACGCTGTACATCTCTCATTCACAAAAATCACCTGCTCCCTGAATACTCACCGACTCAACCAGACTGTCTGCACTGCCCTTGTCTATGAAGCCCTGGCTGGTTGGTGGTGGCATCCTCACGCTGGTGAAGGTCTTGGTCTGACCGGGGTACCAGCCTGGACGTCTTCCCGCTGGAAGGCTGGCAGAGCCGTCGCTCCACAGCGGCTGACTGGTACCAGCGGCTTCGTCCACCAGGATCATAGGAGTGTAGATGAGCTTGCCCCTGCGCCCTGAGGGGGCAATTATTCCTGGAACAGGAGTGGTGCCAGCTGCTGTTGTGTTCACCCAGGAGGCGGAGGACATCGAGGACACGCTGCTGGGCCGGGAGTCCAGGCTGTGCTGGGCCTGAGAGAGGAGAGAAGAAGATGAGCGAAGAGAAACACGGTGGGAGCGCTAACGCTTTCTGTGTGTGTCCTCGCTTTACCTGTAGACGGGATCTGGATGGAGATGTGTTCCCATGATAGTTTCCTGGGATGGGGAGGTTGTCCACACTGCTCTGTGGCCTCAGACACTGGAAGTTAAAGGCAGGTTTATGACCTGGAACAATAAGAAGGTTGACGTTAGAAAACAGGCCTTGGGTGCATGACTGTGAATTTTGCGTAGTTGGATTAACACACTATGAGGTCTGAGTACAAGAATACTACAAGCTGTGGGCTCCAAGTGACCCCCTGTGTGTGTGTGTGTGGGATTGTGCAAATATGTACTAACTGAATGTGTACAGTCAAAATGTTAAGTTGCTCTTTAAGTATCTTATATGTTCGGATACACACACCAGAACTATCACAAACCAAATGATACACAACTTTTCGACCTGTTGCTAATCTAAACCAGAGCATTTCTGATGAAAGTCTACAACTTCAATAAAAACACTGACTCTAATACATATTGATTAATCGTCTGGTCCATAAACACACATTTGGTCTACATCACAGATCTAATCAAAGTCCAAAAAAAAAAAAAAACTAGATGTAAAATGTAAGACAAGAAAAAGCAGCAAAGTCTCACATTTTTCCATAAAAACTAACTTTAAAAATGAACTGAATACCAAAATTAATTATCTTTTGGTTAATTAATCGATCCATCACAAAAACATTGCAGATAATCCACTAGTTCTAATCTTTTTTCTTTAAGGATCAAAAGGAAGAGGAAAAAAAACACATGATGTAAGTCTCTGACCTTTCGGTATGCTGGGAAGTAGCCGCCTCCTGAAGTGTGATCCGCTGCTCTGACTTCCGTTGTAGCCGTTCCCGTTGTAACCACTGACGATGCTGCCATTTTCGTTGCAGTCGTTCATCGTGCTTCCATTCCCGTTGTTGCTGATGATGCTGCCGTTCTCGGTGTAGCCGGCGTATCCATTCCCATTATATCCATTGGCTGTGTAAGGAGTGGGACTTGTAGCAACGCTGCCTCCATTCATGTTGGTGTCACTGTAACCGTTGCCAACGAAGCCGTTGGCATTATGAGCATTGTAAGGTATTTCCCCGATGCTGCTCGGCCTTTCCAAACTCTGGACATTGTAGCCTGTCTCAGTTGGGATGGGAGACACGGCTTCTGGATACACATATCTACAAAGATTGAAGAGACAGGGAACAAAATATAAGATGTTGTTGACTGGTCTTTAGAGATTTAGATTTTCCTAATTTCAGCTCTTTATGCTAATCCACGAGGTTGAATTATTTGACTAATTAATAATTTATTACACAAATACAACAAATTTCCTACCTGTCTATTGATGCTAGACTTGCAACATCTCCTTCGCTGCCATATACCGACGCAGCTACTTCACTTGTAGCTGCAACAACAGGTTCCTCAGCTACGACCTCTATCTCTGGGGGAGGAGGAGGAGGAAGAGGAGAAGGAGGGGGCAGTTCACTGATGGAGTCCACCCTGATTGTTGGAGAGAGTACAGGAAAGTCAGAAGACACGTCATTACAACATCGCTTTCAAAGATTATAGTACCACCGGTTGAGTTTACTTATAAGGCGGTAACCTGATGGGCAGGGGTTCGGACTTCACTGGCTGCTCTGTTACAACGCTGACACCTGCCAGCTCCGATCCCGGCCACTGGTGATCCTGCAAACCCGTCACCTGCTCGGTGACCACCCCACCGTTGGCGACCTTGGGCTGGGGTTCGACAAACACGGCCGTCTGCTCTACCAGCATGTCTAGAGTTGGCATTGGCGTGCTGGCTCGAGTGTTGGTCGCTGAAGTTCCTGCCTCACTGTCGAATATGTCGTCGCCTGTCGTCTCTCCATCGGCGGCCTCCTCTTCTTCCAGGTCGCAGGCCATCGCCAGACGCATCTCTGGAGCCAGGTCCTGTAGCGTCCGCAGCCCTTGCTAAGAACACACAAATATATACACTGACATATAGTGTGTTTAGTAATTACTGCCTAGTACATATCCAGTGTGCTAGGAAGTTAAACCTTTCCCTCTATAAAAATATGATGACAAATGGTTTATTTACAGGGAGCTTAACTATGCAGAGACTCTCTATGCTCCCCTTTCTGTTTTGGTCTCACTACTAGTTTGGAAGCTAATCATGCTTCATAGTTTACCTGCAGAGAAGCAGCCTTGTCCTTCCTTTTGGATTTCCTCTCTCTTTCTTTTCTCTTGCGGAACTTCTTAAAATAGTCTTGAATCAAGAAGCTGGCGTAAAACTTCCCACAAGTCACCTCATCGCCTGAGAAAATGAAAAACTGAGTGGTCAAACGGTGTTCCCGGATGATGAGATTTATATCAGAACTCTTTGTTTCTGGCACCCAATACACGTTGATAAGCAGAAGATTCATTTAATATTTGGACTGTTTGGGGTTTCTTTACTTTTCATCATTAGCAGAAGATTGTGCAGTTTTGTGATTCACCTCTAGGGGGAGGAATGACCTCATCAATGAGTTTTGGCTTGGTGTGCTTCCAGAGCTTCTTAATAATCACCTTCAGCTCTTCATTCTGCTGATCGATGGGGCCTGAGAGGGACAGATTATTAGATGAAAACAGCTCCCTAAGACCACTAAGTGAGGCGGCCTCAGACAAGTACATAGAGGTTGTATGTGTGTGCATACGTAGAAGGCCCAACCTTCAGTCTTGATCTTGAGTGAGGTTCGCACGAGAGCAAACAGAGTAGCGTTGAAGGTGACTGTCCCATCAGGGTGCAGTGGGACATTCATAGCAACCAGTCTCTGAGAGGAAAAGATGAGGCAGAGGGAGTCAGAGCTATCAGTCTACTTGTATGTTTGCAGGACTTAACGTGTGTTTTCTTACCTTGCAAGCTACGCGATGAGGGCATAGTTTTCCAAAACCAAGAGGTGGCTGAATCCTGCGCAGCATGGTGACCACATCAATGTGTTTTATACGGCCGCTGGAAGAGGCAGACAAACACAGGAGTGAGGAGCGACAGCTGCAGGGAGACGGAAAGAGGGAAGGAAACCACGACATAAGCAGGAGAGAATGAAGAAAAGTGGGTCTTACGTGGCCTCCGGATCGTAGTCGGACCAAACTCTCTTGAACTCATCCAGGTGGTGAGTACCGAGCACGGTCCAGTCTCGCGTCAGATATTCAAAGTTGTCCATGATGACGGCAATGAACAAGTTGATGATCTGAGAGAGGAGGACAGAGAAGAAGCCGCTGTTTGTGACAAAAAGGTTTCATTTAATAATAAATTAAATTAAAAAGTGAGAATTTGGAGAAAACAAATCAAAGGAAGTTATTTCTTTTAGGTGCTTGAAGACAAATTCATAAAAGTGAATAACAGTTGTTACATTAGAATGTGTACAGAGAAGAAACCAACAACATTTTGCATTACTAAGCAGCAATTTGCTTCTAGACACATTACTTAATGAGGTTTCATGAAGAGTAATCAAATGCATGTCAGTCCATTCAATTCTGTGAACACAGCAAAAGTCAGCAGGGCAGAGCGGTCCTGTTCTATTTCAGCTGCTGGGGGTGGTCTCAGTGAGCCTCTGCTAAAGGTCGAAGACCACACACAGAATGATGGATGTCAGCTGTCCGCAAGAGAGGAAACCATAGAAGGAATTTAGGACACCCACGAGGATGCAGTCTGAACATGAACCTGGACGCTGTTGTTGTAAATCAGTCTTCACAGAGCAGAATATGGCAAACTAACGATCAGATTACATGGACCTTTAAATTAAAATATGTGGATTGCATTAGATGTGTAATATTTCCTGTACAGGAAGAGAAATACTGAAGATAGGAAACTGTACATGTCTGAGTCTTTTCCATGCTGTTTACTTTTGAGCGATCTAGTTTATATTTCCAGTGAATAACATATCATTATATGGCGCTGTTAATGATTTCAAGCAGATAATCTGTAATCTGAGTATGAGCTTCCACTTTATGTTTCCATTCTTCATAATAGATCATGTTCTCTAGGGTTACTGACACATTTCCTGCCTTAAAATAGCACAGAGGTCATAGAAATGTTACCAAAATGTTTGCACGCTTTTAAATCTGGATTTTGTGATTTGAGTCTGCCGCCTGGATTATGAAAATCCACGGCTGGGAGTTCTCTGGAGAGATGGGAATTGGAGAAGACAGGCTAAGCTTTTAAACTGCTACTACGCTGCCGTGGTAATACCATCTCCCTACTTTCATCTGACTTTGTTTCCACTGGAGCTGTAAAACACAAGTTTGTAGTAATTATACCCACACTTAATTTGAAGTGAAGAAGCTGTATGTCAAAAGAATGTCTTACTGCAAATGATCTGAGAGTGAAGTTACAAAAAATAAATAAAAATCAGCTTTAATCCTCACTCACCAGGTAAGCACAGAGCATGAAGAAGCTGATGAAGTAGATGTAGGACAAGTTGCTACCACAACTGAACTCTTCCCCAGGCTCAGTGTCGGCCTCTGGGTCACAGCGTCTGCCGGGGAGAGCTGCCAGCATGATCTCCTGCCACTGCTCTCCTGTGGCACACCTGCAGGAAAAACGGAGACAGAGAAGTATTTTCATTTATCGTTTACTCGTACATCGACATCCAGATCTTGTTTGGAAGGTCTGGATGTCCTGCAGCGTAATAAAAGCTTGTGATGAAAACATCATCATAGTTGTACGTGTAAACTAGCTGCACGCTTCTCTTTCTGGCTAAAATATCTCACCTGAAAAGTACCAGAACGGCCATGAAGAAAGTTTGGAAGTTGCAGTTTCTGTTGATGTGCGTGTCGTCATCAACAGCCACCTTCCCAAACGACTAAACGGAAATCAGACAGTATTGAACTTGATGAGAGACATTAATTAATCAGCCACTTGGTTAATTATAGTTAATGAAATGATTAATTCTGATTAAAACCCTCCACTTTTACAAGACTCACCTGCATACCAATCACAGCGTAGATGAAAAAGATCATAGCGATGAGGAGGCCGACATAAGGCAAGGCCTGAGTAGATAAAGGTCAAGTTTATTAGAAAATTGTCATTAGAGCATGCAATACAGTATAGCTGTTATTATTGTTTTTGCTCTGACCTGGAGGGACTTGACAAAAGTCCAGAGAAGAGTTCGAATGCCCTCTCCTTTGCTGAGCAGTTTAACCAACCTCAGCACTCGGAATAAACGGAAGAACGTGATGGACACTTTACCGCTCTCTTTCCCACTACCCTGGAGAGAAAACATATTCAGACAAACGGGTCAACAAAGAACTTTGTTACACATCAAACACAGAGAACAGACTGTGTGACATTAGATAAGGGGAGAATAACTCTGTTCTTAGTGGCGGTGTTGAGTTCTCACCTCACCGTGGCCGCCTCCTCCCTGGATCAATATTTCAATCAGTCAGTGGCGCCATGCAGGAGGAAAGACATTAAAAAGACGTCATGCACCAGTGGTTTACATTTTATTGTTTTTTGAATAATTCACAATATTCCCAGAGTGAATAACAATGAAACAGACATTCATTTTGGAAATCTCTTAGGCTGCATTCACTGGGGTAAAGCGCACACTTTAAAAAACAGCACCCGTGATGGTATGGAGCACATTAATGCACATGGCAAGGAAAACGTCTGTGAAGGCTCCTTTATTATGGAACGATACGAGGAGGTTTTGAAGGTTTTGCTGCCGTCCAAGCATCTGTTGAGAGATCCTGGGCACTATGCTGGCCTGTCTGCAGTCCAGACACACATTACAAACTGTTGGTGCATTAAGGAAGAGAACATAACATACAGCTAGCCCAAATGCCCAAATGCTGAGTGTTGTTAAAAGAAGATGCGTGGTAAAAGTGACCCTGTCCTAGCTTTTTTTTTTAAATGTGTTCCTGGCATCGAATTCAAAATGAAAATAAATAAAATAAAAAGTTCTCATTTTCAACATTTTCAGCTATTTTCAATTAAATATAGGGTTTAAATGACTTCCAGTTCATATCACTGCATCCCAGCTGGGTGGTGCCCCTCTTCTAAACTCGTCCCATCACTGCTACGAGGAACAGAAATGTCTTAACTTTCCATATATTCATTTTACCTGACAGTGGAACATGTCTATAAAATACAAACCATATATAAATTCATTGCTAAAACCTCCAAAAAGTACATTTATGGAGCTTACAGTCATGACGGCAGTAATTATTTTGATAATGGCTCCTAAATTATCTTCTGGGAGTTTTCAATTAGATTGAGAGGGGTGGGAGATACATTCAGTGCTGTCAATAAAGGATAGGATAATTTTTTACTCTTATAATTATGCTTTGAACGATGTTTTGGGGCGTGCATCTTAAGTGGATCACTGGATTAAGCATCCATGCGTAGACATAAATGTCAGAAACATTGTCTATGTAAGCATAGCCACGGTAACTGCCTGCAACATTAGCTCTGTGGGCCAATCACCACTTCATGACCATAGATTGTAACTTAAGTGACAGTTACTTAAATTAAATTATTCATGATTGCCACTTTAAGATTGCAGTTGCTTAACGGGCTGTAGCTGTTCACTTGACAGCATAAAATCACAGCTTTTATACTGTAAGTCAGTAATAGTGCTACATTTTGGAGTGTGACTGCAGGCTCTTATGATGTCTTTAATAAAGCATGTACCAGTGGCAATGGCACATTTGATTGATTGGATTTAAAAGAAATTCAGATTCATATTTTTTAACGCAGTGGAGGAAACACTTAATTTGCTGGTTTGTGCAAATAAAAGTTTTAAAAAACTTACACTAAACTCAGAGACTGCAATGTCCAACACGCTGCCGACGACGATCAGTGCATCGAATGAGTTCCAAGGATCGATGAAATAGTGCTGCACAGATGAAATGAGCAAACCGTTAGTCATCAAGATAACAGACAACAGCGGAAGCTGTGTTTGAACGCTATTCTGAAAGGTAAAAGAGTGAATCCTCACGTGAACTCGTAGAGCCAGCAACTTGATAATCATCTCTATGGTGAAAACCACGGTGAAGATCATGTTGAGGATGTCCATGATGGAGGTGAATAGCTTTGACTGCTCGTAATGCTGAAACACAACATCGTACGTTACATCCCTCCTCAGATGCGAGTTCAATATTTCTGTACTTTTTCATGTAGGTTTGTGTGAAACAGTACCTGTACAGCCAGAGTGAGGGTGTTCCCCAGAATCAGCACAAACATGATGTACTCAAACTGGCTGGAGTTGATAATTCTCCAGAATTTGAGCTGCGATGGGTTTTTGGGAATGTAAATCTTAATAGGCTGAGCTTTCAGTGCGTAATACACACACTGACGCTGCAAGGGGCAAAAGGAGGAGGGCAAACATTTAAAACAACTATGCTGCATATCCATGATATGAATGATAATACAACTGAAGCCTAACCTAAAAGTGTGAATCAAGTTTACCTGATTTTTGTTGAGTTCACAGTTTTTGAACTCGGCCTCTCCTTGCTCTCGAAACGTGATGATGACGAAACCCACAAATATGTTCATCATGAAGAAGGCGATGATGATTATGTAAATGATGAAAAAGATGGAGATTTCTACTCGGTAGTTGTAAATAGGGCCTCGGTTTATGGCGTTGGCATCCACGGCCCGGTACAGAAGCCTTTATAGGGAAACAAACACAAATTCCTCGTTAGACATTGATTTAAAGCATGTAAAGCTTAAAGTACAGAGCTGCCAAAATTATAAATATTCTGTAGAGTCTGTATCTATTATGTAATCTGTTATATGAAGCTCTTATTCTTATAAGTGAACGGTTTATCATTTTGAGACAATCCTACACTATCAACATAGCAAATGTGTATTAATCCGCAGATAAAAATAGTCCCCCAACCACCGCACTATTCACTTCTGTTTAATTAATGTTTTTAGGAAACTACAGAACCATATGCTGTAGAGATCTGAGCCCCTTGAATGGCAGACACTGACAGACTTTTTCTTTTCATGGGATTTGATGACAAAATCAAATAATAACTGCCTCCTCTTATCTATTACAGTGTCAAAAGCATACTCACTGTGGCCAGCCTTCAAACGTTGACACGGTGAATAAAGCCAACATGCCCATCAGCACGTTGTCGAAGTTGAAGTCACTGTTTTGCCAGACGCGCTCTCTAACCATGGGGTGGTTCATATCTCCGTCTTTGTAGACCACAAATGTTCCCCTGAAATTAAAATTAAAAAAAAATACTTTCATGAAACAAACAGCACGGTTAATACACCGTCAAAGGCTTTATGTAGTAGGCACGAAGAAAAACTTACTTGCACTCATCTGGAGTGTGTTTGGCTTCATCAGTGCAGCTGTAAAATCGGCCCTGTGATATCAAACACATAAAGGTCGTAACACTAAAAACAACAAAAAAGGATGTAGAAGTCATAAGGATGAAAATGTGATCGTGCACCTTAAAAAGCTGCACTCCAATGCAAGCAAACATGAACTGGAGGAGCGTCGTGACAATCAAGATGTTGCCGATGGTGCGGATCGCCACAAACACGCACTGCACCACATTCTGTGGACAACAAAACCAACAATAAGTATTTGAATAACAAATTACACTATGTACACAATGAATGTACAGCAAGTTAAAAGCAAATGAATAAAGAACGGAAGAAGGATAGAAACAAGATAGAGCCCAGCTGTTTACCTTTAGTCCTTTGGCTCTGTTAATGGCTCGAAGGGGCCTGAGCACTCGAAGCACTCGGAGAATCTTCACCACGGAGATCGCACTTGAGCTGAAATCAACCAGGCAGACAATTTAAAAAACACAATTCTGAGCTAACGAACTATATAAAACTTATAGTAAGGCTGAGTTTAAAATATAAAGTGGAAAAGTTCTATAATCTCTACACTTCACTGCCTCCACAGATTGCAGCAGAAATACTGATGACTACTGACTGAGCTTCGAGCAGTGTTACACGTGTGTCTACTCACTGTAGGAAGAAAGACGTGAGTGACACACCGACCACCAGCAGGTCCAGAAGGTTGAAGGCGTTCCTGCAGAAGGAGCCAGAGTGCAGAAAAGCTCCGTAGACTGTCATCTAGACAAGAACGAGAAAGTGAAGTTAGAAACTAGTTTCTGCTCCTTGAGCTTCTGATCTAGGACATCATTTCATGTAATCCGCTCCAGCCACTGTAGCTGTTACCTTCAGTACGATCTCGACAGTGAAAACTGAAGTGAAAACATAATCGGCATATCCGAGCACCTGAGGATGACAGAAATAAGATCAGTTTCGTTAAAGTGTTGGCGAGCATGAGTAGAACATGACAGCTTGTTTACAAGAGGAGATGCAGGTGACGCTTACAATATTCCTGAACGAGTGGGATTTAATTGGATCCTCAGCAGCCAGTGATATACTGCTGAGGATGATGAAGATGAGGATGAAGTTGGTAAAGTAGGGGTGATGGATGAGGTTGTGGCAGGCGACTCGCAAACTGAAGGATGAATGAAAGAATGGGAAGGGAATGTGTGTTACAGCAAATCACTGGTATAGTTCCTCGGGTTAATGTGGGACATGCGTCATCTTAAATTACCAGTTTTTCTTTCCAAGAATGAAGAAGGAACTTCCATCTGGGATCGGTACGATCTTTTCTTTGGGCCCCGAGAACTCCGGCTTTAACGGAGCAACTCCTAAAATAAAAAGCCAACAAGAAAGACAGGTTTAATCAGTTCTAATCAGCGAGGCTAATGCTTCTCCTGCCGGGAGGGACGTCCATCACACTCACCCTCCAGTCCCTCGATGGCTCTGAGCTCCTCGTTCTCCTGCCAATCATCCTCTTCGTTCTACACTCGGGGCAAAAGCTCAACTGCTTATTTTCAAATTCATTTTTTTTTAAACATTCATTATGGTGCAAGTGATCATTTAAAAATTCTTTACCCCTGCGTCTTCATCCTCTTTCTCTTCGTCCTCATCCCACTCTTCTTCCTCTTCCTTTTTCTCTCTGAATAAACAACACTATGACTTAGCTTAAAATAAAATTTTTGCGCGTATTTCAGTTAGCCATCGACGTAAATGCAGCAAACTTACTCGACTTCTTTCTTCCCACCGCCTCCAGCCAAGTTGTCCACAGCGATAGCCAAGAAGACGTTAAGCAGGATGTCTGACCACAACATCAAGGATTCAAATTTGAATGGATTTTTTTTAAATTAAGGCTGGATTGGGATCAGAAATAAGCTGCAAACCAAAAACATTAATGCACCGATCACTTGATTTAAAAGGATACAGTTACCACAGACAAAGAGGATGACGAAGTAAATGCACACCACCATGTTAGGGAAGATTGGCCCTCCATATGCCATAATGCCGTCGTACATCACAGCGTTCCAGTCCTCTCCGGTTAGGATCTACAACAGAGGATCATCCAATGAGAGACAGAATCAGACAGACCGAAGGGGAGAGTTATAATCAATACCATAATATAGACAATCTACAGCACGGTTAATACAAGTGGGGAGAGATAGAGAGATGTAAATCACCTGGAAACATGTGAGCAGAGCCTGAGGGAATGAGTCAAAGGTACTTCTCTTCATCTGAGTTTCGTCAAAGTTGAATTTGCCTCCAAAGAGCTGCATGCCCAGCAAGGCGAAGATGATGAGGAAGAGGAAGAGCAGCAGCAGAAGGGAGCAGATAGCTTTCATGGAGTTGAGCAGTGAATTGACCAGATCCGAAAGGGCAGCCCAGTGCCTACAAATAATAAGAGAGCATAAATAGACAGCACAGAATGAGTTGTTCTCCTGTAGTGTCTTCTTCTAGAGCTCTGCTTCTAATTACCGAGTCATTTTAAATATCCTGAGCAGCCGGATGCAGCGCAGCACAGAGATGCCGATCGGCGGGATGAACTCCATCTCTACAAGAAGCGTCTCGAGAATGCCACCGCACACCACGAAACAATCGAAGCGGTTGAAGAGCGCCATGAAATAGATCTGCAGACCAAAGGCGTACATCTTCATCAACATCTCCAGAGTGAACAGCAGCAGCAGGACCTTATTGGCTCGCTCTGAGGGACAGAGAAGACGTGGAGTGTTTTAATTTTCCTGAAGTGATGCTTCTTCAATCAAAGACAAGATAGTTGGAGTGTGGGAACCAAAAGAATTGGATAAATAAAGGGGGTTAATTATTACCTTGCATTTCTGTGAGCCACTTTGGCTGTCCGTAATGCTCAGAGGCACTGGCTACAGTGTTGAGAAACACCAACAGGAGCACCAACCAGTAGAAGTTGGTGGTCTTCACTGCAACACGACAGTTCTTCCTGAAAGTGTGGTTCAGCTGACACAACTGGTCACTGAGGAAAGAGCAGAAATAGTTCCTTAATTGTAGACTTGAATCTCGAGGAAACAGTTTTGACAGTGGATAAAAATCCCAGTCGAATATAAACCGATCAGCCACAACATTAAAACCGCTGACAGGAGAAGTAAACAACATTGACCATCTTGTGACAATGTTCTGCTGGGAAACTTTTGGACCTGGTGTTCGTGTGGATGTTACTCAGACATGTACCACCCACCTAGACCAGACCAGGCACCCCCACCCCATAGCAATGACACTCCTTGATGGCAGCAGCCATCCCCAGCAGGATGCAGCCTGACACAGGCACACAAACAAAAAAGGCTTAGGGACAACTAAAAAAAAAACATGAAAAACAGCACAAGGTGTTGACCTGGCCTCCAAATACACTAGATCCCAATTTGATCAAGTATCTGTGGGATGCATTGGAACATAGGACCCTGCCCTCAACCCGTAGGACCCAAAGGCCCCCACAAAGGTCAGACACCACAGGACACCCTCAGAATTGTTTCTGAGGGACAAAGGGAGACCTACACAATATTAGGAAGGTGGTCATAATGTTATGCCTGATCGGTGTAATTACTCTCAGAGTTATCAAGATTCATTTTATTTTTAGTACAACAAAAATAACCTGAGCATGCGTCCTTTTTTAACCTTAGAGATGAAGCTTCAGACTAAATGTTTTCTATACAGTGTGTTGTATTGAAAAGCTTACCAGAAGCTATTGGCCATCATCTTTGCCCTAAGAAAGAAAGAAAATAATGGAGAGAGACATTAATATGATGACATGATTTCCTCCTGCATGCTAACATTGCTGACCCTTCTGTTGCCTTACATGAGAGAAGCACAGCAGCCATTGTCATCGTCGAGGTATGCGATATCATCATCAGAGTCGGACTCTATTCAACGTATAAGTATATGTATAAGTGCCGGGGTTAGGGAGCATCAAATGAAATAAATCTAGGATAAGAGGCAGTGACATCTGTCGTACCTCCACCATCCTCACTGCGTTTGTACCAGCCGAACTTCTTCATCATCTTTTTCTTTGCGATTGCAGCACCTTCACAGACACACAGAGGCACATTGTGTATCAACATAAGGCTATAAGCTGTTCATGTTTGGATGGCTGTGTGAATATGTATTCGACTAACGTTTGTTTCCCTCTTCATCCACATCTTCGGCCTCTATGAGCCAGTCCATGTAGCCTATCATGTCCTCCTCCATCTGCTTGCTCTCCTGCGCCTTCTGCAGCTCACCACGCGCCACAGCCTTCTCTCTTTCCTTGGAGAACTCTCTGTGCACACAAATACATGGAGACTTCATGAAGGACACACACGACGAATCCTGTTTGGAAAAGCCTTCTAGTTTTTAATAACACCATAAATCCAGAGAATGCAGCGACTACCCACCCGCTCAACACACCCAATACAAGATTGATGATGAAAAATGACCCAAAGATGACCAGAGATACAAAGTAGATCCATGGAATCTCGAAGCCAATGGCATCATTCATCTGTAGAGAGACATTGAGAACAGATAAGGTGCCACCCAGTGAACAAAAAACAAAAAAAGAAATTAAAGTGAAATCTGTTTAAGATTCATTTACCCAGTAGAGCACATCAGTCCAACCCTCCATAGTGATGCACTGGAAGACTGTCAGCATGGCAAAGAAAATGTTGTCAAAGTTGGTGATCCCACCGTTGGGGCCCTCCCACTTGCCCCTGCACTCAGTCCCATTGCTGAGACAAAAGCGCCCGTTCCCGGCAAACGCGCAAGGCGACGGATCGTCCTCCACCATGAGACCTGGCGCAGAAAAGAGCCGGAGAGCGACAGGCACAGATTGAGTGCAAGCATCCATTAAAGAGGAACAGTGCACAAGATCAGTTGCGAGCGGAGACCTGTGCTAACGAAGAAACACGTCTTGTGCATCCTGCCGATGAAGAGCTCCAAGCCGATGATGGCGTAGATGATGATGACGAACATGACCAGCATACCGATGTGGAGAAGAGGGACCATGGCCTTCATGATGGAGTTCAACACAATTTGTAAACCTGACAAGGCAAACACGCACGGTTCAACGTGGGATGAAGCGACACGCAAAAACACAAACTGTAACGAATAATAAACGCACTTGGCACTCCTGATACGAGTCGAAGCGGCCGTAACACCCTGAAGGCTCTGAGAGCTTTGACATCCAGGCCTCCAGGTTTTCCCGCAGCATGATGAGCCTCTCCTGGCTTGTGATCTGTCATGGCCTCTGCTATCACACTGAACAACCTGCAGCACAGTCAGTCAGAAAACAGCTGTAGCACTCAAATTCTTCTCAGATGGGGAATTGTGACTAGGTGAAGCACTCAAATACCCGACGATGACGATGACAAAATCAAGCAAGTTCCATCCGCTGCGTATGTAGGCGCTGGGGTGCATGACTAAGCCGTAGGCAAGGATTTTAGTGAAGGTCTCAATGGTGAAGATGACGAGAAAGACATACTCAACTTGTTCCTGGAAAAAAAAAATAAAATAAAACATGCCAGTGGGTGCGTATTAAAGGAAAAAATATTAAAAATACTTTGGAAAATGTCATGTTATTTTTACGGTGTAGTGTTGACATTTAAAAGTGATTCATCACACGTCACAGTAAGTCAAGCGTGCAATCATTAAGAGCTGACAGCACTGGCCTTCTAACCTCTTGACCTACTGCCTGCTTAAGTTTGCCACCAGATCTCATTTCAGTAACCTTCAGCTTAATGCTTCTAATCACCGTCACTAGGACTTTACCTCAGATTGGCACAATAATCCTGGAAAGATGTGGTTTAAAGTGAAATGGCTGGCATTAAGAAAATGAGGAACATTCAGCAAAACCCGATCCAAAAAAAAAGATCAAGAGAACAGATTTACAGTCCCCCTGAGGGAGAATGTCTTAAACTAACAGCTTAGGTCTTCTGTGAAATCCAATAAAGAGATCTACTGACATCTACCCTGCTGTGCGTTTGTGTGTGTTAACTTTTTAACCACACACACTTTGGATCAGACTGAAATATCGAATCACGTTTAATTTCTGCAAACTGTGCACAGATAGTTTCAAACCACGCATCGACCAACAGGACAATGTCACTCCTGCGCATTTTAGAACTATTTTCAGCTGTCATTCAGTCATGTTGACTCTGATATTCTGAATATAGCTTGATTTTAGTTCGACCACCGTGTAATTTTTAATTTACCAACAAAAAGTGATCGGGCTAAGAGACAGAACAAGAGAAAAGGAAGAGAGCAGAGGCAGATGGTTGGCGTTTAAGTAAGTCATGATCCCTGACAGGGTCACCTAGCTGAGGTCACATCTCAACTTTTTCCCCCTAATGCCATTACCACCCACCAGAGCACCTCCACCTACCGACGGACTATTTGTTCCTGTAATATCTTAGAACTTGCGAATGTCAGGCGAATGTCCTCAAATGACTCAAAGGATCAACATTAAGAACGATGTTACTAGTGAGACTAAGAAACAAAGAACCTAGAACACAGACAAAGAACAACACTGAGATCTCCTCAAGAGATGTAAATGATCAAAATATTTACTGTTCTTGTGAAGAATAGGTTGTAAAAGAACACCTTGCAGGTAGCACATTGTTGATGTAAACATTTAACCAAGTGAAGCAGTGTTACTGCTGTTTTAGTCACATCAACTAGATTTGAGCTTGTTTTTTTTAAATTCACCTTTACTGCTTGACGTTTAATTTAGTACAGGAGCTAATTTATTTTTGTATTTTAAATGAGTAATTGTGTCTTTGTGATTTTATGTTTTTTGCAATTTTGATTAAATGGGTTTATAAACAGAAAACACATTACAGAACCACATTTTGTTCTGTAATGTCAAGTTGGGAAAACGGTGTATTATCTTGGTAATTTTCAAAAAAAAAAAAAAAGGAAAAAAAGTGAAGTAGCATGCTAGATTAAGCAATGGTTTGTCTTTCCACTGGAAACTCACCAGTTTGTGATTGGTTACGTTGGAATCATCATCTGGGTACGGCTTGGTGACGCCCATGGCCACACAGTTGGCAAAAATGGCAAGTAGAATGAAAATATCAAAGGGCCTGAAGACTGCAGTTAAGGCTGCAACAGACACTGTGAATGCATCGCACAACAGCATAAAAGACACCTACATTCCACCATATTATGTTCACACATCATGCATTAGTATCAGATGCACGGCAGCTTGTATAAACACATCACATGTGCCAACGCAAACACTGCAGCCGTCTCAGAAACAAGGATATTTCCACTCCACTAGGGCCAGTGCTGCCATGCGGATGGGGTTGCTTAGAGTGAGGCAGCAAAGAGCTCGGGGGGCCCTGAGGGCAGACTTGTTCGCCTGCATCGCCTTCTTGGCCCCCCCACCTCTTTTTCTGGCGGAGCCAGTGGACCCCAGGGTGTCTGACTTGCCCGCATCGCCCCCAGGGGGGGCATCTGTCCGAAGATAAAAGATGAAACAATAAGGATGATATTCTCCATTTCCAAGCATTATGAACATTAAATTTAAAATATAGGCATTATAAAAATGATGGGTTAAATCTTTTTGATTAAAAACAGTTTTCACTTTGAAGTGTTACTTGCTAATACAGAAGTATTAACTCAAAATGAAATTTGCAATTACTACTGTTTTACTGTAGTACTTTTTTTTTTTTTTACTACTGGCTGCAGGTACAAGAATACATTTCACTGTTAATTGTACTATGTATAACGGTGCATGTGACAAATAAAAACCTATCCAACTATCTATCCATCTATCTATCTATCTATCTATCTATCTATCTATCTATCTATCTATCTATCTAAGCTTATACACCTTTGTGCCCAGCTCCAGTTAGAATACAACTTGTTCACATCAGTATAATATTGTATTTCTTCTACACATTTTATTATCTAACACATTTAGGGGAGGATTTGACACGTGGATGCAGTAGCAGGCAGGTATTCTGTCCTGAAGGCCTCATATTATAAGACCAGATGTGACCTACTTCTTTATTGGGAGCGGTGCGGCACTTAGCCCAGCACTATCCCCAAGTAGGCACATGAACACCTGTTGACAAAGCCCTGCACAGAGAATAAGCCTGCGGGTT
This sequence comes from Chelon labrosus, assembly GCF_963514085.1. NCBI lineage: Eukaryota > Metazoa > Chordata > Actinopteri > Mugiliformes > Mugilidae > Chelon > Chelon labrosus. The sequence continues at coordinate 20,398,954 of NC_140360.1, read as the reverse complement.
CTTTTATCAACTCATCCATGAACAAACCAGAGGAGTAGCCAGAAAAAATGTGGGCACATAAGATCTTAAAACTGTCTGTCCTAGAAAGAAAACCTTGAATATAATGCCAGATGCGTATTTTCTTGTTATAATAAAAGTCTTTTTCACTTTAACGTTCCACCTGCATGTTTCTTTGATTTCCTATTTTGAACAGCTTTACAGTCCACTAATTTGGTGAATATCTGTGCACATTCTTTCTAGTCTACTGAAAGCAGAAGCTCGGAGACATTACCTTTCTTTGCTGCGTCCATCCCCGCAGTTTAACGCCACGAAATCACTTCAGAAAACGCACCATCAACTCCACATGAGATCTGTGATGCGTAATGGATCACAGATGTGAATTTGGCCTCCAAAGAGCGAACTTTCCAGAGGTTAAACGAAAGAACCATGTGCAGCCTGTCATTTCATATCCACACGCAGAGCGCCGGTGCAGCTGAGAGGCTACGGGCCATTCCCGCTCACCGCCTGCTCGGAGCCCAGAAATCCAATTAAAGCCGCTTTTTTTTTTCTCTGTTTGTTTGTTTTGGTAAGTTCTCACCGCGACTAAATGCAATATGTAATTGCTTTTTATCTATGCAGGCACACAGCGGCGAGGAATATTAACGCAAGCGCGTGCCCATATAAGCGGTGGTCAGCCGTCAGGATTAAAGTAGTTGAGCCGTTTAAAAGGATGACAGAGGAAATCTTTCAAGGGGAGGTGGAGGTGGAGAAACGTTGCGGCTCGCTGGGGTTTATTTATTATTATTTTTTTTTGCTACAATGTTGAATTTCAAAACGAAGAATATTAGAGAGTAGCGTCGAGATGAGGAAAACTGCTCATGTTGCAGAAATCTATTTCAGGACCTTGGACAGAAGAAGAGTGCAGTACCCGAGAAGCGGCGAAGGGGGGCGCGCGTCCACAGTAAATAGCTAGACTTTGCATTGTCTGAAATGCTTTGTTCTATTATAAGTTTATAACTAGGGTCACGACAAAAAAATAAAAAATAAATAACACAAATAAAATTCTTAGAGACCATTTCACACCTTTATTGATTTTTTTAAAATCAGCATTTGCACAATGAATAAATTAAGCTAAAATAAATATTCTTCTATACAGACTTTGACAGCAGACCACGGGATTGTGCTGAATCAAGTGCCTCAGTTTTAAGAAAAGAAAGACTTTGAGTCTAAAAAGTGCTAAATTGATACTGCAGCAATCAAAGTGATAAAGTGTGCATAACTGGAAAAACAGTAACGAGTAATTCCAACTTCTAGAAACTCATCCACAGGTTCATGGATTGCATATTTTTTATATTCTAACATGTAAGATGTCAAATACTCAACAATTACCAAAGCTGCCAGGTGAGGCGATAAGTTATGAGGAGAAACTGCAAACGAAGGATGGAATGAGGTTTTGCTGAGCTGTCAGCACGTACACACACACACACACATATAATCTTAAGACATACACAGTCCTTTGCATTGATTGTCACAGCTGACACATGAAAACATATCCTCTGATGGCCACTCTCTACGGTAAAGCCTGCTGAACAGACAAACCCTTCTGCATTGCAGCTACTAAAACACTGGCTTCACTCTTTACTATTTCTATGTCTAAGTATAAAATCTTTGAAAGCAGTAGTTAGACATTTAGCAGAGAGTTAAATGAGATGACAGAGCAAGTTTGGCCTCTAATGACTCAAACAACAGCAAACTGGTGTTTTTAGAGTAAACAAATGAGATTTACAGTGTTAATAATGGTTGAGAATCTGCAGCTGCTGCCTTCAGCCACATATTTACCACACAAATACGACAGAGCCATTGATGGGAAGCAACAGTGGCCCTGTATGAAGCCCTAACTCTCAGCAGAGAGAAAACAATTACCAAAATGTCAACCTCTAAATTCCTGTAATACACCAATCAGGCATAACATTATGACCACCTTCCTAATATTGTGTAGTTCTCCCTTGTGCGTCCAAAACAGTTCTGACTTCTGAGGATGTCCTGTGGTGTCTGGCAATGTAATATTGTTAGTGGGGGCCTTTGGGTCCTATGGGTTGAGGGGAGGGGCCTCTGTGGATCATCCCACAGATGCTTGATCAGTTCTAGTAAATTTGGAGGCCAGGTCAACACCTTGTGCTGTTTTTCATGTTTTTTGAGTTGTTCCTAAACTATTTTGCTGGGGATGGCTGCTGTCATCAAGGAGTGTCATTGCTATGGGGTGGGGGTGCCTGGTCTGGTCTAGGTGGGTGGTACATGTCTAAGTAACGTCCACATGAACGCCAGGTCCAAGATTCCCAGCAGTACATGCTGGGTTCTGCTCAAGGTTTCTTTCTGCTAAAAGGGAGTTTTTCCTTGCCACCGTCGCATTCAGGCTTGCTCTGGGGCTTTCAGGCCGGGTTTCAGACCGGATGATGTGAAGCCTCTTGAGACAATTTGTATTGTTCTTGACGCTATATAAATAAAATTGAACTGAATTGAAAATTGAATTGAACATTGTATTGTCACAAGATGGTCAATTTCATTTACTTCTCCTGTCACTGGTCATAATGTTATGCTTGATTGGTGAATATAGATCTTGATTAGATTTTGAATAATGAAATGCTTATTTAACCCCAAATGTCACAGCAATGACACACTAGTAATACAGAAAATGTTGTTTCTGGTGGTACAGACATGAGGTTTGTCAAATAAACACTTCATTTATAAATTGCTAACACTCACAGTAATTAACCCCTGAGGTATAAGCACAAAGTGCAACTACCTGACACCGATGTAGAGACCGGTATCTCCTCCTGATCATCCCGACGGCTGCTGTTAAGAGTCTCAGCGTTCCCATTACGGCCTGGTTTGACTCACTGTGTCGACAGCTGGCGTCAGTCCTTAACGCTCGCTACTGAAACTGCCCCTTTTGCCCCTGCTGACCTCCATCCTTTGGAGGTAACTGACTAGGATCGTCTGCAAAGGGAATAGCTGGAAAAAAAACGAGACGACACAAAATAGTTCATTTCTCAGGATTCAGTGGTAGCATCAAGATATAATCTAAGTTTCTCGTTGATACACCTTCAGTCATCCTATTTGGTGTGGTACCTTCCCTCGGCTTATCTTATCCACTTCAAAAAAACATACATCACATCAGGAAATGTAATAAATTTAATGACGGCTGAATTATATTTAGTTGTATCAGTTTCAGGGTCCTTGTGTTATGTATGCTGTCTCTCTGCCACAGTATCATGGCGTCCTGGGAAACTTGAAAAGAACAAAGCCGTTGTTATGTATTTTTTGTGAAAACGCCTGCTGGCCTCTGCCTTTCCACAGATCTCACAGAAATCACTTCCGCTTGCTGCATTTGTTGGTGTAAAGAGACATATCCTATGAGAGATTATGGCACCAGAGTAAGTGTAAAACTTGACATCAGTGTTTAGACCACTTGAAAATCTAATTGTAACTCTGCTGGAAGCCAGTTATTAGCAATATTATGATAGGAATACTTATGCTGGGGACGTCCTAATCACACTTGAGACTCTAATTTCGTTGAAGAAGTACTCATAAGTGTAATATTCTCTACACTGAGGGTAATATCTGTCTTTTTAGCAGGAAAATAATTTCACAATGTTGAACGGCTCAAAAGATGCTAAAGAACTGAGGTACACTGAAGAGCTGGGTCATAATTTTACGTTGTTCTGTTTTGTTTTGGGCCAGAGTTTTTCCTTTACCAGAATAAACAACAGACACGTCATCATGTGACACAGTGCTAATAAAAAAAAATATTCTAGCTACTGAAAACAGTTTCTCAATCAGCTTCACTCACGGTTCTGAAACTGCTGTGCTGTGTATCTGGTTAGCAGAATACCAAAACCCTCAATAAGAGCGAGCAAAATTCCCCCCATCATTGCAGACCCCATCATGGTTAAAGGCCCACCTGAAGAGATGCACAATGTTAAGTAAGTCACAGCAGGCAATGTCATGTGTTCACTGATACAGGAAAGTGGTGTCTACTTCATTGTCTCAGTGGACGTCCTCTTACTGCGTGCTGCTAAGATGGCCCCAGTGAGCGCTCCGCTTGTTATGGAGTTCCAGGGATCCTCTTTTCCTCTCAGGCGAACTAAACCACAGTCGATAGTGGAGAAGAGGCCTCCCCATACAGCAAAGCTACCTGCAAATAAACACCAGTGAGACAGACATTATATGACAGACTAACTTGAATAAATGCCAAGCTGTCCGAAACAGTTCAGATCACCTCACCTCCAATCTGTGGAGCTCTTACTCTCACTGCATTTGCGCTGCCCTTCAGCCTGTGTCCAACACCCTGATACATTAAGAGCACAGTTGAATTCTGCTTTTAAAAACGTAGGGGAACAAACAATCATGTTTTGAACTCACTGCAGGGGCATTTCGAAAGCCCTTGATTGCCTGAAACACGCCTCCTCCAATTGCACCCATGGTGAAAGCACCTCCACAGTCATCCACTATCCTCCAGGGGCTGCATTAAGAATGAAAAGAGAGGCATATGTAAATGAGATGAAGTGACAAAATGAAAGCAATGCGGAAGCTATAATGTCTGGATCTGGATGAACAAAAGGACATTACGGAAGCAAATTCAATAGACCAATAAATGTATATATTCCACCTGCCTAACAAAATAAATAAATACAGACTAAACAAATTCTAAAGCCAACTATTTATTATTATTGCATAAAATTGAACAGTAAAGTCAGTATCTACCAAATAAAAAAACAGAGGATCAAATTCAGTTTATTGACAATGGGTTAGTGAAAACACTTTCTAAAAGTCACTTTAATAAGCAAAAATATCTTTCTTTTAATACGCCCTCTGTATTGTGTTAATAGGTAGGGATACCCTGAGTGCAGGTTTTTTTTGCACCCAATCATTGAACACTGAGCATCAACACATATATTTAATTAATTAATTTATTTTATACTATAAACAAAATTTCCTTCTGTGGTGATTCATAAAGGCTTTTTGCATCTAACTTAGAGATCACATTTGCACTGTGCAATTGTATTAATTCAATAAACTTCAACCCAGCGTAGGCCCACATATTCTGACCTACTGCCAATTTGCTTGATCTGAAACTGATTATCTGATCCACCTTAACATGAGCCACAGAATATTATAAGAGCAACAGGTTTGTGTTTTACCTTAGGACATGGACAATTTGTTTCCAAAGTACTGATACTGTGAATACTGTGACTAAGCCTTATTTTGAGTATTGATTGTAATGATATTAATGTAATGTTACTCCGGTAAAAACTAGGATTTTATTAGACAGACATGGTATTCATTTTTAGCTGATATTCCACATTTAATACATTACTTCCACTGGTCACAGTGTGGGTTCCTGGCAGAGGGAATGATTATTGATAATATTGTGCTAATATTGTGCTGCAATATCAGCATCTCTGTTGCTGCTGTGGTCTTTAGAGATTCAGAGATGTCACATAATAAAGAGTTGTTATTTACCATTAAGACTGATATGAAGATCAATAGTTAACAGAATATTATATTAATTAATAATATATTAGAGAGAACAGAAATATGAAATGCCTCGTGTTTGGTAAAGCAATTGGTGATGGTTAAAATATATTCATAACCACAATGTTCATAATACATATGATTATATTAGCTGATTTTAACATTGCAGATTTTGTAGTATAGTCCATTTTTTCATGCATATATCGCTTAAAGCGGGGTTATATTCATTTAAAATGACGTTAAAGGTTACACTAATAGCAGTGTGCAGAGGTTACATCCTAACAGCTTTATCTTTTTATATCCCTGACCCTTCACTAAGCTAGCCGAACAACCGACTAAGCCTTTCTGTTTACTCTCACAACAAACTGAACACTGGGTTAAAAAAATAAAAACTACAGCCGAGGTAAGTTATTTTTAATAAACAGCCAAAGTCAAATGTTGTAAAACTAATCTTACCAAGGTTCTCTGGCATATTCCTCCATGTTTGTTGTCGTCAAGCGAACTGTGCGACGTCATCATTGTGCGCGACGTGTGCTGTTTTGGGAAGTCGTAACCGGATCGCTTTGCTCGAAGACCAAAGGAGGAGGATTTTCTTAGAAACAGGTAAAAAATAATTTCATTTCATTCGTTAATATTTTCATAAAAGCGAAAGTTGAGTGTTTCGGTAGTTTATGTGCTATTTTCTATGCGAACAGGTGTGTTTGATGCCCTAGTGTTTCAGTTGCAGCCACGGCACCCCGAGCGGGCGGTGAAATTGTCTCGGTGGAAATAAATACCTATTGTTGGAGAATTATCTCTAAATGCACAATATGTAGCATTTTTCCCGCCTCAAAAATAAAAAAAGCCAGACTCGAGAAGTTAAAATCAAATTACAGCAACAAGCTAGCGTTTCACCGGGAGCTAAAGGAGCACAAAAGCAGCATGCAGAGGGTGAACCATGTTTTCAGCCGTTCACTTTAAATACAGAGACCAGACTTTTTCGTCACCTGGTAACTTTCATGAGTCCCATCAACTATACTGTCAGAGCATATTGTAATTATCATCGCTGCATGTTGCTTTGTTAAGTTTTTAAGTTTAACTAACCACATCTCTAGGACTACTTATAATGATTACTTTCGGTGTTTATTAATTAACTGGTCGTTTTCTTGACGAGGGCAGCTCAAAAAACAATAATTTAATTATTATGGACTTCTGTGAACAGGACATATAAACATTTGGAGCAGGATCTGAACCTGTAGCTAGTGAAATCTTTGCTTTGCTTACAAGATACCTGCTTAATTGTTCATGTACAGGTAGCTATATGGGAATAGCATCCACATTGGTCAGTCCAGTTCACCATGTTAATGTTCACTTTCCTTGTGTTTCAGGATGCCTCTACCTGCGGCACTGCTGGCCCGCTTGGCCAAGAGAGGGATTGTTAAACCGACAGACCAAGGTAGTGGAATTGATTTTACATCCTGGCCACTTAAGGCATTTTTCTTTATTGTTTCATACCTGTTGAGCCCATCTTGTGTCAACTCTTTTTTCCCCTGATTCATCCAGAGGCAGATGAGGAGATTATTGCTGAAGATTATGACGACAACAATGTAGATTATGAAGCCACCAGACAAGAGAATCTTCCACCAAACTGGTACAAAGTGTTTGACCCTGCTTGGTACGTATCTTTGACTTTTACAATATGTGTTATTGCAACATGTTAATTACCTAGATTATTTTTGTTGTAACTGTTTCCGGAGGTTCAAGTTACTGGAGTAAAAATTAGTTTTTAATGTTTTTGATGAGATCAACAATGTTTTATTTAGACACTGTGATAAAAAGACTTTTTATTTTCTGTGTTCTTAAATCCCCAGTGGTCTTCCTTATTACTGGAATGTGGAGACAGATTTGGTAGCCTGGCTTTCCCCAAATGACCCATCTGCAGTGGTAACAAAACCTGCAAAGAAAATAAGAGGTAGGATTTTATTAAACCTCCATAATGTAATATCTGGATGAAGAAATTATAATTAATATTACCATCAATTCATCATCTGTCATACGTTTCATGTATGTCCCACAAATCAGTGCAGGTCTAAGAATCATTAATCATCAATCAAAAATAAATAAATAATCAGAATGCACTTTGTTTCTGACAAACTGTAACCATGCCTTGTTTTGTGACCGCTGCTGACCAATGATTGATTTTATTTTTAGCTGATGGAGGAGATGAAAGAGTTGAGAGGACATTTGAGAAACCAGACAGAGAGCGAGAACGGGAACGGGAAAGGGAAAGAGACAGAGAACGGGAAAGGGATCGGGACAGGGACAGGGATAGAGATCGAGAGAGGGACGACGGGAGGGACAGAAGAAAACAGAGAAGAGAAGACATGGCACCGTACAACAAAAATAAAAGAGGTAATGTTACATCAGCCTCACACATCACATTTTTTATGCAGAAGTTTTTTATATGACTAAATTGAAATGTTTATTTTCTATTCAGGTAGAAAAGACGATGAGATGGACCCGATGGATCCGAGTGCTTATTCTGACGCTCCAAGGTATATTAATCCTTTAAGTAGTTGCTGTAGCAGTAGTTTTCTATTATTGCTATTTTGTTATTTTGCAAGAAACTTAGTTTTGCACTTCTATGAAGTTGATAAACTTTGAGAGCCGTGCTAAACCAAAGCATAAGGCTGAAATATTGACACTGGGTTCCTTTCTATGGGTCAATAATGGATCCTACAGTTCCCATAGTGCATCTTTTCATTAGACCCTCCTTGTCAGCTAAATTGCCACCTAATGTATTTTTTTAATAGCAGACATTTTGGCTTCTCACGTGGGTAAAATTTATCATGAGATTGTTATTTGATTCTTTTATAGTACTGTCTGGCTTACTGGGAAACTTAAAGGAACTGAGCTATTATTTATGTTATTTGCCTTGCTTGTGTTTTAACTGCTATGACAACCCATAAAGGTCTATATACTCTAAACCCCAAGACTGTTATAAATAAGTATTCTCAACAACTGTTTTCCCTGGCAGAGTATTTCTAACCAGGCTCCTCTTTAAAGTATAATCATAATGTTTGAAACCAAACTGCATATTAAACGCAATTTCTGCATATTTACAGGGGCTCGTGGTCGACCGGCCTGCCCAAACGCAATGAAGCAAAAACGGGTGCAGATACCACAGCCGCGGGGCCTCTGTTCCAGCAGCGGCCGTATCCCAGTCCAGGAGCTGTTCTTCGGGCTAACGCAGCCAACCAACTGCCCAAAGAATAATCCAGTATTCCACCTAGACAGTAACTCACAACTCTTTCGTTTGCTTACAATCCTAAACATTGCTACTACAGACTGACAATATTTCTCTTCATGTTAAATATGTATAAGTCAGAACAGGAGGGCTGAGCTTTTGGACCGCCAGTGCATTTGTACTCTTGTCAAACATGTGGAGCAGCTGTAAATATGTTTTTATATGACCATACTTTCTTGTTGTTACTAGAACCATCATTTAACTTGATAATAAATTTAAAGATTACTGTGAAAACGACTTGTTGCAGTGTTTCTTGAGATAACATCTGTACAAACTAAATTCTTGATAGTATTTTATTACAAAAATGCGATGCTTTAAAATACATTATTTTTCAGTATTACAAAAACAACAGCACGAGATGGGATGAAACATGACAGAATATATTATAATGAAGCTCAGAGATCAGTGATCTGCTGCTCCGACATAATGACAAATGGAATCGTACTCCAGTGTGAACACTTTCTCCTCGTATCTGTCCAGCTGGACCATCGCTCTGCACTTGTTCTTGTCGCGCTGGAGAATACGGCCGACCTGAATGTTCACATAAAAATGTAGTGATTAGCAACAGTTAACTGCATTCAAACCAGCACGCACGTAATTCAGGAAAGATGCTCATTTGCTCACCTGTCCCCTGTGCTCACCCAGTACAACCATTACATAATCATTTTCGCTTTTTGGGATGATGGTTTCCAGCATGTCTTGCTTCACATCTGCAACACAAAGGTGAAATACTGCGTTATCCCCATAGGGATTTTAACATTAATTAAGAACTTTTAATTAATTAAGTACTACAGCAGCATTAGCTCAGGAGGTTTACTTGGTCAGCAATTGTTATCAGCAGATTCAGACATCTTATTAGTTCATCAATAGCCTAAAAGGCTGACTATTTATCAGAAATGTGTGGAGTTTGACATTATACCAACCTCCCTCTATGAGCAGTCTGAAAATGTGAATGCTACAAGCACAGTACAAGTTTTATCTTCAGATTAATGCAGTAAAAGCATAAATAACATGTCCCAGCTTATCGAGATAGACTAAGGCTAGCTAGCATATATATATATATATATATATATATGGTATAAAGATAAAGACAGAACATTCCCAAAATAGCTGTGATATAAAGGAACTCAAGGTAATCCAAATAGACTAAAACTGCACATGCATATCAGATCCTATTGTACAGAATACCAGTGTTTATAATGTCATGTGCATACTGTATTAATTAACACATATTTAAATATATAATTAAAAAAATATTTGGGGGGGGGGGGGGCTCTGGGTGCCTATTCACCTTCTTGTTGTGATATAGACAAGAAAATCGATAATATTCATTCATTCATTCATTCATCTTCTGTAACCGCTTATTCCTGTTAAGGGTCGCGGGGTCTGCTGGAGCCTATCCCAGCTGAATTGATAACAGTTTTCCCCAAATATAAATCTTCAGACCATGGAGATGGAGACCATTAGTTTAGTATGAGGAATGGAAACAAGTTACATCTCCTACCATGGCATTTTGCAAAGGTTAAAAAAAAAAAAACACACCCCTGCTTGTTAATTGAAGCTCTCTTAAAACAACAGTACATGTAGCTCAAGTAATATAAGAAGAGAGAAGTTTTATATATTCATCTGATCTGGGCAAACATTCACTTTTCACTTTCTCCTCTTAGTGGAAACCAATTACACTTCCCAAAAAAATTCCCAGAGAAAAAAGACACAGGCAACAGGGAAACATGAAAACTCCATACAGAAAGGCCTCAGCGAGCCAATACGTTTGAACCCACAAACTTCTTACTATATACTATCTAGAAAGCCTTATCCATAAAGATATACAGATATAACCATTTGCAACCCTCAGAATTTTCTACCTTTCTGCATAAAAATGACTCAAAACATCAGCAGATTTTCACATAAGTACGGAAAGTAGAAATGCAACTAAGGTATTATGCTTTTATTTATGCTGTTTATTCAAGAAAATGAATCATTCGTGTATATCTATGAGGTGCAAAACCAAGTGAACTCTTGTTTTTAGTATCTGGTGTGACCCCCTTGTGCAGCAATAACAGCAGCAACTATATGTTTCTGGTAACTTCTGCTCAGTCGACTACAGCGGCCAGGGGAGGGATTTTAACCCATTCCTCAGTACAGACCCACTGATGTTCTGAGATGTTAGTGGGTTTCCTCACATGAAATGCTTGAATCAGGTCCTTCCACAACATTTCTATTGGATTAAGGTCAGGACTTTGAATTGTTAATTCCAAAACATTAATTTTGTCCTTCTTTAACCCTTCTTTTGTAGGGAGACTTATGTACTTGGGGTCGTTGTCTTGATGCATGACCCAGCTTCTCTTAAGAGTCGGCTGACAGACAGATGTCCTGACATTTTCCTTTAGAATTCTCCGGTATAATTCATTGGTTCATCAACGATGTCGAGCAGCAAAACAGGCCCAGAAAAGGACATTACCACCCCTGTGTTTGCAGATTTAACGTCTCTTGACTAATAAAATGAGCCACTCCTTTAAACCAAATAGTTCTACTTTCGTCTCCTCTGTCTGGCTTGTCCACATGATATTTAGAAAAATGCAGATGTCCTTAATGTTCTTTTTAGAGAGCAGTGGCCACTTTGGTATGAACACCTTGGTTGTTCTCCTGATGGTGGATTCATGAACATTAACATTAACCAATGTAAGAGAGGCCTTTAGCACGTACACCCCCAACAGACTTGATGTACTGTAGAGTTAAAGGAGATGGAGGGAGACAGAAAACTAATGCTAACTGAAATTGAGATGGCACTAGTGACTCACCGTCTAACAGTCTTCCCTCTTCAGTTCGACACACACAGGTGGACGGTGTCAGGACATCCTCCACTTGCATCTAGATGCAAACGAGACCAATTTGAAAAGCAAATACAGAAACCAAACATTTATAATTACCAAAGCACTGCAGGCAAACATGTGGTGTCATATACCATAGCATTTCTGGGATCTGACAACACTTCTGCTATCCATGTTATATAAATACAGCCAGTTTTAGTTTTAAAATAAACCACTTGACTATCTGTCTTAAAGGAGGATTAAAGAGTAACCTTGATGCTGGATAAACAATTGAAACCATTGGTGTGTTTTGTTTTCCCCCCCCGGCATAACCATATTGTACTGAGTTTAGAAATCTGAGCAGACAAACCTCATGTGGAAGTGGTTTGAAATGTAATTTTAGTAATTTAAAGGAGCCTTTTGCATCACTCACAATGTGACATAAAGACAACGTCAAATCCAAACTGAGCGCTGAGCTGAATCCATCCAGCAAAACATAAAGAACAACAGTCGTGGACAGATAAATTGTCTGCTGTTGTAGCTTTGTAGTTAAGATTAGTTTGTGATGTCTGGACACATGAGTCTGATCTGATTACTTGCAAATAACATTGTACATGCTCTGTCCTACAGATCTGATTTGAGAAACAAATCAGATCTGCGTCCAGTCTGAACAAAGCCTACATGTCGAGGCTACAAAGATATCACATGGTCCATTTAGACTGCTTGTGAAGACAATGAATGAGATGACTCAACAGTGTCGACCTGTTTACATGCATTAAAACACTTATTGATTATTACTTATTTATGGAGGGATTCCTGTTGCTCCATCTGAACAGTTGATACAATGAGTAGATACTTTGGTTTTTGTACCTTTGAATTGTAATACCGCCCCCCTTTGAAAGCTTTGTCTATAAAGCGAACTTTCAGGTCCCTCTGGAGCCAGGACGGGGGAGCTGGGGGTCGCCTTGTTTCTTTCACTGGAGGTTTATCTCTACACAGGTAAAAGACAAGTATACAGCATATTTAATGTTGGAAAACATTATTAACCAATAAATGATGTAATTCAATTTTGGTTAATGCACATTTAAATCATACAGTATCTTCATCCTTGTTTGAAAATGTACCTGTCTTGACTTGACTCTCTGTGTTTCCTCTTCCTCTCATCTCTTTCTGAAGACTTGTGTTTTACCCCATCACTACTCCTCTCTTTCTCCTCTCGTCTCAGTCGCTCCTTCTCTCTGTCTTTTTCCTTCTCCTTCTCCTTCTCCTTCTCTTTGTGGGCTTTACTGAGGCGACCTGATTGGTGGGAAAACAGCGCTATCAGAATGGCATTTAGAAAAAATGTGGCAAACAGCCAAATGCAGACTCTGCAGTATGCAGTGTGTGTGTTCAATTGTGTGAGTGGTGTTCTTAATCCCACAAAGAAGGCAGTTTAGATTACTGTAAATACAAACTGGGGCTAAATCTCTGTTTTAACATGAGGGCTGAAAAAGAGGAAAAACCTGTTTAGCCATGTGAAGTACAGCTGCAACTAACAGTCATTTTCCTAATTGATTCATTAAAATGAAGTGAAATTTAATCTGATTTGCTCCGCAGGAGTCTAGATCATTTTCTGCTTAGGCTGACTTCATCTTCTTTCTTTTGTTACTCACTGAGGTCTTTGCCGTATTTGTCGTATTCCTTGCGCCCAACCAGTTTAACAGCGTACTGGCTGATAGTCACATTCTTCCCACCGATAGCCAGCTTCACCACAACTCGAGCATTGTCTGGATCAACACCTTCTATCTGCATCACGTAAAAGAACGTAATGAAGTACAGAAATAAAACATAGGAGTAGGTCAGTTAGACGTACCAAGGAAATGATCAGACTACCTTGCCATAGAGCTCTTTATGCGCCCCTGATTGCACCAGCACAAAACCCCCAGGACCCATCACCAGCTCCTCCTCCTTCTCTCGTTCATCGCCCGGCTTCGGGGGACGCTGATGTTTTTTGGGCTCCAGGTCCTTGATTGCTGAACGATCTGCTCCAAGACCCAACCCTTTTGGACGGAGCTCGTGTTCAATAGGCTTTACATCTCTGCAGCAAAAAGGGAACAACCGTATTAAATATGATATATAAAACATGCTAGCAGTGGACACAGCTCGAGAATTTGAACTCCACAGAGATGCAAGTTCAGCCTGATGTTCAAGAAACGGTAAAGCAGAAGGGTGAATTCGTTACTTACTGTTTAAAAGTACGTCCAATGCCTTCCTCTTTCTTCCAGCCCATCCCTTTAAGCATAGCAATGCCATAAGCTTCAACAGGAACACTCTCATAATCTGCGTCTGTCGACTGGCAAACACAAAAAGGGAAATTATCGTCTATAAGTCAAGAGACATTAAATCTGCAAATAAACAAAGAACCATAAACTGCATTAAAATGTCCTATAGGTCTAAATGAGGCGCTTATGTAACCTTTGAGTTCTGAAACACAGAAAAACTCTTAGTGGCAAATGACGAGAAGAAGCAGTTTGTAATGTCGGTCTTACTCAGCCTTTTGGCTCCAGGCTGTCATACTCAGTCCCGGCTGACTAAAGTCACCAGGCAGCAGCTACAGCCGCCCTCATCAGAGCAGTGGCCCTGCTCATATCTGTCTCCACCCAAGGCTTTCCTTTGAGGGAGGCTGGGAGCCCTCTTTCACAGAGGGGGACTGCATTAAAATGAGCTCAGGGCCACAGTGAGCAACCATCCCCTGGCTCTCTCTGGTTCTGCCAGTCACATCTACAGTGACTGAGAGCAGATATGGGGTGACAGTGAGGAGACATGTGAGACATGCGTTACGAAAAGCAGCAGAAATAAACCTGATTGGTTGCCTTCATGTCTCTGGGGAGAACGCTGATGTCCATCTTCCACTAAAGCTTTACTGTACTGACAAAGCCAGCCACATCCATACGCATGCGTGCAACGGTCTGCACACAGGGGTGTTATTCTACTCAGTTGACAGTCAGCACTTTCACACACTCAAATTTCAATCGGAGTCAAAGCCAGACATTTTTGTACCGTCAGACATTTTCATAAAATGCTTCTCTAGTAGATTGTATTTTGTTCTTCACATCTGACACCATTAAAAAAAGCTAGCATTTCTGAATATGCTGCAATATTATACAAACGGCCTCTTCTTTACACCATCATCATTGATTTGACATTTTTTCCTCCACATAGTCTATATGCGTTTCTGTTCCTTACATCTGTCATTTCTATGGCTTCATCTGATTTCAGATTTTCACCTGAGGCAGTGAATAATCCAAACTTCACTCATGTTTGAGTGTGCACTTTAAGATCCTGATGTGATGTCCTGCTTGTGTTCTCAACTGCACAGTAGACAGTACACACTGTGTTGTTACCTATACTTACAGATTCTGGCCGCAGGTCCACCTTTACTTGGTCTCCATCTTCAAAGCCATCTGGCACTTTGTTTTGCATCAACAGGGGGATGGATAGGTTGAGGTTACTCTCTGACTGAGGGCCATTCTGCCACTGCTCAAGCTGCCTCCGTGAATCTACAAGCAAAGGTTACAGAGTGAGCTAATGGTACCCTCATCATTTCACCAAACACACACTACACAGACCAATATCGTCTCCAAACATATACCTTCAATGAGTTCTTTGACAGCCTGAGACTCCACGGAGTCACTGTCGTTGCCTGTCTCCTTGGTTTTGGGCTCATTTCCGTCGCTCTGGGCCGCTCGGTCCGGTTTGTGCCAGCGGTTCTTCTGGATCAGAGGGATGATGAGCTCCTTGGGCTTCTCAGATGGTTTTGAACTGCAGGCCAGAAGAAAGTTAATGAGATAGCAGGCCGGCCCGCTTAAAAATATTTAAGGTTATATTGTTGGTGGTCGAATGACTTATACACAACTGACTTCAAATATGCTAACAAGGCATACTATTTATTATGATATAATCTAGGTCTAGGACATGTCAGAATGAAAACGTCGCCGTTACGCTACACCCATACACTACATGTTAGCATTAGCACACGAAGCGTACCTTTGCAATTCATTTCTGTCAACTCCAGTCAGGTAATCTCTGTCATCTTTCTTGGTCGAAGCGTCGACAGTCGACGGTTTAAATTTGCTAACTGTTTTAGTAAAACCAAACGACACCGCCGGTGTTTTTCTCTCCCCTGGGTCCTCAGAGGCAACAGACTTGAAGCTACCTGTATCGCCTCCGTACGACGCCATTATTGTTTAGTAGAAGACTGAAGCAGGAAGAAGGAATTCTGGCAGTTGTAGTTTTTTTGACATTTTTTGAACGGTTTTTGGCCTCAGCGTGGTACTACGTCTCCCATCATGCACAGGAATTAAAGGCACAGAGTAGATTTGGTATCGTTTGTAAAACCGACTCTTGCTTGTACCGTAACCATAAAAAGTAAATTGGACGATAATAAGATATTCTAGATATATTTTAACAAATAAAAGATAATAATAGACGTGTGTTTCATATATCTTAGAAAACATACATTCGACGTGGAAACTTTTTCAGTTTTAATTTTACTATTTTATTATTATTATTTTTTAAATTAATTAATTTTTTTTTTTTTTTTTACATGTTTACATAATTTAAACTACCAAGTACTGTTTTCTTAACATAATAAATATGCAATATGTATTATATCCTGTGGGGTTCATTGAAGTTTCATCTTATCTAACCGTTTACTTTACAACCTCTTTATCTGTTATGACCAGTTCGTATCTCTCACATCTCAATCAGTGCAAGGTAAGATGGACAAACACCCCCGTGTAAATGTGGTTCTCACGCCTTTAAGTCCTGGTTGTAACTCGTAAGCGAAAAGTGATGCTGCTGATGCAGGTACAAAGAGACACTATAGGGGCGGTACTTTTTAACTCTTTTATTCCCTCCCCCTTCGTGCTCTCCAACTTCTACAGATAACCTTCTCGTTTGCCATTTACCATTGTTTCTTTCCTCCAAAAGTGCATTTTTAGGAGCCGGAGCGCCAACCCAGCCTCACTTTGAACCGGACAGCAAAGCCTAATCTAATCTGATCTTCCCCAATTGACGCTCCGCGCCCTGAGAGCACCGAGCCTGCAGTTCAATGACACCTCTACCCGGTCAAATCGATCTCACCGACGGTAGCCCTTTTTGGTTGATTATTGTAATTGCATCGACCAAACATATCTGCGAATAATTAACCTGACCGACGCGAACAGGAGGGAATTGACGCGGAGAAATCGAACATGAAGGTAAGCAATGAAATCAATTTTGGCTCAATAGGGAGAGACACTTTGCACAAGTTAAAATAGCACGCTTTAATTCATCGTTCCTTCATGCCGTTTTGCCCTCAGCGGTGCAGCAGCTGCTAAAAAATTATGAGCGGTCGCTGTCAGATTTGCCCGATAGTGTGTCTCTCTGTGTGTGTGTGTGCATGTGTGTTATTTTCTCTCTCTCTCTCTCTCCTCTCTCTCCTCTCTCTCTGATCGCCACAGCTCTCAGAGCATCACTAGTGTCCTAATATCCCGTCAGCCGTGCACATCGTGCCTGACTTTCTCTGGGATACCGTGGCAGCATTTCCAACACCACTGCTTTGCCATTTCTATCACACAGCCAGGTTGCAGCTTTTTTAACCAACTCCTTCTGTTTAAGTGCTGGCTCATTATTTGGTCGGGTCAATGTATATAGACGCGTTCAAACGGATCCTCTTTGAAAGGCTGAACTGCTTGAAGAGAATGTGTGTGTGTCAGCGGCAAGGCAGGTCAGTATATTCCCTAAATATGAGAAATCTGAGAATTTGTTTTGTGTAACCCAAGTGTGTGTGTGACAGAGACAGGGGGTGAGTGACTGTGTGTGAGAGAGTGTGTGTGTGCATGTGAACAAGTCACCCTGTGTGTAAGAGAGAGTGAAGAACTGGTGGTACATCTTTTTAACAGCTCTTCTTTTACAGCTGGAGATCATGTGTGTGTGCTTATGAACTCACGACAAGGTTTAGAAAGTTTGCTGAGACACCTTTTTTAAAAAAAAAAAAAAATCTGTATACATATTTTCACTTTTCAGTGTCTCGCTCCGGAAATTGTGTTAATGAAACGTGCACAGAAGTCCATGTTCAGTGCACCTGCTCATATTTTGCCATGCATGAGAAATACACTGACCTGCGGATTGTGCTGTGTAGTTCACAGTCAGGTGTGTGTGCATGCATGTATGTGGAACAAGTGCCTTGCTGCTCTCTGTGTAGGCTGTTCGTCTAGGGTGTGTCCTGGTCTTCCACAAGGAGCTTGTTTGGAGGTGATGGATGTGTGACCCTGACTTAACAGTGTTGCGTTTGGAGAGCAGTCAAGGTTGTGCTGTTAATATGAATCATTCATTTGTTGTTAGAGAAGGAGAGGCGTGTAGACTGTCCACACATGCTCTCAGGCTCTCAGGTCCTCTCTCTATTTGCTTTCTATTAGTCTTATCCAACGGCCCGGCACCTGTTTTGCACTATAACTAAGCAGAGTCTTTGGATTTCTTTTTGCGCCCAGTTCTCAGCCCAAGTTTGCACCACCAGTAAGTGGAAATGCATGTTGCCGTACAAGCCCGACTCCCCTTTAACTGCTTACAAGAGGGGAGGATGAATTTAGGCACATTTCTCCTCTGTCGTAGTAATGGATGTCATCTGGGAGTTGTTGATTGTCTAATTATGTACCTCCTGTGTCCTTCGGCATCATGCATATTCATGCCGCTGTTTTAAGGTGTGGTGAAAACAAAGTGCGGATGTGTGTGTGTGGGCCTCGTGTGCGTGTACGAGGCAGTTTACCCTTGACAGGGCAGGGCTACGCAGGCACATTCTCCCATCTGTGGTCCAAACCTTTGCTCCCAGCCACTGCATTTGAATTCTGCAGTTGTAGCCTGCCCTATTCTCAGTTCTCAACACTTCATGTGCGGTCTGATATGAAATATCAACAACAACAGACCCATGCTGCAGCCGCTGCTCACGTTCGTGACTGTACACGCTGAGATTCAGTTTGGCTCGGCTAAGCTGTGTTAGACTCTCTCTGAGGTAGCAGATCAATAACTAATCAATGATAGTGTGTTGAGTTAAAATTTACACAGTGCCATATTTGAAATGTCAAGACGGCAATGAATCCCGTGTATCCTTGAGTCAGATCTGAGTTGGACAACTGGGATCAATATCAGGTGGTGAGACAGGCAGCAGGAGCAGGCGAGGGTCACCTTCATCCATCCCTACTGAATCAGCAGTATCTCTCTTCCACACATACACACACAAACTGAAGGAGCGCGCACACAGACACACACTCGAAGGCCTGCTTAGGTTACAAAACTGCGACCTCACAAAAACGCTCATTATAGTGAACTGAACCTTCCCTCCATTTCCTTATGCATTATTCATTTTGTTATTATGATTTCAGCCACTCTTTCTTAAGGTTACCACACCCTTCTCTGTGTTGACTCTGTCTCCTTCCATTTTCCTCTCAGACTGGCTCCGGCTCTATTTTCTGTACCCCCCCCACCCCGCTTACATTTTCCTAATTTCTGTCTGCTTTTCCTTCACTGTCTCTCTTATCCATCATCACAGAGGAGCAGATCTGCTCCGTTTAATTAAACTGCTCCCTCTTCCTGATGAGAGCTCATCTGCGATCTCAGTGAGGGGTGTAATGCTCCCTGGCATATTGAGTAAAAGAGGACCTGTTGTCACAGTGGTGTTCCTCAGAAGAGCAGAGAGTACACAACACAACGTGCACCACTCACGTGCCCCCTGCCTTGACCTTGATCTTGACTCTAAATATACAGTTTCCCCAAGGGGAACATCACTGAGCTGCTGTTATCCTGTCAGGTATGTGTGTGTTTACGGGTGTCACTCGGATCGCCAACTTTGCTTTAATCTCATACTAAGTCCCTTTTCGTTGTCAGCACGTTAGCCGCTTTAATAATAGTTTAATAAAAATCAAGCTCTGTTGTAGATTTGGAATTACTGATGGCGTGCAGAGAATGTACTTTTCATTTCACGTATTCTTATCAGCTTTTTGTGTATTAACTTTACATTGTAAGAGAGTAAAATGTTTCCGTGCATGAGAGGGAGATATTTAGTGTTTTTCAACCGACAAGCATTTAATCTTTTATTTTTAAATCTGCCACTGCTGTCTGTTTTGTGTTGAGTACTCCCGTGCCCTAGATTTGAAAGGGAGTGAGCATCAGGGAGGTTTAGTACACCCCATGTTGCTTGCACAGTTTGGTGGACAGAGAGGTCAGGGCGCGAGGGCCGGATAAGACGATAAAGTCGGAGCCGGGAGAATTCTCCTGTACATTTTTCCATCCGTCTGCCACCACACCATCCTATCAGCCCTGATGAATTTAAGGTCACTGGTTATTTAAGATGCTTTACTTGACTGACCTCCCACACCACCCATGGGAATATGCTGTAAGATTAAGGAGCAGTGTGCTTCACCGCAGGTTAAAGTGAAGCCGCGGGCTTAGTGTTCGACGTGTGGGATGGGTTCAGAGTTTGTTTTCTTCACCTGGCCCTGATTTAATTCTACAGTAGCAAACACAGACAAGATAACCGTGACGTAATTTCAGTTTTTAACACCACTGGTGGAAAAGTGGCATTAAAGCTTATTCTGAAAATTGAATGTTTGAGCTGAGCAGATTAATTTAGTATGTTTTCATTTGTGAATATTTGCTGGTTCTCTTTGTCTACTTTGATTTAAGAAGTCATAATTTCTTAATTTTTCCACAAGGTGACAAGTTCTAGACCTAACCTAAAAAGTCTAAAAATCATCATTAGGTGCAGCTGGTGTTGTGGTTTACCATAAAAAAAAAAAGTCTTTTTACAAATATTTCACTGCTAATTAAATGATTAATGATGATTAATTATATTTAATTATTCATATTACTGAAAAACTGAATTTCAGTAGTATAATAGTAATATAGTAAGTTTAAAAAAAAAAAATTACAAATCAACAATCTTTGGTTGTGTCATTTCTAATTTGTAGATAAACAGACCAAAACCTCCTGAGATGATTAGTCGAATAGTCAATAGATCAGTCATCACTGAGGTAGTCAGCAATTACTTTATATGTATCATGTCTAACTATCTTTGGGTTTTGGACACTATTGATTGATAGGTCTTTTTGAGATTTTAAAGCTTTAACATGATCAGCTGATTAAGTGATAATGAAAACAATCATTAGTTGCATCTGTATAATTTAATTTACTGATCTAAAAACAGAATTGCAGCAAACTCGTGAAACCTGAATTTTACAAAATATATTATAATCTTGTATTATCAGTTACAGTGCATCATCTAATCAGAAACAATATCAATCACTTGTTTCTACTCAAGTATTGTTCATACACAGTGTATTGATGATCCCTTCGACCCTTGGAGTGAGCTTGGTCAGTATTATGTAACAGTCATCCGTACTGATGCAGACTTTTAAAGAATCTCGATTGTTTCTTTTGTTTGTCTATTCGCTGCCGGCATTTGCAGAGGCGCAGACAAATGGAGCTCTTTGTGATGCCCATCACATTCTAGCTGACAAAACACGCAGTCAGTCCATCAATATCCACCAAAATTCACATTTAGGAAAGACAACTATTTGCTGTCTTGAACTTTCAGTGAACATGTTTAAAATACCAACTAAGCTTGCATAAATAGAGCATTCTAGCTGAGCTAATTGAACAGGCTAATTTCATTAGCATGGACTTCATTTAGAGCGGAAACAAAATGCGGGCAGCAGTGCATGCCTGGCTCCGCCGAGTCAATTCAGCAGAAGCTTTCATGAGCATATACCAATTCTTCTGCACGTACGGCGCAGACAAACAATCCAGTAGCATGAACATTTACATTCAGACAATCAGACTTTGTCTGGAGTTTGATTAGAGCAACGTCTCACGGCAAAAGCCGATCGCGTTAAAAGTTTCCCGTCTTTTCAGAAGTTTACCAAACTCTGCTGCTGTGGTCATAGCCGATTATGTCAGACAGAGATCACAAGCTGAGAGACGGCTTTGATGGGGATGAGGGCCGGCATCTAGATAGGCATCAGGAACATGTGGAGGATCACGAGAGCTGACAGTCGCTGCTTTCACCACAAAGCCACACTCAGAAAAAGGAGAATATTGGAAAAGGTGTTGAGCTGCAAAATGAAGGTTAAATTCATTGCTAAGAGTTGTGTTCTTAAAGGAACTATTTTTAAGTGCTGTTTTATATGTCTGTCCATCTTGCTGGGGAAATCTGTTGAGACAAGCTGTTGTTGTTTTCTTGTCCTTTTCAAAGCTGTGTTTTACCTGGAAACTCAATTATTCATTCGTCTTAATTGATGTGCTTTGCTTACAACCTTTTTATTCCTGAAGGTCTTTCAAGACATTCTGCGGCCCACCGTCAAGTTCTATTCCCTCTTGTCCTTGCTTCGTTGCTTCAAGTTGACTTTGAATTATTGAGCTCCGTGGCAAAGCTCATCTCTGTAACTTTAATAAATTAAAACCCTCGAGATCCAACCTGAAATAACCGCTTGGTTAATTTGTCCTGTAATAAAGATATTCCCGCTCATGACTCCAGGCTGTCAGGGTAAAACAGCCGCACAGTTTCTTTGGACTAATCACTGGGAAGAATTTAATTGTGTGGGACCTGAAATTTTAGCATTAACACCGCTGCACCATAAGCTATTATTACTTATTATTATTACTTAGCAATCGAGCTGTTAACTTCGTTAAGATGAAGCTTAAATTAAGGTACTCTTTTAGTGGAAAAATTAATAATTGTGGTTAATTAAGTAAGAGCATTGAATTTTCTCTGGATAATACAGGCATGAGCGTTCACGAAGTTCAGGGCGAATAGTCATTCTCAGAAAAGCATGTGTGTGGAGCAGATGTTTTTACTATACACTGAGTCATAATAGCCTCTAGCAAATACTTTATGCTCTTAAAATAAACACATATAGCGGAGAAATAATAAAAAAAAACGACCTCTAAGAAAAGCCCCCAAGTCAAGAGGATTTGTGTTTTGCCATTGACAGATTGCTGTGGTCTGAAATTACACTGGAAGGCCAGGGCTGCAAGCCTTAGAGATCCCGAGCAGGTCGCTGAAGAGAGGAAGTCAGTGAAACAGGATATGTAT
Source organism: Chelon labrosus (assembly GCF_963514085.1). Lineage (NCBI taxonomy): Eukaryota > Metazoa > Chordata > Actinopteri > Mugiliformes > Mugilidae > Chelon > Chelon labrosus. Next base: position 20,376,237 of record NC_140360.1, on the reverse strand, counting down.
TGGTCAGCTCTTTTCTGACCTAAAGGTCACAAATCTCAATAGAGCAGCTTTTTATAGTGTTAGATATCCTTGAATCTGGATGTTGTGATACTGTGGACACTATATAAGTCACCCGAAGCATTATACAGTGTATGTTGTTTTTGGTCATGGCTCTGGGGTTGGCAGCATCGGCCTGTCCACGACTTTGGTGCAGACTGTAGTATCTCAACAGCTATCAGATGCAGATAAATCCCGCTGTCCTTCATGATTCAAATTTAGTGCGCACATTCATGTTCCCCTCAATTCATCCAATACTTGGGCTAATGCCACGTACCTGCAAAACAAGTGGCACGTAAGTTGCCATCACTTTCTTTTATTCATTGATAATTTGCAAAGCTACAATTAGATGGTGATCATGTTATAACACTGGACATGCTAATATTAACATATTTACAATTGTGAGAATTTTAGCATGTTGATGGTAGCATTTAGCAGAAACCAGTGTTGTGCCGTAGTATAGGCAGCTAGCACAGCTGTAGACCTTTAGTCTTGTTTTAAATAAGACGTCACTATTTCATTCAATCATTGTTTTATTGCACCTTTAAATTAAATAAATTGCACATGACAGTTCACATTTGGTTTATTTACACAAGGTATCATTACATTCAAAACAGTATTCCCTGCAAATTACTGACTACTCCGCTAAATCACATGGCTGCCCAATATGATAAGATCACTTTGCATATGCAGTAAGTCCATCCCCAGCCTTGATGGCAACCTACCGCTGTGTTTTTAATGGCCACGGTACGATGGGTGTGCAGGGCCTGTTTGTACCGTGGCGTCAACAGCAACAGCAGGGAGAGAGCAAAGCAGTGTCAGTGTGTGTCTGCAGCGGGACGAGTCCAGGCTTCTGCGGACCTGACAGGCTGTGGCTCATTAAACCCCCGTCAGACGCGGGAGGTCAAAACAACAGCCACATCTCGGGCGACACACTCTCCCTCTACGTGTGTTAAGCAGATGCACAATGCAACTGTGCAGTTCCGACTGGATAATGCTCCAAACGCATCAGTTGTTTTATTTTTAGCTTTTTAATCTTTACCGCTGAGAAGTTCGGAGAAATCTTTAGATAAAGCATGAAGAGACCAGCGGCTTAAAGAATGATTATTCAGGACTGATGCACATGGGAATCGGTTTGCGTATGATTAGATGGAAAAAAGTTGCTTTTGTTTGTATTTTCGTACACAGCATTAAGTGTTTTCTGTGTGGGCGGATGGCTGGCTGGCTTTTGGTAAGCAGGTCGACAATGTTGCTGCAGAAGGTTTCACAGTAGGGTAGAGGGAGAGGGACTGGGGGCTCTGTTTGGCAAGGAGGAAGTGATAAACATAATTTCACCCTGAAATAAGTGGTGTAAATAGCACTGCTTGTGTGATTTTGTTTTATTTAAATGCGGTGGAACAACAGTGACAGATATTTCCATAGACAAAGACTGAGATACAACTTGTGTGTTTTTGGGTTGTCTGCGTTGTTTTGCTAATTTTGACTCATGCCGCCTGAGCTCAAGCCCTGCAAGGTCAAACAAGCGAGTCCCATGCCAACCTCAGGCTGTGTGGCGCCTCTCGATCTCTATCTGACCTCTGTACTTCCCTTTTTTTGCTCCTCTCCTATTACGCTCTGAGAGCAAGACAAAAACACAAACACTCCATCTGTATTTCACCGTGACACGGTTCTGCTTTTTATATTTGAATCTTGCTGCACCCCCTACCTCCTTTCTTTCTCGATCGTCCATTTCTGCAGAAATAAACCACCAGGGACCTCACTTCTTTGGAAGGAAGAGGATCTCTGTCAGATCTGCCAGAGGAATGGCCACTCAAGTGGAAAGGATTAGATATATCCTGTCCGTCTCTCACTCTTTAAAGCGGTTTTATTAGATCTGCTGGGCCAGAGGACCCAAGGGGGGCTCCTGTTATAGGGCTTGGTGTTTCACTCAGGGTGTGCTATCCCCTCCCAGCCGAGGGTCACCACAGTCGCACAGTCATTTAAGAGGATTGCATCTTGGTGATGTGTAATTGCTAATCTCCCAGTCACACTGGGACTGAGCCTCTGTCTTGTCCATTTCGAATATTGTATTTAAGCAAGTTTGCTTTAGTGCAAATCAGTAAAAAAATAGCTTTCTTACAAAGAGTGAGATGAGAAGATTGACGACACCGTTTCTCGCTACGCTAATTTTAATGATGCTTGAGCCCAGAATCAAACAGCTTAGCTTAGCATAGGGGGAAACTCTAACCATGAGCCTAACAGCACCTTTAAAGCTTTGGTGTAATACATAGTATATGCCTAATTTGTTTGGAACAAAACCAAAATGTAGAAGTGCTAAACGGCACTTTTATGGTCTGTTATGTGCAGAAATATTCTCTGTCCAGGTGTGATAATTTGTTGGACAGAAACCTATGTAAACTGCAACAATATATGTTTTATTTTGTAAGCATCAGGGGGACCTGTAGATGGATTTTGCTAGATTTGGACCTCCTCCCGCTTTCCTGGCTTACAGTCTTAATGCTAAGCTAACTGTCTCCCAGCTCCAGCCTCTTATTGAACTGACAGATCTGAGAATGGTGTCAATCTTCTTGTAACATCGCAAAGAATAAAAAAGAGATTTTTTTCCCCCAAAAAAATTCAAAGAACTCCCTACATACAAGTCTTTGTTGTCATTGATTCTACATGTTTTGTTTCATCTTTTTGATTTTGATCTCCCTCCCTGTGTGTTCCTGTGCGCTGAGGTGACAGTGCTGCTCTGATAACATCACAGGAGCATTGTCTGTTCTCCGGATTCTCAGCTGTCACATCACGGACGACTCAAACAAATCTTCACCGTGTCAGCTACATCCTCAGCAAACACACACACACACACACACAGCTGCTCTCCGGGAAGCAAGTTGCCACAAAACACATTATTTTCAGAACAGCTTCGCCTTAAGACTTCTCACCTTAACCGCGACCAGCTGCCATTAGTACACAAAGCATGTCGGTGTCTGAACCAGACAATCGGAGGATCCGTCCAGAGTGTGCAACAAATGGGGTAATCATTCATTGTCCAGAAAAATCTTTAGAATCTATATTTGTGCGAAAGTCTCATGCATCACTGTAGATGTAGAAGTATTTGTTCTGCAGGATGTTAGTTTACCTGTCAAAACGTGTGTGCGTTCAATGGCTTGTGCCTCTAACCCACGCAAACATGCTTTTCCCATGTGACTGTAGATGTGCTGGAATGTGCACTAACTTCTGTGTTTACATGTAAACGTCAGCCTGCAGCAAGCACAACGAGCATGAGGGATAGTCTATGGTTCTTTTGGTTGGACGGTCATGTCTCTCAGTATGTTTGCATACAACAGACGCAGAGTTCCCATGCTCCAGACTTTCAAGCCATCATCTTCTCTGAGAAAAGATATGAAGCCGGAATAGTTTGTTCCTTCAGAACTGAAACCCTGCAACTCTCCAGACTGTAGACGTCAACAGTTGACAAAGGTTATACAAGCCGCGGGATATTTCCCTCGCTTGTTGACGTTTTTTTTTTTTTTCTTTCTTTCTGCTGTGTCACACCTTCCGCTCCTGTTTCTTTTTCCTCCCCAGCTCATTTGCCATGTCTAAGACAGCGGTGAAGAAGCTGCACTGGCGCTCCAAGGTGCAGGACAGCTTCGTCCCCTTGCTCGGCGCGTCGGGGGAGCTGGGGATCTCCGTCGGTGGAGGAGCAGATTATGGAGAGTTTCCTTTTGTCACGTCGGCTCCGGGCGGCGTCCTCACAGTGGGTGATATCATCCTAGAGATTGGGGGAACGCCGGTGTTGGGGATGACACTAGGAGATGTTCGTGGCGTCCTCAGCTCTTGCCCACATCCTATCCGTATCAAAACTGTGTCACCAGGTATGACTCACAAACACAGATGCCAATCAATTAGTCTGCAGCTCCGTGTTTTAGTGTTTAGAAAAAAAATATCACCTCACAGGCAAGAAAAGGTGTGAACATAGGTGTGCCTTCCTTCTGCTAAGGCCTCCAATGCTGCATCAGTCCTCTCACTGACACTGCAGGCAGTTTTACTTGTTGCTGTTTATCTTGCACACGATTGCGCTTGCTTCATCGGACGCCACACAAACAATCTGTCACACTGGTGTCCAAGCTGTCATCCATAATAACTGCGCTCAATAACCCTCCCCTGGCTCTCTCAAGCCAAATCTGCAGCATGGGACATTCTGATGCTGATTTGTGCCCGTCATTTAGTCTGGGTTTGTCAAGGCGATTGGTCAATATGTGGGTAGCAGGTCGAAATTGCTGATGACCCATGACAAGAGTGTGGCGATATAGTTGTCTGTCACCCACGAGGGGCCTTGGTGTTGAGAACAGGGGTCTGGGGAAACGGTTATCTTTGTTGGCTTGGAACAGGGCAATATGTCACCGGAGTGTCACCTGACTGTGGCTCCCGATGGCCTTGGTAGAGAGATTGATAGCTGATTTGGCCACAGGGGTGTAAATGGGGACCTTTGCTCCTCGTCCCCACTGCCACTCCTAGATCCATTATCATTTCTGAAGTCTGCCCGGTCGTCTCTGAGCAGCCTGACTGCATGCGGCGTGGACAGTGATGGATGAGCTGATGCTCTGGGTTGCTGTACCACACCTCCTTTTCCTCCTCTATTCCTGCTACTACTACTACAGCTCCCTCCGCTCCAGCCTTCAGATACAGGACACTGGGACACATTCTCCAGAGGCACAAAGCACTTTAAAGGTTTTAGCAGAATTGCTGGGGAACAAAAACAAAGAGTCGAGATGTTGTGCCGAATGTTACATTTTATTCAGTAGTTTTTACGACAGCGACCTTTGCATTGCTATTATCTTTGACATCTGACAGATGTCTGCAGAATGTTCAAGGGATTTCAGATTTGCTATAAAATCCAAACACTGACAAATGAATGTTCAGGTCTGAATTTTGCTCTTCAACAGACTAGAAAAAAGCAGCTGTTTCATAACGGGATGAACAAAAGCTCATAATTTTTCCCAAAAGGCAGCAGGCTAGATTCATTTCCCTTTATAGGCAGCCGCCATATGTGACCAGTCATACATGCATGCAGCTGGCTGCCTCCACTAATAAAGTTATACCACTGTGACTTTTTTTTTTTAATAGCGCACAGCAAATTCAGTCTGCTACCGGGCAGAACCTCTATAACAGACGGCAGGGGTAGGGGGTGCGGGTGACTGGGCGTCAGCCTTCAGGGGAGGCTCCAACAAAGCGGTCGTCTGTCAGACTGACAAGCTGGAGATGTGCTCAGCTCATCCATAACAGCAAGTGGCCTGTCATCAGAGGCCGTAAAGCACTCGAGATGATATTAAGAGATCAGAGAGAGGAAACTGAGCCCCGGTGATCAGCTCTGCCTCCGCTGGTGACAGCTTCAACCGTTGTGTCTGGAGCAGTTAACCTCAGTAGGCTGCTGTATGCACGAGGGACTTGAGGAAACACATTTCATAGTCAGGATCTACGTGAGGTGATATAGAGGGATCAGGAGGTGTGACTGTGGAAGTCTAGGCTGTAAAGTAATGTGTTAAATCAAGCCAGGCAGGAGTGAAGATTAGATAAATTTAAACATATATCATATGTCATGTTTTCTTTGCCCTTCCCTCAGGCTCCACATTGTGTAAGGATCTCAGGTTGTATCTGAGTAAGTGCTTCACACCCGGCTCAGTGGACAGCCAACTTCAGCAGGTCATCAGAGAGAACCTCTACCTCCGTGCTGTACCCTGTAAGTCATTTTTTGTTTTGTTTTTCCTGCCTTTAATATACTCTATGTGTACTCTATCTCACGCAGGTTCATGCCCTCTAAGTCTCCTTTGCAGACACTGGTCCTGTCATGTACTGTATATTTTAATCTTGATGTTAAGTTTATTTTCACCAGGCTCATAACATTAATATACCCGGGCACAGTGTATCTCTTTTGTTTTTTACCAGCCTCATTAATTTCTCGATAACACATCTCATGGCTGCTGCCATGTGAATAGCTTGGTGTTAATTGGCATTTAAGCCTGCAGAACATTTTCCCACACTTCCTTGTGTAAATGTATGCTAGCACAGGGGGTGATTTCATTTAATATAATGATAATAAAAACCCAGCGTACCAGGAGTGCTTGGTTACATGAATAAAATCTTAAATCAAGTTTCTGTGGGACAGAAAATGTTGACGGTGAAAAGTGTAATCAGTTTGGACATTTCCATAGCAGCAGTCTGTATTGTCACAACATTGGGTTTATCCTCAGTGGGTGTCTCCCGCTTACAGTTTTCACCCCTGAGCTCCAGGCTGTTTGTTTGGGTGGTGAAAAGATGGGGATTTATGTAACGTTAGTTGTGTTAAACAGGTTCTCTGTCTTTTTAAAAAAAATTTTATGATCTGCTGAAAAACAATGCCTGGTCTGCACAGGCCGTTTCATTTGGTTCTCATGAATAAAATCAAGCACAATGGCAGCCAAAGGCAGCTAGTTGTAGTACATCTGTTGCTGTCTTAATCCTCTATAGTGTGACGTCAGTGGAAACTGCTAGAGGACACAACAGCTGAGGAGTTTTCTGAGAGGAGATCTGTATTTTTGTCATAATTTTTTAGCTCGTATTGTGTCTGTTTTTCTCTCTTGCTCCGAGCGGTGGTATAGACGATAGAGACCACCCAGTCCGTCTATAGTCTTAACCTTCCCATGGTAGTGTAGAGTTGTTGCTAATCTCTCCTTTAGTCCAGGAAGTAGGTCATGTTGGACAGTCTGCCACCACGCTACAAACCACGCTCACTGACAGAACATGGAGCTAAAGTCAAGGAGTGTGTAAGAGAGAAGACGCCGTCTCTCTCAGGATAAAACATGCATAATCACATTATAGTTTAATTGTGAATTAAGCTGCTGCTCAGGGGCTGGATCGCCCAAATTAACATTATTGCTTTCAGCTATTTTGTAAATTGGATGGGACTGTTATATATAAAATCTGATGAGCGTGTTTCTAAGGAAACAGTGTATGGATTTAATTCGATGATGTGATATTGTGCCAAATTACATGTAGCAGTCCGGCCTTCCCCTGCCAGTGGTGCCAAACTTTGCAAACTACTCCCCATCTCTGAGTGCTTTATTTTACTAAGAGTGACAACAAGGCAGGCTCAGCCCCTGGCTGTGTAATCCCCTGATCTACTGAAGATGACACTGTAAGATGCTGTTGTTCTCGTGCTGATACCAACACGCGCCTGCTTGCTTGATCCCAAGACTGCTCGGAAACCATTGCATGTTGTTTCTATAGAAAGAAGGCACATTTTCTTCCTTTTATTGTTTTTCTTTCATGGAGGCTTAAGAGAAGAAGTTTAACAGGAACATAAAGCTGAGGAGTTTTCATCGGTGGCTCATTGTGGCCCCCTTCAGGACCATATGTATGTTCATCTTGCTCTCTTTCTTGACCGTTGTGGTTTGTTGTTTTGTACATAATTCCATCTATCAGTCACATAGTATTTTCATCAGTTAGCTTCAGTGTGAATTTTTTAAAAATGTTTTTGAGATGAGGTCTCTGTTTTTTTTTCCATTTATTTATTTATTTTTTTTCATTTAGATGCTATTTATTTCCATGAAACTGTGGCTTAGTGCCGCTGTGCTATTTAGAGCGTATTTCACTCCTGGAATCCCTTTGATGAGACAGTGATCTCTGATACTGGAGCTGGCACTGATGCAAGAAATAATATTACAAAGGCTCAGTCAGGGGGGCAGTGCATAAAAATGGAAATGAATGACAGAATTAAGTGAATGCAGGCTACTGTATCAATAATCTAGAGGGGGAATTAAATTAAAAGCAAATGTCTGTCGGTGCCAAAGTGGAGGAGGGGATGGCTGCGGTCTAATGGACCTGTGTCCTCGTACTGCAGAAGACCGGATGCTCGCTGTGTAGCTTTTGTGTCAGCGGGTGCTGTATATGCTCAACAACGAGCGGCATACTTTGTGTTTAGTCCCTTTAAAGCAAATCATTTTTCATAACCCATATTTTCTGTGTGTGAATTTTCCTTCCTTGTCTTTTTTTAATCGTACAATTTTGTTCACTGTTCAGGGTTTGCAGACTTCACATTATGCTCCACAACTTTCCCATCCATATTTGCCATATAACCATTTGTACATGTGCCCTTGGATGATTCAGAGCCAATGTCATGGTATCAAGGCTCTGTTTCCTCCACAAAAGACTTTCTTAATTGTCTTCAGAGTGAGTCAGAGATAAGAAACATCATCATTTAGTTATTCTAATATGCTCGCTCCGCCATGTCAGGCATACTGTCTGTGGCCTTTTCAACTGCAGGATTCATTGTTAGCTATTTGTGTGCAGTGATCTTGACAGACAGCTCTCTCTGGGTGTTGATACGGACTTCTGTGTAATTACCTCTCCAATCCCTCCCTCACCCGGCCCTGTCCCGGGGGATCAGTGCACGGCGCCTACAGGGACAGGCGGGGAAGAAGAAGATGTCAATAATCCATCCTGTCTCCCCGCTGACATGTCATATATATCTCCGAGGAGGGTGCATAGATAATGAATCCTTGCCTCGCTCCGCATCAGCTGGAGAGTTACCGTGTGTCCTGAGGGGAGGAGAAGAATTACACACACACACGTCTGGTGTCATCAGGCGATTTGCGATCAGATCTTTAATTAGACAAAGACCTCTAATTTCCTATAAGTTAGTACAAATTTGAGGCGTTTACGGAGACCAGATGTGGCTCCTACTGCCATTGTAGAGAATGGCATTAACTGAAAAAAGGGCTGGACTAATACCAGTAGAAGAATCAGCAGATGGAGTCGGTGCAGACTTTAACATTGGCAAGTCAGTTCAGTCAGCCCTTCTTATCCTCTTTAAAAAGCTGGGCACAGCTTTATAATAAGATGGAAAAAGAGGGTCAAACTTAGAGATTATAGAGAGCGACAATGGAAAACTCAAACATGTGGATATACACCGATCAGGCATAACATTATGACCACTGACAGGAGAAGTGAATAACCCTGACCATCTTGTGACAATTCAATGTTCTGCTGGGACACTTTTGGACCTGGCATTCATGTGGATGTTACTTAGACATGTAGCACCCACCTAGACCAGACCAGATACCCCCACCCCATAGCAATGACACTCCTTGATGGCAGCAGCCATCCCCAGCAGGATGCAGCCTGACACAGGAATACACACAAAAACAGTTTAGGCATAAGTAAAAAAAAAAAAAAGACATGAAGACCAGCACAAGGTGTTGACCTGGCCTCCAAATTCACTAGATCCCAAAGTGATCAAGTATCTGTGGGATGATCCACAGAGGCCTCTCCCCTCAACCCATAGGACTCAAAGGCCCCCACTAGCAACACTGTGTTTCCAGACACCACATGAAGCCCACAGCTACACAATATTAGGACGGTAGTCATAATGTTATGCTTGTTCGGTGTATATAAAAAATAAATCAAGCATTACAACTGCTGTTCTTCTGGCACAAAATCAGAGCCTAGTGCATCATTTTCTGTGGCTGACCGGGACACATTCTGCACATTAAACACACTTTGTTCTAAAGAAAGAATAGGTCAGACTGATGGAGGTGCCTCATGCTCTCTAATGTTTGGTGTTCAGTCCTTTGTGTTTGTGTGTCCACATGTGTGAGTTGGCTGCGGGGTGCGTGTGTGTGTGAGAGTGCTCACTGTGTGTGTTTGTGTGCGTGCTCTGTGCAGTGCTGCATGTGTCATTGTGGCTGGGAGAGCTGCTCCCAGGACAGCAGTGCATTAATCATGGGTTTTATAGGGTAGCTGGGTGTGAGTCTCTCCTCCTGGCCCCACATACTTACATCACATGTGGTCTTCCAAGAGAAGGACGGGAGATTTGTCCTTAGTTTGAGTTTGGTGTGATTTTTGTCTTGGGAAAGAAATGACTCATCTGAAGGTCAGAATGAGCGACTTACAGTTCAATTCGCAAATGGAAATGACTGCTAGATTTCACTTAATGAGAAATACAGAGATGTGATAGATTTCGCACCACATGCCTGTACATGTGTTTGGAGATCTGCAGTCAAACACTTTGTTTTGGCTCCTGTAATAGAGCAAGATGTTTGGACTTGCTGCTTCTTCCAGGCCAAGGTCAATGTGAATCAATTATGATGACAGACCATTGATCATCTGAGTGCTCCATCTTCACAATGGTGATAGAACGACTTTAAGACTTTCCCAGCGCCTCATTAATGTTTAATTCTGTTCTTATCGATCTGTTCATAATAAAGAGGCCTTGGTAAATGCCCATTGTCATCATTGTGCTCTTCATACTGAAGGGCAAATTTTGGTTTGTGGGTGGAAGCTCTGTTGATCTGAGGCTGATTTTCTTAACAAGATGGAAGTGCTGTGTTTAAACAGGTCCCTTTAGACTTAGACTTAGACTTAGATAAACTTTAGACTTAGACTTAGACTTAGATCAACTTTATTCATCCACAAGGGAAATTGCTTGGTCACAGTAGCTTAGTTGTACATAAAAAACACTCTTAAGAACCTCAGATAAAAGAAGATTAAATAAATTCATCCACAAGGGAAATTGCTTGGTCACAGTAGCAGTAACACTCTTAAGAACCACAGATAAAAGAAAGATAAAATAAAATAAAATAAAAATAAGTAAATAAAATCTAGTAGAATAAGATAAAATAGTATAAGCAAAATGTACAAATTAGCCTATTAGCATGTGGACAAATGTACAAGAAATAAAGACGGAAGAATATATATTATATACACATACTTTATATCTGAAATTAAAAGTTCATGTTGTTATTTGATTTAATTAGTCTTTTAAATTTAGTTTATAACCACCATTATAAAATACATCATGGTTTGAGCCATTCATTTGTTACCTTTTGGACTGTTCCTGCACCATTTGTCAGACTAATGTAATCCTGGGCTATTTATAGTTTGCTGAATTGCAGTTTGTTTTAACAGATTGAGGACCCTTGATGTGAGGAAAAGGCCTTGATTAAGTGATACATCATCCGCCTCAGCGCTGCTGGTGTATCTAGCCTCCTGACTCTGATGTATGACATAATATCTCCTCTCCTAGGTACAACCAGGCAGCCCAGAGAGGGGGAAATCTCAGGGGTAGACTACAACTTTGTCTCCATCGAGGAGTTTTTCTCCTTGGAGGAGTCGGGAGCGCTGCTCGAGAGTGGAAAGTTCAAAGGTGAGGATCAATTTTTAATCTGCCTGGGCAATTTATGGAAGCCAGATTCACCTTAAAGTCTACTGGGATTCATAATTCATTGTACATAGTCAAGTTTTCCCAGAGTAGTTATAAGCGGCATCTGCAGTTTAAACTTTTTCATTAAAATCTCAGCATAAATGCAGGAAACTTACACAAAGATATATATAGGTATGGTCAGTCAATGCTTCTCTTAGCTTAGCATAAAGACTGGAAACAAGTGGAACCAGCAAGTGTGGTTCTTTATGGAGGAAGGAAAAGCCATCAACTAGGGCCTTTCACAGTTTGTACATGTCTGCTCCCGTCTAGATTAAACACATGAAACATGTGAATTAGTGACTTTCTCCCTGTTTCCAGATTACCTTCTAAGATAAGTTAAGCTAAATTAAATGTGTTCTGGCCCTCACTATATATGAAGCAGTGAGAGTGGGATCAGTCTTATCATTTAACGCTCAGCAAGATCATTTTTCTGCATATTTCCAAGGGGTTCATAGTTTTTGTTGTGTTGAATAAGGTTAACATGGTTAATAATGGGAGGGCAGCACGGTCCAAAAGCCATTTCTTGGTGTGTGTGTGAATGAGGGTTTCTCAGCTCGTATATTCCCCGCAGGCTCCTCCCCCCATAAGGGTCAGAGTGCTGCGTCTGATTAAAAAGCCTCCGTACATTAGCATCCATAATTCATAAGGGTTTAATGGGAGCAATGAATGTCATCCTCACCTGCCTTGCATGTGACATTGATGGACACATCGCTACTGCAAAGCAATCAGGAGTATCAGCAGCATTGTGCCTGCGGAAGCCGCGGTAAATGGTGACGGCTGGTGACCTTGCTGCAAAGTTCACTAATCTAATGTTTCCCCTCAACCCATTTGGGTGTCCGTGGGCCAAATGGATGTGTAGATGTAATTTCATTTCTTTTTTAGCTGCTGGTGAAGATTGAGAATACATAACAAATACAGTATATGATCTCAGGGGATGCATAATGCACACACAAATATATGCAGAATGTGGTGTATATGTACATAATCATATGAGCCTGCCCTGCTTCTGAATATCCCAATATAGCATAGTATGATTTAAGTTGTAATATATCTTATTTACCTCATGACTCATGATATTACAGTGGAGCATGTTAATGCAGAGTGTGTGCACTGGCTGACTTTTAGATTTATGCCAATGGATTTCATTTACAATCAATTCTACTTATGGCAGTATCACGTTGACATTTCTATTTAACCAAATCTAAGTACATTTTGTTCTGTTTATCTTACTTTACATCTTGAAATGTTCATACCATCTACATTTCTTAAACCAAGACGTCTTTTTCCTGCCCTTCCCTGTCTCAGGCAATTACTACGGTACACCTCGGCCCGTTCACATCAGTGCCGAAAGCCCCCCCATCACCTATCAGGAGCACCGCAACCTGCTCAGAAACTTCCGCACACGCAGCAAATCGCTCAGCAACCTGGAGAAAACTGCAGAGGAAGGCCTGAATGGTGAGGACGACTCGGGCCTGTCAGGCAAGTGTCGCTAAGCTAAATGATGGCCGGTGTGATCAGTGTCGCAACAGGCAGAAGAAAAAACAAGACATGGAGTCTGGAGTATCTGAAGTTATCAAGGTCCTTCTTATAGTTTAAAGAAAAAATATCTTCTAAACTTGCACACGGTATCCAGCAGCTGTTGTCGCCGGTGCCCAAATTAATCAATCATTAGCACGATTAGTATGCTCCAAACTCCCAGCGGGGCTGCGGCCTTATCGATCGCTGGATCACCTCCAAAGGAAGGTCAGGATGCCGGAGGTTGAGCAGGCGAAGAGGTAAGCAGATAGGCAAGTGTGCAATCAGGGAGGTAAGAGGCAAAAACCTAGGAAGGCAGGTGACAAGGAAGAAGAATTGTGTGACTAAAATCATTAGGATAGGCTCCCCTAACGCTGCAACACGCAGTCTTATAGGTTTTTAGCAGAAAGAAACTTTTTGAACTTTAGATGTGATTGATTACTGTTTGTGGTGCACTACGGAATGCTTAAAGGGCTTATTAATCATCAGTGAGGGAGTGAGCATCCAGATCATTTACTCAAGGAAAATGCAAATATGGGAGAACACTTCATTAACGGTAAACATAACTGCTACTTAAGTATCAGAGGACCACATTACAATAGTGCACATTTTGTGGACATGGCTTACTTCTTTCAGACTTAATAGTTATTTTTAAGGATCTGATTAATGGTACGCCTAAAAAAAATGGCATAAACATGAAATTGTCGAGTACAATACAAGCACCGTTTGAGAAGTGATGGTTGCAAGAAACTGGTGCAGGGAGCCGAGCAGAAGGCAAGTTTTGAGATAAGATGGTGAGAGAAAGGGAGCAAGGCAGCAGCATACGGTGGTGGCGGCAGGTAGGAAGGCTAGGAAGGGTGAAGGCAGGGAGCCAGAATGATACAGAAGATACGAGAGAGAAGCAGGCAGAGCGGGAGGTGAAAAATACAGGCGGGCAGCGATCCAGATACTGTATTTCGAAACGTGCTCCAAGCAGTCAGGTGGAGCAGCAGGCGGTGGGGACCGAGTGCAGGATGCAGCAGGATGGGGTTTGAGAGAGTCATCCAACACCCTGACCTCTGCTGAGTCATCTTTTGAAGTGAAACTGAGTGGGCGTACGGGTTCGACAGCGCTGTCCGGCGTCCCTCAGATCCACGCTGGAGTTCATATCTGAAGGACAGCTACAAGGACAGCTGGCGGAAAAGAAAAAATCTGCTTATTTTTCTTCTGCTCGTAGTATGGCATGCATGGTCACACACTCTTCCTCCTCAGAGAGGGAGGACAAAGACAGCTGAGATGCTGACCTCAGGTCTTTTTGCCTGACAGCCCCCAGTAGAATAGCGTAAGGTCACTACAGATTGCAGAAGAAACTTTTCGCCCACTGCATCTGCTGAATAATATATAACTGCTCTTTTTTGTTTACCAGCTGTCTTTCTTCACCGTCTTTACAGGAGGCTCTGCAGGTGTCAGCGGTGGAATCCCTCTTGGCCACTGGTCACCCGCTCGCCCCCGGGCGTCCAGCAGCGGGGGCGACGGCTGTGCCATGGAGAACGGGATCATCGGCGGCAGGAGCTGTGCCAGAGTGAGAGGTGTGATGCCTGACCACTGGGAGCAGGCCTTCAGTGACCCAGGAGAGTCACTTTACATAGAGTGAGCATCTTATACTTCACAAATCTGTTAATGGAATAGCTGAACATTTATTTGGAGGAAATGTTCTTGTTTCTCGTTGAGATGCAGATGAGAAGATGGATACCACTTTTCAGGCTTTCTGATAAACATGACAGTTAGCTTACCTTACCATAAAGAAACAAAGGCAAACCGGAAGATTGGGTGTGTGCGAAGGTAAAAACATGCCTACCACAAACTGTACATGCTCTATCTTTGTTTAGTCCTAATCCAAACTGAAAAGTAAAAACTGCTAATTGTGGTCATGTGGCCTCCGATTTGTGTTTTCTTTTAATCTGAGCCCAAACCCCACCCACTTATCTCTACAGTAATGGTTACAACATAACCAAGGCCTAACACTTTTTATCAAACAAATGAGGTTAATTAGTGAGTTGTAAAGGTGTAAATGTGTCCCCCTGCTTCTAGTCTTTATGCTAAGATAGCCCTCTCCTGAAACTGGCTTCACATGTGACTGAAAGAAATGAGAGTGGTGATCAGTCTTCTCATCTCAACTCCAGAAGGAGAATAAAGAACTTTCTAAACATGACATGAGTACAGTAGAGCTGGTAATAGCAGGCATCTCAGTCGGGAATTAAAAGAGTAATTAATTCCACTGTGTTCACGTTGTATCCAACACTATTATGTTTCTGAAAAGGGTGTCTTTTCTTTTGCTTTCCCCCCCTTTGTCTCTCCAAGACGCAGCCCAAAGAGAACCAGCTGGCAGAGTCCTCGAGCCTCAAGCAGAGACACCGTCTACAAAAATGAATGTGAGCCTCGTTGTCTCTCTCTCTCTGTCTCTCTCTTTTTTCTACGTAATTATTAGAACACAGGCGACACATTTAAATGTTGAACAGCCTAAATTAAGCTACATATTTGTCAGGAACGGAAGCCGTAGACAGAGCCAGCTTGTTAGAGTCAAATGAGATGGAATGAGCTTTTAGCTGAACGGAGACGTGTAGGGTAAGTGATTAAGGTCTAGAGCTCAGAGCCGCTGGCACGCAGCCAGACTCGCTGCAGGGGCTGGCAGGGGTCGACACGTGGGTGCCACGTGTCTGCAATTTCACAGTTTAGTCGCGTGATTTGACGTTAACGGTGCAAGGACGTAATGTAGTTTCTGATGTTTGTCTGAGATTATTGCAAACTGTAAGGGGCCGTTATCTCAGCTACAATGTTTCATTAAAATGCAGTACACTTCTCTCACCAGCAGAAGGAGATATAATATTCATTATGGTCAGAGGTACCAGCATGTGGTCCAAACTGTTTCTGAAATTGTAGTTTGATAGTAAAGATTCCTACAATCATAACAAATAAGGTTTAAATTGAGAAGTAAACATGTGAGGAAGATGTATTTTAACATTTTCCATAGACTCTGTGAAGCAAAGTAACAATAAATTAAAAGGCCTAGATTACTGTACTGTGCTGGGTCAAGCTAATGGATTATGTTGCAGATTTTAAGGTGGTAATGGACTCTGCTTTTAATGCAATCTTTCCATCGTATCATTTGGTTTGTGTAGTATTTTGTTAAAAGCCATCTGGCGATTGGTTTGCACTGTAAGGACCCTCTCTCTCTCGCTCTCTCTCTCTCTTCTCCTTCATTCCTAAAACATACAAGCACACCAGTTCAGATGATTTAGTTGTACGTAAACACACAGGATCAGTTTGCTTTCACGTCTTTACTAGTCTGTCTCTGTCTGTTTCGGTTACTACCAGGGTTCACCGACCAGCCCGCGGAGCTCAGGGGTTTCCCTGTGCACACACACTTGATCAAGGGTACCAGAGGGTTTGGTTTCAATATTGTGGGTGGAAGCAAGCCAGGAGAGTTCCTCCAGGTCTACAGTGTGACCGCAAGTGGACCCTCAGCACTCAAGACAGGTAAAATATATGAATGAGCACTGCATGGGATAACTAGGTGAAATGTATTACGGTAAATGAGATATTTATTTTTGTAATTTTGTTGACTACAACTACTAATACTGTAATCTCACCATAGCTGCAGACTAAGCGGCGCAGCCATGTTTGCTAAACTCTTCCAAGTGTGTTCTCTACTTCTTGTTCTCTCTATCTAACTTGAATTTTCTAATCTCCCACTCAAAGTGTATATCACAATAAATCCTTAATCCTCAAGGCTATGACACCGTAATCCAGCTATCATGACACATGCATGTACAGTGGTGCACATCCCGCTCTTTCGCTCTCACACACACACACCGTTCCCATAGTACTACTCTAGGAAGCCAGAGCACAGGCTGTTTCTGCAGGGACTGATCTAGTTCATATCTGTTAATAGGCTGGTTTACAGGGATTAGTTGGTTGGATTAGTCCACACCCACGCAAAACACACACGCAGTATTTCATTTGCAAACGCACATCTGCACACTGAAGCAAAAATGGTAAAAAAAAAAAAAAAAAGTTAAAACACAACAATATGCGAAATCAGACAATCTGTCAAACTGAATTCAGAGGTGCAATGATAGCTATATTTTTACACCTGATTAAATTATGTTATATTGATATCTGTAACCAAGCATGTTTTTTACTTTCTCGTGGTTTATCAGCGGACATCCTGGTATACATCAATGACGTCTGTGTGTTGGGAGTGTCCCATAAAGAGGTCGTAGAGATGCTCAAGTCAGTGCCTGTGGGCCACAACGTGGATGTTGAAGTTAGAAGAGGCTATCCCATGCTCTACAACCACGACGGTTGTCCCAAGCAGCCGCCGCCAAGGTTACTGGACAGCGGGGACCCCATCGTACCGCCTACCACCA
This sequence comes from Chelon labrosus, assembly GCF_963514085.1. NCBI lineage: Eukaryota > Metazoa > Chordata > Actinopteri > Mugiliformes > Mugilidae > Chelon > Chelon labrosus. The sequence continues at coordinate 20,359,053 of NC_140360.1, read as the reverse complement.
CCCAGCCTCAGCCTCTTCACCAGCTACCTCGCCTCCCAACACCCACCCCCCAGACCCAGCACTTTAACTTCAACGGGGTCCACGGTGACGGGAGCTACATGGAACCCGGCATGACTCTGGACGCTAATGGAAATGCTACGTATTTCGCCTCCAGACAGCTGCCCCCGTATAGACGCTCCAGTTTGAGCAACGGCGCGTCTTCCTCCCCCGTTCGCCCACCTCGTTCCCTGAGAAGTTTAGCCAGGCTGCAGTCGTTCGACCCAACGCTGGCCAGCCAAAGTGACAGCGAAGTGGTTTCTGCGATTGGTTCACACAGGTAAAACCTCTTAGAACACACAGGCACAGATTAGTCTCTGCAGAAGTTGCAATTTTGAAGTGTGTAATTTAAGTGTAATTTGAAAGTTTCTCTCTAATTATAAAGACGTAAAATGCGTTTTGGCTCAGTTTAGGCATAAAATTTTTGAGTTAAGGTGGCAAACATTAACTGCAATGAAAAAGAAAGACCCTCAACCAAAGATTCAGAGTTGACTGAATTCAGTGAATTCAGGGTTTCCGTTATGGTGGCTCTTTTACTCTGTAGCAGACTGCACATCTGAAATGGTAATAAGAGTACCAGCATGATCTTAATGTTTGTTCACTCATTTGTCAGTTCTAGAGCTACAATGAGTTATTATTACGAATTATTGTTATTTTTAAGTGAACGTTTAAATGGTTTCGTCATCTCAAATGTTATTTAATGATCGAAGTAAAGTAGCAGTAAAGGAGTTGCAATGGCAGTTTTAATATTATTTACTATTGATTTTCACCCTCCTTCCTCTTCCTCCTCAGGGCATCAATGATCCGTAATCACAACAATAACTCCCTCTCAACGCCGCCTCATCCTTTCCGCTATGGAACATCCAAGTCGTCTGAGAGCGACCTGTCCACCTGCACCTTCTCGGGGTCCCGCCTGCCTCTGCCCCAGTCACCGCGAAGACCCTCGTCATCACCCGGTGGACCCGTCAGCGCTCACTCCCGCCTCTTCAGACCGCAGACCTCCCACCTCAGACCTCCCTCCACCCCAGACAGCCCTCGGCACCGCGGGTTCAATGGTATCCATGGAAACACCAGCCCGACCGCGAGCCCCAGCAGCGTGTCTTCTCCCGGGGCGATGAGCGTGGGCAGTGTAGTCGCCGGTTTCAGTGGAGGGGAGCTGGTGCCGGTGGCCTTGGCGCAGACTGAAGGAGACCGGGGCCTCGGCTTCAGCGTGACAGCTGGTGGACCCGGAGGCAGGATGACTGTAGTGAAGAGAGTCTGGGACAGGAAGCAGTGCAACTCCCTGCAGCCAGGGGATGCTATTGTCAAAATCAATGGAGCTGATGTCCAGAGTCTCAGCTTTGCACAGGTATCGAAGACAGATTATGTTGCTGTATTTATATCAATAAAAAAAAATCTTGAAGAGGTTAGCAAAAAAATAAAATAAAATTGTGAGCTCAATGGTTTAGTTTCATACAAAATCATCTTGTCTCCCCACCTCTAGGTTTAAAAAGATTAAAACATGCTAATCACTAGTGTAGGTTTTAGGTCAGTTTTCAAGATTAAAAAACAAAAAGCAATTTCAAAATAACCAATTATATACTTCTCCGTGTATTGACAGGTGCAGACAGTTCTGCAGGAACACACCAAACAGGGAGAGGTCATCTTACTGGTTTACAGAGGAGGTAAAAGATTTAAATCTGTTACAAATTAACAAAAAAATGTTCACCTAAAGATAAATTCATCTCACCTGCCCTACCTTTCTCTCCCATTATCAGGCATCTATCATTCAAGCGTCTCTCCTGGCTCTATTCGGAGACTCCCTCCACCTCTCCTCCGGCCCCCTCCACCACCTGGCTCAGACAACTCCTCTCTGCTCCCAGAAGCGCTGCCTATGCCACGTACCTCCATTAGCACCCCTCCATCCCCGGCCCCGACGCGGTCCTCGCTGATCCAGAGCACCAGCTTCTTGGAGTCGATTCCGGTGACCCTGACCATGGAGCCCAAAGACTGGATCAACACGGGCCTGGAGGACGAGGCCGGTGGGGTCCCGGTGCCCGACGCAGTCCTGGAGAAGCAGAGTGGCGAACGAACTCGGCCCCTCCGAGGGTTTGAAGTGGAGCTGAGGAGGAAGCCAGGAGAGGGCTTTGGGTTTGTCATCGCCTCTCAGGATGTGGAGAACGGCAAAGGTAAGAGGCAACTACTACAGTGACTAATCATGTTGCGCAACATGGTTGTCAAGTTAAAGGCTTTAGATGCAGTGCACGTTTTGGTTTGCGATGCAGTAATTTTTCATACAAGGACCAGACACAGAACTGGACTGACATTAGGGGGCGTTGGCTGAACCTTTCTGGTCCAGCACATGCATTTGGTTACCTGCCCAAGGGTTTTATTTGGATGCCCTTGTGGACAGAAGCACCATTAGGTAATTACTGATTAAAAAGGGGTCACCATGGCTGCATGCCACTAGATGAGTCACGGTGCATCATCAACCTTTTTCTTGTAAAGCTTTTTTTTTTTTCAGGTTGGATTTATGAGCTTCCACTAGTTTTTAGTGAATGGTTTAATATGAAGCTGGCTCGCTAGAAGAAAGTTACTCATCCAAGAATCAAAAACATCAAAAGTTATTTGCCGCAACAACAAACCTTCTTTTTTAGAACGACCTTATTGCAAACATTAAGAAACCTCCTTCACAAAGCTGGATCTGTGTTTTTATCCCCTTCTCAATGTTGGCTTGATAGTGTTAACTGCCAGGAGACGGTTAGCTCAGTGTAAAACTGGAAGTTAGTTGAAACTTCATCAAAAGACATAAAAGTATCAGACTCTTCCTTTTGACCGTGATATTTTCAGCTCGTCAGCTTGAATGTCTGTGCGTATGTTTCTCTACAGCCGGACAGGACACTGAGGCTTGTTTATATTCCGTCTGGGAAACGAACCATGTCCCGTCCTCATTACTTTCTAGTGTGGGGCTTATGGACAGCAGGTTAACTGCAGCGTCCTCATGATGTGTTTACCTGCGCTCCCCTTCCCGTGTCTTGTACTGGCTGCTCTCTTCCACCTTGATGCCGTTCAATTTGCTTTATGGCCCGGGCTAGCACACGTTGATGCCTTGATGGTGAGATTAAGGTTGTAGGTGCACCTGTCCCTGCGGTACAGAGACCGTCTCCTCTTGTAAACCTGCACCTCCATCGTGTCCTCATCCTCCCCTTCATTTCACTCCTGTTGTTCCACAGATTGAGGTCTCTACATCTCCCTCTTTCTTTAATCACTTCCTCTTTCCATGTCCCTCTTGCTCTCCACCGCTTGTCTCTCACTCAAAAGCTCCCGCCCCCTCTCTCTCTCTCTCTCTCACCCCTTTTACTCTGCAGTAAAAGCATCCAGGCTGGTTTTCAAAAGATTAAAACTCTCTCTCTCTCTCTCTCTCCCTCCCTCTCCCTCCCTCCCTCCTGCCTCCTGCTCTCTCCCTCTTTCTGAATGCTTAAGGGAAATGCTACGCCGAACATTTCCCTCGCCGAGGAGCAACAGAGGGGACAGCAAACCTGTGTTTTAGCTCCTGTTGACCATTGCATGTGAATCTCAGCACCTTCAAGCTGCTTGACAACATAGGATTTTTTTTGTTGTTGTTTTGTTGTTGTTGTTTTTTTTTTTCCTTTGCATGCTAATCAGAGAGCCATGTTGGAGAGACTACAGTCAGCTTTGAAAACTGTGAAGGAGTCTAAACGTAATTATTTTTCTCCGCTTCTCGTTGTGTGTTTATCAGGAACGGGGAGGGTGCTGGTTTGGTGCAGTGGTTCACGTTCAGCTTTGTGCATGAGGTTTTAAATTATGTGCTGAAGTTTGCTCGGTCGGATGTGTTGACAGTGCGAAAGTTTCGTCTACAGGCTCGCATGTTGTGGATGTGGTCATACCGATGCTGTGAGAGATACTGTGTGTGTGATGGCTGCTTTCATAGTTGCACTGCCTTATGACTGAAGGTAATGTAAAGGCTTAAAGCAGTGCATGACATGATGTGTTGATGTGGTAATTGTCTGTGTATCGGAGCCATCAGTGGGCTGTGAACTCAGTGGATTTAACTGTAGTTAAGTGCTGCTCATCACGAGCTAGCCTGCACATGCGCTGCTGCTGGGGTGCTCCTGCTAAAGATCAACAGCCCTCTCTCCTCCATCACGTAGTAGGCATCTGCAGGCTGCCGTGACGATGTCTGCACCCACCGATTCATCCGGGCTGCAGAGGGGGATTTTACGACGGCGGGGAGGGGGGTCTGCTACCACTCCTGAGCAGTGATCAGTGCAAGCGCGTCAGAGGCTGGCTGGCTGCTGGGCATACCGCAGTGGGATTACTGTGGACAGGAGAACACGGAGAGCCAGAGGAAAAGGCATATAAAGCACTCCATTTGGATGCATCTGGGTGTAATTTAAGCGTGTCTGTTTGTGCGTCTGTCCCAATCTCTCTGCGTGCGAGTCACTGCGTGTGTGTGCGTGAGTGCGCATGTGATCATGGCTGTTGCATGTGTATTCATGCATTTGGCGACTGTTGCCGTACTGTGCATGATAAGAAGACTATTTGTAAAGCTGCCTCGGCTCTGATTTGACCTGATTGCTGTTTCTGCCTGGGTCACCCAGATTAGGCCCAGATCGGAGATGTGTCCCTTGGCTCTGATTTACAGAGTGTGTGCGTTTCAACTGAATCATCATCCCACTACACTTCATCTCATTTGACATATTCCTAGCCCCCTAATTACAATTTTAACTTGTTCACAAGCAATTCATTTGGCCTTTTAAATCCACTTAAACATCTATTTTTATTCTGGCAGGGCTGGAAACCGAAGACAGTGTTTTGTGCCTCAGCTGAGGGAGAGTATCAAAATGTTTATGCTGCCTGACGGGTTACATAAGGCCACTGGCAAGACTCTAGAGGGGCCAGCTGTCACCAAAGCCTAGCAAGCATACCCTCAAAAAGGGGTCAGGCAGAGAGTAATCGGGAGTTTATGAAAATGCACAAGATAGAAATCTAAGCAGAGAGACTGACCAGCTAAAAACTATAAGAAGCTTTGTAGTTGGTGCAGGAGATTAATGGACGCAAATTTATTTTTAGGCAGCTCAATATTTTTCTCATCAACCTCAGACACTGACCGAGCTTGATCGCTTTATGCAGGAGATAAGTCTAATTGAGTTCATGATACATTAAGGCTAATTGTCCCCTGCTTATCACTTTCTTTCTCTTCAAACCGCAGTTGAATCTAATGAACAGACAGAGCCGCGCTTGTTATCTGGGACCTTGGCTTCACACTGTGTGTTACAGCTGATGAGTGTGAGGCTGGGACATGACGGAGGTCGGCATTTTCTCATGCAGAGGAGGAAAATGTTTAATGGCGTCGGCAGCAAAAAAATAAAGTCCTGCTGTGTGCGTGTTTTGTGAGCGAGCGGCATACTAAGACGTGCTTGCAAAGCCTGCAAATTTTGGGATCTGTATAAGAGCCGAGCATGAGAATCACCGACGCCTTAGAAAGTGAAGTGTAAACATCTAAAGTCTGTTGTCTTGTGCAGTTTGACAGAATCAGGGCGGAAAAGTATTGCTGGGAAGCGTGACAGTTTGTTCTTGAGGTGAAAGACAAATTATCGAACGGCAAAAAAACGGTTCCAGGTGTGTCAGCTGATGGAAAGCTGGGTTGATAGATGGGAAGATGAAGCAGAAGAGGAGAGTGTCTCAAGGAGACAGTGGGGGAGGTGTAAAGAAAGGAAGCCATTTTTAAAGTAAACCCTGCCAGTAACAATTCAAAGCCTAATTGCAGCTTGTTTTAGGGATTCTGGCACGTGCACTGGTGACATAAATCTTCCCGCTTTTAAATGTATCATCTATTGACCCCACTTTTTTCACAGTGCCTTGAGTTAAAAGAAAAGTTTAGTGGCTGTGTCCCAGCTGGAACTTCCAGCATGAACTTGAAATTTAAGGAAGTGTTAACTGATTGATTTTATCCTCTTTTCAGCTGCTTCTCTTCTCCCCCACCGGTTTGTGACGGTCCGTCGAGGCAGTCCAGCGGCGAAGAGTGGTCAGATCCGGCCCGGAGATCGCTTGGAGGCAGTAGAGGGTCGCTCGGTGGTGACTCTGCCTCATCGGGAGCTTGCTCAGATACTTCGCCGAGCAGGAAATACTCTACGCCTCACTATCGTCCCCCGTCCGAGCACCTGTAAGCACAGACAAAAGCATCCAAACGTACACTTGAATATGCAGCTCAGGTCATATTTCATAACCTCAGTCGTCCTTTTTTCAGACTCTTCAAGCCTTTCAGAAACCGCTGACTATGACCCCGGGCACAGAAGCAGAAAGGGTCAGAGGTCACGTCCAAAAGTAAGAGGAGCACCATTATTTGTGTGAGCCTTGTGATCACTGAGACGGCTAAATATAATGTATAATGTTTCATGTAGTGATGATAGTCAGTCCTCAATCATACCCTTGTCTCCCAGCGTGACTCCAGGTATTACAGTGTAGATCTGGATCGCGGCCCCTCAGGCTTCGGCTTCAGCCTCCGTGGAGGGAGTGAGTACAACATGGGGCTCTACGTCCTGGGACTGATGGAGGGAGGGCCAGCCTCACGAAGCCAAAAGATGCAGGTGAGCATGTTTGAATTTATGTAATTGTTTCTGTCATGCTGTTATTAATGTTTGTATTAAGAACATTTAGTTGCTCACTACCAAAATGGCTCCTTTGAACACATCACAGCACCACTTGAAACATAAATTTTATTGATAACAGACAACTCAGTCAAATTCTACCACAGTCAGTGAGCTAGCTGTCAGCGACTGTGTTCCATGATGTGCTGGTGGTCCATCTGCTTTTGGGGAACTAGTTAGCTAGTCATCAAGACATTCCTGTGTAGGGAACGTCTGAATACACCAGCCACTCTTTCTGTGATGAAGTAAATAATTATGATGTGATGTGGTTATGTTTAATGTATTATCAGTGTCATAGTTGAATTTTAAATGTTTTAATTCATTGCACATTATAAACCCCAGTGCCACTACTCTTTATTCTGGATTTGCTGCACCTAAAATTAAATGTCCCGAATCAGATGATTCACCTTATCTTCCTTAAGTTGTTGCCTTTACATTTAAAGGTGCTGAACCGATAAATGGCAGCCCTCTAGTGGTTACAGGTGGTATTGCTACCCGAGTTGAACAGCAAAAAGCAATCGTTCAATGCAGCGTGAATAGCGTGTAGTTACTCTACCTTTAATTTACATAGTGAACGGGTCATCTTAGCCTTCAGTGCGACAGTTGCCTCCTCTAAGAGATTTGGCAGGAGCCACCACGGCCTGCTTCTGAATACATAAACCTGCAGTGCGTATGTTCATTGTAATATGTTGGGTTTACTGATATTTTTCATAGACAGCTTGTAGATAAGTCATTAAATATTAAATAAAATATTAAAAATTGAATTACCAGATGAGAAACTGCAAAATGTAGGTTATCTATTAAGAGTTTAACAGGGAGAATCCTACTGATTTTGGTAATCCTCTTACTTTGGCTCTAGTGCCTCAATTATTTATTTATTTATTTTTAGTGAAATTACTTTGTAACTGGATTGTGAGTGAATACAATATTGGAAGTAACATCATGGATGTTGTGGCTGCAGGTGAGCGATCAGCTTGTGGAGATCAATGGGGACAGCACAGCTGGGATGACCCACAGCCAAGCTGTCGAGCAGATCCGCAGAGGAGGCCATCGCATCCACCTGGTCCTCAAGAGAGGAAACGGCTACGTGCCCGACTATGGTGAGACAGAGTAGGAGGGTTTAGGAGTAAATAGAAAGCAAGGAAATATATGAGATTTATTAACATATGGGGAGCTTAGTATCTCTTGCATGCGGTGCATATGTCTTGGGTGTGCCGTCTCCTTTCTTCGACTTTGCTGTGGGACTAATTCAAACTAAAATACTTACTTACTTTTCTTTCTTTTCTGGTGTTTTCCTCCTTTTAACCCGCCACTTCTGTCCTACGCCACAATTTCCCTCTGCCTGTCTTCCCTTCCTTTCCTCTTCCAAACGCGTCTCCCCTTTCTGCTCCACTTCCTCCTCTCTTCTCTATTCCCCTTTCCTCTTTCTCTCTCAGTGGAGCTCTCCAGTTTGTCTCTATGTATGACCAACTCCAAGCTGGGCGAGCCCTGCTTCTATGTCATTGGACGGACAGAGAATACGCGGTTGGTAATGGTTCCTGTTAGTTCTCCCATTTTCTGTCTCTCTACATCCCTCTTCCCAGTCACCACCGCTGTCATCACTTAGTGAAAGATAACACGAAGCCTGTATTGGGTCTACTCGTTATAATATGATCGACGTAATTAGTAATGTAGTAGCTAACGACATTAGTTTCCCATAAACCGGCCTCTAAACAGAATTCTCCAACCTTGTTTGTGAGCATGTGTTGTAAATTGGTATGACTGCACAGTGAAAGAGAATGCTGATAGTCAGATGTGATTTGTTTCACTAATTAACGCTGCACTAAAACAGAAAAGCAGCTGCTGTTACACAAGCCGACCTAATGCAGCGTATGAAAATGGAAGAAAAAAAAAAAAAAACACTTTCTGGATTTCAGAGCTCTTTAATAACAGCTTACATAACGCTCTCTGCCAGAGATTTTGCTTCTCTTTTTCTCTTACCTGCCTATTCAGTCTGTTTTCTCCTCCTCTCCCCCATGTTATGTGTGTCCAGGCCGTGAGCACAGAATCACCTCCCCCTCCACCCTGCGTCACCCCAAGGAGCAGGGTTTGGCTGCAGTAGACGCCGCCGCACGGAGGGGGCGCAGTTCCAAGCAGAAGAGGAGAAGCAGGTCAAATGAGAGAGAGAAGGGGAGAAGGAGAAGGAGGCAGGGTTCAGGGGAAGGAGAACCCTCGGGTTTACAAAGTCCTATCTCTGAGCGGGGAGAGAGGTCCCGGGACAGGAGGAGGAGGAGAAAAAGAGAGTCTCAGAGTTTACCCAGAGATGCACTCAGGAAACACGATGATAGTGACACTGAAAAGGGGACTGTGAGGGGAAGGAAAGGGGGGAAGAAGAGGGAGAGGAGCAGAAGCAGAGGTAGGAAAAGCAGGAGCGAGGAGAGGGAGAGAGTGGCTGAGGAGGAAGAGTCTGAGCAAGAGTCTGAGCAAGAGGGTGAGCAAGAGGATGAGCAAGAAGTACCTGCAGCTGAGGAGAGGTTGGAAGAAATTGTGGAGCATGTGGAGGAAAGAGTGGATTTAGAGAGAGATGAGAGTGACGATGAAGTTTTCCTACCCATTCCAAGTCCTAACCCAAAGCTTCCTACACCGAGACACATCTGGGAGGTGGAGAATGAAGAAAACTGGGACATGGCAGCAGAGTATAGGGAGCTAAGGAATGAGCAGGAGCTGGAGAGTGAGTGGGAGCAGGAGAGGCCCTGGAATGATGACGGGGGTGAAATCAGAGAGACAAGTGAGGATGAAAAAGACGCACGCATCAGGCACAACGAGGAACCTTTACCAATCGTCGCCACGATAGACCCGGTGTCACAGAGGAAGCCCTTCTCCTTCCTCACCTCCGCTCCGTCCGAAGAGCAGCTGGGGGACGATGAGTCAGAGTCTGGAGACAGCCAGTCTGACGGCAGCGTGTCGGCTGCCAGCATCTCAGGCCTGTCTCTGGCCGCCACAGCAGCAGGCGGGCGCAGGGCCGCGGTGCTCCCGGGCCCTTGGCTCAAACCCAGCCAGCACAGGATGCCTCCGGTCACACAGGGGAACGGGCAGCCCGGGAGGAGGACTGTGCAGGGGGGAGGAAGAAGCGCCGTCTCCTGACTTTTAACAGGAAGCTGAGCATGCAGCGGCGGAATGACCCTGAATCAGATTCTGTCAGCTTCACACTGTTCGACCTCAACTTGTTTTCTGCAGCTGCCCACACTACCAACGTTTTCACTTTGATATCAACAGTAGTATGAAGTCATATTCTTTGTGCCTTTTTACAGCTGACCTCCGGCTGATGTTAAATGTTAATATCACATTTTAACTTGTAAATAACACAAAAACAAATGATTTATCTCTGCATAATGTCCTCGTCTTTTTTCCCCCCCACTTTCCACCTCAGCGTCCTCTCCTAGAGTCTGTGCATTTGCAGCATTTGTGGTAGATGTTTCTGGGACAGTGAGGTTTGTCACCTTGGTTTAACCTACTTCCTGCCTCCTGCTCTTCAGACCACGTTAGCGGAGCGTCCACTCTTAAGTACCCCCTACCGTTCAAAGCGTGCATACACATCCACTTATACCTCATGAAGGTGCCGAGCAATAATAATGCAAACTGTCTGAGACGACCAGGCATCTGTCTCCACTGCACCGTGTCGCTCTGGTCTGAGAGGAATCAGTGTCTGTACAGTTGCCCCTTGTAATGTTGTCGCGTATATAGCTGTATATTTTAATGTGATAATACAAATCCCTTTTGAAAGCAGGTGTGAGATCTATATTCTGTAAATATTTGTAGAGAAATAGAACAGAACTTATTGTAAATAAATGGAGCCAAGCCTGGATTTGTATTGGAAGTCATATAAATATAAATATATATATATACACACGTCTTTGATTATATGCAGTATATCTATATATTATAACAGCTACTCATTATTTATTACCTACATAGCTGTCGTGAGGGCTTAAGAACTATATGGTACCTGCCCTGTTCATAAATGAATGTTTTGTAAAATGCTGCTTGAGTGTGGATTAGGATGCTCCGTCTCTCTCTCTCTCTCTCTCTCTTTCTCTTTCTCTATCTTTCTCCGTGTTGTACTTCACAAGTCCGCAAAAGATGCCAAAAATATGCGCCCGGGCGTGTGCATATTTCGAGTACTGTTAATATTGTGTATGTGGGGTCAGAACAAAAACCACTGTCTAGATTCTAGAGAGTGCTGTTCCCATTGTGCCACGTACAGTTGCCTTGGTAACATAAACCACTTTATCCTAACCGCGGATTTTTCTTACTGTGAAAACCTTTGCTCTGAGGTGTCTAATACTCAAGGTGGGTGGGTCGTTTAGTAATTTCAGTCATGCCAAAATAAAAATTGGAAAATAAAAGGCCCTTACTCTAAATCCATGAGAGAAATCTGCAAAAGTCTGAGCTCTCAGACGGCAAAATAGCACATTGTTTTTTGTTTTTTTTTTGCTCTCTTTTACTTTCTTTATTATTATTACTATTATTTTTTAAAGAAATTCTGTTATGGACAAAAACAAAGCAGGAATCTAAGCGGATACTGTGAGATGTTATTTTTCTATGAAATTATCTTTTTTGATATACTCAGGTTTTCGGATACTTTGCTCTAGAAAAGCCATCGGGAGAAAAAAAAAGCCACAGAGTGATTTCAGAGTGGATTCATATGATTTAAAGCAATATTGTATTGATTCTTTAAGGCAGCATTCGGAGATGCAGACTGTTATCTGAAGTCAGTCCTTCTGCTGTGCCCACGGGAACAAACCAGAGAACTGATATGAATTGCTTCGGTGTGCCCTGTTTGTTTGCATTGCTGTGCAGCCCAGAAAGGCTGCACGATGACCAAGCGGACGTACTGTTACTCTCCAACCAATGACCGTGTAGCTTGGTAGCCTATATGTAAGAGTTATTTATAAGGTTTGCTAATATTCCTCTCTTTTTCTTTTCTTTTCTTTTTTTTTTTTTTACAAAAAAACTTTCATTTCCTAAGGGGATTGTATGGCTGATCTGTAAACACCTTCTGATAAAACTGCAAATAAACTGCTGAACCAATTTCCCCGTCGTCTGTTATTGCTTCTTTGAACACCGTAAGGGTAGTGGGCAGCAGATGGCAGCAAAAATACAGACTACAGGTGATGTTAGAAGACATCAAGATGTGTGTATGTGTCACATCTCGAACAAGTGCAAAAAATAAATAAAATCTTGAGATCTGTATGAGGTTAAATTCTGATCATTTCCCTCAAGATCAATTATTTAACCAGCCTTTTGCAATAACACGGAGTTCACATTTCCCATGCTGGACTCACTGCTCGGTCTATTATTAGTTTCTTGTGCTGTACAGTAGAGCATCATCACCTGCTATCACAGCCCAGAGAGAGAGAGAGAGAGAGAGAGAGGAGTGGATAAATTTATATCGTCTCCGTGCAGATATGAGCACTTAAGCACTACCACCTAAAAATAACATCGCTCTGAGGCCTGTCTTTCTCTCGCGTTGTCCTAAGCCGCATCCTTCTGTTCAAGTCATATCAGAACAAAAATAATATTAACAATTTAAAAAAAAAAAAAAAAAAAATCACCGCAGTAACAGGCCTAGTGCTGCTCCCCGTTCAACTGCGGAGGGATGTGAATTTAAAGAAGCGGATTAAATCATTCAAACGACTTCAGATTAAGTGTTTGAACCAAACAGGTCCTTATATTGTTTTAAATGTGTTGTAGTGTTCATTGTTTTGCTACCTGTGTGCACCCCGGATTCATTTTGGCGCTCAACAGGATCCCTGACGCGTGTAAAGCTGTCGAGACGCCAAAAGAGGCTCTGGCTGTACTTTCAAAATAAAATGTCATCTCTTTTTTGTTGTTTGTTTTGTTTCATGTACGGCAAATATGAGTTGTTAGGGAAACTGGACCAGTGTTGTGAGCTGTGTGATTTGGGAGCAACTTGGTGAGTACAACGTTTCAGATTACCATTTAATCATGCTGAAATGTCCTGGAGTAGAGCTTACTGGATGACTGTTTACATGGGCGTTTGTCTCCAGCGCCTGGAGAAGATGGAAATGTCTCATAAACGTAATGGAGTCTATTAAAACAAAAAGTTGACTCATCGTCTTATATTTAATTCAGAATCTATTTACAGTTTTAATTTATTTTTATTTATTTTTTTTACAGTTTGCACACTGGCCATTTGGTAACTCAGGTCAATGGTCTGATGATCTGGCAAGTTGTTCAGTTTATTTTCTTATTGTTTGTAAGGTTAACAAATATAGGATTAATTCAGCCAAACTCGGACAGGTTTTTATAATTTTCTCTTGTGGTCCCAAAAATAAGCTGTTATCTGATTTCAGAATTCCTCAACATGTTTACTACAAGTTTTCACCTCCGTATTGGATAGTTACTGTGATTTCAAACCAGTTTGTTTGTTTGTTTTACTTAGCATTGCATGTATTGTCTATGATGACTTTATTTTATGTATTAGCACGATGAGTTATGATGAGTTATACTGCATCAGTACGTTAACAGTCTTATTCAGTTGGTTTCTTCTTGTTTTTCCACTGTCCATTGTAGCCTCTCCCTTGACCTAGTGATCTGTTTCCTTTGTGCCATTTGGCAAATGGCTATAAATTCATCATGGAGTTAAACCAGGGATTAAACAAATTGATCAGTGATTCTGAAGGCTACATCTTCATCTGCCTGCACCAACAGTGCTACCTAATTAGACTGAATTCCTGGTTAAACCAGTACGTACATGCTAACCATACTAAACAACATTTTGAATCAAGCTTTATTGTTTTGCTCTATGCATTTGGTCTTTTTTTTTTTATATCAAACTAATTAATTTGGCCTTTGGCTTTTAAACTGTGGATCTTTTCTTCCTGCAAATGCATTCTCTGTTTTCAACTGGACCAACTCTGTGGTCATGAGTGGGTCTTTTATTATGAAAGCGTCGTCCGGAAGTCCCTCGCCAGTCTCTCTCGCTTGACAGTAATGCGCTCCAGAGGGAAAAGCCGCACGATTTCGTTGCAGTTCAGACGCGCAAGAAGCGAAACCGCTCAGTTTCTGCGCCACCTCACATGAGAGCCGCCTGCATGGATTACCGTCCTGACACAGCTGCAACTCAGACGAGCGGGAGAGGACGCCTCCTGATCGATTAAGACCGAATCCACGTCAGCGTCGAAAGCGGCCGACGCAAAAGTACAGTTTTTACAGATTTGTCACAGTCTGTTGAGACTTTAGGACAAGTCCAAAATATTCCGGGTCGGTCCTTAAGACGCGTTAAGTTTTCACCTCGAAGATCAGTCTGTATGGACGCGTGGCGCGGAGGTAAACTGTGCGCTGTTCCTGGATGAGAAAGCCCAGAGACGCACACTTGGGGATCTAACCTGAACACACGGGATCCGGGATGTAGTTTGGAGCGGAGCAGAAGGGGGAGGATTTGGACTTCAGGAATGAACTTCGTAAGAAACCTCTGGTCACTTTCTGTGATTTAAAGACCCGTCGAGCCATGGGTTGAAGGCGACGATGATAGACTGCGGGGACATTCAACGTGGGAAGGAGCAGAATTTTCTGTGTTATGTAATGATTGACAACGCCTGATCATTAGTGGTAGATCATATCCAGCATCACCTCCCCCAATACCCCCACCCCCCCTTCCCCCTGTATGTGTAGGAGAATAAAGAGTGGTTGATGTTTTGTGATTGGGCTTCAAAAGTATGAGCAGGTCAAAGATCAGTGGATAAACTGATGCTCTTCTTGTGAGCATTTTCTTTTATTATTATTATCATGCAGCCACCAAGGCAAGTGTGAGTTCATTATAGATCATTGGAAAGCTTCAGTTAGACTGTACTCATGTCTGTCACTCCCTCCCCTCCTAATCTGAGTCTGTTTTTAATCATTTTGTTTTGTAAATTAACATTAATCATGACGACTCACACTCCTGACCCATCTCATGCTGATTTCAAAATGACTGTGATTCCAGGAAAGCAGACAATCAACGGTGTCATGAGCTTATTTCTGAGCTGTGAACTCTCTTCTTTGCTTTGCAACGTTTTCAAAGGCTACTAAGATGCTATAATGCTCATTTTCGCCCTCACATTTGGGGACATGTAGTCATTCAGAAATTCTGAACCTCTTCATCTTTGTGACTTCCTGTATCTGAATATCCAAAGCCTATAGTCAATCTTCACCAGAGCCTTCGGTGGTCCCTCCCTCCCCCCAACTCATCAGGGCTGGTGGGGGGGGTGGATCTCGGCCCCCAAGGGGTCGAAACTGTGGCTGGTGGTGGTCTTACCCCAAGGGGAAAGGCTCCCACCATGGAGACTAGCCCAGAGAGCCCGAACAGGGCGGTGGAGTACCTCCTGGAGCTCAACAACATAATCGAGAGCCAGGCCAAGCTCCTGGAGACGCAGCGCCGGCGCATCGAGGAGCTGGAGGGCCAGCTGGACCGGGTCAGCCAAGAGAACCTGGACCTGAGGCAGGAACGCAGCCCACGCACCCCTGGATCCGACACCCCGGAGCAGAACCACAACCACAGCCAGCCCCTGTCCCTCCCTCTCCAACACGGCGGTGGAGCCGGGGACGGTAGCACCTCGGCGCCTCAGGTGGCATCTGGATCAGCCACGACCCCAGGGCCCAGCAGGGAGAGGAGAAGCCACACCAGGCTGACGCGAGGCCTCTCCTGCAGCTCCTCCACCACAGAGAGAGATCGGCTGGAGCGCACTGACAGCACAGACACCAACACCAGTTCCACCTTACGCAGAAAGTAAGTTCTCCTCTGATACACAGGCCCCTCCTGCTGGTTTTATGCCTTCATGTCAGTGATCTTGTCCAAGCTCCTCCAAACGATAGCAAGCACAGCCTGCTTTAACAAATCATTCATACGCTAAGACCACTTAATGACAGGCTGTACGAAGCGGCAGCCTTTCTAGTCATCAGTGATAATCCTCACAGTAATGGGACTAAACCTAAGAAGGGGTATTTTAATGGACCACCGTGAGGAAATGTGCCGAGTGCTGGAGGATTATGAGCAGAGTGATAAGTGCTCAAGGTGTCTATTTCATCATGTTGCGTGTGATTTTGCAGAGAGCATGATTTGTGCAACGATAGGAGTGTAACATGTGAGTTGTGTAGGAGTGGTAGTATGCCAAGGAGTACTTAAATCCAGGCGGGAGGGTTGTAGGTCTTTTTTAATGATGATCTTAACTCTCTGGACCAGAGTCCTGTATGAAAACCCACCCACTCTCAAAGTGTGTTTTTCTTTTCCTCCTCTGTAGCTGATAGGCCTCAAAGATGGAATGTTTTTTTTTCCTTCTTTTTTTATTATTATTCCCCCAAACTCAAAGCCGACCTGAAGTTAGAGTGCTGCAAACACAGCTTTGGCAAACAGCAAGTGCATCTGTCCTTGCTTTTAACCACGCACACATAGAGATAGAGAGAGAGAGAGAGTCGGCTTTTGTTCTGGAAGCATTAAGCTCTGTGAGTAGGCAGCAACTCATGTGAAAAAGTACATGGTGAAATAAACTGTTGCAGCTCTTGTGCATATGAGTTTCTCGGCAACCATCTCCGCAGTTATTAATGGATTTTGCTCGCTATCTGTTTTCTTATGGTCCCAATCCTCTTATCAGTGACGGATTCACGTTTGAGCAAATCCCTTATCGATCAGAGTTGTCTTTTCTTCCTCTGTCTGCCTCTCTGGGCCCCCCGCTCCTCGTCCCCCGGAGGTGCCTTAGTCATTACACAGAAGCCCGTATTAGTTATTTATGTGGGTGTTAAACGCAACGATGAATTGCAAATGTAGATCTTGCTTATCCTCCCTTGTTAATTGCCTGTGGTAGCGGTGGCTGCTGACTTTGGAGCCAGGCTCAGACAAGCGTATCATATGAAGTGTCACATTTAATAAAAAGTCACCCGCACAGTCGAGGCATATTGTCCCCGTCTGGTTGTGACTCAGCCTAACCCAAAACTGGCCTATTAGCTCAGGTCAGCGACAGCACGCTCTTCCTCTAATAATGGATCAGATACAGACACGAGTTTCTTCGTTGTCAGGGGCCCGCGACACTCACTCTAAATATGGCTCTGATCAGAGGGAGAAACAGAAGGAAGATGGGGGAGACGAGAGCGATGACAAGGGGGAGGAAAGTGACTGAGCGACCTTACTCAGCGTGCCTCAGTCTAAAAGAGAAAAGGTGGAACACACACACTGATTTGCCATCTGTCAACAGGGTGTATGAGAGAGGGAGGGAGAGATGAGAGGGGAGTCTGGGCAAGAGGAGGGAAAAGCTCAGAGAGCTGCATTTGTTTTTCTCCAATTAGTTTTTGCTCCTGCAGCAGGACTCCCCATCACTGCCCCGTCTCTCTCCCTCTCTCTTTCCGTGCCTCGCATTACCCGCAATTGTTGATTCCAGACAAGGAAACTGAATCTTTATTAGCCATGCGTGCAGGAGCTGCATCCAAACAAAAAGTCGTTCCTCCGCTCCTCTTCCTCCCAGCGGTGCTCCACAAACAGCTGTCCCAAAACGCTACCCCGTTTCATCCCCCTCCTGCCGTTAATGGCGGTGTGAACAATGGGAGTCCGAGGCCTCGGGGGTGAAATGAGATTTCAAGTCCCTCCTTCGAGAAAGCAGTGGGGTCGAGGGCATCGCAGCGGCTCGCCGGGAGTGTGGCAGATGTTTTTTGCTGTTGTTATTTTGGGAGAGGTCGTGCAAGTGCAGTCTTGTGTGAGCCCGGGCGTGTGTGCGAGGCAGGGAGAGTGTATCTTTATGTAAGATATGTGAACAAATAACCAATGTGTGAAAGAGGGAGGGAAATGAGAGTGCATGAGAGATTAATTAGTGTGACCAGAGTGTAATTACCACTGGCCTAGGGGTGACAACTACCACTGTGCATATATATATATATATATGTGTGTGTGTGTGTGTGTGTCTGTGTGTGTGTCTATTTGGTCCTTTTTTTTCTGTCAGAGATCATCTGGGATGTCCATTATTATATATCTACTGTCACCCTGCTGTCATGACGTGACACTCCTCGCAGGGTGAGAGATTACATCCTTCATTATGTGCATATGTGCGGCTGTGCTCGTACAAATCATAGGATGAGACTCAGGGGCAGTGGAGGCCCCGGCGACAGCCCCAGTGGTGCTGATACTGAGCAGTGTTATTATATAACTAAAAAAAAAGAAAAAAGAAAAAAAGGATTTGTGCTATCTTTCTTCACTTCACTCCGCGGGAGAAACTCCAAAGAGCCGTGTGAAGGTGCTTGCGTCTTGTCTTTTTTTTGTACTTGATCCTTGATCCTCTCTCCGCGCAGGCCGCTGAGGCCATGTGCTCCGCTGTCTCCGAAACCGACATTCGTTCTGTGTCTGAGCACTGTTAATGGACTTTTGTTTCAGAAGGAGCTCAGTTTTGCCAATTTCCACTGCACCTAACCCCGTTCCCTTTTCAACCCCCCCACCTCACCCCTTCTCTCTCTCTCTCACACACTCTTTTCTCACTCTCACATACCCACGTACGTACACTCACTCTCTCCCCCTCGCTGTTTCTGTTTCCCACTGCTGCAGATATGACTCAGAGAAGCTGCAGAAATTACTTTTGTGCTATTCTCCTTCTCTTCCCCTCTGTGCTCACCCGCTTCTTTTCCTGCGTTTAACCGAGACGCAGTTATTGTTCCTGATTGAATATTCTTTCTCAGCTCTAATAACGAGCTCGTAATACCTACTCACGCTGGCTTCTTGACAAGTGCTCAGCATCCGACAGTAACTAAGAACTTAAAGAAATGTACCGGCCCCAGGCAAACGTGTGGGTAAGCTCAGCTGAGCCTGCACTGACCTGCACCTAACGTGCTGTGTATGTGATGTGATGGGAGACAATTGGTTCTCTACCAGATTTGCCATGACTTTCTATAAGAACCTGCAGCTGTTGAATTATCTATTTTTGTTTCCTTGTACATAATGGATTAAACAATGTTTAATTTCGCAGAGAATTTAAATATCACAACGGCGCTAATGACTACCGTGATGCTGTTTAGCTTGACGTAAATTTAAATGATGGATGTGTGTGGGAGGTAACTGTATGTGGGTGGTGTTTTTTTGCCTTCTACTCGCCATTTCTGACTGCGATAAGTATTCATGGCTTCATGCGGTTCGTACAAAGGAAATATATTAAAATCTTATTCATTTACATTTAGCAATATAAGATACACAAGGACACTTATTTTCAAAGATTGCTAGCCCAGTGAGTAATAAGCCGCTGGATTTCATCTCCAGAGTGACCAATGACTTGCCAATGACTCCTTATTACACATGCAAGTAGATTCACATTTTGACATTTCAACTGTGCAATAATCTTGATGTTTTTACCCATTTTGGCAACATATGCAGTAAAAAATAGGAAAAGATGTGGCAACGGAAACAGGAGATGTCGTCTCAGCAGACGGAAAGGCTTTGTGATGGAAATAAAACAAAATCTTGGTGAGTTTTCTGCAACATGCCAAACACAAGAGTGTCAGGCAACATGTTGTTATTCTCCTGGTGACACAACCTCTCCCCTGTTGTAGTCCTCCACGTCTACGGTTAGCTTTCATTCACCATCTATTGGTGCGCGCCGTCAGACTCTCTTGAAATGGCGAGGAAACGAGTGAGTGGCTGTGATGTAAAGTTTTTCACAGGAAGTGAGATGTTCTTGGAGCGGCAGTGCCGTGAGGGATACTCTATAGTTGCTGTGGAAACTGTGAAGCTGTCCTCAAGACAGTTATAATATTGCATTTCTGTCCGCCTCCTTTCTGTATTGCTCACCTGTATCCTGATCCCAACACACCCGTCGTCGTCCTCCTCCTGCCCCCCTCAGAGCAAGCAGCGTCTATTGCTTTGTTTTAAATGGCAGCTGTGTGCAGATGTCTGTTGCTCCCTAAAGACAGGCATGGTAAATTAGTGCAGAGATTAAGGGTCTTGCTTTGTCATTATTGAGGAGGGCAGAGTGCTAAGCTGCCGTCCTGTCGTCAGTGGGTTAAACATGCCCCCGCCTCCAGCACAGTGTCAGGAGCTCTCTCTCTCTCTCTCTCTTTCACTCTCTCTCTGCCATTCAAACTGGACTCAGCGCCAGGTTCACTTCTCCAGTCTTGTCCCAACTCTCACTGTGACTTTATTCGACGTCTTTCCCGTTCGAATGAGGATAAGTGGCACTTTTGAGGCGGGATGTTTGTCAAACACTCATGCACACGTTCCGTGGTACAGAATAGGGAAGCTGGTTACCGTGGGAACGCTGTGAGCTCTTCTGTGAAGAACTCTGTGGGCGAGAGACACAGAATAGAGAGATGGAAAGAAGTGAAGAGAGGGTAGGAGTGGGAGCAGGAGCAGGGTGAAAGACAGAAGCAGGATTGAATGACGGCTTGATGGGGATGGAGGAGACGTGCTGAAGACAGATGAGTGCTGCAACATTTTGTTTATCGCAGGTTACAGGTTCCTCGTCACCAGAATGCTGGGATGTTATTTCTCTGGACTGACACTGCAGACAATTAGTCATCCTTTATGACCGAGATCTGCTACTGACTGCGGTGATCTGCATAGATATCATTTTCTTAAATTACTCCTTCTGTGGCTCCCACATCTGACTTTCAAATTGAGTCTAATTGTTCTTCATTTGGGTGAATCACATCCAGTTAAAATCACACAGCGCACCTGTACGCAAGCGCACACATGTGCACACAAACTCACAGGGTACAGCAGGTTCCCGGTGTGCGTAGTTTAAATCGTAACTGTAACTGTGCCCCTCCTTGTCAGTGCTTTTGCCTGGCACTCAATGCCAAACGCCCACACAGGCAGTCCGCACTGTTGCCAAGCAGCAGGAGACTCAAGCTCGCAGTGGCAAACCGGAGGGGTTGGTTGTGGAAGAGCTGGTGGAATGGAGGGGGGGGGGGTTGGGGATAAAACACACTTAACATGAGGCTACAAACGCGGCATGTGTGGTTTTCAAACATCTCTGTTTGTCAGTGAGAGTCAGTCGGGTCACACGCTGGAGGTGGGATGACGCAGTGCACTCCCACACTCTTATTTCATAGACAATCGTGAAAAAAAAATAAATAAATGGTGAAAGCACACTTTGGAGTAGCTCATAGCACGGTTTCACTGGACAGCCTGAATTTTTTATTACCCCCCTCTTCTGTTCCTCCCGGATGTAAATGGCAGTGCTCTCTGACCGTGGGCAGCGTTCGTGAAACGCAAACCTGCCACAACAGCACAGCTGGAATGACTTCCTGTGATTGCAGCATGTGAGCCCTGCTCCCACTCTCCTCGTGTGTCTATACATAGACACCCACCCACGCGCTGACACCCCCATCCCACCGCACAGGTTCAAGGAAACACTGATTCCTGCAACAACCGTCAATCCACATTTTTCACATTTTCCTCACCGTCCTTCTTACCTCCCCATTCCTCGCCTCTTGATTATTTTCACCCTTGCCCTCCTCTGTGTTCACCCACTCCCACTCTCATGCAGCTTTCTCTCCTCCCACTCTTCTTCCTGCCTCCAGCCTCTGTCAACTCACTGCTTTAAATACCACCTCACACGGTGAATGTACCACTTTTTCTTTTAGCCCGGACTTCCTGTGTCCTCCCCGTTCCCGTTAATGTCTTTCGACCTGTCTTGTGTTGATTCATATCGCGATCTTTATTATATGGGCTATTCACTATGGGCCTGCTAATAACAGAATGAGAGACGTATGCATGCTAAGAATGTGTGTGGGTAGCATGTGTGTTTTGTTTTTCCATGGAGGAGTAGAAGAAGGAGGAGGAGGACAGCTATTTTGTGGTGCTCAGGGATTCAGTCGTAACTGCTCATGAAGGAGAAACCAGCTTCCAGATGAGCCTGTCAACACTCGCCTCACTGGGGACACTCTTATAAGACGCGTTAGTTAAATATTGTAAAATACAAATCTAGGCAGTGCGTACAGGCATAGCTCAGGCTTATATAACAGCACCTCTGCCTCTCTCTGCATCTCCATCTGAAGCTGAACAGGTCAGCGGGTTCATTTGTTCCGAGTATTTAGTTTTTTTGCATCACAGAGACCTAATAACAACAAAGGAAGAAGACACAGGTCACATCTTGTCGGGGTGTTGGGTCTGAGCTTGTCAATTAAGCCCAAATCTTGTCCCATCCAGGCTCTGACATGTAACCTTTGTGTAATTTTTATAAATAGGAAAGAACAAGGCGCTCTTGTTTCACATTAGGCTGTTAAAATGGCCACGGACAGTTTATTCTCACGTAACTGGAACTTTTTATCATGTGCACCGAGCGAATGAGCGCTCCACCTACATGATTACATCCTTAAACACCTTCATTTTCTTCTTCTCGATAAAGTGTCGCTCGCGGCCCTCGATGTGCTAGACTGGTGTCCTCTTTGATCATGCCAGCACTGAAAAGGCAAAAGGAAATCACGTTTAAACATGTGACATCAGGTGGATGAAAGAATAAGGCTGTTGATAGTCTATGTTTATCAGCTAATCCATGAAACGTTCAAAACCAATGGTACCAGTAGTTGTTTTTCTCGTGTGTCACCAAGCGTGTAGTCTTTTCTATTCAGTTTGGGGAAAAGTGGTGAGTACTGAAGACGACATATGACATATAGTTAAACTGACATGGTGCATTGATGTGATGTTTGAATAACTGGAAAAATCACTCAAGGGCTCCTAAAGTTGGACGAGCAGCTCAGAAAGTTGATGAAAAGTTTGTTCTATGACTTGCCGACTTGCAGACATCATCCACTCCTAAACATGGCGGACAAAATTCAGTATGTTGTTGATGGTGAGAGCCGATCTGCAAGTTGCATATCACGGCTGTCGCGGCTACATATTCCAACAGGTGGGAAAAATGTCTGAGGAGCACATGAATGCAGCATTATTGTCAAACCTTCGGGCGTTCACGCATCCGTGTCTGTCCATGCAAGTCCCATATCCACCCAGTTTCAGCTCTACTTTTAGTGTCTGATAATTCCTGAACAAAAATCTCTGTCTCCAATATGTTCGATAAAAACTTGTGTCTAGAGGTTCACCGCTACACATAAGCCTATTCACCGTCACTGGCTATGTTTACATGGACGCTAGTATTTATCTAACATTAAAGGATTATCTTATCAGACCAAACACCGATCATTTCACCGCCTCAATCAGAAAGGATTGAACTGAACAGAAGGAATGTTCAATCAGATGGAGAGGAGTTGCAAACCTTTAAAGGGGAACTACTGTTTTTTACAACCTGGACCTTATTTCTGGCATAAAATACCATCATTTACTCACCCATAAAACTTTGGTGTTATTTGGAGTCCTTTGGAAGATATTTGGATTCAGCGGAGCACCATGTATATCCATATAGTGGGAGTGACTGGGGCACCGAAACGCAGCCTCTAAATAACGCATTATCTGCCGTGAAACTCGTTCATTTTACCAATATTTTGTTATGATACACTAGTGCTATTCCCCATTGTCATAGACGAACATTGTCCACAAGAACACCACCAGTTACTATCTATTTGCGGACGTTCAGCGGTTTGTTGTTCTTTGGCCAGCTGTTCCTCTCTCTGCCTCCGCGTCCTCCTTTCAACAAGCTCCTCGTCTGTATACTCTGGCTCAAAACGGTAAGGACGTCCATCAACCTCAGAATCACAAAAATATTCAGCCATGTTGCAAAAAACTAGGAGTAGCAAATTACAGGTAAACAAGCCGCGCGGGGTGCAGGGTGGATGACATCATCCAGGTCAGAGGTTAGTAGGTCAATCTACAGACCCCGGATGATGATAACAGCTAACTCCGGACTCAACGGGATATATCACTAGCGTATCATAACAAAATATTGGTGAAATGAACGAGTTTCGCGGCAGATAATGCGTTATTTAGAGGCTGCGTTTCGGTGCCCCAGTCACTCCTACTATATGGCTCCACTGGAGCTAAATATCTTCCGAAGGACTCCAAATAACACCAAAGTTATATGGGTGAGTAAACGGTAGTATTTTATGCCAGAAAAAACGGTAGTTCCCTTTTAATAATCCCCTAAATAATAACACTTAATAACCATGTTAACTCTTGATTCAATCCTTTCTCTCTCGTTGAAATAAATAGATTCGTTCTGCGCATTTTGGGATAAACATCAGGTGGTGTGACAAAGCGTCCATGAGGGACAGAAACGTGGAGGTAGTAAAATAACAATGGTCCATCTTTGTCATCTTCTGCTACTGAATGAAATGATTGTTGTCAGTTAAGTTAGGAAGAAAACTTCCATTGTGTCGCATCAGTATATTTAGCATCCGTGTAAATAGTTAAGTCGGAAGGAATGTAGGCAGTGTTTTGACAGGAGGTCAAATTTAAAAACGTAAAATATTATTTGAATAGCGAAACATATTTGTTCGGGATTATTTTTAGCTGCAGTTATTTTTTGGTGTGCTGGTGAGTGTAACGGCAGCTCTAGGCTGTACGTGGGTTTGACTGAAAATAAACCACAGTGCCCGTAATGAAGGAACATGTCATTCAGCACAAGGGTGTGCCTCATAGTAGTGATTTTAATAGTTTGTCTGGCTCGGAGGAATATGCTATTATTAGCTGCACATGCAGCATATACTTGTTACTAGACTCTGTGTATTGTTGAGAGGATGAAAATATATAATATCATCTGACTTGTCACGCTTAAACAAGATATCGCTTCTAGTTCTTCCAGTAAAATCTGCTTTTTTTTGTTGTTGTTTTTTTTGCTTCAAACCGCAAGTGAATAACACATGAAATGATGAATGAAATTGGGCTGCCTAGACTTGCACAGCTGGCCGCAAAACAAGCTGGCAAACCACAAAGAACTGCTCGAGTGTTTCAGTATCTTACTTCCTTTCTAGCTCGTTTCGCTGCGTTCGTGTCTCCCTCTCTGAGAGTGTTTCCATGCTAAAATGACAGGGACTGCGTGTCCTTGACGGCAGCTGGCCCCAGTGAGAAACCATCCATTTACATGCTAATCTCAACCACTGCTCACTCTTCAGCTGCTCACGTACAATCTGCAGATGGACCATCTCTAATTCCTGCCAGAGGAGAGGAACATCGGAGAGGCTTTTGTGTTATATGTGCACTTTTGCATGCATTACAGAAAGTGCTTTCCCATTTTCGTACAAGATGAGGCACTGAAGATCTCAGCTGTAGACCAGTATAGAGCTTTGCATAATCCACCAGAGCGGTTAGAGTTTCACTAACAAAACTCCCATTGAACAACTCTGGCTGTTCACTATTGTTCCTTCCCGTACCTTAAATCCTTCCTGTTAATTCTTCCCCTTGAAAGCAGCTGTTATCTCCAATTCCAGCAAAACCTGTTTTGTTTGTGAGGGTGCATCTCCTTGCTGTTGCAGACTCTAATCAAACTGCCACACATCTTCATTTCTGTTCCTTTAAACGTGCCATTTCTTGTTCTGCCATCGCTGCTGCTTTATGATTTGTCTCTACGTGCAGCTTCCAGTCGCTCCTTCGGCTTGAGTGCTGACTGTATGTGTCTGTGTTTCTCTGCTTTTTCCGTGTCTATGTATCCATCTCTGCTCCTTCCTGTCAGTGTCCGACCGCCGTCTGTCTCAGGGCAGCCCGTCTCGGCTCCCACCACTCCTACGGCGGTGAGCGGCGCTGCCTGTGCCACTCTCTTTCCCACCAGTCTGACTGTTCACAGCTTCGTCAGTCTCCATCAGTACTGCTGCCCCTCTACTGACCAAAGCTTTCAGCAGGACAACAGGTAAGGGCCGACATGGGGCCTGATTCTAGTGACTACCAAAAAAAACCCAAAAAACCCTTCAACTGCATTCAGAGAATTGCAAGCCACCTGCAACAGTCCCAAAGCCTGTCAACAACCTCCAGACCCCTCAGAGCCCTGCCCATTTGTCACCATCACCTTCTCCACGTTTCGTCCTTGTCTGCCTGTTTTCCTGATATGCCTCCTGATATGCACCCCTCACACTTCATAAAAACCTGTGCTTCAGTCTCCTACCACTCCCGGGTGTGACTAATATCTGGAGTTATAGACTATTCTACCAAAACACACAGATATGAAGCAGTCATCTGTGGGGCAGAGGTGGACTGAGTCACAAGTGAACCTGGTGAATCCTCTCATTTATCCCTCAGCCGATGCCGCTCTGAGACACGTCTGCGCATGACGCTCCAACACTGCCATCTAATGGCATCAAGTGGCTCTGACATGCATACTGTACGTTCACTGTACATAGAGCATCATCTTAAAAAAAAATGATGCTTGTTTCAACTTAAAAAGTCACCTTTTTTTTTAGCTTGCACCTATTTGTTTTCTGCTTTCTTTGCTTTTTTTGTGCCTCTTGATGTTTTTCACGTTCTGTCTTCCTCTTTCTTTTTCTCTCTGTCTTTTCTGTTTCTCTATCCTGTGCTCCTGTCTGTGTTTTTGACTCGTCCCATGTCGCTTTCCAAGAGAGGAGGGTGAGGATGAGGGTGCCCATCAGTTCTGTTGCTCTGCCTCGGGCTGCAGCAGCCCCTCCTCTCGCTGAGCCGAGGTGTGACTGACCGCGCGACGACTCACTGGCGCATTTACCTGTGAAAAGCCCGTCGTGGTTTTAAACTGAAGCCTCACTGAGTACCAAAAAGGACCCAAAAAGTCTTGCTGCACTTTGGCAGGAAATTAAACAGAAACGCATGCAGTATTTGTTCTATGTGTGCTGCTACATTTGAGTCATTCGTGTATGTGTGTGCACTGATTTACACTTTAGGGAATCTTGATGTTCTCTCTGTATTCTTTGCTATTTGTTTCTTTTCTTGCAGCCATGGCGAGCTGTCAGAGCACATCACTGTCGTCTGCTCATTACTGTCGCACTCATGCTTATCTCTGACCCACTAGTTGAGTCATGTCATTTGGATGTGCGCAGTAGTCCTCATTTGTTATCCGTTAAAATAGCTACACACTCCTGTCCCCTGAGATTACGCATTATCTGTGAAGTCAACATTAACGATGTGATAACATATGCCCAGTATGTAGTTTGTTTAACATGTTAATTTGCCCGTTCCATCTGATAAATATTCTCCTGTCCGTTATCATGTTTATTCATGACCATCAAGTCTTGTAGATTTAAATAAAGATCTCTGAAGACGCTTTATTTCCTTCTTCTAAAATGTCTGAAGGTGTTCCAGTAATTGCTCCGTGTTGTTTTCAGTCCTCGTGGAATGCTGCTCGTACACATCCTCCTTACTTACTCATCTCCACCGCAAGCAGTGTGCACGTATCTTAGAAAAGTACACAAAAGGCCCACAAAAAAAACAACAAATCATTAGACGAGTTCTGTTTTCGACGATATATTGATTGTGAGTGCTTGAATGTTGATGCTTTTCCTTTGCTGAGCGCACTATACGTGCAGGATAATTGTTGGAAGCCTGATTAGCATATTGCTGCGGTTGGGTGAACACTTGGCGTCTTTAACCGAGACTTGCATATTTTTAAATAGTTTCACTCGGGAGCCTGAGGTCTCTTATTTGAAGGGAAATCACAAAAGCATTCACAAGTGTGTTGCCACTTCTGCTCTCTGTTAACAGCAGTTTGAACTAGCAGAGAGCATAACTGCATACATGTATGGGCAATAATATGTGTTATAGAAATGAATTAATTGCAGAGGAAAGGAATCAACATTCATTTCTCATGTTTTCCCCCTTTCTTTCCAATAAACGAATCCCCGTGTTCTGTGTCTCTTTCTCTCTGCCTGTTGTTTGCTGTTGTGTAATAAAAGTGACTGTAGTGTGCGTGTGTCAGGGATCCGGGGTAGGGAGGGAGGGTGGAGGGGAGAGGCTGGACGGGGTGCCTGGCAGAAAACTTTCAAGAATGTAGCCGGTACGGCTTTGCAGGGCGAACAAGAGCCAATGTGAAAGTCGGTGTGTGTGAAAAAGTGAGAGAGCGAGAGAGGGTGTGTTTGTTATTGCTCTGCTTCGAGTTAGTGTGGGACCTTTCTCTGACAGTAGCAGCATGGTAAGAACTTTTTTCCACTCATTCTAATGCACTTGTAAAACGATCACAAAGGAGCGTTTCAGTTCGGCAACCAGCGAGAGATGACTGTACTTGTTGGACTGGCGTGTTTCTGTTGTGGCCTCCACTGCAGTGATGCTGTGTGTGTGATATATACTGTAGTTCGTACGATCACCTTTGGTCTGTAGGTACAATGCAAAAATGATAATGTGAATGTCATTCAGAAGGTGGCTCATGTTTAATAGAAAGACATCATTCCTGACGTGTGACAAAGTGTACATGCCGTTCACATACCTTTAAAAGCCAGGGTGGTTTGCTTCAGTGTCGTGAGCGTTGAGCATCAAGCCATAGATCAAAAGACATAAAGTGACAACACTTCTGCAAAGGTTTGTCATTTAAGCTTATTGGCAGGTATTATCTTCTACAATGCAACTCTTTGACACAACCTCAACCAATACAGCCTGGAAGTGAATGAGACAAGTCACAGTTATTTATCTCCAAAGGACAAATAAATGCAGACAAACCAGCCCAGAAAGGAAAGAAGGAAAGAAGTGAAGTCATTTCCCAATGGACGTTTACATTATTTTGCCTGCCAGTCTGTTTATACAACTCTTATCTCTTCATTCCTTCCCACTTCAGTGACAGAGATCATCTGATGGGTTGGTGCTTACAAAACACTGCCCCGAATCTGCTGCATCCTCGTAACCACAGAGGCAGTTTGAGCTGTGAGCTGTAGGATCACAGAATGAAGTGAACAGTGTATATGTGTGTGTGTGTGTGTGACGGGAAGCTCGCAGCTTGAGACAGCGAAATGGCTGGCAAGTGTTGGCGTTGGAGGAATGCTTCATGAATGATTTGATTGTTTCCTTTCAGTTTGGCCGTTTGAAGGAACGTGTTTGACGAAAAGAAAACGGAAAAATCTTCACGTCCTGAAATTAATGGGAAGCATTATCACATCAGCAAAGTAATTAGCTGGGAACTTGCTGAAGGCATTTTCTCCACATATTAGGTTATGCATTTTGGAGTAAATGAAAAAAACAAAATAATAAATAAGCACAAGTTAAAGATAAAGAGATCAGGAGGATATGAGATAACTACACTGAGTCAAGACTCAGGTGGAAATGAGTCTACAGACGGATCGATGCAATTATTGGCATCTCCATGGCAGGCAGCAGAGAGGTTAATCCCTCAGCCTCCATGTCCTGCTGCGGGTTCAATAGCACAGTCAGACCTACTGCCACTGCCACACAAATACACACACTGTCAGCGCATCAATATTAAATGATCGAGGGATGGGGAGCCAGGGGACTGCATGGAAACAATATTGTTCTTTACACTTCCATTCACTTTTCTCTCATCTGAGCCCTCGTCAATTTGTGCCCACTTCTTTTATTCTTTAAACTCTTATCAGCGACCGCTTTCTTGTTTATTAGATTCCAGCCATCTGTTTCAGCTCCAATTAAGTGGTTGAAGGTAGTGAAACTCCGTGCTGGTCTTCATTAAGGAGCCTCTAGAGAGAACCTCTCTCTGGCACTGTAACAGGAATACAGGGTTTCGTACATAAATAATGAGATTC
The DNA here is from genome assembly GCF_963514085.1 of Chelon labrosus. Classification (NCBI taxonomy): domain Eukaryota; kingdom Metazoa; phylum Chordata; class Actinopteri; order Mugiliformes; family Mugilidae; genus Chelon; species Chelon labrosus. The sequence goes on along the minus strand of NC_140360.1, from coordinate 20,329,810 downwards.
AGATGCCAGCTGCGATATGGCCGCACTCATGTTTTATACAACAACAACTTTTTACTCGAATATCATGCTCACCTCGTCTCTCGCCGCACATTGCTGCCTGACTCTTACTGCACCAAATGAAAGGCTTTAACCCTTTCCACCCCAGAAGCCCCTGTACGGAGACCAGGACGTTATTAAAACACAACCTGCTGCCGTTTTTCTAAGGTTGCTGAGCGCAGCACATTTACGGAGGAGGCTCAGCTACTTCTGCTGTGATTGTTGCTCTTCATTTCTGGAGCAGTTAAGAATTTTTAGAACAGGTTCAATAACATCAGTGTTTACTGACTCATTGCTCTAAACCCTTGGTTCACTTTCTAATTTACTGTTTGTATTCTGTGGGAGTTTTTGAAATCCCCGTTTAATCTGGTGATAGGGACAAGGAGACTTACTGTATTATATTTAAAAATTCTCTCGAGTGCCTCTCTTCCACTGAGGTTAAGGTTTTTGATTCTAGCTGCTACCAACTGTATGAGCAGCTCTGGGGATTTTTATATATTTTTTTAGGTTGAAATGAAGGTGCATGCACATTTGGAGGTTGGTTTTGGTGACCTGCACAGGAAAAAACTGTTTCAATAGAATCAACTCAATATTCTCTCATACACTCGAAGTAATAAATTCAAATAAATTTCCACAGGTCCTGCTGCATATAGACTTTAGAGAGAGACGTCTGCACAAAAAAAAATTCTTTTAATAAGCTGAGAAAGTTATACCCTCGTCTTAGGATAGTATTTTGACTTTCCTTCTTTATGAGATGCGAACAGATGAGGTTTATAAGGATTTACAGCTTGAATATTCGTGGCTAAACGTTCAAAGCCAGGTTTGTGGCTCCCCAATGTTGCTTCGCAAAGCGTGTTTTAGGTGTCCGTGACTCAGTTAAATGAAAATACCATCTGCTCCTGCTGATGTGCATAGCAGGAAATTACAGTCCCTGTCAGAGTCTACCTGTTGGCTCTGTGCAGAGGCACCCATGTGGCTAGTTTCCATTCCTTAAAAGGAGCCATTTGAAACAGCTCTGACTTAGACAGATTTTTATCCATACAGTTTATGAGAGACTCTCTCTTTATATATAAGTATCTTATTACTAATTATTTTAGTAATGATTCATTGTGGCATTCTCTTTTAGTAACTTAACAAGTTTAGTCAAAACAATATTTGTATGATTCACTCTTTACAATTTTATTTGAAGTGTTATGGGAAGTATTATGCAGACTGTCATTCACAACCTGCGGAGCATCTTGAACACCCACCTTCATGGTGATAACAATCAATACATTGTCATAGCAACTACGCTTCTCATCCTAACAACTGCCTCACCGCCCACAAGGGTCCCACAGCAACCGTCACCAAGCAACCCCCTCCCTTCTCTTCTCAGTTTCTCTATTTAAGGAGCAGAAGAGGAGGAATGAGAAGCGATGCTGCACAGAGTAGAAAACATTTTCAGCGTAATGTACAGTTATACACAGCAACAATTTGTTGCTCCCAAATGATTTGTACTAAATGGGGACACGGCTTTTTAGCGCTGTAATGAATTTAAATCTGCGGATTTGCTCTAAAATGTTCATAACTTCACTGCAGTAAAATGGGCTTTCCTGTAGGTGTCAGAATTGTGTCTTTTTTTATTTTATTTCTGGGCTTCAGCATGACTCTTGTGTTACGCAACATAATGGAGCAGTGCTCAGAGTTGTTGTTAGACTCAACAATAATTTAGCCGGGTCATGAGTTGCTTGAAGGCACAGGATGTCCTGCCTAAAGACGCTGCATTGTACAATGTTTCCCACTCTGCCCACTTCGGAGATTCCCACACTTGATATAAGAACTGACTGCGGTGCATTTATTTCAACTGTATCCCTCACAAGATCAAAACTGCAACACCTTAAAATAATACATAAAATACATTCCTCTTTCCTAGAGAAGCTTTGTCCTTCCTGTCTTGTTTTTACCTACAAAACACTCAACACAGGAAGCCTCTGCAGTCCAATGGAACAGTGACAACTCAAGGAGGGAGGGAGGAGGACGCTAGATGACCCGCACAAAGCAGACAAGGCTTTATTTCATTATATTTTTTAAATGTCACCTGAATTCATTTGTGATACAAAGACTAAACTATGCAAAAGGTAGAAACCACACAAGCAATGCTTTACAGCCGGATTCGGCCAGTTCCGTGTGCTGAATGTAATGCTCCCACACATCCGTGACCCTGTCGCCTTGCTGTGGGACAGGGCACAGCTGACGAAAGGGGGAGCGGCTAAGACAAGGAGGAAATGTAGGCAGGGACATGTGACTGTAGCTGTTCTCACATGCTGAGCGATGGACTCGGGTGGATTTTGTCTGAGTAAAAACCGCACAAAAGGACACTGGAGGATTTCTGGACTTGATTCTTGATAAGTTTCGTCATTACTGCTATGCTCACTAGCTGCTCTGCTCCAATGGTAGTAGCCTGAGAATGAAGCTAGGAATTTAACTTCATACGTTTTGTCACAATATTTTACAGCAAGCCGCTGGTTTTACACCTGCTGGTAACATAACAATCTGGTCTTTCCTGTCAGTATGGCGCTGCTAGTTTGTTGCAGTGGAGGACTGTGTTTAGTCTTTGATAACTACTGAAAATGTTTCACCACTGCTGCGTTTGTCAGACAAGGAGAATGCAACAGTGCATGAACACTAGTAGGCTTGGCAAAACCGGGTAGTATATTAACTAATCCTAGGACTCTTCAAAGGAAGGAGACAGACAGCAGAAAGCTTTGTGTCTACTGGATTATCAATTGACTATGTAAACAAGAAAGGCTGTTAAGTCTGAAAGCTGGCATTGCTTGAAAGCAATACTTATTAAACAGTGATATAAGTTCACCATGAATTCCCCGAAGAGATGGTTAGTTCCTCGTCGCTGTAAACTTTACACGTAAGTCATTCTAAGCACTGTTCTACAAAACTGACTGACTCAGTCATTCATCCAGCCTGTATTTTGCACACTTCAAAGTGTTTGTTGTAATATTTTGTCAAAGTGCTTATGACTCATTGCGATAGCTTCTGCTCCTTTTCCTCTGCAGTGTGGAAGGGGAGTCCCAGTGTGCGGAGACGGGCACCCACAAAGACAGCTCTTTCAGCCAGGCGCCTTACCTTCGCGGCTCGGAGCTCTACAGTGACAGCAGCACTGCTCCCTCCGGTTCTAGGGGCCCTTCGTGCGTGGCCACCTCCAGCTCAGCCAGCTTGGCCTGGGCTCTGCGAACGCGCCACCAACCTGCGAGCCTGGCCCTACGCAAGCAAGAGGAAGAGGAGAACAAGAGATGCAAGGCCCTTTCGGACAGTTATGAGCTCTCAACAGACCTGCAGGATAAGAAGGTATCAATACTGAGGTCTCTGTTGGTCTGTGTTGCGTATCTGTGCTGAGTATCTGTGTTGCAGATGTTGTTTGCAGTAGAAGCGATTGCGTTCCACAGTTGATGACGAAGATAGTGAAACAGCAAAACATCCACCCTCTTAGTTCCTCTGCTTGTTTTCTCTTCCCCCCGCCCTTTGCTAGGTGGAGATGTTGGAGAGAAAGTACGGGGGCTCCTTTGTAAGCCGCAGGGCCGCCAGGACCATTCAGACGGCCTTTAGACAGTACCGCATGAACAAGAACTTTGAGCGCCTCAGAAGCTCCGCGTCAGAGAGCCGCATGACCCGCCGCATCATCCTGTCCAACATGAGACTGCAGTATTCCTTTGATGAGCGACAGCCTCAGCAGCAGGCCCAGACACAGACGAATTTCACCCACAGTGTGGCCATAGGCCCTCCCCACTCCCCTGATCCAGACCGCCCAGGAGACTACACCCACTTAGAGGACTCCTTCTCCAAACAGGTTAATATTGTAGTAAGTTTACTTTATATAATGGAATTTAAAAGTTTAGTGCAAGTTTCTTTTATACTAAGTTATATAGCTTTGTATAACCTGAAGGTCTTTTCACAGACAGACAAACAAAGAAAGGAACACAATGTAAAGAAACACAAAACCTAACCAAATGGGATTCATCAAACAAGTGGATAAAGCAAACTAAACTTCTTATTTTATGTAAAACAATAATCTGTATCTTCCCTCTGTTCTCTCTAGGTTAAGTCCTTAGCCGACTCCATAGATGATGCCCTTACCTGCCGCGCAGGTCGCGACGACTCTCAGGAGGGCAGCAGGGAGGGAGGAGGGATCAGTGAAGACTTTGGGGAGTGTGTGTGGAGCAGCAGCAGCAACCCCTCATCCCAAAGAGGTCTGGGAGAACGAGGCCGGGGTGCCGGGGGAGGACTCAGTATGCATGGGGACAGTACGGCCACCTCATACAGTGATGTCACCCTTTACATGGATGATGGCATGCCGTCCTCCCCGCTCTCTCTTGACCGGGCACCTAGCAGCACGGATACAGAGTACTGGGGCCCCGGTGGGGGTGTGGGAGGACGCGAGGACAGCCGGGACACGGAGGGAGGGGGCAGCAGTAACAGTCGTCGCAGCACCCCGTGTACAGAGTGCAGGGACTACCGTCTCAGGGGCGCACATCTGCCTCTGCTCACTATTGAGCCGCCAAGTGACAGCTCGGTGGACATGAGCGACCGTTCAGACCGCGGCTCTCTGAGTAGACAGCTGGTCTACGAGCAGGAGCCTGGCGTAGGTGCAGGCTCCCCTCAGGGAACCCTCAAACACTCTCCCAACACAGGCACCCGTCCCTCCTCCACGGCAGCCGCCCAGGGTCAGACCCGGGCTCCTGGAAGACCCATACCCACACATATCCCACACCAGGTGGCAGCTCACCACCACCATCATCACCACCCGATCCACCACCATCAGTACCCCGACACCCCTTCGTCCTCCTCCTCCCCTCAGCAGCCTCCCACCACCCCTCTGTCGTCCTCCTCCTCTACAGCTCTACCCCCTGGAGGTCTGGAGCAGCCGTGCTGCTCCGATGGCGACAATGACTCACTCAACTCCACAACCAACTCCAATGAGACAGTCAACTGCAGCTCAGGCTCCTCGTCTCAGGACAGCCTGAGGGAACCTCTGCCTCCTCTGGGCAAGCAGACCTACCAGAGAGAGAGCCGCCATAGCTGGGACTCTCCACCCTTCAACAGCGATGTGGTGCAGAGACGTCAGTACCGCATTGGTCTCAATCTCTTCAACAAGTAAGATCTAGCACTAATAAACCCAAATACCTACATGTATACTATTTTGATGAAGCTCGTACAGTGAAACTAGAAAAACCACGAACGTCATGGTCATATTTCTTTAACTGCAGGAAGCCAGAGAAAGGGATCCAGTACCTGATAGAGAGAGGTTTTGTATCAGACACTCCTGTTGGGATCGCTCGCTTCATCCTGGAACGAAAGGGTCTCAGCAGGCAGATGATTGGAGAGTTTCTGGGAAACCGACAGAAGCAATTCAACAAAGACGTTTTAGAGTGAGTATTTGAAAGACAGATGTATTGGCATACATGCATACCACATTTCAGCACACATATTTCATGCCAAGTCTGAATGGATGTAACCTTGAAGCAAACGTAAAGACTCCCACACACACTAGCATGAAATGCAATAACAGCCTGCACTGATGGTTGTCTCCAGTGAGTTGAAGCGGCTTAAACTGTGACCTCATTGGTGTGTTTTTCAGCTGTGTGGTGGATGAAATGGACTTCTCAGGAATGGACCTGGATGATGCTCTGAGGAAGTTCCAGGCTCAGATTAAAGTTCAAGGAGAGGCCCAGAAAGTGGAGAGGCTTATAGAGGCTTTCAGGTTAGTACGTGACACACAGCTAAAGGACTGGAGTCAAATTGATTCTGCTACTGTGCCAAACTCTTTGAACATGTTATTTCTGTCTTCAGTCAGAGATATTGTGTGTGCAATCCGACCCTGGTCCGGCAGTTCCAAAACCCCGACACCATCTTCATCTTGGCCTTTGCCATAATCCTCCTCAACACAGATATGTACAGTCCCAACGTCAAAGCTGAGCGGAAGATGAAGCTAGATGATTTCATCAAGAATTTGAGAGGTGCTACTATACACTCATTACATGACTTCATAAAACATATCTAACTTTCAACAATTACCCGTGACTTATTACCCTGGCTAAAAGTTATTAGAATTCTTTCTGATCTGAGTTTTGCATGGTGCAATGGTGTTTTTTCAGTGAACATAACTTTCTAAATCCCTCCCTTTACTTGGTTCCACCCAAGGTGTAGACAATGGTCAAGATATACCCAGGGACCTGCTGGTTGGGATCTACCAACGAATACAGAAATGGGAGCTACGGACCAATGATGACCATGTGTCCCAAGTGCAGGCAGTTGAAAGAGTCATTGTGGGCAAGAAGCCTGTGAGTTCCTGTGATTGAATAATGCATCACATGGGGCTTTGTGGTATGATGACACTTTTATTTGTCCTTGCAGGTGCTATCTCTTCCGCATCGCCGGCTAGTGTGTTGCTGCCAGCTCTATGAGGTGCCTGACCCTAACAGACCACAGAGGACAGGAGTGCACCAGCGAGAGGTCTTTCTCTTTAATGACCTGCTGGTGGTAAGACTCATATTCAGCTTTTTATTCATTAATTTTTAATATTCATCTTTTAAGATATGGCAGGTAATATATTTCACATTTATGTTGTGCACCAGGTGACCAAAATCTTCCAGAAGAAGAAAACTTCAGTGACATATAGTTTCAGACAATCTTTCCCTTTGGTAGAGATGCAAGTGCACATGTTCCAGAACTCATGTAAGAAACTATTTTTCGCTTTTGCACCTTTTAACTATTCTTACCGTAATTGCTCTGTATGACGATAAGAGGGTCTCTTTTTGTTTGCATATAGACTACCCTCATGGCATTCGCCTGACCTCAGCAGTCCTGGGTGGGGAAAGAAAGGTCCTTATCGTCTTTATGGCCCCCAGTCAGCAAGACCGCACCCGCTTTGTTAGCGACCTCAGGGAGAGCATTGCTGAAGTGCAAGAGATGGAGAAATACAGAGTTGAGTGTAAGTACCCCATCTGCTGGTCATTCCTGTGAACTATTCTGCAAGAGATTGTAATGGCTCTGTTTGGAGTACAGTGATGGTCAGGTGTTCCCTGTGACACGTCTCTCTCTCTCTCTCATTTAATATTCCCCCTGTCCCTCTATGTTTTGCAGCGGAGTTAGAGAAACAGAAAGGTGTGATGCGGCCCAGCTTGCTGACTGGAGGTGTGGTTGGAGGGGGTGTAGGTGTGAAGAGCGACGTCGTAAATGGCACCCTTGGAAGGACGAGTTTTGATGACAACTGTTCAGTGGGTGAAGGTCTCAAACGCACAGCGCTCAGCTCATCTCTCAGGGACCTATCGGAGACAGGTGAGACAACGTCACCTCAGAGACAGGGTCGCTTCTTTTCGGCTGGGATGAATTGGGCGGCGGGATTTTTTACTTTGGTTTCTATTTCTGCATCCTGTTCCTTCTACTCATTGACATTCAGACACGGCTTATGCAGCTCTTGCCTTTTTCAACAAAACATGTGGACAAACTTTCCAATCTTTCACTCTTTGCTAACCTGACTCTTCCTGGTGGGGTGCAGGGAAACGTGGTCGCAGGAACAGTGTTGGTTCTCTGGACAGTACCATGGAAGTAAGTCTCTATGTAAGACTAGATTTCGTGCTTCAGTGGACTTGCATTTCCCCTCATTGGTGCTTTATCTTCCCAAGCACGCTCAGTGTGTGTACAGTGTGCATATACGGTATAATGTCTGCGCGTGTACATGCATGAGCGTGTGTCCAGAACTGACAATCTCTGCATGGCTGTGTGCGTTCATACTTGCCCAAGCATGTCTTTCACGTCCCCAAATTTCCTGTGTGTGGTGATGTTCTGTAAGTGAGTTGTGTTGGATCCTCGGGTGATTTTTCTAAAGCCTGATGATACTTTATCCTCCCAGGGCTCCATCATTAGCAGCCCACAGCCACACCAGCGCTACCCAGTGCCAGGTGTGCTCCCTGGTTGCTATGGAACAGAAGACTTCCGGCCTCACCGCCCCATCCTGAGCCCCGGATCGGGGGTGGGGGGTGGGCCGGGGCAGCAACATACCACTGCTGGGACAGGAGTTGGGGGAGTCTCCAGCAGTGTAGAGAGAGCAGGAGCGGGGAGCGGCCCTGGGGGGAGCAGCAACAACAACAGCGGTTCCTTCCTGGGCTCACTATTCGGCAGCAAACGCGCCAAACCACCAGGGCCCCTTATTCCACCGGGGCCACCATACCCCGCGCCTGTCCCCCCACCGACTACGGGAGGACCCCCTCCTCACTCCCCTTCATCTCTATGCCAGTTGGAGGGGGGGGCTTCCAAGATACAGGCACTGCACGCACAGTACTGTCACGCGGGCACCGTGCAGCCGCCACCACCTTACTACCATCACCATCGCTACCACGTCCAAACTGTCCCTCCACCTTTGCAAGGTGTGGCCCCTCATACTATACAGAGAGGCCCACTACCCTGTCGTCCACCGCTTGGCCCACCGCACGGCCAGCACCCACAGCTGGCCCATCTCTCCCAGCTCTCACAACATGGGCTTCCGGGCCGTTACGCCAACATGGTGGTGGGGTGTCCCCCCCCCCTTTCTCCTCTCTCCCAACTATCCCAGAACCCACCGTTTGCCCTCTACCACGCACAGCCCACACACTCTGTCAGAGGGGGCGGCGGCCCTGGTACCAAACCTCCACTAACCTTGTCTCACTCCCACCCGCACCCACACGCACACTCCCAAACCCATCCCGGACACGTGCACACACCACACCCAGCCAGCCATTCTACCCACCAAACACACTTCATATTCGGCACTCTGCCCCACAACCTTCCGTCCGCCTCCGTCAATACGCATCACGCAGCATCCGCCGGCCCGTATCTGCCCCAGTACCCTCCTCTCTCTTCCATCCCCCCTCCCCCACCACACTCCCCTTTACCCCCCCCTTCGTCCCCCCTTACCCCTCTTACACCTCTCTCCCCTCACCCCCCCCAGCACCCCGGGCAGCCTCAGCAGGGGCCACAGGTGACAGTGGCTGGAGCGACAGGTACAGGGGGCAGCTCCAAATCCAAGCCTATCAACCGGATAAGTACCGTGGTGTGAGCAGGATGTGGGGCTCCAGGGTTCAGAGGTCAGATAATAGAATGGAGGAGGTGGGAAGATCTCGGTCTCGAACCAAGTCTGCCCGGACAGAAAGTAACAGCAGCAGCGCTAGCGACAAGAGGAAACGCAGTTTGCTTCGTCTCTGCTACTTTCACCTCCGCTTCCCACATATGTAGGTGGAGACAGCGAGCACAGCGCGAGTCAAACGGCACGAGCACACATCCTGGAAACCTGCAGAAACACACATTTCTGCACTCAATCAAAAAAAGCCTATAGCCATATAATTTAAGATGAAACTAAATTTATATATATATATATATAGATAGATAAATATATTGCCTCAAGTTTGATTGTTTGAAGTCTAGTTGATTTACATGTACAGTACCAAGATGTGATAATGTGAGAAAACGGAGACCATATGTATCCACCTGCTTACACGGAGATGTAAATAAAGACTAAAACTACCAGATACATTCCAGCGGAGTTTGGCATTGAAAACAGCAGAAAGTTGCAAAAAAAATAAATATATATATATGTCCCTTGACTTTGCAATAATTTTCTCGGCTTCATGGTGTCTCCGTCCATTCCTGCAGGTTACGCTTAGCTGACAGGACATCTTTATCCCCCCCCTTCCTGTTCCTTTGTCTTAATCTTCTACAACCAGTGCACGGTTTTCCAGACAGTCTTTTGCTTAATGGTCTTTTTACATGTCAACAGGAGTCACCGGGCTTTATAATGCATTCCTTGTGGGGGTGTAACGGGAATCAGTGATACAAACAATCATATATTTTGAATGTTTCTGAAGCTTCTTGCTGTTTTATTGATAGTATAATATACCTGCTATGAGTATGATGAATATTGTCCAATAATTGTTTTGATCAGTGATTAATTATATCAGCAGATGTTTGTACATGGTTATAGAGAGTATGTGCACATACAAATTCCCTCAGTCTGCCATAACCGCTGGAGGGTTTTCTGATATGTGACGTGTGATTTATTTTCATAGTACCATGGTTTCCATTAAGTTCATCTTTTAATAATTAGTATTACTGACTGTTGAAAATAATGAATGAGGTTTCGTTCAAAATGATTTGAACACTGACTATATTCCTCCTTTTCCGTTTTGTTTCTTTGCAATCAAATAGGGGCAACACTTCTTAAATGGGGGTGACTAACAAGACTTGAATTTGTAGAATGAAGTTAATGTTTTATATTTTTTTTTCTTCTGAGTCTCTCAGTATTGGAAAACATGCTTAAATATGGTTATGGAGATTAGAAAATCCTAACCATGCAGGGCCCCTGTGCCTGCTTCCTCTCGCAGTCACCCGATTTAGTCATTGTGTGTTTTCCTATGTTTTGAACTAAGCACGCTTTTACATGAGGTTTCGTGGTTTTGCACACGTGATGTCTTAAGTCAGAAATGGCCTTCTTCTAATCCTCCCTCTCCTGCCACTTTCAGAAATCTCTTATTCCTTTTTTCTGGTGCCTTGGCATCTAGCTGAGGGCTTCTTGTTTAAAAACATAATATTCAAGAATGTAAAATAGCCTACAGGTACATACTGTATTTCCCGTTCCTTTCTTTTTTCCTCCCTCCATAGGCCTTGTGTAAGTGTTAATCCCTTTTGCTACTGCAGTTTTTGAAGTTAGAGCACTGATGTAGTTTACCTTCAGTGCCACTGATTACCAAGGGAAAACTACATACATATTTGGATTCAGGAGAGAACGAATAGGTGAGGATAAGATGGAACAAGCTGCTGAAAAAGATGCCAAAATTTGAGATCCGAATCACCAAAAGGGGATTTTAAGAAGGTTTGGAAAGTAGGTCTGGAGAGTCAAGAATGTCACATGAAGATTTTATAAGTATGTGTTGGGTATCCTTTTCTTTTCATGATGTCCTTTTTGACTCTTCTTGCATGAATATATCTGCACTTATTAAATAGATTGTACTGTATAAACCGGAATGTACATATTATATTATACATAGGCTTCTTATCATGACTATGGGATGAACGTCTCCCATTCTGTATTCAGGTGCGTGCATGTGAGTGCCACTAAGTATGTACATATAAAATAAGGACAGGGATAGGAGATGTTGGCAAAAGGAATATTGACCTCTTTTTCTTTTCTTATTATTTCAGACTGAAGGTGAGAGAATGAGCTGCCGTGTTATGAATTTAAGCCTAAAAAAAAAGTTTATATGTCAGTGCACTTATTGATATTATTTTAAAGAAATTATTTCACGTTTTTTTCTTTGTGTATGTATTATGTGTACTGAAAGAATAGAGAATTGAGATGTGAATATTTATTGCTTCTGATAAATTAAAAGTGTCCTTGCAGTGAGTTGACTCGTGTGTGTGTTGTTATTGTGACATTAAAGCATGCTCCCACCACTCAATAGCTGAATATAAACCAAATTACCAGATAAAGAAGAGTATAGATTATGAGATGAGGGGCACAGATGACAAATGTATAAGTTTATAGGGGACATTATGGTCATTTGGCACAATTTCATTATTTTTTGATGTGCGTAAAAGCTTACCCTGGGCTATTTTATGATAAAATTTGGAGAGCTAATTAGTCACATAATGTCAATTGCTAGTTCGTCTAAACCAATACTGTTCGGTGTATACACTATAAGTTATATGTGATGATATTAAGATTTATTTGTAGAGTATTTTTCGAATTCAAATGACAGTCTGTTATGTGTGGTAGCAATGGAAAGCTAATTTATTCTGCAATTTTTATGGGTAAATGTTTTATAGGCTCATTCATACTTGAAGAGGGAATATACTTGCTTTCAACTTCAACCTGCCCACACACGAATAAGAAAACATCCAATCATGCATTATTAAAACACCAGCATAAAGAACAAACAGAACAGACAACAGTCTACCTGGATCCTTTCTGTTCACGTATTAAAAATACAAGACTAACATATTAATATAACATAATATAACATAAACTATCTTCTATATTATAACATATTCTATTTATATACTTTAACTTCACTGTCTCCCCGTGAATCCGGAAAACAATCGACTTTATTGTCTAGTGCATGGTAACCACGTGTTACTAGCTGTGTACACCGATCAGGCATAACATTATGGCCACCTTCCTAATCTTGTGTAGGTCTCCCTTGTGCCTCCACAACAGTTGTGACTCATCAGAGAATGGACATGGGCCTTCTGAGGGTGTCCTGTGGTGTCTGGCAACACAATGTTGTTAGTGGGGGCTTTGAGGTCCTGTGGGTTGAGGGGAGGGGCCTCTGTGGATCAGGCTTGTCCCAGTGCATCCCACAGATACTAGATCAGTTTGGGATCTAGTGAATCCAGATGTTTCCCAGCAGAACATTACATTGTCACAAGAAGGTCGACTTCACCTGTCAGTGGTAATAATGTTGTGGCTGACTGGTGAACATACTACAACAACAATAATATTTTATAACATAAAGAAGGCAAATATTAGTGTAACAATATCATTTCAGCTCACATACTTCTAGCCATATCATAAAATTAGTCAGCATACATGCAATTAATTATAAACTGTTATAACAAAATCATAAAGAATCACATTTTAGCGTACCTATAGCATTTTATTGCTCATATTATTATTCATACAAAAAGAATAATATGACATTAAATAATATTTAGTTTGCCCTAAGTTACCCTATTTTGAAGTTTGGAAGGATAATTGAATTTTTGGGCCCTATTTTACTCACACATTAATAATACAAGAAGGAGAAATATACTAACATAACATTACAAAAGGGGTCTGTGACGTCATTTTAAAATTAAATAGATTTTAATTGAATTAGCACATTAAAACGCTTTTACGCAACAAGAGTATGTTTACGTTGTACTTACGTAAAATAATTAAGGCCTACATCCTCCGTGTACGGGCCCCTTGTAATTATGTGCGTACGTGGGCACTACTTTCAGGGAGTAAACGTGAGAGACGTGCGGTGTGAAGATTTGAGGTTGTACTTCGGTCGTGAGAAAAAAAACTAAGATGGCGTCTCGTCAAGAAAGATAGGATGGCCTGAAGAGAGTGATGATGTTGATCGGGAAATGATTGATAACGACATAATTGATAAAGTTTGAGACGCTCGTTTAGTATCAAGAGAACATCGGCCACCCATGTTTTGAGCCCGTGTGTTTGACAGAGCGGAGTGAATGGAGAATTGAAGCTGAAATCGGTCAACTTTGCTAGCAGCGGTAGCTAGCTAACTGGACCGAGCACAGCTGGCCAACGTTAGCTAACCACCAGCCATCACAACAACAGAGGAAGGAGAGCGGCCACAATCCCTATCATACCCCAGGACATCGAGGTGTCTACGGGTCAGTCACAGGAATGCTACGAGACATCATAGTGTAACCGGGTCAACAAAAATCTTTGTTTTGGCTTGCATATAATATGGCTATTATTAACTAGGGGTTCGTTAGCGTCGATTTGAGTTAACATATGTAGGTTAGTTGGTCTGTGGTTATATTGTTGACTTGGTTTCCTGTGCCACCCTGTTAACGTTAGCAAACCAATGCTAGTTACCTAAAGCCGTGGGAGGCGATGGGACTGAGCTGAGAAAAAGTAGAGGCCTCGATGCTAACGTTAGCTGTGAGCGGCGTTATCGCCTCTGGTAGCTGGACAATAGACGCTAATAGGGTTCATGATTGCCAGAAGAAGAGATGGGAATGACACATAGCGGAGGCACTTTAATTTACTGAGCTGGAGGCTTTTTCCTCTGTTTCCCGTGTCACGGCTGTCGGTGAAGGTATGGTTAGTTTTAACGCCAGTTCTCCCAAGTTCAGTGGCTAACAGTTGTCAGCTAACATTTAAATGTATTATTGGGATGCCACACAGGATTGACATTTGGGTACGACTGTACTGCATCTGCTGTCTAGTGATTATATCTGTTGTCATTTGTCTCGTAAAAGCGTATTAATTAATCCAGCCCAACCCACTTGTGAGTAGTAATTCCTCCATGGCCTCCTATACCTTAGGGTTCATGGCCTCCACGCCATTGTTTGTCTGAAGGCCCGTGAAGAAACAGATGGATGAGGGTACATGTGTATGAAGTGCTAACTTCCAGTTGTGTTCATTGTAATATAGCATTAGATTTTTTTTTAAAATGTCCATAGAACCAAATTATAAGTGACTTTTACACAACCATAATTACTTTAAGTAATTTTGGTTGTTTATGTTCATAATGAAATTTTACCATCATTTATTTGTTACTAAATTGATTATTGTTGTTTACTACACTTGATAAAGCATCCCTTTAAAATGTATCCCCTGTCCACATGGGGCCTGGATTTTCCTGAGTATGGCATTTGTTTTGTTGTGTCTGATGTTGGGGGATGGGGTTTTAGCAAGGGCCACTTCAGGGACAAAAAAAAAAAAAAAAAATTCCTCATCCTGTGATTCCCCATGTGTCTCGTTATTGACTTCTCTGTTAACTGCTGAGAAAACAGTTATGAAACATGGAGAGGATCTGTGACATACGCATGAAAAGCCATCAGTGGAATAAGGAAGTAGTGACTTGGCAAGCTTACAAAAATATCGTCTTTTGTAGAAAGTGCCTAATATTTTACCTTTTGTTGTCTTACGTGTCCGGTCATTTTCAGGAAATTGATCCCAACTTTATAATAACAAACACTTGTAAGATTGAGTACAGCCAGTTGTTTTATTTTACTGTAAATAGAAACATTTACTGAAATACGATACTTGATACAAGTTATGTAAATACTGTGACCTCAGTGTCTCTTTTTTTTCTGTACGTGACTTCCTGTGTTATCTGACGGTCATAGAAAATGTACATAATTTCAACAAACAAAATGTAATGATTTAAACTGATTATTTGAAAGCATGCATGGCTTTAGGGTTTTAAATTAAGATATCTCTGCATACACTCTGTAGACAATTCATTGAGTACTCTTGTTTCTATTATTTTGGCAAACCTGTTTTGTACGTAGACAAGACTAAAATACTTTTGTATTCAGTTAAATCCTGTTTAACAGCTCCACAAACTACATCTTCCTAAATGCTGAATTACCACCTGTCAGAGACTGTTTTAGCGGAAACTCAACAGTTAGTTTTCACCAGTGTACCTAATATTTTGGCATGTGAGTGTATAATGCTTTCTGTATTGATGCTACTGTGCCAATTAACTTCTTTGCATTACTGACTTTCCTGTTGTCAGGGCAATGGAAGGGGAAGAGTTTGTACCTCCTCCGGAGTGTCCAGTATTTGAGCCGTCATGGGAGGAGTTTCAGGATCCCCTGGGCTACATCGCCAAGATACGTCCCATTGCAGAGAAATCTGGAATCTGTAAAATTCGACCTCCGCCGGTAAATACATTCTCGTATGCATCTTGTAGTTGGTGCTTGTTGTCTTGCCTGTTCTTCATTGTTGGATTTGTCGACTCTGAGTTGGCAGTTAGCAAAACATAATTAACCCTGGAAACCTGGTCTGGCTCTAAACATAAACGATATGTCATCGCTTACGGTGCAGTATCAACAAAATTATAGCACCATATTTAGTAAGATGAGCCCAAATGTTTGATACTGATGGATATTTATGTCATTGGAAAGGCAAAAAGGGCATTAGACAACAGCTGAAAAGAACATTAAGACACTCAACATAAGATTTACAGAGAAGATTTCCTCGGTTATTTAATTGTTGATAACATGAACTGCTCTTGCTCTTGAGTGGGTGCCCTAGATTTTTGACCTAGTTAAGGCCAGACTAAGGTTACTATGTCATTAATTACCTTCAGTTGTTGTTTTTTGTAATCCCTAAATTTAATGTCTTTGCTCCTAAATAGGATTGGCAACCCCCATTTTCAGTGGAGCTGGATAGCTTCCACTTCACACCCCGCATCCAGAGGCTTAATGAGTTGGAGGTAAGTTCTTCTTTTTTCTTTTTTTTCTTTCTTTGTTAGATGATTTAAGATTTTGATGATGTAGGTTGTGTTAATCATGATGATCCCATCTCATTTAAGGCGGAGACCAGAGTAAAGCTTAATTATTTGGACCGCATCGCCCGGTTTTGGGAGATCCAGGGATCATCTTTAAAAATCCCGCACATCGAAAGGCGCATCCTTGATCTTTTCAGCCTGTCAAAGGTCAGTGTGAATCAAGCTGTTTGTACTCAAAAAAAAACAAAACTTTTTAGTTTTTCTTTATACATGTTTTGCTAAAATTGTAGGTAAGAAAAAAAAAATGCCTTTCTGTTCCAGGTTGTTACAGATGAAGGCGGTTTTGAGATGGTGTGTAAGGAGCGGCGCTGGGCTCGTGTTGCCCAGAGGCTTGGCTACCCTCCAGGCAAGAACATTGGTTCTCTGCTGCGCTCGCACTACGAGAGGATCGTCTACCCCTTTGAAATGTTCCAGTCTGGTGCCAGCCTGCCGGTATTACTCTACACATTTTTTTTTCTCTCCTACCTGTGTTGCCAGGGCTGATTGGTGGAAGAAACCGAAATGATTATCGCTTTTTAAAATCAGCTGTGGTAAGTTTTAACATGTTTTCATGAAACCCTTCTTTTTTTCTATGATTTATAGCATTGCAAGCCAAAACATTATGACGGTGAAGATGTGGATAAAGAGTATAAGCCTCACTCCATTCCCCTGCGACAGTCTGTGCAGCCGTCCAAAATGAGCAGTTATGGACGCAGAGCAAACCGCTGCCAGCCCGATGTGAGTGACAGCACCCATCCTTATGTCATTCAATGAATTTGCATACCTCTGTGACCAGCAACCCTGTACTGAACTCTACTTTGGTCACTCACATATGCTTTTTTCAGATCACATTTCCTAATGCACATTATCACCTCAAAACTCCTCCTACAAAATAATTAATCTGAGAAAAAAAACTAAACTTTTTTTTGGTTTAAGTGTTTTTTACAAAATGTGTAAATATCTACCTCCATATAACTTTTGTGGCATTATGAGTGTCCTAATTTTTTTAATCGGCAGTAGGTTACCACTTAACCAGGCATTAAATCACGCATTAAAATCCTTGCCACAGTCGATATTATCATTATTTCTGTTCTAAATAGTTAGTTACAGCTAGTGCTGGGTTTTAAAATCTTCGTCTGTCAGACTTTATTTGAAAGATCTTATATTGAGTCATAAAGTCCTTGGATCCATTAATTTAAAAAGTGGCATATCCTGCAACCTCGCCGCAATCTTGCAAAACTGGTTTTGCATGACTTGTCTTGCGAGATCATGCAAGTCTTTGTTTGAGGATGATCCAAAACAGGACAGAAGCTACAACTCTGAGAGCACTGTTGGGCCTGAAAGCGGATGTGTGACAACATATGGGATTTAAACAAAGCTATATACAAGATGTGTTAACTAGAGATAAAATATTGTGGAAATACTACAAATCTCTGAAACCAATGAGAACATCAACTTTGTGAAAATCTAAACATTGTTGTTTCAAAACAGAAATATCTCTACGTAAATCAGATTGAATCTGGACCTTGTGAATCAGGATGGAATCAAGTCGGTTGCGATACCCAGCCCTGATTTCATCACTCATTCCATCAGTCCCATTGATTAACGTGCCAAATATGTTGAAATAATGACAAAGCTTCCATCATTACAGGCTAACAAAAAGTCCAGCCAACAACCTACCCAACAAGTTCTTGTTGGATGAACGTCTTCTCTTGTGGACCATGCTGTCATGTTATTAAACGTTTTCCTGTCATCCATGTGCCCTGGTGGCTTGGTTACAGTGTGGTGTCTGGAAGATGTGACAGTGCACTCAGAGCGCATCCCAGCTTGCTTACTCTCCATCCTGTCGTGCTGCTCTGCTTAACTCTGCTGTTGTTGCACCCTGCTCCATGTATTATTGTGTTCACTGCTTTGTTTCTCACTCTTTTTTTTCCCCATTAGTGTACATATCACTGTTTATTTATTTTATGCATTAACATGCCCAAAACTTAGCGCACCTTCTGGATCAGCTTATCTTTCTGGTGTTCCATTCTCCTTACACGCAGACTAATGCTTGCCCATGAATTTTGATTTCCTTCATTGATTGTGCTGGGCTTCATTTTCTTTTGCACATTTAAGTAAATACTGAATGGATAGAAACACCAAACAGAAAGGTTGATGGATTTTAAAATGATGGCTTACTGTCCTGGGAACTATTAGGAATGTGTACACACATCCTGAGATCTGAAAACTTCCAGCGTAGAGCACATGTTTAACTTACAGATGTATTTGACTTTAGACCTGTTTGGTGATCTCTCTGTTGGCCATTGACTGTACTTCGTCATACATCAGGTGCCAAACTTTGAACATTAAAACAAACTTGTCAGCAAATGCTTAATTCCCATAACCAAACACTCACCAAACCAAATTTCTTATTGTGCCTCGTTTAAAATAGATCATGCTAGTGACACATCTGAGTCACCAGTTTCTGGCAGCATCTTGTCAGGTCATTACTGAGGTGAGAGAAGTGTTTGCCTCAAATAGGATCAAATATGAGTTCAGCTTGTATTAAAAGCAACACTTGACTGTTTTTAGCATTGCAAAAACTGCCCAAAACCTAACAGTCTTAAACATGTATCCAAAAACGTATCAGTTTGCTGGGTCTGTACATCGTACATAAGATGTCTCATCATGTTCCCCAGTGATATATTTCCTAAAACTACTGGCTATTCTTTCCAGACTCTCTCCCCTCCTCTCTCATCTCCTTTTTTCCCTCTTGTCTTAGTTTATTGTTGCTGTTATTGTCTCCCCTTGCAGGGTCCAGAGGATCTGGCCCCCCATCCTCTCACCACTGGCTCTCAACTCATCTCTGCGGTACTGCCTCTTGAGCATATGAGCTCACTTTCCGCCCCCACTCTCCGCCTGCCTCTTTTCCTAGACCACCATAACCCCTTTTGACGTTGTCTAGACGTTCCTTTTTTGTTGTTGTTTCAATAAACCACTAAAACATTTTCATTTACATGCAATCATACCCCTTTGTGACTCTCAGTGTAGGGATGCCAGCCTATGATATGGTCACGAGACTGTTTCTGACATGTCTTAAAAGCCTTCTGTGGCATGGCAATAATAATAATAGTTGCTACTGCAAATCCTTAATTCTTTTAGATCCAACACAACCAGATTGCTTTTTTCATTCGTTCTTATTTGGGCAGTTTTTTTTTTTGTTCGGAACGTGCTTTAGGACTGGAGCTCTAGGTTTGTTTTTGTGTAGTTTTATGTTGGACAGACATGGTTTTTTTTGTTCTAGACGTTTTTTTTCAAACTAATAAAGGGGGTTGGATTTGAATATATGGGTGACAGTGTTGTTGAGAACTAATGTGTTTAACATCCATAATATCACGGTTCGCTGTGGATTCTTGAAGAAACTTCGACTTGAGCTGTAATTGGAAATCGTCTCTAGTGTAGCTATTGAGCGAATGTGCTCTCTAGCCTTTTCTCTTTAACACATGCTCTTTCCCTGTGGTCATACTTGTCTTTTGATGCTTTATTGCTGGGCTGTCTGTGTGCCTTCTGCTGTTTCGCCTCGCTCAGTGTGGTTGCATGCGTTCTCTTTTGAGTGCACTCACAGAAGAACAGAAGGA
Source organism: Chelon labrosus (assembly GCF_963514085.1). Classification (NCBI taxonomy): domain Eukaryota; kingdom Metazoa; phylum Chordata; class Actinopteri; order Mugiliformes; family Mugilidae; genus Chelon; species Chelon labrosus. Next base: position 20,310,117 of record NC_140360.1, on the reverse strand, counting down.
TTTTGGACAACAGTGAAATGACGGACAACAAAATAATAAATTGTTAATGCATTTAAAAACGGTTATCCTCCATGAATATATTATTGCTGTTGGCCTGTAAGTCTGTCTAGGTTTGCTTGTTTAGTGCCAGACTGTAGTGTGATTGCCCCACACCATCAAGCCCTAATTATCTGCTTTGATGTCTACTGCCTTTATTCCTCAAAAGGTTGGGTGGCAGGAAGCCTGTTTTTATGTACACAGATAATATTGAACAATGACTGGATAGTCAAAGTTAATTTACATACCGCAAGGGCGTGCAGCTGCATACGGGTGGAATAGTCAAAAGCAAACATACTTCTTACTTACTTCCTACTTCATAACCCCTTTTGGGGAAAAAAGGTCTTGATCAACAAGTTTTACAACATTGTAAATGTTCCGTTTTTGTGCTGCGATCAGCTCTAAGCAATGTCGCAATATGCGTGCATGAGTTTTCATGTTGTGGGAATACAAGTTGTGGTTTGCACATGGACTTCAAGTTTGTTGGTTTGTTTTTAAGAGGACAGGTTCACTGTATGTTTATTGTGAACAGTTCCCATTTTAAATGAAAATGGAATATGTTTCACTATTCACTGTTTTTCCTTGTGAGAGTAAATAATGATTGGTAATTATGCACAATTGAAAGTTAAAGGAACAGGAAACGCCTGAAAAAGAACATCTTAGATGATTACAATATTTTAGAGCAGGGTTTGAAGCCAAGCTAACTTATTCAGTACTACATAATTCCATACATTTGTGCATAAATGCATATCATCATCATTACCTGCCCTTGAGACTCTTTATATTATATATATTTAGTAAATGTATGCTAAAATACTTGACATAGAGAAATACACAGCACGACATCTTAAAACTACTGAAAATAATTTAGCTCTGCTGTTGACTTATTTTTGTTTTCTTATTCAGACACTAGAAATTAAACAATGAATGACACAAAGTGAAATCTCACCCTACTCTAACTGTATGGTTGCATCTGCTGGTGATTGTGTGTTAGGGTGGTGGGTTTTAACTTTCAAGTTTTCACTGTGATGTAGGTTAACTTTTCCTTACTTTCTAACCTAGCGTAACCCCTTCTTGTGACACATTGCTGTTTTGACTGTTCGTTCTGCACTTGGCCTCGACCCTTGCTTTGCTCTGTGTGCTTTGGAGAGTGGCTGTCATCTCTCTATACCTTCATGACAAACATTTTCTTTCATCCACAGCCTGAACCTACAGAGGAAGACATAGAGAAGAACCCAGAACTGAAGAAGCTGCAGATCTACGGTGCCGGGCCTAAGATGATGGGACTTGGACTAGTGGCAAGGGACAAAGGCATCAGGAAGAAGGGTAATTACCATTATGAACATCTAATTTAATTATCCTCCTAGGCGTGCACTATAAGATTGCAGTAATGCTGAGAAACCTAGAAATCTGTTTGCGCCATTACAGTTATTTAAGAGTCAAATCCTCAATCATTGGCTCAGTCAAATTGTGACAGTGTGAGAGATCACAAATAGAAAATGTTTGCTTTAGACACATCCATTCTGCTCTGTTGAAGCCCTGCACAGTATAATTGTTACTGACTGTGACAAGTGAGCGCCTCTGACTCTGAACACTTCTTTCTTTTCGTATAGATGAGCTGCCTCAAACGGTTACTGTCAAGGAAAGCCCGTCTCCCGCTCCTGCTGATACGTCTGTCAAATCGGAGCCAGTGGACCCTCAAGAGAAGCAGAGTGATGGGAGCACATCCGGCCCCCAACAGCCTCCCCATAGTGTTACAATTAAGACACCCGTGAAGAAAGAGGAACCAGATGGAGAGAATGGGAAAGGGATTGTTGAGGGGGAAGATGATAAAGATGGACCCTGCACCAAAATGACCATGAGGCTTAGACGCAACCTCAACAACCCACAGTGTGTAAGTGGAGTGACTGATAATTCATGGTGGCAGCTCAGATTGGACATAAACATAATAAAACCTAATGTCAGATTAAGACAACTACCAAGTTGAAATGATTCAGGACTGTAAATATACTCTTCACATACCATACTCTTCATTACTTGTCATTTGAATGGATAGATTTCATTTTGTCTTCTCACACACTTTCTTAGGTGGATTCTTTCGTGTGTCGGATGTGTGGTCGGGGAGATGATGACGACAAACTCCTGCTGTGTGATGGCTGCGACGATAACTACCACACATATTGTTTACTACCCCCACTCACAGATCCCCCCAAAAGCAACTGGCGATGTCCAAAGTGTGTGGCAGAAGTGAGTAAAAAGGTTTTAAACAACTTCTTTGTGCTACTTAACACTCAATACCCATCTTGATTTCCTCATAATCTACCTTGTATTTTCAGGAGTGCAAGAAACCTGCAGAGGCGTTTGGCTTTGAACAAGCTACGCGAGAGTACACTCTGCAGAGTTTTGGGGAAATGGCAGACGCCTTCAAAGCAGATTACTTCAACATGCCTGTCCATGTGAGTGCACTCACACATAAGATGTCTTTGTCTTGTGTGCTCTTAATAGAAAGAGACTAATCTCCAGTCTTCATGTGTTTGTGTAGATGGTTCCCACTGAGCTTGTGGAAAGGGAGTTCTGGAGGTTGGTCAGTAGTATAGAGGAGGACGTGACTGTTGAGTATGGAGCAGACATACACTCCAAAGAGTTTGGCAGTGGCTTCCCGATGAACAATGGCAAGAGGAAGCTCACAAAGGAAGAGGAGGTATGTGCATTGTTGGTTTCTTGTTGTAGGCTCAGCAGGTCTTTAGATTACATGTCAGATGTTGTGTACTGCTCAAGTAAAATCCAGCAGAAGAACATTTTAACATAAGATGCTGTATTACTGCTCCAGCCTTGTTGATATCATCTGTACCAAATACTCCCTGCACAATTCAGTGGAACAAGTGCATTTGCATTAACAGAACGTTAACTAATTTGCATTGCATTTATGATTACAGTTGTAAAAGTCAATGAAAAAACCTTGCTAAATGTAATGTTGTCTCTTTGTCAGTGGTAAACTTTTAAGCTCTGGGTTAAGATGGTAGGGTAAATGTAATATATATAATCACAATATCTCTGGAAAACAAATGAAACTGTAGCTAAATCCATGTCTACACTGATTTATCAACAATATCTATATGCATTTTGGGACTGTTTTTGCTAACATTATCCTACATCTTCTATATAGGCTCTCTGTAATGATTATTTGCAGTTTGGATTCATTTGCAAATTAGTTTCTCATCCTGAACTAAAAAATGTACTATTACTAAACCATCCTAAATGTCAGTTTAAGTAAATGATCAAATCATCACTTAGGAGAATGATTTAGTAATTCTCTGTGACAATAAAATATTTAAAAAAGCTGCTTAACTCATAGTTTCAGCTCCAGTTTAGCTTTAAACATATTATGGTTTCTCTTCTTGGTCAAATAATATGTGTGATTAATCTCATTCAGGATTTATAGGATTTATATTATTGGACTCAGATCAAAACCTTAGTCCAGATCAGGGTTTAAAATTAAGTTAAAGTCATAAAAATACAAAAAATAAATAAATAAATGTAGTTCTAGAAAAGTGTATAGATAGTGGAATAGATCACGTGGTTGAGTGGGTGCACCGTAAACTGAGGCTCTTCGTCCTCACTGCAGTGGTGCAGGTTCAGCTCCAGTCTGCACCCTTTACTGCGTATCTCTCGCCGTCTGATTATCCTGTCTAAATGTAGGCAGTAATTGGTTGTTTGCGAAGCTGTTCACAATCAAGGTCCGGTCCTCATTTTCAGTGGAGTCTGTTATTTTTGTTGGTCAGGAATATGCCCGCTCTGGCTGGAACCTGAATGTGATGCCTGTGCTGGAGCAGTCACTCCTGTGCCATATTAATGGAGACATCTCTGGGATGAAGGTGCCATGGCTTTATGTGGGCATGGTGTTCTCAGCCTTCTGCTGGCACATTGAGGATCACTGGAGCTACTCCATCAACTACCTGCACTGGTAGGGCATGCTTGCCTTGTGTGTTGTGGTGGAAAAATTGCAGCTTTTGATGAAAAAGTCATCGTTTGGGTGAACACTTTGCTCTTTCTGTTTTTTTAACTGTCATGTTTCTATCATCCCCAGGGGTGAACCTAAGACTTGGTATGGCGTTCCCTCTGTGGCAGCTGAACGACTCGAGGAGGTTATGAAGAAACTGACGCCGGAGCTGTTTGAGTATCAGCCTGACCTCCTGCATCAGCTGGTCACCATCATGAACCCCAATATCCTCATGGCTCATGGTGTACCGGTAAGTCTCATATCAATTCACAGTAAACCTTCTGAATTGTGTTAGACAAGGCACAGGGGAAATTAATAATAGCTCAGTCCTAGTAAGTGACATAGTATTCCTAGTTTCCCTACTGTGAAAATGTCTGCCCTGTCAAAGGTCATCTGAAATATAGTTAAAGTTTTCTTTGACGGACCTCCCTGTTTCTGTTCGGCAGGTTGTACGCACCAACCAGTGTGCGGGTGAGTTCGTCATAACCTTCCCCAGAGCCTACCACAGTGGCTTCAATCAGGGATATAACTTTGCTGAAGCTGTCAACTTCTGCACTGCAGACTGGGTATGTCTGTTCACGCTGTGTTAAGTTGTCAGTTTACATTTGTTTTTTGACGACTGCATGATCAGCATCACTTCTTCCTACCATTTCAGCTACCTGCCGGCCGTTCCTGTATTGAGCATTACCGACGTCTAAGGAGGTATTGTGTGTTCTCCCACGAGGAGCTCACCTGTAAGATGGCTACGAGCCCGGAGAAACTAGACCTCAACCTGGCAGCAGCTACTCATCGGGAAATGTTCATTATTGTTCAGGAGGAGAGGAAGCTACGGAAGAGTCTGATGGAAAGGGTGAGACGTAGAAATGCATCTTAAAGATTCTTTGTGTCTCTAAATATTTGTGTAAGTAAATAATGGTTCAGTTTGATACCATGTGGAATCTGTGTCTCTGTTATGAGAGTATGGGGAAACTCATTCCTTAAAATCTGTGTGTTGCATTTGCAGGGCATTACAGAGGCAGAGCGAGAGGCGTTTGAGCTGCTGCCTGATGATGAAAGACAGTGTGATAAATGTAAGACCACATGCTTCCTTTCTGCTCTGGCCTGTTCAAACTGTCCCGAGCGTCTGGTCTGTCTCTATCACACTCAGGATCTGTGCAACTGCCCCACTGAAAAACTCTACCTCAGGTATCCATCTGTTGCGTGCCGTGAATGATGCACTACATTGCTATTTTCAAATGAAATGCACAGTCTTTGTTCATTTTTTCGGTTACCTCTTCACTCTACAGGTACAGGTACACCCTGGATGAGTTGTTAGCCATGTTACATCGATTAAAGGTTCGCTCCGAGTCCTTTGATTCCTGGGCCAACAGAGTAAAAGAGGCACTGGAGCAGGAAGAAGGAAACAAGATAGGTGGGGAAATTTGCATAAACCCTTGAAATTTCAGACATTGTTTAGACAAGCAGTTATGGGATTTAAAGGAGCTCGCTAACACCTAGACCTGCATGATTTGCAGAAATTGATGACCTGGAGATACTGAAGGGCGAAGCAGCAGAGAAAAAGTTTCCAGACAATGAACTTCTCCGTAAACTCAACACTGTTCTTAAGGACATCCAACACTGCCAAAAGACGAGCACTGAACTCCTCAGTAACTTAAAGACGAGGTAAGACAGATCACGGACTTCACATTTGCGCCAACTGTTCAGTTACATGCCCTTACATGCTTCTGTCTTTTTAGTGAAACCAAGATGACGTTGGCAGAGTTCAAATCCTTGGTTGAAACAATGCAAAACCTGCCCTGTGTAATGAACCAGTTGGAGGAAGTGCAGGTGAGAACTGAGAAGTTATATGTTATACTCAACAAATGTTTTATTATTTTCAAATAGATTTCCTACATCCATTTATAAAAAAATTATTCCTAGTTTGAGAATGATCTCTGCTTAAAAGTATTATTCAAGCACCTTAAGACTGACCTCTCTACCCTCTGATCTTCTAGTCGGTCTTGCGGACATTGGAGGAGTTCCAGAGCAAGGCTCAGATGCTGCTCAATGAGAAGGACTGGAGGAAGGACTCTCCACCACCCGAGCAGCTGCAGTCTATGCTGGAGCAGGGGGCCCAGCTGCCTGTTGTGGTGCCAGAGTGTGGTTTACTCCAGGGCCTGAAGGAGCAGGGCCACTGGCTGGCAGAAGTGAGGCGCACCCTTGGCACAGATGGAGGGGAGAGGCAGGAAGTGACGCTGGATGTTTTGAGGAACCTGATGGAAGCAGGCTGCAATGTGCCCCAGAGTGCGTCTGTGGAGACGGCCATGGCAGAGCTTCAGGAACTGCTCACGATTGCTGAACGTTGGGAGGAGAAAGCTCAGATTTGCCTTGAACAACGGTAAGACGGACAAGTGGCACCGTACCATTCACTTCACCTGTCACTGTGTCTTTCATCATTTCACAGCCAATTTATCCTGTTGTAAAGACTTCAAAGTTTCATTGGCTTTGCTCTTCCAGGCAAAAGCACCCTCTCTCCACCCTGGAGGCAATAGTAAATGAGGCCCGACTTATCCCAGTCACGCTGCCCAACATTCTGGCCCTGCAGGGCTGTCTTAGTCGAGCTCGAGCCTGGGTAACGGACTTGGAGGAAATCCAGGTGAAAAACTAATTTCTGCTTCTTCTTTCAGTTTTCTCCCTGTGCAGCGTGTGACGTGTAAAATCATAAATTTAAAATACCTGAAATTTTCTGCAGAATGGGGAACATTACCCATGTCTGGATGACCTCGAGGGCCTGGTAGCTATTGGAAGAGACTTGCCAGTCTTCATGGAAGAGTTAAGGCAGCTGGAACTGCAGGTGGCCAGCGCTCACTCCTGGAGGGACAAGGCCAGCAAGACCTTCCTGAAGAAGAGCAGCCAACACAGTCTACTAGAGGTACTAGAAAGAAAATACACTTGCAAATCTAAACAGAAGATCTCTGTTCTCATGTCAATATATCATTCCACTTTAAATGCCACGTAATGTGATCGGTGTGATTCATTAAACTCCACTGTTCCCCTGCAGGTATTATGTCCTTGTGCAAAAAGGAGAGAGCGGCGAGATGCAGCAGAGCCACTGGATGATCCTCTAGATGATTCTGATACCAACACTCTGGGGCTCTCTGCTCAGGACTTGAGGGACCCTGCAGCTATTGTGAGTGTACTGATGTATTTGTTGGTTTTAAAGTTTTCTGTCTTAGTACATACATATATTTATCAGTACCACTGGAGTCTGTAAGTGTACCTTGTCTTTAGGTGCTGGCATTCAAAGAAGGGGAGCACCAGGAGAAAGAGGCACTACTGAGGTTACAGAACGTGAACATGTGTAAATCAGGACTTAACCCTGCAAGTAATAAAGAGGACAAGGAGAACGGGAGGTGGGATGACGCCATGGAGATGGACACGTCCAGCCACTCTGAGAACTCTGTAAAAGAGAACGGTAACAGCAACCACACCTGTACCACCCCTCCTCAGTCTGTGTGTGTGTGCTCTGGGCAGCCTCGCGCTCCTCAGCTCCGCTGCCACCTGTGCAAGGACTGGTTCCATGGTGGCTGCGTTCCTTTCCCCTCCCTGCTGCCCTCCGCCGGACCACCAATTAACCCCCTTTGCTGGTGGGACTGGGACTCGCGCTTCTTGTGTCCACGATGCCAGCGGTCACGGCGCCCACGCCTGGAGACTATCCTGGCATTACTTGTAGCCCTGCAGAGGCTGCCTGTCCGCCTGCCTGAAGGAGAAGCACTGCAGTGTCTAACAGAGAGGGCCATCACCTGGCAGGGCAGAGCCAAGGAGGCACTGGAGACACCAGAGCTGCAGGCGGCACTTCAGAGGCTGCAGGAACTCAGAGAGACTCTCCATCATGAAGCAGAGGAGGACATGGAAAAGGAGACGGAACGCAGTTCAGTTATTGTTTTGTCAGACTCTGATGGAGGGGAAGGAGAAGATGGAGTCATTGATCTGACAGAGGAGAATTCATCTAAAAAGAACACAAAAGAAAGCAACAACATGCAGGTAAAGACCTTTATTTTTACCTGTTCAACAGACTGAACTCTTTCAAACTTGATCTCGTCTCTTCTGTCAGTTCAATAATAATTCATCAAATAATTGAATCATCATGTATTCCCATTTGGCAGGCTGAATGTGAAAATGGCATCAACAAGAAGTCAAATATAACAGGTAAGACGTCATGAGTATGTCAGCGTAACCACTGAACTTCACCCACAGGCTACAGCACTGACTGTGTCTGTTTCTACTTTTCAGGTGTGGGGTCTCTGCAGCCCCTGCTGCCTTTGCTAAAAGGCCAGGTTGTGGAGCTTTCTCCAGCCACCACGGTCCGACTGGAGGAGCTGCAGCTGGAGGGAGATCTGCTGGAGGTGTCCTTGGACCAGACGCACACCATCAGCAGGGTCCTGTTAGCGGCCTCTGTTCCTCCCAGAGAAACAATGCACACGCTCATTCAGGTCAGGAACAATGAACACATCATCACATCATATATTCAAGGATAAGAAGAATTAATTTTAATTAAGATATATTATCCTGATCTGTTGAAAAGACTGTGGAAATGTATATATGGTTGGTTTGAGTCGATGTAAATGCTTTTCGTTGTCTAGTTTTACCTTCTGCATTTCTAATGTTCTGGTCCTCTCTCTCAGATTGAGCTTGAAGAGCAGAGAAGAGCCAGCCGTGGACGAACCAAGGACACCAAAAGGAAGCGAAAGAGCCACAGAGGTGGCAGCGGGGAAGGGGCAGGAGAGAGGTCACTGGATTCCTCAGAGTCAAAGAAAACCTGTCCTGTTAAACACAGCCCCTCCCCTCACCTACCTGCCCAGACCAATTCAGAGGTAACTGTCCCCTTTCAAGGTGTTTTTCTTAATTTCCTTTAAATACTATATTAATAAATATGGATTTATAATTGTCTGATTATTTTTGCCAGATTTTGTGATACCGTCAACACTGGAGCTCTGCTTGAAAGGATTAGTTGGAGGAATTCAAGAGACAGAGCTTTCTGTGCCAGAAGACCGTGTCAAGTTATAAAAAGATGCAGGACATCCCCTCCCCAGTACCCCACTGCCCTTCTCATCCCTCCTTCAGACACTAACAGAGCCACGGCTCTTCTGCTACACTCCACTGTCTCATCCGTAACTCAGCCATATCTCACTCGTCATTGTTTCTTTTCGTTGTCTTACCCGAACTTCATTCTCCGCATTTCCCTGGATCCATTTTCTCCTGTGAACATATTAAAGACCGTGTCGGGCCGATGTCACACTTACCGTTATAGGAGCGTCCTTGGTCTAGACTTGTCTCTGCGGTCCGTCAGTATGCTACGTTATCCCAACTGTATTCAATGCTAGTTCAAACGAAGCCTGTCTCAGGGGCCGGCAATTGCAGTTTCACTTCACTTTGAGCTCACCTGTTGACGAGGCATAAGCTATGGGTTTATTTCCACAGTTATTTGGACATGATTCCTGAAGCTGAAGCACAGCGGAGGATTTTGACTGCTGATCTGAGACGACAGCATCGTGGTTACACTTGTATTTTTTTGTATTGAATCTTGTGTTTGATGCTGTTTGGAGGGGATTTTGAATAAACTGGGTAAGTTTTGGGAAGTGTTAAAAACAGGCATTAATGTTTTTGGTGCTACTTTCCCAAAATGAATATCTGTACCTCCTCTCCTCTCCCTTAATGCCTTTTATTTTTTCTTTTCTTTTTTTTCCATCTTTTTGACTCCTTGTTTTATTCCTTTCATTATGACCTCTTTCTCTCCCTCCTTCATTCTCTCTCTTTGCAAATTAAGGTAACTTCACTGTAACTCACTTTATCTCTGTTCATTTTGTTTTCTGGGTTCAAATTATTATATTATTATTATTATTATTGATATTGGAGACACAGTTGTGAGTTTGTGTATAAACTTTTCATTTTAATGTTGCCTTTGTTTCTTTTCACTCTTGTTAGAAAAATAAAGGTTTAGAATTGTTTAGGAAACGCTGACTCGTTATTTCTGACCTTTCAGTTCTTTTCTTCACACTGAATGAAAAACTAAAGAGCAGTGGCGTTATTTTCATAATGACGGCATTTATTTAGAAAAGCTTTCACTGTAAAATGGCAGACACTGGACATCACGATATCGATCAAACAAACACACCATGTTTTTTTTTGTTTGTTTTTTTCTCCTACAGTAGGACTTTGAGCAAATTCATAGAAAGACACGTTTACACGATTACAGAATGTTAAAGGCCTTCAATCTTAAAAGTACATGAAAAACACCAGTCTCAATATCAAACATGCATGTAAGCCAAATTAAAAATTAGCTTTTGTTTCTCCAGTCTTGTCCGTAGTCATCTCTCTGGGGAGCGCAGAATTAAAAAGTGAAAATGGCTGCTGTAAACCCAATTAACAGGGTTTTTCTTTTTTTAATAACCAAGAATCATTTCATTTGCAATTAAAAAGCCTTGCTCACAACATTAAAATAAATGATATTGCATACGAACCAAAACATCTGGGGAAAAAGCAGGACATTTTGAAATTGAGCACAAACTTATTTGACGTTTCGTCCCTTTAGATGGCAAACGTGCCTTTTCAAATGAAATGATATCAAACGTTTTCTGTGCTTTGACGATACAATGTGCCTTTCTTTGAAAACAAAACGCTAAGTCGGTCGCTCTGTGCTTTTGGCGTTTATTCTCTCGGCTACAGTCATCTTTGTATCACTTTGAAAACTGTGCCGTGCAGTCAAGTCTGCCTGAGAGGAAGGCACCGCTCAGCTCGGAAAGCAGCAATGTTGCGTTTTCCAGTGTCGAAAACAAAGGAGCGTTTGTACGTGAAGGCTGCAAGAATGACAGAAATTTAACTACATTAACAGACTCGATGTGCTTCGTCAAAGGTCCTTTTGTGGACGCTGAATATACAGTTTAATGGCACAGAAGTGACTTTTGTTCATGTTTTCACAGTTGCGTGGTTCTGGGTCTCGCTTCAGATTTTTCTGTCAATCATGAATATTTCATAGAGGCCTGCAAAGATTCAGTTTCAGCGCTGAGCTACAGTACGTCTCTCGTGGCTAAACAGTGTGATCTCCCCCAGCGTCTCATCATTGTGTTAGAAGACATATTGGAAGTGATTATGTCTCTTGTCACAGCCCTCTGACCTCCTATTAATGTTATAAAATGCTAATCTGTGCTCGGTTTTCTAGGTCTTTAAGTCTGCCTTGGGTTGAAGTATATTTAAAAAACACTGCACATTTTTTTATGCATTTCTGAAATGGTTTGACAGCATTATAAATGTGTGCTTTCTTGCAATTTGAGAAGATGATTTTTTTGTTTCTGGACTTATAAAACCTGTCATGAATTATGATATTTTAAGCTGGCTATGATCATTCATATTGCCATCATCATGTGTTGCTGCAGACATATTTGTGCCAAGGTAAACTGTTCATCCCCACAGGCCCTATCAAACCACTTTGGCACTGTCTTCCTAACTCTCTGCCTCCGTCTCTCCCAGCTCGTCTCACACTGTGGTTACAGACAGCAGGGGGTTGTACACTTTCTTCCCATCAGCAGACCTGGTCCCGTGAGCCAGCAGCTCCTGTATAGTGATCCAGTTGTCCAGGATTCGGCGGCTGCGTTTCTTCATGCTCCTGCGGTGACACAGCTCCAGGATGGAGGTGGGCTCCTGCTGCTGCGTCGCTCCCTGCTGTCCTCCCCCGCCGCCGCCGCCGCCCTGCTCCCTCTCCCGCTCCCTCAGGCAGTCGAGGCGGCTCTGCATCATGAACTCCCTGCGCCGCCGCTGCTCCCGGGCCTTCAGCAGCTGCTGCTTGCGCTCCTCTTTGCTCCAGTACCGGCCCATCTTCATTTCACTCACAGCATCGTCGTCTGTTGTCATGCCGCTGCGTTCCTCCCTGATCTTCATGGCGCGGGCCTTCAGGAGGCGATCCCTCACGGGCCGCTTGGCCACATAGCGTGAGCCATCGCTGCGGATCTTCACCTTCCACTCCATGCGAGGGGAGGCAGGCAGCAGTGGAGGGGACAAGGGTAAGGAAACAGCACATGGGTCCTGGGTAACATCCTTACATGTGCTGCCCAGGCTCATGGGGCTGGCGTCGCCCTCGGTCTCTATGGTGCCCTCTCTGACAGCATTTCTGAGTCCGCCCAGTCGATCAGAGGTGGAGGGGGACCTCAGCTGCATGCAGCTCAGGTACCGCTGAGGCGGCTTTGTTTCATTCTGACGGCGAGACAGATAGGGGCTGTTTTCTGCACTGCGCCCTCCTGTCCTCTCGGCTGTCCCGTTGGCTTTGGGGTTACGCCTCACTCCGCCGTCTGAGCCCCTCCTGTTTCCTCCGTCTCGGGTCAGAGACCTAGCCTTAGCTCCAGGGCTGGCTGTCTTAGCCTCAGCTCCTCTCCTGTGAGTGTGGGGAGAGTAGGGTTGGTTCAGGTTTGCCTGTATCACATCCTCTCTTTCGGCTTTGGTTCCTCTCTCTCTCTGCCTTGTGGAGGTTGGAAAGTGTATACCTGCCGGGAGAACAGACTCTCCTCCCTCCAGACTCTGTGTGGAGTGTGAGGGGTACTGTTCATTGACCAGAGGGGTGCTCCTGCAACTTTCCCCTCCAGTGTTGTAGGCACTCGTGCTGTCCTTATCGGAGCGCTCCCTCTCCGGAAGCTCGTTGATATCTGACAGAGCGTGGTGGCAGGACTCCTCACTGACCAAAGTGCCATTAATGTCCTGGCGTCCAGCTCCTACTCCAGCCCCTGCACTCGCCCCATTCTTGTCTTCAAGAGGCCAAGCCTTCATGCAACGCTCCCTCAGCTGCTGCATCTTCTGTGCCCTCAGGATGTTCCGACACTTGAACTCCAAGTGGCGCAGTTCCTCTTCCAGGAGGGCCATCTCATGCTGCGTCAGACTCTCATTCCTATTCACATCCAGGGACACACCCCCTTCTTCTTGTGCTGACCCCTGATCTCCCAGTAACATCAGGGCATTACCGTTCTTCTCATAGTAATATTTGATTTCCAGTAACTCTTTGTACCTCTCACACTCCTCCTCAGTCAGCCCAGGCATCATCATCCTCACAGGATCTGCCATGTAGGCCCTCTCCACGCGCTCCACCTGTTCCACCCCTCCTCCATTAACACAGTCCAGGCCTAGGAGGGAGTCAGTGCTAAACTGGAAGTCCTGTGAGTGCAGCAAGGGTGGAGTGTCCCCTCTGCCGCTGGACAGAAACTTGCGCATGCTGCCTGGGGTATTGGTGGCGTTTGTGTTGGAGGCACTAGTGTGGTCGTCTCCCAGGAGGTCGTGCTCTGAAGACTCCTCGTAGCGCGTGCTTTCATCCGTGCGGCCAACCCCACTGTCCAACTCCTGGCTGTTGCTCAGCACTGTCTGGAGCAGATCAGGCGAATCCCTGTTCAGTGAGTGACCGTGGCCACGCAGCACACCTCCACCGGAGACGCTGCCTGCTCCGGCACCGAGAATGGACGGGCTGCTCCTTAATCTGTGGCTGCTGGCCAGATGGACGGCATTGTCCAGCGGCTCCAAGTCCAGCTCATCGGGATCCAGCTGGTTGTCATTCTGACGGGGTCATTGTCGAAGGGACAAAAAAGACAAAGTAAAACCATACATTAGGGTTATAATCTGATGGTTTAACAGAGAACGTAACAATATTGTAAAGCATTTAAAATACATAACACCTAAATCTACTTATTCAATATAGAGAGAACAATCTGCAAACAGTGAGGAGGACATGTGCTTATTCCCACAGATACAGAGTAGCATTAGCATTTATTTAAAGCTTTGGCTCTGATGGCTCTCCTTTAAGGTCTGTTTAACTGTTTCAAACTTAAATGCTTTGATGAAGTCACCAACTTTCTCTCTTTCATTCAGGTATTATCTATGATTGGTAGATTACCGGATTTTCTAGCAGTAAAACTGCAGAGCAGAAAACAATAGCCTTAAAAGACAGTGAAAACACTTAAAATAGCTGAGGCGATTATTTTCCGTGACTACAAGCGACTCCTTTGACAGTCAAACTTACTGTCTGATCCCTTGATAATGTATAAGTATAGTTTGTAGCAGCTTTAATCTTCTGCAGTATATTTCTGAATTGATGTAAATGCAATACTCCTTTCTATCACCAGATGGAGCTGGTGCTCTGTCAGGTTTTTATTTAATTTCAGTTTTTAGTGTCTGTTGAGTTGTTTGTCTTTGTAATGGAAACAAAATTCTGTATTTCTATATCTGTATGTTATAAAAATTATTATTCAATAGTCTTTCAATAGATATTCAGCATTAGAAGATGAAATGTGCAACTAGATGATCCAGTCTTTTATGTGTTTAATATAAACTATAGTCCTTTCTCATGTTTTTTCTTTTCAGTTTCAATTACCACCCATTCAAAAGCCAATCAAACATATTACCAACACTTAAATTAGAAAACAATTTATTCCTCCCCCTCTTGGCAGACTTTGCCTAATTGGATTGATTTGAATGTGAGTTGCATGCAGACTGCTGGTCATTGATTATCTGCTTCTTCATTCTTATTCTTTGACGACCCCTTTCGACCCTCTCTCTCTTTTTTCTTTTCTTTTTTTCTCCCCCCGAGGCAACAGATCAAGCTTTAATCTCTGCTTGTGCATTTCTTGCTTGAATCTTAATGCGGGGACAATGCCTTAGCGGTATAAATCTCGCCAGCCTTCCACAGGTTAATCTTACGCTCTCCTGTTCAAACACAAGGACGTCTTTAAGCAGAGGAGAGGTTATTTGTTTGTCTTTGACTTGGATCATTTTAATGAGGGCCTTTTTTAATCTCCTCCGTACCTCAGACAGCATACAAATTAGTGGACTTATCGCTGGCACTGAGGCTGTGTCCACCTGCAGAACATTTTTGTAATGGTGGGCAATGAGAAACCCGTTTGAGAGGGTCAACGTTTGTCAGCTTGTGTGTTTGTAAGCAGTTCGGCCTCGGTGTGTTACTGTGTGCTACCGCGCCCTTGTATCTGCTAATGGCTTGACCTTGAGGGATACAAAGTGGTGCCACGTTTGCACCGTGAGCACGAGCCCTATTTGTCTTTGTCTCTCTCTTCGTGCTATCTGAGTTCACATCGTGTGTTTGAACCTTTTTGCTTTTCTGCCTCTTCCTTAAAGAAGCAGAGAATCGTGTTGTAACTCATGCCCAGTTTCTTTCCTATCACTAACCGTCTTTTTTTTTTTTGGTCTCACGGCTAAATGTTTAACTCGAATTTTACATCCCAGCCAGCTAATTTCTTGCCACATAAAGCGGGAGATAAAGGGAGAGGAGCGCATTTTTAGGTCAGTATTCAGGCCGAGCCTCGCAGCCTCTCTCCCCGAAGACTGCATATCCAATTTCCTCACCTCTATCTCGGGTCGTGCGAGAAGCAGGGAGACATTAGTGCTGTCCTCTCTGGTGAGAATTGCCACCGCCTCCTCTCTGTTCTGGATGTCCACTCCATTTATCTGACACAGAAAGAAGAGAATAAACCTGATTATGTAATACCCTTTATACCAACCCCAGCTTCAGCTGAAGTGCACGCTTCGGGAAATGGGTTTTCTTTAGAAACGCCAACAATGGAAATGTCCTTTTAGCTTAAACGCATGGGTATTAAAATCCATTTAATTCACAATAAATGCTGCACCGTTCGCTATTTCCTTTAAAAGGTGAATCAAATTCTAGCATCATATAAAAGTCGTAATAGCAGCATAGAGAAGGAATGTGAGCTCCAGGATGGTGCTTAGGAAGGAAGCCTCTACCTGTAGTATTCTGTCTCCCTTGCGGATGCGACCATCCACCGCAGCAATACTGTTTGGGTTCACCTAGCGAAAGGAGAATATGTTTAGGAGAATAAAAAGATTTACTGAAAGTTTGATAAAGTTTTGGGTTTTATAACGCCATCTTCACCTCTCCTACATAGATCCCAAGGTCCTCCTCATCATCCGTCCTGTAACACACTGTCAGACCGAGTTTATCCTGCTGACGAGACTTATACAGCTCCACCTCCTGGCGCAGAGAAAAATTCAAGGATGTTAGGCAGAGAGCAGTGGGGCAGCTTTCTGTAACACAGCTCCGAGGTGCCATGTGGGCTCTCACCTCGTATTCCAGCTCATCCTGCCTGTCCACTTCATGCTGAGTGATATCGAAGTAGTCAGTGGGGTCATAGTACACGGGCTCTATGAAGCTGAGAACGAGAACATTGAGGAAACAGTATTTCAGTAATTGGTGCGGCTACTGGTTTCAAATGTGCAAACCGGACTGACACAGCAGACGAGCTCTGATCTGCCGGTCTGACATGCTGCAGAGGCCTATTAGCCTGCTCCCACTCACAGTTCATTGAGTAGATAGGGCTCTAGGAGCGGTGGTAGAGGAGGGGAAGGTGGAGGGTCGGGTGGGGGTGGAGCTCCGCAGGGATGCTGGTTGCTCTTGCCCAGAGTCAACATATGCTGGAAGCTGATGTCTGTTTGGGTGCAGCTGTCCACACAGTCGGCCATGCCCATGGTCACCGGCAATTGCCCTCCAGGAGCACCCGCTAGGCCCGCACGTCTGCGCGCCCCCCTCCTAAGTATGTTGGACAGCACAGGGTCCCGTATGTCCAGGGTGGGATCCCCAGAAAGGCGGGACAGCTCCTTCCCGTTTACCTGGGAAAGTCACAAACAAAAGAGGGGATGAGAAAGAGAAGGGAATGATCTGGAAAAATTAAGAAGCTGGCTATAAATTGTGTGAGGTGAGTGATCCTCTACATTTAGTTTTAACCACATGACACAGGAATAAACACAAAGCTAATTGAGAAAAGTAAAAGCTCTACAAAAAATGATCATGAATGACAAGACGAGAAGAAGACAGGAGGTCGGGCTGCAGCATTTCTGTCAGACAGGGAAAGTTAGTTCACAGGAGAGAAGGGTGGAGGGAAACTACAGCTACACGTGCCTAAAATAAAGACAAACTATGTTAGTCAACAGAAAACGATAAAAAAAATACTCCCTCGCATGAACATACACATGTACAACTGTGCACAGCCGTTAGTGTTCCCACACAGAAACCATAAAAAAATATTTATACAAAAGGTTTTCGACATGTCACACCAAGCGGCAGAGCAGAAAGATGCATACTGAGACCTTTAATCGACCGTCAGCCTCAAAAGAGCACAGCATGTTGCTTATGTGACCCTTCTGTGGAGAGAAAGAAAGAAAGAAAGCAGAAAGACGGCGGACTTAGAAAGTAATTGGGCCTGTGAACAGCTGGAAAGTGGTAAACACAGATTCAAGTTTCAGTATTAACAGATGTCTTTCCCTTGTGCATCAGCCTTGTGCTTATAGACTCCTTAAAGCGCTGTTATGTTTCTTTCGTGCGCATTAGAAGTGGTTCCTTTCCACAAACAAATTCAATAATACAACACCTTCAAGAAAAGCGACTTTGATTTCTCTGCTTTTCAGAGGAAGGGGAACTTCACTGACAAACACTTTAAAGTCATTTGTGCTGAAACATTCAGACGCACTGACTGGAACAAATAAAACACGTCTACCTGAGAAAAATGTTTCATTGTTTTCTTCAGAGCTCTCTCACCCTCTCTGCCTTAGCCCTTGATGATGAAACAAATAATCCTGAAACGCACGTGATCAGCGCTACATTCATGTGTGTCTCAGTCTGCTGGTGCTGTTTTAAAACCCGTGGCTTATGAAAACGTCTCCCCTCGCTCCTCGAGCAGCTGGTTCAGACAGCGAAGAGGAGAGAAAAGGCGCATTAAAAATGGAAGATTATTGAGCACGAATCTGGAGGAGGGATCAAAACTTCAAGGTAACTCAAACAAAACAATCATTGTTGAGCCTAGGAGGACCTAAAGAGGAAAGGCTCATTCAGTATTTATTCTTGTTTTTAGCTAAACTAGCAATAGATCCAGTTGGCGCAGACTAAACTATGAGATGAAAACTTGACATATTTGTGACCCTTTAATTTCAAGTTCCACCTCCATGTTCAAGATTTAATTTACTGAACACTTTGGTTGCTTTATTGCTAAAACTATTCCCATTATCCTCAACTTTATTTTGCATTTAGTGTTAGTTTGCATGTGAGCATGAATGGTCGTCTGTCTCTCTGTGTCAGCCCTGCGATAGACTGGCGACCTGTCTAGGGTGTACCCCGCCTCTCGCCCTAGGATCCAGCCCCCCCCCCCCCCCCTTTACAGGACAAGTGGTTTCAGAAGGTGAATGAATGAATGTTGGTTAGCATACATGCTAGCATAATAAATTACCTCACTGGTAAACCCACTGAATATCACGCAGCTAATATTGTCTCTGGCTCAAAGCACTGCTGAGTAGAGCCTCACTGAGCTACACATTTTCCCTTGATTTCATTACGTTAGACAGACATTAGGCAACGTAAGGGCATGCGTGTGCCAGAGAGCGTTGCGTGCACTTACTGAGCCAGACAGCCTTTGTGCAGCTTCATTCATGTTGCACACTGCGCCGACCTCGGCTGTCTGCGACTCTCCACTTCTTCACCGCCCTGCCTCATTCTCCCACTCCCTCTCTCATCTCTTGTCCCCTTCCAGTAATTGCATGTCAAATCAATGTTCCCCTGCGCAGCCAAGCACTAAAACTTTCTTGCCACATTCAGCTCCTGTTTCCCCTTTTTTTTCTCCATCTCTCTCTTAGCCTCCACAGCACCACCGCCCCAATGGTCTATCTTTACTCCTTTATCCTCAAAATCATTTCCCTTTCTCTTCTGCCTTCATATCCTCACCCTCTCCTGCTTCTCCTTCTTTTTCCTTCTCTGTGCTGCCTCAGCAGTTCTGTCCGCCCTGTCCCCTCCCTGGAGATAAGAACCAACCCTCCTCTAGTTCCATCTATATCACCCGGCTTGTCTCCTCGTGCGTGTTTGTCCTTCCTGACACTAATGTTCCTCCACAGATCCTGCTGTCTTTCTTAATGAGCAGCAAATAAGACCCTTCCTCCCTAAAAGGCATATTGGTGATGGACAAATATATATAGTTTGATGCAGCTTTATCTCGGCCGGCTGATTTTTTTTTTTCTCTCCAAACAGCAGGAGGTGTCTATTTGTTTCAGGGCTTGTGTGCTCTCCAGAATAAGACAGAGAGGCGATTAGGAGACAGCCTCATGGTCATGAGTGACAGGTATGAATACTGAGAGAGTGTGTGTGTTGGGGGGTTTCTCATTCATTATCAATGAGAGGTGCTGAGATTGCTTTGAAGATGACTTCATGCAGGGTAATGGTTGTCATGTGTTAGACAGCTCTTTGGACTTGACTTGATGGAGAATCCATTACACTCTTACCTTGCACTGTTCTCTATTATCTCTGGGTTAGTAGGTCATTATGTACATCTACTATTTATGAGCTGCACGCGCTATGGAAATAATGAAGCCGCGCATATCCTGATACGGAATATTTGTGTTCAAAATGGAATTAAAATTCAGAAAAATAGTCTCCAGAATTCACAGCAGGGGGTGGGGCGGTGGCGGTATTGGCTCTGGAGCTCAGGGTGGGGATGATGTGGGCCGAGATGAAAGAGATGCGAGGAGTTCAAAGTGAAGAGGGAGAGAGGGGGGAAAGGAGGTGAAGAAGGGGGGTAATGATGCAGGAGAAAAGTGGGGAAAAAAAAAAATAAAAAAACAGGCTTTCAAGGAATTGTCTGGTGAATGTAAATAGTGAGCGAGGCTGGCTCCGGGTTCAGGAGCTGCATGTAAACACACACACAATGGGAGCTCATGGGGAATCACTAAGTGGTTGATGCATAATTAGTTTTTATCTGAAAGCCCTTTAAAGAGCAAATTAATCTCATGCGTTGTACAACAGGCTGAGATGAAAAGGAGGGGGAAGGCGACGACTAACTGCTCGGTAATATCACACACACAGTCTTCGGCGTAGGTAAAAACAAACAGACTCAATCTGAAGTGTGCCCTCGCGCTAAATCTTCTCAGCAATTCTCACAGTTTTCCCCTGAAGATTAAATTTGTGGCCGTTCTCGCACTATCCATGCACGATCTCCCGCTTGACCGAAACCTGCACCCCCAACATATTGAATTCCACTTGTTTGGTAATTGATTTTTCTCATCTCCCACGCTTTGAAGGCTGCGCCAGTCACCTCCTCAGAAAATCAATTAATCTGGAGACAGAGTTGACCTACTCCGGCTATAACCCCAATTGTTTGATATCACGGAGCTAATTTAAATAGACAAGCAGGGAGCAATATAAACTGATAACAGCCAGAAGATATTGATTCAAAAGGCTGTTCAAACAATCCTAGAAATGATGGTGAGGCAGCTAACAAGCCTCAGTGGGAGTATGGAGCACGCACATGATGCGTCAATACATTCATCAGCGAGAGCAAAAGATGAATTATGGGCTGATGTTTTTGCTGACGGTGAGAAGGTCTGAAGGAGTGCGTGCAACGAGACTAAACTGATCATTAAAGGAGAATGTCACAGACTATGTGGCTTTACACTAAAGCATCTGATCATATGTTTTCCCCCAGCGTTATTAAATGAGCGCCAAGAGAGACGTCCTCTCCGTCAGAGGCCTTTCTGTCCCATCACTGTGTCAGCCACGCGTCTCAGACATCTGCAAGTCAAATATCAGGACAAACTTGACAAACTCATGCAGCTGTGCACAAACATGCTGTTTGCACATCCACCTGACAAACAACACAAACAATGTTGGCATTGAACTAGGCTGACACTCAAAAAGATAACAAGCTGTTCGTCACATGATCTGATTAACCAGTTGCAAACAATTTGTGTTTTTTTTTTTTCTCCACTTGATACTTGGCATGCAGCATTTACAGCAGCATTACAGCAAGAAGGTTCTGGGTTCGAATCCACCTCCCGACTGGGGCCTTTGTGTGTGGAGTTTGCATGTTCTCCCTGTGTCTGCATGGGTTCTCTCCGGGTACTCCAGCTTCCTCCCACCGTCCAAAGACATGCTCATGTGAGTGTGAATGGTTGTCTGTCTCTCTGTGTTAGCCCTGCGATAGACCGGCAACCTGTCCGGGGTGTACCCCGCATCTCGCCCAAAGATAACTAGGATAGGCTCCAGCCCCCCAGAGGGCAAGCGGTTACAGAAAATGAATGAATGAATGAATGAACCTATGAAGCCTGGTGTACAAACACAAAATAAATGGCAACAGGATACAATAAAGATGGAGATATATAAAACTGATTTGTAGGTGATTGCACATAAACAAATAGTTATCTTAGCACTCACTTGCTACTTTATTAGGTACACTAGTAAAAACAAATGCAATTTAATGTAACAGCCCTGCACTAAATCATAACTTCATGAAGGTTATGGTATTCAACATTTGTTCAAAATAACCAAGAGATTGTGTTGTATGTTCCCATTATTTTGACAGTGGGCTAGGCTGAATAACAGAAACACTTTTAATGTGTTAAATTCAGTTTAGCAGTGCCACAGACTACATCCTCCACAATGATGATGCAGTTGAATCACCACCTTATTTACTCTATTTCAACATAAACGGATCATTATAACAGTCAAGTAACCATTTATGATTAAGTCATGATTTATTAGAATGAACTGGCTACATTATAATGCTATATAAACAATTTATTATAAATTAACCACTGATTATTGATGCAAGAGAGTGGGTTATATTCAAGCGTTAACAATATAATAATAATAGAAAAAAGACTAGCTAGGGATAAGTCATTTTTAGATTATATCATATATCATCATATGTAAATAAATGAGAGTGGACAAATTAACAATAGTCCTAATATAAAGCATTGGATTTTTTTCTTTGTATCAGTTATGTTTTATCTTATTTTGTCCAGTATTTATTGTGTGCTAACACGTTGGTATCTTTGTCACACATAAACACCACTGTGCACTCATCTGACCACGTCTGCCGGTCGCCGGTGCATATTGATTCTGATGCGTCGCCCTCTTGTGAATGTCAGCATGTATCTCTGTGTCATTGTGAATGAAAGCACATCAGGGTTTGTTTAATGACGCCTGTTGCCATGGAAACAGCCTCCTGCTTTACAGTGACTGGGGAGAGAGAAAGAAGGGAGCGGCTGTGGGGATAGGGAGGGGCGCAGGTTCACTGTGTGTTCCTGCAAAACGTGTGGAAAAATGCATGTTCTCGCTCAAAAACGGTTTCTGATGCGCGCACGGGTCTGCAGCCGAGTCTGTAATTCATCAGCCTTTATTTTTTTATTTTTTTTTACTTCAGGCTATAGGAGGTAATATTGATTAGAGACACTCCAGTGGGTGTGTTCCAACCACCAGTGTGCAGCGTATGTGAAGCAGAGGTTCAATGTATAATGCATGAATTTTATTCCTTTGGCAAGAGAAGCAAGTGTTGTAATATCATCAAATTTAACAGCCTGTTTTTTATAGCACAATTTAGCCATAAGCTGTTTAATGCTGTATTTATTATCTGAAGACACACGCTGTTAGTCAGTGGACTGCATCTAATTGGAAGGTGTAATTATACATGTTAGTTAAGGAGAAAAGCTCAAAGCTGAGAACCTTTAAAGGGACAAATACACAGCATGGAAAGACATAAAATGTGGCGGGGAAAATGTAATTATGTTTGATGATTTTTGTAATGATTTGCAGTGTCTGTAATCATTACTTGTAATAGCTGAGATTGAAATTTTATGGGAAAAGCAGCATGTTATCGCTGATCAACTGTTCAATTGATTTATTTTGTCCTTAATGTATTTTCTACTTCTTTTGCAACAACATTTCCTCTTTCCTAACTGAGGCTGCCGTCTTTCATTATGACTGCACTCAGCAGCCAACAGCTCTGGCTCTGCTCTTCCTTCTCCATTTGTTCTCTTTTCATTGTTGTTTCAGGTTTACCAGACAACGGTGTACTGTATGTCGTCTTTCTGCTCCACAACCCACAAAGTATTCAGTTTCCCGCCAGCAGCTTTGCATGCAACATGACAACTCCAACACGTTTGCTGTCTGTCACCGTTCACTCCTCACCACACCTGCCTGTAAACCACATGCATGCAGGTGTCTGACTGAGCTTCGGGATGACAGATTTCTGGGGACACGACCTTCGCGTTCAGTTGACCTCACATGAGTGAAATGATTTGATTTCCACTTTGCACTACATTGACCTGCGTGCTGTTAGTATCGTTACTGCTGACTCCCGTTAGATAAGGACACCGGCTGAGGTATGAACTGGCGGTGCTCTGGCTCCGTGATCACATGCCAGACTGCGCACGCCTCACCCTCCGCCCTCCACCCAGGGGATTTGTGAAGTCGCTCAAGCTGTTATGTTCACCTCTGCTCCACGAAGTGCTCAAATCAATTACTTTTGACATCTAAGTGCAAGTAGCAGAAAAAAAAGCCAAAAAAAGAGCCCAGACTGGCTTTCCCCTTCATCTTTAATTTGCTTATTTTGACTCCCTCTTCGACTCATTACCTCTGTTTGGACTCTGTCTCTCCTCCTGTTCCCCTCTCTCTTGGCATCGCCTCTGGCACCAGATGCAGCCCAGTTAACTGGCCCAGACCCCGACTCTAACATGCAACAGAGACCCAGCTGAGGCTTCTGGTGCCACAGATACTAAAAGTGTTGCACAGCATACCCATGAGTGCTGAGCATTTTTTTATTTTTTATTTTTTCATGCTTAGTAAGCACCGGACTTATTCCGGTCACCGAATGCATCATCAAGCTGCCGAGCAGGAGCATCCTTAGGCTCTGCACGGCCAGATGAGCTTACTCACATGCAGCCTGGGGTCCCAGTTGGCAGGTGGTGCTGAGGCTGTAACCGTGGCAACCCCTCTCTCCCATAACACTTTAGCCCAGTTTAACAACTCATCCATCCTTCTGCCTCTGTGGCTCTGCAGCACAGGTCTACTTTCTCTGAGCCAGAGTATCTCTCCATTTCATGCAACTGTATCATCATAATTATCAAGTACCATTATTATAATTATCAGTGTTATTGTTATACCGTGACTATTGCAGTACAGCAACTAATAGCCTCGTTCTAGAGGTACTGAGCTAATTAAAATGCACAAAAAGGAACACATGCCCAACCAGACAGTAGATTACACGCATCACATGATCTGGAGCTTGTATCAAATCAGTCACATTTAACGCATTCACTGATTTGATTCACCTAATTAATTTCATTAATTGCACAGTATAATGTTATTATCATGTCTTCTGATGATGGTGCTAATGTCTTACTTGCATTTATACATAAATTATCTGATGATGTTTTTTATCTTTCACATGACCATCAAGCAGTAGGTGTGGTTGTAATGATATTAACAGCTGATAATGTCTCCATTTCATGCAACTGTATCCCCTGCTTCTCCTTCAGGCATTTCATAATCAGTAGAAATGCTTGCTTGGTTTGTGAGGAAAAATATTTTGGATTCAAAACTTGCTATAGGACATGAGTATAAGAATGTTTTGATTGTGTCAACATGGAGGGGTTCTGCTGAATTCTGCTGCACAAAGAAACTTTATCATGCCAAATGTGCTTGTCACTCATCCAGCAGCATCACTGAGAGAAAAACAAAGCAAAGACACACGAAAGAATACTTTTGCTCGAGGACTCAAAGGCAGAAACTTGATTTTTTTGTCAGACAGACAGAGAAAGGAGAGGAGGCAGAGCACTCACCTGGAACATTACCCTGTATTGTTCCTCGGGCTTTTGAACCACACACATGTTGCACCCCATTGTGACTTTTGGCACAGCGCTGGACTGTGCAGGTTCAACAGCTGCCCTGGATGACCAGTGCTTACACCAGGACTCTTTGTGCAGTCTTTGTCTGTGGCAGTGGGAGAGCCCCACCCTGGCACATAACACTCGTCCTCCTCACAGTAACACTCGGTGCATTCCTACCGGGGGAGAGCACGGTTTAACTGGCTGCGTCACTGTTCCCTTGTCTTGTGTTGTGTTCGCAATTCAACTGTTGTAATCCAGAGTCAATTCAAAGGTGGAGATAGTTTCAGAGCAGCATACACGCATGTCTGTGTCTGTTTCCATTGCAGGCGAAAATCTACTTGTGTGCGTGCTCTTCTTGTGGATCAGGTTAATGTTTTTGTTCTCATAGTTATAACAGGAAGGACTGCTGACTGAATCTGGAGAAGAAACAAAAAGATGCTCTCTAAGAGTCCTGCTAGGTGTTTCAGATGATCCTGTGCTTATCCAGGAGGTTGTCAGAAATGATCACACAGCATACTTGCTGTGTCCTGCCACAGTACGTTGGTTGTTTAATGTCAAAAACTGCAGTATAGAGCAGGATCTCTCAGAAGAACTCTAGACGAACTCCCCCACGCTGTTCCTGAGACTTCTCACTCACAGCACTAAATCTCCAAACAACACACTTTCAGAAGTGCTGTTTGAACAAGTTAGATACAAACAACGTAGCGATCAAAGAGCTTGCCTCAGTCCTGTTCTTCCTTCTGCTTTCCTCACTCCCACACTGAGCTTCCCACCTACATCACTCTCTGCTTTCCAGGTTTGCCGAAGGACTGCCGAGTGTGGCTGCTGAGATAACTTCCTTAAAAGCTCTGTCTGCCCGGACCCTCTTCACCTGCCTTGGCCCTCCACTTAAGGATCAATGCATTGTTAAAGCCATTTCCTAATTTAACTCTGTCGAACCTCTCCAAACGGAGAGGATAGAGGATAGGTCGGGAGGTCTAAGGTGGCGGCCATTACATTAGCCGGGATCTGTAAGCCGTTCCTGGCCGGCTAAGATAAGCTACATGCCAGGGACACGAGCCCACAAAACATTCACACCTGCAGACGCATCAAGAAGGGAGACAACAACACACGTCTTTCAGCTACAAGCTCTGCTACACACATGAACTGCCAAATTTCCTGTAACTGTCAGCAGAACTGCCGTCAGTGCAGAAGTCAGTTTTCGTACAAGCCCTCCAAACAAAAAAAAAAGGCACACATGCCAGACATGTCAAACATGTCACTTTACAGATTGTCCTAGGGAACTGCAGCATTTATCTGATCCGCTGTCAGTTATCATGACAAATATTGATTCTCAGCTATAGCCAACTCAGCACTCTGACTAGCAGCTCTAGGGTGAGACTGAATGATGGTAATCAATATAAAACCAATTCAAGGATCAATTGGATTTTGTGCTTGCTGTGGTATTGCAAATACCATCAATGTGTCATCACTTGTTTTTTAACCCTATATATTAAATATAAATTTGCATATTTACTGAAACACATCTCCTCTTGAATCAGTATATTAACTGTCCTTGTCAAGCTATTATAAATGGCCTCAGTCTATTTATATGGACCTCCAGTTCCCTCTAAGATTAGACTCACCCTGCATCCTTCGAGGCTAACCTGAATGAGAAAGGAGCAGAACCTAACTGCAACTTTCTCTGCTGTACTCCTGTCCCCTCCTTTGCCCTCTGAGTTTCATCTTGTCAGCTAAACCTTTATCTTCAATCCTCCAGCGAGCAGCCGTGGCTCGGAAGACCTGTCTGCAAAGGCCCGTCTCTCTGTGTGCTGCTGCCAGCGACAAGGTGTTAGAGCTGCTAATCCTCATTCAAGACTCCACCGTGCCTGTATCCTTTCCACCGGCTGTGTAATCCCAAACTCTGGCTCCAAACCACACACATTCAGTCACATATTCGCGCACGCGAGCACACAGGAAAGCTATCTCCACTCAGCGAGGAGCATGATAACTTGGGTGAAAAAAAAAAAATGACCCGAGAGTCAAACTCTTGAGAGCTGGCAGCCTATCAAGCTATAAAGTGAAGTGCCAGACATGCTCAGCAGGCAGGTGTGCTCCAACTGTCGTCCCCGTGCTCCAGCTCCTGATCATCATCATCATCTACTTCTATCTACCTGCTGTCCTACATGATTGTTGCAGTGAAGTGACTACAACAATCCCATGCTTTCAGAATAAAATATGGCATGACAAGAAAAAACAAATCCTTTCTTTTAAGCATATAAAAAGACGCCCTCGGGAGGCTTAAATACATGTGTAAAAGTTGGTCGATCTTCAGTCTGCAGCAGGGGGAAAAAGATCAGTCAGTAAGTCCATTTTAATCCTCCTTTTGTCCTCAGGTCATTCTATGTGAAATATCCACAGGAGGGTGTTTATTTGTAGGAAATAACATAAAAAGCACAGCGACTAGTCCAGGTGGTTGGAGTGTTGAGCAGAGTGCAGCTCCTGTCTCAGGTCAGTGATAAATCACTATGAGCAGCCTCGCAAGATGAGAGAAATCACTGACGGCTGATTGGAGGATACTACTTGGCTTCTCCCCTTGGGCACGGCGGTAAATGCACTCCCCCACTGCAGAAGAGGGGGGAACACAAAAGGCGGTTGTTCCCCAGCGGTGAAGGAGCTCGCTGATCTGCACGCCGCACCACTACTGAATCTGAATCTTCTGAATTTTACACTGCATAACCTCTCCTTTTTCTCCGTCTCTACCCCCACCCTCTTTTTCCCTCATATCCAGGGCTGGGCTACTGCTCTCCCTTCTAGCACCCTATAATTTTTACCCACACCTCATTTGCTAACCTCTCCCTCCTCCTTACTCTCTCCTCTCCGCTGCCTCTCTCTGCTTGTCTGCAGGCAAGAGAGCAAGCACGGGAAAGTCTATGCGTTCTGTGTGAGCAGGACTGGACGAGACAACAAGCAAAGCCACACACAAAAAAAGAAAAAATAATGAAATATTAAGGTTTTCATATGCAGCACAATCTCAAAAATCAGGGAATAGGTTCATGCATTATATGGCTCTTAAGCAGTTTGTTGTCACCTTATGTTATTATGAGGCGTATTGGAAAGAAAAGGATGACTGCACTTTTTTCTTATCAGTAAAAATGCCCAGAGCAGGCAGAGATGCCCGTGACTGGCTGTGAATTTCGATGAGGTTCTGCGCTGCCACAAAAGAAACAGAGGGGAGGGAAAAAAAATAAATAAAAAAGAGGAAAAACAAGTGAATAACAGGTGTGACAGGATGAATTGAAAGATGTGGAAGAGAGCCAGGAGAGAAAATGCAAATGACTGTGTGGGTGAGCAGTGGCGAAGCGGAGATGGGGTGGAACAACGGTTTTCTGCAGTAATCAAAATGACCTGCTGGAGGGGGACGAGGCAGAGGCATATGGAGACATTTCATTTTAAGTATCTGCCCAGCCTGGGAGATATTTATTCATCGTTCTTGTTCTCTCTCTACGCTCAGAACACCACTCAAAGGCTAATTTTCTGTTTTAAAAAATGGCTTTGCTGGCAGATTTACTGCAGTGCCAGTGCCAAATACTTCAGGGCTGAAGAGACATCATTAGAAACCAACACGCTGAGGAGAATTCAGTGTACTTTATGCGTCCACACGTGGGGCTAACCTCTCTTTGGGATACTGCAATTTTCTACTGGACAGTTTTTCTATTTTTCCAGAGAGTTATTTATCAACTGCAAAGAAATAAAGGACAGCCTTTGTAAGCTTGCACTGCTGTGTCACTTAGTTTATCTGCTGCTCGCTCACACACAAACAACCCACCTTCCCTTTATGTGGTATTTGCTGTAAGCCAGTCTGAAACAGGATTTCACGGTGGCTGTGTTTGGTTCAACAGGCTTACACGTATTTTGGCCCATCTCACAATGCTGCACAGCCACTAATGCTGAACGCACCCCACACACTTTACAGTCACTCACACCAACACACATGCACAGACTTCTCCTCGTCTTGTTATCTGATGCACACTCAGCCCCAATCTGTCTGTCTTCAGATCTTCATCTGAACACGAAAGGTCAGTAAGATTCTCTGAAATATCAACTGCCCGTTCCACAAAAGTAGATATCATCACATTTAAACAGCCATCATGATCTGTTTCGGGCTTAAATACCAACGCTTGTCATTTCACATCATCCACTGCTGCTCCTTTAATTTCTTCCTGAACAAAGGGCGCATAGCCTGGAAGTCACTGCCCTTCTATTCCTCCACCTTTGCCCTGACTTTGATGTACCTCCTCTCTGCCTTACAAAGGCAAAATGCAGTCACAAATGACTTTAATCGGACGTATTTTTTACCTTTTAAATTGCCATCTACACCGATCAGCCACAACATTAAAACTGACAGGAGAAGTGAATAACACTGATATTCTTGTGACAATTCAATGTTCTGCTGGGAAACTTTTGGACCTGGCATTTGTGTAGATGTTACTTAGACATGTACCACCAACCTAGACCAGACGAAGCACCCCTACCCCATAGCAATGACGGCAGCAGCCATCCCCAGCAGGATGCAGCCTGACAAAGACACACACATGCAAACAGTTTAGGAACAACTCAAAAACATGAAAAACAGCACAAGGTGTTGACCTGGCCTCCAAATACCCTAGATCCCAAACTGATCAAGTATCTGTGGGATGATCCCCAGAGGCCCCTCCCCTCAACCCATAGCACCCCACTAACAATATTCTGTTGCCAGACACCAAGGGACACCCTCAGAAGGCCCATGTCCATTCTCTGATGAGTCACAACTGGGAGTCCTACACAATATTGGGAAGGTGGTCCTAATGTTATGCCTGACTGGTGTACAGCCAGCTAATAGGGTAACTAATTAAAACAAACAGGTCTCTGCTTCCTTTTCCATGTATTTCAATCTACAGTTGTGATGCTACAACATCTTTTCAGTTCGTTAGCTTACTCTAATGTGACGGCTCAATCATATGTAGGAAAAAAAGTGACAGTAGCAATGCTAACTAGCCTAGCTTAGCTGAATAGCAGTGATTGCAGCCTCTGAAACGAATGCAATTCATGAGTTTTTACATATTTTATACAGATACATTTAAATATTAAAAGTATTTAATACTGGTAGAAGAAATACAGATTATAGTTTTTATATGACCCACTGGGTTTCTCCTGCTCATTTCAGATTGATGAACAATGAGACTTAGAAAAGTAAAGTTTTATAACTTTAATATTTGTTAGTGCCGTCAAACTTAAAATCCCTTTTTGCTCAACTCCAGTTACTGCTCTGTGCCTTGAGGGCAGTACACATCTCTACTCAACATGAGTAATGACCACCAATGCAGAGAAAAAGCTGAAGGTATTAATATCTGAGATTTTTTGTTTTATTCCGCTGGAGAATGTGCCAGGATATGTATCACCAAAACGCACAAGAGTGATGAAATATGAGCTTCTGCCTTGGAAAAAAATGTCAATGGAAAATATTAGGCATACATGAAGAAAAGGAAAAGTGGCAACAGCAGTATTTCAGACTCAGCAGAGAAGTTTTTCAAGGGGAATGAAACGGGAGAAATGGCAGTAAAAGAGATTGAGAGAAGGATGAAGGGAGGCGTTGAAGCAGAAGGAAAAGACACATGTAAAAACAAAAGAAAAAAGAAATATAGTCTCTTTCTTTCCACTGAGGCCTTCCTTTTCTTTAGAGGGAGCCAGAAGACTGATCGCAACAGAGCCGTGGAATACTGGCAGAATTTTAACAGTGTTCTCATTATTTATTTACTGCTGTGAGGAGGAGACTGCCAGTACATAAATACGCTGCAAGAAGAACCATATTTTGTGTTTTTCTTGCATATGTGTGTGTGTGCGCGCGTGCATGCGTGTGTGTGTGCACGAAGCGTGACTGCCATTTCGTAGTAAGAGTTATGAGTGACAGGTAGTAGAAAAATGACCCTCGCAGCAACTTCATTCATATTCTGGAGAAGTCACTGTGTGTGTGAAAGCTATTTCACAGAGGAAACGATGAGGGCCAGCTGCCACAAAGCAGCGGGGAGATGGCATGAGATGGGGACTTAGGCTGTGGAGAGACGGATAAATGTAAGAGTGAAAGAAAGGGAAGGTCAGAAGAGGAGAGGAGGCTCAACGAAAGAGGAACCATGTCTAATTGTACTCAAGTGGATGAAACTTTGGCTGGCAGAAACGTGAGCTTGTTAATTAAGTGGCTGAAGAACGCGGACTCCACATGTGAGTCGACAGCTGATATGCAAAAGAATACTGCTATACTGGCACAAGTATATCCCGCCTGCTTACAAATTGTTAAAATATCATGGTATCCTTCTTGCTGTTTGCTTTTGCCTTTGGTTTAAAATTAAATCTCCAAACTGTCTCCATACGAAGCAATCCAATGTCTGTATTTATGCTGATGATACCATCTTGATGGTGAGGGGTGATTGGTAGGTTTTTGGTTTAAGGCAGAAGGAGACGATTACATTTTTTGGAGTTGAATCTTCTTATGGATTGAGTTTGAAGCAGTTGTTTTGGGTGACTGAAAGTTACAAGTCGTGCGCCACCTCAATCTCAAGGGCTCATCACCCATCACCCATAAGGACACAGTGGCGTCGACTGGGTAGGCCACCTTACAGCAAGGTGAAGAATTTGGCTGAGGCTGAATTCAAAAAGAAGGAACTGAGTTGTCACCATTTTCTTGAGGTCCAACACTTCTACATAGAAAGGATCCTTATGATCCATGACTGCTGCGCTAAGTGTGAAGATGTAGGGAGGGGACAACGTTGAAAATATAGGTTGTGAACTTATCAGTCATCCCTCGTATCATCTGCTGTTCCTCGAACCAAGTTTTCTGACTACATTATAGTATGTGATTGACCTCTAGACCTCTTTTATTCATTCAAACTCCAAAGAGACAAAGCTGTGGGGTTCTTACTAGAGGCTGAACGACTTCGGATTTTTTAAAGTCGACTAATTAATATGTGGTGAAATTCGAGACAACTATTCAGTACAACTCCTAGTTCCTACTACTGGAGTTCACAGACATTTTCTTAAGAGACTTTTAAAAATAATGTTAGCACTCAGCAGTTTAAAGTATGTATCTGTGGTGTCTGTAATTACGATCCTGGATAAATCAATGAGAGAGTTGACAAAATCAAGGATATCTGAATGACAAATGCAACAAAAGAAAAGCTTTCAGTGAGAATTTTAAATATCACATCTAAAATAGGCCGTCAGCTAAAAAGAGAGGTCTTCGGATCCCAGGAAATATTTTTTTCACCAAAGGAGTAAGAAGTCAGACAAAGACAAGCAGACACACTTGGAGCGGCTGAGAAGTGCAAAGCCTTGAATTGTCTGTCGATCACGAGGGGCTGGCAGTCATCTGGGGCATGTAAGTCCTCTCACACAAATTAATGGCTTTTTGCGGTAGTCAGGGACATGAGGGCTTATTCCCCAATGTCAATCCATCACTGTTCTCAAATCCTCACTCATCACAACTCCATACCCTCTATTCCCAAATCTCACATGTCGTGCAACAACACAGAACGGGGATGTGAGAGAGGGGGGTAAAGGAGAGATAAGGTTACAGGAGGAAATCAAGGGATTGCCTTTGAACAAGACCATCTCACCTGTAAAGTGGAAATAAATGCAATGCTGAATGAGACTGAAGTGATTTTAGTGTGGTTAACCTGCAGCCGGACCGCCGTCTTCTTAATGAGGACCCTTCAGAGAGCTGCTCGTGACATCTCTGCAATTAAAGAGAAATAGATGAACAAAGGGAGAAAGGAGAGTTTGAAGGGGAGAGAAGTAGGGATTTGAGGGAGTAAAACACAAAAGAAGTGCAGTGGGTGTTGATTTGAATTTTCCAAAGGGGATGGTGATTACCACGGTACCATAGGGAAGGAGGAAGACTTAGCGAGAGCAGCCTAATTAATATGAGCGCTAACACAGAGGTCACAACATGGAGTCTTCATGTCCTCCTCGTGGATGGCTGCTCGCTGCCGTCTCGGCCACAGCTTTACACCTGAATGCCTGTACAACAGCACGGGCAGAAACCTGGTATCACATTAGCACAGCATGAAGGATGGCACTGCCACAGCAGCCAAGGACAATATTGAGTAAACAAAATCTCAGCGTGCACTTTAAATTAAGCATGTCGGATTTGAAAAATACTCAAACCTGCCGGCTGTGTTTTTTCCCAGGCAGTTTTCCTATTATGATGCTTCATTTTCATCGACACCTTCGATCAATAAAGACCGTATCATTAATGTATTTAACAATCAATATCAACATCCTCCACCTATCTGCCTGCAGGGACACGAGTGCACGGACACATGATGCATTAAGAGAAAGGATGCAAAATCCCATTAATTCCACACCATCCCTCCATCTCCCAGCCCCTCCGGATCTCACCTAATGTGATCCCCAGTGACCGTCCACCGTCTAAATGTGTGCTTTTACAGCCAGAAGCTTTGATATTTTTCTGGTCAAGCTCAACGCTCTGGCAGACAGTTTTTGCTTTCCTATAAAAAAACAATAAAATTGATGCTCTGCAACGCCACGTTTCAGACAGTGTTTTTGCGTACACGGTAATTTATCATAAGCCTTTTCGAGATACCAGACAATGTTTGTGCTTCTCTGCCCCTAAGCGTGAGCACACAATGAACAAAACTTATCCTACCCAGGTGTTTTTAAGACATCTGCTGGCTGTGACGCTTCCCCGCCCACATACTCCTACTTACTTGCCCCCAGGCTCAGGCAAATCAATATATCATTAGAAAGTCTCTCCACTCACCCCCCCTGCTCTGCCTCCAGAAAACCTCCCCTCCCACCCACCCCACTCTGACTCTGTCATCCCCTCACATTTCACACTATTTCATGCTGTTTTTCTCCCGTCTTTACCTCGCCTCTCATCTTCACTCCTTTGGCCTCCACCACCCCTCTCTCGCTGTCTCTCTCTTTCCAGCTCTGCTTCTGTCCTTTGTGTATTTCTCCGCATCCACTGCTGAGGTGGAGGAAACCGTGAAAGAGAGGGGTAAAAATGAGAGGAGGAAGAGGAGGAGGAGGAGGGGTGGGGGTTAAAGGTGTACGGGTGAAATTTGAACCACATCAGGTAGAGATGGAGATGGCGCTGCAAGGGCAGAAATGTGAAGAGGGGGGTGGTGAAGAAAGAGCAGAGCAAAGCAAGTGGAAGATGGGGAGCATGAGGGGGAGGGGAGCGTGGCTGGCTGGCTGTGTGGGTGAAATGAATGTGTAATTGCGTTGTCGTGGCTCAACCCCTGAACAACGGAGTGACTGGAGGGAGCGACAGCCACAGCACCCCCCTGGCGGAGGTGTCTGAGCCCGTGCTATACTGTTGAGTAAACAGTGGAGGTTGTCAGAATCAGCGAACACACTTCCCGGCACCGCCAGGTAGTGACACGCCCATCCCTGGTTGCAAAGTGTCAAACATGGCTTGTATGAATGAGTCATGTAAAACTTAAAAACTTGTTATTGGACCGGTGCAGGGAAAGGTTCAGACTATATTTTGTCTGTTGAAAATAGAGACTCTATTATTGGGCCATTTGTGAACAGAGACAGTGAAGGATTGGGCTTCCTCTCTCTGTTCTATTTCCTGTCCTCTGCCTTCCCTCAAAACAGGCCGCCCATTCACTCGCAGCCCACCCCACCCTGCTCCTGATTATTTTATATTCACTCCTCAATCCCCTCTTTATTTTCCTTCCCCTTCCTCCTTCCCTCCACTTAGAACAACGCAAGGAGGGGTGAAGAAGAGGGTAATTAAAATGGGAGCGCTGTGCGGTGAAATGAAACCAGTACAGAGACGCACCTCAACCCCAACAGCAAACAGAGCAGATGAAAATGTGAATGGAATGAAAAGAGCTCAGTGTGTTTTCAGATATCTGCAAGCCGTGGCTCTTCTCCTCCCACATACTCCTACTCATTTGCCCCGGGCTCAGCCAAATCTGTCCCGATATTTCTGTCGGGCTACAGAAAAAGGTAAACAACATACTGCTTCAGATGTTGAGATGTTTGTTACACGGAGAGTGGAAATAGCCAACTTTGATGACCCGCATAACCTATGTCTCCCTCCCATGAGCGATGATCAGGTGCGAAGCAGAATTTTGTAACTCCTGGACAAGCAACAGAACAGATGAAATAGGAACAGCTCACAAAAAATAACAAACATAAAAGCAAGGAAACAAGCAGGATATCAGATCCCAGTTACTGTACCATGGTTACTGCAGTGATAGGGATTGGCAAGACCAGGGAGGGTGCAGATGGAGGAGTCACCTTGAGGGAGAAGAGGAGAAGGAGGAGGGAAAGGACATGGTGGCAATGCCAATATATTTCTTTTCAGGTCACAAGCTTGCAAATACTGAGAAACACACTTAAAGACCAATTAAGCCGAAGCAATTTGTGGAAATAAAAGGTTATAGCATAAAACACCTGCATGTAATCCTGAAAATATCCTAGTTACTGCTGACATTTATGTCTATTTGCGGTACAAAAGTGCGACTAAACACTGGAGTCAGTGGGACTCTGATCTCTCCCTCAGTGAAGGCGCTAGTAGAAATGAAATGATATTGATTTAACTCTCAGACACAGCTTCATGGATTGATCTTCATTCCAGGATATAAGCACACTCAGTGAGAAGTCCAAGCCACTTTAGTCCACAACACTGCTGTCCTTAAGCTCCTCCTGATTTAATGTTTATCAAAGCTGCAGATCCAGCTTTGAATCTGAGAACGACTCTAATGGGGAGGATTAATCATAAGTTTTGCTATGCTTCACTGATTATAAAGTAAAATAGTAAATAGGTTATTATTCTTTTATAAAATGGTGTTTCTGCTGTTTTACAGTTTTTAGTCTTAAAAGTGAACCGATGAGCCTTTCCCCCACATTAAACCACAGTGACACCTATTGGTGAAATCCTGCTACTGATTTAAAGGATAAATCAGATCATATTCTGCTGAATATTTTTCATGTTGTGAACAAATCCTCTAAAAACGAATTGATTCACCTAACAAGCATAGTCTGCGCAAACAAAGCCTTATGGGATTGTTCGTTTGTACTGCAGAAGTCTGTTTTTGTCCAAAAAGGAATTAAATATCTTGAGCGTTCCTTATAAATATGGGCCCTGTTGTTTATTTTGATCTTTTTTGAAAGTGAAAGAAGGATAATCCCTTACCCTTATTTGTTTTTAAAAGCATATGCTTCTTTGGCAAAGTTATCCAAACACCTTAGGTCCAAGACTTTGACTTGGTATGGAAAGAAAAGCACAGGTGTTAACGACAGCATAAGAATCTTAACAAAGAGTGAACACATGAGAATTAGAGAGGAATGAATAATAAATAACTGAAGGGCTAGATAATGAAGAGCTAGTTATCTATTCTGACTTGACTATGTTCTCAATGCATCACACAACAACATATATTGCTATCTGTTGTTGCTTATTCTGTATTTTTGAGTTTTTTATCAATTTGGCATTGTTTCACAATTATCTGTTCACACTTTCTCACTCCATTTCTTTGATTCTTGGTCCTATGTAATACAAGACGTAATTGTTAGCTGTTCACTGACAGATTCTGGGTTTAATATTCATTAATTAGCTGGTAACTGCTCAGAATTATGTGTACCTCACTGTTAAGTGTTACCATTAAAGGTGGAGGAAACTCAAACCGTGCTTTGACCAAGATAAGCAGATTAAAGTGCAATAACACAAACTCAAGGACAATTTAAATGCAGTGTGTTTCTGAGTGATAACTGGAATGGGAATGCTTAATGAAAAGGCAGTAACTGTGGTGGTGAGAGAGTCTTGGGAGGGATAAACATAAAGCACCACGGAGGCTTAATTGGTTACACAAATACAAGAAGACAACAGAGGAACAAAATGAACAAAAATGAACAAAAATAGGAACAGTAAGCCTCACATGAGTGTCTGCCCTACTTACTGATGCCTTTGTATGGTTTGTTAATGGTCAAAGCTGTAGCTGGTAGGTGTGATACTGTGGAGGAAAGCTTTTATTAAAACGTTTCATTTTTGTGTCTTTGGATTTATTTGGGAAGACACTCTAGGTTTGCTCAGTTGATTATTTAAAATTATGTCAATAAAACCTTTATTGACAGAACCAAGGACATTTAATCCTTGAGAGCAGACATAGTCGCGTGCTAATGCCCCCCAGAATAAATTTAGACAAAATGTCCCATAAAAACATGTCAGTTATTATTTTTCCATCTCTACTCTGCTACACACATAAAAATATATTGCTGTAAAGTGGTAGTTTAATTTTTTGTAGTGGCTGCAGGGACTAATAGAATTAATCTTCACACAGTATTTTGACCTTGAAGCTATTTCCATGTTAAATATTAATGCATATGTAAAATAGTTGTAAGGTTGTTACTGTTATTCTGTAATACAGTATATATGGGTTACAGGTGCTGCATGACGTATCAGATTCTGCAACCTGACGTCATTCGGATTTATGCATTTTTTATTACATTTTGACACATTTGATCGAAAGTGATTAGGTCACTTAGGTCACACAGTTTGATAGCCGTTCAAGGATTCACGCTTTTCAAGTGTGTCTATTTCTGAAGTCTTTGAAACAGTCCGATTTACTGTAAAGTGTAGGGATTTGAGGGAGAAAAATTACCTAAATTAGGTCACAATTATTCAAAACTGTCAATAACTCTTTTTGTTTTTGATAAAGTTTGATTAAAAGAAACATTTCCGGTTACAGAATCTGAGGGGGTCACAGAAATCGGTGTTGCACCAGCCAGCAGGGGTCCTCAGTAGTACACATAGCACACTGTGAGGTAGTGGTGCTGTGTATCATGTAAAAAGAGACTCACAGGGACGACAGAGCTCTCCTCAACCTGTTGCTTTTGTCAGTAGCCCACAAAGTATTAGGGTAAACTGGACCGGAAAAATAAAATATGTTGTTAAATGTTGTTGTTTGAACTTAACTTCAACGCTTCAAAAATAAACCACAGAACCTGTGTGACGTAGACGACGAGGATGCGCGCGCATCTTGGCAGCGGAAGTCGAGTGTTGTTTTTTTCCCTAAACTTCCTTAGCAGATGCTAAACACTTTAAGCAACCCGTTTCAAAGCGAAATGCCGTCTTGTTGCGTGCTTGGTTGTAAAAGTCGACATTCGTCAGGCAGCAGCCTCAAATTTTACAGAATACCTTTCGGGTCTCGGCCGTTTCAAGCCAACCGGAGGCGTTTATGGCTGCAAGTGATTCAACAAGCGAACGGCAGCACCGAGGGGCTCAAAGGACATGCTCGTATTTGTGGCGCTCATTTTATATCAGGTACGCTAAGAAAACCACCAGTTTTTCCTTTTACCGCATGCTTTCACAGCGAGATGGAGTGTATTGACTGAAATAGATTAATTTATTGGAAGTTCTTGTGTTGTCTAAAAACTTTTTGTGTTGTCTAAAAACTTTTTTGTGTGTGTTTTAAAGGAGAAGCATCCATGGACCACGACCATCCTGACTTTGTGCCTTCTGTGTTCACACGCCTTAAACAGAGCCCCAAGAAAAAAAGGAAATGGTAAGAAAAATGAATGAATGTTGTAAAGGTAGGACAACTTCTTTAAGCATGTTGTAAAGTTTTACTGTATGTGTGATGCAAGTCACAGTATCTACAGTGACACACAGTGTAACCAGATAGAAAACGTTAAAGCAAAGTGCCTCACAAAAAACAGTGACACAGTACAAGCTGCTCTAGTTGTATAAATGGTATACACTTTATGTATACTAACCAGCTAATGTAAGTTCTATCAACTGTCTGCATCCTTTGGAAAAGCAAATACAGACAAATATTTCCTGTTATCGCCTACGTTTAATGTTAATGAAGTGATGGACTGCTCAGCACATTGGTATATGCATTACAAATCTAATGTCTGCTCCTCAGTTTGCAGCTAGTTTTTGAACTTTTTGGAAGAGATACCATCTGTGTTGACAGATCTCTTGAGACACTTACAAGTCTGATAAAAATTTGATCTTCTCCTGATTGGTCTTTTGGAAAAAATACTATTTTAGTGTCAGGATGTTTGAAAGATTTCTGGCTTGCAAAATTGGATCTAACTTACATCTTTATGGTTGGGGGCAAAAGAATCTGTTAGAATCTGTCCTCTTTGTTCACTTCTTCCATTGGAGTGAATAGATTCATACTCTGCAGCTAGTTTCCTAAAGGGGCAGGAGAGTGGTGAACCCAACTTGATACTAAGAAAGTGCACTTGGACAGTTTCTGTATCCAGAGTTCTGTATTACGTTATCACAACCAAGTAATTCCCACCCGAACAAGTAGAAAAAATAAACCACATATTTATTGAAACAAATGTCTTTTTGATACCATCTACAAATCACAGATAAAAAAGAAGCTTATCTGTTCAGTAAGCTGAACATTTTAACAGTAAACTAGCTGCAGCCTGTTCACCATCTTTCTGGATAAATAACATGCTTAGTTATTCGTAATCGTAACGTAATCGTATGTCACAAAATTTGTTTCATTCAGCACTACAATTCACAATGTGGTTGTAATGCACTGAAAGCTATTTGCATACCGGCATTAGATATAATAAGAAGTAATGTTTGTAAGTAGTCTAGACTAAGGTCGACAAAATTATCAAGTTATTCTACGTTATGGGACTTAATGTAATGGACTTTATTTATTGTACATTGAAATAGTACAATATATTGTATATAAATTATTGTACAGATCTGATTATTATTACCACCCGACATTTCAGGTGTTACACAAGAGCAACAAATGGGGCCATCAGTGTGCCAGCTTGCAAATTAGTTGGTCAGGTGATGTGACTTTATCTGGTTTCAGCTCCTTGAAATAAAAGGATTTTTATTTTTTTTTACGTCAGACAAACCAAATAGGATGTGCTTTTTAGTGCGACCCAGAAAAGTCAAGCTGTCTGAAAGCATCACCAAGGTCAGTTATGTTGAGAATAATTTGCCGTTTCTGAAATTTTCGTAAGAATAACACTGGATTAAGTAAGAAGTGGGAGATGAATGAATTATGAAAATATTGAGGTCTATATTAGTCTGTATGTACCTTCGCAGTATGATAAACAGTAGAGTCCACTATTTTATGAGCTAGAATCCTTATCGACAAAAAATAGTTGCGTTTACAAGCTGTGCTATTTTTTCCCCGCTAAAATTGTTCAAAAAAATTTTTTAGCATATCATGGCAGTTCTTTGTAAATACAAGCTCTAACAGCCCACAATAATTATGGTGTTTATCGCAGCTGTAATGTGTGAACGCTTCCTGCTACAAGTATGGGACATGTATTACATATTAATATAGCTTTCGATGTTCTCACTGTATGCGTTGTTATTCTATAGTAACAGAATAGCTAATCAGTAATGTGCCTTTTATTCCATTATTATTTCTCCTCTGCTTACCTATTTTCAAAATATCTAAAATGGAAAGTATATGACAGATTTGTACTCATGTATTCAGATCAGTTTGTTTTCATAATTTTTTCCCCAAAGGTCTTACGGTAATAGAAAAAGTCCCCGCCTTACAGCCAATGCAGCAGCAGAAGAACAGTCACCTCCACCTGATGCTGATCCTCCTGAGGACCTCCTGTCTTCTGTTTTAATGGAAAATGAACACTCAGAAGAAATGCAGACACCATCAAGGCCATCACTACCGAAGGTAGCAGGCACAACTAGTATTTCCTTTTGATTTCAGATTTCAGAAAATTACTTTATTTTGTGGCTATTGTGTTTGGAAGACTTGATTTTGTCAATTCATGATGCAAGTAGTCACAAGAGGAAACTTAACTTTTGCTCTCTCTCCCACATTAATATTTTTTTCTATGTATGTTTTCCAGGAAGGCGAAACGTCACCTAAAGAGGCTGAAACCAAAACAACATCCAACCAAACCAACCCCCTGCTATCATTTAAAGCACCAGCAGGCCACTCAGAGCTTGGCAGACTAAATCCTATTGTCCTCCTAAAACCTGTAGTTGCACGGACAGGTGGCTATCGCTGTGAGGTTTGCATTCGGATCTTCGTCACGGTATCCCAGCTTGTAAAACATAGAAAACTGCATGAAGAACAAGTGTGTGACATTTGCGGAAAGTGTTTCACTAGTCACGCAGATTTAACCAAACACCACTGTCTCCACACGGATGAGCCTTCCTTTCCGTGTAACATGTGCGATCGATCTTTTGCCACCAACCACCTCCTCAAGCGTCATAAACTGCGCCACGTTAAAGATGGCAGGAAGTGCCTCCAGTGTGGTGTGCTATTCTGTCAACGCCACAAACACATTTTATATCTTCCCCAAGCTGAAACCAAAGCAGAGTCTGAGGACGAGTCCTTCATCACTGAACCTCAAAATGTAGGTAGTGATTTGATTCGAAAAAACAGTCGACCAGATGAGCTGAAGCCAAGCAAGGCGATACAAATGCTTGACAACTCTCAGAGCTCACAAACACCTCAGAAGACTTCTTCTCTACTGACTGTTGCACCTACCTCTCATATCTTTGGAGTTTTACCTAACACCTTTAAAGTGCCACCTCCAGCCTCACTCACAAGAATCTCATCAGAATTCCCTGTGCCGATGCTGCCGGACACCTCTCCTATGCCCTGTCCACCCTCTCCAAAAGTCAGATACTCAAGGATACCAGGTACCACATTTCAGCTTAAGCCAGTGCCTGACTATCCTGCTACTTTTGTTCAGCCCCATCTCCCCCAGTATCCAGAGCTGCCATCATCACTAATGATCTTTTCACCCCAGGTCCTTACATCAGCATTACTTGAGGTTAAAAGAAATTATGAATACATTTTAAAGAATCCACACTCTATTGATCAGCCTATTAAGATTGAGAATATTGTGAAGGAGGAACCGTGTGAGCTGCCGATGAGTTCTCCAGACGAGCAAAGCGTCGGACAAGGAACACGCGGGAGGATTGCCTATGACCTTGAGATTGAGATTTAAGGAGAGAACCGATCCTGTAGTTTCACTACAATTTAACCTTACCTTCAGACTTGCATCTTCCTTTCACATTTCACTACTAAACTAGGAATGGTTCTTTGTATCAAGGAGTTAATAAGCTGTTCTGTAAATGTTGCTGCTCAAATATAACCCTGTTTTACTGTTATGCTTTAGCTGCCTTTGTGGCACAAAGCACTTGTTATGCACATGTATGTTTACTACAAATTATTGATGCATACATCTTTCTTGGCAATTAGGCCTAACTTGGTAGGGCACATTGATATACTTTGATTTGTTTCACCTGTATTGCTGCTATTTTCTTTAATTTAGTGTGAGACATTAAGGTTGTCCACTTCTTAACTTGATTAGGTGAGGATTGTCTTGTTGCTACTGTACTAATATTGTTTATGTAGAATGTAACTGACCTGGATTGTAAAACTGCACCAGATGGCATTTGGGCTGCAGACTATATTCTGTACTTGGTGTTATAATCCCTTTTAGTATGTGACGAAATTAACTGTTCTACAAACAGGACCAAAATTATTATCTTGTAAGTCAGGTAAGAATAGCCACTGGATTCAGTTTTCTCATCTACCTCTGCTAACTGAAAGCACAGAGATTGTTTGTTGTTTTATACTACAGAAATATACTGTATTTGAACAGAATGTGCAGTATTGTCTTTCCATATGTGCTCAAATGTGCTGTTCCAGCAATCGAGCTGGCTCGTGTGTGTACCAAAATCTAGAAATAGCAGAAGGCAGGGTGATAAGCTACCATTTAGAGACTTGTTTTTCTCACTACAGCAAGCATCTAACCTGCCACACTGTAAGCAAACAACACACCAGTTCTCTACTCGCTGCAGGGCAGCTGATCTGTAGCCCAGAGACTCTGATGAGAGATAAATCAAACATATTACATTGAGTTGTGTTCACTTCAGTGTGTACATCTTGGGATGCCTGGCACAGATTCTGCGTTTTAAATAGCTTTTAAACCTATATACATATCAATTTCAGTCACTGCAGTTAATGGATGACAATTTTATTACTACACCGAGATGGGAGAATGATGTTTTTGTATGACACCTTAAACTACAAAGTCACTGCGTTCGTGACTGTGACAGTGCATCACAACGGATGAAAGAAATAAACAGTACACTATGCCTTGTGTCTGGCATACAGCCCTTACATAACATCTGCTAAAATTAAATAACCACACTATATGTCTTGAGATTTGTCCTGATGGTGGCACTATTGTTAAATTGACCCCAAAAATGTCGGCTTCCTGCTTTTCCCGGACTGTCGTCCTATCAGAGTGTCATCTTGCATTAATATCACTGGCTTGTTCTGTGAACTGGTATACAATCTGACTGCACTGAAAAGGGCCGCGGTACAGTAACAAAAGGGCACGTTCGTTCATTCATTTGGTAGCTTTACTGTTACCATGGCATAGATGTGAAAGTACCTTTTATACTACCTTTTATTTACATCTACTGCATAACACTATTGCTTAACAATACAACCTATGCAGTGAAATGCTTATTTGGTTGTGAAGATGAATAAT
Source organism: Chelon labrosus (assembly GCF_963514085.1). Lineage (NCBI taxonomy): Eukaryota > Metazoa > Chordata > Actinopteri > Mugiliformes > Mugilidae > Chelon > Chelon labrosus. The sequence continues at coordinate 20,266,874 of NC_140360.1, read as the reverse complement.
GGAAGAAATCAATTTTCAGTTAAGATCTTAATCATAAACCCTTTATAGAAACAACTATTGCCAGGCTGAGATAAATCTCACTAGTGTTTTTAACCTGTCAGCATCTTGGTGAAATGAATTTATTAATCATTTATTGACTCTCATAACTGCTGACTTGATGGGTCATTCTAGACTGAGCTGGTGGCAGGGTTGGTGGTTTGATCCCCTGCTTTCTACCGCATGCTGAAGCATCCTAGTGCCCGACAGGATTGGCTGGTGAATGAGAGACTAAATTGTGCAGTAATTGTTTAAAGTACATTCCATTAATGCATTTAGCTCCTGATCAGTTGGATTATTAGGAAGAGTAGTCCTTGTTCTTTTTCTGTGACTTTGTATAATAAGTGTATAATTAATTGGTTAGTTATTTAATAATAGATCCATTAATGAAGGTCATTACCCTTATTTTAATGTACATAAAATCATAATTGGATAAACAAATAAACTGAGAAGTGCTGAGAAGGATAGTTAAAATAAAAAAACATATCGCAACATAGTCAGAATGCGTTCACAAACTACAAAAACAAAGTTAAATTGATTTTATAACTCATATCCAGACGGCATTCCTCCGAAACCCCCTGCACCACATCTGAGTCCATCTGCACGCTGTACACGTCTCATTGGTCCGGACTCACCGGCGGCGGTGGGCGACGATTCTGATTGGACGTTTCGCCCGTCACTCAAGCACAGTAACACCGGCGATTGGCTTGCGTCCCCAAACTCAAACAGGGATTGGTCGATGTGTCTTCGCGTGGCTTCGTAGATGACAGGCTAGTGGTGCTGATGCTGTGACAATGGGAGTCATCCAGATATGCATCATCTGGACCGAGTGTGCTTAAAACACAGCGGCTGGCCGTGAAAGGGACGGAGAAGCAGCTGAGTGGAGACACGGGGAGAAATCTGCTGCTGCTCTGATAGGGTGAGTTTTACCAATGAGTACATACTGACACAGTCGGGGGGCGTCAAGTTAGCTGTTTCTGATGTGGGGGGGCTGGGGGACAGCGCTGAAGCACGTTGCTAAAAAGACTATTAATCCCTCTGGCGAAGTGAAGCAAGGTTAGAAACATTTGCCTGCAGTCCCTGCATACACTGAAGATGCATATGCTTGAACGCACGGTGCTCTTAATGCAGCTGTTGTAGGAGAGCAGCTGTGAGTCAACTCATCCCCTCGGTCGACTGCATTGCGGAGAGAGCATGCCTTGCAGAATAGCATGTGTATCTTAATATTCTTCATACATATTCCTAAAGTGGGCGGCCACACGACCTGATTTACCATGTTATTGTGATGCAGTCTTCATCATTTTTGCATTTTTGCAAAGCATTTGTCACAAGAGGGAAATGTGGTTTATTCTATATTTGGATACGAATATTATCACCAAAAATGATTAAATGATCTTTGCTGAAACTCTTGCAGCTATGGATTGGTACAGATTTGTAGCGAGCTCCTTTGCATGCTGGGATTTGAAGTTTGAAGTTGTGTGTGTTGACAGTGATTTAGGGAGCAGATTGCGCCTGCCTGCATATGGTTGCTTAAATGCACTGAGCACACAGCATGCTGTACTCGCGCATTACAGCATTACAGCCACAAATATGGATCTGTATTAAAGGCAGTGTTTGGCTTCCCTCTGCTTTTAAAGTCTAGCGATGGGAGCGTTCAGCCGACAGAAGTTTTTCCAGGAGCTTGCTCATGGCTGCCTGCTGCCCACGGCTCAGCAGGGCCTGGAGCAAGTATGGCAGCTGCTGGTTATCTGCCTGCTGTGTCGGCTTCTCTGGATGTTGGGTGAGAGTCCAGCTATTTTGCGCCCATTCGCGTGGCTTGAATCCCCGTTATCACTTGTACCATCCTGTATTTTATTGTTTTTATCTTGCCGCCTCAGGTCTCCCCTCTTTTGTGAAACACCTGGGCACGATGGCCGGAGGTTTCTACACTCTCTACCTGTTCTTTGAGCTCCACATGATCTGGGTGGTCCTCCTCAGCCTCCTCTGCTACCTCTTCCTCTTCCTGTGCCGCCATTCTACCATCAGAGGCACCTTCCTCTCCATCACTGTGCTCATCTACCTTCTCCTGGGGTAACAGATTCCTCCTCCGATCCCTCATAGTTTAGTAGCACACATCGAGTTGGTGTTTGAAGCATGCTTTTTAAATTCTGCACGAGAACTGCATCAAAACTGTGAATATTCTCATCTGCTTTCATCAGAGAGCTGCATATGATGGATACCACCAACTGGCACAAGATGAGAGGTAAACTGTCCTTCCTGAGAGAATTATAAATGTGACTGCTTATTTTGAAATCTAGCATCTGTATAAGTGCTGCTGCTGTCACCCAGGTTCACAGATGGTGGTTGCCATGAAAGCCATCTCTTTGGCCTTCGATTTGGACAGAGGTGTCGTGGCCAGCGTGCCCTCCCCCATTGAGTTCATGGGCTACATTTACTTTGTGGGCACGGTCATCTTCGGCCCCTGGATCAGCTTCAACAGCTACAAAGAAGCTTTAGAAGGTCGCAAGCTGGTAGGTGTGAGGCACAGTCTTTTTATACGTGGAAGTAAGGCAAGGGGCAAGATTATTTTTGAAGATTCACCCTGTTCATATGTTTGTTTTTAATCTTCCCTTCAGAGTTTTTCGTGGCTTTTAAAAGTGTCTGTAAGTTGGGTGAAGAGCCAGATCTGCCTCGTCATTTCTAACTGCGTGGCACCCTACCTCTTCCCTTATTTCATCCCCGTCTATGGGGACAAGCTACTACGAAGGTGAGCAGAACGCTGAGATGCACACCTCTAAACGTGTTCTCTGACTTTGATGGCTTGGGGCTGAATCTCCTGTAGGGTAATGTCTCTGTTGCCTGCTTTCTTTGCAGCAAAAAGAGGAGAAAGATCAGGTAATGACTTTTTCCATCTCATTGACTCTGAACATTGTTCTCTCCACGTAATATTCACTCTTGACTGCATGCTTGTCGTCTGCCAAGCCTTCACCTGCATCCACGCCATTCCCCCTCTCTGTGCAGCTACTTGTGTACCAGGACCCCCGCCTCTCACCCTCTCATTTGTCACAACTGTTTCACCACCTTGAAAAGCTTCATGAGATGTAGCTCCTCACAAGGCAAGTCACTGAAGTGTTTGTTTGAATGTGACGTATCACTAACATCACTCTCTTTATCCCAATGCTTCTCAGAGGCACGGTGGCAAAGTATGTGTTTTATTCTGGTCTTCTAAATAAAGTTAGGCTTTATCTGGAATTAGACTGCTTCTTACTTTTTTTTTCATGTCTTTTCATTAGGTGGTTGCTGGCGTACGAGAACACAATGTCGTTTCACTTCAGCAATTATTTTGTAGGCTACTTGAGCGAGACTACTACCACTCTCGCTGGGGCCGGCTTCACGGAAGAGAAGGAAAACCTCAAATGGTCAGAACTGCATGTGTGCACTATTAAGATGACGTTTGTTTCTCTTCGTTCACATCCATAATAGAACCGTTTACATTTTATCTTGTAGGGATATGACCGTATCCAAGCCACTTAATATAGAGTTTCCTCGGTCGATGGTGGAGGTGGTAACGTCGTGGAATCTGCCCATGTCTCGCTTTCTGCACACCTGTGAGTCCTACTCTTAGCAGCGCCTGCTCAGTGGCAGCAGCTGTTTTTTGTTTTCCGTTGCCATTATGAATGGAGCGATGATGGCTCGTTTAAACAGACGTTCTCATGCAAGCCGATGGTCTCGTCTCGCAGATGTTTTCAAGAGCGCGCTCAGATTTGGCACGTTCTCTGCCGTCATGGTGACATACACAGCCAGCGCCCTCCTGCATGTGAGTACCACCTGGAAGTCTCACATCATTTATTCTATTAATGTGCAGCATTACTGCCAACAAGTGGTTTGTTTTGATTCAAACTCCTTTGTATCTGATAGGGTTTGAGTTTTCATCTGGGTGCAGTGCTCATATCTCTGGGGTTCATCACGTACATCGAGCATGGTAAGAGTCTGTTTAGTGTTTTTGTCTTCTTTTCCACCTTTCTATTCAGAGAGAGGGATGGTTAATTGTGCTCTCTGCGACGCGCTGTTTTGTGCTCGCAGCAGTGTGATTGTAATTTGTTTGGAAGAGAGCTCTCTCCCTGGTTTTGTTCTAAAGCTTTGTTTTGTGTTTCAGTGTTGCGGAAGAGACTCGCAGCCATTTTTAACGCCTGTATTCTGTCAAAGAAGTGTCAGCCGAACTGCACTCACCAGAACAAAAAGGTAACGTGAACCTTTCTGTTGTTGTGAAACAAAGGACCTCTGTTACCAGACAGTTATAATTACCAGTAGGCTCTTCAGATCTGCATGAATATTAAAGGAATAGGTAGATACACGAGTTAATTTCCTTACTGACATTTGAAAGATGAGAAAACTGATATCATTTTCATATTATGTTACAGTTTGAAGACTGAATGCAGCCTGGTTTTGTTTCAGAATTTTCATTCTGTTTGTTTAATTAGACAAAATGAATTAATTAACAGAAAAATAAGTGGAAATACTTCACATTTTAGTATTTGCTGCACTATAAGATTATAAGAAAATAAGAATAAGAATAAGAAAACCTTTATTTGTCCCACAATGAGGAAATTGCAGACAATGGGGAAATATAATTATATTATATTATATTATATTATATTATATTATACGGATTAGACAGACCTGGACTGCAGTTTCTCCTTACTTCCTTTATTTTACTTTGGTTATGGCGATTATTTTCATTTCTGATTATCTTATAATTCTTTGGTTTTATTTTTTTTTGTCTGTTCATCACTCTACACATTATAAAGCAGCACTACATGCGGCACAAATACAAATCTTAAATCCAACCACAAGCCTGTGGTGTTTTTTTTTTAACATGTTCTATACTGAGCTTGGTTTTCTTCCAACTATTATATTTGTGCAAATGGCCCATTGCACTGGGATTGCTGGCACTTCCTGTCAGAGCAGGAGGTGCTCAGAGGAAGCCTACTTCTGGCCTAGTTAGCATTCAGAGGTGCTCTTTGGCTCTTTGTTATCGTCCACGTTGGCTCATCAGAATTGAATCACATTTCATTGTGATTTAGCCTTTAAAAGGAATAATAATAGATAGCTAAGTGAATATCATATGGATGACTATGCACCTAATTTATTACCGAATGAGCGTGGAAATCAGGCGAGGTGAGGTGCTGGCGAGATGTCCAGCGAAAATCCTTTACATTGCACACACCAGAGCCGGGCAGGGGAAAAGAAAAAGCAGCCTGATTTTATTGCTCTTATCACAATTTAAACATGACACACCGAAACCCCTAAAATTGTGACGTCAAATCTGAAGTACTACTTCATAATATTAAATGGCAAAAGAAGGTATTCTTTATAATGTGTTTGACGGTAGACTAAAAAAGTGATTTTAAGAGGAAAAAATCGACACACGTTACAGAGAAAAGATTATGGATGAATGTGACTGAAAAATAAGGAAGTTCTTTGCGCTTACATAATGCCTTCTCTCTCTGCAGGAGATATGGGTGTACATCATTAACATAGCATTCAGTGCTTTAGCAGTACTCCACTTGACATACCTGGGCTCCGTGTTCAACTCCAGTGTGGACTACATGGAGGAGGACGAGGTAAGATAAGAGGTTATTCATCCCCAGATGACATTTTGCAGATGGAAAACATTCGGAGATGTTGGAAACCTAGGAAGAAATCATATAAATGGTGTTCAAAAGCCAACATTACTAACAGTTTGTCTGTACACATAAATATGTAATTCTTGGGGAAGCTGTTCAAATACCATATGTGCAAACGGGAGTTGTGCTGTATTGACAAAGAGTTGTAGCTAAAGGTCACAGCCTGTTCAGAAGAGTGTGAGTTACTGTATACTGTATATACCGTGCAACATCTCTTAAAACCTACAGCACACTATGTGAAACACTGTGATGATAAATGGGTGATGGAGTGAAATCAGAATAACCACCTCAATTGGAATAGACTCACCTGATTGGAAGCATTTTTAAATTGGATTGAGAGGGGTGGATTGCCTTTTATAATCAGTCCACTGAGAAAATATTAGCACCTTATAACCATGTGAGTGCTTGATCCCACTGTTTTTCCCTGGTTGGACTGAATAAAATCTTTCGGCACATGTTTGCCCCACACGTGGGAAGAGAGAGAAACATGGATGTAGTAAAACAGAACTGGGGTATGGATGACACTTTTTTTTTGTGGGAGAACTTAACAACGATTTACCAATTGCTGAGCACCAAGTGTTTGTATAGATGAACGATGCTTGAAGGGCTTTATCATCTTCTTCTATTGAAAGATTTCACCGTCAGCAATAAAGTTGGGAAAAAGACACAAGCAGATAATCAGATAATTTTAATTAATGTCCATGTCCATGAGTTGGAATCTGTGATCAGAAAGATGAAGGAAAAGTTGAAGGAATATTGTCCTTGTAGCTGTAGTCAAAGAGGAATCAATTTTTTGTAAAGATGTTTTATTGAGCTGTTTTATTGACATTGCGCCTACTGCCCCCCACAGGACGACATCACCCATCATACTATTCAGAAGTGGTCAGAGCTGAGCTGGACAAGCCACTGGGTCACGTTTGGATGCTGGATATTTTATCGCCTCATACTCTAATAATAAGAGGAGACGAAGAAAGAGTGGAGGAAGCAATAATGTGAGATGTAAGGCCGATTCTCCACTTCTGCACTGTGACTTTATCCTTCATCAGACCGAAGAGAACGGAATCAACCTGTACACAACAATAAGCCGACATGCGGCGTTCAGGTCGCGCTGCATGTTGGCTGGCTAATCTATTATTGTAACCTGCTGGGGACTAGTTTTTGATATCCATGAAATGATAGCCTGCCTCTCCGTACTTGCCCCCGTAACGCATCCTTTTTATCTGAGCCGCAGTTGTCGAGCCCTCATGTCGTGACAGCAGTTACCGGCGTCTCACTGTGAGTCACGATCAATACCTATCAGCATGGCGGAGATCGGCTGCTCCTTTCTGCGCACACACACACACACACAATAGAGCCCATTATCTAGGTTTCAGCCGCGGCAGATGTCCTCCAGATGTGTTTCCCCTTCACCTCAAGTGTTTTACAATCATAGTTTTAGGTCTGAAGGAAAAAAATGACGGTATTCTGTAGTCCTCTTATAGTCAGCAAATCCCATGAAATGACCCAAATCAATAATGCAATACTTTCTGATTTCCCAGCTCGTCTGTTTGTGGCGGTTCACCTCTGACTCTGTGTGATTTTTAGAAAAGGCCAAAAGACCCTTAGACAGCTGTTATTTATCTCTTTATAACAGAGACGTTGTTTGGTAGTAGGTTCAGTTCATTGGTCTTCTCATGGGATTTGTTGGAAGTAAGAAATATGCTTAATGTCACCAGACGTATCCTTTGACAGGGCTCGTCTCTTGAGCATACGTACGTCAACAAAGGTTCACTTTTGAATGACAAGAGCACAGGTTAGGGTTACGAGGCAGCAATTTGACAGTCACCAATAAAGATTTCCCCCTTTAGTGACTTTTAGATAAAGAAAATGAATCGGTAAGTCGATGAGTTTTTCATTTTTGTGGTGGAGTTTTTTTTTTTTAATAGTGTTTGTATTATATTTTGTGTTACGTTGATACTTTCCCTTGAATCTCATTATTTACTCAGAGAAGTTCTTAATAGTATTTAAAACTCCTTCCCTCTTCACTACTGAAAATAAAAGTTTAGAATCAGGGTATTGCTGTTGAGTGTAAATGTTTAAACTTCTCTTTCAGTTTCATATTACAGATTCAAATTGAACTTACACAGTGCGCTGCAGTGTTTAAATATTTATCCTTAAGAACAGATTTTTACTACACAAATTCTTTTAAATATTCCTTCATGTGAGTCATGATAACCTTGACGGATGAGTGTCTGTATCAGATTGTGATCACATTCTGTCTGTATCTTTCTTAAATCTAGGACGTCAAAGGATTTGCTTCTTGACTAAGACGTGGTGTTAGATTAGAGCCTGAATGTTCGTTCACGCCTGAGAGGAAGTGCTCAGTCCTTGCAGACCCAATCAATACAGTAAATATTTGAAATATTTCTCCAGTATTTACTTTAGGTTTTCATCCCTGTAAATGTGAAGGCACTGATACACCTGTGATATTTTTATAAAATTTTACATGAAACCTGGAAGGCTGTCTTTGTTTAATTTAACATTTCTGAGATGGTGCGACGTTAAGAGATCAGGTAAGAATAGAATCCAGAAACACATGTACTGCTGTAAGAAATAGTTGTTTATTCGAATCATTATTTACAAAAAGAGTGTATTTACTGTTAGACAGTTAATTGCGGAGTGAGATGAGGAAGGATTTGAAAAGAGTGACAGTTTTTTTTGTGTGTGTATTTTTGCTCAATGCAATGATCCGGTCTAACCTGGACTCTATTCCTGAGCATCCAATAAGCGAAAGAGGACAGTGTGGGGAAGGGGACAGAGAAAGGTTGAGGAGGGAGGGGGAGGAACAGAGGTTGAACAACAGATGGTGATGGATGGAGATCGGGTTCACTTTATGCCTCAGTGAGAGGTGAGCAGATGCTGTATTGCAAGGCCACACAACTGCACAGTCTGCGGACTCTGGGGGAAAATTGTGGAGTGGAGGGGAGGTGCGCTCAGCCCTGTCTGCCCCGAGGACCCCCATGTTTACGACGGCAGGACCCCAGCAGTGTCTCCAAAGCCATCTTCACAAATGCCTGGAAGTTATTGCTTCTCTCCCTTCGGCTGTCCTGCGAGGGGATAAAACACAGACAGATACCTTCACTGGGGACACAGCAATCACAGCAACTCATTTCCACACTCTGTGCCAGATGGTAGCATCCCAATCCTAGTGAAGTCCTACATCAATTCTGCTCAAAACTGCACACATTTGATTCAATTAAAAAAAATAACATGCAGAAAACCAAGGCATTAATATAAATGCTTACCTCCTTGCTTCTTGCTGTCATCTCCTTTCTGATCACCTTTCTTCGGCTGCTCTTTAGGACTCTGAGGTTGCTGTGAAATTAAATTTAAAAAAAAAATTGATAAAGAGATGCAAAAAGATAAAAACAGACAGTAAAGAATAAGGATTATGGATAGTAACTATTTTCCTACCTTGGTAGCTGACTTCTTGTCCGACTTATTACCTGAAAATAGTGAAAATATTCACATGTCAAGCATTTGGAAAAAAGGTCATGTCTGCTAATTGCTAATTTTTCACATTTCTATATATTATTGAGCATATAACTTTTCTGCTGGCCAAATATATTGAACAAAAATATTTTGTAGATATTCGTATACATTTTTTTGTGTCGTGTTACTTACCTTTCGTTCCAGGCATTTTGGCTGTGCTCCAGTGTCGATGCTGTTCTTTGAGAATGCAGTGCTTAATGTGCTGTTTGACTCGGTCATTTATGGCCCGTGCTTGTGAATGGCTCTGTCACTGGGGCCTCTTCGAGAAAGAGCGCCATGAACAAGCAAAGAGCCCTGTCAGCTGAGCAGCATGCCCCACAGCTCTGCAGATCTTTGCTGAGCCAGGCGAAACCTCGGAGCTGACCTTGTAATACTGCCATTGTGAACCCACTGGAACTGTGCGTTCACCTATTGTGCGTGACAAGAAAGCACTTTCATCATGTTAGAGGGATATTGTATTTTATCTTTTATTTAGAATTTCCACTCAGTCATCAGTCACACTTTTTCTCATTGATCTGTATAGAGGATAACATTTTATCCTACGAAGCCCTAATGGAAGATTTTATTGTTACATATGACTGCATTAAACAGGTCTTTAGCATTGTCAGCACTTCAGGACTGAGCACCTCAGTGGAGGTTTTGGCAGGCATCATTAATTGTTGCATAAATTTGCCATCCTCTGTATTCTTATATTAATCAGTTGATTGGTTTGCCCCTCAGAGGACCCCTATAGTCTATAAAACAGCATAACATGCAGTACAATTGTTATGATATTGTGCTTTTGTACAGGGGAAAAATGTGAGCATAACACATAAATAATGCTTCTTTATTTTTACAGATTGCTATTCCATAAAAATATAATGTTAATAGAACAGTGGTCCCTGATGTGTCGTATATTTTAATCTAATCAAACTAATCATTCTGGAGATATAACATCAGCCTACATGTAAACATTGTGAATCATTATCCGTATTCATGCGGCTCCACACCCGGAAGTGGGCTGGTCACTCAGAGTCATGTGACTTGACAGGAAAAAGCAGCGATGGAGAAAAGCTAAGGAAGGTGAGCCGCTTTCAAACATATTTCTCCGTGTTTCTTTGTCGTATAATCACAACACTCGCCTTATACTCTTTACAAACTGCCAACTGATATACTATTCATTTGCATTTAAGTATAGATATGAAAAAGATTTTTAACGGGAGGAAATCGCTTATGATGTTGTGGCTAACAGCTAATGGCTAACGCTAGTTAGCTTCACGACTGTCAAGAAGGCTCGTTTGCTCTGGGTGTTGCTGAATATAGGTAGGTTAAAATTGACCAAGCCATTACTTTTCTGGCCGCGGGTGATTATTTCGGGTCGCTTAAGTGGTTATTTTCTGGTGTCAAACTCATAGCTCATAACACAAGTCTATAACAGGGTCCTGTCGCTATGGTGTCATTAGATTCTGCATCCCTTGATTCAACGCTGTGGGTGATGTGACATTCCTGTCAATGTAAAATCCATGTAACCTGACCTGTATTCTCAGACAGTGCTTGAATGTGAAGTTTAACAGTTAAAGTTAATACAAAAAACATGAATTATGTATTTTGACAGGAGTCTGCCCTGGCAGTGGCTTCCTGTTAACCCCGAGTGCTTGTGGAATGGCAGCAGTTTGGCAGCAGGTTTTGGCAGTGGACGCAAGGTGAGACTCAGTTGGGCCGCAGGCTTTAATACTCTAAACCGACGAAGAAGCTATTCAGCTGTGTAATTGCTTATGGATCATTTCTGAGTTACTGCGTGTGCTGTGTCACTTCTTTCCCTCCCCAGGTACAATGCTTACCGCACGCCTACGTTCCCACAGTTCCGAACTCAGTACATCCGCCGACGCAGCCAGCTGCTCAGAGAGAACGCCAAGTGTGGCTTTGAGCCAGGGCTGCGCAGGCAGTACCTGAGGCTACGCAGTCAGCTGCTGGCCCTGCGCTACGGGCCCCTGTCTGAGCAGAGCAGCTTCAGGGCCAGCAGTGTGCGCAGCTCCCGCACCACACTGGACCGCATGGAGGTCAGACCCAAAGAAACAGAAAGGACAGGGAAAGTAGAAGAGGAAGAAATAATAGGCGGGGGTGTCTGTACTAATTGGGAATATGAGATGTAAAAATATCTTTTGTTGGAATGAAACTATAGGAGAAAACATATGAGAGCCATCTGGAAGGATAAACATTTCATCAGCAGCATAGCCAAGCAACACTTTGGTTGCATATTAAGCTGAGCAGCTTGGTTGAAATGGCTGGCATTGCCCATATATGTATATGGGCAGTGTGTAAGTTTTCAATAGTTACTGATGGTCATTAATGATTATTGTGATCACATGTCTACACTCACACTCCTATGAGTTTGTTTGCCCCACGTGGTTCCACTAACTCTCCCCTCTGGCAGGACTTTGAGGAGGACCCTCGTGCTCAAGGGGCTCGTGGTCATCGCCGCTCTGTCAGCAGAGGCTCCTATCAGCTACAGGCCCAGATGAACAGAGCCGTCTATGATGAGAGGTACCCAGAAGTGTGCCAAACAGAGATCATCAGTTTGCATCCAGCATCTTGTCTCATTGCCTTGGGCTCTTGAGTTCTTTTTGATTTATTTCTCCTTTGAGCTGTTGCGTCTTGTCAGATTTAGTGGCTGTAATTCTGGTTTGGTTGCACTGAGTAATGCTTAGATCTCTTATATTGAGTTGTCAGCTGTGGGCAAGAGATGTAAGGCGCGTATTGATGGTGATATTGATTTTATGCTTACGTGGTGGTTTTCATTTCTGACCACAGGCCTCCGGGCAGCTTGGTGCCCACCTCAGTGGCAGAGGCCAGTCGTGCTATGGCGGGGGACACAACCTTGAGTGAAAATTATGCTTTTGCTGGCATGCACCACATATTTGACCAACATGTAGACTCTGCTGGTAAGAAATAGTTTGTGTTTGTGGTTATTCATTAGTAAACAATAAACATCAAGATTAATTTCACTCTGCCTTCCTCTTCTTCTTTAAGTCCCCCGGTTGCAGTTTGCTAATGATGATAAGCACCTCCTTGCTTGCTGCTCACTGGACGGCACCCTGTCTATTATGACGTTGTCCCCGCCCCCTCCCAGTGTGAAGGTGACCCTGAAAGGTCACGGAGGTCCCGTCACAGACTTCGCCTGGTCCCTGAGCAATGACATCATTGTGTCAACATCACTAGATGGGACACTGCGTATTTGGAACACAGAGGATGGTCGGTGCATCCGAGAAGTCAGAGACCCAGAATCCAGCGAGTTGCTCTGCTGCACCTTCCAGCCCATGAATAATAACCTTACTGTGGTGAGTCTACATTTCAGACATGCAGTGAATTTGCATTCTATAGGACTGATTCTGTAGTACCATAAAAACAATAGGAGTTATACAGATAACGGCTAAGAACTCAATGTGTAACTAGTAAAATGTATGGGTGGGACTCGATTAAAGAAATTAATCTAATTAATTAGACGCTTTATAATGAATTAATCTCGATTAATCGCATAACAATATTTGCCCCAAAAAGCAACATTTTTTAATTTAAATGGATTTTAGTGGATGACTGAATCAAATAATAGACACAGACATGAATATTGTAAACTCAAGCTCTTTTAATGTCTGGGAAAATGCATTTAATTGCATTTCAATTCAAAACAGTTGAAAAGAGAAACAGAAAATATCCCAGCCAAAACTGAACAGACCTAAAGTTAAAGTGCTATTTCAGAACAGTACTGACTTTAAATGGTTAAAAAAAAATAAAAAATTGTGTTGCCGACGCAACTTGTTCGTACTCTGACCTGCTAGAGCTAACAGCTCCAATGGTTTCTGTGCTCGCTGCAACATGCTTTGCATTTAGATGGCACCGTAGGGTTGAAGTGCTTCGGTGGCATGCAAACTCTGTTTTGCACAATTTGCACAAAACCCCGCTTTTATCAAGGCTTCCATCAGGTAGGTTTTTTTTTTTTTAAATGAAATTTGCCTTCCATCAGTCCTAGCAACATACTTTCATACGTTTCCTCTATTTTGGTAGCGGTTAGCCGAGCTCTGACGTGTGCATCAGTGTAATCAGTGTACCAGGAAATCTTGCACTGACAAACGTTCCGTGTTGTTTGCAGTGCAAACTGCGATTAAATGCGTCCATTTAAATTTCTGTGCTAAATGTATGAGTTTATTGTCAGCTGGGATACTTTCATTAATACTGCTTTCTGTCATAAATCTAAAAGCAGATATATTTAATTATCTGCATCGCTTCATGAATTACTGTGATCTCTAATTCACTATTTATGACTAATCGAAGTATTTATCGTGTAATTTGGACATTTCAGAGGTTTGATCTTTGATCACATTCTACGGTGCATGTTGTAGCTTTATGCATTTATTTATTTTTGCAGATTCATTTTCACAGAGAGATCTTAAACCATTGCAAAGGCTGTCTCTGTCAGATAGGGAAAGAACAATGTTAAGACAAGTGTGAACTCCTAATGAGACGAGGCACTGGTTAAACCTGAAAAATACCTCAATACAGGTCTTGTCATGTATCTGCTAACAGATCGCTGGCTGTGTTACTGCAACATCTTTGTTGTTTTCTTCATACATTAAAGGCACAGTTCAGTTTTCCACCAAATGGTGTTCAGAAAGCGTAGTATTTTGGAAAAAGATGAACATTTTGGCTTCCTCTCATTACACTTGAAATCTCAAAGAAACAGTAACATATGTAGATTTTATTTCCTCTTTAAAGTTTATTGAATATTGTAAGATTAATGTAACACTTTTTGTTCATTCATGACATGAATGTTTACAGTTCACAGACAGATCAAAAAACACAAGTGGAAAATGTCTTGGCTAATTTTAATTTATCTTTACTTTCTGAGGACTGATAGAGTGTCAGTTTACACCCCTAATCAAACACGAGTTTAATTGCAACAGGAAGAAACACAAACGATACAACCAGTGTCTTTCTCAGTCAGTACGTCAGTGCTGCACTGTGGTAATAATGGAGGTTCTCACTCCTAGTTCTGTGTTCCAGGTGGGAAACAGCAAGCACCACCTGCAGGTGGTTAACATCTCCACTGGGAAGAAGGTGAAGGGGGGCTCCAGTAAGCTGACAGGCCGCGTGCTGTCTCTCTCCTTTGATGCTCCTGGGAGGATCCTTTGGGCTGGGGATGACAGGGGGAGCATCTTCTCCTTCCTGTTTGACATGGCCACAGGTACACGTAGAGCATTTCTGTTTGAAAGAGAGAAACGTGTCCACTGATCACATTAAAATTCAGATACATTTTAGCATCTCTGTTTGAGAGGGAGTCCGGTTGATCTGTTGGTATCTGCGGCTTCTCCCCACCCCCACCCCTCTCACCCACAGGGAAGCTAACCAAAGCCAAGCGTCTGGTGGTGAGTGAAGGCAGCTCCATCTGCAGCATATCTGCTCGTTCCTGGATTAGCCGAGAGGCCAGAGACCCCTCCCTGCTGGTCAACGCCTGTGTCAATAAGCTGCTGCTGTACAGGTCAGTGTGTGAGGGCGAGTCACTGTTTATTAATAAGCAGTTTTGTTTCCACTGTGTAGATAGACTTCAACGCTAGAGCATTGTTACTTGTGACGTGTGCGTGTGAATTCACATTAAATTTGTGACACCTTCACATTGACAGGGTGGTAGACAATGAAGGAACACTACAGCTGAAGAGAAGCTTCCCCATTCAGCATGGATCCCAGCATGTTCACAGCATCTTCTGCCCCCTCATGTCTTTCAGACAGGGGGCCTGTGTGGGTAAGAAGTCTCCTAGTGCTCCTGCTGTGGTCTCTCGGTGTTCCTGCTGTGATATTTGAATAGAAATTTAGAGCACAGTTTATTGATTGCTGCAGGCTATCTAGCTGGAAAGAAAACACACAAAAATAGCATACTGCTGCCTTTGGATAAAAGATCCCAAATTAGCTGTCTTTTAGCAACGCAGAAACGTTCCTTACAGGATACAAGAAGTTGCTAACATTAAAGTAATACTATTAACACTGCTGCACCTCAGAGCTTCTCCTTACTTTACGTTTAACCCTCTAATATGCCCTAATAATCAGTTGTTTATTTTATTGTTTGAAGTATTAGGTTTTTGATTTTTACTTAATGTCTCACTCATAAGATTTCCCTGGAGAATCTTTCCATAAAAAAATGGTACAAATTGTCTGCCTGTCTGTCTGCGATATCCCTTCACAACACAGGGGAAATGTGGTTAAATCTGTGGTTTCTGGTCCAAAACAGTGCTCTTTGATCTCACTGTGAACCCACTGATGGTTGCCAAAGATCGCCTGTGGCAAAATTCAGATGGTGTGAGAAATTAAGGATCATATTCTCAATGTGTAGCTGCTGCCATGACCCATGTCTACAAACCAACCAATCCTGCATCCATCACACTAATAGACCCATCGGTGTGGACGAAAGGCACCTTATTATTTCAAAAAGGACATGAACTGATTTGAATTTTGGAGAATGTTGTCACAATAATAACTGTGTACCTTGAGGGTGATTAGAAGGAGCGTGAGCTGCTGAGATACTTGTTTTTAGTCCAAAATGAATTGTGAAACGAGCCATTCATCATTTATTCATCAAGTAGTCCTTGTAAGATCTTTTCGCCGTTTAACTTTTTGTTCTTGTGGTTCTTCCTCTGCCGCAGTGACTGGCAGCGAGGACGCTTGTGTCTACTTCTTCGACGTTGAACGCAACACCAAGGCGATAGTGAACAAGCTGCAGGGTCACGGGGGACCAGTTTTGGATGTCAGCTTCAACTGTGACGAGAGTTTGCTGGCATCTGCTGATTCCACCGGCATGGTCATCATCTGGAGGCGGGAGCAAAAGTGACTGGTCCACCAATAAAAAGCTTCCATCCACTGCGTAATAAAGGCCTGCGCCTCCTTAACCGTCCAATACCAAGTCTGTAGATTTTCACTGGAATGTAACAGGCTGCATCAATGTAATGATACTCAAGTGCAATCAGATAGAAACCCATGCTGTGTAGGTGGTAGGGATGTCTTTGAAATTCAAGTGGTTGGAGGTGGGTTGTGTGTCAGTACTCCTACAGCTGCAGCTGAGAAATAGCTTTCCAGTCAAGAAAAGAAAGAGCACTACTACCATGCATGTGTCATGGCTTACCTCCAACGTGTGTGGATGCGACTGAATTCATGTGAAGAGGATGCAGCATAATCTTCCAGAAAAGAAACAACACTTTGTATCACACTGACAGTCCCTCTGGCATAGATCTAGTTCACTATTTATGTAACTGTTATTCAAGCAGTGTAATCAAGTGTAGTAAACCCGCCTTATTTGCTTTCAGTTGCCTGTTTGCATTGGAGACATGTGCATGAAACTGAAATCAGAAACAGTCAGTAGGCATATCGGCTCATCACAGAAGATAAACAAGTGTGTTTTTACGTGTTTGTACCTATCTGTGTGTGTGTTTGTTCATACTGATTGGAGATTCATATAATTTATTTAACACATGCACAATAAACTACTGTAACTGTCAGTTGTCGTCTTTGTTTCCCTCCTTCGCAAAATATATGAGAAACAATAGATTTTAAAAATAGAGGTGCCGATGTCAGAAGATCGTGGAGTAGTAGGGTGGTCAAACTAACAGTGTAGGAGAGGATTAGTCATCATGTGGCTATTTGAGATCTACCCAGGAATCCCCCTACAACAAAATACTGCAAGACAATATATATATATATATTATATTTGAGTTCCTATGACCATGTTTGTTGTCTACAGTCTTAGATTTATTAATAATTGTTTAGATAGTAAACGTTCCTTTCAGCAGGGTACGGTGAATTGCAATGTCAGTCTATCTGTCCGTCCACCATTTTGATTGAGACTTGTACATAGGCTACATGTTCCCCTAAGGCTGAATACTGACCTTGCCTTTCCATCCAGTTCTAGAAATTGATGGTCTTAAGTGAAATATCTTAAAAGATATATTGTTTTGATGTTTGTTTGTTTTTGCATCTATTTTAAATGGAGGATAAACATCATAACTTTAGCAATCCTCTTCTTTTTGTGTTTCACCATCATTTGATCAAAATTCAATTTCCCCAACTCTTTGCTTTGTAACCAAATCTAATCAGACTCCCCTGAACATCTGTTCCACTTGTTTACTTTCAACTGCTAACTGCTAACATGCTAACACATAAAATTAACATGGTGAATACGATGAGTTCCTCCCATAGATAAGCATATTTAGTGTCACTGTGTGCATGTTACAGCATTAGCTGTAAATTCAAAGCACTGCTGTCAGTATAATTATACACCAATCAGGCATAACATTATGACCACCTTCCTAATATTGTGTAGGTCTCCCTTGTGCCTCCAAAATAGTTGTGACTCATCAGAAAATGGACATGGGCCTTCTGAGGGTGTCCTGTGGTGTCTGGTAACAGAATGTTGTTAGTGGGGGCCTTTGGGTCCTATGCATTGAGGGGAGGGGCTTCTGTGGATCATCTCACAGGTGAGTGTGATATTCTTCATGTTTTCTGAGTTCTTCCTAAACCGTTTTTGTGTGTGTGTCTGTGTCAGGCTGGTGGTACATGTCTAAGTCACACAATCCACACAAATGCTCATTGAACATTTAGAGACCATTATGTAGATGGGTTAAGTATTGTTTATTATTTTTAGCCTATTGTGCCTCTATTTGATAGACATAAGTGGAGCGAGACACTTGAAGTAATTGGGTTGATAGAGATGGGATGACACGCAGCAAAGAGTGTCCTTTAAAATAATATAAACCTGATTTGGAAACCCTGATGCCATTTGTGTGGACACTATTGTGGACAGAGATGTTTTGACTGATTTGTAAATGTTTAAGAGGAAATAATGGTCAAATACTTTGCCATGAAATAAAAATAAATAGAGGAAGATATGTGTTAGTTTGTGTGACAAAATTCACTGGTGACCAATTTAAGGAGCCCTGATTCGTGAGTTGGGCAGAATACGTACTTAAAAATGATAAATAAGCGTCACACTGCCAGTCTGATGTCTCATGGCAATGAAAGACATTATTCCCACATTTCAATCTCCACACTGGTATCTTCATGTCAGTGCAGGTGAAATAAATAATCAACTGAAAACTGCTGGAACAGGTTAGAAAAAGGCCACTGGATAGCACAGTGTTCGAGAAACCCTGTAGTTTCCAATTTAAAATGCAGCACCTTCAGACTTGTTACTTTCATCTCAAAGTTTGTGAGAGTTTTGTAGTGTGCAAGTGTGACTGTGTGGGAGGGAGAGCACAATGAATGGCTGCAGCCTGGAAAGGTCAGGACTGGGCTTTGTTTGAAACAGACAGGACAGGTGCTGATCAAAGAAAAAAAAAAATGTGTGAACCTGTGTGGACACTGCAGCAAGGCCTCTCCGGCAGTCGGCATCCTCATAACGTACAGCGGGCAAGAGAGAGTTTTCTCAAATGGCTAGGACAGCCTTTGTGGTGGCATGTTGGGATGAGAAGTGGAAGGAAAACTAAGAGAAAGATGAATCTTCAGTATCAGTTCTGGGGAGAGAGAAAGGCACGGATGGATACAACATGTCAAACCTGGACTATTTCGAGGATGTTCACTATGGAAACATCTGCGCAACAATCTGAACAAATAAAGACAAAGGAAATTATCTCCCATTCAAATTCAAAATATAGGCCAATTGTTTATCGGCAGATTACACAATCCTGCAATGACTGAATTTGAATCGGCCCCTAATTAAAACAGAAAATTTCTATTATTTCTCACACTTTCCACTTTATGTTATCACGTCAGAGGCATAATTATGCAGCATGGTTGCATAAGGTTTGCTGTACACGTGGAATCAGTATGATTTCTTTTACCTTCAATAGAGATTCTCATGTTCCTTGTCCTGACTTAACCCTCAGCTACATTCAAAATGCTTTCTATGATCAGCAGTATTATTCGTGGTTCGGTTATTCTTCATCCAAGTGCGCAGTGCTTGTAGAATTAATCTTCTTTCATCCAAATATCTCGCTATAAACACTCGGTTTGTCAGTTTCAAAGAATAAAATGTGTTTTTCTGGTCTTTTGAGGGCTCGGATACCGCCTTAAACCCATTCCTCGGTTTGCACAAAAGATGAAACAGCTGCCACTTGAAAAGCCCGGAAGAAAAAAGCAGCTACTTTTATTTACATGAGTTTGTTTTAACAGACTCAATTTTTCAATTGTGTGCTGTATTAAATTTTATGGCAAATTTCAGATATGTACATATAAATGATAATTAACCGCTTACTGCTGTTCTACAAGTTTTTTCATGCACGGCTCCTCTAATTCTTTGTTTCTCCTTGTCTGTTTTTTATGAAACATTTCAATTACCTTACAATATATTTCCTTTTACTCTATATTGCAGAGTGAGTCTGTGAAACATTGGAAAGATCATAGTCTCCGACTTACGCATAAAAAGTTAAATTCATAAGAAATATAATACATCAGTCTAACAGTAGTTTATGTTGGACCAGTAGCAGATACACATTTGTTTCTATAATGCATACAAGATGTAAATTGTGCTGCATGTACAGTCAAGTGGTCTATTAGCTCTGAAGTGATCTCCACAGAGATCCGGGTATGTCGGGGCGAAGGCAGGTCATAACTCAGAATGCATCAAAAGTAGAGTCTTTATTGATGAGTGGGCAAAAGAACCACCTCAGTTAAACTGTACAGTTACAGAATATCATCTCGCGAAGGAATGCCAGACGTAAAAATTATGGACCTCTGTTCACGTTTCACTTCGTCTTTCCGCGTCAACATCTGTACAAGTTGTAATCCCCGGTCTTGAATCTATGATATGCAGTGGAATGCATGCTAATACAGTATGCTGTGCAAGTGTCCACATTTAGAAAAATTGACTGCACAAATATATCTATGCCTAACATACTGTAGGTCAGACGTTTGCATTACATGAATCTTAATTTGGAGAGACAGCTCTGTGTAGTCTAAGCCGGTTTCCATACACCACATGTGGGGGTAGTTTCCTGCCCGAAGAGGTTTTGATTTTAAACATACTGTAATCCAGACACTCCATTGGTGACATTTATGCTGAGGGGAAATATAAGAGGGCCTGGTAACATTCAAGTTTCCTTCACATTAAATACCATTTCATTTCCTTTTTTTCTTTTTTTTTTGTATTCTTATGAGAGCGTAACAGTACTTAAAACATTCCCAAGATCATCATTTGCAAACAAATGTATAGATTTGCTAATGATTTTTCAAAAATACATCATCACTCAGGTCATTAAATCCCATGGCCTGTTCGCAGAGCACAAGTGTTGTTTTTCTAATTAATCTGTCTCCCTTTTCGTTATCCATCTGTATTTCACATTTACTTGCACATTAGCATTTAAAACATCAGACTGGTTGCAGCAATCCATTTAACGGAAGAATTTCCGTGTGACGGTTGCTCAGTTTTGTAGGATTTCGAGACCACAAGATGAGGCTGCTTTCATATTGACTCAGTGTTACTGGAACCTATTCTGTCATCATCACTTCTGTCGGTCTCTTTCTGCCTCCCTCCCCTCTTTCTACCTTTCCCCTTTCACACACATACACACAAATGCTATATAAAAACACACAAGCAGGAATAGACATTCCTGTACAGTCTATACAATATGAAATCAAGTCATATTTCAAAATAGTGTCATCTGCTTAACATGTATCGTTTACAAATAAAGGAAAACAGGCAATTTTTTTTTTTTTTTTATGATACAAAGAAACCTGACACGCCCTAAATCAAGTCCAAAAAAATCAAGCATGTTAGGGGCTTCTGGGTTCACAACAGCTATTTAAATGTATCCAAGGTTACTGGGTCCACTTGATGTTCTGCAGTCTCTTTTCAGTCACATAAAAAGGCGTCCAGGGTGGTCTATCAATCCGTTCAGACCTTTTGAGTTCCTTGATGTGTTTCAGAGTTAGTAACGCTCTGATCAACACGTTCTATTCACAGCAACGGCACATTTCTTCAAGGATTTCAACCCTCTCCTGTGTCTGTTTTGTGCCTTACATGACACAGAAACTCAGCTGAAAGCTCTGGGGTGTGTCCCTCTGAAATAAGGCAACGTTATTTTAAAATGGCATCTGTCACACTTGAGTTGGAGTGGTGATTGTTGTGATCGTTCCTATTTATTAACCGCACAGTACATCATCAGTAATACAAACCATTAAAGTGGGCATTTTTTATCGATAGCCCCATCCGAAACGGCCGCAAATGGCACATTTATTCAATTATCAACATTCTTCATACGACGGCACCGTGTCTGCATTTGTTAGCAAAAAAAAAGGATTTTGCTGTGCAAAACAACAAAAACAGACACTGACCCTTTAGCAAGGTGCATTACAACACTTCTATTCTCCAGTTTTCCCTTTAAAACCTGAAACATTCTCCTCATTAAGCTAATTTCTTCTCACATAATGCAGTAGGCCTCATCCTGGGGCAGGTGTTGTTTAGTCCTCCAGTAAGTGGGCAGGTGAGCTCTCAGCACTTTTCTCAGGTCCTCGTTAAGCAGGAGACAGAAGATGGGGTTGACTCCAGCCTGGGCGAAGCTCATCCACACTGTGATGGAGAGGTACCTATGAGGGATGGTGCAGGACTTGACGAACACCCTCCAGAAGCAAGCAACGATGTAGGGTGCCCAGAGGACCAGGAAGAGCAGGGTGATGGTGTAGAACATCCTGCCCAGCCTCCTCTCTGACCTCACCTCCTCCATCCCGAGCAGCCGCCGGTGCTGATTGTGTAAATTTTGCCTAATGCCCAACAGAGTGGGTGGCATGGGACCACGACCGAACCCTGCAATCCAGTTAGCTGCGGCTTGACCTGTGGCTCCAGGACCGTGGAAGGTCCAGTTCTGGCTGATAGCCGGCACCAGCTGGACGGGCTTCATCTTGCGGTGCCTGTACTCAAACAGCAGCAGCTTGGCGTAGAAACCGTGAGTGGCCAGGACAACCACAGCCAGCATTAGCATGAAACCCAGGGTGTCGTTGGTCTTCAGGTAGCGGTGTTCAAAAATGCACTGGTCCTCATCGCGGATGAACTTGTAAGTCCCGACATCAAAGACAGGTGGGAAGGCCATGGCGACTGCCAGGGTCCACACCATGCAAATGATGGCGGCACAGGTCCAGATGGTCATGCGTTTGGCGTAGAATCGGTGGTGGGCAATGGCAAGGTAGCGAGTGACGGCCACACAAAATAGCATGAAGGCAGCATGAAAACAAAACAGCACAGCCATAAAAGCCACAACTTTACAACTCAAGGCGCTGTAAGTCCAGGCCGAGCTGTTGTGGACGGAAACCAGCACAAAGGGGAAGCAGGCAGCAGAGCGAACTGCATCGGCCAGGCACAGGTCCAGGAGAAAGAAATAAGGAGCCTTGTGAAGTGTCCTGTCTCGCAGGACCAGCAGGGAGACCAAGAGGTTTCCTACAAGACTGATACAGATGATCAACCCCAAGAAGACCAGCTTAAAGTAGGCAGACACATCTGTGGCTGAGATTCCTCCGCTATTGCTGCTGCTGTCACTGCTGCTGCTGCCGCCTCTAGCCAGTCCACTCTGTGAAGCCAGCACAGCCAGCAAACTGCCAGGGCCATCAATGGCAAAGCTCTGGTTAGACATTCTATCACCTTCCACAAGAGCCTGCCCGGTTTTGGGCCCTTGAGAAACAGTACCGATCCTCCTACTGCCGCTGTCTCCCACGGCTCTCTCGTCTTTACAGTGAGACGCCGTACGGATCTTTTCCACACGACAGAATCATCTTTCCTCTTTGTCCACAACCTCGCCACCTGTGAACACAGACACACATTTTGCAGAATGAAAAACAAGATGTCTGACGCGCTTGTTGCATCTCTCCACTAAATGGAAACAAAACTTACATTTGACAGCATGGGCATATAGAAGTGCTGTGTTGGACAACACAGTGGAAATCTCTGCCTTCCTGTTTCTCTAAGGCTGGGATCAGATCAGCAGCTCTACAGCATGCCAGCTCCTTGGCTCTCTCAGTAATTACCTTGCCCGTTGCTAAGATACAACAGCTCACATACTTTGTGCAAGTGTGGGTGTTTGAGTGAATGCATGGGGGTGTACAGGGGGATGGAGCAGACACAGTACAACCAACACTGGGCATGTCCAACAAACAGAGATGTTGTAAATGAGCAAAGAACATTTTATGCTTTCCCTCTGCCGCTGTGTGATTGTGCGTGACAGCCCGTTAAAGAGCGGAGGGTGTACCGTTCACAGCACATCACAAATATGAGAATGTAATGGCAGAGCAGGCAGCCATTTGGTTCATACTGAAGGCCTGCGTGTGAATTGTGGCATTTTACTTTAACATTAGGTGGGAAAATATGATTGTAGTCGTCACAGTCGGGCCTCGGCGTAGAAGCGAGGACCCTTAAATCAGCCCCGGGTCAAAACAGAAGCAGAACATTCGAATATAAACCAAATCCGAGGCCTCGACGCTAATTTATGGACGTGAGATGTCAACAATGCACAGTCGTGCTTGTCTGGGTGGGCCTTGTCTATGTAGGCCATGAGACATGATATGATTTGCTGTAACTGTGAGCCTGTTGGGTTCCTTCTCAGCCCTCTGCCACCTTGACAAACATCATTTCACCTGATTAAATGGCTGCCATGTCAGCTAGGCCTGGAACACAGGGTGGAGTGAAAAACAGATGAACAGGTGTCAAAATCACCTCTGCTGTGGTCTGTCTTTTTTTCTTTTTTTTTTTGTATGTGTGAGAGAGAAAGGAAACAGACAGAAGAGAACCTACCTTTCAGCCCCTCATTTCTTTTCCCTTGGATCTGTTGTTCTCTCACGGAAGAAAACAAAAAAAAATATGTAACCCAAAAAAAATAAAAAAAAATGAAATAAAAAAATTTTCCCAGCAGTCGCTTTGATTCACCGTTTGTCAAATCGAGAGAAAAACACATAATAAAGCCTCATGCCTGCGCTGTGCTCTCGCTCGGGCTCGAACAACACCTGTTATGCATAAATCCATCGCAAGGAAATCGAATCGAGCAACATATAATAAACATAAGACGGCGGAGGCTATCTAATAATCAACAGCTGATCAAACAAATCCAGGGTGAGCGCTGATCTTAAGCCATATTTAAGAGATATGCTCAATATATATATATATATATATTTATATATATCCACCGCCACCCCCCGTTTTTTTTTTTTTTTTTTTTCTTCACAGTTTCATAGAGAAGGATGTGATCATTTGGTCTGAATATGATCCGAGAAAACACATTTTGTGTTGCATCACGTCGAAGAAGGGTTTCCAGCAGGCTAGGGACGATGGAAAACACATCTCGATCTGTTCATGTATCCAAATGATGTCAGATTTTCAATGCTTATAATAACCCACCCACAAACGTTAGAGAGGAAAAAAAGGATCGCGCATCCCCTAAATGAATCGTCTTGGCATGTATATTGGCCAGTGGCACCAGGACAATTAGTCCGCACAGACAACCGCCTCGATACGTCTCTTCTCTCATCTTTTCAGTCAGAGCAGGAAAGAAAAAAAAAAAAAAAAAAAAAAAAAGGCGATGTATTTACCCTGAAATGTTAATATGCAGTCTTTGTTTTGCTGTCCGGCGAAGGTGGACTACATCTTAATGGTCCACAATAAAAGCCTCCATGACAGACCAAATACATTGTTGTTGTCTTTTTTGTTTTAGAAATCCAGCGATGGATCCGGGGTTTCACATCGCGCACGCTGTCGAAATCACGATGTTAGAATGAGGTTGAAAAAAAACAGAAAGAAAGAAAAAAAAACAGCACGGCAGGATTAGGCGAATTATTCCTGAATAATCCCAATTATGGCTGCTTGCGAGGAGGCAGCTCGCACATTCGCGGAAACCGTCGGTTTTATTCGGAGAGAGAGAGAGGGAGGGAGGAATAGAGAGAGAGAGAGAGAGAGAGAGAGAGGGAGAGAGGTGCACCCGTGCAGCATTGAGGACCATATCACTTGAAAGAAATGTTTTATTCTAAGCGTCTCTCTGGCATCATGTAAAACGCGCCTGTTGTCTCCGGCATGGACGCAGAGAAGAGCTCCGGCTGACAACAAACTGTCTTTAATTGGTCTCCTGCTCTCTGTGGCAGACTGGACCCAAAATGACACGCATAGGCCTGACAGGGCCGCAGCAAAAGATTCTGGGTCCACAGGAGGAAGAGCCACCAAGCCACCATTCCAGCACTTTTAACTATAACTCTGTTACTTGTACTATGCATTTTATTTGTGCACCACACTCAGCAATCACACGTTTAGTTGTATTTTATCCTTTTTAATGCGCTCATTTGTCCAGGTGAAAATAAATTCCTTCTAACATAACAGCCCTGCACTAAATCTTAACTTCATGACCGTTATAATGTTCAGTTTATGTTGAAACGATGTAAAAAAATAAATAACTAAAAAAAGCTGGTAGGCCTACATAAATGGTATGATCATTTTGGAGGCTGAAGTTTCTGGTGCTGTTAAACTCTACAGAATTAAACATAAAAATGTTTCTGTCATTCTGTCATTCTAGTGCCTAATAGTTGTTGAATGGACAGCTACAAACCTGCAGACAGATTTCTAGATTATTCCTGAAGACTTTCGCGACCCTCCCGATTTCTCTCCTGTGGTGAAACTTTCAAATGAATTAATAAAAATGTGACTTGAATTATTCCAGCGATGAGTCGCTGTGAAACGGGGGCGAATCTGTGCAATGTGGGACACCAAACAAATAAATAATACAGTGTTGTCAAATTAAACCTGAATGGAATCACATGAGTTCAAACGACTCATGCGATTCCATGGTGTGAATGAAACAATGGTATTGTTAGATCGTGTTCAGGATAAATAAAACGTGTGCCAAAATGTGTTACAATAGATCAAAAATATTTTCGTCAGTTATTCAAGGCTCGACTGGAGGAAATGAGGTTTGAAATGTGGCACTGAGTGTGTGCATTTTGTTTTTTGTGGGTGGATTTTAAGGACCTTTCAGAGTAACAACAATCTATTTACTATCTGTTTAAGTCTAAAGTGCATTGGTTTATGTATTTTGGTGCTTGTGTGATTATTATAGCTATACTGTTGGTTTGACACATTGTTAGATTTCCCATGTAGAATTCAGACCATTTCAGACCAGGTTTTATTGTGTGAAGTAAGATTATTTAGACCTGTCAGTCTCCTAATGAGTGTCCCAGTTTTATATATATAAAATGCTGTGTAAAAAGTATACAGTAGTATCAGCAATGACCACAGTCCTGTTGGTTCCTCACAGGGAGGCGTTGTAGAGTCGCATGGCCTCCTCAACCTGTCAGTAGAGCAGGACTGGCAAAGTAGGCTACACAGTTAAAAACTTTTTGGGCACTTTTCTTAGGGGCCAACAATTATGTATTGTATCATAGATTGGCTACACAATATATATTTTTTAATAATTGAACAAAAGAAATCTTTTGGTTGGGTCAGTCTAAAACACAGTGTAAAATACAAATGATCTTAATCAAAATTATGTGTAATTTCCGGAGACATGTGGCCTTTGTTTCATATTGCTTCATGTTAGTAGGGATGTGACAGGAAATGAGGAATAAGGGGAATTTGAAGATGGGACGTTGCAATTACTGTATATGGTTAGATTCACAGATACCTATGAGCCAATAGGATGCCCACAAAAAGGTTTTTACATTATTGATGGTTAACCAAAATCCATAAGTATAATAATAATCCACAATCAGTTATATTTACCTACCACAAAACCAATGCATTTTTTGCCCCAAAACAAGTGAATTACATTGATCAGGCATAACATTATGACCACCTTCCTAATCTTGTGTAGGTCTCCCTTGTGCCTCCAAAACAGTTGTGAATCATCAGAGAATGGACATGGGCCTTCTGAGGGTGTCCTGTGGTGTCTGGGAACAATATGTTGTTAGTGGGGGTCTTTGGGTGCTATGGGTTGAGAGGAGGGGCCTCTGTGGATCAGGCTTGTTCCAGTGCATCTCACAGATACTTGATAATTTCGGGATCTAGTGAATTTGGAGGCCAGGTCAACACCTTGTGCTGTTTTTCATGTTTTTTGAGTTGTTCCTAAACCGTTTTTGTGTGTGTGTCTGTGTCAGGTTGCATCCTGCTGGGGATGGCAGCTCCATCATTGCTATGGGGTGGGGGTGCCTGTTCTGGTCTAGGTGGGTGGTACATGTCAAAGTAACATCCACACAAATGCTCATTGAACATTTAGAGACCAATATGTAAAGGGATTAAGTATTGTTTGGGGTGCCTGGTCTGGTCTAGGTGGGTGCTACATGTCTAAGTAACATCCACACGAATACCAGGTCCAAAAGTTTCTCATTAGAACATTGTATTGCCACAAGATGGAAAATGTTATTTACTTCTCCTGTCAGTGGTTTTAATGTTATGGCTGGTTGGTGTACACCAATGTATATTCATGACATGTAAAGTTGCTTGTTTGATGTTAGTTGGATTAGATTAGACTAGATAAATGTTTAAGCAACATATTGAATATTTAAAAAAGACAAATGTGTGTCTTTGATTTCCTTTCACGTTTTTCATAGAATTATTAGAATTGTGTTGCTTTTGGAAATGCATATGTCTACCTGACTGTAATAAAGGTAAATGTGGGTGCAATGACAATGATGATGGACACCACGGTAATCATTTGAGAACACTGATGTGTTAAAATAGGAATATTACAGAAAACAAGATTTGTCTCAACTTTGAGGGTTTTACTGCCAAAGCCGTTATTTATGTAAAAGCTGGTTCTCCTGCTGTTTCAGTCGTTTCTTGTGATGAAATATTCTGTTCACACTCAACAACTGCCCCTCCGAGTGATGCCACACTGGGCAAGAGAGAGAAGAAAATGCCCCTTTCAACTGCTGTTTGGTAATAATGTCACAACACTCGCGGAGGCCTTTTGAAATCGCTGGTGAAGATTGTTGCTTAAAAAGACTCTTAATTATTTCAAAGCCAGCGTCTGTTATAAAATTCACACTGATTATCCTTTGCGGGTCAGTTTTTAAGTCTGCTTAAATTTTTAATACATTCCACACTGAAGCTATGTGACCATCACACAAATTAATCACCGCTACCATTTTCCCCCGCTCAAGTCTGGGAAATGCGAGTGTGCGCTGAGTAATAATTTTGTTTTAAGGCCTGATGGGTAATCCGCATATAATCCACAGGGTGTCGACAGCCGAGGACAGACAGAAACAAATACGTGTTTAAAGTTAATAAAGTTTGTATAGTATAGTATTAAGCAGAAAAACATTTTAGTAGTTTAATTACATCCCACATTTGCATGGTTAAACTACTATAACGATGATTAGAAATAGTCTGTGACTCCTCATCGAGGTTTTCTGAGAACTTTCAGCTTTCAAACACTGATCTCAGCTTACAGTGGTCAATGTGTACTGCAAGACATCATGACTTCAGTGCAATGCATGACCTTTGGCTACTATCTGCAGCTCATGTTTCTGTCTGTGTATTTCCACTTCAAGCAAAGCTGAGCACACTCCAGTGACGGAGGCGCTGAAGGCTCCGGTGTTATTTTGAAGGTGTGTGTGCGCGCCTCCAAAATTTCCAAAATACTCAGAGGTCTCATTAGTGTGCACAGCAAGTGTTGGAACAAACAAAGACACAAAGTAATACAAGGTAAGGGGATCAGTTTTAATGGCAATACACTGCGAAAGATTTCACCACTTCAAACATGTCATTAAGTGCCTCAGTATGTCTGTCAGGTTGTGAAAGTCGTGTTGTGCAACGACAACAAAATGGATTTACTAGCGAGAATCACCAGGAGGACATATCAGATGGAAGGTGCGGTACTGACAGTTTTCCACTTGCATTCCCCTCGGGATCCATTTCAGCTGTGTGTTTTTTCTAAGTGTTAAGGCAAAAATACTATCACTCTTTGCATTCTGTAAACAAAGTTCCATATGTATAACAAGTCTCTTTAGTTTTCCACGCCATGGTAAAGGTTTTTTTTTTTCTTTGTCAGACACAACAACACATGGAACTCACACACTCACGGCTGTGCGGTTGGACAACAGCCTCGGTTACATCGACAACAGCAAAGTAACGGAACTAAGTGCGACGTATTACTGATTGAACAAATCAGAATAGAACACCACAGAGACTATCTCCACGTAACCACAGAGAAATAGGTCATTACAGAGCACTTGCAAAATACCTCTGACAAAACACTGTGTTTTAATATAAGAGGGATCTCAATGTTGTGGTAGTCATAGGACTATTACTATTCTATTATGTAACACTTGCATGAAAATATTGTCTTTCTATTTTATAATTACCCTCTCCTTTCATTAGACTTTGCATCAAATTAACCACAACTTCAACTCCTGAGAGCCTCTTTGCTTCTTTTGGAATCACGAAAAGGCACTTGACCGGAGAACGGATCCGAATAAACCAAACGGGGAAAATCACAAACGCCGCAAAACCAGCAGCAGCCCAATGAGGAAGAGGGCACTGGGCTCCTGCAACACTATCGAGAGGGAGACAACTCCACTCAGAAAGACAAAGGATGGCATCAGATTCCTGTTGACGTCACGCTCAAACTGGGGCTCGAAAACCTCTGACAATGTGTTTTGTTCATTCTCTAATAATGTGTCGGGGGAAATACGGGCTGCATCTTCGGTCTCTTCCCGGGCTGAGACAGACGGAAGAGCGGAGTTTTGGCTCACCCCAGCGCCACCTGTACTCACTGAGGTGACCTCTGTGAGCTCAGGTGATGGTGGAGCTTCACCTTCTGCTCCCAGAGACGATTGACTCTCTGCTACAGGACACAGAAGTGCGGACGTGCTGCCTTCCTGTTGTGCTGCGGACATGTTGGCACCTTCTGAAAATCCTTCAACACGTTCACTCAGTCCCACTGCAACCTCTTGCTCAAAGCCCTGAGTCATACTGGGAGAAGAGACGCACTCGGAAGGCAGTTCAAGACTTGCTGGTTTTTCGGTCGATGCATCCTCCTCTGTCTCAGCGGTGAGAAGACACATGCAGGAGTCCTCTGGAGGAGGGATTTCCTCGCCGCCAGCCAGGGAGTTGTCTGATCTCGGTTTGGAATCTTGTTCTAGAGACGGAGCTGCAGCAGGCAGCAGTGCAGAGGGAGTACTGTCTATGGGCTGCTCTGACATTTGGTTGCCTAATTCACAGTGGAGCCTGGGTAAAGGCTGTGGCTCATTTGGCTGGACTGATTCGCTGGCACAGGGTACTGGGGCTGAATTAGCTTTAAGCAGGGTTTCGGAAGACGTGCAGGGAAACTGTTCACCTGGGGATACAGTGTGAGAGGACAGTGCGCCATCAACGGATGGAAGCTCCTGGTTGGGTGGGACAAAGGAACCAGATGGGTGGACTGCAATCTGTTAAAGGGAAACAGTGAGATGACAGTGACAGCTAGGAGAGTTAGACAAAGAGGAAAGATTTGTAATCCACATTAACATTGCACACTGAGGGGAGAAAA
Source organism: Chelon labrosus (assembly GCF_963514085.1). Taxonomy (NCBI): domain Eukaryota; kingdom Metazoa; phylum Chordata; class Actinopteri; order Mugiliformes; family Mugilidae; genus Chelon; species Chelon labrosus. The sequence goes on along the minus strand of NC_140360.1, from coordinate 20,236,141 downwards.
CCATTTTACGGCATCCAAATGCTTGTCTGTGAAATGGGCCTCATGCTGACATGAGGAAATCCAAACAAAACATGAGCAATATGATGAGATTTGCAAAAACTACTACTCTGACTTAAACTGGAGTCACGCTGTACAAGTGAATCCAAGATAGATTTATAATTCTTTTATCCTCAAGTTCCCAAATGTACATATTTATACAGACTGAACCAGGCTGTTTCGACTTTGAACAGCAGGATTCAGAACTAATGCCAAGCCCTAAAAATACTTATGTCTGTTCAAAGAGGAAAACTGCCAACAATGTACAGCGGTACAGAGCTTTACCTGAGACTGCTGTGGCAACGATTCAAGGTCATATCAAGATGAATTCATTACGATAAAAGCAAGAGACACAGAAGAAAAAACAGCACCCAGAAGAACAAATGCAAGAACAAAACACTTAATACACAAATAACAGAACGTCCACAATAAAACATGTAGGTGTTAGGCAGAGGAAGACGGATAGATATAGATTTAAAAAAAGTCAGGGCTTTTTCAGCATCATATTCTATATCTTCATGCTTCTGATTTTATAGCATCATAATATGTTTAAAAGCTTCAAGGGAACCACAGTTATGTGTACAGCTAGAGGAGCAGCAAGTAAACCACTGAAAGAGATATACCGGATGTGGTACGGAGTAAGGCAAACGTTTGCAGGGAACTTTTGTTCATTTAGTAGCTGACTGGTTAATCTTTAATTTCCTGAAGGAAAAAAGCATGCATGTGAATACTTATGTGGAACAAACATGAGGATGAGCTGGATGAGTACATGCCTAACAAATACATCCGTGTATGAGTGAGATATTAATATCAGATGATATCGTATTATTCAGTTAGAGGATGGTATATCGTCGTGTTTTGACCGACTCTGGACTGTCGGGAGTTTATGTCTGTGTCATGTAAACTAAAGGAAACTTTAGTCAATTTTACAATTAGATTTTTATGTGTATTATGCAAATAATAAAATATAACTGTGCAGTGGTACAGGACTGAGTCATGATTCCAGTCTTTATGATGTACTTGAGCTTCATATTTAATTACCAGTCATGAGGACTGTATCAATCTCCTCATCTAACTAATCACAATAAAGCAAATAAGGCTATTCATAAAATGTTCCTTTCAGATAGCAGCTAGGTCACAGGGTTTAAGCTGTGCCTTTTTCAGTGACTGCGGATCGTGATTTCTATTTCACCTATTTTATGTATCCTTGTGTATTCTTTTCATACTTAGGTTGATTATTCTGCTGATACATATTTTTTTACATATATCTTATGGCACCGCTGTGACTCCATAGTTTGCAATCAAATATAAGTTTCAATAACATTTGGATACAGGAAACCCCATGTAAATACACGTTAATATTGGGCTTCAGACGTTTAATCTCAAATAATGTAAACGTCCTGGAGATTAGAAGTGATCGCAAACATTGTGAAAATCATATTAGTGCCCTGAAGTACCAAGTACAAGGTAACACGAATTCAGTCCAAGTGTGAACGTCTGAGGAGCATGCATCATGATATGAATGCAACGAGAAACCGACAGAGAATAACATACAGTATTCGTGCTACAGCGGTGGAAAGCAAGACTTTACCTAAGTTGTTGCTGAAGCTTCAATGAGCTGTGAACAATATAAACAACCAAGCCAGTGATGATAAGCTTTAAAAGGGGAAGAGAAGTGTTTGTTATGTTTTATTAGATACATGACTTCTTTAAGGGGATAAGGCTGCTTACCTGTTAACTGCATGCAGGTCAAGATAATATGAAACTAATCCAATTTTCTACATGTGTGTTCTATGATGGCAAGCAAGCTTATATGGTAGCCTGGGCTTTTTTTCTTTAATAATCAACTTCTTTAATTCATTTTTTCTTTTCAAGCCTCCTATTGGTCTACAGCTCAGTCCATTAAAATCTGCTCCCCGTTCTTCTTACGGTACACTCACCTCTATGTCAATGTCTGGCTGTATGATAACTGGGCACACGGGTGTAGGCCGAACAAGTCCTGACCTGGAGGCCCCTGCTTCTTCTGCAGATACAAAGCAGATAAATAAGATGAACAAGCTGAACAGAGAAAAAGAAATGATCTCGGGTCCTGGGTGATCCAGACACCAGTCGTCAGTACTGCGTTTGTTCACAACATAAATAATTAAAATAAAAAGGCAATTTTTTTTTAGCCTGGGTGAGGTTAGGGTTAGGGTTAGGTTCATTAGGTCATCATGGTTATCTGGGTTTACGCTTAAGACTTGACTTGATTTAGCCTGTGTTACAAACTGAAGGTGTACATGACAATAATCAATGGTGCCAAAGTGTTGCATTATGTGAATTGTAAGATCTAGTACTTTAGGAGCTTGGCCTTTACCATCCAACATTAGCTACCATTACTTCAAATCTGCTGCACCAGTTTGGGCCGTTCTGCTTTGAATCTGTCTCTCAAAGTCTTTGAACTTTATTAATATGCAGTAACAAATACCTGCAAAATCCATTTAAGAAAACAGTTCATATGTCAAGTAATATAATACTATATTTAAGTTCCAGTTATATTAACGTCTGTGGTGATTCCCAGTCATCGAGGTAACGGTAAATCTAAAACTCAGCTGAAACAAAGGTTCACCACACATCTGCCTTCTTCAATTTTTGTCTGATAGAAAATCCATCTAAGAATACAGATTTTATGCAAAACCATTTATTCTGTACCTTCTTCTGGTTCCTGCTCATCCTCTGAACTAAAATCATTGACACTGAAAGAGAGAAAAGAGAGACGTTTGGGTTAATAAAATAGTATTCATTTTAAAACACAGCCAAGTGTCTGCACAATTTCACAACTAAAGCAACTGAAAGGTCCCACGGAGACTGTGTGCTGAGACACCAACATGACATTGTGATAATGGTGCAATACCCGAGGCTGAATAATACTCACTGAAAACACACAGTGTACATAATGCTTTGTGTCAACAAATGAACTATGAAGAGAAGTCTGTTGTTAAAGTAAGCTGACATTAATATTCACATCTTGTTTCACTCGGACATTTTTGTAGTTTGAGTTCATTTTGTCCTATGAAGGCAGCGTTTGAATCTGCTGACAAAAGCAGTGGTTCTGTACATCTGAAAAGAAATTACATAATTTTCAGCTAAAATAAGTGTGTATAAAGAAGATATAATAAAAGAGCCATGATCACTAACACCTTGCATGCTGAACTGGCCCTTTTTTTTAGGTAACACTGGGTTGGGTTTCTCTTTGATTGTTTTGTACATTCTGTTTCTAAACTACTGCACCAGCTGAGCAGCTCGTCACATTTTTCCTGTTAACCCGGAGGGCTGGGTGGATACTCTTGAGTAAGGGCATTAAAAGTCAGTAGAGATATAGTTCAGAGTCAGAATTTATACATCTGTCATTAAATGTCATTGCATCAACAGTGATTTGAAAGAGAACATTACATGCTAATACTAAATGAGTTTCGGGGGGTTTAAACCCTGAAACATTCGCTGTCCAAGGGCACCTCGGTTTAAAGAAGTGGGGGGCAACATTGCCAAGAGTCCAATCAAGGAGGCCAAGTGAAGTAAAGGTCAAGTAGTGTGATGAGCATGTGACAAGAGCTACAGAAGCTCTGCATGTCCTGGTGCTTGTTGCACGTCAAGTTTTATATCAGAGGAGCAGATTTAAAATCGGATAAAAATGTGAAAGGATCATTTGGTAAGCACTGCACATTACGTCTTTAAAGGTTAAATTTGAGATGGCAGGTTACTCTGAGAGAAGACACTCAGGGACGTGTCTGGTCCAAAACCAGACCTGAGCCCGACCTTAAAGAAGAGCGTGTGTTTATATCTAGACCATGTACGGTATGAATTATCCTGTGCTCTAGTCTGATCTAATGATTTAACCCTGCTTGGCCCAGGTCACAATGGAAAACTAGACTAAAGATTTGGAGTGAATCACTGTTACCTCTCAGGCTTTAGTATATTCACTACAGAAATTTAAAGAGCGATAGCAAAGCAGAAACTGAATGACTTGTAGTAATATTAACATTCTAGTGTCTAGACTTGCTAATAACCTTTCTCCCACTCACTGCCTTGTTAATATGCTAAAAATCTAATTAACTTCAAAGCACCTTATCAATTTGTAATGGCGGTGCTGATACCGTTTCTGCTCCCCCAAACTTCTCCCGTTCGGTCACTGACTCCTCTATCCCTAACAACCCATCTGGCCCCTTCCAACTTCCAAACAGCTGCAGCAACAAAGACCCACATGACGAGCACCTCACTTTATACACCGTTAATACCCCTTTTATAGGCCCTCACAAGCTTGTGGATCTTTGCTACCATCTTCTGTCTCCGTCACGGCACGTTGCGAGATTCATCACACACTTTCACGTTGATGCTACAATAAATTAGAGGATTAGCTGACTTTAATGGAGTACAGAAGGAAGCCGAGCGAACTGCGTGCCAGCCTCTAATTACACAAGGGAGAGAGGCCAATCTGTTCCTTTGAAATTGCTCTGCTCCCCTATGACTCTGATAGAAAAGGTCAGAGGTGCATTTTAGCGCAGGGAATCGCCAGGGCTGAAAATGACACCTGCCCTTTGCCTATTTTGATCGCCTCACACACACCACTGGATGATTGGCATTCTGAGAGGGGTGTGTGCTCCGTGAAAGACTCTTTCTGTCTCACACTTGTCTCCAGATTTTAAAAAGTAAAACCAGACTTATAAAAGATTTATGAACCCATAGGGTGCTTCCCTACTGTCACTGAGTCCTTGCTAATCAACAGATTGTAACTTTATTAACGCTACTACTACTACTTTTGTTCTTAGTCTGCCAAATGGGCAGAACCACTGAATGAAGCTGAACTTAATACAGCCACAAAACCTTACAAGGAATTAGAAAGTGAGCACAGCTCTATTTCTGTTGTACTGTGTATTTATTACATCCAATCCATTCTCTTTGTGATTTCATGGCTTTTAACTTGCGAATCTCTGATATTACTCAGCATTACTCGGCCTTACAGGGTCCTAATTGATTAAAAGCAGGACAGCTTGCAGGGTGACTTAAATTTGACCAATGATCAATGAGTTGATCAATCTGAGGATGTCCGAGGGCAAAGATATCAAAGGCAGACAAAATACTGCACGGGCAGTCTGTGAAGTTTCCCATCTATCCCTTTGTCTTTGATAAATGTGACATGAAATGTACCTGTAAGCTTTAGGAGGTTTCAGGATGCTTCTCATTTCCTGTACGTCCATGCTCGCCTGAGCTTGATCGTCTTCATGGGACAGCAGAAGAGTTACCACATAATTCATAGAGGAGTTATTAGCCCAGTAATCACCATCAGAGGTTTCATAGCGAACAACAAACTCAATGCGAGAGCCATGTGTGATATAAGGAGGTGCGAAAGACAACTTGAACGAGAACTGATCAGTGTCCCCATCATGAGACCCCTGGACATACTCTGCTGGGTGGTCAAAATAAGTCACCCAGCTGTCCATGGTTGATCTGATGTAAACTGCTTTGTGGAAGGATATGTTCAGGACTCGTATTATTCCACTGAAGGCAAGTGGCTCATTCTCCACTGGAGACATCCGCTCAACCTCCACTTTGTTGTTGTGCACAGCCTCCAGCAGGGCACTGTCGGTGCGCACGGTAAACTCTGGGTACACGCGATAGGTCGGCTCTCGCTCTGGCTTTCGATACTTTGCCTCCTCTTCCTCCCACTTCGCACTATTCTCTTCCTCGTCCGAATCAAAGGCAACAAATTCCTTCACATCCACCAGATCCCCACCTGTTGTATCTGCAAATGACACCCTCTTTCCGGCAGACAGCGCCAAGTGGATCCGCATATACTCAGCTGTCTCGTCGTAGATGGACGGGCCTCTCTTTCTGGGCACCGGGGAGCATCTCGGGATGAGGCGGACGTCTTCAGTGTAGTCCTCTTCGTCATCATCATCATCATTATTGTTATCCTCGGCGTCCATGGGTGACCTACTCTCTGAACCCTCGGCTGACTTGCCAGATTTAATAGTGGTAAAAAGGCCTTCTTGACTCGGTATGGTTAAAAATGACATATTTGCAGAAATGCACGCACAATGAAGCTCTGCGCCGAAAAGGGTTCATATGGCGTCTCCAAAAACACTAGTAAATACTCATGGTTTGCGCAGCAGTATCCAGTCTTGATCCAGCGCTGTCCCAGCGTTACGCACGGAGCTTGTGCTGTGAACGTGCGGCGTCAAATGTCACCTCTGGAAAGCTTGGCTTTGCCAGCCCTTGTGATAGTGTATCCACTGGTTTACCTGACTTTATGCTTCAGAGTTTGGCTGCTGTCGCGGAAGCAGCAGTATCTAATTTTAGCACTGACCTACCGGGTTTTCCATGCCCCGAATTTGTTGTTAAGTTGGTATAATCCTGCGACTCCCCCTTATTCTATTTGGTTCGGGCTGTCAAAACGCCCACTACTGGATTTCGGATATTAATTTTATATCATATCCAATTACTAGCATCAGTAAAATACATTTTTAAATCGATGTAGGCTCAACATCATGTGTATTTACTGAAACCCCTGGAGACATCGTGAGGTGGAAATTACATGTCTAAATTTATCTCTAAACTATCTTAGCTTAGACTATGACAGATCATGTGATGAGTGTTTGTGCAATTTAAGTCGATCATCCTGATGAAAGTTTTGTCATCAAGTAGGCTACTGTGTGCTGATATTGTAAATTAATGTCAAAGTTGTAGCTCACAAAATGTGCTTTATTTGAGAAATTCCAATTAAATTATACGAAAGCATTTTATAACATCTAATCTTTTTTGTTGTTGTTTTTTGCCAGATGGTGATCCTGAATAGTCACACACTACTGGGCAGAATTCGATCCTAATCATTTTTTTGCCATGTGAAATTAGGTCATACCAAACCTGCAGCATGTGTGGAGAAAAAAAGAAGCTGTGCCATCTTGATTGGGAGGCTATTTATAGGTGTGTGCGTCCAAATCTTTTCTGGGAACAGACCGTACCCCATCCTACATTTGACGCTGTAAACCATCACACAGACCCCTGTTAACACCTCCTAGACACTCTTTACGCACAAAAAGTAATGTCATTCACCTGGATCAGCGTTTGAGATCTTGTGTTATTAATCACAAACATTTCAACATTTGAACATCACACACTCAGTGGTTGATTACTCAATTCAGACATTAAAAACGGTGTAACTTACAGTCTGTTTTGATGCTATCGTGTAAACGTATAGCATATATTACATTTATCAACGCTATGATTTCCTCACGACACTGCTGCGCAATAAAGACGCGGCTACAGATGGATTGCCGTGTAAACACACCCTTGTACGTGATTGGTGGAGACGTTTTAGCGCGACGTGGCGTAGCCAATCAGGGGATTGTTTTTCTGTCACGTCGTTGCAAGGATAGTAAGCTAACGGATAATGCAAACATAAACTAATATAAAGAACACGGATTAGTTGCTCACGGCGAAATTGCACAGGACGGTTTGTTTGCTTGGAGCAAGTCTTTTCTGTTGGGATTTTATTCGTGAGGTGTGGTGCGGCCGTCGCAGCGGGGACACAAGAGTTGGGTAACGCAAGCTAACGAATGTTAGCAATAGCCTGCTAATTTTTAACGTCCCACAAGGCCGCGGAGAAATACGAGAACTGCTTCCTGTTTTGTCTTTATCAAGTATGTAGGTTCCACTACGACCCGAGATCAAATTCACAGTCGTAATTTAATCAGCTAGTCCAGCGTTGTAGTCGATTACATTCAAGTTATTTAATACGAGCTCGCGGGCTACCTAGCTTGTTAGCTGTTTAGCTAGCTAGCTAGTATGAGTGAAGTGACGGACTGCAAACAGTCCGCTGACTCTGCATCGAGGAAACGGTGTCCATCACCCGACCAGGATGGAGGTAGCACGATCCCCAGCAAGTCCGCCAAAGTAAGCGACGGGTTAAAGGAAACAGGGGTAACTTCTGAAAGTTGTAAAAACAGTGAAGCTGAGAGTAAAGAAACAGCGGGAAGCGAGGGCCAGTCAAAGGAGAGCGTGGTTGAGCCAGCTGCTGTGCAGACGGACCGGGGTTCAGGCAGCACAGATGACACCATCACACAGCCTGTCAACAGCTCCAGTGCTGACGGCCACGATGCCAGCAACGCTGACAAACCACAGCCCTCAGAGGCACATGGGTCTCACGATGCAAAAGATAAAGCAGAGAAGACAAAAGGAACACAACAGCATCGATCCTCAACTCCTATGGACCAATCCGACTCAGCAGCCATAGCAGCTGCTGAAGCACTTGCCAGTCTCACAGGAGGAGACGGGGAAGACAGTCAAGAGACTCCTTGCTCATCTGAAAAGGCAAAACATATCAAACAGGGGAGTAAATTCAGACAACGCGGGGGCCACCAGTCCTCAAAAGTTGGCTCTAAAACCCAAGCAGCAGCCGCAGACAGCTCCACGTCTGTGCACAGCACCGACAGAGAAGACGCAGATGAAAACCCAGAAGCAGACGAAGGTGATGAATCCGTATCTGGATCGTCCTCCACGGCAAGCTCCTCGTTTCCATCAGACAATGAGGACAATGATGATGGGGAGTGTGCCATTGTGTCAGTGAAAATGGCCCCAGAGATGAGGCAGTCAGTGGCTCTCCTGGCGCAGGTACAAATGAGACTGGAAGCTCTTGAGAAGAAAAGCGCCCGCCTTCACCAACGGCTGGAGCTGAAGATTAGTCGCCAGCGGCGGCCGCATCTGGACCAGAGGAGCTCCATCACAAAAACTATTCCCGGCTTTTGGGTGACAGCTGTATCCTTAAAAAAGATATTATCTTATTCTCTCCATTCCTCCTTTGTGCTAAAGTATTTAAAATGAACATGTGTTGGGTGTTTTTCTTAACTTCGATGTTCCAGCTCTTGAACCATCCTCATCTGTCAGCTCACATTGATGAGACGGATGAAGACGCTCTTAGTTACATGACTGACCTTGAGGTAGGACGTGTCTGTGTTACGTTCTTACAAATCTGGCGGACATATATGTCTAACAGGAAAGTTCAAGCATTTCCTTGTGTCTTTCTTAGATTGAGTCTTTCAAGCATAACAAACTGGGCTACAGGATTCGCTTCCACTTCAGGCGGAACCCATACTTTCAGAACAACATCATCATGAAGGAGCTGCACCTCGGGATGGGAGGTAAAGATAAACATGGTGATTAACTCATTATAGTTTTCATAAAATACGGAAGGAATGGACTTGCACGGTATAAATGATAAAACGACTTTGTATCATCACACTGTAAAGTAGTGTACAGAGAAAAGTTTGTACTACTGCCATGTCCTCTTTTTATTTTGTGCATGAAGAAGGCCTAACCATGTCACATATTTAATTAAAGAAATGACAAATATCTAATAACACATTTTCTGGAACCTCTACCGCGGAGACAGAGAGTGACGAGTAGATTGCCAGAAAGCAGAAGAAGTTCAGCAAACTTGACAAAATTACGCCCACACTCCTCAAACAGTGCAGCTGCACAGCCTAACAAGACATTATGAGAAAGTTGTAGTTGCCTGTTAATGTGGCCTGAAAGAATATTTGCAACAAAACAATCTTTCCTTTAATGCCCAACACTTCAGTAGGAGTATACTTTCAGTGGTTCAGATGTATCATATATTTGAATTCTTTCAGCCCATTTGAGCTCAAATGGTACAAAACATCTGAACACGAGTTTTGATTGTATTGTGAGGCGATCTAAAATCTTTATGCGCCAGATGGTTAATTACACAGAACCGTCTGAGAGGTTGTCATTTCAGAAAATACATGCAGATGATTGCTTGATAAGTAGTTAGCATGTCAGTAGACAGTTTTTGCCGCCTTGACTCGGATATGATGATTTGTTATAGTGAAAACATAATGCCTGTAGCTGCAACTGCAACTGGCCCGGCCGTAAGCTCGTGGCTCAAATCGTGACACAGTGAATTCTTGTGTGATCTTGAGAATATCCTTTAGTTCAAACGTCTAGATGATCGTTCAATTCTGAAATGAACTTCTTTCAGGATCTCCCTTGTCGTTCTCCAACCCCATCCTGTGGCATCGTGGACACAACCTGACGGCCCAGAGCGAACCCAGGAAGTCGTCGCGTGGGGTTTATGAAACCTTTTTCAGCTGGTTCAGCGACCACAGTAACCCAGGACAAGATGATGTAGCACAGGTACAGATGACTACATCATCATACTAATATTGATTTATGATAATGGCTAGACATTTGAAGGATGTTAAACGTGGATGCCGTTTTTTAAAAGCTTGTTTCTGTGGTGAAATATATTCAGATGTATCCATTTTTTAAAAAGATAGAACCAGTAGACGTGTGTTCCCGTATTATACTGCACTCAAACTTTTATTTCTGGTTAGCAAAAATGTGCGTGGCTTATTTGAAAAACTTCAGAGAAAATATTGACTTGAAATATATTGAAAGGATCTTTGTGCTGGTGTTTAGATATTGAAGGACGACCTGTACAGAGACCCTCTGAGATACTACCTCACTCCCCTCTGGGAACCGAGGGAGAACGGCAGGTAAAGCAAACACATCTTTATATTAAAGCTACTGGCACACACAGCCAGTGGACAAACCACTTATTATTAAGCTGTAAATTCCTTCAAATCTTCTCAGTACCTTAAAATTATAGTACGTGTGTTAACAGTTTCCTGACATTTTTTCCTCCCTCCCACTGGAGAGACCAGGTGGGATGCATACCAAAACAATGAGTACAATTTACTGTTGACATGGACTTATGAATGAGTGCATTTGTTTTTTGTCCAGTAGTGGCACTGCGGCCAGAGCTTCAGGAAACGGCAACAGAGATGAGTGTGTGGTGATCTCTGACTCAGATGATGAGGAGCCCAGTGAGGAAATGGGTGAGGCTGAACAAGGCCACAGTAAGGAAGAGGAAGAAGAGGAGGAAGAAGAAGAAGAAGAAGAGGAGGAGGAGGAGGACAGGGGGCCAAGTGCAGGTTAGTCGAAAAAGACAACTGTTAAAGACTGCAACACCCCGAATTATATCGATACACATTTTAATCTAATTTTAGCTTACTTTCTAAATGTACACCTGCTGATAGCTAGCTAATAAAAGCTTCTGTTTATAAAATCAATTGTTCGCTGTTGCGTATGTTGTAGCTGAGAGACTGAGGCTTATTAGCTTTGAGATCTAAATGTCTGAGTAATGCAGGCTGAACTGAATAGACAGGAAATATCTACTCCTCAGATGAGAGCCCAGAGGAGGAGGATGATGGTGGAGAAATTGTGATTGACGGTAAGACATCACTCTTAACAGCAGTGCTACAAACTCACAATCATCACAAATAACCTGTGAGAAGTCGGGTAACCTGTTGGGTGGCAGTTCTTCTTCTTTCCATATATATATATTTTTTAGTTTCTTTTTATTTGTGTGTTTTGATTTACTACAACCATCCCTTAAAATGATAGCTGTCTCTGTTTTTTTTTTTTTTTTTCTCTTGTAGGCTCAGATGACAGTGACCAGGAGGAGGAAGAAGAAGATGAGGCCTGAGAGGAAGCAATGAAGGCGTATGTCAAAGAAGGCACGTCAACATCGGGACCAGAGACTGGGAAGAGGAAGAGAGTTGACGGAAACTAACAGAGCAAGCATTGAATCCTTCTTCCTGATGTTTTATGCACAGAATATCAGTTGTTTTCTATGAGGAAAAAAAAAAAAACACAGCTTTTTAAATCAGGGTTAACTGTAATAATAAAGCCAAGGCAGCATGTGTCCCCTCTGTTTTATACAGTCGGTACTATGTATTCTGTGTACTCTGTTCACTTTTTGCATATTTTTATTTTCGAAACGGATCCTCGGGCACGTTACGCCCAGCGGTTCATACAAGTCGTGTTCTTCTACTCGGCGAGGAACATTGTACAACAGCCTACGTGCACATAGGTGACATTTAGATTGCCACTTCTTGAGGGCATCAAATTTTGCATTGCAAATTACTCAAAACCCTTCAGAGGCATTATTAACTGTTGTTTCAAGATGAAGAAGTTTGGGCTTGTTTATAGATTTTCGACGTGTGACGAAGCAAACATGTCGCGAGCATTAAATTTGAGGTAATGACAGTACATTTCAGATGCACTGAGTACTGAACCAAAATTTGTTCTCAGGGATGATCATGGTGGTAGTTGTGTTGAAAGAACCCTACTGATTTTTACAAACTGGTTATTGTTGGTTGTGTATAAAGACATGTGTACTCTACTGTAGTAAATAGGAACAATTATTGTTTTAATAGACTACTTTTATCCCTATTCTACGCTTTCCGTCTTGTTACTCACCAACCTCCAGCCCTGTTGACGACCTGTAAACCGTCTCCGATGTTCAGAATCGTTCGTAGCTTGACCAACTTTTCTCTGGATTCCTTCCTCTACAATAAGTGGAGTTTTGTATTTTCCTTTAACTTAATTTACTTTCTGAAACATTTAAGGTTTACTTTCCCGTAACGTGTTCAAGGTTTGTGTTATCTTATTAAAACTGCTGTATTTATTACGTTGTTTTTTTCTACACGTCCACATTATGGCATGCCTGTGCGCACAAGATGTAAGACAGGATGATTAGATTGCTTGCAGAAATAAACTGCTGTGCACAGTGTTGGTAAACGTCAATTTCACAGCCACATCATGGAGTGCTCTCTTAACAAGCCTGGTATTTGTATTTGCTTACTTTTCTCAGCAATGAACCTGTAAATAATACTTCAGCATTGTCTGTAGGATAAGACTTGTTTAATCCATGGATAAATCTATCAAATAATCTGGATTTTTTCATAAACATGATCAGAAAGTTATATTTTGTGTGCTGTGTTTTATAGAACACTAGTTAATGATACCTATTTGTCGTTTTGGTTGACTTTAATTTTTATTTTGTTTTTGCTTAAAGATAAATGTCCACCTTTTGCCTCAGACCTAATAAAATAGACAGTTGTTTCACTTTGGTGTCTTGTGCTTTACGTATAACCCCACAACCAAAATACATTTATATACAGTTGTGTTCAAAATAATAGCAGTCCCACGTCACTAGCAAGATAAATCACTGTTTTTGTTAGAATTTCAACTTCTACACTGCAAGTAAGTTTCTGGAAGGTTTAGTAAAGGTATAGAAAACCAACAGACCCAACAGGCATGACGTGCATGCTGCTGATTCTGTGAAACTGAATCATTTACTGAGAGGGGCGTGTTCAAAAAAATAGCAGTGCTGAGTTCAATTAGTGAGGTCATTGATTATGTGAAATAAATAGGTGTTAAACAGATGGCCCTTATTTAAGGATCAAGGCAACTGACGCTGCATATGCTGGCTGTGCATTTGTCCTTGAAAAACAGTAAAATGGGTCGTTCAAGACACTTCAGAAGAGCGTTCTTTGATTGAGAAATTAATAAAAGAGGGGAAAACCTATAAAGAAGTGCAGAAAATGATAGGCTGTTCAGCTAAAATGATGTCAAACGCTTTAAAATGGCAGCCAAAACCAGAAAGGCGAGGAAGGAAAAGAAAATCGGAGATCGGAGAATAACCAAAATGGCAAAGGCTCAGCCAATGATCGGCTCCAGGAGGATCAAAGAAGATCTAAGATTGCCTGTGAGTACTGTAGCAATCAGACGACGCCTATGTGAAGCCAAGCTACCAGCAAGAAGCCCACGCAAAGTCCCATTGTTAAAAAAATTACATGCGCTGAAGCAGTTCCAATTTGGCAAAGAACACACTGACTGGCCTAAAAAGAAATGGCGTAATATTTTGTGGACTGATGAGAGTAAGATTGTTATTTTTGGGTCTGAGGGCCACAGACAGTTTGTCAGACGTCCTGCAAACACTGAATTCAAGCCACAGTACACAGTGAAGACGGTGAAGCATGGTGGTGCAAGCATTATGATATGGGGATGTTTCTCGTACTATGGTGTTGGTCCTATTTATCGCATACCAGGGATCATGAATCAGTTTGAGTACATCATAATACTGGACGAAGTCATGTTGCCGTATGCTGAAGAGGAAATGCCCTTGAAATGGGTGTTTCAACAAGACAATGACCCCAAACACACCAGCAAGCCAGCAAAATGCTGTAAAAAATGCTGTTCATGAGGCAAAACTAAGAATTGCAGAGGAATTGTGGAACGTAGTACAATTGTCCTGGGCTACAATACCTGCCAGAGGTTGGTCGACTCCATGTACCACAGATGTGAAGCAGTTATCAGAAACCGTGGTTATGTAACTAAATATTAGTTTATGATTCTCAGGAAAGTTGAATCTTCAAGCATCTCTTAGTTTGTACAGTACATTTTTGAGTTTGTAAAGAAAGATGTCAACACTGCTATTTTTTTGAACATTATATTTCTTGACTTTCTGTAAAATATTATCAAATTCAATTACTTTTTCCAATTTTCTTGCTTTGAAATAGAATATGCAGTGTCCCCAATGCATTTGTGTTCATTAAAATACAATTTATTTGAAGAATTTTGAGGTTTGCTCACCTTTTTAAACACACTGCTATTATTATGGACATAACTGTATTTTCTGTACAGTGAGCTCACTGAACTGGAATTTATTCATAGAAGAGCCACAAGATGGCAGCGTAGTTCAGGTAATTGGCACATAGCCTGTAGTGGCTGTAGTTGAGCTGTGCTTGAGTGAATCCAGTCTGTCATAGGAGTACTTTGATGCCACCATTGAAACTTTCAAATGTCCATGAAGGAGAAAACTTCCCTCAGATGTCTGCAAAAGATTCCTAATAAAGCATAGCTGCGTGACGTATTAAAGTAGTCTCTGATACGCTTTGCTGCAACATGTTTTCCTTGAAAGTAAGAATCAAACAGAAACCTGCTGCGATACAGCTGTTCTTTAATGTAGTCCCTCTTTGATATGAAGGCAGCTTGTCTTATCACTGACATTTTGAATGTAGCACTGCAAATAGCCTGGGGCAAGACATTTTTGGACAGGCCCAGACAAAGGAACGGCAGCGCTGTTGCAATGGTACACTTAAACCCTTGATTCCACTTTTAATGCACAGCTATAAATATTCCACGAGCAAAAACCTGTCCTGTTGTAGCAGCACCCGGGGTATGCGGTCTAGGATGGGCATATACTATTAATACTGATGATGAAACACATTATGCTCCATGAAGTGATCCCATGTGAAACACGGTATTAGTCTCCTCTTTGAAGCAGCGTCATTCAGCCCACCTCAGAGCACATGTTCTTTTATAACTATGAATTAATAATAGGGCTGGTTCCTACAATATTGATTGTGACAAACAAAGTACAGATTGCAGGGACAACAACACCCATCCTCGGGCTGCTTTGTGGTCTGAGGCATGCCTGTGAAGCCTTTGTTATGTATGGGGTGGCAAAATCCTAAATGGATTCTCCAGTGTAAACTACACTCCCCCGGGTTGAGCTCATGTTGCTACTGTACACAAATCATCTTGTCATGCCGCTTCATGCTCTTGTGTTTTTTCGGGAGGCCTCGCTCTTTGGGAACTCATGCTCAGACCGATTTATGGTAGGCAAATGAAAAATGGAAAGATAACAAGCAGCAGAGAATTCTCCATCTGCGTGATTAATGTTGGGAAAGATATTTTCACTTGTAAAGTGTGCAAGAAAAGGGAATGTGTGAATGTTGTCAATAATCTGAGAGGCTGAAGTAGGGCCCCTGAATACTAAATACCTGTGTGTGTTTACATGCTTGTTTGTGAAGGCTCGCGCTCTTTTGTGCGTGCACATTTGCAGAAGCTGCACGTCACAAACATATTTTCAGGTTTCTCGACACCACGTGAGCTCAATGGTCCGCTTGTCGGATAATCAAGATGAAGCACAGCATTCGAACTGCGCAGTAGGGGAAGACAGCGAGGGATGAGAGGAGAGAATGGAGTGAGCATGATTGAAGGAAATGGATGAGTGCAGCGATAAGAGGAGCTGCCTGGGCCCTGACAGATACACACAGCAGATGGATGACTCTTATCTGGGAGATCACAGAGTGCATACTCACGCCTAGGCCCAGTTACAGAGAGCCATGATCACACCAGACAGATGAATAGGCCTAACCCCCACCACCAGTCACACTGCACATACTGTAGGCCCGTGCACGCGGGCGCACGCGCACACCTACACAGAGACACACAACTACTTGACAGAATGAACAGATTGCAGCGCCTGCGTTACCTTCGTGCCTTTGACATTGAAATTCACCTGGAGTCTGGTGTCTCAAGGATGTGTGCAAACAGGGCGAGGGTGTGGGCAGAGATAAGAGAAATCAATTTCGTTTTAATTCAAGCCCGGGAGCAAGCGCTCGTACATCTGTGTCCACATGAGCACACTGTATACATGTATGTTGGCACACAGATTTATCTGCCAAAGAGAAAGCCGCATGCACTCTGTTCTCACTTTTTTTTTCGTCTCAGACATTTTCACTGAATCTCTGAGAACAAACAAAATGTAAACGGAGCTGAAGTCAAACATATCAAGAAAAATATTGGATTTTTTTGCACACTTAACCATTAACCAGCTATTACCAGAGCCTTTTTTCAAGGTGTTGACAGATTTACCTTCTAAGACACAAGGACTGTACTTTCACTCATCCGCCTCACATCCTCACTATCCTCTTTTCATGTACAGTAACCCCCTCCTCTCCACCCAACACACCCCCTTTGTTATTTGGAAAGAGCTCTTCTCCAACAGCTGTTGATTCTCCCGGCTGCATTTTATAGCAAGGGAGAGTGCCAGTCTCGTCTTCACTGCAGATGGTGGCTGGCCGGCCCCGCGGACACGTGGCATGTTGGACGGCTGCAGACGGTGCTCGGCCGCTCAGGGAAGCTGCAGCTCCAATAAGCCCGTACAGCGTCGTCAGTGAAAGCCTGCCGTCACCTCACTCCCAATTCAGTACAAGGTGAGCAGGCTGCGACTGGAATGTGTGCCACGTACTCGCCCTTCATGTCAGAGATGTTTTCCAGAGTTGCTCTCCTTTGATAATCACTGGTGTGTGAAGTTCGTGGATGTCACACAGCACCTGTTCTCTTATCTTACATTTTGATGTTTACATTTTTTCTGACCTGTAAGATAATAATTAGGCAGCTTGTAAAGCTGTGCGAGAGGTGTTGTGGTTGAATGTAGAGCAAATGCTCCTGGTGAATATTGCACCTTTATTTTCTCCCCCCTGCAATTTCCATGCGCAGTGGTGTCTTGGACATGTCTCTAAGTTGCGGGCATGTTCGAACACTCTTCACTTCATCAATATACCACAGGAAAGACTATAACTGGGTCAAATAATGGGTTGTTTTACCTTGAGGGGACAATGCCCTGCCCCTAGAATCCCATGATTGATGTGTCTGAGGGCCCAGGAATCATTTTGAGCTTTTGGTTGGCCTACGGGGATAAATGTCTACCTCACATTTCACATTACCTACCCATTAGGCAAGAGGATCCACTTGCCAGAGCTTTTTGTGGAACACAAAAACAGCCTGTATTGTTTCCTGATCCGCACTGTCTGTCTCCATTAAATCCATCCATCATGTTGGAGGTAACAGGCCTCCTGTGCTACTGTTCCCCTCTCCCGGTACTCACGTACGCAGAGCAAAAATATCCATACCGGCGGTGGCGAGTGAAGAGCTGTTGCTATCACTCTGACAAGTTGAGGCAGAAGTGCGTGCATGCTGCTCAGATAAGACCACAGGATGATGCAGTGAAAGATACACATGACGTTTAAGGGGACTTATGAAACAGTGGGAAGTACTGGTGTGTACTGGTGTCCATGGACAGAGTTTAAGGCACACGGAAACGTGAACTCAGCACACACTTGTGATTCATTTCCTCAGTTGGAAACAGAGGGACGCCTCCTGTGAGGTGGAAGTCAAAGACTCGCCCCTTGGACACATTTTAACACGCCACTTCCTGACGTCAGATAAGGTCACTGCTTACATACTCGAGTGTGACGTTGAATCAAACCTGAAAATATGCTTTTCAAAAAATAATAATAATAAGTGAAAATGAAAGCTTTCAAGATTCAAGATTCTTTATTGTCAGATAGTCCGTTACAATGCAGCATCATCACCAGTACTGAAATTCTTGGAGCATGGCGCCCACTCCACTTCCTAAGGTTTGCCCTGCTCTGTGACCTTTTACACACTCACACACCTCATTGACTCATGTGTTTATTTTATTTTACTGTCTTGCTGCTCAGAATATATTCGCCCCCTTCCTTTGTGCCTTTTGTGCACCATACTGCGTCAGAGCTCTCCACAAAGCCGGTAATGATGAGAGACGCTTTAAAAGCTCTTTTAATTTTCAAGCTCAAGTCTCTGTTTACAGGATGGATGTCCTTTACATCCAGGCCCCCCTCCTTCTGCTTGCATTGTCACCGTTGTCATGAGCGCTGGAGCCAGCCACAGAGGAATCCCTGGAATCTTTTTCGGCTGACCTGGCTCTCACGTCGAGCGGAGGAGTAATGGTGACATTGTCCAAGAATCAGACCCAGCTCTTTCTAAGTTTAATAGTAAATTTCAGACGCTGCATTATGCATATAGCCGGAGGCCCTCCTGGTGCTTGAAACAAACCTTTATTTAAAACACTGTTTGTATGCACGTCACAGTTTACTGATTATTCTGCTTAAGTAAGCCTTTCCAGGGGAAAAAAATAAAGGCTGATATAGATTAGTAACAGTTTACAGCAGAGTGTTTTAAATTCACCAGCAGTGACAGGGTTAATCATACCCATATGGTGTACCAAGAGGTTTGGTCCAATGCTGCTGTGGGCCAACAGGAGAGCGAAGGCTGGGTGGGGGCAGAACAGAAGGGAGAGGACAGCAGGGCAGACACTCTCCCAACACCTGCACCTGGTCACTTGATTCTCCCTCAGTCACCCCCATATCTTCTTTTTAATCATCACTGGACCAACATCTTGATCACATCACGGTGATGGTTGCTGCCATCCAGGCGTAAACTTTTGGAAAGAGTGGAACAAGGCTTCAGGGATCCGTCTTTTCTTTCTTTCTTTCTTTCTTGAAATGTTGCATGGACGAACGCCGCCGGTTTAACTGCGACTGATTAGGCTTCGTTTTTTCCTCCCAAGAGGAACTTGCAAAGCTATCGGATTGTTCTGTGCGTGCGCAGGGCGGCTGAGCGAGATTTTTCCAGTCCAGCTCCCGAGGCGCAAAACGCGGGGAATGCAGCGGTAACATCCCGCAAGTTTTGTGTGGATCCGAGCGGCGCACGGCGGCCATCGAGAAAAAAGCCACAAACCAAAGGTAGGACCTTTAACTTCTCCCCGGTTTAACTTTTAACTCACGTTTGGTTACTCTGTGCCGTGGGCTCAATGGTGGATGACTGGAGTGCACGCATTTGTTCCTATTTCTGGATGTTGAGTTCACAGGTAAGTGCGCACTCCTCCGCTGAAAGAAGAACTAGGTTACAGAAATCCTGTAATTATTTTTCGAAAAGGGAAACCATGTGTTATTACAGCTGAACTTTATTCTATCCTGCTGCTCCCTCCCAGTGTAGAGAACGAGCAGAACAGCCTTGACTCGTACAAATGCCACGAAATCAGGCACAATGACATATTTGGAGCCCTCAGGCACTAAATAATGGTTTAATAATATTCCCTGATATATTAGAGATATTTCGAAGCTATACCAATACAAGTATGTACCATTTGATCATTTGTATCCTGATTGAAATGATAGCAGGTTAAATGTAAATGATTTGACATGAATTTTGGTGTTTAGACACATTTAAAGTCTATTGAAATATGGACTCATGCTCATATCATATAACCAGTGTTTTATGGATAAAGTCACATCATTACAGTGCAGATTTTATGGGACATTCTTTATTTTACTGTGATGTTCGTGCATCTCTTTTCAATCTCTCCTGGTGCATATGTGTTATGAGTTATTACACAGTGTTTGAGGGATGGGACAGAAATCAAGATCTTCTGGTGAGCAGATAGGGCAACTGTGTGCCAAGAAGGCTGTTAGGTGTTCCCGTCAGTTTCTGTTTTAAATTTCCAAAACGTTCACCGCGCCAGCCATCCCGGTTTCATCACAGTTTTTATGGGAACATAATTTGAATCTATGTCACGACGCGCAAATTGATGACACATTGTGAAAAACACTCAGTAATTTGGGAAATCACGCTCCCCCCCCTGTTTTTTTTCTTTTTTCTTTTTTCTTTTTTTTTTTTCCTACTTCTGCCTAAAAGCCCTCTTTTCTGGGCATGTAGCACTGGAGGCCCCGGCTACATGGATGTCATGAGAGAAAGAAAAGCCCCGGGGGATAGCTAGCCACAGCCAAAGCACACCTTCGGGAGACAATTTAATGGATGTTATGGACTCAGCTTTTAGTATTCATAATTTATATGGGATCCTCTCCAGCAAAGTGCAGATGCATAATGAATGCTTGAGTTAAGGTCTAACAGTTGGGCCACGTTTCAACACCCCTAAACTGTCAGAAATTGTTTCAGCGAGGACTACCTGTTTCTTTGAACTGTCATGTATTTCACTCGTCAGCTTCTGAGAGAACTCTGACATGCTTTGTTGGAAGACTGGAGCCGGAGGGGAATCATTGATGGGCATCTGCAATAGTCTTTTATTTTATACCGTTTTCTATAGAATTCATGGCGTATATGCTCAAGAAAAGGTAACATGTTAAATATAATGTACCAGATGAAACCCTTTTTCCAAGGGACTCTGCTCAAAAGTACCATTATACAGTCTCAACACATACCTCACTACATTTACACTTTAAATAAATAATAGAGCTGTCATATTTTCCAGAGCAGGTGTGAAGATTTGGACGCTGCCAAACTGTACGGCTCGCCTTGAAAGGCTGCAGGGCCGAACTTCTGATCAGAGAGATCAGAGGAACAGAGAGAGAGAGAAATAGAGAAAGAGAGGCAGTCTCTTGCCCGTC
Organism: Chelon labrosus; assembly: GCF_963514085.1. NCBI lineage: Eukaryota > Metazoa > Chordata > Actinopteri > Mugiliformes > Mugilidae > Chelon > Chelon labrosus. The sequence goes on along the minus strand of NC_140360.1, from coordinate 20,215,184 downwards.
CTTCCTTCTTTTTCTGTCGCATATTTCTCATGGGGCTCTCTGTAATAATAGTTGATTCTTCTTTCTTCTTCCGTCCAGATTTAGATCTCTGTGGGCCACCTGCATG